>NC_142688.1:18675000-19925000 GCF_056320005.1 Nelumbo lutea
AAATCACAAAATAGATAAATATTAGCACAGAAAGGAAAGGCATGCTGACATGGCAAGAGTTTGGATGGACTCCTCACCAAGTGCGCCCTACAAGTGCCCCACATGCCATGGGTCCCCCTAGATGTGATTCAAAACTAATAAAATCAATAGAATATTTCAGAATAAAGTAAAAGAAATCAGAGAAAAAGAAGGAGACAACAAGAAGGAGGAAGGTTGGAGAAGAAAGGAGAAAGAAATGAGGAGTTCGAATGTCTCCTCTTTCCCATACTCTTATCTTATATAAAACATACTTAAGTTACATAAATTACAAGGAGGCCCTTATGTAGGCGTTCACATCAGCACTAAATTTAGAAAAACATAAAAAGAGCTAAAGGCTCATAAAGAAAAGACTCAATAAGAAAACATAACATGAAAGAACTAATAAGAAAGACAACAATGGGCTAGGGCCCATTCGGCCCAATCGGCCCAGTCTCTCTACACTCCCCCTCAAGCTGAGCATAGATATCCATCATGCCCAGCTTGCTTATATAATGAACTACTTTTCCTTTAGGAACACCTTTTGTCAAAACAACAACCAATTGTTCTTCAAAAGCAACAAATGGTACGTAGACTTCTCCTGAGGCAACTCTCTCTCGTATAAAATGCCTATCAACCTCAAAGTGTTTAGTTTTGTCATGTTGAACATAATTGTGTGCAATGTTGATAGCAGCTTGATTGTCACAATATAACATCATTGGCTTCTTACAGTCTATACCCAATTCATCTAAAAGTAATTTCAACCACAGAAGTTTAGAAACTCCATGTGCCATTGCCCTGTATTCCGCTTCAACTGAAGATCTTGCCACTACAGACTGTTTCTTACTCTTCCACGATACAATGTTCCTTGCTACCATAACACAGTAACCTGAAGTAGACCTCTTATCATTAATACATCTGGCCTAGTTAGCATCAGTGTATGTTTCCAACTTCATGTGTCCATGTTTAGAAAACAATATGCCTTTCCCTAGAGTCCCTTTTAGATAACACAGAACTCTCTCAATAGTTGTTAAATGTGTATCTTTGGGAGAATGCATAAACTAGCTAATTAAACTAACTGCATAGGAGATACTTGGCCGAGTTTTGCAAAGGTAAAATAACTTCCCAACCAGTCTCTGGAACACCCCCTTATCAGGCAACTATTCACCTTTAGTTGCTAACAACTTATGGTTTAGATCAATAGGAGTAGAAGAAGGTCGAACCCCTAGTTTTTCGGTCTCTACAAGGAGATCAAGAACAAACTTCTGTTGAGAAATGAATATACTATCCTTAGATCTGGCAACTTCAATTCCCAAGAAATATCAGAGTTCTCCCAAGTCTTTAATTTCAAACTCAGTGTTAAGAAAACTCTTGAGATGAACAACTTCCTAAGTATCATTTCCTGTAACCACAATATCATCAACATAGACAATCAGGATGGTCACTAAGGAATCTGTCCTCTTAACAAACAAAGTATGATCCAACCGAGTCTGTGTGTATCCAAAAGCAACAAGAGTAGCTTGAAATCTGTCAAACCAGGCTCTAGGAGACTGCTTAAGGCCATAAAGAGACTTCTTTAGTTTACATACATTTCCTTGCATCTCCTTCCCATACACCTCTGGAGGTAAAGACATATAAACTTCTTCATTTAGGTCTCCATTTAAAATATACATTTTTTACATCAAACTAATGAAGAGGCCAGTCAAAAGTAGTAGCTAAAGATAGCAAAACCCGAACTGAAACCATCTTGGCTATTGGGGCAAAAGTTTCTATGTAGTCAATACCATACATCTGAATATATCCTTTAACAACCAAATGGGCCTTATATCTATCAATAGTACCATCAGAATGATACTTAATAGTGAACACCCACTTACAACTAACTGATTCATTTCCCTCAGGCAAATCCACAAATTTTCAGGTATTGTTCCAATGCAAAGCATCTAGTTCAGTCATCATAGCATCTCTTCATCCTGGTTTGGACAAGGCATATGGGACAGATTGGGGAGTTACATGTGTGGAAACAGAGGCAATGAAGGAATAGTAGGAAGGGGAAAGGAGGTTGTAGGACAGGTGTATGGAAATACAATGATTTATGCATTTCCATTTGCCTTTGCGAAGGGCAATAGGGAGATCAAAATCAGGGAAGGTATCCGAAGTGATAGAAGAGGGCTGACCTGTTATCTCAGTAGTGATGGAATGAGCAAGAGGCACATCTGAAGGCATGGAAACAACTTTTATGTCTCTGGTACAACCTTTGGATAATAGGATGGAAAAAAAAAGAAGGGGGATGAGTAGTAGGAGGAGAGGGAGCAGGGATAGATGACTCAATTGGAGTAGACTCTATGGAAGATTCAAAGGGAATTGGAAGAGGAATAGATGGTGACAATGTAAACTACTCATTTGAATGCTCCCCCTCAAGAGAAGTACCAAAAAAAGAACTAACTCTGCAAATGTGACATCTCTAGAAACAAAGCGAGTGCCACGAATTGGATCAAAACAACAGTACCCCTTTCTGTGTTGAGGCATATCCCAAAAAGACACATTTGTGTGCTTTAGGCTCAAACTTATGACTTTGATGACTATGAAGATGGACATAGCAAGTGCATCCAAACACTCGGAGAGGAAGAAAAAATAGATCTTCATTTGGAAAAAGCAAGTTAAAGGGAGTTTTAAACCCCAAAATCTGAGAAGGCATTCGGTTTATCAAGTATGTAGCTGTAAGAACAACATCACCCCAAAATTTAATAGGAACATTGGAAGCAAAAAAAAGGCTCATCGCAACCTCAACCACTTGTCTTTTTTTTCCTTTCCGCCACTCCATTTTGTTGAGGAGTGTAGGAACAAAAACTCTAATGGATAACTCTAAAGGTATCAAAGTAGGAGGAAAGACTCTTCTATGCATTATCAGATCATAATATTTTGATCAAAGTGTTAAACTGGGTAAGAATAAGTTCATGAAACTTTTGTACAATATTTGGTACTTCATCCTAGGATTTTAGAAGGTAAATCCATGCGTAACGAGAGAAATCATCAATGAAAATAATGAAATATTTGTAGGCCCCCATAGTAGGTAAATGATATGGCCCCCACACATCAGAGTGCATAATATGGAAATGAGAAATAGATCTTTTATTACTCACTAAAAAATATTGCCTACAATGTTTAACGAGTTCACGACTCACAATGAAGACTCGATAGGGATATTCTCTTAAACATTTATGGAAATAAATGACTCAAAGCTAAAAAAGACAAATGACCAAATCTGAAATGACATTCATGGCCACTCCCAATCGTCCTCTGAGACTTCAGGTCTTGAAAAACACAATAAGTAGGAAAGAAAGTTATGCTACAATTCAATGATTTGGTTAAACTACTAACAGATATAACGTTAGTGCTAAGTTTGGAAACATAAATGACAGTGGATAAAACAAGTGAATCAGAGGCTTTAATATTCCCCTTGCCAGATATGGGAGCAAGAGACCTATCGGCAAGAGAAATCTTCTCTCTACCTGAGAGGAGCTGGTATGAGCAAAACAGGTTGGGTAAACTAGTCATATGGTCTGATGCACCGGAATCTATAATCTAAAGAATTTTATGACTACTTGAGACTGTATAATGATTTGCAAAAGCACGAATACCTGAATAGGCAAAAGAGAATGTAGAGGGGGTGCTTGAGGAGGAAGATACAACAGTAGACTCCAACCAATTTATAAATTTTTCATATCTCTCAAATTTTGCCTTCACTGTTGCCAATTGTTCCACAACAGATTTTTTCACATTTAGACACTATGGCAACATTTGCATTCTTGGGTTTTCTAAACTTACCAGCCTTCTTAGAGTTGTTATTGTTCTGAAACCTCTTAGGAAGAAGATCTGGATGAAGCTTCCAACCATAATCCTTAGTATATTTTGGCTTTTTATGGTATTCACATATCATTTCATTTTTCTCATTTAGCCCCTTTGGTTTTATTCTAGCATGTGCAAAATATTATGGAGGAGGTGGGGTCTGTAGTTGTACCTGTCGCCTGCACTCTTCACTGCTCAACATAGAGTATGCTTGTGCAAGTGACACATCATCCTTAGCCTCGATATCCTGTCTTGTAATATCAAACTTAGGATTGAGTCTTGTAAGAAACTCAAACACCCTGTTTCTTTCCACAAATTTCCTAAAAATTTTGGCATCTTTCGTGCTTTCCCATGCAAATGTTTCCATAAAATCCAACTCCTGCCATAGTGACTTCAACATCGAATAGTAGACTTCGACATGATATATTATATATGTACAAAATATATTTTATATTTCTTACAATATAAAATATAATGCATATAATAATATATACATATATTATAGGCTAGGCCAGAGTAAAAATGATCACCCGTAGTGTGAAGACTTTCAAATCTAAACTCACTTACACCCAACCAAACCACTCAAACCCATCCTAAGTTGTGTTGGATTTAACTTTGAGGCAAGGTTTGAGTTGGAAAACATGGGTTTTGACCTTGGACCTATGTTTACTTATGGGCTTGGTTTAGTACTTACTAACTTATTCAATTTATACCCCTACTTTTATTTGACAAAGTAGAGGAATTTAGAAAGATTTTAAGAAAGTGAAATCACTTAAATATCAAAGACACCATTGGCATGTTAAATGAGAGTATCAAACCTATTAATAATCACGTTATGGAAATCCAAAGTATTACTCATACTAATGCAAATATTGGAGAGGAGTGACTTTTGCTAGCACAATTGGATTGTCTATTGGAATTAGGGGAACTTTCATTGGAAGCATCGCTCAAAGTGACATTGGTTGACAAAAAGGACATAAGAACATTAGATTTTATGGAGAATGATGGTTCAACCCAGGGTCAGAATTTATAAGCTCAAAGTATATTCGTGGTAGGTACCATCTCGGAATTGATGCCAAATCACGGACAGGTATGGATGCATAGAGTGTGGGTTTTTGACCTTTTGAATGTTTGTAACTCTGTAGTGGAAATCAGAAATCTGCATTGGGCCTGTTCGTACTTCTCCATAGGTTTTATTTCTCCTTCGCTTCTAGCTGGTGGTACAAGAACATTATTACCTGGTTGTGGGGTCTAAATAGAAATAGGACAAACAACTTCCACGTGATTTAAGGTGTTATCAAAAATCATTTCTCTAATTTATTCTCTTATACAAATCCTTATCCATCCTCATTTCCTACCCATATACTACCTAGCCAAATTATTGAAGAGGAAAATTCTATACGTATGACAATCCCACCAAATAGAATCTCCTTTTTATTCTATCATAAATGTTGGAACTATAGTATATAAGGATCAGTCCAATTTATTTAAGATTATCATAAGAATTATTACCTATAGGCTTCATCTGATTATCTCTTGCCTCTTCACCCCTATGCAAAATGCATTTACCCTAGGCTAGCATATTATTATTGTCAAGGATTTTGAAAGAAAATAGTAAACCAAGAAGAAAAATAAATGGAAGAAAGAAGAAAGAGAGAAAGCATAAAGATTTAACATGGTTCGGCTTGGTAGCTTACATCCACGGGAGAGAGGGAAAACATCCACCATGAGAAGAAGAGATACAAGATTGATCTCTCCATAGGCTCAACAAAATGTCTTCACTCTCTCTCTCACTCTTATCTCACACAACCAATGGCTTAAATAAGCAAAATACCAAATTATATCAAAATTACACACAAGTCCTCTTTATTCCATAAATACATGCAGGTCCCCAATATTATAAATTTACCCATATAACCTCTAACATTACAAATATACTCCTATAACCTCCAATACCTACACTGGAAAAAAAATACAATACATATCTTTACACCTTCCTCCAACTTGAGGTGGGGAACTCATGTAAAAAAGTTAGGGTGTAACCAAGTCATAATCTCATAATCACCAAAATGAAGCTAAATGGAGTTGACTAGGAAAAGGCTAACTTGAGTTGGCTAATTAGAAAGCTAACTAGATAAAGAGAATCAAAATCCTATGATCAAAGTTAACCAATCGGGAAGCCAACTAGAAAAAGAGAATCAAAATCCAATGTTACCTGAGGAGATCAAAACTCCAAGATTAGAGTGAAAGCCAATTAGATGAAGAGAATCAAAATCTCATGTCACCTGAGGAGATCAAAATTCCAAGGTCGAAGTTGGACAATCGGAAAGCCAACCATATAAAGGTTATCAAAATCCCATGTTACCTAAGGAGATCAAAACTCTACTCCGAGGGAAGAGAGGGAAAGCATACATTATGAGAAGAAAAGATATAAAACTTACCTCTCCATAGACTCACATCAAAATGTCCTCATTCACTCTCTCATTCTCATCCCACACAACTAATGGCTTAAATAGACAAAAGACCAAATTAAATTATAGAATTACATGCATACCCTTCTTCCTCCCATAAATACATACAAGTCCCCAAAATTTATCAACATTACAAATATAGCCATGCATGTAACCTCCAACAATTATCACAAATATCATTACCTTCAGACTTTGTGCAATTATCTTTTGCCTCATCCCCATGCAAAATGCATTTACTCTAGGCTGGCATATTACAGTTGGTAGGATCATTGCTTTAGAAGTCATTAATTCCATTAAACGAATGAAAAGGGGGGGGGGGGGGGGGGGTAGAGATTTCCTTTTAAAAATAGATCCAAGGCTTATGAATTATGATTGCAAGGAGAGGGGCTTTGTTTTAGAATGTTTGAAGTTATGTGGCTTCTTGCCCATTTTGTGAACTAATTAATCATTGCATAGCCTATTCCTCTATGCAAATGGTTTTGATTGGGATGCCTTACAATTGAATACATCCCCAACATGGACTAAGGCAAGGTTGTCCACTATCTCCTATTTGTCTATCCTTTTTTTGGATGTTCAATGGCGATTTTAAAGGGGTCAAATTTGGAAGAGGTGTGGACCAAGGCTTAATCATCTATATATTGTTCGTAAATGATATTCTTATTTTTGGGTGAGCCTATGCTAATGAACTACTTGGCATTAAATATTGTTTGAATTTATTTAGTTGATGGATAGGGCAATTGATGAACACCCAAGTTGAACTAGGTCCAAAACCCAAAAAGTTGATTGTGGGTTTGAACAGAGGTTGACTTCAACGTTTTAGGACCAATTGTAGGTTGCCGACAAAGGAAAAATGACGCTTATTACATGAAACACAGTGTTGCTGATGAAGGACCAGTTGCAGGTGACGACAATTGCTGCACAATTAAGAGTGCTGGTTCAGTGCTTGGGTGAGGTGGAGAGCCTTGTTACCTCTGGTTCAACATTAATGGAGATAATGAACAGGGTATCAGGCAAGAGGTTGGGGACGATGGATGAACAGTGTTTGATGAACTATGCCAAAATTCTGATTTGCGAGGAGGTACAAAATCTCGCTGCCTTAGATAATAAACTGAGTATCAGATTTGTCACCGCCGCAAGGTTGAACTACGATGGAGAGAGAGAGAGAGAGAGTTCGATGATGAACAATTAGTAGACAGGCATGGTGAGGCTTCGTTGTCACCGCTGCAAGGTTGAACCAGGAAGGGGGGAGAGAGAGAGAGAGCAGAACGATGTCCGTCATTGTTCTGTTCGGAACAACTACAAGGTTTCGTTGTCACCGCCGCTCTGTTCAGAACCGCTACTCACGAATGTCCGTGGACTCCACCGCCGCCCCTTGTCCACCTTTCTTCACGAATGTCTGTCAGGACCCGACGCCACGCCATCGGAACCACTTGAAATACTATGCCGACCTCGCCTCGAAGCTCGCCGATGATCACCGAGACCGTTTTGGTTTCCATAACACTACACTGGCAGTTTGTTGCTTCACTGAATGTGAAACTTGCATATGCGGGGGTTTCAGAAATTTTCGTGATGGCAGAAACATTCTATCATTGATTTTTCGGGAAGGAAGCTACTTGCACGAGAATGTCGCCGACTTGCAGATGATAGGCGATGGTTACAAGAAGGGTAAGTTGGATATTGTTGAAAATAATACCAACCACGTGATGCATATTAAGGAAAGTATTAGTCAATTATCGAAATAGTAAGAGCATTTCAATTTTCAAATAATAAAAATATATTTGATCAATTAACTAAATCATAAAGTGGTTTAATAATAATAATAATAATAATAATAATAATAATACCCACATTCAATCTTCAACATGACCTTGATCATCATTATTTCCTCCTCATTTTCACTACAAATCTCTTGAGCTTCTCAAACCTCTTCTAATGTTTGTCCAGGAGGATTGACGGTTGCCTCTCTTGCTAATACATCAAATGTTACAAAGATGACCGTTCTTGCTCTTAGTGCGAATTCGAAACCAACAATTTTTTCTGAACTATTTTCCCCGTTGCACGCAATAAGTTTGGCAACCATAATAAGCTAATACTTCAAAGTTTTGGAGTCAATTCCAGTCTTCAATTTTAGAACGTTTGCCACTGTTTTCTTCAAACCAATTTGTGAATAATGTAAACTGCTCCTTTAAAATCGCTGCTACCAAATATTGCAAACCATTGTCTCTTTTGGTAAATTAGAATAAGTTGTCTTGCTTTCTTTATAAATAAACATTAAATGCATTTCACTGAAATGCCCTTTTGATCCCTACCTTTTGTTCTTTTAAGATTGAATGTTAAGGGTATTTTTTGTCTACTAAAATAAAAAACATCCAATGCAAAATTAAAATTTCTATAAAAAACTTCCCTGAGGTTTCTGACAATTATACAAACTTCTTTTGGAGTTTTATTTTAATAAAAACCTCCCTTGTAGTTTTGAAAAATCCTGCAGTTACATATTCTTATAGGAATAGTAAGACAAAAGCAATGTCTCATGAAAATAAAATTAGACATGAACAAAACTCATGACAAGATTGAATGGAGCTTTGTTAAAAAAGTCATAGAAAAAATGGGTTTTGGGGACAGATTCATAAAATGGATCATGATGTGTATTTCTACTGTGTCCTACTAGATTCTTGTGAATGGAAGTCTGGATAAGTAATTCCTCTCATCAAGAGGCTTGAGGCAAGGAGACACACCGTCTTCCTATTGATTATTAATTTGTTCAATTGTATTGTCTTTAACTCTCCAAAATATGTATGAGCCAAGAAAAATCTTTGGTATTCAACTAAATAGGCAGTGCCCTGCTATTACCCTTCTATCTTTTGCAAATGATTCCCACATATTTTCAAAAGCAAACCTATCTAGGGAGGAATGATCATGGAAGCTTTGAGGCATTATGGGGAAGTATCCGGGCAAAAGGTCAATTTCTCTAAATCCGAAGTCTTTTTCAGACGTCGTATGCATCAAAGACTTCAGAAAATCATCTCAAAAGCCATTGGTATTAAATGTTGATGGAGGACGATTTGACCCGACCTATGAAATGGTGACACGTGGACACTGACTCAGCATGAGCAACAACTCAGCATTGTAGCCTAGTGCGACCAAGTGACTGGCTCATAAAGCATCTCACTACATCGTAGTTCACAAAAGGAGAAGCTCGCCACAACGCGAGCTTCGGGTTCCCCGAGCTACCTTTGAAGGGATACTCCGAGGCAACTTTAGCTCGCGAGCTAGAGGAACTAGCTCGCCCAAGCTCCCAAGCAGACAAGTCATCCCGAGGACCAATTCTGTTAAAGGTAATCCTGAAGTATTCCGAGCTCGCTATAAAGTAGTTCGAGATTGGGCAGCATGGGCACTCCTCAGGAAGTTTCTACTAGACAGGAACACACCGATCTGCCTATAGATACCCCGAGGTAAAGACACCTCGGTCCAGAAAGCACGACTTAGCTTGCCACAGGCAGCTTGCCGCTTACGAGATATCCCGGCATAGGGTAACTTGCGGAAGGGTAGTTCGGCATATCGCAGGAAGACCTCCTGCCCAACCACGATACTCGACAAGTCTTGGGACAACAGCCATATCCCTTGTCAGACAGCGTCGTGCCTGCCACCTTTAGAGGGTGCCTCACACCTGACAGGCACGTAACCTGCGATGATGGCCCGCGCGTGCCACCTCAGCCCCTGCCAGTAACGGCTACGACAGGCTGACAATGGCGGTTATACCTACCCTGTCAGAGGCCAGTGAGCCGGAGGCAACATATTTCTGTTATAAGGAGCTTATTATCAAGGGAGAGAGGTATAATCTTCTACTCATGTGCTATCTGCACTCTTAGCATTCATCTTCTTTTTGCTTCTCCTATAGAATACTAACTTAAGCATCGGAGTGTTCTCACCGGATAACCCCCGGGGATTCATCTTCTTCTCCATCTCAGGTACCTTTCGAGAGCCACACAAGTGTCAGCTAGGAGTGACCGGATCACGCACCATCAAATGTGTTAACAAGCCATCCTCCTATCTTGGTCTTGCCTCACAATATCAGCAAAACAAAGGAAAACATATTTAATTACTTATATGAGAGAATGGGAAACAAAACAAATGCTTGGAAAAATCATTTTCTCTCTTATGTAGGAAATGAAGTTATGTTAAAGTTTGTCTTGACTTCAGGTCCCACCTATCCTATGTCATGTTTTTTGCTTCCCAAAGGCATATGCAATCAGATAGCAAAGACCCAAAAGAAATTTTTGTGGGGGGAGTCAAAGATCATGGAAAGATAAATTAGATTAGTTGGAAAAAAGTTTATAAGAGACAATTTCAACAGGCCTATGCTTTAGGGACCCCCAAGCTCTCAATCTAACTCTTCTAGCCAAACTAGCTTGGAGATTATGTGAAAATAGAGGAAAAGTTTATTTTCCTGGTATACCCATCTCTTAAGTGGGTAAATAACTTTCCCACTTAGGAGAAAATTATCAATAATTAAATGAAGCAAAAAATGTCCATTTTAATAATGGAATTGTATAATTAAAATGGTCATTACCTTATTTACATGAGAAATTAAAGAACATATATAAATGCACTTACCTAGGTAATTGCATTTACTCGGTTAAATAACTATCCAAAAAGCGAGCAGGGCCTTAAAGTCATGAGTGCCTATGAGTTCGGATTTGCTCATTATACTGTGATCCTTACACCAGACATCACAACCACATCCCACCGTGTCTTAAAGTCATTACCAGCTGAACGTTTGGGAACCAAGTTTGGCTATGGCAAAGATGACGAGTCAAGCATTTAGTCGAGGGGGGTGGTGTAAGCTAAGCTGTTTCGTGGGTTGGTGTAGGTCTGGTTCCCTTTGAAAAGCACATAGTTGAGGTTAATGTTCATGGGATTGTCAGACCATGGGAGGTAAGGGTAGACGTTGAGGAAGAAACAGGATTGGCTCGGGTTCAAGAATTGTAATAGAGGCTTCATCAACGGTATGGAGATATCAGACTGAACGCTCCGTTTGAAGGTGGAAAAGATGATTGAAGGACATCTATGGTAGCTGTAGTCCCAATTTTGATGTTTTTGATGTTGTGGATTTATGTTGGTCGATTTACAGGGTTGTAAAACTCAAATTGAAGACTCCACTCGTCGATCGATTTACAACCTCATGTTGGTCGATTTATAGAGTTTTCAGAATCGCCTGTGAAAACCATATTGAAGACGGTTGTGTTGCAGGGTTTTGTCTTTGAGCTTTGGATCTTCTAAGCAGTAGGGGGTCTAGACGGCATTGCAAAATTAGAGGAGCTTCCAATTTGACTTAAGGGCAAAATGAACATTTTGGCCCTTACGTCAATATTTTAACGATAATGGTAATTTTCAGAAATAATAGAGATAGTGTTAGACAATAATTAAACAATAGGGGTATACTTAGTCAATTAGTTAAACCATATGGATAATTAAAAAAACAACAAGAAAAAAGGAGTCTTGAGGGATCATGTAGGGATGCAAAATGGATCAGATCAGATTCGGATCAGGGTATATTCGGATCCAATCCAACATTGTTAATGCCAGATCCGATACAATTAGAAGATCTGATTGGATCTGATAGGACTTTATTTGAATTCGAATGCAATCAGATCTTTGGATCTTCGGATATGATTTAATTTGACTTGTTTTCATAAAAAAATAATAATTTGTTAAAATAAAAAAATATAACAAATTAAATAAAGAAAAAACAAAAAAGGTAAATTTTAATCATTTTCATCATATATATACATGCTTTTTATAAAAAATAAATAATACAACAAATTTATCAAAAAACATTATAAATAATATATATATATATAAATAAATAGCATATATATTATATTTTGTATATATCATATTTATAAATATATAACACATTGGATCAGATTTTTTTTGATCGGATAGGGGGATCCGAATTTGATCTAATTTATATGATTTGATCCGAATATCAACAAGGGCGATCTGAATTCGAGCAAATAGGATAGGATCTGATTATGATCCAATCCATTTGCACCCCTAGGGTCATGTTTGGTTCCTAATTTTTGCTCTAGGCCACGTTTGTTTGGGGTGGAAAATCGAACCGGGATAAACTTTATACCTCGATTCGATTTTCCACATGTTTGGAAAGCATGTAGTTTTACATCGTAAATCGATGTAAAACTGATTTTTTAAATTTGTTACACCGACGATCGATGTAAAATATACATCAAAATTATCAGTGGAGTTTTACGTCTCTTTCTTCCCCCCCCCCCCCCCCCCCTTTTCTCTCTCTCTCTCCTCTCTTCTTTTTCTTCCCCCTTTTTTTTTCTTTCTCTGTTCCATTGTTCCATCATGGCCGCTGCAACCAATTGCAATGGCAGATCTGAAACTAGGGTGGCAGTGGCAGGTCTGTTCTCTATCTTCTTCTTTCATTCTCTCTCTTTCTTTTTTCTCCTCATTTTTTTTCTTCTTCTTCATCTGCTTTCCTCCTCCTTTGTGTAAAATTTCACAGAATTTACACCTTGACAATCAAACATAATCAGTGTAAATTTTCAAAATTTACCGTTCCCAATTTCCATCAGCAACTGAACCGATTCACATTTCCCATCGGTGTAAAACTGAATTTACACCTAAAACAAATGCAGGCTTAGTGCTTTGGTTTTACGAGTAGTTGTGACATACGAGATCCAAACGTCATTACTTTTTAGGTGGTGTTTGGGATCATTGCCTTTTTTTTGAGAAAACAAAACCACATTAGATTTTGAGGAAATGACGAAAAAATGCATCAATTTATGACGTTTGGTTAGCTGCTTCTAAAAAAAAACAAATGTTTTATTGTTCTTTTTCTTTTCAAAAAATTGTTCGAAAACATTTTTGTTTTTTCTTTCCACAAAGCGTTTTTTAGCATGATGACTGATGTGACTCTACATGATTCCGTTTTCTCGAAAACAGCAATAGAACCAAACAGCACCATGAAAAACGTTTTATCAAAAATTGAAAAAACGCAATGGTCCAAACACCTCCCTAGTCTTCTACCATATATTCCCTGCGTGAAAAGTCCGCATGATCAGAAATTACTCATTGCCAGTTGCCAGAGCTTTTTAAGAGTCCCAGAGCACGCACACAGTATAGAGGTCTCATAACTCATACGGAGCGGGAGCGCGGGTTCTTCCTCCACCAAAGGGCGTGCGGCCGAGCGAGAGAGAGGGTTTTAGTGATGGAAGGTTGGGATCCGAACACGAAATCGACACTGACGCAGATCCCTCTGTTGACGACGAAGGCGGGTCCAAGGGATGGAGCGGCCTGGACGCAGAGGCTGAAGGAGGAGTACAAGGCGCTGATTGCGTACACGGGGATGAACAAATCCAACGACAACGACTGGTTCAGGATATCTGCTGCGAACCCTGAGGGGACGAGGTGGACTGGTAAGTGCTGGTACATCCACAACCTCCTCAAATACGAATTCGATCTCCAATTCGACATTCCCGTCACATACCCTTCCACCGCTCCGGAGATCGAGCTCCCCCAGCTCGATGGAAAGACACATAAGGTTCATCCTTTGTCTTTTTTCTTTCTTCTATCCTCCCTTCTTTTCTTCTTTCAAAGCTTTTCTGGGTGATTAATTTTTAATTGTTGTTATTTGTTCTGTATTTTTCTTTTAGATGTATAGAGGTGGGAAAATCTGCTTGACCGTGCACTTCAAGCCACTGTGGGCCAAAAACTGGTAAATATATTCCTTTATATATACTTTTAATGAAATGTCTCCTCAATTTTCTTTTAATTTCGTATATTTTGGATGCATGATGTTCGAAGCCTTTAAAATTTTTTCTTTGAATCTTGGTTATCATTTTTTTTGTGTGGATGGTATGGAATTGATGGGTCTTATGACCCATGAAACAAATAGTTAATGACAATATATTTCTTTCGTTCCTTATTTTGAAATTTGATGTTGGTTATTTCGCTCATTAGTGGGAGTACAAGAGTAGTTTGGGGTTCCTTTCTAAAAAAATTACTTTCTTATTCTGGAACTGAAAATAGTATATCATACCTCAGAACATCATCATCTGGACCCATACGCTAAACTAGCTAGAAAAATTCTGAAAAGGTATATGGCCAATTCTTGATTTCAGATTTTGTTTATCTTGACAGTCCTAGATTTGGTATTGCGCACGCTCTATGTTTGGGTCTTGCACCATGGCTTGCTGCAGAGGTGCCCATCCTTGTCGACTCTGGAATGCTCAAGCACAAAGATGATGCAGCTGTGTCTAGTGAATCTTAGTCTGTATTTTATTGTTGAGACCTCAGACAATGACTAATTCAAAGATCTCCAAGCTTCAGGAAAATAATAAGTGTTCAGGTTGATTTATCAGTAATATCCCTTCAAATGTACATTTGGCATTCAAGTACAGTTAGATACGAGATTTTGGCCAGTAAATATTTTTCTGTTGGAAAATTTCATTCTTCATTGCTTATAAAAAAAAATTTCATGCTTCATCAATATGGATATATAAGGCTACTTAATTCAGTCTGTATGATCAAATGGCTAATGATTTCTTAACTAACTTATGTCTGGTGTCATCATCATTATCACCATCATCGTGGGGTTTACGTGTCATCATCATCATCACCATCTTTGCATTATCCCAACTATATGGGGTTGGTTACATGGATCCTGTTTCTCCATTCCATTCTGTTCAGTCCATACCCATTGCTAAATTATGGGTGCTTAAATCATTTCTTAGTACTTCCACCCAAAATCCTTTTGGGTCTGCCCTCGGATCTTCTTGTACTTTCAACTTGTAACAGATCACCTTTTCTAATAGGTGTTGTAGATGGGCTTCTATGCATGTGAAAAAAACCATCCCAATCTACTTTTTTCGTTTTATCACCTATTGGAGCTACTCATAGGTTCCTTCATATGATTTCATTTCTAACCGTGTCTTTTCTAGTTTTACCTCTCATCCATCTAAGCATTTGCATTTTGCCACATTGATTTTTTGGACATGCACCTCCCCACGTTTCCCATCCTATTCAAATTCTAACTCGTTTGGTGTTGCCAATTAAATTTCCACCCGACACTTGTCAACATTCTGAAAACATGAAACCTGAATTTAAGGCTTGTCAGCACTGTTCAAACTTGAAAACATCCATGGTAACTGTACATGGACAAGTTGAATTGTTATTTGATCCCTCTATCTACTTCGGGTCAGTGCAATGAGCAACTAGACTTTTGAGTTTTGACTAAACAAATTGAGCTAAACAAACTGAGGTGGGTATCTCCATTATTGTATTCAAGCTCAACCTCTGGGTATGAAGTGCAATCAGTTGCTTAGCAGGCAGAGAACACAAACTTCTGAATCTCTTGTTTCTGCAACAACCTACATTTTCTGCAACAACCTTTCCTCTGAGAGAAATCAGATAGACTTAAACTAAAGCCTTTAAACTTTCTGCTGCAAGCATAGGCCAAATGCTTTTCTCTATCAGATTCTGCAAGTATGAATAAAGAAGTACAAGGGTATGCTACATAACATCTGACAAGCAAAAAAATGAGAAATATATCAGGCATTTCATGGAAAGAAACAGATGAGATACTTCATTGCTATGAACTAGAAATTTTGATCTGAACCATGATTTTAAAGTAATTGATCAGAATGGCTGTCTGACTGGATGAAAAATCCTATGGAAGATGTTTGATTAGAAACCCACATAGAGTTCAGGAGATCCATGACACCATGTAATCCTTCTGACCATAACTGCATTACTTAAATTCCATATTACTATCTTTTTTTTTTATGAATAAATTCCATATTACTATCTACAGCGAGTTATTCGTGGGTGTTGTAAACAGATACCAACTAAAGGGGCTGGAATCATAATCATGGCTTCTCATCCTTGGGTGTAGATCCATAGGACTAGAAGCTACACTTGTACAACCCATTACAATGGGTTCTTGGTTACCCACTCAATGGGCTGTAGGCCAATTTATCCAAACAAATTCTTGTCTGGTTGGCTAACTTATCAAGTGGATTCACAGTTCTTTTCTTGGGGTGGTTGGAGGGACTGTCAGTCCTGTATCTGCATAAACACAGACAGCCCTTGTCTGCTCTTTCTTGATTCTAGTGTTTGAATAATGGTTGGTGAAAGCTCTATGTTGATTTTTGGTCTTTCCTTAACATGCTTCTCTTTGTTCTTTTGTCTGAACAAAAGGTTACAAAACTCTATATGCTGTCCTGGTTTCTCATTGGTCCTCATTCCTCACCACCTCTTATTGTTTGAACAATGGAACATGTTGCTTATTAAGGTGAATCTGTGCGTGTGTGGTTTTATTTGCTTAAATTTCTCTTTTTTGTGTATTCTGTGTGAATTTTTATTTTTGGGGAAATTTGCCCAGTATATAATCCCCCCTCTATGATTCCTTTTTTGTTATTATTAGTTTCTTGGTTACTGATTGAAAAATTGAAGACAATGGAGGTGGGGGGTGGGGGGGAACTCACTTGAGTCATATCATCAATCAAGGCTGAAGATGACTATGAGAAAGAAAAATAGAATCCTCTTCCATGTGACAAAAAAAGGTGGGTTTCTTCAGGATATCTTGATTTTATATACTCTTGCATAGCTTTCATACGTTAGTATATTAAGAAAAAAAATTTGGGGGATTTCTCATACAACTAAGTATCTTTATTTGCTTCTTTAAAAACAAATATCCACTGTTGTCTAGTTGACTATGTGATCGTATCAACATTGACATTATACTTGAAGAGGGTATTATGATCGTTTTATTATATCTCAAATAAGCACTTGTTTGTATTTGACACCCAATTTATTTTTTAAAATAAGCACTTATTTTATATTGGATGTTTGGTAATATTTTTCTCTAATAAGCACTTAAATAAATATTTGTGATTATTTTGTCCTTCATTTTCTTTTAAATTTTCAAAATACACCCTTTCTTTGAAAGCACTTTTATTAAATTACTTTTATAAAAATACTTTTATGAAATTATTTTTGTAAAAGTATTTTTATGAAAGTACTTTTGTAAAAGTATTTTATGAAAGTGCTTTTGTAAATGTATTTTTATGAAAGTACTTTTGTAAAAAGTATTTTTATAAAAGTACTTTTGTAAAAAGTATTTTTATTAAAGTACTTTTATGAAAACACTTTTAAGAAAGTATTTTTATGAAAGTACTTTTATGAATGCTTTCATAAAAGTGCTTTCGTAAAAGTACCTTTATAAGTGTTTTTGTAAAAGTATTTTTATAAAGTGTTTTCATAAAAGTACTTTTATAAAATTCAACTAGGGATAATTTTATAAGTGGTATTTTAAAATTCAAATAGGAATAATTTTGGAAGAAAAAAAAATGATTAATAAGTGTTTATTGTATAAGCACTTAAAAAAATTAGAAATTTGGGCTTAAAATATTAGTTTCTATTTTTAAAATAAATATTTATTTTAGGCTTATTTCTCAAATACCAATAAGTGCTCAATGGTCCAAATAATCACTCTTAGACATGGCCTTAGTACATTAAGAAAAGCAGATATTCCTATTATCGTTAAGTAAAGCGGCTTTTCCTATAATCGTTTCTCCTCTATTCGTCTTAGTCTCTCTTTCCCCATTATTCATGTAGAGATTTTAACGGATTAACAGTGAGCCGTAAATGAATGAAATGAGGTTTAAGCGCTTTGCTAAGGAGGCTTCATTGTTATTTGATTTGCAGCACATCGATGCACTTACAATTACAGAGCAAGACCTTTTGAACAGCCCAAGTGTGGAAAGAAATCAGCCATTAAAGAAGTGTAGAAAATAAAGGTTCAACTTAGGGTTTAGATAAAAAAGAAATACAATTGCAGATAAGGCTCAATTTGGAAGGAATATAAATACAAATTTGTTGAGTATAAAATTTTATATTTTATAATATTTTGTATGTATTTGTATTTGTACTCTTTCCAAACTGAGCATAAGACTGTTTGGTTGCTGTGTAAATTTATTTGCACTAGTATAAATGTATGGGAGTGCAAATGTAAAAAAATGTAAATTCTTTTTTAATTTTGTTTTAGATTTTACTTTATTCTGCTTCATGTCTTAATTTACTTCATTTGTATTGCAATCAAACAAAATAAGCTAAAATTTGAAACAAAAATAGGTCAGAATTTACACTAAAATCATTTGCACTGCCATAGTTTTGTATCAGTTCAAATGGAAATTCAACCATAATTTACGTGTGTCTCGTGCAGGGTTTTTACCGGGATCATGTAGGTCCATGGCCAATTAAGCTGGCAATTCATCCGGTTAATCCTGATTCCTGAAGTATTAAAATAAATTTAATAGCATCTAAAAAGCCAAAAAAAAGGGAGGAGAAGAAAGCCACACCAATTTTTTTTTTTTTTTTGGGTAAAATGAATAACCATCTTTCTGTATTATAAAATAAAGGGATAATAGTTGTCTAGGGGCTTTTCAGATTTTTTTTAGTAAAGCATATAAAAAAGAACATTTAAATAAGACCCCAAGCTCCCACATAATTGCTTTGCTTTAGTGAGATCAGAAGATAGGACCAGCTGCGAGGATCTCCTCGGTCAGTGAATTATCCTTTCCTATCTTGTAATTCATAAACCCCTGAAAATTTTTCTGGAACAAACCTGCAAGCTTCAACAGGGTGTCCTTGTATGCATTCTTGTCCGACCACTGCAATCCAAAATTTTCATATATTAGTGGAAACAAAACTAACACACGCACACATATTACAACTGGAGGTCGAGAGCACTTTAAATTTGAAGGAAGCCAAGAGGGTAAGGAAAAGCCAACTGACAGTGTTCATTGAATCCAGGATTTGTGAAGGGACGCCCTCAATTTCAGTGGGGATCTCAAGCCCGAAAACTTCAGTTTTGGTGTAATTAGCTCTCAGGAGACTACCGGAGTGGATAGCATCAATAATCTTCCTTGTGTGTGCCAACTTGATGCGGTTACCCGAGCCATAGCTGCGAGGAGTAAAATGGTGAATCGCATTCATATCCATTTATTCCAGTTTCCAAGGGATAATAGGGATAATTGATGGTAATATGACTGAAGACTGACTGGCATACCTTCCACCTGACCAGCCAGTGTTAACTAGCCAACCAGTGGCTCCATGTTTGCTCATCTTCTCCGCCAGCATAGCCGCATACTTGGTGGGATGCAACATGATAAATGCTGCTCCAAAGCAGGCTGAGAACGTTGCCTGTGGCTCCTTTATACCATCCTCTGTCCCGGCCACCTGTTTTTAATTCCAGGAAATGGTCATATGATTGATAATTGCAGAAATTTCGGAAACCTGTAACAATTTCCAGCTTCAACGAAGCTTGTCTGTAGAATTATGCATGACTCGTAAGTTTAGAATTCACAATTCATTTTAATTTGGCATTTGAAGGAAAATACCAGAGCCGTGTAGCCGCTGATAAAATGGTACATGGTCTGGGCCAAGCTCAACTTGCTCACCGGCGGGAGCACACCAAAGGCATCACATGCTAGAAGAATGACATTCTTTGGGTGTGGACCCACGCAAGGAATCTTCGCATTAGGGATGTACTCAATTGGGTATGCTGCTCGAGTGTTCTCTGCAGTAAGTAATAGAGAGTAGAAACACAAATCAGAAGAAATCATTCTCAGCCTGACAGATTGATTCTGGTTTTATCTGATGTATATTGCCAATCTAACTCGATCAATCAATCTTTAAATTCCTGATTTATTATAGTAACCTGTAACAGATTTGTCGGAATAATCCACCTCGCGAGTGTGCTCGTCGAACACCACATTTTCCAGCACTGTCAATGGTGCCAACCACAAGTCATTAATGGTTAATGGAATTAGGAGTCAGACATTGATCAAGATCAAACTGAGTATATCCCCAATCCAACCCCCCCCAGGCCAATACATAAATCAAATGATAAATGAGTTCTGTCCCCATTAAAAAAGAGTAAGAAAAGAGCAAAAGGAAGGTGGGGGGTGGGAATGGGGGATTAGTACCGGTTCCAAACTTAATGGCATTCCAGATATCAGGCTCCTTTTCCCTTGAAAGGTCAATGCACTTGGCATAGCAACCGCCCTCAATGTTGGACACACCGTTCTCACTCCAGCAGTGTTCATCATCTCCAATTAAATACCTATTATGATCCGTAGACAAAGTTGTCTTCCCAGTTCCTAACGACATTCAAAACATAGTTTGGTAACTGATCAGCAGCGATAAAGGAAATGGAAGTGAAATCAAAAAGCTAACAACCAGGATTGCAAATAAAAAAAAAGAAAAGAAAGAATTCAAGGGAGGCGGAGGGCGACAAGACCATCTAATCTCTCGGGGGCATGCAGCAACGATCCAGTAATAGTGTACCTGATAATCCAAAGAAGAGGGCGACATCGCCATCTTTGCCCATATTGCAGCCAGAATGTAAAGACAGGATTTGACGCTTAGGCATGAGGTAGTGCATAACGCTGAACAGACCCTTCTTCATTTCCCCGGCGTACTGCGTGCCAAGGATGACCATCTCCCTCCTAGCAAGGTTAAGATCTACGCTTGTGGAGGATGTCATGTAGTGGGTGTATCGATTACACGGGAACTGCCCAGCATTGTAAATGGTGAAGTCTGGAGTACCGAAATTCTCCAGCTCTTCAGCCGTGGGTCGGATACACCTGCAACTCCACGCGGTTATCCATTTCTACACTAACTAATACTTTTGTTCTATCTCTGTACACTTTTTTTTTCATTAACTCAAAGCTTAGATGCCTAGCTAGTGATTTCTATCATGGGATGATGGTGGGTAAATAGTACAGATGGTTAATCAACAAATCAACACAGTACGTATCAATATGTATATATCAACGACAAGAAAGGACTTATCTGGCAAGGCCCAGGCCCATTAACCATTGAGAGGACTGAGGATGAGGATGGATGGATTCGGTTTTCGGAAAACAAAATATGCTGATTTATGTAATTTCGCTTTTACTTACATGTTGTGCATAAACAATGAATGGTAAGCTCTGGCCGACACAATCCGGACTTTGATTCGGTGCTCTGGGTCCCAGTTTAGAAACTGATCATTCACATATACCTGAAATTGCATTATACATTCAGTTATTACTAAATACCTTTTCTTAGTAAATATTGTGTCCAACGGATAATCGGAACTGATCCGAACTGAATTAACTTAGTCTAGTTTAAATATGAAGTTTCAAAGTCCATTAGGCCACCTAGTTTTTTAATAGTTGCAAGAAATTTTGGATTAGTGAATAGTGATTAATGAACAATTTTTGTGATTAATTTTTCATTTAAATTTTATCACAAGAGATTGCTGAAATGATGTTCAATTTATGACTTTTTAAATTTAGCAAGATTTTATCACAAGGATGAACTTAGAACTGAAACCGATCCAAGCCGATCCAATCCGACTCAAACCAATCAAGCCGGTTTTACTTAATACTGGATCGGTTTTGATTTCTATGTCAGGTAACCCGACCAGATCGGATCAATTAGAAAAACTACAATAAGCTGATCCACCCGACCCGTGAACAGACGGGTTAATCCCAAAACCCGCACCGATCCCGTTATTCGTGGAATCGTGGGAACTCACATGAAGGATATTGTAGTTTAGCAACGGCCCCACACAAATAAGACAAGAAAAGAGACTGTTGAACGGACCATTCCAGTCAATTTACAGAGGAAGCCAAGAAAGTTGTCGCCGAAGAAAATTAAGAAAAATAATGGTGAGTGATACCAGTCATCGGACGCAAGTTAAGAGAAGACCTATAAAGCTTCCACCGTTAAAAAAAATGATTCAGAGATGAATCAGATGATGTATGAAGGCTGATCGATCGACATGAACACAGGTTGGATCTGTTGTTGATAGAAAGAGAACCATAATTCCGCGGTCGGTCGCGGAGGCGTGTTGCTAAATACAGCATAGGTTATCCTTTTCGGGAAGAAGAACAATTTATTAAAGCTTCCCCATTTCTTTGTGTAGGCTCTTTGTATGCAATTTTTTTTTTAACCAGAAATAATAAAATAGATGGACCCAACCCATCCCCATGGGACATGGAAATGAATAATGAATTCCTAATTTCCAAAAAAATAATAGACCTTATCCTACCTTGCAAATGGACAACTCAATATTTCTTAGTTGAATTATAAAACATTAATGGCTGAAATCCAAAATGAAGGAAGGAAAAGAAAAAAAGAGAAAGGATACCTTATCTAGCGAGTTCAAGTAATCAACGGCTCTTTCTCTGTTCACCAGGAAAGTGTGCTCGTCCATTTCAATGTTGGGTGAACCCCTATATATTTTGTCAAAAGAGAGGTCCATAATGAAACCAATGGGTGAGAAGAAACGAAAGTGAAGATTCAACTACACCACAGGAAAAAAAAAAAAGACGAGTGAAGACCCAACTTACTTTTCCCACCAAAGCTCATTTTCTGTTGTCTCATCCCTTACGACGCGTTTATCTCTAGGAGAGCGACCTGTCTTAGCTCCTGACAGCGTCGCCAAGGCTCCATTCGACGTTATGAACGATCCATGCTCGTACTTTATGGCTTGCTCGTACAGCTCTGTCGGGAACGATCGTCAATTCATCTTTCACATCCACATAATTCAAATATACAGAATAACCCGAGAGAGAGAGAGAGAGAGCCCGGAAGAAGCTGTAGAACCAGAACATGGGAAAAAAGAAAAAAAACTATATCCATGCATCTATCTATTTAGATAAATTAACCGATACGATAACGCGAAGTTTTCATTCAGTGATTCGGTTAAATCACGAAATACAAACAACTTGGAGTAAAGGAAAACAATAAAAAAAGAATAGTTGGTTAAGGGTTCAGGAGAATGAAACCTGCTGGAGAAAGATTATAGAGGATGTGGGTGAACTTTAAAGCGCTGTCACTGATGCTGATTGCCGGTGTGTAGTGATGCTCGTGAGCAACTCTGGGTGTTTCGGATTTTCTCGCCGGGTCTCCTTTCACCACCTTTGGCCCCGTCTCCCTCGTCAGCGACGCCAAGGAGGCACTGTTTCAGAACAAAGTTCACAAATATTATAAACACCGATTTTCCGAAAATACCCATAGAACTTCAAGCAGCCAAAAGGAATGCAACAAACAGCAAGCTAATTTTGGTAATTCACTCAGAAGTTAGCATGCTAATTTTAATGAAGGAACCATTAAAATGGGTTGAATGCGTTTTCAATAAAAAAACAAAAAAACAAAAAAACAAAAAATTCTCTTTGATTCACTCTTACCTGATGGATTGGAGCTGCTGCTTTTGGCGCTCCTCTTCGGAAATTGTGGCAAAAGCACCTTGAGTTCCTTTGATCGGCGTAGTTGGCGCTGATTTCTTTTTCTGGAGGGAATGCAGTTCATCGATCGTCTGAGCTTTAACCGGAGGGGAACTGTCGTCGTGACAGATTCCATTTTGCTTCTTATGAGTTTGGATCCTCGCGAGCCCGTTGCCAGCAGCTGCAACGTTCTTGAAGCTGAATTCCTGGTTCCCGTTTCCGGTTCCGTTCGCCGCCATCTCCTTTCAGCAACCTTGTTATTGGTTGATCAACAAATATAAAATCTCAGATACTCGAACAAGCGAAGAACATCCTCAAAGAATATATGCATAGGAAAATTCAAATAGAGCATCACAAAAGTATAGAAAAAAGATATAGACAAATGACTTAAAAAATCTCAGAAAATTCGGATTTTTAAACGCTATTATAATTTAGAGATAAGTTTTTCATGTAAATTTTTATTCCATATGCAACACAACACTATCCAGTACTTGCCCGACATTATAAAATAGTTGTGTATGGACTTCTCCCATATGAACGTTGAAGTTTTAAAGGTTTGGGCCATATACAAGGATCTAGATAATTTACTCATATTAATTTTTCTGTGGAAATGTTCTCGATCGATGGTATTGTTATTTCTGCCGGAGGTTTCTGAGTTCACGTAGAATTCATCAATAAGTTCAAGATAGATAAAATTTAAAACAGTAAAACCACCAAAAACCAGAGGCTTTGCAGCGCAACATGTTGAAATTGAGACAGATGATTCACAGAGGGGGTGATTCACAGAGTTCATCAAACAGAAACGAAAGCATAGGAATTGGATCAAGAGGGAGGGAGCTCACCAGAAAAGGCAGAAACTGGAAGCTCGAAACAAGAAAGAAGAACAAAATGAAACCCTAAAACAAATGAAAAACGGAAGGGGAAATCGATGTATCCACCATCCAATTTCAGTAGAGGGAAGGCTCCGAATATAGCAGACGGGAAGGGTGCGAAAATAGAGTAGTAAGCACTCCCTTTTAAAGCCATCTACTAACCCAAGTTTAACCAAACTCCAGCCCAGTTCTCTGAAACCATTTCAACCATGGTTAAATCCTAACACATTTGGGATTTTTCCCAAGGGTCAAAACGGTTAGTTTGAATCGTTTCTTCATTTATCCAAAACTGTATAATAGGCTGCATTGGATTTTTCTTTTGATTTCCGTGAATATAGCTTCGCTGTCCTCCGTGTATTTGTTATTTAATTGGAGTTGGTTGAATGAATAGACAAGAATGGGGTGTGTGTGTTTTGGGTGGCTTAAGTAGGGGGCGACCGGCGACGGCCATCCCGATCCCGGAATACCTGGCCCATGGATATCGCAAAATTGGGGATTAGATCGGCCTAGTCAGGCCCATAAGCACGCAACTTTATTAAATAGAACTTATAGAATTACAGAGAATTACTTTGTTTTGCGATAAAGATTTCCTCTTTGTACTATGACCGTGAGACAAATACCCCTTCCGTTAACTTTTTCTACAATTGGGAGAAAACAGTGTTCATTTTCCTTGACCTTCTTTCTCTACTCCACTTGTTCATTGGTTCAGAACTTCATTCAGATCTCTCTCGCCTGCGACAAAGCAGCTTCTTCTCTTCTGCTGCTTCCGTTAAAAATGGCTGCCCACCTTCAGCTACTCTTGTTTTTATTAACTAAAACGTTGCTCCTCCGATCATCTTTCGTCGTCGATTTTGCCTTCAACGGCTTCAGTTTGTCTGATCTTTTATTCTACGGCACCGCAACGCTCGAATCCCGTCTTCTCGTCCTCACAAACACTACCGCCTTTACCGTTGGTCGAGCACTTTACAATTCTAAGATGCCTATAAGGGCCCCCAACACGTCCGCTATCCTCTCCTTCTACTCTATCAAGTATGGATTGATTACTCGGATTCTCTGCTTAATGTCACTATGGCCCAAGCCGGAACGAAAAGGCCTCAACAATTTTTTATTAGTACTCCTATCAACCTCTCCGACATTCTCTTGGATGAAATGTATGTTGGTTTCACTGTGGCGACGGGACAGTTAGTTGAATACCATAGGATTCTTGCTTGGAGCTTTAGTAATTCGAATGCCTCCATCGGAGATTCCTTGACTACTTTGAATCTGCCATCATTTGTTCCTCCCAAAAACTCCGTTTTTCGGTCCAAAGGATTCATTTCGGGGATTACAGTGGCGGTTCTCTTTATTCTTGCCTGTTCTGCGGTGATATCTTGACTTTTGGTTAAAAGGAGGAGGAGAAGGTGAGGGAGAGAGCAGAGATGGAGGATTGAGAAGATTGAGAACTAGAGTATTAGTCCCATCGAATGAATTATCAGGAGATTCACATGACGACAAAGGGGTTCTCGGAAGAAAACGTAATTAGGGTTGGAGGGAACGGAGTAGAGAAGTTCTGAACCAATGAGCAAATGGGGTGGAGAAGGAAAAGAAAGAGAGACGGTCTTTGGTATCGTGAGGTTGAAAAAGATGAATGATGTTTTCTCCTAATTGTTGGAATATTTATTATAAGAGTATTTTGGGAATTAAAACGACAATTTTCAACAAAAAGTTAACGGAAAAGAGTCTTTATCTCACGGTAGTAATACAAAGGAGTCTTATCCCAAAACAAAATACAGTGGGTCTTTGTAATTTACCCTAAATTCCCTGTTAGAATGCTCTCGGTCCCATTAGAATCTTCATCCTGTGGTCAAAACAATAAACAAAAAATAATAATAGTATCTGGCTTCTAGCGTGGCTCTTGTTTTCGGGAGAATTGTTTCCATTTTTAATGGCTAAAGAAAAAATAGTATCTGGCTTCAGCTGACGTGCCACGTCATACTTCCACCGTCCGAGGTTTAAGCATCAAATCAACGCAATTCCTAACTCCGTTCTAATTATCCTCCCAGCTGACGATGAAAGATTAGATAACGCCTTTGTTACGGCGGCTCGTCCAACCAGGTAGCCACGAAGTCGTGAATCAGAGGCATTATTAATGAGTCCGCGTTCTATGAAACCGTGGGTGTACGGGAAGCGTAAACTCTCTAATAGGAGTGTGCACGTCACCAATTTCTCATGCCAACGTTAATAACGTTAGCTACTTGAAAATCAATTATTTAGGATTTCATTTAAACTCTCTCCCAATTTCCCATTTTCATTCTCCTTCCAGCCCTAATTCAAGGTTATGTTTGATTTGAAGGAAATTGTAGGGAAAGGAAAAAAATGTAGAAAAACCTTTCTAACTTTTATATTGATTTTCCTTCCTTTTCCTTCAAACCAAACATAACCCTAAAAGAAACATCCCACTAACGTTTGTAAACGTGGAACCGATCGGCGGAAAAACGATTGGAGGGTTCACGCTTGCCGTGCACCCACGGGTGCAGAGAACGCGGGCTCTTATTAAATACACTCCATCTGTATCATATCATACGCTCTCATTACATGTCGATTTACGAATTACGATCTACGTTTAATGATGATGGTGTGTTACTATTCAAACCGATGTTGTGGGTCCCCACCACCTACGCGACTTAGAAAAACGAAAGACAGGTTTAACGTGAGATGTGGTATGATTTATTATTGGAAGCAAGGTTTTAAAAACCGGTCCGTAATTGGAATTATTCTTGCCACTGGTTTTTAGAAGTAAGGTTTCAAACCGCTCATCCGGTTCGAATGGATGTTTTGTTTTAATTTAAAAAATAAAAATCTGTCAAAAAACATTAAACAAGTCAAATGAATTGATGGTTTAACTGCCTGATTCAGGGGGTTAATGATCAAATCAATGATTTTTAGTCAAAGACGGGTTAAGTGTAAAACAGAACCAATTGCCTAGATGGTTGTTGGGCCAAAGAGTTTGATCATCCAAGTCAATAACTATTTGAAAATACTGATTGAATTTGAATGGGTGGATAGCATATTTACATGTGCATAACATTAATGTGAATTTATTCTCTAACAAAAAACTTTGAATTTATTGTCAGATCTGATTTGAATATTGCATCATGGTTTTTAAAAACGAACTGGTGATCGAACCAGTCAGGGGTCTGTTACCGGATTGAATGGTCCGGCCGTTCGACCCAAATAGCTGGTTCATTTTGACAAAAAAAATAAAAAATATTAAAAATTTTGAAAAATGGTCAAAACCGTTCAAACAATTAACCAGCCGATTCAGCGGTTTACTAACCAAAATCAATAGTTTTGAGGAAAAAATGGTTTTGAAGGAAAACGGAACCGGTCAGGTCCCGATTTTTCCAATCCGGTCCGGTTTTGAAAACAATGTATTGCATACAAAAATTATGCAAACAAATAAGTACAGCGGAAATGCATACAAAATATAAGGTTTTGTAATCTACAAATTCGTATTTATACTCCTTCCAAACTGAGCTTTAAGGGTTGTAGATTAGTATTTCTAAGTCATTTATTTCTGGTTAAATTAATGTAGGGAGGGGGAGTTAAATGTGATGCTGCACTACTCAAACGGCACGTACAGAGATTTAGGTATATTACTAAAAACAGAAAAAAAGAACAAGAAGAATTAGAAGTATATAATAATTTTTTGCTTAATTAAGTTGTAAGGGCATCTGATCTGAATCCCATCTTTGTTTGCATTCCTACAACCAATGTAATTATAAAATATGATAATAAGATAAAAACATTAGTAAAATGGTTAATATATAGCTAAGCTTTGAAGAATAATGGAAGAAATTCTCGAAATTTATAACTCTCATCACGACACGACTAACCGGCGGTCAGGTCAATCGATCTCATATATCGTGAGACAATTATGAGTTGATGTAAGTGATGGTGCGCAATCCGGTCGGTCCTAGCTTTCAATAACCTTACCTCCGATTAGAGCAATAGGGAGCCTGAAACGGAGAAGATGAGGGAACTCCGGGGGGAACCCGGTGAGATTGCTCCGAAGCTCAAGTTAGTATTCTCTCAAAGGCAAGATAAAACCGGATGGCGCAAAGTTCACATACCTAGTTGTTGGGGGTAGGGGGCCTTTTATAACCACTTCGCGCACTCACTCCGAGGCTTCTGTCAGGTCGGGTATGATTACTTCTGTGCTTCTGCCAGTTCGGGTGTCATCCTTCTGTTGGGACAGAACCGCCACTGCTCATTGTCGGAGCCATCTCTGTAACTGGAGATGGGGGTGGCAGGTGGCCGTTTGAAGTGCGGCTGTCAAGCGTCAAATCCCAAGTCAGTCAAGTGCGCCGCCCCTGGATACGAACTTCCTCGGTGTCAGGCATGGTACGGTTGTTCAGTTCGGCATCCTGAGGCGAAGTGCTGGAGTGGTGAGCAAGGTGAAGTCTTCAGTTCGGATAGAGGTGTGTCTCGAACTACCACGGGGCAGGCCAATTCGGGTTATTGCCCTTTGTGTTTGGCTCGAGGCCTAAGGGAAAGTTTGGGCTCCTAGTAGGGAGCTCGGACCGCTGGTTCCTCCCTTTGGTGCTTGCGCCTTGGGCGCGCTATTGTGCCGAGTTGTTGCCTTTGCCACGTGTTGCTTAATTACGAGGTCGGGCCAAATCTTCCTTCATCAATTGCCCCCCACTCCTCGTGCTAAGGGTCTTGCCCTGGCGCGGGAAGTTCACGAGGTGGCAGGTGGATTTGTCCTGTACTTCGAATTTCGATAACGCGAGGTGCGTTGTCAAGGTTCTTTGGGTCTCTCAAGCACCCAAAAGGCGGGAGACGTGTCGGCCTGCCTACAATTGCTGACAGACATGGCGACGTGTACTTATTTCAAATTTCAAAAAAGCGCGCCATTGGGAGACGTGATAGCGGGTTTTTTCGAATTTGAAAAAATGCGCCGCTGCCGTTTGTAAGGTGAGGAGATGTGCGCTGGCGTTCTATCAGTTTCAGAAAGACGTGCGTTGTCGTCTTGTCAATTTCAGAAAGACGTGCGCCGATGTTTTGTCAGTTTCAGAAAGACGTGCACCAATCACGTCTCGGTCTCAGGGGATGTGCGGTCAGCGCGAATGCGGGCCGTCAGATTGGCTTTGATATGCACTATTGGTTCTCGGTTACTGTGGGTATAAATAGTGGGGGACCCCAGTCGCTTTGTCACTTCTGCGTTTTACTTCTTGAGCTCGCATCCAAGTTTCAGCTTATGTCTAGGCTTTTAGTTCACCTTCAAGGTTTTTTGCTCGTTCCAGTTTCCGTAGTCTGTTCAAACCTTTTTTCGG
This sequence comes from Nelumbo lutea, assembly GCF_056320005.1. Lineage (NCBI taxonomy): Eukaryota > Viridiplantae > Streptophyta > Magnoliopsida > Proteales > Nelumbonaceae > Nelumbo > Nelumbo lutea. The sequence goes on from NC_142688.1 coordinate 18,704,832, forward strand.
GTGAGTATTTTCCTGGAATTCACCTTTTCTTCTTAATGTCTAGCTCGGATAGCTCAGACGGTTCTTCAAGTGGGTCAGAATGCAGGTTCTACGAACGGAGTTGCATCCCCCGATGGCCATAGCGAACCTGAGGTAGAACTTGAGGAAGAGTTTGAGCCTGTAGGCCGAGCCGCCTCGGGTAGTTTGGCGTCTACCTCTCATTGAGGTCGGATGTTAGATAGGCTTGGTCCCTCGACCATGACGCCTGAGGGGCTCCAATCCCTTATTACGTATTTCAACTTGCTTGGGGAGTACGCATATTTCATACCTTCGGGTAGCTTTCCTTGGGAACACGGTCGTGAAGAGATCGTGATATTCCAGGAGCAGCTTGCTGCGGGGCTGCGACTGCCTTTCCACCCCCTTCTTGTTGAGGTCATGAATCACTTCGACGTTACTGTCGGACAGCTTCACCTGAACTCCATTCGTAACTTGGTGGGGACAATCTCCATATTTTGCGAACAGGGCTTTCTTTTAGACTTGGAGATATTTTCTTTTATCTTAATGCTTAAGAAACAAGCGGGTCCCCTTCCTGGGCGTAGGCGGGCGTATTACCTGTCTCCTCGCCTGGGTTTTAAGCTCTTGCACGAACTTCCCAACAAGGTCCCGACATAGAAGCGGGACTACTTCGGGGTGCGAAGTGTACTAGGGTGGCCTTTTCAAACCTGGTGGGGGATGGCCGCCCCTGACTCCGGTGTTACGCTTGATAAAGAGACGGTGAAGGGCCTCCAGCAATGGGCACGACTAGGGCTAAAATGCCATCAGTATCTGGCGGAGGCCAAGCTCATTGTGATCGGTCGGAGTTCGGGTAGGTTCCTTGCTCAAGAGGTTTTTTGTTTTGCTTTGTTCTTTCGTTTTTTCTGATGCCGAACTCTTTTTTGCAAGTGTGATGGACTGAGAAAGGACTCGTGGTGGGCACCTGTTTCAAGGCATGAAGAGGAGGAAGCGAGTCGCCAAGCGAACTCGTGCCGAGCTGCCCCAGGATGCGGAGCCTCAGGTACCAGACTACCCGTCAGAGGATCCGCCCAGGGAGCCTGAGGTGGCTCCTCCAATGCAAGAAGCGACAGGGGCCCCTTATGCCGAGACTACTCACACGGGAGCTCCCGCTTACTCTGGGTCCGCTTATACGCGAGCTGGGCCCTCAGGCTCGGGAGCCCAAGGGGAATTTAGGAGTGTGCTGTCGCGGAACTACACTCTTCAGAAGAGTAGGGAGGCCACCTTCCCCGAGGAGATCGCGACATGGACTGATCTTCCTTTGAACCAGGTTGCCTATCGTGCTGCTACTCATGATGGCGGTGAGTCAGATTTCTTGCCGGGCTTCTTTGCATTTATCCCTCTTGCTGTCGTTCTCTTAATCACTTGTTCTTTCCTTTTGGTAGGTGAACTCTTCTATCCAGGCCTTGGCGGCCCAGGTGGAGAGGAGCTCGAGGCAGGCATGAGCTGCCAAAGAGGCTTTCTGTGCTGCCGAGGTGACTTCCCGAGCTGCTGAGGAGGTTGTTCGCGCTGCTATGGCCAGGCAGGCAAGGTCTCAGAGAGATGCCGAGGCCATGGGGGTTGTGAAGCACATGGCGGACCTGAGGCTGGATCTGCAGCATCAGGTTGAATACCTTCAGGAGGACATTAGGGAGAGGACGCAGATCTTTTCTCAAGGCACCGAAGATGCCAAGAAGAAGGTCGTTGATGAGTACATCGCCTCGCCAAGCTTTGATGACCTGATGGTGGACTCGTACAGAAGGGGATTTAAACTGAGCCGGTGGATGATCCAGAACACGTACCCTGAGCTCGATTTCAGTGCCATATTCACTTCGTGCATAACTCAAGAGATGGCCAACGCTGCTGATGGTGAGCCAGATTCTGAGGGCGAGGTAGGACCTTCGGGTATCGTTGAAGTGCCTTTTGATAATGAAGAAGTAGCTCAGGGCCTGTGAAATGCAAATTTTTTTTTCAAATGTACGCTCCCTTATTTTGTAATGGAATGACTTTTCTTTTGGTTAAGTGTTGGTTGTTCTTTCTCCTGAACTGACCGTATTTGCCGAATTGACCATATGCTCGATCTATTTCTTGCCCGGGTTATTGCACTCGCACGACCTTTTTTGGATGTTTAATACTTAAGTCTTCGCTTCGTCTGAGCCTTTGGCTGACTTTTCTTTGCTTGCCTATGCCGAGGTTCCTTCGTTAGCTCGGCATCCTGGCCCTTAGGCTTTGGTAGCGATTTCGTCCACTTCACTTGGCGGTCTATAGGTAGTATCGCCTTAAGTTGACGATGTTCCACGCTCAGGGTACTTGTTTGCCCTCTAGGATTTCGAGCTCGTATGCCCCCTCGAGCGCTCTCTTTACTTTGTAGGGCCCTTCCCAATTTGGTCCAAATTTGCCCATGCCGGGTTCGAGCACAATAATCTTATGGAGAACCAGGTCACCGATTCGGAAGCTCGACTTCTTTACTCTGGCATTGTAGTGTCGAGCTACTTTCTGCTGGTAGGCCACTGTCCGGATGCGCGCGAGGTCTCTTACCTCATCCAGTAGGTCGAGGTCTCTTACCGCTTCAGTGTCGTAGGTGAGGTTAAAGGGGGCCTCTCTCACGGCGGTTTTTTCTGTAGTTCGGTGAGCCCATAGAACACTTGGTAGCTTGTCCGCCCACAACCCTTTAGCTCGGTTTAGTCGTGCATTCAGTCCGCGGAGGATGGCTCTATTCATTACTTATGTCTGACCGTTTGCCTGCGGGTGTGTGACCGATGTGAAGTTCTGACGAATTCCCATATTTTGGCACCATTTTTGGAACTTGATATCCTCAAACTGTTTGCCCTTGTCGGATATCAGTACCTGAGGTAGCCCGAAGCGACATACTATGCTCTTCCAAAAGAAGTTTTGTATGTTTCGGGTTGTAACTGTTGCCAAAGGTTCAGCTTCTATCCATTTTGTAAAGTAATCTACTGCCACCACTAGGAACTCTCTCCCACCTGTTGCTGGCGGGAATGGCCACAGGAGGTCAATGCCCCATTGCACAAAGGGCCATGGGCTGGTGAGGTATTTGAGGTCGGAAGCAGGCTGATGGTGGATATTGGCGTGCTTCTGACACTTGTCGCATTTTCTGACGAGCTCGACAGCTTCTGCCTTCATCGTTGGCCAGTAGTATCCTTGTCGAAGTGCCTTTTGGGCGAGGGCTCTGCCCCCCAGGTGTCCGCCGCACAGTCCTTCATGAGTGTCGCGGAGTACAAGCTCGGCTTCGGCAGATCGCAAGCAACGCAGGTAGGGGAGCGTGTAGGACCGTTGGTACAACCGTTCGTCCATTATGACGTATTTGGCTGCCTGGCACTGCACCCTCTTGGCTGCATTGCAATCCGTAGGGAGGGTTCCATCTAGTAAGAAGCTCGCGAGTGGGTCGATCCAGCTTGCCTCTACTTCAAGGACGGGAGCGACCTCCTCTGCCCCACCGAGAATGCTAGGCCGAGGTAAGTCCTCTATGTACATGGTTCTCATGGTGTTGTGACTCGTGCTGGCTAACCGTGACAGGGCATCGACCTCAGTGTTCTCTGACCTCGGGATTTGCCTGATGAAGTGTGACTGGAAGTTGAGCAGAGCCTCCTTTACTTTTGCCAAATATGCGATCATAGAGAGCTCGCATGCTTCATATTCACCCGTAACCTAGTTGACCATGAGCTGGGAATCACTACAGATAACTATGTGCTTTGCTCTTACCTTTTGCGCTAGGTTCAGCCTGGCTATTAGTGCCTCGTACTTTGCCTCGTTGTTGGCTGCCACGAACTCAAAGCGTAGTGCGTATTCCAATTTCGTGCCACCCGGGCCGCATAGGACTATTCCAGCCCCGCTGGCCTACTGGTTCGAGGGGACATCTACGTGAAGGATCCAGGGCTCCTCATCCCAGTTCATGCTTGGCCTAACCAGGAGAGATGCCACACTAGCTGTTACTTCATGGGGTTCAGACTCTATTGACTTGGGAGCTCTAGGTTCACCCGAACTAGGGATCTCGGGATCAACCGGCCCAGGGGCTTCGAGGCTGAATGTGCACTTGACGATAAAATCTACTAAGGCTTGGGCCTTAATGCCAGTTCGTGGCTTGTACTGGAGGTCGTGCTCACTGAGCTCGATGGCCCACTTCGTTAGCCGACCGAAAGCCTCGGGCTTGAGTAAGACTTGCCTCAGAGGTTTGTCAGTCAAGACGATGACGGTGTGAGCCTGGAAGTATGGGCAGAGTTTCCGAGCTGCAATTATCAGTGCATATGCTAGCTTTTCTATCTGCGGGTGTCTCGTCTCTACTCCCTGTAGAATTTTACTAACATAATAGACGGGCTGCTGGACCCAATCTACTTTTTTTTTAGTACCGAACTGACCACCTTGTCGCTCGCCGAGAGGTACAATTCTAAGACTTCGCCCTCCTCGGGCTTGGCTAAGGTTGGCACAGTGGCGAGGTAGCTCTTTAGCTCGTCGAATGTGAGCTAGCAGTCTCGAGTCCATTCGAACCCTTTGCCTTTGATTGCCTTAAAGAAAGGCAGACAACGGTCTGCCGATTTGGACATGAAGCGGCTCAGAGCGGTTATGCGGCCGTTTAGCCTCTAAACCTCTTTTACGTTTCGGGGTGGTCTCATATCTAGGATGGCCTTTATCTTGTTTGGGATGGCCTCAATACCGCGCCGGTTGACAATGTATCCTAGAAACTTACCCGAGGTGACATGAAGACACATTTGTTGGGGTTCAGTTTAATGCTAAATTGACGCAGAATTTGGAAGACATAATCTAAGTCTTGTATTAATTCCTGTGAGAATTGCATCTTGACGACCATGTTGTCTACATAATACTCTATTTTCGTGCCAATTAAGGGCCGAAAAAGCTTATTTACAAGTTTTTGGAAGGTCGCCCCAGCAATCTTCAGTCCGAAGGACATGATCTTTTAGTAGTATAGGCCGAACTCGGTTTTAAAGCTGGTCTTTTCCTCATCGGACTGGTCCATCCTGATTTGGTTGTAGCCTGAGTAGGCATCCAAAAAGCTTAGCAACTCATGTCCCGATGTCGCGTCCACTAGACGGTCAATTCTGGGGAGGGGAAGCAGTCTTTTGGGCAAGATCGGTCGGTGTAGTCGATGCACATGCGCCACTTGCCGTTTGCCTTTTTCACCAGCACCGGGTTGGATACCCAACTCGGGTAATGAACTTCCCTTATGAAGTCCGCTGCGATGAGCTTTTCGACCTCCTCGTCGACCGCCCTCCAGCACTCCGGGGCTAAGTTGCGTTTCATCTGTCTAATGGGTCTGACTACAGGGTCAGTGTTAATTTTGTGAGTTATAAGGCCAGGGTCAATACCGGCCATATCGGTCGCGGACTACGCAAAAATATCTAAATTTTTAGTAAGAAACTCACCAATTCAGTTCGTAGAGGCTCCTTGACGGAAGCACCGATTTGTAGCGTTCGAGCCGGATCTATAGCCGAGGTCGGGATCGCGACCATTTCTTATGTGGGCCAATCTCGTTCCTTGCCTTGCTCCGTAGGCCACTCCAATTCGAGGTCGTCGACTGCCTTGGTTTTTCCTTTCAGGGCGGCAACATAACACTTGCGAGACTCAAGCTGGTCGCCCCGTGCTACCCCCACACCGAAGTGTGTGGGGAACTTCATTGCTAGATAGTAGGTGGAGACCACTGCCTGTAGAATTTGCATAATTGGCCGCCCTATTATGGCATTGTATGGGGAGGGGGTCGCGACCACCAGGAAATCGTGGTTGAGTTTGACCGCGCAAGGCCACGTGCCAACTTCCACAGGTACTGTTATCTTCCCGAAGGGCTTGACTTCCTCTCCGCTGAAGCCCACCAGAGGAGTGTTTGCGGGTTTTAGCTCGCTTCTCTGCAACTGTAGCTGATCAAATGCCGATTTGAAGAGGATGTCCGCCAAACTACCTGAATCCACAAGTACGCGCCTGACTTCGAAGTTGCTGATCTTTAGTTTTATGACAAGCGCGTCATCGTGGGGGTAGTGGACACCTCGCGCATCGTCTTCCGTGAAGAAGATTGGTTCTTCTGTATTCGGCCTCTTTGGAGGGTTCTGTTCTTCTCGGGCTGCCTCGCGAACTGACATCTGGGCTGCTGCCGAAGTACACCTGGCTACCACCGAACCTCCCACTATCTCATGGATGGTTCCCCAAACTGGTCTTTCTTCTAGAGGCTGTCGCTGCAACGCTTCGGGGGCATGTTTTTCGTGCTCCCCTTGCCGAATTGCCTAATTATTATTATCATTATGCTGTACAAAATTTCTCAAGTATCCAAGACGAATGAGTCCCTCTATTTCATCCCGGAGATTATTACACTGTTCAGTACTATGACTGTGATCTCTATGAAAACTACAGTACATATTTTTATTTCTCGCGTTTGGATTACTCTTTAGGCGAGGTAGCCACTTTACATATGGGGAGTCCTTGATCGTCATCAAGATCTCGGTCCGCCTTGTGTTTAATAGTGTGTAATCCGTCCGAATAGCCAAGGGACCTCGGGACGGCTGGCTTGGCTTTGCCTCCCGGGCCTGGTTTCTTCTGTCGCCTGGGTTGGAGGGCTTACCTTCTCTTTTTCTTTTCTCGACCCCGCCTTCGGTTCTTTGGTTGATTTTTTCCTCTGTTCTCATGAACTTGTCCGTGAGTTTGAGAAAATCGGCCACGGTCGCGGGTTGGTTGGCTACCATGTGCCATTTGAACTCCTTGTGCGTTACTCCTCTCTTGGCCGCCGCGAGCTGTATTGCGGGGTCTAGTTGCGGTATCTATAAGCACGCTTCATTGAACCGCTTGATGTAGCCCCGGATGGATTCTCCTTCCCTCTGGACTACTTCAAAGATGCTTTCCTTGGTTCTGGGGCACCGCTTGCTGGTAACGAAGTATGCGGTGAAAACCTGCACGAACTGGGTCCAACTTCTTATTGACCCGGGGGCTAGGTTCCTGTACCAGGTGCAGGCCACTCCCCTGAAGGTGGTGGTGAAGGCTACACACATGCATGATTCACTGGCCCTAGCGAGGTGCATTTGGGACTGGAAAACATTGACGTGGTCGTTGGGGTCAAAGGACCCATCATACTTGTCCAAAGGTGGGAGCTTGAAGTCTCTGGGCATGGGGACTGTTAGCAGTTCTGATGCGAGGGGGGAAGGAAGTGAGAGAATTGGGGCAGCTTTTACCTTGTCCGAGCTTGTCTCTTCCTTACGTCTGAGCTCGGGCAGGACACGGGTGTCAGTTCGACGACTTCGTTGACGCCTTCATTGTTGAGCAGGCCTGGTACTGGCGCTGCTGGCCTTTGTGTTGCCGAGCTCAATGGGCCCGGAATGTTGGTAATCTACTGCTAGGGCGCTGAATCGGTTCTCCGTGAGCAGAAACTTAGGCTTGGAGTGCCGAGGTGCTGACTTTGCGAGCGAGGTTCCCGACCTGCCTGCAAGCTGCGAGGCGGGGGTGATTTTCCTTTCCTTTTGGCCTGGGGATGAGGCCTGGCTATTAGGGGGGTTCTGGAGTTGGGAGGCTTCTCCTCGATGAGGGCGTCCACCTTGAGGGGAGGCCTTAACCGGCTTCGGAACAGGGTGCCGAGGTGGAAGTAGTGACTGGTTCAGGGGTAGTTGAGGGAACTGCTGCTGATAATGGTGTTGAGAGAGGTGGTGTAGTACTTGGTGCTGCTAGAATTGTTGCATTTGGGCTTGCATTGCCCACATGCATTGCATTAGGTCGTCCAACTGGTTCTGGCGGGTCACCAGTGGGACAACAGTTGGTTCAACAAAAGTTGTTTCAATAGGGAGTGGAAGAGGGATGTTCAGGGCAGGAAGGTTTAGGGGCACCACTGTTTGTGGCACATTCAAGCTGGGGATCCCATCCACTGGAAGGGGGATGGTGAACTGTCCGATGCACACCACAGGGACTTGGAGTTGTTCCCCGGTGGTGTTCGTTTCTGTGCCATGTCCGGCATTGCTGGAAGAAGCCATGGGTGTTGGAGTTTTTTGGAAGAAGATGAGGTTATGACAGTTTTAGAGGGAGGCTTTTAGAAGCGTTCCCACAGACGATGCCAATTGATGGTGCGCAATCTGGCCGATACTAACTATCAACGATCTTGCCTCCGACTGGAGCAACAGGGAGCCTGAAACGGAGAAGATGAGGGAACTCCGGGGGGAACCGGGTGAGATTGCTCCGAAGCTCAAGTTAGTATTCTCTCAAAGGCAAGATAAAACCAGATGGCACAAAGTTCACATACCTTGTTGTTGGGGGTAGGGGGCCTTTTATAACCACTTCGCGCACTCACTACGAGGCTTCTGTCAGGTCGGGTATGATTACTTCTGTGCTTCTGCCAGTTCGGGTGTCATCCCTTCTGCTAGGATAGAACCGCCACTGCTCCTTGTTGGAGCCGTCTCTATAACTGGAGATGGCGGTGGCAGGTGGTCGTTTGAAGTGCGACTGTCAAGCGTCAGATCCCAAGTTAGTCAGGTGCATTGCCCCTGGATACGAACTTCCTCGGTGTCAGGCATGGTACGGTTGTTCAGTTCGGCGTCCTGAGGCGAAGTGCTGGAGTGGTGAGCGAGGTGAAGTCTTGAATTCGGATAGAGGTGTGTCCTAAACTGCCATGGGGCAGGCCAGTTCGGGTTATTGCCCTTTGTGTTTGGTTCGGGGCCTAAGGGAAAGTTCGGGCTCCTAGTAGGGAGCTCGGACCGTTGGTTCCTCCCTTTGATGCTTGCGCCTTAGACGCATTGTTATTTCGAATTGTTGCCTTTGCCACGTGTTGCTTAATTACGAGGTCGGGCCAAATCTTCCTTCATCATTAAAAAAAGTCTTGAATCATTAACTCATAAGCGAGTGGTTGGTGTATTTTTAGTAACAGTAAGTAAATAATTAATGTGGAAGTAAGGATCTTGGGGTTTGTTATGTGAGCACGTAGACAAACTTGTCACTAGCAAATTACCTTGTAATGTAGCTAGCTTTTAAGGAGTTGATTGAACACTGTTGTCGTTTTATTAATTTCAGGTAATAATTATTAATTTCAGTTAATAATAATATGTAATTAATTTCATATAATAATAATAATAAACTTAGTATTTAATTATTGAAAATTTTCAATGAATGTTATTAATTATTAACGTTTCACTATTTATTGTTCAATCATTATTGATATGAATAAATTAATTTCAAAAATTTATGTGCTTACGAATAAATACTTATTGAAAATATTATAATAAATCAATCCTATAAATATTTTGATTATCCTATATGTTTAATGTTTAGAAAGTTTTTGCCTTTGTTACAACGGTAAAATGTGAGGTAAGGTGACGTGGCAAGATGCTAAGTGTCCAATGATGTGGCGAAAAGAGGGGCCTGGTTAGGGTGAAGGCAAACTTGTACTTAACTTGGCTTATTGTGTTAAAAATTGAATTTAAATTGAGTTTAAATTAATATTTTTACTGTTATTCAATTTTAATTTATTTTGTGAATTGTTATTGAGGTGTAGTTTAAGCTATGATATTATGCTATGTTTCTTATTTGTTTAAACTTTTTAATGATGTAAGGATTTGTTATTATAAATTAAGTATAATATTATTTTAATTAAAATTTAACAATTATTATTGTTAAAATTATAAAAAAGTAATCGATTTTGAATTTTTTATTGTGTTAATTGTTTATAAAGTGAGATATTTGATAGTTTTCTTCTTTGTTCGGATTGTGATAGTTTCGTCTTGTTTGTAGATCACTGCATGGACACCGTTCAAGGAGTCCTAGGAGGAGGTACTGAGCCTGGGCTAAGGTGTTGCCCGGGTAGGGCCATTTGGTTTGTGGTTGTGGGATTGGAATTTAGAACCATGATGGAGGATTATCATTGATACTTGTGAGTACTTGGTTTTTTATTTTTAATGCGGGACTAGCTTGTAGATTTTTAACCCATTCTTCTTTTGTTTTTTTTTTTTTTTTTTTTCTTTGTATTCCCTTGAGTTAAATTAAATACTTAGAATTTGTTACAGATAATGGTAAAGTGCCTGGATTCAGTGTAGAATTGGTTGCTTCAAAATTGGTTACAGATAATTTAGGAGAAGAGGTCACTGAGAATGAGAGAGAGATCTTAAGAAAATGTTTATGTGGAAAGGAGAGTATCGAATTGGTTGCTTCAAAATTGGCATAGAAAAAAAAAAAAAAAGAGGAGAAAAAAAGTAGACTCCCTTGTTTTTAGTGTTTGTAGATAAATAGATGGATTAATACGGAAACGTGAGATGTACGGGATTTTTTTAGCAAAATTGAAGAGATGGTAGCCCTATGGCAATTCCATTTGAGCCAAATCCAATTCGAGCATTATTGTTCGTGTTTTGCCTAAGCCTAATCAGTATAAGTGTAATTTCATTCCTGTATTATAACCAATTGAAGTGTTTTGTTTCTTTTAAATACCGATTTTCCAAGATTTTAAAGGAAAGTTGTACGTGGGTTCCTCTCTTCTCTCCATCTATTCAATTTCCTATGAGTAAGAAAAGTTGTATGTCCTTTTGATCAATATCATCTTTGAGAAGGAAAATCAAGACAACGGTGGAAGGAAAGTGGCTATTACAGATATTTTTCACCTCAATATATGCCTATTTGCATACTCGTTTCCTGTTTGGAATCTGGACAGGAAAATTTTAGACGTATTTCTAGTTTTGAACTGGCACTTCTATGATCAAAGTGATGAACTCGCCATTTAAGCAATTAGATCTTCCTTCTCTCTACAGTTTCTTTTTTTTTTTTTTTTTTCCCTTTCTACTGATTTCATTTTCACTTTTTTCTGGACGTTCCTTCTTTAGGGTGTGAGGTGGACGTAGTCGTATGAAGAATAAACTTTTGTCTTTGTCGTTTAACATTGTCTTACGCTGCATTTGGAAAAGTTTCTGGGTTTCTAAACTGGAATCAAGAACCATTCCTGGTGTTGCTGTTCCTGAAAGATTCTCTCATCTGGAAAGAGTTGCACGAATATCAAATTCATATGAAATTATTAGGAACTAAGAAGCCAACTATTTTGAATATTCTTTGTTACTAAAACCACCTTTTTTTTTTCTGTTTAACGAACTTAGCCAAAAGGACACACTGACTTTTCAGACACATCTTCACCTTCGCGTCTATCGTATTATATTGTGCTACAAAAAGTTCTGAGATGAAGGATCATCAATAGATCCTAGAAGGACATATTCCAACACAACCCTTGTTTTTACACAAATTGTGTGCTGATCAGACTGCCTCCTCTCGGAAGTAGACCTGTTAATGGCCGGGTGGCCTGATGGGCCGGCTCGGCCTGATTCGGTTCCCGGATGGGTTTGAACATGCAAATGATCCCACAGGCTTAACCTCGGGCCAAAAAGTCTGGCCCGTAATATTCGAGTTGGGCTCGGGATTTGCTAAAATAGCCCAGCCCGGCCTGGACCGACCCGACCTATAGACTAAATTTAAAAAACCCTAAGCCAAACCTCTCTTCTCTTTCACCTCTTTCACATCTTTCCCCTTAGCCAAACCTCTCTTCTCTTCACATCCTCCTCAGTCCTCACACTCTCAGGTAGCCACACAACCGGCGAGGAGGCAAACATTCACCAGCGCAACAACTCCGGCAGTGAGTCCTCTCATTCTCTCCCTCTCTCTCTCTTCCTTTCTCTCTCTTGTTCCTCTTCTCACTTCTCTTTCAAATCTCAGACACCAACAAATCGGTGAATATAGGCACTGGCGAGCTCACCGCGAACTCAGCTCCGACGAACACAATCACCATCGGTGAGTAAAAGCCTGGGCTTCGGGCTTTTATCAGGGCCAGGCTTGGGCCCAAGTTGTAAGCTTGTTGGTTAGGCTGGGCTCGGGCTTGGGCCTAACAAATTTCTATTCATGAAGAGTAAAAGCTCGACCCAAGCCCGGCCCGGCCCATGAACAGGTCTACTCGGAAGAGTGACATTCTAAGTGTGAACTGTGGCATGGAGGGGGGCCCATATAAAATTGAGCAATAAAATGCCTGCGCTGATTCATAATTTCAATGTATTGAGTATTGGGGATGGAGACTGGAGAGGTTTCGGAGGATTTCAAGGCTGTGTTTGGTCTGATAAGAGAAAAAGCTTTCAATAAATTTTATAAAAAAAAAACATTCCCCTCCGCATTTTGCTCATCTCCCTCTCTTGTTCTCTATCAAACCAAACATAATCTTAAAAGGACATTGGTGTTTCTCCCTTGTTACTTTGAGTTGTTGCTTTAGGGGACTTTCTGCAACATGATCAATGCTTTTCTTTTCATTTGTTTTGGAATTGAAAAAACAACTGTTATAGTGTTATTGAACTCCGTTTTTGTTTTCAAAGGGAAAAACAATTTGATTTTGTTTCAAAGAAAGAATATATGTTTGGGGAACCTTCCAAAATAATGGTTTTTAAAATGATAACAAATTTTATTAAATAATCAAATGAAAACATCTTTTTGAAACCATAAATTCAAGAACGCATTTTTTATGATTTTGTTTTGAGAAACAATTTATTTTCAAATCAAATGGTTTTGATTTGATTTTGGGACCATCAACAAGAAAAAAGAATTCACATAGTAGATCGCCCCTTAATATTCAAGGGAATGAATTCTCTAACTGGTGGTCATCACCTAAATTAAGCTAGATTCCTATACACAGTTATTGTGGACTTGTGGGTTATTGCCTGTGATTCTAGGTAGGTCTGTAAATCAAGTTGCCAGATTTGAAGAATTTTCAATTACAGTGGGCTCATATTAGATTTGGGCCAATTGAAAATTTAACAAATTACCAATCTCAAGCATATTAGATAGTTGAACCAACTGGAAGGTGGCTCGGTGGTGTATCAGCTGGTTTATTTCAGAAGTGTCGCAAAATTAAATCTTGCAACCATCACTTTCGGGACAAAAGGGATCAAGTGGAGGTTTAATGGTGCATAACACCGAATACCTGAAAAAGGTTTGTATTTGACAATCTTGATAATAGAACATGAATTAGGTTTGTTTTGACGACTTGATTTGCCACATGAAGGGAGATCATGGTTACTGCTTGTATATGATGGGGGAACCTTCCGAGTTGGTCGCATGACTAGCCAAAAACCTTGAGACTTGACTGAAAGAGTAACTTTGGTGATATTGGAAGGATTCATCTGTAGCTTATAATGGCGGATCCAATGCCTTCTCCGAGTGGGGACACGCATTTTAGTTATAACAGGGTGTTTTTCTCGATCAAAAATATAAAAAATAAGGGTCCGTTTGGTTTGTAGTTAGAATCAGAATCAAAATCTTCCGGAATCAGAATTGGAATGGTCCATAATAGGAATTAAAATCAGCAGGAGAGGCAGGGAATGGCCATTCTCTCAAATGGGGGGATGTCATTTCAGCAGGAATTGGAATCGGAATAGCCCATTCTGATTCCAAACCCCTATTCCCACAAACCAAATGGACCCTAAATAAATAATTGGGTGGATTTAGGGCATGGACTATACTCCCCATCCCTGACCCTTGTCTTCGTTAGAAAGAAAGTTTAACCTCCATTCCTGATCTATAATGGAGAAGAGTTTTCCATTGGGGACCCAAATCCTTGACTTTTTAATATATATATATTTTTTTTTGTGGAAACAAATTTACTTGAAATAAATGAAAATTTTTTATCTAAATCCTTGAGTTTTCCATTAGAGTTATGGTAGGGCAAGAACTTCACTCCCTATCCCATCCTTGTCCTTGATTGGGTATCTTTATTAATCCCATCTCCATTAAGGTAGTCTCCCTCTCCAACCTGATTAGGTTGAGGAGGTTGGGTACCCACGGGAACGGGGAAAATTGTCGTCTCTAGGTTTGTAGAGACATAATAAAAAGATAGGATTGAGTTGTTGAAGGATGTGAAATGAGGGAAAAAAGAAAATGAAAGAAAATGAAATTAGAAAAACATAAAAGTTAAAACTCAAGGCCCAAAGCTCATAACTTGATTCACATGAAAGAGAGACTGAGAGACATGGATGTCATTCATTTGAGTGGGGGCAATTGTAATATAAAAAAAAAAAAATATATTTATAAGTTTCACAATTATGTGTTTGATTGTTTGTTTGTTTTTGAATCTCATTGGAGCAATTGACCATTGTGACATCAACATAGATCTGCCAGTGCTAGTTATATATGGAACTTGTGTTATTAAGCTAGATAAGAATTGTATTCTTTGTACATGTAGCATGTCTATGGCATTCAAAAATTGTCCTAATTATTTGTCTTTATTTTTTATAAATTGTTATAGTCAAATATGGTCAACAAATAAAGATGATGAATCAAGTTAAGTGGTTGAGCTGAATTGCTTATGAAGACCTGCAAAAGGGGCAGACTTAAGGATTATGTTTGGTTTGAAAGAAAAGATAAGAAAATGAAAGGAAAAGTAAAGAAACCTATATAAGGTTTATAAAGATTTTCCTACCTTTTCCTACTTTTCCTTTCACACCAAACACAGCCTTAAGTAGGGGAGCAAGAGGGTAGAGGTTTTCCAAACCGGCCTAAATAACCCATACACAAGAACATCCTTATTCAATCTTAACGCCACGTGACTGGTTTTGATCGGCGTCAAATTTGGCCTTACCATAAATAATGGTGTTATGAGTGTCTTAATTGTCTTTTTCATCATTTTAGACTTCAAACATGATAACTCTGAAACTGGATTAGTGATGCTAATATTGATCATGCGCAAACCCTACAGCCAAGTGTCTCCTTTTCTTTGTGCTACACGAAGAGATGATTTCGCATATTCAAACCATCGACCTGATGAAGTGACATTTGGGGTTGGTGGTCGTAGATAAGGCCCATGTCGACGTCACTGTTGAAATTTGTAGCATTTGTGCATTTCAATCCAAGTGCTGCAGATATAGCTGTTTTCGTTCATATATACTTGACACATAATACCTACAGTTGATGAGAATATAATTTGGGAATCACCATTTTGATCGAATCGTATTCTTGGCAAGGTTCATAATTTTTATACGCTTGATACATCGGTAGAGGCGTATTTGACGATATTGGTGGTTTTTTTAGTTTTTTTCTTTTTTTTTTAGAGGTCAGTTTAACTCATTTATTCCCTAAACCGGTTAAAACCCTAATACATTCTCTCGGAAAACTCTCAATACAATATGTATTAACTAATACAAGCTTATACATGTTGATATTTTGAACCTTGATTCTTGATACCTGTAATTTTGGGATTTTATGCCTAATCCTTCCTTAAGTCCTCTACATATGACCACGAAGACCCCTCTCAAAATTTCAAGTGGTCATGTGAATACATTTCTGGAAACCCTATCTGCACATTAGAAAATGATATTAACATTAGCAAAGTAGGGGGTGGGGTGCAACTTCGGAGATATGAGCCAGATTTGGGGTTAACCTAGACACCTAGGTCCAACGCTAAGGCATGGATCTTAGGCTCAGCAGGCCTGGTCCAAATTGAGGTTAACCTCGATCAGCAACCCCAAGACATGGATCTTGGGGATACCCTTAGTCCCTTACCAAAAACTTGGGTTTGGCTGGCTTGGCCAGATTTGAAGGTCTTACTGATCATACTACGCATTATACTCTCTGTGTAAGGTTGGGTTGGACAGTTTGATACAGGCTAAGGCTACTCACGGCCTCCAGTAAAGCCCAACCCAAATTGAGTCAAGCCTCAGTTTCCAAATCTAGGTCCAGCCCAGAGCCCGAAAATCCAAACCTAAGATCTGATCAAGTTGCTGCCCTAATCAAAATTAATGCTCTTTTCTAAGTCAGATTTATCCAATTGTGTTTCACATGACTTAGAATGGATTCAGATGGTATTAGGTGTGACTCTGTGAGTTGTCTATGGTCAAAATTAAGTATCATTCGGACAATTCTCTCGGCTTTGACAAACTGGAATACATGGGCTGACGAAAGCGAATTTTGACTTTTGAGGATCTCCAGAATTAGGACTATCCCGGGATCCCTCAATCGCAAGCGCCATTCATGATGGAGATGAGTATTGGGTTATGTAAATGCAATATGGCAGTACTGTGATATTTTGATAAAAAATAAAATATATTGCATTCATTTTAGTAGCCTGTAGGTTAAAGTTTTAATTATTTGATTAATACACGATACCATAGAAGTAGTCAAGTGGACATAAATGGATTCACTGTTGTTTGATAACTTAGCAATAAACTTGTTCGTGTCCGGATTCATGTTTCAAAATTTGTTTATGGAGAATTTGAATGAACTGTCTTTCTTTTGGTTAGGTATGAATATGGAGAATTTGAATGAGTTTAGTATTTCGATTGGTTATGCTGTATTTGGAAACAATGTAAATGTATAGAGTGTAAGACGATTCATATAAATTATAAAAGTGGGTTAGTTTTGCATTAACAAATTTACTTTCTTATCAAACAGATTTTTAGTTGTAATAGATGCAAACATGAATTCCAATAAAACATACGTGTTTTTTTTTAATCAAAAGCTCACTTGAATGCAAATTTAATTCTTTTTTTTTATTGATGTACTTTTACATCTTATTATCAATGTAAATATACATTGGTTTATCATTTGTCAATGCATAAATATAATGTTACCTTGTAACTTGCATACCAAACCAATATTTAATTCTTGTACACCCGTTCTTTATTTCCTCTATCAACTCAAAGAATAAAAATAAGTGAAAAAATTCCACTCTTACACTAATAGCATCCTCTTTCTCTCTCTCAACTCCATATGCAAAAGATACCCTCTTTAACCACACCAACCATTATATTAAAAATAATCTTAATAATTAAAAAATAATACAATCCAACAATATATTTAATCGTATTGGTGATTGTAAAAACCAAAATATATTGATTTTGAACCTTGGTTGATAAGATGGTCTCATTTCTTAGTGAGTGAAGGATCGAAGAAATCCTGTCCCACACGGACATGAAAGTGTTCTTTGTACTTAATTTGCAGCTTTAATCAGGTACAACGCACATGAAAAGATCATGTGTGCTCGCAACCAAATGAGCCCCACAACATTTCATTGTACATTTCCGTTGTGTATTGGAAACTTCTCCGGATGATGACATCATTATTTTAGATACTATCATATACACACGGGGAATGTACTATGGGAAGTTGTGGGGTGCTGTCTTGTGGGGAGCTGATTTGATCTCCCATCCAAACCAAAATTAATTTGAACATATTGCATGGACCACAACACATATTGAATTGGATCAGTCAAGAGCTAATGGTCAAAAGTATTTATTGAATTGGATTGGATCTAATCCATCCATAATGAATTTACATTAGATTGGATTGGATTGAGACAATATTTAGTCCATTGATAGAAGATCAGAATATAGGTGTCACTGGATCAAGTTTGGAATAAAATTAATCTAAATTAAAACAAAGTTGAACAGATTAGATGGTCCAGAAATTGAATTGGACCGATCCAAAATGGTACAAAATATTCATTTGATTGAATTAGACCTAGCCCATTTGTAATAGACTCACATTAGACTGGATTGGATTGGACCAAATCCAATCCAATTGAGACTCCTATACATAAACTCATGTTGACTAATAACGGGATTCCTAATCATTCACATTTATAATAACAACCCAAAGCTAAGAATTGGGCCCGTGAACAAGTTGGTAAATGCAGCCCACCGACCATTAGTTGGAATACCTTACCCAAAATCTTAGAATGGCAGCAAGTGCAAGACTGTGAGATTATTTAAATGAGGAGAAGCTAGTATTCTCGGGAGGACATATGTTCCAGCCGGTAGGGCTTTTGCACTGGCAGGACATGTGTTCTTTTTCCTACCATACTGCTTTCAATGAATGGATGAGTAAGTAGAGTTCAAATCAGCCCCCACAATATCCCGTTGTGTATTGGGAACATCTCTCGATGATGATATTATCATTTTTGACAATATCATCAAGGGGAAGATGTACTATGAAATATTGTGTTTTGAGACATGTTATAGTAAGCTATTTGGTCTTGAGTAAGTAATAGGAATGACTCTTGGACACCATGGCAACTTTAGTTATTGGGTTTTGAGACATGGAGAACTTTTAGGCCTTGTTTGATGATTAAGCACTTGTTAAAAGTACTTGTTTCTTAAAAGTATTTATTTTAACAACCACTTAAAGCTATTTGATAACCCACTTTTCAAATCACTTATTATGTTTTTAAGCATTTATTTGGGTGGGAATGTTTAGTAAGCTACTTTCCCCATAAGTGCTTATATTGACACAAATGACAATTTTAACCATCTCTTCATTTATACATATATACAATGTTTTTCACATGTTATACTATACATTTGAAATGAGAGTTCACATGGCCATGTGGATCCAATTAATAATAATAATAATATTATTATTATTATTATTATTAATATATTATTATTATTATTATTATTATTATTATCATTATTGAATAATGAATAATATTAACAAATAATGAATAATATTGATAAATAACAAAATACTACAAAAAAAGTGCTACTACTGCACAGATTTCACAAATTACTTCCAGAAAGCACTTTCAAGGTGCAGTTTACATAAAATACTTTCAGAAAGTACTTTAAAATGCAGTTTACATAAAATACTTTCAGAAAGTACTTTTAAGGCACTGTTTTTACAAAATACTTTCAAAAAATATTTTTAAGGCACAATTTACACAAAATACTTCTAGAAAGTACTTTTAAATACTTTCAGAAAATACTTTTAAGACGCATTATGGATAATGGAATCATATTCTCAATAGTCTAACCATGTATTTGGTTTGGTAGAAAATAAGGAAATTTCCTAAAATCTTTCCCTCAACTCTGTTTTTCTCCTATTTTCTATCAAACCAAATTGCAATCAAATTTTCTCTCTCTCCGGACAGCATGCTATCAATGGGTAGTTTTGAGTCTCAATTATAATTATTGGGTCAAAGCTGGTTGGTTGATTATAAGTTATTCCCATTGTCTCTTTCCAGCATCATAGATATTGTTCAGCATACTAAAACTTGTTAAATCAAGACAAACGGTTGCAAACTAAACATTTATAAGAAAGCATTTTGTGAACTATGAATTGTACATGAAATGGATTTAATGGACTACCGAATAACCATGCCTATAGTGTACCCTTTTCTTCTCATACAAAACCATTAAAACCAATCAGAATTGAATATGAAGCCCATCCCAAAAATTCTGTACTATTTTCTACCTTTCATTTAAAAAAAATGTAGCTAAAATGAGATATGATGTTCAAGGAGAAGATATAAAAGAAAATTTAAAGATCATTAAGAGTTGAAAAGGAGCAAATAATGCTGAGCCAAATCTGCTTTTGCAAAAAAACAGAAAAAGTCCCAATTCATTTGTTCAGTTGACGGCATTCCAAATCATTTGGGGAAAAGTTGTAACAGCTTGAATTCACATCAGCCAATGGTTTAATCTATGTAGACTTTGGATTGGAATAATTGCTAATATTTGATTGTGGTTCCTAGATTATTAACTAGTGGTTACTTGGAAAATTTTAGTCATGACCAATATGCAATTTGAGATTATCTTAGAAAGATGAATGCTATTCCAACTTTGGCCTACACTGGTTTTAACCTCAACGTAGCCTGAAGCAATGCCAAATTAACTAGATTTGATCTGATGAGGGTGGATTTGGCTCTCTAATGACATTGTGATACATGGTACTTCAGGACAATTAGGTGACACTCGGAATCACTCAGGCAACAATTTTTCCAAGTTGATGGTGTCCCACTTGACAATTTGGCGGCATGCGCACGGCTTGGCAGCCTGGCCCTGACGCCAATCTGGCACTAGTGCCAACCTGACAAACTCAACCACAACTTAGGTCGGCTAGATGCACCTCGTCCAGGGCCTACCTGTAGCACCTCGTCACTGGCCGAAGTGACCTCGACGCAAGGAGCGACCTCCCTCGAGGGTGTGTCGGTTTGACTGAGGTCCAGGTGGCGATCTGCGAGACATGCCTGCCGAAAAATTCAGCATGCATACCCCATGACCCTTGGAGGTCGGCCCATGTCCCAGAAGGTGGTCAACGTGCATGGCAGTTACCTCCGAGGATCTCAGACTAGTTAGATACAACCTCCCGGACATCTCGGAGGCGTTACATGAGCAAGGCCTATATAAAGGCACCAACCCAACGACAACAAGCAAGCAAATAAGAAAATCCTAGATCTCATACTTTGTGATTTTTAGCTCGCAATCTACTATGAGAGTACTGACTTAAGCATCGGAGCAATCTCGTCGGGTTAGCCACCCTGGGTCCTTTGACATTTGGTTCCTTGCAGGTCTCTAGAAGTTCAATGATCAATCCAACTCGCCACCAGCCCGCTCAGGCCTCTAGTCAGCTCAACACTCTAGTAAGCTTGAAAACTAATAGGCAGCCCAACACCTCCTAGTCAACTCGCCACCAGGCAGCCTGTCACCTTACAGGCAGCTTGCCTCCCAGTCAGCTTGTCACATAACATGCCTAGCTCGGCCTAGTTAGTCCAACACCTAACCTGCCCAGCTCGGCTCAGTCAGTCTGGCACCTAACCTGCCCAGCTCGGCTCAGTCAGTCTGGCACCCAATTTGCCCCCAGCTCAGCCTGGTCAGCTCGGCCACTTGGAAGCAGACCAAGTGATGAGGTACTTAGCCCAAAAAGTTGACCATCACCAAAAAATAGATTTATTTCAAACGCAGCTAAATATGCTTTAGTTTCATTTGGGGAAATCAAGTTGTAATAGCTTGAATTCACATAAGTTGTAACATGGTTGGAAACTAGTTCAAGAGATCGAGACAACCCAAAACAGGGTATCCAGCAGCAGCCAGATATAACCAACTTCACATACAATTCATTATGATTTCCCATAACTTACAACATAAGAATAAAAAGCATATAAAGTTTAGGTAAAAAAATTATAGGAATACATAATAAACAGCTATTGCAGGTATATCAGTCAATCCATATCACGAATATCAAACTAAAAGTAGAGAAACACGAAACCAGTTCGATCTCTCTTTCAGACATCTGAGGTCGATCTCTGTTTCAGATTTACATTTCAGAGATTTGAGATCGAGCTCTGTTTCAGATTTACGTTTCAGAGATCTGAGATCGAGCTCTATTTTGGATTTCAGATTTCACGCAACCAACTTCGTCATCACTTATCACATATCAGAACGAATGAAAAGGAAAACCCATGAAGAAAATACAGAGATCGATCTCTGTAGAGAAATAACCTCTTGTCATCAGTCGTCGTTCGAATGGTAGATTTCACAATAGTAGATCTACAAAGAACAGAGTTCAAGTTGAAAAAAGAAATGATTAAATGAGAAAAAAAACTTCAATACATAGAAGAAAGAGGCCAAACGACAGGTTCGCTGGCAACTGTTTCTCACCACCGATCGTCGCCGGTGGACCCGCAATTGGTGCGCAGCTACTAGGGTTTGAGGTTCGAATGAATGGAGAAGGAAGAGGTATAACCCTCATGGGGGTATTTTAGTCATTATAAAAATTTGTCAGGGACTAGTTCATCCTATTTTTTTTTGGAGAATGCAACTTGAAGTCACTTTTTCAAAGAAGTACTTCTTCCCCACTTTTTTACCAAACACCTATAAGTACTTAAAAATCACTTAATGTGTGGTCCCATGTCTTAAAAGATGTAGTTATTAAAAGAAGTACTTCTTTTAAGTGTTTTCAAACACTATCTCAATATTTTTACTTAATTTGATAGCTGGTTGCCATTGCTTTAATGTGCTAGGTTCATTTTAGTTTCTTTCCCTAGCTTTATTCTCCTTCTACCACCATTATTTTTTTGGCATACTTCTCCTAGACTCTAGAATTAGAAGATGCTCTCTCCTTTCAACTATAATCTCTCTTTCTGTAGCAGGAAAAAAAAAACCTAAACCATGATTTCTCTTTCAAGAATGGTTTTCAAAACCAGACCGGAGATAGTTGGTCCGAAAAAGGGAACTGGTCAAGTGATCAGTTTCATTTTACCCCAAAACCGTTATTTCGTCAAAAACCATTGGTTTAGTCAACAAATTGTTGACTCGGATGGTCAAACCATTCAAACCATCCAACAAAATTGACCAAGTGTACCCTTACTGTTTAGATATTGTCTTGCAGTACCCTTAAGTTTTCTGACAATTGTCTAACAATTCCCTTGCCGTTAATTTTCTGTCACACACTCTGTTCACATGTGACATCACATCTTAAAATACACTTATTGCTCACCGCCACTGTTGGAACACTGTCACCGACTCACCGGTAGCAATTACAGTGACAGTGGAACACCACAACCACCTACTGGATGACGAAGTTCTAACTAAGAGGCAAACACATCTGCTGCTCTGGGCTCTGCTCTTTAAGCAGAGGCACAGGCGAAGACAAATCTGGGCGCACCTCAGGGGTCTGGTCGCAGACTTCCAAACTTCAGTTTCGCTGCCGCATTGGATCTGCTTCTCTATTCCTCGCCCCGGTTGTAACAACCACACTTGTGGTTTGTCCCCACTCCCCAGAGAGCACCGTCATTGGTACTGTTACAAGCGGCGAGAAAGAGGAAGGCATCCATTACTAACAAATCCAGCTCCTACAAACCGTCCGTAGTCGCTCAGAACACGTCTTGAAACCTAAGAGAAATGTGAATAACGGTGTAACAGTGCCGATGAGCTACGGTGCTTCCTCTTTTTCACCAACAAATCCAGCTCCTACATGATTCCAAACCCTCCGTAGTCGCTCCCACATGACTCCAAGCGGCAAGCTTGCCTCAAATTATCAGTGATATCTGAATCCAACGAGAAAGAGGAAGGGAGAAATAAAGAATTTGAGGATAGAGCTGGAGAAGATTACATCCATACTTCCAGAAAGCGAGAAGTTTTTTTCCCATTACGCCTTCTCTGCTCTCACCGGTGTTCTCTAGCTTCCATTTCCAGGGAGACAAACCATGGATGACCCAACTCGCCACTCTGGCGTGCAGAAGAAGAATTTTGGAGTCGGGACCTAGCAATCTTTGCAAACAGTGGAATAATGAAGATTGATTTAGACTCCCACCCACGACAAAGCAGATGCCTTTGGTTCAAGACGCGAAAAAAGTAGGCCTCTCCCCGCTCGTGTTTTAGACTTTTGAGAGATTGCTTTTCTTTTTCTAACTTCGATTCAAGAAGGCTCTCCGTTCCTTCTCCATCCATTTAATTTATTCACCTTTCTCCCAGGTTCGAGAGAATACCGTAGTTCAAAACCCGGAAAGGCAGCACCGTCACCGGTGGCCATTACAGTGACGATGGAAACTTCGGCATCCTCTCCCACGAAGAGCAATGAACTGGTTTATATAGTTAGTTGGATTTTATTTTAAAATTTTGATAAATAGTAAAGGATAAATTCAGTATTTCATTTTTTCTGTTATTGTTTAATACCGTAAGACTAAAGGATAAAAGTGCAGTATAGGTATAGTTTAAGAGATTTATCCAAAATTAAAACTAAATTTTAGTTTCAGAGATTTTCCATCGATGGGTCCTACGAGGTTTTTCAATCGTCAGGGTCGTGACAGAACTTGTTTTGTCCTTCATGCTACATTAATTGCCCATCCAGGACTCCCTCTCACAGTTCCATAACTTTTAATTAACTCAAAAAGTGGATGGTGATGTAAAAGTGAAGGTGGGAGGATACTGGGGGTGATTTGACAAATATAATTTAAAGAAAGAGAACTAAGGTTCTTTGATTTGCAGGAATAAAGTTCGGGAATTGGAATTCAATTATTTGGTTGGGTAGAATAGGAATCTGTTTTTCATTTACGATGGAATGGTATTTCCCATTTTTTCTTATATTGAGGAAAAAAACTCATTTCAGCCGATTCTGATTGCAATTCCAATTTTAGCTGGGGACTTGCGGGAATAAATCATTTTTATTTCAATTTTGTCATGTTTTAAACCCGTCATTGACCTAGTCAATCAAATCATTCAAATCATCACCTAACCAAAATTTAGGTCTAATTCAGTGCAGACCCGTCATGTTTTAAACCTGTCATTGACCCGTTGATTTGGTCAAGAACCATTCAACTCAATAATCAAATTACGGATTACACACTGAATACATGCAAACTTTCAGAGGCCATAACTTTGCACCCCGATATCCAAATAGAGTGATTTTTTTTATATATTTTTTGGTAACTTTTTGAGATATATGCTCCAAAGGTGTCCTGGGCGCCTTGCCCCACTATTTTCATGAAAAAAAACCATTTTTTGACCTAAAACTGTAATTTTTAATATTTTTATAAATAAAAAATTATAAAGCATAAACTAAATACAAAATAATACATATAAGATATAGCATATTTAAAACACACACACACACACATACATACATATACATATATATATATATCTGTGCTGATGAAGCACGGTCTGAACCATTCAACTCGGCTAGTTGAATCGGTGACCCATGACCCGGAGGCAAAAACGGTTCGGCCTTTAAGTTAATTTTTAACTCCAAAGTCAAACATAAGGTATGTTTGGGGCATGTATAACTTGAACTCAAAAGTCACACTAAAGGTTAATGAATTTCAAATTGCAAAAATAACAAACTGATGACCATAAATCTAATAATTTGATCTATTTGTGTTTGAGAGTGCTAGCTTTTTACACATTTTTTTAAAGTCCACTATTGTTTGTATGTCCGCACATAGGTATACCTTGTTCCGTAAATACGATATAAGCTTAAAATGATTATAAAACGCTAAATATAATGTGTCATCATCATTGATGAGGAATAATTTGGCCTAACCTATCAACACCCGAATACATGGAAGCAATCTGTTGATTGGATGATGATTCAGCATTCCCTGTCACCTCAGCAAGCTAGGTCAATTTGGGTACCTCGGGCATCTCGACCAAGATCAAGGTCTGAGTAGCTCGTGATGGCCCGACCTGCCAAGGTGACACGTAACCAACTTTTAGAAGCTAGTCAGTTGTCTTCGACTTCTCTGGGATTACGTTGCATGTCTACAAACCTTATTTTTATCCCGTCCGGTTCGGACAGACTCAATAAGCCTTATCAGCTAACACGAAGTCCACATCCTGGTGTAGAACGGATTCCTAGTAGCACAGGCCGATGATTTCAGAGGTGTTTCGTAAGACTTGCAATAGCTCACCTATATAAGGGCACCAACCTCAACGTCACAGGGTACGCGCAATTATTTGCTCACTAGCCTTTTAGCTCGTATACCAGAGTACTAACTTAAGTATCGAGGCGCCCACACCAAGTAAGCCACCTCAGGTCCTCTAAGTGTCTTTTTCTTACAGCTCAACCGACAAATGAAGTGGACCGACATCTAAGCTTCCCTCCAGCTAAAAGCATTCAGATCGCACACCATCAATCATCATGATCATCTAAGTTTTGTCCCAATTATACGAGGTTAGCAACATGAAGCCTAATGCATGAACTTTAATTAGTAATTGCCATGCCCATTTATACTTAATATGTGTGTTGTTATCAAGATAGTAATAGAAAACCATGGATTTATTGATTATCATTTAGACTAGTGTAAAGGCATATGGTAAAGAATAAATATATAAATTGACATTTATAATTAAATTTAACTCTTATCATATGCACCAAAATCAAGTAAGATATGTATCATGTATATGCCATGGAATTTATTGGTTCAAAAGAGAAAAGAAATAAAAAGAGTTCAATTTATTGGTTGAAAATCTTGTAATGGATCCTTATCGCATGGTCAACGGATCCAAGTGGAGCTAACCTACAAAAAACAACTATTAAACAAGTGAAAAATCATATTACATATGCATACAATCTTGTAGTTGTGAGCACGGAGTTGTCCACGGTCCTATGCAAAAAGAAACCACAATTGGAATGTGTGGCTGAAGGAGGGCATGAAATCCAAGAGACCAATTTCCATCACAAACTCCAAATCGCCACATATCCTTGGACACATCCACCTTATCTCTTTCCATCAATATCTCTGCCATCTATCAGGATATCTCGCTCTCCTACCTTGGATTCACTACAGTTTTTTCCTTGCCCACGGGCCTAAGTAGTGGTTACTAATTACTACTACCTTCTCAATTAATAAATAATGGTCTAATGAATTAGGTTGTGTTAGCTACTTAGCTTGGCTACTTTTGGCCTGCTTCTCATGGGCTTTATAGAAGAAAGAAGCCAAATCCCAATTTGCTTATAAAAAATTAAAGAGAAAACATCTCATTTGAAAGAGTGTTTTAGCTTACAACCCATCATCTTGTGTGGCAAATCCATTTTAGTTGGTGGTATTTCCATTATATATGGGGTTGTTCTTTATTCTACACCATGGTTTTTTTAATCGTCGTTGACCCAAATAGTTGGACCATTTGGCCTAGAAACCATTCAGACAATTGGTTCTATTTTACCTCAAATCCGGTCTCTGACCAAAAATTATTGAATAAGGCAATGACCTATTGACTCGGACAATCGAATCATCAACCCATTCAATAGTTTTTTATTGTTTTCTACTTTTAAAATTTTTATCAAAACAGGCCATCCGTTTAAATAAGATGATCAAACCATCAACCCAAAAATCAGTAACCGGAACGATTCCATTTCAAATGAAATTGTTATTATTCCTATTATAGTAGACAGTTCTGTTGATAAACCTATAGTAGACAGTTCTATTGATAAACCTACTACTGATCACCAAACTTAACTAATGGTTGATTGATCCACATCTTAGTGGGCTGATAAATCATGCATCCATCCATGGTTAGGCCCAAAAATCTTCCATAGCGGAAGTAGGCCCTACACGTCAGGCCGACGTGGCTTATCTTGATTGGGCCAGTTTCCTCAGATTTAAAAAAAAATGAATGTACGAAAAACTTCCATTGAAAATACGTGGGAGTTGAGTCAAAATGAAAAATGGGGGAGGATTCTTTAAATAATTAAATTCCGAGTTCAGTCAGAATTCAGAATAGTGAATTAGAGGTTTATTGGAGTGGAGGGACTCGTTCAGTCGTTTGTGGGGCGGGAGTGTGGATAAAGCGTGTGTTCAACCCGCCAATGAGAATGCAGAGAAATCAAGACGCGTCACCAACCTAACCTTTTTTCTCATCACCATCTCCTCCTCCCTTTGTTGACAAAAAAAAGTAGAGACTAAAGAGCAAAGACACCAAGTCATAACCCACCCCAATTAACCCATTTTGATTTTTGAAGGGTTCCGCTGAACCAACAACGTGCAAAGCTCCTGCCTCCCACGTTCCTCTCTCTCTCCCTGCTCTTCTCCTACCCATCTGTTCACCTTCTAGGGTTAGGGATTGCTGCAATGGCAGCTACGAGCGGGTTCGCCACTTCTTTTTCGGGCGTGAAGTTGGAGTCTCTCCTATCTTCCTCAAGGATTTCTTCTTCAACATCTTCCTCTTCTCAGGTTCGGTTATTTTGCAAGCCCGCCGGTAACAGGAGACGAATCGCTACCAGAGGGCTCTCTTTGAACCCTAGGTGTGAGGCTGCGTCTGATGTTTTGGTTCAGGATGAGAACGTCGATTCGAGGGCTTCCAGCGTTTCCATTCTCGAACAGCTCAAGACATCGGCGGCTGATAGTAAGTCAACCCTTTGTCACCTCCCCCTTTCTTTGTAAGGAGTTGATTTTGTTTGGTAATTGATGAGGTTTATTGTTTGAATTTCAATTCATTGTTATCTTTGCGATTGTGAAACGGATATTACGTCCCCAAACTTTTAAAATGTCTGTCCCTCTTGCTTTGAAAATTCAATTATAAGTTTTTCGAATTTAGTAGTGCTTCACGTCCCGTTAATTCCACTAGGGATTGCATGTGTTTAATTTCTTTCATTTATTTAGGTGACGAAGGATCGATGTAGCAACAGGTTGAATATTTAAGAAAAAAATTATTTCCAACATATTTATATGGTTGTGTGCGGGGTTTATCTCTTTCCTTTTTGTCAGATATTTTTATCCCGTTGCACAGTTTGTTGACATACCAAATCACAACCATGCTTGTGTAAGAAACCAAAGAGACCAGTTGCCTGAGTTTTAGTAGTTTGGTAGAAGATACTTAACAAATAGCAACTAGCATTTATTATGTTGTAGACTTTATAAAACGTAAGCATGAGAAAAGGCTCAAACAATGTTATACTAGTTATTACGCCAAGGGGATCTACCATCATTTTGTTGATACTCAAGTTTCTAATTTTCTAGCAACTTTTAATGTGCTATAGTGATCATTTCATGTCTTGGGTTCCGAGTTTTCCAGTGTTGGAGGGCGTGCATACCAATGTTGTGAGCACCTTCCATATTGAATAATCTGTGCTGTTGTGTTTTATGTCATAAATCATTTCCTTCTCCGTTATGCCCGACTCTTTGTGAGATTTTATGATCCTTTTGTAAAACCTATATGAAGTTATCTTGAGGTTCTAACTTCTAACCTTTTGAAATTTTAATTACTGTTGTTTTCCAGGATATACCAAGGAAAGGAGCAGCATTGTTGTCATAGGGCTTAGTGTGCACACAGCACCAGTAGAGATGCGTGAGAAACTTGCCATTCCAGAAGCAGAATGGCCTCGAGCCATTGGAGAGCTGTGTGGCTTGAACCATATAGAAGAAGCTGCTGTTCTTAGTACCTGCAACAGAATGGAAATATATGTAGTGGCTCTATCTCGGCATCGTGGGATCAGAGAAGTGACTGACTGGATGGCCAAGGTACTTCTTTACTCCATGTACTCTTATCTTCATTTTGTTTTCCACTGCAAGGCTATTTTTACTTTTTTAGATGCAAGAAACAAAGGTTGGTACTATAGAGGAGAGCGAATGAATGTTAGGGCAGTCTGTAGGAACTAACCTTTGTGGGAGTTCCAACTAGGAAATCTCCTGTGATGGACAGCATACTTATTTTGTTATTGACAGCAGCCATTCAAAATACGCAGATAGTTGTTCTCATTCAACTGGTTATTCCTTGGCTTAGATCTTCTAGTTGGGATGGTGAATTCTGAGTTTCTAACTTATTTGCATGTGTGCCATGGATCCTATCTTGCAACCAAATATGAAAATTTCTTTGGTGATCAATGTGTCTTTTTTCCTTTGTAGAAATTAAAATGTGGTCCTAGTTGTTAATATCTTTTTTGTTTGGCAGACAAGTGGAATTCCTGTTTCGGATCTTCGTCAACATCTTTTTCTACTACATGACGATGATGCCACACAGCATCTGTTTGAAGTGTCTGCTGGGCTTGATTCTCTAGTTCTAGGAGAAGGACAAATCCTTGCTCAGGTCAAACAAGTTGTCAAAGTTGGACAAGGTGTTGTTGGCTTTGGGAGAAATATCAGTGGACTGTTCAAGCATGCAATCAGTGTTGGAAAACGTGTTAGAACTGAGACCAACATTGCATCTGGTGCAGTTTCTGTCAGTTCTGCTGCTGTTGAACTTGCCCTCATGAAGCTTCCTGAATCCTTGTCTTCCACTGCCAGAATGTTGGTGATTGGAGCAGGCAAGATGGGAAAACTTGTGATTAAACACTTGGTTGCAAAAGGGTGCACAAAGATCGTGGTTGTCAATCGATCTGAGGACAGAGTTGCTGCCATCCGTGAGGAGCTAAAGGATGTTGAGATAATCTACAAGCCCCTAACAGAAATGCTCAATTGCACTGCAGAAGCTGATGTGATTTTCACCAGCACAGCCTCAGAAACCCCATTGTTCTTGAAGGAGCATGTTGAAGCACTCCCTATTGGCAGTCCAGAAATTGGGGGATTGAGGCTCTTCATTGATATATCTGTTCCCAGGAATGTGGGCTCTTGTGTCTCAGATCTCAAGACTGCGAGAGTCTACAATGTTGACAATCTTAAGGAAGTTGTAGCAGTTAATAAGGAGGACCGACACCGCAAAGCAATGGAAGCCCAGGCAATTATTGCTGAGGAATCAAAACAATTCCAAGCGTGGAGAGACTCCCTTGAAACTGTTCCAACCATCAAGAAACTGAGAGCATATGCTGAAAGAATTAGAATGGCAGAGTTAGAAAAGTGCTTGTCGAAAATGGGTGATGATATCCCAAAGAAATCAAGGAAAGCTGTGGATGACCTCAGCCGTGGTATAGTAAACAAGCTCCTTCATGGTCCAATGCAGCACCTGAGATGTGATGGCAGTGATAGCCGGACCCTGAATGAGACACTTGAGAATATGCATGCACTTAACAGGATGTTCAGTCTTGAAACAGAGATATCCATTTTGGAACAAAAAATTCGAGCTAAGGTGGAACAAACACAAAACTAAGATTTCAAAACAGATGTCTTTCACCTTACTTCTTTCGTCTGTCAAATTCAAATAAGAGGATAACATCCTCACATTGTCATCAATGTCATTTAATTCAACGGGAGTTGATAGGAGCTTCTGCCCAATTCGTGTGTAGGATGCATTTGTACATTTACAATGTATAATCTAATTTTCTGCCCAGCCTGAGGAAAGGAGCAACTTTTTGATGTGAGCTTGAACCTGTAATGAATGATATATTTATCAAGTTGCTGCTAACAATGGACAGCCTACGTGCGGAGAACCATTTTTCTTGTAATTATGTGCTGATGAATTCAGTTTTGAAATATATTTTCTTCTTCATGCTTCCCTGTCATTCTTTCTTTTTCCTCTGAGTGGGAGTTGATAGATCTTTCAGGCTTCAACTTGCTTAGCCGACTTGGCCCTCTTTGGCTATGCCATTCTTTCTTCCTGTTTTACTCTGTGCTGGTGGCACGACCGTAGGGTATTAATTGGCCCAGCCATGTTGCATTAATGCAGTGTGTTCCCTTTCCGTTTGTGAAACCGCATACCGTCATTATTTGATTCAAGGTTCAAACTAACCCATGTTACGGCTGGATGCTCTGCTCTCAGGTTGTGTACACGACTTTCTTTAGGGAGATCCTCTCTCCAAACCCATAATGGCTTAATCCCTCCAACCATGGTGCAGTCAGTTTCGATCCCAAATTTAGAAAGGTTTTTCTTTCTTTCTTTTCTTTTCCCTACTTTTTCCTTCAAACCAAACATAGCCTAAGTGACTAGTCATTCTAATTTGAGAATCTACATCATCCATGATCTTTCCCAGTCCGGATCTGCACATCGGAAACATCCCTCCATGAATGATAAGATACAAGTACAGGGACGTATGGCTATGACGTCCTGTGTGTAGGAGAGCTGAATGCTATCCATCCACTTGGTTAGTCGATTCATTTACTAGCAAAATTTTAGGACCGCCAAAAAAATTAAAAAACAAAGGAAATTAATTTAAGAATCATACTCAAAAAGTCGGGGATTGAATCGATCAAGGCCAGGCCAGTAGCTTTGCTTCGAGAGCTCTTCCATCTGTTGTTCTCATCCCTCCGGCCTCTCGGGCAGATCACTTGACGCCATGCTATCAAGTTAGGGTGTCGAAAGGCTATCCAAGTACCATTCATTCATCTGAGTCCTGAGATAAGGGTGAAGTCCTCTTTGTTGTATTTCTTTTATTTCTAGTGTAGGTCCCCTGTAAAATTAGGTTCATTTTTGGTGTTGAGGTCATCAAATGTCCCTCTTTTCCTTTTCTGGGAGGAGTATCGGACCTATCACCTGCGATTCCCACCTAAAGAACATGAACTGAGGGGATGAAGAGTGATCAAAATCTGTCAAGCGGACGGTGGGCAAAAATGAAAAGCAACCATAAGAGAAGGCGTTGACCTCCCAAGCCTAACAGGACACATATCGAATGGTCGTCTATTGAACCGTCAACTTCCCAATGTGAAAATTTACCAAAAAAATTAGTTTCCAGTGTGAAAAGAATCTCAAGACTGAAAACTAAAATGACTTTAACTTCAAGCCAAAAAAAAGAGCAATTTCTTTGACAAATCAATACACGCAAGAAGGAATTTGTACTTTTTTTTTTTTTGAAATAAAAAGAAGTGTATTACACAAAAACCTGCAAAACAAATAAGAAGAAGGGAAGGGGGGAAGGGAGTTGATACAATAGTCTAGAAAAGGGGAAGAATCAGTTTGGAAGGGAGTTGATACAATAGTCTAGAAAAGGGGAAGAAGAAGAAAGAGCTTCACGAGCAAGCCAATCTGCTACCTGGTTAACTTTTCTAAAAATATGCTGGTATCGAAGACTTCCCTTGAACAGACCTCTCATCTTCAAGCACTAAGAGATGATACATTTCAAATTTCAAGGAACATCCGCCTTTTCGTTGAGGCACGGGATAACCAATAATGAATCATCCTCGATTATAATAAGATGCTCCCTATAGTTTGTCGCTTGAACATGAGCTTCCCATGCAGCCCACACTTCCGCTTGGTTGATGGTACATGTGCCAAGCTTATATTCTTTAACCGCTATCACCCGAACAAGATGGTCACGAACAATACTAGCCACAACACATTTCTCATTACTGTTACGAAAGGCATCAAAATTTATTTTAATAGTGCCAAATTTTGGAGCACTCCAAATAATTGGTTTCCACACTTTATCCATTTGTGCAATGATTTTATCTTTGCTCCCATCAAGAAACTCCACAAACATATCAAGAGTCCATCTAAAATAATGGGAATGAGATTTGAAACATTATTGAAAGTTTTTGTGTTCCTATTTTTCCAAACAGCCCAAAGAACAAATGCAAGTTTTTCTTTTACTAAAAGAATATTGTTTTCCTTTTTATTGCTGACCCTTGTCCACCAATCCCTCAAACTTTCATTCTCATTTGATCCCTCCAGGTAGATGTGTAAATCGGGCTGGTGCACACGATGGTCTGCAGGCTGTACCAAGCCTGACACGACAATGTGGGCCATGTTAGGCCTGGGATTTTAGGTCCATGGGCCGGCACGGGCCCACATGGGCCCAAGCCATGGGCCGTGTCGGGCCAACCCCCAAAATTTTCATCGGGGAGGGTGGCACGACGCCCATAAGCCGTGCCATGTTGGCCCGACACGGTCCACTTTACACCTCTACCTCCAGGGGAGTGTTTAAGGCAAGCCACAATTGTTATGTGTGGGCACAGTTTTTAAAAATATGGTCTGTAACTTCCTTATCCCCACAAAAACTACAAGAGCCATGATGTTATATCTTCTTTTCTTAAGATGGCTTTTAGTAAGTGGTCTATTGTTGAGAAATAAAAAGAGAAAAGTCTTTATTTTTGGGGGTCATTTGAAGTTCCAAATATTAGTCAACCAATTAAAGGTACGATTGGGTAACACAACTGGGGGAGCTGATCGGGGAGCTGATCCTCCGTATGGTCATACCCATTATTGGTCATTAGGCCCATTACCACCCAAATCTCCACTTCAAGCAACTAGAGACATTAATTACCAACTGAGCCCCAGTTGGCACATACCACCCTTTACCTTAAGTGTCTATACTTTGATGGAACGTTGAGACCTGAGCTACAACAGCGCTCCAAAAATATATTAAACCTGGCAATTTGGGTTGGGTCAGCAAATGGTAGACCTAACGCTA
Source organism: Nelumbo lutea (assembly GCF_056320005.1). NCBI lineage: Eukaryota > Viridiplantae > Streptophyta > Magnoliopsida > Proteales > Nelumbonaceae > Nelumbo > Nelumbo lutea. Next base: position 18,738,267 of record NC_142688.1, read on the forward strand.
AATGTTTGGGTTAGGATTGAATACTAGACCAATTGGTCAAACAAGTTTGGATACCATCTAAAAAAACTGTTAAACCTAAAAGCTTAAATCGTTAAGTGAAGTTAAAATTGAATTGTTGTGGGTGTCAAAGTGGGGGTGTTGGAAGAATTGAATTATTGTGAATGTATGGCGAAGTTAAAATTTGTTAGGTGGGTTTCAGTCATATTTACCCTATTCAATATCCATGGTTCAAAGCGTTCATCTGCTATGTATACTTTGATAAAAAATAGGAAGAAACATTAATGTAAAGGGACAAAATTACTTGAGAACTTCACGTTATTACCAAAAAAGGGTAAAATATAGAAACTTCTCTGAGGTTTCTGACAATCACAAAAACATCCCCCTAAGGTTTCATTTTCATAAAAGCCTCCCATATAGTTTTGAAAAACATGCAATTACCTCATAGTGTCATTGTTCTAGTAATAACGACTTATAATTTACTAAATTGCCTTTGTTGCTTGTTTGGACCTTTTTCTACATAATTCAAAATGTCAAAGTTTTTCCTTTTATACTTTAATCGCCAAATTTACAAAGAAAAATTACTTTACTCTTTTCAATAAGGCCCCGTTCAGTTTTTAGTAAGTTATTCATCCGGGTAAATGCAGTTACCTAAGAAAGTTTTTCTTGAGAAACACTTACCTGGGTAAGTGCATTTACCCGTGTTCTTTTACTTCTCATGTAAATAAAACAATGACCATTTTAGCCATAAAAATCCATTATTAAAAAGGGCATTTTTGTCCCATTCAAGTATTGTCAACTTTCCCCTTAGGTGGAAAAGTTATTTATGCACCTAGGAGATGAGTATCACTTACCCAAGAAAATAAACTTTCCTTATACTTTACATAAATTTGAAAAAAGAACATGGGATTCTTGGTCAATGAGAACTAAAATCCCATTGACCAACTTTCCCCCCTCTCAAAATCCGAAAAAAATAACGCCCTCTAAACATTTTTAGCTAAAAGTTAAAAGTTCTTTTGGGGGTATTTTAGTAATTTTTTGTGAATAAATAAATATGAGGGTAAAATGGGTATTTTTAAAAGAAACAAATACATTTGGCCAACGCTTTTCTGACTACTACAATGATGCAAGGGAGGTAACTGTAGTTTTTTTCTTCAAAACTGCAAGAAAGGTTTTTATATTTTACCCAATCATTTTGAATAACTTAACTTTCTATCTCTACTATTTTATATCAAACACAAGTGTATTCCAATGCCTCTTCAATATTGGTAATTTGGACTTGTCCATATGTATCTTATGTATCTTATATCGGAAAAGTAGAACCAAGTTTCAAAGTATTATACACTCCTGATATAATGGATGGAGTGCATCCATATTTTGAAATTTCCACCTTTACATTTTTTTAGTTTTTTTTTTTTCAAAATGTATTTTATTTATTAAAAAAATAATTCTCAAAACTCCATTTAAATATGCCTATTGGGAGTCAAAAGATATGATATAACACACCCATTACTTTGAACCCTGACCAGAACTTCGAATGTGAAGGGCTTTGCCTTTATGCTGCTGGAAATACATGAAATTGGGAGGGCTTTGCCCAAAATACCCCCGAGTGAATTTTGATAAATACCACGTTATTCCGAATCATGTCTATTTGGTACATAAAATTGTATAGAGTGGACCTTGTATGTTTTTATGTACAGTATTAGGGGGTTTTACAGCCTTGCATTGGGGATATCTCATTGACTAAGAGAGATCGGCTTTAGTCGATGCAAGATCCATTTGAATGCCGTTTAAATAACTTTTACGGCTTTGCATTGAGGATATTTTCATACTTCTATGTTTTATTTCATGGGAGATATTTCCAATGCAAGGCTATAAAGACTGTTTGAACAAGCCTTGCATTGACTGAATCCGATTTCTAACCAAGAAGTGTATGTTCATTTTACATATTTATGTGAGGATCAAGTAAGTGATACCCATCTCCAGGTGGGTAAATAACTTATTTCCCACCTTGTGGAAAGTTGCCAACACTTCGATGTGACAAAATTGCCCCATATAATAATGGATTTTATGGCTAAAATGGTCATTGGTTTATTTACCTTGGAAAGTGCATTTACCCGGGTGAATAACTTATCAAAAGCGAATGGAGTCTTAGCCGTGCCATGTGCCTTTATGCTTGCATGTCTATAACCCACATTTGGATCTCCTATCAATGGGATATCACTATACATTGGGAACATTTTCCCATCATGGTTTTCAAAACTGGACTGGATCGGATGCTCAGACCAAAAAATTGGGAAACGGTCACTCTTCCCAAACCCGCTTTCCCCCCAAAATCGTTGATTTTGGTCAGCAAACCATTGAACCGGCTGGTTAACCGTTTGAATGGTTTTGACCGTTTTTCAAAATTAAAATTTTTTTTGTCAGAATGGGTCGGCCGTTCAGGTCAAACTATTGGACTGTTCGAATCGGTAATTGGACCCCTGACCGGTTTGGTTTTAAAAACCATGCTTCCCATGAATGACATACAAGCATGAGAGATTTTTCCGATGTGTGGCTGTAAATTGTAGTGTCTTGTAGATAGGTGCGAGTAGGAGATCTGAGTGCTGAAACATTATTCAAAGTTCTTAACTGCTTCACCCCAACCCCCAAATACCCCTTTTCTTTATTCAATTTCCATTTCTATCCTTATCTACTATTTCCTCCTAAGGCTTTGCTTTCGAGATAAAATAAACCAATGACTATTTTAGCCATAAAATTTCATTATTAAAGGTATTTTTCTTCCATCCAAATGTTGTTAACTTTTCCTTTGGTGAAAAAGTTATTTACCCATGTGGGAGATAGATATCACTTAGCCCAGAAAAATAAACTTTCCTTAATCCTTACATAAATTTAAAAAAGAATATAGATTTTTTGATCACAACCCAGTCTAATAGCTTTCCCCGTCTACAAATCGAAAAAATGAATTCCCCCTTACTCGTGCATTTGTACGTGGCACTTAACTAACATTGAGGTTTAACTTGGTAACGCACCAACCTGTCCAAATAGTAATTATCGGTGTCAGAAAATCCGGTAATTTTCCCATCTAAGACAACCGCTTAAAAATACATAAAATTTTAAAGATATTTTATAAATAGAATTATGGACATTTAAGAATATTTTAGAAATGAGATTATAAGATATTGGCTCTTAGGTTTTAAGAATTTGGAGGAAATCCAATAAGATTTTAAAAATTAAAATTAAATCTAATAATATTTTAATAATTTACCTTCTGGTTATAAAGTCGATTCAGAGAATTAAATGGTAAACCTTTCGGGTCAAAAATATTTGATCCATTGTCGCCCATTTTCTTTATGATGAGGGAATGGGGCGGCCCCGATCTCACAGCCACATATTCTACCGTATATTGATAACATCTCCTAAAAATAATTGCATACAAAGAATGCTTTCGATGTACGGTTGGAATATGCTATGAGAGAGGTTAGAGAGAGGAGCGCTCTGTCAAGTGCAGATCCGGACTCACTTGAATGAGTTACTGCGGTTTCGCCTTTGTGCATGTCACGCCAAATCCTTAAACTTGATTCGTTAAGTTTACTGGATCGACGGTTCAGAGATCTTGCGTTAATTCGTCTGTGTAGCGGGTTTTAACGACACTCCGCAAACTGAATCGTCCCGCCAAACATTGGGAGCTCAAGCTTGCAAAGGAGATGGAATACGAGAACAAGCTTGTACTCGCTCCCATGGTTCGAGTGGTGAGTGGATGTTATCTCTGTATTTACTCTCTCCGAAACCGATAAGAAACTGCTTATCAGTAGAAATGTACTGGAGAACATTAACTATAAAGTGAGGGTGCATAAATTAGGGTTTTCAAGCCCGTTGTACAATTCAAATCTTTGCTTTTTGACGTCAACTTAGACTCGATTTTATTGTTCCCTTCGTAATTAGGTATACTGCAAACACGAATTCTGCTGTTTGTTTCGTTGATGAAAAAGCATTGGAATATCAATTATGTTATCTATATATCATTGCTGCCTTTTCTATGTATTTTTTGCTTGTGTTTTTTCTGGAATTCTAATTTAATTTAGTTATTCTTTTTATCTCATAGGGCACTTTACCGTTTAGGTTGTTAGCTGCTCAATACGGTGCAGATATTACTTACGGGGAGGAAATTATTGATCACAAGTTTGTCAAGTGCGAACGCCGGATAAATGGTATTTTCATTGACATGCCCATTGGTATCATGGTTATTTGCGTTCAGTCGTTGCATTTTTTTTATGCAATCACCAATTGATAGGTCCTCACTTTTATGGTGCTGCTTTCATTTTCGCATTCAGTTTTGCGTTCTTCATTGTTTGAATGCTAAACAAACACTTTATGTTTCACCGTATATAGGCCGTTAACATGGATGTCCCAACTTATTTTTGCAATCTGCAATGTTTTGTTGTGGTGTACTTCCTGACATGTTTTTTTTTTTTTCCGCCCAAAAGAGGAGGTATCATTAAATATATGCAGAGTTACAAAATCCACTTGAGTACTGCCCCTTTTAGATACTATAATATTATATTTACAAGCATTGTAATGGGCAGTGACATTCATAGATCTGGATGTATGCTTAATAACAAAAGTATTTAAAAAAAAATTTCAGTCCTAAAATTTGACCTTGTAGAGCTCTAACCCAGCAGTCCCGTAGCAGAGTTTGATAAAATATTTACAATATTTTTACAGTCAGAAAATATAGAAAGAGATCTGATGTTTAGTTCAGCTACCTTGCTCAACCCATCCGAGAGGGCCCACCATTTTGCTTGAAGGCTTCCATGAGCATTGATTCTTCTGCTGGCTGCATACACAGTAGATTGCTCCTTAGTGAGAATTATATAACCTGTAGCTGCTATCCCTGTTTCAGGCATGAAAGACCCATCCACATATAGCATATAATCTGTGGTAGGATTTTGTTAAGAGGGGGAAATAGATGTTCCTTGATTTCCGGTGGGTGTTAATGGGGGTAGTAGGTATTAAATTGCTTTTCTCACTAGCTGTAACGGGTGGAGCACCTGGTTGCCACGAAGTTTAGCATTCCTCATATCCCAAATGAGCCGGAACAAGATTAAAAACTCTTCTGTTTGGTTAACTGTTATGTTTTACCCATTTCTCAAAGAAAGAAAAGGACAGCAATAAAAGTTTTATATTTTTGGTATATATGAGATAATAAGTTGTTTAGTCATCCTGGGTTTGGTTTGTATGGATCATTAGAGGATTTCTTTGGTGATGGGACATGCACGGAATGTACATAACATTATTTGAAGCATAGGTTAATGAGACATCCGTTTATCTTGGGATGCCATAATATACTTTTCCTAGATTGTAGCTTCAGAGACAATTGGTCTAATTGTTTTATTGTTTAACGTGATTGCATGGGGTTGTGTATTTGGAGTTGTTTTCCCTTTTCAGGCCAATACAGCACCTGGGCCACAGGGGAAGCATATCCCTCCAGGATAAGAAATGTATCAAATTTCCCACAAGCCTTTTTAGTTCAGCAGCAGAAAAGTGTCTTGGTGCTTAAACTCTTTTGAAACAGAGACCTAGGGTTCAATTTTACCCACTGAAATTCTTATTAAGTCATCAATATCTCTTCTTTTGCTGTTAAGCAGCCACTGTGTATTTGGAAATTATGTAGTTTTAATGCCAAGGTTGTCTGGACAATTCCCCTGCAGAGAGGGCATTATAATTTGCCATCTTTTTGGATTGTGAAAAATATAAGTCTTGTATCTTCGGGATAATATGGCCTTATTTTTCATTTGTGGGGTGTTAGCATCTGATTTGTATATCTTGATCTGTTGTCAAGAATTTTGATGAAGTGACGTAATAGGAGCTTGCCTAAGGGAATTAAATCCCAATTTGCTAATTCTGTTCTCTAGTTTTTCTGGTAGCACATTTGTATTTTCTCTTCCTTTCTTTTCATTCTAATAAACTTTCAGTATCATAACTGGAAAAAGAGAAACTAAAGAAACTGCAACTTTCTGTAGTCAACCTTTTGTTGTTAATGGGGTCTTTTTGTAATCTTATTCTTATTCCTTTTCTTTTGTTAACTCATACCATTTTCTTTTCTTGCACTAGAGTCAATTGGTTCTATTGATTTTGTGGAGAAGGGAACAGAAAATGTTGTATTCAGAACTTGTAATGAGGAAAGAAATCGGGTGGTATTTCAAATAGGCACTTCTGATGCTGTGAGGGCTCTCACTGCTGCTCAGATAGTGTAAGTTTCTTAGATGCTATTACTTTGTCTCTGTTAACCAGATGGTAAAATATTTTTCAGTTTGACAACTATGCCTGGTATCTGCATTTCAATTCTTCAACTACTTTTCTCTCTAGGGTTCTTCACACAAGTGGCAAGTGGTGCAAAATGTTATTTTTTTTTTGGTTGAATGACCACTTGGTTTCATTAGTGATCAAAATTCAAATACACTTCTGAATTCTGCAGTTATTGTTGTTCATCATCACTCTTCTTCTAATTCAGAACTCAATGATGGGGAAGTTCTAAAATGTGCCTAACTATATTGTTCTGCTTATTTTTTAGCAGCAACTGGTTAATTTATTAATTAATGAAAGAAGTGTACGTAAAGATGTGCAAGCATCCCTTATGGAGGTTAGCAATGCTACCCCCTAGTTATCACTTTGCTTCTTTCTGTTACAAACTTCTCCCTTGTGAAGTCACCTTCTAATGGTCTTTCTTTTTTCAGTCCTTGTCTTGCCAGCATATCAGCCATACCATTTTCTGTACTGTGTTTCTATGCAAATGTTGCATTTATTTCCTCAACCAACCTTCTTATTTCCTTCATATATTGATAATTGGTCTGCTTATTAAAAATTAGAAATTGGAACCATATTGATCTGGTTGTTTGCAAAACTGTGCTATACTCACAATTGTAAACATGGAATTCCTATTTTTTGTTAGTCCCAAAACATCTTTTGTTAATGTATAATTATGTTAAGAAGATTTATGAAAAAAGCGGGCCCAAGGAAACAATCTTTATGGTATGCTGCCCTCTACCCTAACATATTGAACCATCTATGAGCAAAACCTGTGTATCTGATTTTCTGAATCCCTTAAACTCATAGAGAACAAAACACAAATACATCAAGAAAGCTTTGCAAAGTGACACTAAGGCCTTTCCAAGGTTTCGAATATTCTCTGATTACTTCCTTTCACAGAAAGGGGTTCATGATCCATAAGGTAGAACCTGATTGACCTTTCTAGGTTACAACTCAACTCAATTTGATGATTGCTAGCAAAATTCTCTTGGGTACTAGTTTTATTCATAATGAAACAAAGAATGAAGTATATACGTTTCATCTCTTTTATGAGTAGGCTGTGCCCATAATCCCTACCCCATTTCCACTTTACAGGTAAGGGACCCCAAAAAAACTGTTCCCTATTCACTCCTTGCTTGTCAACTGTATCGGCCATCCTTTTGATACTAGATTATTTGTATTTTATATGTACCTTCTGGACAAACAATGTATAGCTTCTTGGATATTTCCCTTTTGCAATTTTTTCAAAATATGCATTATATCTGCACCTTTGGAGTGAATAGTGAGCATATTCCTAGGTATTTTCCTTTTCTCTTTCTCTTCATGTAAGTGGTCATAGTATTCTAAAAGCAAGAAGCACAACTAGAGCGAAACTATTAAAAAAACTTAATCCTATTGGTGATAAAAAAAAGGCAAGAAGTGCAACAAAAAAAGAGCCCTTGGTTCAATCTATGACACTGTGATTCATTTTTTTTTCATGCTAAATAAATATAGTTTCAGACTGTTAAAAAACCCTTGAGGCTCACTCCTAGAAGTATAATGCACATGCATCGCATTTTAGGTGCCTTGATTCAAAAACATATGCTTTGTACATCAAATGGAGTAGGATTTTCATGACAAGACTGAGTTAAAAGGCCAATTCTAAGATTCCTAGGTAGCTCCCATGGGTGAAAAAATGAGAGAAAGTAGACTAAGATGGTTTGGTCACATGCATAGAAGACTACCAACAGCATCCATTAGAAGAAACGGTCCGTTGCAAATTGAAGGGGCTAGAAGGGCTAGGGTAGACCAAAAAGGACTTGGGTTGAAGTAGTTAGAAATGAGTTAAGTGCCCATAATTTAACAATGGATGTGACATTAAATAGAATGGAATGGCAAAGCAGCAATCATGTAGCCCAATCCCATATAGTTGGGATAAGGGGCTTGGATGACAATTTAGGGTTTTCAACGCCCATTTGAAGTTGTGGTTTACATGAAAACTTTCTAATTTTCTAAAAGGATTTGCGAGAAAGCTTACTTCTTTTTAGTCCTTGTTTATATGATGAGTAACTCATCCACACATTAAATTGTTATCCTATAGCATAGTGGGTTACCTATTCAAAATCAAATTCAAGGGTATTTCATCAAAATATAGCAAGATCCAGGTTAAGTGCACCTGGGTTCAGGGGAGGTTCATACCACAAAATGAGCCTCACCTGTTATCAAAATGCTAGATTATTGCAGCTTAATTTATCATGACTTAGATTTTAATCCGTTGTCGTCCAGCCTGGTTAGGATATCTGGCTTTCACCCAGGAGACCCGGGTTCAAATCCCGGCAACGGAAGAATAGTCATTATATGTTCTGATATAGTTCTGCAGCAAATCATACATACTTCACCTTTTCAGGAAAAAATCATGTGTTAATCTGATGTAGCTGTGGTTTACTCTCTATTATCTTGGATGAATTACTAACATGGTATATCTTCCTTTAGGTGCAAAGATGTAGCGGCAATGGATGTCAACATGGGTTGCCCCAAGTCATTCTCAATTAGTGGAGGGATGGGTGCTGCATTATTGGCTAAACCAGAGCTTATTCATGATGTATTAAAGTCATGCCACTCTAATGTGATTGGACTTGTTATTTACTTTTGTTTAGCAATTCTGTATTCATTGGTTTGTTCTTTCCTGTTTCTGCAGATACTGACAACATTAAAGAGGAACTTGGACACACAGATAACATGTAAGATTCGACTTCTAAAGTCATCTCAGGATACAGTAGAACTAGCACGGCGTATTGAGAGAACTGGTGTTTCTGCCCTTGCTGTTCATGGAAGGTAACCTATTTGCTTATGTCCTTTGATCAAGTAAAACCGTAAAAGTGCTTTATGATAATTTCTCATTCTCTTTGTTTTTTGCAGTCTTTAATATAAAACTTACCCATAATAAGGGGCTTATTCTGAACACATGCAAGGCCTTTTTGGGCCAACATTTGTTCTGCAAATATAGGGTGGGGTGAGGATCACAAGGTGTTAATCGTCTCTTTTCTAGGCTCAATTTGTGGATGTATAGAAATTTTATCAATGATGCATATGCCTCTTTTCTTTTTTGCTTTTGTTTTGCAACTTGTGGTCATTCCTTCAACCATGTTCATATAGTTCAAGTTCGAGTACCCTTCTTTAGTTTTTGAATTTTGAGTGTATGTTTTACTTGTATTTTTGCATAGTGTCCTCTGCACACAGACCTTTTCTCTTTTCTGTTATATAGTTCTTGTCCTTTTTGTAAAAAAGGAGAAGAAATGCAACTATCATGGACTATCACCATAGAATTCAGGTTATGGTTAGGTTCATTGTTCTGCTGTTTCTGGCCATTCAAAAATCACTCCCATACATTGGATCTAATTGTGCACCATTTACATGTTTCCATCGAAAGCCATTTGGTATGTGTATTAATCTGAGTTGATGGCTGGTTTATTGAATGGGCTAAATTATCATGTTTAATTGAAGACACCTAAATCAGTAAAACATTTTCTGGAAACCAATTAGGTTCATAGCCTGTTCACTGTTAAGAAAACTATTATATTTGTTTCTTTGGAGCCCCATTATTTGAGATTCGGTATTTGATTTGAGGGAAAGCAATAAAAGGATATTTGTGGGAAAGCAATGTAGCAAAAATAGAGGAACTGTGGCTACAATTTGCTCTCAAATCCTGAATTTTAAAATGTGGAATATTTGGCTCTTGATGTTAATTTTTGGTTGACTTTATATATTGCAAATGATGAATATTAGTCATTTAGTTGTTATTTGTTGTTTGATTCCTGGTGTATGCTAGTATCTCTTGTGTTGGGGCAAGACCTCTTCACCTTAGTTGAAATCTTGAATTTTCTATATTCCTTTCAATGCATCATCATTGTCATCATCATTTATGGGGTTGGCTAGATATGGAGTTTTCTGGATTTTTTATGTATTTTGAAATTATATCAAAAAGTATTTCAGATCAGGTAGTGATGTGGGAACCAAGGGGCTAGATATGGTGTTTTCTGGATTTTTATGTATTTTTGCATAAAAATTATATAAGAAAATCTCTGATCAGGTAGTGATATGGGAACCAAGGTGCTAGATATGGGCTTTTCTGGATTTTTATGTATTTTTGCATTCGTAGACAATAAGTGTATTTTGGTCATTTTATATATTGTTTCTGGGGTCTGGTGTAAAGAGTTTGATGTGTTTAATTTTGGTTTATTTGTTCTTAAGATTTCAGCCATTGATTAAGTAGTTTATTATAATTTTTTAGTGTTAGTCTAGGAGTTATTTTCCTTGAGTCAACTGTTAAAGTGTGAGTTTGATGAGGGCCCGAGAATAGGATCTCGTCACGGGTCAGTCCATGGGGAAAACCTCCTGTTTTCCCTTGTTCCTCCCTGCTCTTGATGAACCTATCTTGGCACAGCATTGCACTCGACTGTAAATTCGAGAGCAAAATTTGGTAATTGCAGGACTGGGGTGGAAGATAGGGCATTTCTCAGTGTTAGAAAAGCTACATCGGCTGCGTCGTCCCACCGCAAGGAATTCTTCTTTAACAGGTTGGTTAACGGGGCTGTCAATAGTCCATAATTTTGTACAAATTTGCGGCAGTAACCCGTTAATCCAAGGGACCCGCGTAAGGCCTTGGCTGATTGAGGCCTGGGCCAGTCCTTGATAGCCTGAATTTTGGAACTATCAAACATCACACCCTGCCCGTGGATGACGTGGCCGAGATAAAGAACCTATCGCTCCCCGAAGGAGCACTTTGATCGTTTGAGGAAGAGTTTGTGTTGGCGTAGGAGCTCAAAAACGGTTCGCAGATGGTGCACATGCCCTACCAATGATTTGCTATAAGCGAGGATGTCATCAAAGAATACTAAAACAAATTTGTGCTGATGGGGCTGAAATACCTCGTTCATCAATGAATGGAATGTGGATGGGGCCTTGGAGAGACCGAATGGCATGACTAAAAATTTGAAGTGGCCATGGTGGGTTCGGAAGGCAGTCTTTTTTCACGTCACCAGGAGCCATGCGAACCTGAAAGTATCTGGACCTGAGGTCCAACTTAGAGAAGTACTGAGCACCATGCAACTCGTCCAGCAATTCGTCCACAACGGGAATAGGGAATCCAGCCGTTGAGTTCTCTGTAGTCAACACAGAACCTCCAAGTTCCATCCTGCTTCGCCACCAACAGAACCGACGAAGAGAAAGGAGAGTGACTCTTGCGTATGATCCCTTGTTTTAGCATCTCTGTACATTGCTTTTCTATCTTGTCCTTCTGTAGGTGAGGGTAGTGATAAGGCCGGACAACAACTGGTTCTGAACCCGCCACCAAAGGAATTCGATGGTCGCATGCTCGGGGAGGAGGGAGCCCCTTGGGTTCCTGGAATATATCTGAAAACTCGGTGAGGAGTCTTTCCATGGTTGCCGGTTCTGTTTGAAGTGCATGGACCTGTGGTGTCCTCTCTTTAATCCTGCAACTGTGCCATGAAACTTGCTTCCCATTTAGGTGGAATGTCATTTTGAGTGCACTAAAGTCCCATAAAATCAGGCCTAGGGTAATTAACCAATTGACCCCAAGAACAACATCGAACCCATCCAAGGAGAGTACAAATAAATTAGCAAAAAATAGTTCAGAATTGACCCAGCGGGACGCTCTTACAGATTCCCAGACTGTGAACTCTTTCATTGTTCGTGACGGCTACTTGTAGTCGTGGCTGGAGTTCCATTGGTAGTTTTAACTGAAGGGCGGCATGTTCACTTATGAAGTTGTGTGTGCTCCCTGAATCGACAAGAACGCGCACCGGTTGACCTGCTATCTGTGCTTGTAACTGCATGGTCTGAGAGGTTTTAATACCGGTGATCGCATGGAGGGAGATCTCCGGCTCGAATACGACGGGCTCTTCTTCCTCCTCCTCTTGCTCATCGACTAGGAGGCAAAAAAGCCTCTTGCACCTATGTCCTGCCGAGTAGAGGTCATCGTAGTTGAAACATTGGCTTCTCGCTCGACGTTCTGCCATTTCTACCCTGGTCAATCGCTTAATGGGTGGAGCAGCCATGTTGCTACCTGCACTTGTCACCGATCTAGAGGTGGCGGTTGTGTGAGATCTCAGTTCCCGGCTGGCTGCTAGAGAGGGGGTTGTTGTCGCTGATTTTGGAGGTGCCCATGAGTTCGGTGGACGACCCAAATTGTAGGTCCCGCGGTTGAGCTGCAGCTTGCGCTCGAACGCCCGGGCTAAGTTCATGGCTGTAACCAAATTTGGGGGATTCTGCATTTCGACATCCACCTGCAGGGGTTCTGCTAACCCTGCTTTGAACATGTCCACATGCTGGTTCGATCGCACGGAGGATGCCCTCGCGAGGAGGGTTTGGAACTGGCGTTGGTATTCTGCCACCGTTCCGGTCTGTTTAAGGTTAATCAGCTCACCTAGGGGGTTGCTGGTCAGTGGGGGTCCGAACTGAAGGTGGCAATAGGACTTAAACTGGGGCCAACCGAGCCCGAGTTCTTCTTGCTCTAACTGATAGTACCAAAGTTGTGCTTCCTTTGTTAAATGAAAGGCGGCGAGACTTACCTTATCCCGATCATCTGTCCACTGATTCTGAAAAAACTGCTCGTACCGATACAGCCAGCCCAAGGGGTCTTTGTTGCTGTTGTACGACGGAAATTCCAACCTGCTGTACTTGGGGATGATTGCGGCTCCTTGGCTAACGGGCTGCTGTTCGCCGGAAGACTCCGACAGATCTAGTTGGCGGCCGCTAGTGGCTGTCCCTCCTTCCGTGTTCCTTTCCTTGTTAGAAAGGAACAACTCCATCAGACGTCGTAGCACCCTTACCTCGTCTTTGATCTCACGTACTTTTGAACTGGTCTCCACAAGTTGGTGCTCGAGGTCGTGGACCCTGGATGGCAGCTGCTCCAGATCTCCCATGACGCCTTGCTCTGATACGAAGTTGTTGAGGACCCGAGAATAAGATCTTGTCACGAGTCGGTCCACGGGGAAAACCTCCTGTTTTCCCTTGTTCCTTCCTGCTCTTGATGAACCTAACTTGGCACCTTGGTGATTTGTTCAAGAGATCACCAAACTCTCCTAACTCACTTCTTTAACTGAATATTCAATATCTCATTCAATAATGGTGTCTCCTTAAACAGGAGATTACAAAAGTCCTAATCTTAGGGAGTCTCCTTGCTGAATAGGGAGACTTCCAGTTCTAGCTTGCTAAGGATAAGACAAGTTAATCCTAATCTGATAATCCACTAATAAGATAAGATAAGAGCAATAGAATAAGATAAGAACAAGCAAGATAATCTAATCTAATCTGCTGTTGCCGAACTGGGTAGGACGAGGATCATTGAATCACTACTGCTGCTGGCGGTGGGTCAGGTTCCTGTTGCTGCCGACGGCGATGATACTTTTTCCCGAGGAATGCGTCCATAACATAGTTGCAATTCTTAGTTTCCATTATAAAAAACAAAGGTGATGTTCTCTAATTTTTGAGTACCAAGTAATTCCCATATTCTAGAGTCATTGTAGGCCCTTGATGCATGATTTGAAATTTCTGTCCCTTCTCCATTTCTCTAAAAAAGGGGCAGCCCAGTGTATGAGGCTCCCGCCAATGTGGGGTCTGGGCCTCTGGGGAGGGACAAATGTACACAGCCTTACCCCTTCTCCATCTCTCTATTCTCTCTAATTTTGCTAGTAGCCATTACAGCCATTAACAGCCTAAAAATTCTACAAAAAAGGGAGTTCATTCAATATCTCTAGAATTGATCTGGCTATATTATTCTTCAAATAGCTCTATACAATCCATCATTCCAAACATGTCCACAAGTTTCATTTAAAACTTCCATCCCTATGCTTGGTTTTTTAATTTCTATTTTTCTGCCACTGCATAGAAAAACTATGGTTCTCAGCAATTTGACCTGGAAGGCTGGAACCTTTCTAACCCCTCTTAACCTTTCTTTCTAGTCTTACAATCATCCCTAAACCATTTTTAGCCCATTGTTACCCTCCTAAGAATTATCCTTATGTCATCTGGGTCCTACATTTGTTGGTGTTAAAACAGAGAATTCTAAATTGCTAGCCATCTTGAAAAGATTAGAACCACTGAAGCTTTCATTTATTATCTGATGTTCAATCCCCCTGGAAATGTTAAATATGGTCCTTTGCCAATTTTAGTTTTAGTTTTTCTTTTTTCTTTGTCTATTTTGTTTTTATTTTCTAAGCCCCCTTGTGCGATTTGGCTTTCTCCTTATGTTGTAAGTAGGGCAATCAGTGGGTTGGGTTATGTTTAAGTGGTAAACTGTTTTGACCTGACCCTATTAGGTTAAGGTCAGGTCAGCCTTAATCTTTTTTAGGGTTAGGTTTGGGTTGAGGCTGCCCCATACCAAACCAACTTGTTGACATGTAACATTAAAACATTTGTAAAAGTAGCTTTTGTAGTGTGTAGGTGAGCTATTTGTGGGGTGGATCGGATCAGGTTTGGCTTTCCATATTCTTTAGTCAGGTTGGGGTTGGTTTTGGTTTCTGTAGTTTTGACTTGAGTTTGGGTTGAGCCAAACCTATGCTGAATCTGACTTGTTGGCATCCCTAGTTATAAGAAACTAAGACTTGGACTGTGCATAAAATCAGAATGCTGACTGGGTCACGGTTTTACAGGTTAACCAGATGGTTGGTCTGTTCAAACCATGAAACTATCATTTAACCAGGATCTGGAAAGGTCACTGGGTCATTAGTTCAACCATCTGGTCTGTTCTGAGCCTTACAAGTTACAAAACTGATTACAATTCCTTTTTAGTTGAACAAAACCAAAATTACCAGATTTTGAGAATTATATTTGATAAACAATATTTTGATACTTAAATGAGTATGAGATGGGGGAACTCTATTTGAGAGCATCCCTCCCAGAATGGTTGAGTCTGTCTTGTCTTTATAAGAGGCTTTTGTGTTTACCATTTACTGATTATTAATAAAGCTTGTTTGATCTCATTAGTGATGAAGTAGTTCAACCAAGTATCTGGAATTTCAGAATTTTTTTATTTGTCCTAAATGGAATAAAGGGTGCGTAAGCAAGCTGATTTCTTGGGTATCTGTAATCTCTGAATTCAAACACCTGAATGTGCCTCAGTTGCTGATGTCCCAATCCCCTTGGAGTCTGTAATCTGAGTTGATCCTTGGCCAGTCCTACTCTGGCTAGGAGTCTGTTGTATCTTCTTTTCTATTATTAATAAATTTACTCTACCTTTCAAAAAAAAAAAAAAGACATTTCACTGGGAAACATATTAGCATGTAATGTTTCTCACACTTATTTTATGGCTTGAAACTTAATCAAGTGGAGTGGTTTGGGAATATTTCATTTTTTTCCTGAAGTTGGCAAAACTTGCATAAACTCTCCTAAATGGATGATGATGTGTAGACCTGTTCATGGGCCGGGTTTTGGGCGCAACTTTACACTATTTTGGGCTAGAGCTTCAGGTTGGGCCCATTAGAATTCTGGCAAAAGCCAAGCCTGAGCCCGGCCAATGAACAGGTTTAGTGATGTTTGTGTTGGACTTGCATTGGAGTCTGACACTAAGATTCTTGAGGACACTTCTACGTAACATTTCCTTTTTATCTCTTAGTTTTTTTGACATAAATAAACGGGTAATGTAAAGGATAAGTGATATTGTTCACATCAAATATTACTTGATAATAAAGATTACATTTTAAACCCCTTTTTGGAGGTTTATTATGTTTTTTAGGCCAACCCAGGTCACCCACCTTAATTACTTTTTGTCACCTAAGTTACACCATTCAAGTTAAATCACCATTCCTCATCACTCCCCAAAGGAAATTCCCTCTATCGACCCCCTGTTTTTCCAATGAATCTGTTGTCTTTCTGTTTTTTTTTTTTTTGTAAGAACAAAATGATTACTTTATTGGGGGACTAGTCCCCAGTACAAATGATTTCTTGTTGCCCCTTGCTTTGCCAATGAATCTGCCAATGCATGAATCCATGTTGTCTCATCTTGTTGAATCAAACTCTTGGATATGCATCGGAGTCCAACTCTCATGCCTGTTTCCCTGCAACATTGAGCAAACCTCTAATCATTATTCAAAAAGTACATGTTTTAAAGGGCCAACCAAAACACTCCTGTGGATTTTTATCGTTACAAATAAGGGTTCCTTCCTCCCTCTCTCTCTGTTAGAGATATCCCTGGTTTATCAAAAATGGAGTTTGTCCATTCCCTAGTAACAATGGAATTTGTCTCCTTTCATTGTTTTTTTTTTTTTTTTTTTTTTTTTTATGAGCTCTCATTGTTATTTTTATAGTGAAATGTTGCATGTCTGGTGTCAAATAAATTGCAGAAAAGTTGCAGATAGGCCAAGGGATCCTGCTAAGTGGAGTGAGATTGCTGATATTGTAGCAGCATTATCTATACCGGTTATAGCAAATGGTGATGTCTTCAATTATAAAGATTTTCAGCATATTAGAGATGCAACAGGTGGAAACATACTTATTCTCAAATCTGATCTTAATTTGCTTTTGAATCAAAAGATTTGATTGACTGATTTAATTTGTGGAGGGAGCCACAATTTGTGATCCCTTGTATTGTTTTCTTTCTTTATTATGCAATTTGATACACTAGAAATAAAATGACTATAAAACTGTTATGTGGTTGTGCATTGGTCACCCCTTCCCCCAAATTACAAAGAAGAAATAACCACATCCTGAGATGCCTACCATTGGACTTTAAAGCATATATACAAATATGTGCATGTATGTGTCAGGTGAGGCACCAGGACCTTTAGATGTGTGAGGTGTAAGCCTTGAGGCATGAGGCTTAAAGCGTAATGAATTACCCATCTTTTAAGGAAGAAAAACATCAAACTGAAGCATAGAAATATGCACAACAGTATAATTTTTATATAGGAATACCATATAAATTAATAAATGATCATATTAACAAGGAATAAAAGAGAAAGCCGTAGCATTCTTAAACAGCATATTAAAAAAGTTCTAAATGTTAAAATAATGCCTCAAAATGGTTTTCTATGTTTCAAAGAATATATTCAGGCACAATGCAAGCATATCCACGAATATACATGTTACGTACACACAGGGAGTCTCAAGGCACAAGGAATATGCCTTTTCTGACATGAACCTTGAGGTTGAGCTTTGAGACTTAACCTTTGAGCCTTGCCTCAAGGTGAGCCTGAAGGCAAGTTTTGTAAATCTTTAAAAACACTCACCATGAGTATACGGGATGTTTCTACACGTGACTCTGACTCCGAGGTCCCTGAGTATACAAGATGTATGTATAAAAAAGGCCATTACCCAATTGTTGGTCCCAGATGGGTCTTGGAACGGTACCTTTTTTTTGTGTAAAGTGGCTGACTTCAGGCTTGGACCTGTGTTCTCATGCATGTCAGCTTGAGATTTTACCATTAGATCAAGTAATGGCCTTTATGATTATGTATTTATGTACGAGGAACTAAATCTATATCAAAGTATGCTCTATTAAGACAAACTACATTTATGGCATAATAAATACGTATACATCAAAGAAACAGCGGGTTCTCTCCCTCTGCTGCCCCTCATGCACAGAACCATAGGCATTGATTCCAAATCTTTGCAACATGTGGAAAATGATGAAAGAAAATGCAAGTCTGGAGACCTTTCCCCTGCACCACTTTAGGTCATTTTTGGGCTTCTACTCTAATCTCACTATCTATTTGGTTTGTATACCAAAATTTACTACTTTGTCATATGAACCATTATGTTGACTGCAAAATCTGAGGTTCACAAAGTTTATTGTAGTAACACCACACAACTTTAAACTACTTTAACTGGAGTAATATGCACAACTTTCTGTCGCATGCATCTATCATCCTTGTTAGTAATTTAAAATTTGTTCATTGATCATGGTTCTCCTGACAGGTGCCACATCTGTGATGGTAGCTAGAGGAGCCCTGTGGAATGCTTCTATTTTCTCTCCAAGTGGGAAATTATACTGGGAGGATGTAAAAAGGGAATATCTAAGAAAGGTGCTTTTCTGATGCCCATCAAAACATTTTCTCTGTTTTATGGTATATGTGATGAGGTCAATTGGTCAAACTTTGGTTTCACTAAGTTTAACTTTGATGGTAGTAGTGAAGGAAACCCTGACCCTTCAGGTGTTGGAGGAGTTTTCCGGAATGGGGAAGGTGAAACTATTGCCTTGTTTTCAGGTCCAGTTGGTGTGGGGGACTCACTTTGAGTTGAGATTTTGGCTGTTTTAGAGGGTGCAAAAGGGCTAGGGAAATGAACATTAGCAGGTTGGTCATTGAAGGAGATTCAAAATCGGTAATAGGTTGGCTAGAGGAGGATGACAGTTTGTGGAGCTACATTATTGAACGAAGTAAGTTTAAGTGGCTGACTCAGGGTATGGAAGTGAGACTGCAGTGGGTTAAGATGTGCTAATTCTTTTGCAGACACACTTGCTAAACAAGGGGTGGGAAGGGATAAAATGTTTTGGGCTACATATATCTTGTAATTCTGTTGTTCCTTGTGGGAAGGTTTAAAAGAGTTTACCCCTCTCCGCACCTGTATTTGTATCTTTTTTCTTAATTCTAATAAAATGGTTCTATTATTGATAAAAAAAATGGTCAAACTTTGATGGGATGCGATAACATCTGTATCTTGAAACATAGTCCTTAATGATGAAGCTAGATTGAATTGAATTTTAGCTCTTTTTGATATATTCTACTGTTGGAATGTTTTTGGCTTCTTTGGGAAGAGATTAGATGTTTTAGATGTTCTGGATTGGATTAGATTAACTAAACAGTTTGTGTATTTTGACTTCCAGAGCATCTTGTGGGACAATGATGTCAAAAGCACAAAACAAACTCTGAAGGAAATGATAATGCACCATTCCTGCCTTGAATTCCCAGAGGGAAAGGCTATCAATAAGTCAGAGACCTTAGCAGATTTGGCGTAAGTCATTTCTTTGAAATTCTATATATATATATATATATATTAAATGGACTCTTTCTATGATTAACATTTGCAAGTGTTAGAATCTGGTACAGGTGTAGTGTTGGGCTTAGAAAGTCCAAAAAAGGATTGGTGAACTTGGTTACTATACTTTAGCTTTAACTTGCATATTTTTAATGTAATGGACTAATTGTTGAAAAAGAAAAAAAAATATATATAGATGCATGTATAAGTGCAAAGTGCAAAAAATTTGAAGTGTCCATGTAGGTTGTTACATGGATGGCTTCCATATTATGTTAGGTGTTAGAATTCTTTCTTGTTCCTTCTGATCTCATATGTGAAATTGTGTATTACTTGATCACAATGCTATAGCAAGTTATTTATGTTTTATTTCATCTCTCTCTCTCTCTCTATTTTTTGTGACGTGTTCATATCTCTTCTTTTATGTTCTTTTTTTTTTCCTTATATTGTGTATATCCCAATCCCATATAATATGTTGTTTTATGTTCACATCTATTCTATTTTAAAATAAATGCCTAATTTTTGTTCTCAGTAATTTTCTTCTTATCTATGCAATTTTAATTATATAATGAGATTGTATTCATTATTTGGGAAATGTAGTCTATAAGGAATCTATAAAGAATGCCAATGGTCTTAGATCCACTAATTTGATCATACACCATGTTTATGTCCTTACACTCACTAAACTTTTATTTGAAGTGAAAGAAGAAAATAGAGTTTAGAAAACAAAGGAAGAAAAAGTTGTCAATATCTTTAAATTTGAAGAAATGCTTTGCCTAGAATATGATCAGATGAGTGGTCTTCTAAGTATTGGTCCAAATTGCTTGGTTATTTGTAGCTATAGATTAGTTTGCAAATTTTTCTAGTTTAAAAGAATGGAACTCAAATGTAAATTTATAGATGAAAGGAATGGGTCTTTTACATCTCACATATGATATCTGTAAGGATCACTGAAAGTGCAATGGATATTTTGGATTGTATTCATGTATTTGCACCCTCAGGGGTAAAAATTATATTTCACATTATGATGCATGTTAATAGAAGCATTTTTTATGATAAATATATTAGTAGAAGCTTTTCACATGTTCGTTTATTTTCTCAGGGCATATTATGGGGAAGAAAAATACTTTCGGTTTGTAAATGAAAACAGGTTACAAGTGAAAGGAATTGAATAAATTTATCATACGCTTCAATTGAGGATCATTACCCCCATTCCAAGTTCAAAGCTTTTTGAGGTACCTGACAGTTTTGACAGTTAGCCTCATTCTCCATGTTTTATCATGTCTCCTGGAAATCCTAAAACTCAGGGAATAGGATAAACTAATACAAGGATGGTGATTCCATAAAATATTGGTCAGATAGCATTCATTATTTTATTCTATTTCATTATCCCATCCCCTTAATGGATGTATGCTGATGAAGCTGCAAGTATAATGTAGCTATCGACTTTTGTTCCATATTGTAAGTTTGTAACTATTATTGAATAATTTTGGTAGAGATTATCATCATCACTTGGTTTTTCAATGTCTCTCCCCCAAAAAAGAGTTCAAGGATTTTAATATTTTATCTTTTGAAAAGCTGATATTGTTATAGTCCCAATCATCGATCTTTTGTTGCCAGAGTAAAAGGTAACGGTCTTTCACCAGAGGAACATACTTCTTACTAGTCAAACGCTTGGGAATTTGAATGTTAGGCATTTCCTTCATGATTAACCCCCCTCCCCCCGGGTCTTCTCCAGAAAAGCGGGTTGATCAATATTATCTGCAAAATGTTTCGTATTAAATACTTTGCTTGGAGTAGAACTGCTTTTGAGGGAGCCAAAATTGAACCTGAGCAGTGTAAAAGGCCTGAAATAAGATGGTAGACAGGAGCCAAAATGTTGACAAGCTGGAAGTTTACTAGTGCTTTCTAGATTGTTAGGTTCACTGGTCAAGACTAGTGGTGTAATCATTGTTCTCATTTGGCAAGGAATGATTTGGAAAGTTTTAGTTTGGGTGCCAAATGGAAGATAAACCTAATTTGCAAGATGGCCAGTGAATCTGAGGCCGAGCTTCCTTTAGTAATGAGAAAAAGAAAAAAAATCTGTGGTCTTTAGTTCTTTACTAGTTATTTTCTGGTTATGTTTATTTCTAGTTACCTTTTATTTTGAAAATTCTGTTCTCCAACGGGGTTACATCTTTATGTTAAATGCTTTGTCCCATGTATTTACTTAATGTGTGAGTGATTGCTGGATTGGCATATGGTAGATTGGTAGGTGTCAACCCACGAGACTTACCTATAGATTGTTTCCCTCCATAGAGACCGTCTATGCTGAAAATCAGCTTTATCACGTATACATGTTGATGATCTTTGGAGTTGTATTTGGATCTTTTACGAGTACAATTTTGCAGTTCAAATGCTGGTCCAAATGAAAACAGTAAATGCGCTGTTGAGGTCAGCTGAGCATGCTTATCTTTTGGCATCCATTCTCTCTGTGATGGGGCCTCTTCCCTATCCTCTCTGTGTGACGCACATGCCAATAATTTTGTGGAGCCAATGCCTATTGTCTCAATCTTCCGGTTTAGCTCAGGCATCGTCCGACCAGAATCAGCAATCCATGGTCCTGAATATCAAATCGACTAGACACTTTGTAACTGTCCAGTTGGGTGGTGGTGAATTATTGAGGTAGGGCTAGTTTAAAGATGGTTCGAGGGAGATGAAAGATAGCTTGTTTGTTGCCACATCAAACGAGCTTCTGTTGCAGTGTTGTGTCACCATTAAGACAGTTAACCGACTTCATCTAAAACCGTTGGATTTACCGGTGAAGCTTTTTCCATCGAGGATTGATAGGATGTATCTGGGCTACTTTATACTTTATGCTGTAATAGTTATTTCCCTGGGAACCAATGTATGATTCTATTCTGTAACAGTTTTCGTTCTTTAATGGGCTTACAATCTTAAATTTGAAGCCCAATATATTCCATAGATGGAGCTCAATAACTTTAAAACGTGCCACTGTAGTATTAGTACCTGAATTGTCACTGTAGTACTAGTACCTGAATTCTGAAAAGTTGCCAGTTTTGTCTAAAATAGTTAAGATTGTTTGATTGCAATGCAAATAAATTTGCACTGATGTGAAGTTGTGGCAGTGCAAATGATTTGAGTGTAAATTCTGACCTATTTTTATTTTAAATTATAGCTTATTTGTTTTATTGCATTGCATATGAAGTAAATTAAGACATGAAGCAGAATAAAGTAAAAGTGAAGCAAAATTAAACGAGAATTTACATTTTTTTCATTTGCACTCTCATGCATTTGTACTAATGCAAACAAAATTGCACTGCAACCAAATATAGCCTAAGGGATGTTAAATGGCATGTAAAAGGACATAAATACCCTTTAAATTTTGAATAGATGAGAGAAGCATAATTTTGAAATGGCCAAAACAGCCATGTTTAAATTCCTTTTCACTATGATTGAGCACCTTGGCTACCCTTGGCACCTTTCGAGTTTTCAGTGGGAAACTGAAGTTGGAGAATTTATTAGATGGGTTGTCAATAGAAGAAGGCAAACATGTGAATTCCCATCTAACAAACACACTCATAAAGCAGAAAGAGAGTTTAATACGTTGGGTTAGTCCATTGTGCCTGCGAGGACAAGAACTTGCCACCTGTTCCATATTCAGAATACTGAAATCTATCAAAGCCATCGAATAGGTTCCCCGTAGATCATAGTTAAGCATAGAAAGAAGGTTGGTTATATATATATCGTGGGCGTGGGTTTTGGCTGTTTTCATTAGAACGACATAATAATGGATAAATCAGATTCTTGGATCTTGAGTTGTGACCCGTTGTATGAAGCCTCAATGTTGGTAACGGTTGACTCAAATGGGCCCAAAGCCACATAACGTAAAGCTTTACTTGTCCCCCAGGCGCAGGAAAGACGATGGCAATGGAGAAATGCTTAGTTGGTCGGTCACTTGTGCGGGTACTACAGGGGAAGGCATCCCGACAGTAGACTTGTGTTGTGACCATAATGTGTTGTCATTGGGGGGTGGTTGCGTACGTGTTGTTGGTACTTGGAAGTAAACAAGCTGACTGATTGCTACAAATCAGTTTCCAATTGTTGTTATGTGACTGGGGGAGCCCCCCTAGCAAATATCGTTTCACAAAACTTAATTAGCATACCTTAATACAGCTACATCCTACAGATGGTCAGATGATGCATGTGGCTCAAACTCTTGACCTTTCGGCAACAGGATCCAATGCTGAACATTCAGATGATGTTGATCATTTTCGACGAGTTTGAGAGCAGAACACAGATGGGTTGAATATTATGGGTTACCCTAAGTAAAGAGGTGTGTGAGAGAGACAAATACATACACACTGCACGCAAGGACTTGGTGCTTAATTTAAGAGGAACTAAGGGGATCCCAAAACTAAAAGTGCCCTTAATTTAAGAAAAATCACCCATCACCAAATGCTAAAGAGAGTCACTCTCACTCCCCCTCCCCCAGGTCCCAGGCTCCAGTTAAGTTTGGATCTCCTGATCTCCTTACCCTTATTTTTATTTTATCTCTCGTTGTGTGGAGCCTCAGTTTTCAATCTCTGATCGCCCACAAGGCACAAGGCACCCCCCCTTCCCTCCCTCTTAAGTCTCAAGTGTCTCCTATCCCAAAGCATGCACACATGCACAGACACCCACTCTTTAAGCTTGTACAAAAGTTGGTACACTTTACTTTTTTTTCTCCCTCCTTTTCTTAACAAAGTTTTTCTAACGTGGCCTCGAATCAAATCCCACAAGAGAATGTGTATAGAACTATACAAACAGATGGATATAAAGATGGAGGGGAGGGGTGGTGCACCCGGTCCCCCCTCTCCTCTCCTCTCATTTCTCAGTAGTAACCCTTCCATATCAAACACGTCTCCATCTAATGCACTATTCATCGATGTGGCGGTAAACCAGAAATTGAGGAACCCACCATCATATCTCATAACAATAAGATGCGTGTTGATGCAACTAGTGATAATGGTGATACATAGTTTGAGCTATTCATCATCGTTAAAACAGTTAAATGTTCGATCATGACACTCCAAATTATAGATTGGGTAATTTGATTTTGATTGGACAATTGAGTGTGCTGGGTGGTTGGGAGGGAAGGAGGGATCAACGTCCCACTGTCACCATCCGTTGCATTTGCCCACACACTGTAAGAGGATGAGATGGAGACAATCAACCTATGGAGTAATGAACAAGCAAGAAGAATCCCAACCTCGTTTCAAACCAACCTCACGGCTCACGCCTGTGTGAGAGACAGAGAAGATATATACATATACACACCAGGAATTTGAAGATTCCACGATGCTAGGCTGCTAGCAAAAGGAAAGCATTACTCCTCCTGGGAATAAAACATTGTTCAATCATTCACGTCACGTTTTCTTCCTTCCCTCCCCCATATATAGATATAAGCTAGGAGGATAAGGCGGATGCTGATTGCTGGCAAGGAAATCTTTGGAGCAGATGAAAAAAAAAAAAAGAAGATAAATTTCAAATGAAAACTATTAATTTTCATCATTCCAATTCCTTTCTCTTCTATTTTATTTGGAGTGAATGTTGTCACTTAATTTTCACTCATCCACCAACCCCCTTCCCCAAATAAAATAAAGCTAAACAATAAACCATTTGAACTAAAATTATATAAAAAAAAAAATAGAAACATAACTCCGGCACATGCATTTACACAGCAAGATTACACGTACTTCCCACTTCTCTTCTCTCTTTCTCTCTCCCCTCTTCATTTCTTCGTATCTTTTTAATCAAAAAGATTAAAAACCGGGGGACAGGAGACAAGCAACGCCGCACCCCTCCTCAATCAATTCCTTGTGGGGTTTACTTTTTTTTCGTTTTCCTTCCCTGTTTTTATCCCTCTGGAGAAAGCGCCCAACCGTCTTCTACTGCTTGTCTCTATTATACGCCCGGGGCCGCTCTCGCCCTCTCTCTTGTTTTTTTTGTTATTTTTTTTCTCTTTCTTTCTCCTTTTCCTCATTCAAATCAACATTTTTTCTTTTAAAAAAATTTAGAATCTTGCGTTCTCGAAGCCGTGTAAATCGCTCACTTTGTTCAACGATTTCCTCATAATGGCTACTTTAGCCAGACGCTCGGCTGCTCGCCAAGCCGACGTCGGCGTGAGCGGCTCACCATTCTCGTCCGCGTAAACGGGTTCCCTCTCGGCACCCCTACCACCATTCCGCCTTTGGATCTGCTGCTGACTCTGATATTGATGCTGCAATCGCCAGTGCAGCTCCGCTAGCTCCGCTTCCACGCTGCGCACATATTCCTCACCCTCACTCGATTGCATCAACAACGCGCGAGCTGAAGACAGCATGTTGTACGCGCTTGATAACTCGTTCCGCTCCACCAGGCGACGCGCCTCTATTGACGCGCGAGTACTAACGTAGAAGCTCCTCAGCCGCTCGATCTTCGAGGCCGATGATCGGATGGCTTGCGGCCTCGGCACGAGAAGCGCCTGTTCCTTCCCATCGATCACTTCTTGCGTAGCCGGATCCTTGTAAGAGCACTGGACTGACATTATATGGTGGACCCCCACAGCTGACGTTGGAACCTTCAGCTCCACCAGTAATTCCCTCTCCTCCTCGGCGTAGAGATCGCCAACCCGAATCGAACCGGATCGGAACACCGTTGGCCGTCCGCTGCAGTTGTACACGGCGGTTATCTCGGCGGGAGCCGAGCCAGAACAGAAGCCCAGCTGGATTCGTAGATCTTGCACGACAACGCTCAGTAACCCGCCAACGCACTTGGCGAAGGCGTCCTCCGCCGGCTCGTTGCTATGCCCGCCTTTTTCTCCGAAGCCGAACGCGTGAACTGGGATCTCCAGGTGGGCGAACCGCGTCGAAGACACGTTCGAAGTCGTACACCGTCGATTGGATGAATTGTTGGAGACCCGCTCGTCTTGGCCGTCCGATAGAAGCATGATGCTAGCCACGGGGTTCCTTTCCCGTCGGTCTTCCAGAACCTTAGTGGCCTTTCTGAGGGCTTCGCCGACGCTGGTGCCTTGACCACAGACAAGCCGATCGACGATGCGCCGCGCCGAGCGCTGGCCGTTAGCCGTCATTCTCCTCAGCGGCAACAATCTCTTGGTGCTAGCCGAAAAGGCAACGATGGAGAGGCGATCGGAGGAGCCGAGCGACGAGATTACCAAGCGCATGGCGCGTTTCAGCATATGTAGCTTTGCGCCGGTCATGCTCCCGCTGACGTCGAGCACCGTGACCAGATCGATGGGCGCTCGGCGGCCAGGATCTAGCAGCGGCGCCGTCGTACTGCTATTGTGCGCCGAGGATGGAGGAGCCTTCAGCTTCAGCGCGATCACGTAAGTCTCGTGGCTTCGGTCGACCGAAACAACTGCGGCCTCTGGTAGCATTCTAACCTCGACGTTCCTCAAGTTTGTGGTGTTGATTGCTGCTCCATCTGTTTCTTTGAACGAGGACGAACGGGTCGAATTCACGAAGAATCCTTGGAATTCTTCGATCTCATCTTCCGCTTCATCTTCTTCTTCGCCATTCTCGTCAGCCTCTGGTATCGTAACGAACCGAGCGCCGGCCGTCGGAGAGAGCAGCGGCTCGTCATCGTCGTAAACCCGTAGATCAGACGATTTAGATGGCTGATCGTACTTGATCTTGACGTTCCGAGGAGAGGAGGATTCTCGTCTCTTCTCTTGATGCTGCTGCTTCACTGCACTGTGACATTTGTCCTGTTCATTTACTGCTTCTTCGGATTGGAATTGGTGTTGATTCTTGTGGGCGGCGAGTAAAGGTACTTCTCTCCAGCTGGCACGACAGACTGGGCACACGAGGCTGCCGTGCTTTCTAACGTGCGCAGCTATGCACGGGAAGTGAAAGGCGTGAGAACACTCTGCCGTGAAAATGGCGGTTCCTTGCCCCGTTTTCACGCTCTGCAAACAGATTCCGCAACTACTCTGAAAAAGGAGAAACAGAGAAAAAGACGATAAAGTCAAAAATTCTTTCATCATTCCGACTTTGCACGAACGAACACTAACCAACTATCACTGTGTACGACGACGATGAGAAAAAGAAAGAAAAGAGGGATGGCAATGGCATACGAAAGGAAGGAAAAACAAGCTACAATTTCAAACCGTACTCGGTACTAGTTCTTACCCTGGAGAACCGCAAACTGGACTTGAGGAGGGAAAATGTCGAAGGCGATCTGGGAGACGATGGGTTGGAGCCCTGAAATAGTCGGGGGCTTTTTGTTGTCACCGTAGTCTTGCATTGGAGCTTGGGACTGTTGTCGTGCGAAGATGGTGGTGGCACAGTAGACGCTGCGGTCGTTCGGCACCGCAAGCTGGGGCTCGAAACTGGTTCTGATTGCAAGCGCGGGGTGGAGGGATTGGACTTCAAGCGCGGCGTTGAGGGATTGCTACCGCCGGACAGAAAAAGGGCTAACTTTGTACAGCTTCTGGGACTGGGGCTGGGGCTGGTGGTGCGGGCTTGTTGCTGCTTGTCTGCAACTGTGTTTTCTGTGTCTCGAGGGATGGAAGTACAGAAGGCTCTCCGCCAACCAGTACCCATTTTGAGAGGTACAGGCCAAAGAAAGAAACAACAACCGGAGAGGAGATGGTGCTATTCTTCTTCCTCTGTAATGTTTGTGTATGCCGCCCTCTGTTTTGGGGGATTTGTAATTCTAAAGAAGAACAGTTTTGTTGTATTGACACTGCAGTTGCAGAAGGCAAGAGGGTAGGATTGGGTAGAGCCAGAGGAACATAGATGGATAGAGAATGGAGACAAGAAGGGGATGATTGGAAAGATTGCAGCCTTGCAGGGAGACGTTTATCTTCTTCTTCTTGCTTGCTTGCTTCCTTCTGCTGTTTTGCGCGGTGTTTTTTATTCTTTCTTTGCTAATGCTACCTAAAGGGATCACTGCACCAGAAGCTCTCCCCGTTCTTCCAAAAATATTTAAAAGATGGCAATACTCAATTTCTCTCTCTCTCTCTCTCTCTCTCTATATATATATATATATATCTATATCACACACACTCTCCCTTGAAATATGGTACAAATGCCGCCGCTACCACCACTCTCTCCGTAAGATATAGGGGAGAGGCTTTTCATGGATGAATATTTATATTGGTTGAAAAGGTAATCTCGAATTTACACTCTGGTAACCGACGGGTGTCAATTTGCCTCCTGCCTCAACAGGTCAACGCTCTGTTCTCCGTCGTTAAACAAACTAATAAATTGGGATCTTTCTCTAAATAGAGTTAATAGACTAAACTCCAGTTGGGTCGTGTTCCGTAAGTAACATCCTCTCTCTATTTCTCTATCTCTATCGGAGTCCGTGTGGATAGATTCGCATCTAAGGGCTTGATGCAGTGAAGGTGAGTGGCACCTACAGAGTTTAATATCCTCGGGATACTGTCAGTTATCTTCATTCGGCGCGTGTGGCGTACGTCCTTATCTCTTAATGACCATATGGCATCATTTATTATTTTATTGCGATGACGATAAATGGAGATCTCCGGTAGTCCCGTCGGTTACCGGTTTTCCTTTCTTATGTAGGCAGCGCGGTACGCATGCAATGCAAAATAATAAGTGGTAAAATTGGTAAGAAGGTCGGATCGGATCTGGTGTTTGAGTTTTGACTTAGAGTACAGTACGGGAGAGGGGGCACACTTACAGATATAACAGGGTGCGTACAAACACAGTCACCTTCTATTATAAGTTGTAGGGTCTTTATCTACCCAAATGGAAATATAATGGTCCGTCCACTAGCTCAACAATGAAGGAGAAAACAGATTGCGCACACACTCCTTCCATGCACACAGCTTCTCTATTTTTCCGTTGATTTTTCCTTTTTCTTTTTAATATTTTATACTTTGGGTTTAGTTCCACTTTAATCCCTAAATTTTAAAATATAATAATTTAGTACCCAAATTTTTAAAACGTGTCAATGCAGTATTTATCATTAAGTGGCATTTGAAAAGATACAAATGCCTTTTGAGTGTCATTTAATTTTTTTTGTCAACCATATAAACATTGACAAAAAATTAACAATCCCAAATCCTTGTTTTTTCTATTAAAAAGAGTTGAGATTATATCTCAGTGGGCATTTTGAACATCAACTTTGTTGAATAAAAGAGATAAGGATTTAGGATTGTTAATTTTTTGTCAATGTTTATATGGTTGATAAAGAAAATTAGATGACACTCGAAGGACATTTATGTATTTTTCAAATGCTATTTAACAACTGGTTAACGGTAGGTATTAGATTGACACATTTTAAAAGTTTGGGTACTGTATTGTGACATTTTAAAGTTTGGAGACAAAAGTGGCACTAGGCCCAAAGTAATGTGCTAATAGGAAATTTCCCTTAAATGAAAATTGTTTCTTTTTTTTATTAATAAAAATTGCTCTTTAACATGAATTTTAAAATTTGATAATATTTTTGTTTTTCACTGATGTGGCAATTCCAAAAATAAATGAAAACAAAAACATTCATGGGTGGTTTAAACAAAAAAAAAAAAAAAAGAGAAAAAAAATTAAGATAACATGTAACATGTTTTATTGATATTGATGTTTTGGTAACAAGTATGAGAGAGAGGTCAAAGTGTTGATAACATCACAACAAACAAACGATTCTTTCTTCTTTGGATCTCAATCGATCGCTAGCAGCTTGATCTAATTTGGTGATGTAACCATCCATCACCCATGGAGAGAGATTGAGATACTTCGTACTCCAATATCGGACTAGCAACAAAATGGGGCATGCATTAGTCAACATCAGGATCAAATGGCCAAACCCCCAAAGGTGGAATGTGGATGATGAATTCATGCATGATCCATCATGGTACCCATGTCCATTTCATGTAATTGTACATGGAATGGAGGTTTTTGGCTTCAAGACTATGACCACTCCACTTAACAAACCAGCTTAAATATGACCAACCACTTTAATACTATTTGCTATTTAAAGAGAAAGCTGATGAGGGGTGATTTGGCCTGACCCAATAAGCAATTGACACATGGATGCAACATGATGATTGGATGTATAATTCAGCATCCTTGGTTACTTTGGCAGGTCGGACCACCTCGGGTATCTTAGTCATTTTGGATAGTACTGAAGCCCGGGTATCTCAGATGATCAAGCCTATCGAGACGATACGTAACAGATCTCTAGAAGCTTTTCAGTTGCCTCTGAGCCTTTCGGGATCATACCGTGCAACCATAGACCTTATCTTCACCCTGCCCGAATCGGATGGACACGATAAAACTTATAAGTTCATGAGACTCATGGCAACTCAGCTATATAAAGACCTAGGTATGCGCGATATAGTGCATTCTAGCTTTCAAGTTCACTTACTTTCAGCTCACTACTTGCATCCAATATTGACTTAAGCATCGGAGCGACCTCGTCGGATTAGCCACCCTGAATTCTCTGATCCATTTGTCTTACAGTTCGATCGATCTACTTCATAACCGTCGTTCGAACTACCTTCCAGCTATGAACACCTAGATCGTGCAGCATCAAAAGCAATTTGTGTATATATATTTATTTATTTATCATGTCATTCCCTCATACAGAAAAAGTATACTGAAATGCATGAATTGAACTATTGAAGAGATGTAATCTCATCAAGAGCAGAAAAGTCCATTTCTTTTCCTTTTTTTCGCTTTCAAGATTCATCTCCACTTGGGTACTATATTATAGAGACAGGAGAATAGAGAGAATATAATCCCCTCAGGCCTGAGCTCCATGACTTGCAATTTTCAGTTCATGTGTGTGTGTGGATGGATAGATAATTAAATGCCTCGCGCATTTTAATTTGTTTCAAAGTAATGGAATTGTTTTTATAGGAAACAGTGGCAAGTTGAAATTGCTTTTTCTGAGAGCATTAACAGAGGTTAACAAATTAAAATTACATAATAATCCGGGTCTATTAAAATTCTACTGGTATAACCTAAAATTTCCTCTACTTGATTTACTTCAATTCAATTCAAGAGAAGGGATTCAAATTAAATAAATATAATTATGCCCACTCTTGTCTTGTCTCTTGTGGTAACTCTGCACAAACTCGGTGGTCGTTTACTGATTTACTGTTGTTGCAAACTGGAAACTTACTGTTACAATCTGGATTCTGTTATGATCCAATGTATTAGTATTTGACTGACCCATTACATAAATTTTCTTTATTGGGAGCCTAGAACAGTACTCTCATCATCTGTCCATGTCAATATAAACGATACTTCGGTCGTGACAATCGACCGGAGGTAATCAGTAATCTCTTTCGTCCTATGCTCATTTGCAGTGCGACGTCTCTCTTCACCCACTTATTCTGTATGTACGGTGCCATTAACTCTGCCATCCCTTCTCCACCACCGACCACCCGCTTCATACGGGGACCAGACACCTCTAAACTCATCTACGTACTCACTCTTTCTCAGTCTTTTCCCTCTTCCCTTAGTTTTGCCGACGCTTCATACCGTTGTCCAGGTGGTTCAAGTTTCCAACAAATCAACATATGAGCGAGCACCAGAGTCACTCACCGGTTTCCAACCGTCACGTGCTCTCTCCTGGTCCAACGCCGTTAGGCTCTGCTGACGCTATACCTCATAGGGAACTGCAAAACGTGTGGGACGGCGTCAACTCCTCTGTTAATAATAAAATATATATTGAATTCCATTTCTGTTTTAACTTTTAACTTCTCTAAACTCTAATATTTAATCTAGTCTAACTGGAATTCAATTCCTTCTTTTTACTTTATATTTTTTTGAAAAATTTAGGTGCCTCGGGATTCTACCGTAGCTCATGTTAGTCGTGACGAAAAAGATTTTTGCTCATAGAAATTAGAGTCTTTGATTTTGTCTTTTTAACCTTAAAATATTCATGCTGGCGTTTCTTTATTTTGATTTTTCCTTCTCCCGGTAGAGATGTCAGATATGTTTTCCGTTTGGATGTAAGAGCTTCATACCGGATGTGGCCCCAACCGGGTCTCTCTCTTAGCCACGTGGCTAGGTTTCTGTCTCCACGTTGTTGTTATCATTATCAGTTGGACGACTATGCACGCCAGACTGCCAGAGCCGTTTGTCGTGATCCGGTGGTGGGGCATCTCAACCCTGTGAGAGTCCAGCAGTTTTCCCATAACGTGGCATGGCAACAAGCCATGTGGCTAGCCCATGTCATCTACATGCGCACTGCCTTGTTTCCACGTGTCCAGCAGATGATTGATTGGTCAATTGTCGGTTGACTGACGCAGATATACTACTAAATACTAATAGATGAGAAATTATAGTTGGGGAAAAAGGCCAAAATAGAAACAAAAGAGGTTTTTATTTCTCGAGAAGCTTCGCTCATCCGGCCCGGCGGCCCCTATTCTCGTTTATATATTTATAATTTTTATACTCTTATTTCTTATGTGATGGAGATGATGATAATGATAACGATGAATTTGATATTCAGAATCTCCATCCTCGACTCATCGACTGGGACGAATCGATCAATCATGGAGTGGGTTTCAAGTTCCATTCTATGATATGCCTCTGTTAGATAATTAGTGGGGCCCCCGCAATGACGTCATGTGACGATTACTTCTTTAATTGACTGGGTCCCACTAACCGAAGCTCGCCCATTTAAGCACTTATCGTCTTGTGTCTTAAAAAAATGCCAAGAAAAATGTTTGCAGGATGGTGGCACAAATTAATGTTGTGATTAGGATTAATATTAAAAAACAAAAACAAAATAATAATGGATCCGATTTTAATTTTAAGCTAGTTGTTATCCTATAATAATGTTAGACATCACACATGACACATGCAGCAGTCGCTTTTGGCTGCACTCTCGGTCTCAGACTCGATAGATGGGAGATGGATTTAGATACATTGTTCAAACATGGATAGTTGGATGCATTTGGGCAAGTAAAAAGGATTTGCAGAGGGGTTATTAGTTAATTGCTTATTAACCAATATCTTAAGTCTTAAATGACTAAGGAAAGTGGTAGTAGAAAAAGGATTTGCAGAGGAGTAAGTAATTAACTAATTACTTGTCAACCAAAGACTTAAGGGAAGTGGTAGTATAAAATGATGAAGGCAGGAGCACTTGGGGTTTATTTAAATGTGGATGTTGTGGGGGGAATTATGGGGAGATGATCCTGTAAACGTGATTTGGATCTCACATGATTCAACCATCCATTGCCTAAT
This sequence comes from Nelumbo lutea, assembly GCF_056320005.1. Taxonomy (NCBI): domain Eukaryota; kingdom Viridiplantae; phylum Streptophyta; class Magnoliopsida; order Proteales; family Nelumbonaceae; genus Nelumbo; species Nelumbo lutea. Next base: position 18,771,749 of record NC_142688.1, read on the forward strand.
TTTCAAGGCCCAACTTGGAATTTGGATCTTGGAAGATGGTTGTGGGCTGGGCAGGGGGATGATGCCTCATGGGTCATGGTGCTCTAAACTCATGATCTCATCATCTTCAGATCCAAAACCAATCAGCCCTTCAGATCTTAGAGGGTTGTCTTTCTACTGATTTGCTTAGGGGTTGGAAATCTGGAGTACTGAGATTCGGTAGACATATATTATAATCAAAACACATTCGGCCTACAGAACTCTACACTGGTTAGAGTGTGGCAACACTATTGGCTATTGTGCTGGCAAAGGACAAATGGGGTTGGACCGAATATATCTTTGAACTTTGATGTATGTATTAGATGGAATCTAGACCGACCTCATCGGGTTCTTTGGTCCCCGTTACTTCTCTAGTTGCCGACGTTTGAATATATAAAATGGAGAAAAACTCATCAAATCATATGATTCAAACTGCTGCTGCTGTTGCAACTTCTATTTATTATTCTATGTATGTAATGTATATTCTTTTGTGATTAGCCGTTGGTCTGGCATATATTCGTTCAAACTTCGAATTGGGTCATTAATGGCTGGTGTGATCACATGGAGAAGAAGTGGGGTTGGATGAGTCTCCCAAATATATATTCAATATAATCAATATCTATATATATTTATATATAGATATAGGGGCTCATAATGAATTGGTTAATTTGTTCTTCGCTGGTAGTTGGGGTGAAGTTATTATTAGGGCACATGCCCTGGACTAGTAACTGCTAGAATCCCTAACTAACTTTATATTATCTTTAATATACAAAAAAAAAAAAATGAATTGGTTGTTCAAACCAGTTATTTAAGACTTTTCTTGATGATGTCTCCCGACTCCCATGTCAGCCTCGACCCTGCCATGTGTGGATGATAATGCGCCAAATCTTATCAAACAATACAGGATTTGATTTATATATGTATATCCTAGCTACTATTTATTGCACCCTTTTCTCAAGCAACTATAGTCCACTAAAGTTTTAAAATGGATTCATTTTGCCACGTGGCAAAGAAGCCGGAGGGGGGGGGGGGGAGGATGATAATTAAATTATACCCAATTGAAACGAATCTAGTGGTTGGTGTAAACCATTTACTGCTTTAAAATAAATGGCCACGTAAGCTTCCATTTAGGAAAGATTTTACATTTTATGTTGTGAAAATCTTCTCTTCCTGCAATATTTATGGAAGCTTGCTGATGGTGCTAGTAATTAGCCCTAGTTGTGATTAGGGTAGGTTAAGTTATTACCACCACCACCACCACCATTACTCCACACTTAGTACTCTTTTACGTGGTCCTTCACAATTCCAATTGTTGCAAACCGGTTCTTGAAGCTAGTAAGCACAAAACAAGGGCCCAATTCTCATCTACCTGGCCGGGCTAGCTTTGGGTGGGGCTCCCAATTTAGTGTTGTTTATGGAGCGAAGCTGGAATATCTACTCTGCAGGACTCTGGGGGGGTTGGGGGAAGGGGGATTAGAGAATGGAATTAGATTCAAGCATTCAACAATGGAGTGGAGACAAAGTTGGGATTGTGATTTGTGAGGAGGGGGGCCATAAATCTACATCATCACTGTGAATGGCAGCACAAAAATAGGTGGCCCGGCCGGACCCTCAACTAATTGACTTGAACTCAAAAGATGACCTTCACAAACAATCGCTTTCCATATATGAAAAAGCATTGATAAAGCAAAGAATTCATGGGTATCATCAGTTCCTCCATGCAAGGAGCTGCTAATTCTTTTTTTGGTGGAAGCGTTGCTTTTCTTCATAAGCATAGGATCCATTTCTTATCTGCTAGGACTTCAAATACATATTCAGTATTATCTGAATATATTTCACTAGTGGAGTACAGAAAGAATCGTCTCTCTCTCTCTCATCCATTCAAGGGACTTGTGTTGTGACCCACAAATCAGTTGGTATGAATTCTCAGCTACGTATTGGTTAATTATTATGACTGAATCTTGTGATCCACAAGACTCAGCCTAACAAGGTATTAGGTCAACAACTACAATATCAATGTGTTAGCCATTTATATGATGGAATGGCCCAGAAGTGGACCTTAAGCAAAAGCAGTTGCAGAGAAATCTTTATTTGTAGAGCTAAAGCAAAATTTGTAGAAAGTGCCTGTCCAACATCAAGCAGACACTCGGCATTTTCTTTTGCTTAGCTTGATAATTTGCCATGTCAAATTACTATATATTGTTTTCTGATAGAAATTAAAGATGCATGATAACGATCGTAGGCTCAGCAAATTCTTAATTTTTTTTGAAAGGAGGTTTGGCCTTTTGGCTTTTATTAACTAGTTGAAGGTTTCTATTTCATGGATAAAATCCATCAGTAGTACAAATGTTGAAACATTAGAATTCATATTGGATAACTATACTGACATTAATGAGAATAGATTGTTGGGTTTGACTTTTTAAGTATCTCCTACAATTAAATCAAGATAGATACTTATTGTCAACTACAGAACGTATTCTTGAACTTTTCAGGTGGGGCACAATCTACAAACAGCCTATTAATTCGTCCAATACTTTATATTCTTGTAATGGGAAATAATTATGCCACCAACCCTAATTTTGTTTCTTTTTTCTTTCTTCCTATATTTTGAAGCATTCTTTTGTTTTGTGCTATATGGGATTTGTTTTTTATGAAAAGATTAAATATTTGTAATTTAGGTTGCATTTGGAAACAATGTAAATAAGTGTGAATGTAAATACGTAGAGTTTAAAACGATTCATATAAATTAGAAAATTGGGTTAGTTTTGCATTGACAGATTTATTTTTTCTTACCAAACAAACTTTTACCCGTAACGGATGCAAACATGAATTCCAAAAAAGCATATGCTTCTTTTTTTTTTATCAAAAATCCACTTGAATGCAAATTTAATTATTTTTTATTGATGTACTTTTACATCTTATTATCAATGTAAATATGCAATGGTCTGTCATTTGTCAATGCATAAATGTAATGTTGCTAAATACAAGCAAAAGTGAATCAGAATGCAAATTTATTTTGAATCGGGATTTACACTCCATTTGCATTGTTTCCAAATGCAACATGATATATATATATATATATATATATATATATATATATATATATATATATATATATATATATATATATATATATATATTGTGATTCACCAAATTAATTGTTATCAGATGGTTGACTAGTTTGGTCAAAGAATTAAATGATTACAGGATTATAGTTTACTGGTTTTTGTTGTTTTGTTAAGTTTCTGAAATAACACATTTTACTACGATTTCTTATATATTAATACTATACATCAAAATCAACAGGAAAAGGAGGTGGAGGAGGCCTACACACTCAACAACTAATCAACTTGTCTTGTTTCCTTTGTAAGCTATTTGTGAATATCGTTAAAATAAGTAATATTCATCATATGCTACAAATGCTTCAAACGAACAATCCATAAATTTATATGGCTGGATAACATGTTTGTCTTGATCATTGATCTTAAAATCTAAAATCTGCTTCTACAATTATAGAAGGTTTCTATATGCAAAATACAAGCCTCTAGTTTTGTTATGAAAATGCAAATTTTAAACTTTATTTTTTATTAAACTGTTTTGTTTGTAATATTTCTCACACCTCTTTTTTAAGAATATTTTTTGCTAGGAAAATTTCATGAAAAAGTATAGCTAAAACTGTAAATCTTGGATTTTATTGTTGATGACAGTCCTAGCTTGATAAAGAATCGTTTGGATTCTGATCTTTGCTTGAAGCATTAGAGAACGCAGCCTGCATGAGGAACAACCTGAACAAGTAATAAAATGATAGAATCCTCTTTAAGTGTAGATGTAGGAACCATGGAGTTAACCCAAATCCCATGGGTATGCGCAGATTGTATCAGGCACAGAATTTTAAGTTGATGATAACTTAATGGGGGAAATGTTTTCGCATTTCTATGCTCATGAAGGGATTCAGTGGAATCTCCTTTTTAAGTCTTATGTGGGGGCCTACATCTACTGGACTACTGCTACAATCTCTCTCATTGGCAATTTTTATTTCTGACTTGTAAAATATTACAGGGCTGAAAAAGGGAATCTTGAGCAGATACATGATACATCATATCTTGGATCAATAAATACCAGAGAAATTGCAATTAGGGCATAACCACGTGGTTCTCCTAAATCATTTCTTGGCATTGTTTGGTGATTTAGATGTATAAGACCAGCTGTACAAGTGAATGCACTGGATCCAGACCTTAAAGCCTAACTCCAGGGATGGAGTCAAGGGGTTGATTTTGTTAGAGGAGAGGAATTCAAATTAGAGAAGGTCAAACCAAAAACAATCTCAAGTTGCTGCCAGAAGGACTTCTTGACTGAATTATCAAATATCAACTATGGGATTGACTGAAGGTTCTGATCTAGCAGTAATAAGCTAAGTGCAGCAACTCTTTAACCAACTGGACTACTATTTCTTTTCTCCTCCCAAGATACAAAAGGCCATGAAAATCTGTGCAAACTAGAAATCAAAAAAAAGAAAAAATCAAACTTTTGACTTGATTTTTTGAAGGCAGCGTGGTGTTGGTCGGGGAGCAATTCTTTCTCACGGTTCCTGTATTCCCGTTACATTGTGTTCTTTGTTGACAAATGAGACACAATTTTGCCTTCCATTTGTTATACTTATATATTATATATATTGTGGATTCATCGCTGAAATCTGTTCCTCCGGAGAGTAATAGCTTCTTTTCTAAGAGTCAATAGATAAAATGAGTAGATGTTGATATTGTTGAAGCCATGAGTGATTTGCTCTCATGACATTACTTTTTTACTCTTTTCTGGGCTTACAAGAAGACTTTTATCAATGCTTATATCATCTCCTTCAACGTTCAAATGAATAAATAAAATCAAACTTTGAATAAGGGACTTAAACTAACATAATCATAGACTCAGTCTCAGAGAGAACAATTTCTCCCACCAACCGCCCTAATTGGTTTCATAATTTCAGTATACAAACCTTAACATAAAGTCCAAACAAGGCAAGCCCACCATTTCTAAATCACTCATCAACCAAAAAAAAAAAAAAAAAAAAAAGAAACAAAAAAGAATAATAAGATATAAGAAACATATCAATGTTAATTGCTGTACTGTTAAAGCACATGACTTGCTCTTATCTTTGCTTGTCTGATGAGAAACCCATTATCCTCTTCAAAGCCGGGAATAGAGAAGATGAATAAGAAATGGGAGATGGGACCTCTTCGGCCAAATGCTCTTCCACCAACTCTTTAACAGACCTAGACGACAAGGGATGAAAAGCAACACTCCACTCAGAAACAAACCCTTGAATCATATTTAACTTCTCTTCTTCATCCACTTTTCCCCATCTCTTCTTTACCTCCTCTTCTTTTAGATCATGATACTTACAAAACTCCCCAAATAAGAGTTCTCTGCTCTTCTTCATCGCTTCCTCTCGCTCTAATGAATTGATGTTTATCCTTGCCACCTCTTCTGCTAAATCCGCAGCAAGCTCAGCATCGCCGATGCTATTGCTGCACAAAATTGGTACCTTTCTGCTGTTTCTGAGGAAGATCGTGGAAGGGAAGGGTTGACTCTCGAATTTGACGGGTTGAGAAAGGATTTGGGGGCAAAAAGAAGGAGCTCTGAGGGCCATCGGAAGTATGAGTTAATGGGTCGATTTGGGTTTTCTCACTTTTCTGTAATAAACTGAGGTTCTTTCCTTCTTGGTATGTGGATTTTCCACCTTCCGGCGAGTGGTTGGATGATGCCCAAAAGAAGAAGAAGAAACACAGAGATTGAGCATTATTGCTCCAGCCGCTAGGGTTAATTGCAATTTTTGTCCACCGGATTTTTTTTGTTAAACTACAAAAATAACCTCTTTACATTAATTAAACTACGAAAATGCCATTGTTCCACACAGTAACAGCATACGGCACACGCCACGGCCACTCGGCCAGGCCAAGAAGCCCAAGAACAAGAAAATGAATGTAAAACTCTGAATGAAAAGGATCAACCGATCAAGCATGACGATTGACGACCTAGACCTGCCGTCTTTGAATTATGCTTCGAAATTTGTAAGTGGATAGAAAAAGAAAAATCAGCATGATCAGATGCCGGAAACAGCAATCACTATCTGGGTTGACTCAGAAATCGTTTTCGAAAACATTTTCCAAACCATCGAATTTTTTTGCTTTAAAAGCACATCAATTGGGTGGTAGGGTCCTGATTTTCCTGACCAAGCATTTGTTCAAGCGGAAGGGATGTTGAGTATCTAGTAAAAATAAAATCTCAGAACTAGAATAGAAGAAAGGAGAAATGTTGGTAAATGAAATGAAGGCATGCTTGATTCAACTCTAATTTTCTGTTCATAATGTCCAATAATCAAATTCTAGAGTTGACAAAAATGGATTCTAATATTTTATTTATTTATTTTTGATAGGGCGGAAGGTGCAAATGGATTCTAATATTTTATTTATTTATTTTTGATAGGGCGGAAGGTGCAAATGGATTCTAGAGTTCTCTCTCATTCCTAATATGCATTCAATGGACGCTTGTATTTTCAACAAAAAATTGCATTTTTATTCTTTACCAAAAAATATGGAAACGTACGCACATGAATTTATAGCTTGAGAAATAGAATTAGGCTCCCCTGCTTGGTTTTGTATAACACATTGTATGTTCGATTCAATGCATGTCTTCGGTAGAAGCAGAAGCTTCTTTTCTGTTCTAATTTAAGAGGCGTCTGATAACCAGGACCCTGATGCTTTTAATTTGTATAGAGTACAACGCATATGAAATGGATGGTCCACTAGGTCTGTGAAGGAGATCAATAGTCTGATTTTAAGCAATTTATGGACACATTGGGATCCCATAGTCAACAAAATTTGGTCCACCCACTTGTACATTGTATATAGATTTATATTAACAATAATAATATGTCAACTTGTCAAGTCGTATGTGCAAGGTTCTAAATATCGGGTGTATCAGACTGTGTTGATGCTTTTTTTTTTTATGTTTTTTTTTTTAATTGATTCACAGGAATCGGTTTAAGTCTCAGTTACCCTCTGAACCATGGTTCAGCCCGATACAATCCCTGTAAGGGCGTATGGGGAAGTCATCGGTACGATATGTATCAGCCGATATGTGTCGTTACTTTAAACTTTGGATATATGATTGTTAATGTTTACAAATTAAAGAAACATGTAAGAATACGATTTGAATGAACTATATAGTGTAGTTTACTTGGTGTCTTTGACTTTATTTTTGCTGTTGAATTCAAACTTGAACTGAATAAATGGTCCTCTCATCGTACGTATTGTAATTCAAACTTGAACTGAACATTGAATTGATAATTAAAAAGGTTGGCCTTGATTGCTCGGAGTCGGGATGGATGTTTTTGAAACTGCTCAAGCTCTGTTGGGTCAGGCAGGATTGAATGGTATATGGGCTCCGAATCCGATTCGATGGGTTCACCTTAATGAACTTGATCATATTCATCGACGAGTATCCGAACCATTGGCGAACATTGGTTCATGTTTTCATGACATTCATGAACCAATTCAACCTCCCTGTCTTTGTCAAGAGATCTAACTAGCAAGTAGTAACAACCGCATGATTGACTCCAAAGACAAATTCACTAAATGGGATGCATTATTAGAAACTAAACTTGTAGCTGTATCAAGAGTCTAAGATGATGAAATCCGGATTTACACTCTAAGGGATGAATTGGGATTATTTAGTGAAGAGCACTACCTGTCACCTTGACAGTAGTGTGTGTTTTCAAAACAATCTGAATGCATTGAACCCATTAAACATCATTTGAGATTTGATGAGGCAAGGCTTTGATGATGATGATGATGATGATAATATATTAGACATTACATGATTAACCGGGGAAAACAAAAAATGTTGTCAACTTTGCCAAAGAAAATGTCATATAGTACAATCATTAGATCTATAATATATTTGTTTGTAATATCTATAATTAAAAAAAATCCATATGGTTGGAAGAAGGCTTAGATGATGATGATGATGATATTTAAACAAAGAAAAAAGGTGGGTTAGGTAGTAGGAGGCCTAATACTAATAGCATAACGTGGAAAATCACTTTCAGTACATAATTTAGTGGCGAGATACATATCACCATCAAATTTAATTGACAAACCTAAACATGAGATGAAAGTCGATATCACTGCCTCAACTTGATAATCCCCACTTCAGATTGGGTGAAAAAAAAATGGGATTTTTGGACTGCAATCCCCCTCAGAAATGGGATTTCAAAAAAAAAATCTGTGCGTAAGAAAAGGATTCGCCATGTGTGAAGCTTCAATATTGCCCAAATTGATTTGAACATCAAAGTATCAAATGCAAAGATGCTTCTCGAGAGATCATGGAATCAATCATCTGAAAGAAACATCATATCAGGGCTTAACTCTTCATAAAAAACAACCCATTAAATTGGTTATTTAGGCATATAATAATAAGAATATCCAGAGTCCAAATCAATGAACGTTTTGGATAACCAGCTTACCTTTACCCTGGAGAAAACATTCTTACACGAGAGATGTTATAACTTAATCCTTGGTAATGCCATGAACCGCTTGACTCCTCCACTAAGAACAACTTGCTCTCTCTAAACAAGGCTGACCTAGTGCAATACCTTTCCTGTATATTGCAAAATCAAAGTTTTATATTTTAGTGAGGTTGTTCCATAACTGACTCTGGTGTCTGCATTGAGTGGTTTATAAATTATTGCAAATCAGGCTAATGTCCAACATGCAAATAATAAAAAAGAAACTGGGACAGGAAAGCTCCAGCTTTAATAGATTTATCAAAAAAAAAGCTCCAGCTTTAATATAGTTTTTCCTCAAAGTATTTTTCACCAGAAAAATTTAAAGTGCCAAAAATGACTAGCAAGTATTGTGGTAATAGTGTGGTCTCAATCAGAAAAGAAAAACAGGAGGTAAGAAGATGTGCTAGTATTTTTGGAACTATCATGGTTTAAACATCACCCAACCAACCTAGAAAGCACTAACAAACCCACAATAAAGATCAAGTGAAAAACCAAACTATGCCAATATTATTTGAACTGTCCTAGAATGGAGGTGTGTTAAAATATACAGGTATCTCTGTGTGTTCCATGTTCCTTTAGCTTTATTTTATAATACAAGTCCACTGCAATACATGGCAAAATCTCATGTGCAGGAAAAGATGGCCCTAATAAATTCATTTTCATTCTTCAGAAAACAAACAGAGAAAAATTCTGGTTATACATGGAAGATCAGCTGGTCAGAAACTCCATAAATTTCTATTAAAAAAAATGGTTAGAAAGTGTTGTTGGAGAAATTAAGTTCTAAATGGTGCTCTTTGAACTCCAAACTTAACCAACCTGATAACCATTGTTTTCTCTTCCATGAATCACACAATTTCCAAGCCACGATGAATCATTGCCGACAAGATGTCAACCCATGTGTCTGGGACACCTGGAAGGCACCAGTGCATGCAATCCTGACCCCAAATAGCTACTGCATCCTTCTTCCCTAGCCAAATTGCAGGATGGGCATCTACTCTAAATTCACTCAAATGGGTAAGGTCTAGCAACTGGATATCTGTGTCCTGTAATGCCTTCTCAATCAGATGGTTCACTTGTCTTGCTTCTTGGTTGAATCCTGAGTTCCTTGGATCAAACCATGTGTCAAGCTGTATGGACATCAGTACATATCTCAAACAAAATCAAATAAAGATAATGAAATATTTCCTACTTAATTTACATAGCTTTTCAGTTTTATGCAAGTAAGAGCCACACAATGTGGCCTTCACTTTTTCAGATGCTTAGAATCCAGGCAGACAACCTGGTACTTGCATTCTTGGTAGCATGCAACCAAATCAGTCTTTATTCAGTATGATGAAATTGTAAAACAAACATCCAACCCCTGGTTCCTATGTGTCTATCTGGTCATAAATTGCCATCCAAACACTAGGGCACTTGTATTAGATATGGCATGAAACTTTTATAGATTTATCGGAAAAAACCGACATGAAACTCTCATCTTTTCAACAACCCTAATTGTATAAACAATGAACTTCTGCAACATTTTCTTTTCTTTTTTTACTGCAGAAGACAAGAATTTATTCTGTTAATATTAATCTAAGGCAAAGAACCATTGCAGTTTTTCCTGGAATATTACATATCTAAACTGCCTAGGAGAGAGAGCATTAATCATGAGACAGAAAAGACAAAGACAAAGACTATCTCATACAAGAGATAAAGCAGCGCCACTACATTGTGGAATATACACCATTTTACAAGAAAGAGAACTGCCCAAGAGATGTCTGCAATTTGTTATTATAATGTAGGTATTCTATGGTGAGGCAGCACCAATACTTAAAAGGAGATTCAAAATTGCTTTGGCATATTCATCTCTGAAGCATATTGAGTAAAATATTGAATTTGCAACTTAGTAGATAGGAATAGGATTATTGGAAAGCATTGATGGAGTACAATGTAAATATTGGAGTGTGGTAAAAAAGGCTCTTGATCCAACAGTTGGTTGACAGTACAATATAAATATCGGAGTGTGGTCAACAATGAGAAAGCCTATAATTCTATGAGCTGGATATAAATGTATCCTTGTTCGAACAGAACAAGTTTTGGGATGTGGATGTTTGGTCAATCAAATTTGCAAAATAGGACAAGGATACAGATTGACAACCACATTTCTTGTGTGAAGCTTTGAAGAGCTTGTACATGAATCTGATATGGCATGAGGAGAAAACCTTTCTCATAAAGATAATGCTTCTTTATCAGTAGAAAGAATATTTCCTTTATAGTAGAAAAGATAAGAAAATTCATACCTGGTCCTCTTCAAGAGGCTTGTTGAACAGGCAACTACCATTCTGATTCCACTCACCACCATAAAAATGCCTTGGGGACTGCAAACGCCAGAATTTAAGGGTCCCATAAGGGACTTCCCTTTGTATATAAGAGACCATACTCTCAAGAACAGTTTGAAGCCCATCTAATATTCTGAGTGGTGGAAGTATAGGATGCCCATTCTTATAGAAAACAAGAGGTGTCTCTTTAGGAAATTTATCAAAGCCCCACCTGGTTCAAAGTCCATAACAACATAAGAAGACAGTTCCTAAGAGAATTCATTATAGTTTGAACACCAAAAAGACCCAGAAAAAGTGATTGAAATACCAAGAACCAACGTTGGCAGACCCAATATGTCAGATCATCAGGTTTAACAACTAGGCTCGAGCAAGAGTGAGATGCCCAGAATAAAATGCAAGCATCCAAGTACTCCACTGAAAAATCCAAACTGCTCTTTATATGTTGGTTTTTTTTGGTTGTCAATTGCAATTTGGTTGGAGCACAAGAACTCAAGACTGTGAATAGATTTGTCTTTGCAATTGTATTGATGTGTTGTGCAATGCCATAAATTCAATTGAGAGATGCCACTTTTAACTTCTTGTCCAAAACTCATAAAACTCAAGACATTGTACAGGATTAAGGTAAGACTTCTCAACTACCCTTTTCTTTCTTTGTCTTTATTCTTTCTTTTCCTTCTATCTGTTTCACCTCAATTCTGATTTCTATCAACCACAGACCTTATTTCTACTTCCAAATCACTATTCTATTTGTTCACTAATCAGTCTAGTCATTTATTGCTTATGTTCTTTTTTTTTTTGATAAATGAATGGTAATTTATTCAGACATAATAAGATGATGATACAAAAACAGACTGCCCGAGGAGAGGCACGAGCTGGTAATTTATTGCTTATGTTCTTCAAAATTTACCTTCTAAAACCTCTTTAAATTCTTAATTCTTAGAATCCTAAAACAGTTTAGAGTCATGCATACGCACACTGGGAGGTCTTATCTGTATTAAGCTATCATAGCCTAGGCCATTAGATGACTCTTGTCTGTATTCATCTGGAACAACTATCCTAGACTAGAGATGCAGAAAACCTAGAAAGTTCCTAGGCCATTAGATGACTCTTGTCTGTATTCATCTGGAACAACTATCCTAGACTAGAGATGCAGAAAACCTAGAAAGTTCTCATGCCACAAGTAATAAGAAGGAAGATGAAGTTACTCAAGAACCATATCAACTGCATCACTTCATTTAGGAAGACAGATGCTTGGCCAATAATATGACAGATTGTTCAGATGGGTCCAGAGATGAGTAAGTTCTCTCACTAGAGTAAATTGATGAACAAGATATGTATTTGGGTCTAACCCCTGGATTAAGGGTCTAATGGGGTTTCTGTTTGGTACTCATTGTTTCTGTGGGAGAGTTGTGTAGTGGGATAGCCCTTGATTTCATCTTTGGAGAGAGTCAAGCCCTTGTATCTGCATTTCACTTGCTCTCTTGATTATATAAAGTATATGATCAATTACCAATCAAGAAAATCAGAATTTGATCCTGGTATAAGTATGCCACTTAAGACCCACAGCTAGCCTAATCTGATCAGATGTATCACAATTCAATTCATTGACAGCCCTAATAAGAGCAGATTGAAGCTTGCTATTACATCATTAAGCACCATTTTTTCAGCTTCAGGTCTGTTCAATGTTTGATCAGCAATTAATTCTATGAATTGTTGCCTAATAATTTAGGTATCCCCAAAATTTACTCTGCTTTTGCTAACATCTGGCCTAACCTGGTCCAAAATCTGTATCATGATTCAATTCATTGAAAGCCCTAATGAAAAAAAAAAAAACAATGAAGTACTGAGACTTATTGGTGTATTGCTAATTACCTTCCAGTTCAGCTTTGGGTGTCTACAATGTTGGAACCCATAACCTCTCCAAAATTTCAGCAACTAGATCTATAACTAGTCATCACTAATTCAGGAATACCCAAATTTGCTCAATTTTTGCCTATGAATAACAAGTTGAGTGAAATGCTTCATTTTTTTTTTTTTGGCACAACAGAGCTATGGTATTAGACAAAAAAAAATGAAGAAAAACAGAGGAGTAGCAAAAAAGAGAATTGAATTCATTACCAGTGTCCAGTATTGAATATCAATACATCATAGAATTTTGTGACTTCAACCCAATCATCTGCAGGAATATCAACATCTACTCGGTATATCCCCTTCAATCTATCTTGACCTGTCAGATTTAACTGCTTCTCAGGGTGCCACCTTCACATAAACAGTAGCAACATGTAAAGTTTTCATATATAAAATTTCCAAAAGCGCAAAATCCAAGTCAAGATTCCTATTAAGATGTAACATTGAGTTTCAAAAAGCACTCACTAATCTGACTACAAATAAAACCAAATGTACAGAGTAGACCAAGTGTGACTCAACTGAGTGCAATAAAAAAACAAACAGCACCTTAGTCCCTTCACATTTTTGTAGGCAAGAATCTATGCAATCTGATCTGAAGAGCATTAAGGATTGGAAAATTGTTTAAATGATTTGGTTTTAATAATCTAGCTTTCTCTAAGTTACCACTGGGCCCATGTTGAAACCAAAAAAATATATATATATATCCAACTATCTAAAAGCAAATAATCCTTAAGTAATTCAAGCCAAAATTGACCAGTAGACATTAAAGGCCCGGATGAACCCTTTCAGGTGCCTTTTTGAGAAGTCAAACTTTTACCAAAGACAGACCACCCATGGACTAGATAATCACAACTCCATATCCCCTTAGCTGGTTATAGCAGAACTCAAGAGGCTAGCCTACAACCCTAAAAGATTTCAAGGATGAAGTTTCACAAAAATGCAATAGTCATACTCAAAGTCATAGCTTTCCAAAGATGGGTCACAAGGGCTGTTGCACCTTAGTGGAGACCCCTTATTACCATCCAGATAGTGACTTCCATGGATCCAATTTAATATTGAGATATCCAAAACCTCCTTTAATTTCTAGTTATATTGCTAGATTCACTGTTGTTGTTATTGCTGCTGCTTGGAGACAGAAAAAATTCTTAAGAATATTTTGAAAATAACAGAAAATGCAATACGGATTCCTCCTAAAATCAGAGGGACAAACCCACAAATAGATCATCATCATCTCCCAAAATGCTCTACAACAAAAAAAGCCTCCAACAATGCAAACCTACGAGGCAAAGCCCCCAAAAAAGGACTACTACCTACTCAAGCCAAGCTATCAGCTAGAAAATTGCCAGACCAGCCAAGGATTTAAGGGAATGACGTACTTGCTGTGCTAGAATTGGCTGCTTTGTTTTCTCTAACTTTAGTAGTTTTGAATTGTTATATTAGAGATTATTTTGGTTTTTTTCTTCAGCTTCATTTTCTTCTGTTCAATTAAGGCATTACTATTTTACATTACATCAATCTACTTTTATAGTAAGGTTGTACCTTATATTTATTGTGGATCTCAGACTCAACTAATAAGTTTTGAATTTGGAAAGTGGCGTACTTTCTATTTTTGAACAGGATAGGGCAGCTTAGCATTCTTTTCAGACAAGAAAATACAACGGGTATGAACATTTCATTGTGTATATTGATTCTGTTATTTGAAAGGGAGATATTGCTGGTGGAATTAAAACTTCTATATAAAGGACTTGGGACAATTGCATTATTTCTTGGAGATAGAAGCTCTGCAGTCTAAAGTCTTAATTTATCTTGCTTATCAAAAACAAATCTCAATTTATCTTAACAATAGAATATGTTATATATACCCAAGAAGACTTGCCTGCTTGATGGAAGCTTAATAAGGACCAGAATTGCAAGTTAAAAATAGTAAGATAGAGTCATGTGGCCCTGTTAAATATCTCTGCTGGTTGGCCTGATCACATGTGTCACCCTAAATGGGCTAACCATATCCCATTCGCACTCCCCATGCTAGCTCTAATTTTTTCACCACCAAAGATCCACATTCCTGCCCTAGTCTCACTCTAAATCCTTAATATCAACCAACAGTCTGAAAGATAACAGATCAAGTGAGAATCCTATCTTAACCAATTAATTCCTAAGATTATAAGTCTACACAACCATCATAAATTATCATGCAAAAACATTAATTCATATAACAACTTTTAAGGTGCTGAATATGAAGAACTATGAACTTAATCAATCTAGAAACAATAAGTGAAAAAGTTTCCATAAAATCTATAACTAAAGGTTTAGCCCCCCTTACCTAGAGTTCGGGATTTCGTTCCCACAGCGCTGGTATATATATATATACACACTATTCATAGGGAGATATTCCCAATACATGGCTGCAACATGGTTTAAAATTTCCCTAATTTCCCTAATATTTCCACGACATATTTCCATTTCCATAGTTAGCGACACGAAATTATACCAGAATCAACATTTCCCCAATGAACACTACCAGCACTATGTGGAGATAGTTTCCACGACATATTTCCATTTCCACTTCCATGGGTAGTGACATGAAATTTTATTGGAAACGACATATTCCCAAATGAACACTACTAGTACTTTGTGGAGTCCAAGAGTATTATAACATAAGTTGGTGACATATTCCAGATATGTGAAGTAACAATGTTATTTTACGCCTAACTTACATGATAACCACCTTGAGCTAGCTAGTTCAATATTCATTTCAAACATGAAGTTAAATATTAATTTTTTGTTTGTGTAATAGATTATATGGTTGATCTATAACAATCATTTACATTTTCTATGAGTTTAAATTTTGCTTTAACACATTCTGTTATGAAACTCTTCTCAAAGAACCATTCAACCTAAAAGCTTAAGCTGTTAGGTGGGGTCCTTGAATAGGTTGATATTCTCTAACACGCCCCCTCACACGAAAGCCCATTGGGCTTGAAGTGTGAACAAGCATAGGCCCACCCATACCTTGTGCTGAAACTTAATTAATTATAATGGGTGTAATGAGGATCGAACACTAGACCACTTGGTCAAAGTGGTTCTAATGCCATCTCAAAAAACCATTCAACCTAATAAAAGCTTAAGCTGTTAGGTGAGATCCTTAAATGGCTTGATATTCTTTTGTCCATATCCTTAGTTTCTTAGCTTTGTTTACTGATTTAGAACAAGATAGTGATTTAAAAAGGTGTGCCTATGCATCTTTTATCATTTCATAAAATGTCATTCTATGTTTTGCATATTTTACACTATTTCCACCATGTCTATGATATTTACAATATTTCCATACGATATTTCCGACATGCTTCTTATATTTGGATGGCCGACATTTCCACCGACATCCACATTTTAAACCTTGGCTGCAAGTGCTATGAGGACAGATTTTGTGAGGACGAAATCCGAATTCCCTTACCTAAAATCCTTTTAATGAAATTAGTAATTAATTAATTATTTAAAACTATGATATAAAATAATACTTAACAAGAAAAAGTAATAATGAAATAAAATTGAAAAAATACTGCAATAGCAACCACCAATGGCCTCCCTGGTCTCTACTGATTCTTGCTCATCCATTTTTGAACTTCATACTTTCTATTGGAAAACATGGTGGTACAACTACTTGGTTCTCTGCATTATTTTTTACCTCAGTTCCAAATACGATTACCATATTAATACCAATCCTCTTTTATTCGATGCACACCTCTCGGGATTTGAAAAATATAAAGACCCAGATAGACAGCACAAGATGGACTTTGAATGCAATTAAATCAAGAAAAAAATGTTTCAGGTAAACAATCAACAAAGGTATGTGGAACCCGAAATGAAACGAATATAACCAATTTTCTTACTCGTATTTGGCGAGCAAGACAGCCCGATGGTAAGCAACCGTGACATTAAACTTGGGGAAGTACCCGCCTCTCCAAGCCCCTTTCCTCTTCCACTTTTTTGCACCTTCATCTGCCACCCGGAGAATGCAAAGAAACGAAGCCAAGAAATTTTCGTTCAAAGAATCGCCAATAAACCCAATTTTCTTATTCCTCATCAAGTCCAAAAATGCAACGGGATCGATCCGCGTAGAAGTGCAATTTTCAGGCACCCATCTCCACGAGTTGATCTCCTCCATGTTATCTCTCTTGTTCCTTAAGCAATTCCAAGCGTTGCGATGGAAAGGGCAGTTTTCGTCATAGATGGGTCTGTAACTTAGATCTCGAACCCAATGCCCCCTAAACAAGTTGCAAATTGGAGAAGGGTGCCTTTGCTCTAACTGTGGATTCTTCTGGGATTCTTTAAGTGGGGATTTCAGAGACTGCATTGGGGTTGGAGAGATAGAGTAAAAAGGAAGAAAGGAGGAGTAGAGGTAGAAGAAGAACAAACAAGTTAACAAGATGAACCATGTAAAGAATGCAGGGGAGAGCTTCGAAGCCATCATCTTCAACAGAATTTCTAGAGCTACAATTACAAATTTAGCGGTTCCATTCAAGTCGCCAAATCTCTCTTGTTGAGCTCTGGTTCTGGTTCTGGGATCGCCGTATGCGGTGCGGTCGGTGTAGTTCGAAAATTTCTGATGTCTCGAACGGTCGAACCAGTTGAAGGTTCAAGGGACGCGTGTACACAGCAAATAAATACATGATAAAACCGGATCTGGCAGGGACCTTTCGTGAGAGATCAGATCTGCTACCATTTACCAATAAACGCTACTAATGTTGTCCCAACACTCGTTACAGTCGCACAATGGGAATATCTCTTCATGAATGGTAAGGAGATGTTGCCATTGTGCGGCTGCAGTAGCTGATTGGGACAGTGTTCCGTGGGTAATACTGATAGCAAATCCCTACCCTCGAAATTATTGAGCCCCACATACACATGTCAGCGTGCATTGAAAACATCATGTTTCCACTTTTGAGTATACAGTTTACAGTTAGGATGTCTAATGGGGCGCTGATGTGAACTCCCTACCCCAGTTCGTGAATGAATTACTCCATTTTAAACAAGTTAATAGATCCTTTTATATTTAGGGGGACTCGGTGTATGAGCTTTAGCTTTGTTAAAAGAATTTGAGACAAAACGAATTAGTGGTGTAATTTGGGTGGGTTTAATTTGAGTTCGATTCGGGTCAACCAAATCTTTTGCATAGGTTATGCTTGAGATTATCAAACTTCAAAGTTAGGCTTGGGCCAAAAAACTCAAGCTTAACGTTAACTCAAGTTGGACCTGGATTGAGGCATCGGGTAGATCAAACCTAATCCAGCCCAATCTGAGTTCATCCAGCATTTTATGATAATATATTCTACCTCAAAGTTGGATTACAAAGTTTAACATGCCAAAGCCCAAACAGATAAATAAACTTCTTAACCTTGAATTGGGCTAAGCCTGAGCTTGAGGTTTGAGACATAGGGTTGGGCTTTGATAACCCAATCCACCCAAGTTGCAACCCAAGAAGTAAAAGTGAAATAAATTTAAAAAATTAATTATAACTATGTTATTTATTAATATAATTATTATAGTAGTTTAAAATATAATGATAGTAGTTAATTTTATAGTAGCTATTAATTAATAATTAACAAAAGCTAAATAAGCAACTAAATAATTAGTTAATTTAATACTTTTATTATTTTATTACGTATTAAATAAATAACCCATATTAATTAGTTAATAATAGAATCTGCATATATTTTACATGTTTGACAAACCCTAAGTCCATTTAATTCAAATCATACACGGTATGGTTTTAATGAAAATGAATTGATAAGGATCCGCTTTTCTCATCTTCTTCACCCGGTATTGTAAAATGGGTTATGCAAAATCCAAATATACAGAAAGTGTGAAAAAACCAAAAAGAATGCATTATTTTCAAAATAATGGTTAAGAAAAGAAAGATGTTCAAAACTAAAATAAGTTAAAACAAAGAGTGAAGAGGACAAATTCTTTAGTTAAAAATTGGTGTTATTAGTTAATTCATGATAAAATAATATTATATAGTCCTAATCTTGAATAATTTGAACAATGGAGAATTACTCTAAAATCCGTTTAAAGATCCCAAAAAAAACCCCACAAAAATAAATTGGGTCCAAAATGATATCTGTTGCCTTCTTCGCCTTTTGTAGCCGAAAAAAAAAGAGGTTGTCTTATTTGCCTATATTTACAAACGGATTATATGAAACTGGAATGCAAATAAAGGTTTAGGCTCAGTTTGGAAGGAGTATTTGTAGAGCACAAAACTTTGTATTTTATATGTATTTGTACTGTACATATTTATATTTGTACTCTTTTTAAACTGATTTTTAGTAACAGCAAAAAAAGTATTATATCAAATAAAATTCAAAGAACAAACAAAATAGAATAGTTGAAACGCATTAAGAACTTATCCTTGTGTTCCCCTGTCATTCATGGAATTTCCAATGGCTGTCAGGTTGGATGTTGGGTTATTGAATCAGGATAATCAACAATGATGCAAGGGTCAACAGTTAGGGTCTGTTTGGTTTGCAGTTGGAATTGGAATTTGAGTTCGAATCAAAATTGAAATGGTCTATTCTCATAGTGTGTTTGGTTCAAATAAGAATAAAAATGAGAATTGAAATCAACAGAAATGAGATTTCATTCCCAAGGGAGAGGCAAGGAATGACCATTCCCTCAATGGAGGAATGTCATTCTAGCAATTAGAATCAGAATAGCCCATTCCAATTCCAATTCCAAACCCCTATTCAAACGAACCAAACAGGGGCCAGGGCCTTAGACATTACATAGGGGCAGTAGTCCATGTCGATGATGAACTACCAGCCCCCATCTAATAGCCAGCCATTGACTGGTTGACCCTTGCAGCAGTTTCGAATATAATTGATGTAAAATGCTAAAAACGGTGAAGTATGGGAGGAATGGTTCAGGCATTTTTGCTTCTTACTTATATACTATGGATGCCAATGACCCTCCGAGGTTTCATAAAAACACAATAAAATCAATAAGGCTCTGTTTGGAAGGAGTACAAATGCAAATACGTAGAGTGCAAAACTTTATATTTTGTACTGTATTTATTTGCATTTACACTCTTTCCAAACAGAGCCTTTAGCCTTTGGAAGGATTACAAATACATATATGTAGAGTGCAAAACCTTGTATTTTGTATGTATTTGTACTATACATCTTTGCATTTATACTCCTTCCAAACTGAGACAGAACGAGGACAAATACAAATATATAGAATACATAACCTTGTATTTTGTATATATTTGCACTACGTATTTGTATTTTTATTCCTTCCAAACTGAGCCTTGGTAGGAGTATAAATGCAATTATGTAGAGTGCAAAACCTTGTATTTTATATTATTTTACTTGTATTTATACTTTACAATTTTGCATTTGTACTCCTTCCAAACTGAGCCTAAGCCTAAACAGTGAAATAAGTATTTGTGTTTCATACCTAGAATAGACACTCTAATATTGTTATCCATTGACAAATTAGGAATTTTAAAGAATGCTAGAGCATGATATCATCACTTTGGATTAGATTATTAAGGTCAAACTAACAATTAACAAAGGGTGTTTTTTTGTGCATCTCTTAAATCTCAAGGGAGAGCAAGGTGCCGACCAGTTCTGCTAGTCGTAGTGGAGACTTGCCTGCACTTGGGTTAGGGACTTGGGGATTATGGGTTGGGTATGGGCTCCCAAAGGAGAAGTACAGAGGGGTCAATGTACAAAGCATTTGTCAAAAAATAAAGGGGAGGTTTAAGTAACTTATTCATGATGCCTTTAAAAAAATCCACACCTTTTCCTTGTTTTTTTGGTATGATAATTGTTTTAGTGAAAATTTTCAATAAATGCATACTTACCAAGTATGGTTTGGGCTTTGGATGGCATACTAAGGAGGTGTTTGGGATCAATGATAATTCCTCTTGTGAGATTTCTCATAAATCATTGATTTCTTGAAAATCAGAGAAATTGTTCATTTGGTACCATTGTTGTAAATTACCCAATTTCTGAGAAATCATCTATGTCTCCCCTATCCACATCAAATGCCACATTATATAAAAAATGGCATAATCAAACTGGAAAAAAAGAGGAATCATTGTGTAAGTACATCTAGTCCTCCATTGCCATAATTACGATGAAAGTATCAAAATAGAACCACATATATGCTTGCGATGAGCTCAGAAAGCCATCCCAAGTCTACGATAAAGAGCTTCCCACATATATGCTTTGTCACGTGGCTATGAGGAAACCCATGATAAGATGTAGCCTGTACGTGTTAGGCGAGAATTCTCAAGAAAAATTGAACTTTGTCCTTAGAGGATCTTGTCGGACACATGGCGAAATCTCAGTGGCATTCCCTTGATAACTGACATAAAAATGAAGAATCCTTGGAGACCACCGTATCTAGCCTCACCTCCATACTTACACACTGAAAATGTTGATTCCTCTTTTAAGCCTGAGTTTAATAATTGACTTCTTATTGATTTATTGATTTCTCAAAAATCAGCCAACCAAACAACAAAATAATCAATGGTTTTTGAATCACTAATGTGGCTCTGATGTGGTGCTGATTTCGAGAAACCTGCATTGGTCCCAAATACCACCTAAATTTCAAACCCATAAAATTACAACAAATAAAGATCAATGGGATGGTCAACGTTTTTTTATGGAAAAACAGTACCAAATAAAAGGTCATTTTCTGAAGCACCGCTTTTTCTTATGTGCCACCTATGTGGCACTGTTTTCTCAAAAAATAACATTGATGCCAAACACTACCTTTACTATTAGACCTCCAAAAGTTTCTTACTACTTTAATCCATCCCGTTTTCATTTACCAATAACTCTTTTTAGAACTATTAACTAGAATAAAATCATTATTTATATGTTTATATAGTTATTAATTAATAATTTGATTAAAAATCAAGGTTCAAAGTATCAATTTGCACAATAGAACGAATTCATGTATTGTGCATTTCAATTAGCTGATATTGGAATAAAAAAACAAATTAAAGATCAATAATTGAATGAGAACATCTCCAGGAAGGCTATTAACTTCTAATAGTGGCCAAATGTCCTAACTCCCTCTATTTATTGTTTCAAACCCTCAAAGTTACGGGGCAAATTATATAAAAACTTTGAACTTTGTTTAAAATAAAAATAACATAATAATGGTTTAATAGATGCAGTAATTCCTAAAATTTTATGTGACTATTAGATAGCATATTAAGATCAAGTTGACTTAAAATTTAGGGTTTCAGTTAAATAATTTAGTACATATTATTTACTAATCATGTATATTTATTTATAATGACCAATGATTTAATGGTTAATATGTGTAAACAATGTATTAATTTTTGTACATAAGTGCTTAATGGTTCTAGATAGGAGCTTATAATAATTTATTATAAAATTTAAGGTGCCTAATTGAATTTTTAGTAAAGTTGAAATCTATGGTATTAGCTTCATCTATTCATTTAAAATTTGAATTATCCTTTGTAATTAGCTTTCTATTAGATCCCTATTAACTTTCTTAATCTCTCTCTCTCTTCTTAAATCTTTTACTCTCTTAATTTACTTTTCATTAAATAGCTTATTTAACTATTTCTCATCCAAAGTCCTATTTTAATTTTTTAGCTGATCTCCCTTATTTAATGATGTTCCTACTAAATCAATTAACCACTATTTAATTTTTTTAGTTGATCTCCCTTATAATGTTTCTGCACTTTCTTGTTTGGTACTATAACCACTACTCTATATTAATACAAGTTTCATAGTTGAATGAAATATGATATTTTACCTTAAAAAAAAACTCTCCTTCCCGAATACCAGGATTCAAAATGGGTACATAAATAGTCAGACAAACAATCCCAGTCCTTTTAATACACTTTATATATAGCAACAACCCAACATGCTTTTAGTTACCAAAGGTGGGCAAATCACCTAATCAAAAGTTTCTCATGTGACATGGGTATCTAATGATAACCCCATCTTTTTAATGCAGTTAAAGCATAAAAAATATTAACAAAACATGCATCTTATGGAGGATTGAACCCAAGTATCTCATGTAACAAACTAGAACCTTACCCATACTACATTAATGTGATTTCAACTTTTATCTTGTACGCCAATTTTATGAACTAATAAAATTTACATGGTTGCCTAAGGTATACAGGCAATTCTCATTTCTTCTTATATTCTCCAACATTTCCTAAGTGTATCCCAATACTTTACGTGATTATACATTGTACTTTTGAGCTTGATTATGGTAGTGAAAATGTCTGATATCTAAAAAAACTGATAACCTTATATATATATATATATAAAGGAAGGCTTTCAGGCTACAACACTATCAATCAAACATGTGGCTTTTTCCAATTTAGATACATGCCATTTTGTTTAAGAAGTTGTTAAAGCTCACAACCCATTACTACCATTACAAATGGCCTTTTCATTTTCTAGAAAGTTAGGTACATGACAATTTCTGATAAAACCTACAACCCACTATCAGATAGCTCCCCAGTATTTAGACACATGACCTCATTTTTCTGAAAAGCTAAACATGTGGCATAAAAAATTAGAATATTGATATATGCATGATATACAATTTTTTGAAGCATTTAAAAGGCCTTACACCACTTCTCCAGCCCTTGGTCATTATAAAAAAAAAAGAAAAAAGAAAAATAGATATCAGCCATATTGATACACACCAATACTTGTGTGCGAGTGCGAATATTGGGTGTAATAATATTTTAATCCTTACAACCAATATCATCTCAGTGGAAATCAATCAACTGATATTCATTCAAATTCATTTTCTAAGCATATTCGCCATGTGTCTCATAAAATTGCTTTGTTTAAATTTGGTTCCACTTCTACTAGTCCTCCCACCACCACCACCTGCCCCACCTCTTCTTTCTCTCTCCTTATTGCTTGTACTCGTTGTGACTACCAACTCTGTTTTAATACTTTAATTGAAATAGAAGAAAGATGTCCACTGAAGGCATAATTTTCAATTTTTCATTCTGGTAATTCTCTTTAATGTCGTAAAAAAGATGAATTGGACATAATCCATATTTTGATAAACCGGGCAAGTCCCCAGTGACAACTTGGAAAAGAAAATTGATTCCACAAGATTAATTTCACGAATTGCAGCAGAAAAAATAATAATTTCACTGGTCAATGGATTGCGATGACAGGTAACTCTCCCGCTATCTTCCTCACATTGTGAAATAGTACATCATTTGATGGGAATGTCCCTTGTCAAATGAAGAGAAAAGGGATATAAATATACTGAACCAACTTTAGCAAATTCGTTCATCACCATTCACCATGCAAACAGAATAAAAATAAAAATGAGTTATCACCTCCGTGCTCCCCTTTTAGCTAGATTTAGGTTAGGGATGCAACTTGGTAGATTCAACCCCAGCTTAAACTGACCCAATTCTCAATTTTACATGAATTCATTGGGTTTGGATTTTCAGTCTTTAGGCTGGACTTAGATCTTCATGGTCCATCTCTTTTCCTCCGAGCCTTCTCTCCTTCTCTGATGTTCTGAATTTCTTGGCTAATATATTTAGTGATAAATTAACAAGGGAGAAAATTACCAATTGGTTAGCTTTGGCCTGATATTTCATCTGAATTGTTAGGAATAATTTGGTATTCAAGAAAAAAGCATCACTTGGGTCCTTCAGCAAATACAGTTAAATATGGAGAATAAACCCTGAAAATGCCTTATCCCATAACTTGCATTCCACTCTGGTAATTTCCCAACAACACAATGATGTTGTGAGTAAGGACTTATGCTCCCTCAATATTATCTGTGGCGGTGGTTCCTTCATGAGTAATCAAGGTTCTTTTGATTTAGTTAATTTGGGTAGTGGCTTAAAATTTTGTGTGCCCTAGGTGACAAAGTTTTTAATGTTTCAGTCCCATGGAAGTTGAATGTATAGTGGTTCTTCAAAGTCTTATTTTCGCCAAGCAACATGGGCGGTCCGACCTCACCATTTACTCAGATGCAAAAGCGATTGTGGATAATATAACAGGATCTTCAGAATTTTTGGACTGGAAATTGCAACATTACCTTGACAAAATCTTAAACATGTGTATATATATTCAGTTTAGACCTAGGCCTAGAGAACTAACTTTACCGGCGCATCTAATTGCCCAGGTGGTGAAAACTTCCCTTTTCTTTTGTTGTTGGGATCATATTCCCTCATGGCTGGACCTAAACTCTTGTTTCTTTCTTTAGTTACTTTAATATATTTTATTAACTTATCAGGCCGGACCTGGATCCAAAAATTTTGGGTTTTATATTTTTCGGTAACCCCAACAGACCTGACCAGCCCCAATTTTACGTACTTACATATGTATTGCAAACATTATCACATGCATATGTGTCAAATTTTGGTATGCATGATCAATCAACCCAAACCTGCGCTCAAACGCAACCCAAATACATTAAATTTCAGTATCAGGTGTCAGGCTGGGTTGAAATTGATTAAATCGGGCTTGAACTTGGGCTTTGGCCTTAAACCCAATTCTCAGGTTGGACTTAGACGGCCTCAACTTGCACCACTAATTTAGGTTGAAGTTGGTCTACAGTGTGATGTTTGCCTTTATGTATGTTTTGAGGCTAAAGCCTAAATCCATTGAACAATAAGAAGTCTCAATACAAATAGTCATCCACTAGGGATTTGGCAATTCTCTCGGGGAGTCTTGCCCCTAGGGTTGTGTTTGGTAGAAATGCCCATTAATTGTTCTGGGCTCATCAATACAAATTGATGAAATGATGAGAGAGATGCGTTATCACGTCACATGTGAAAATCACTTCAGCCAGAATGATTAACATCATTGCTGTTTCTACTTAACAACGCCAATTTGACGTTTCAGTGAACAGCCTCCCCAATGCGATTTTAAGGTGTATGCCTGTTTCAAATATGAATTGAATGCCAAATTTGTATTGATTAAAACCAGAACATTTCAAGTAGAAATACCAAATAGTAGCACCGGTTCAGAGGGGTCAGTTTAAATCCCAACTACCCTCTGAACCATGGCCTGACCCGATATAGGTGCATATCGGGAAGGCCCCGATATGTATCATCTGATACGGGCCAATACGTACTGACATGGTTCAACGTATCATATCACATCTTTTGAAAAAGATACGGTCGCCTGTTTCTAGGTGTTTCGGATCCCCAATTTTTTTAATAATAAAAAATATCTTATAAGCTTCCCAAAAAACTAAACTTTGAAAAAAAACTAAAAAAAAGTATGTATCAGCCTTTTCTAAGTACCGATATGATACGACCAAAACTCATATCGTATTAATACTTTGAACCATGCGTACCAATATTTTGAACCTTTATGATCAAATTATTATGAATTCTGAGGTGGAGTGGATCATAAAACCCCTTACGATGCCATATCATTGTCACATCTTAACTCCAATTTTTAAGACATGCCTGATGATGTTACCTTGGAAATCATAAAAAGATATGATATGAGGAAATATCCTTATTACCAGTGTTTTCTCTCTTTTTTTTTTTTTTAAAGGTAATTGTCCAAAATCCACCATCACTTTTTATGAATTCTCTTAAACTCACCATAACTTTTCAAAACGTCCAAAACCCACCATGTCAGTGACATTTTATTTTCTAAAATTCACCATCCATTAGAATACCGTTAAAGTTCAATGGGCCAAGTTGTCCTAAATGCGTGTTTCATTACTAAACTACCCCTAAATGGTGAGTCGGGCCAGTCGGCCTGTTAAACATTTTTTTTGACCGAAAAATGTTTGAGGGCATGATTCTTCTACCTTCTGTTTTCTTGTTACTTCATCTTTTCAACACCAGCCTGTTAAACAAGTTCACTCACGAAACAAACGAGGCCATTGTTGGGGCTCATGAACTGGCAATGAACTCTGGCCATGCACGGTTTACTCCAATTCACATGGTTGTCGCATTGATAACTGACCCAAATGGCATCCTCCGGCAAGCAGTCGCCGATGTTGGTGGTGGAGATGAGGCCACGAATTCCTTTGAATGAGTCCTCAATCAAGCCATGAAGAAAATTCCATCTCAGCATCCTGCCCCGGATGAAATCCCTGCAAGCAATTCTTTGACTAAGGTAATCAGGCAATCCCAATCGTTGCAGAAATCCCGCGGCGATACTCATCTTGTCGTTGATCAGTTGATTCTTGGTCTTCTTGAGGATTCCCAAATCGGAGATCTCCTCAAGGAGGCTGGGGTTAGTGTGGCAGGAGTGAAATCAAAGGTTGAGAAGTTTTGAGGGAAGGAAGGTTGAAAGTGCTTCTGGCGACACCAATTTTCAGGCATTGAAGACTTATGGTCGTGACCTTGTTGAGTAGGCTGGGAAGCTAGACCCAGTCATTGGTAGAGAGGTGAAGAGATTCGAAGAGTGATATGGATTCTCTCTAGAAGAACAAAGAATAATCCAGTTTTGATTGGAGAGCCTGGTGTGGGTAAGACCGCTATGGTGGAAGGACTGGCTTAGAGAATCGTCAGAGGAGATGTCCCAAACAATCTTTTAGATGTGAGACTAATCGCTTTGGATATAGGTGCCCTTGTGGTTGGAGCCAAATACAGAGGAGAATTTGAGGAGAGGTTGAATGATGTATTGAAAGAGGTCAAAGAGGATGAAGGGAAAAGTAATTCTCTTCACTGATGAGATCCATCTGGTTCTTGGAGCTGGTCGAACTACAGGAAACGTGTTGAGAAGGATGCTACTTTTGAGAGACGATTCCAGCAAGTTTATGTTGCAGAGCCCAGTGTTGCAAACACAATCAACATCCTTCGAGGATTGAAAGAGAGGTATGAAGGTCACCGTGGTGTTCGAATTCAAGGCAGAGCTCTTGTGGTTGCTACTCAACTCTCTAGTTGCTACATTACCGGTATGTAACAAGTTCTTGTGGTTGATGAGTGGTTTTAGGGATTAAATTTATTTATCTTTTTTGAGATTTTGGTTTATAGATTTGGTTTCAAATTGGGGTTTTAATTATGTATCTTTTGCTCTCTTTAGGCCGCCATCTACCCTATAAGGCAATTGATCTAGTTGATGAAGCTTGTGCAAATGTGAGAGTCTAGCTTGATAGCCAACCTGAAGAGATTGATAACCTTGAAAGAAAGAGAATCCAGTTGGAAGTTGAGATGCACGCTCTTGAGAGAGAGAACAAAGCAAGCAAAGCCCGTCTCGTTGAGGTGAATAGAGGCCGATGGAGGAAGAAAGTGGCAGCCAATGCTTTCTCACTGTTAGGGTTTTGGGTTGAAGAAAGATAGGGGTAATTTTGATATATTGCAAAATGGACCGAATATAATGAGGGGTATAATAGTAAATTAATAATGCCCGATAGTCGATAGTCAAGTTACACCGACATGGTGAGTTTTGTGCATTTTGAAAAGTTACAGCGAGTTTAAGAGAAATTATAAAAAGTGAGGGAGGGAGGGTTTTGAACAATTACCCTTTTTCTTTACTACTGCTGATGTGGCATTAGAAGATACCTACTTGGCAGCAACCAACTACAGTCCCAAACAAAAAATAAATAAAAAATTGTATGGCATGCCTACGCAGCACCGTTTTCTCTAAAAGCACCTCAGAAAACGACATTAAACACGGCGTAGATGAAACGAGGTGAGAGGTAAATACAACGGAAAACCCTCCAATCAAAGGATCTAGTAGAGGAAAAACGTGCCAACAATTGCATCACCAAAATCCAGATCTTCAGACATTTACAAATTACAACTTGAAGGTTAAGAAGCGAACGAGAACTAAACAGGAGGAAGAGAAACTTAGTTCATTGAGTCACACTAATGTTTGATCAGGCAGGAAGGAATTTAGCATCATCAAATCTCGGACAGGTAAGGGCAATGGGCATCGATAACATTACATTTCGTAAGGCAGCTATTAAAGAGAACAGTAATCGTACGGTTGATACAATCATAACCAGTGGCAAAAAAAGCATAAATTGGAGCTGGTCCTGGATCATCAAACACACTAAACAAACAGGTCCACCACAAAACACTTAACAAACTTACGCTCAAGCAAATAGGAACTTCATACTAATGGAATCAAGTGGTACTTGGAGAAATCGCGGTCTTAGTAATCTTCTAAGTTCTAACTACAATATAGACTCAACACAAATTAAAGCAACATAAATTACCAGGCGATAAGCGTATGGATAAAGAGATAAAGCAACCAAGTCATGATTTACCATCCAGCCTACTTCCTGACACGCTCTTCCTTCCTTACCTGCCATGTTGTGGGGCTCTTTCCCTTTCGATTGCCAACTGGTAAGCAATTATCATTTTCAGATGGCAGCTAGTTCCTCTTCCTACATTTCTCCATGGCCCTTGGAGCTGCAGGGGAAAAATTACTTGTTTATAAGAGCATGCAAATGCCAATGTGTGGAATACACCGCCAGAAGCGGCATGTCCAGGCCAACAAAAAGACTCGGAACACAACTTGGAACGCATAAATTATTAGATGGTTTTGAGAGACGACAACCATAGACAATAAAAAAATGGACATTTTCCCAACGAATCATGTCCGATATAAAGTAGTCAGTCTGGATCTCCTGTACTTGAAGCTTTGTGCTAACTTGTAAACTAACCAATGAGAATTAATCAATTCACAGGGGTGGATTTGGTTGGTCAGACCCTCAGAAGTGAGATCTTCCACTATCACAACCACCCACTCTCACTTTTGAGGGTCTGACCATTCAAATCCACCCTTGTGAATTTTGATGAATTGCCATTGGTTGGTTTACACTTAGCACTGAGCATCAAGTATAGGAGATCCAGACTAGTGACATGTTCTATGCAGGGAAAATAATGAACAAAAAGAAATCCATGCAATGACACCGGGCAGATGACAACCCAGGAGAGAGAATCAAGTCAGAAGCAGAACAAGGATGTTCTTTGGATCAGGGCAAAAACAGAAAAACTGTGATATGATCCAGACTTTCTCGGCCAATTATTGTTAATAAATAGTGGAGCATAATGGAGTCTCTTTTGATATTATGAGACACGGGAGCATGGAATTTTCATCCTCATCCTCCCTGGGCAAGAAAAGATGTGGTAGATCAAGCATGAGCAAACAGCACTTCTTGGGTTTATTCACCTTTTCCAAAGCCACCTCTAATGCTAACCAAACTGAGAACAACACTTCACTTGTAATGTTAACCATACAGAAGGGAGGATGCAATTCATTATTCAGTGGATCATAGCATCATTTTCCAAATAGAATACATACACACCTAGGCCGATGGCATCAGAGCTTTTCATGATCCTCAACCGTTTGCATGAATCGGTAAACATCCTGCCATAGATCCACAAGCTCATTTTCTCAGACCAGTAGGAATGCAAAAAGCAGATTATGTGAGATAGGACTTCAAAATATATATATATATATATATATATATATATATATATATATATATATATATATATATATATATATATCAAATTTATCCATCTTATTAGAAAATCAAACAATTAAGCCAACTAACCAAAATTGGAGGTTTTGTAGTGTTAATCAATATCTTCTGTTGAAAGTTCTTAAAACAAAAAAAAAAAAAAAACAGATTGGCTTCCCGTTAGATGCTTCAAATTGCATTTTAAGTTTCTTTATGTAACATTCAGCACATGCGAACAACCAAACCATGTGAAAATCATACTTTATTGCTGGGAGTGATTTAAGTGGTTTAATGGTGTAGGTTATTTTCAGGATGACATAAGGTAGCTATTATGAATTAAATGATGTATTCAACCATTCGGACATCATAAAACACTCATTACATTTTGTTTCTTCCTTTGCTAGAGCACCCTGGTCCAGATCTCACTCTAGATGTGAAATAAATATTGCTTTTGCAAGTTCCTTTTTTTTTTTTTTTTTGTGAACACCACAAAAGACAGAAGATACACCTCTAAGTCAGATACTAAATATTGCTTTTGTTTCTTCCTTTGCTAGAGCATGCTTGTCAGATCTCACCTCTACATGTGAAATAAATATTGCTTTTGCAAGGAATTTTTCGTGAATGCCACAAAAAGCATGGAAGATGCACCCCCCAAGTTATAAATACTATCATATATGATACTGTCATGGTAGAATGCAATGCACAATGCACCAAGATCCACCTTGAACTATGGATCAAATCAAATTAGTACAAACCTCCCAAATGGAATCATCTCCCATCCCATGCATTTTTGAGTTGTAGTCCTGTTCATTAGCAACATATGGGGCTGCAACTTGGGGGGGGGGACCTGAGCCGAGCTGGATTCAACCCATGCTTTTGCATTGGCTGGGCTTGGATTTTCTGACTCTGGGCTGGATGATTCATGCTTCACCTTAACTTAAGTTAGTCTAGGGTTGAAGTCTTGGGTAAGCCTAGCCTAGCCCAATCCAAGCCCGCCTGACCATCTATAGTACGCATGTTTATTAAACTATTGTGTAAGTATACTTACAATATTTACATTATCAATCAAGGCCTACATTCATGCATAAACATGTAAAAACAAAAATATATTATACTTGTCGGTTACAGCTAATATGAAATGAAAAAATGCAACATGTGTAAATAGACTCTTAAACCTGGCCAACCAATCCAGGCTCAACCATGCACACCCAAGATCACCCAGGTCCAAGCCAGCTCAAGTTGGGTTATGTTTAGCTTGGACTGGGCAACTTGGGCTTTGACAGGTTCAGCCACTCCTGAGCCCGGGCCAAATATCCAGGCCTGGCCTAGGTTGCTACCAAAAACTAAACTGGTCCACCCTGCCCAGGCTACACCCATTAGCCACATTAAACAGATCTTTTTTTTCTTTTTCTTGGGAAAGGTAATGCGATTTTTTTGCACATGTACAGTTGATAAAAGTGCTGTTACCAAATGTTGGTCTTGGCTACCCAGGTCCTTCGGGAGAGGTGGGGTTCATAAAAACCTAACCTCTATAATAAGCCTTTGGAATTTCTCAACTACAGGTTAAGACTTCTCAAACCAACTGATGGTGGCTCGGTTGGTGGGACCTCTGACTAGTTGTAGCAGGACCTGGGATCAAATCCCGCGGCCACCAGGCTTGGGGGGGTTAAAGAGATGAGGGATGGGCTACCCCCCATTGTGTAGCCCCATGAAGCAAAAAAGGTTTAAGACTTCTCAGCAATAAGCAATATAATTATCTTTTTCCAAAAAAGAATATGTAATATAATTATCACTCATAATCATATAGTTACGCTATAAATATCTAAATAATTTATTCACAGAATAAGGGAGGGGAATCTCCATAGTTAAATTGGCTTTGTCAATGAAGATGGACTAAACAGAGGCAGGATTAAAGCTTACTCCCAGGGGACATCTCCCACAAGCATCCAGTCACCATCCTTATCCTCATAGGTAAGAACATACTCTGATCCATGAAGAAGATCCCTCAGCTTGCTCTCGCTCAGCATCTCCCTACCTGGGGGTCCATGGGAGCCACACTGACCTGAAATCATACAGAAACAGCAATAACTGGATCCATAATAACACCATTGTTTCCCTAATATGTATCAAATCGGATCTGCAAACATCCACATGGTCTAAGTTCTAACAATGCACTCTCTAAATAACTGAAACACTTAAATGGCTCACCTATGGTGAAACAGCTGAACATCTTCTCAAGAGCAGAAGACAGCTCCTGATAGTTAGAATAAGTTCTAAGATCCACCTTCCTCAGATATGGAGCACCATCCATGCTTACTTTGACAAAGAGAGCACCTGGACCTGGTTTTCCATCAACTTCTTCATTGTTCTTCGAAGTGGTGGCAAGTGTGTTCTTCCTGAATGATCTAATTGGTGGCCAACCAACAACTTGTGCCCTGCCGTGAATGGAGAATCGGTGAGCTTTTCCACGTTGAAAAACCATTCATGAATGCCTCTTCAAGAAAATGAGCAATATACTTACTTAGCAGCAGGTGCACTGGTATTGTGGTTAGCAGCACCTATCTGGCTATGGCTGGTCTCATTGGCAGGACGGGGCTTTGGGGGCACAATCTCTTTCGTCATGCCGGGGTGAGCCCCAGAATGCTCCTTCACAGAAACAGGTTTCACTCCAGAGTTGGGTGAAGACCTGGCTGACAGCAGTCCCGGGTTAACATGAAATTTCCCTTGTGCCACAGATTGGGTAGTTTCAGAATCAGACCCAGAAGCAGGAAACATCCAATTGCCCTCAGTAAACACAGCACTTTTCACCTCTGAGAAGCCATCCATGGCGTCAGAAAATCCTCTTTTGTTGCCAGAGACAACAGCCTTCTGAGAAGATGAGCAGATACCATCCTTTGAAGGAAGCAAAGGAAACAAGGGCTTTTCATCAAGTTTCCCTGGGCTCAGAAGGCATAGCTCAGAACCCCGTTCAGGAGACTGAGATCCAGGAAGCCCAAGTCTCAGTTCCGTTGCCTTCAGATTAAGACTGCTCTTATTCTCTTCAGACAGGCCGGATATTGCAGAGCTGTCCACTGAAGAACAATCAGATAATCCCATGTAGTTACGCTCTCTCAATCCTGAAACATTCTGGCAGCTACTGTCCACGGAAGGCGATGAAGGCACCAATGAGACATTACTCGGTCTCTCCACAACATTGAGCAGTGGTGGAGACATTAGGCTTGTAGAAGTTCAATTCTCAACCTGCTCGCGTTCAAACCATTCAATTTTCAGAACCAAACCTAAACTGCCTTCAATAAATACAGTCCTGCTACTTGGAGAAAGCTAATTACCGATAATGGAAGCCAACAAAACAAATTAAAAATGCAAAAAGATAGGACTTCTTAATAAGCCACTTGTCAGGAAGGCATCAGTCTTATTATAAATCTGTTCCATTACCAAAAGCGACGAGGGCAATTTTTTAATAATTAAATCTTTAGCAGAATCTTAAGTGATGAGGATTTAAAAGAAAAACAGCAACAGCGTAAAGCTTAAGTACTGATGAGTCCAAAATTGGAGAAAAGGCAAAACTGGAACTCTAGTAAACAAAGGCGGAAATAGTAAAGATAAAACCCTTTCCAAAATCCAAATATGAAAATATATACCGAAGATATGCAAAACAACATGAAACTGACGACAATGTTCGAACCGAAGTCAAAGATTAACCTCTATAACAAGCTTTAAGAATAAGAGATCACAATGAACAAACCACCGAGAGGAAAAAAAAAAAAACAAGAAAAAAGTAAAAGAAAAGCTTTACAGTTTTCAGATATTGAAAATGTTCAAAAAAGAGATTATCTTTACATACCGATATCATTATAGAAAAATGTCATGTGCAAGCAAAGAAAAGGAAGAAACGAAAGAGATTTGTGGAACAAAGCTCAAAACCAGAATTAACGTTAATGAAGAAAGATAATAGAAGAAAAGCAGTGATTGGGGAAACAAGCCAAAAAATGGAAGGACTCAAAATATTTTGAAGAACAAAATAAAATAAAAAAAGAATCTAAAAAATAAAAATTGCGGAAATTAGTAATTTACAGTGAAACAACCTATAACCAGACAGACAAGCAAAAAATGAATGAACATGAGAATGAATGAAAGAGAAAAAAAAAAAGAAATCCATCTCATATGATACAAAAACAAGAGTGGGTTACTTGATTTCAACCAACGGAAGTTAAAAGGAATGGTAAGAAATTTTGAAGGAGCTAGGCACTGGAGATTCTGAAACTTACAGATATCGTGGATAAGATGCTGAGACGGGGTTCAATTAGGATTTCGTTACGCGAAGATTGCACGAGAAATGCAAACGAAAATGGAAAAAGCAGTGCTAAGGGCCTTCCATTTAGAAGAAACCAACAAAAGCTTCTTCTTCTTCTTCTTCTTCTCCTTCTTATTTGGCTGTTCTGTGTTCTGCAGAACTCAAAGCAGAAAATAAAAGCAGGAAAAAACAGAAAAATAGAAACAAAAAGAAAATGACTTGGACAGCTGCCTCTTATATCCCGCCGATGAATCCAAGGGGCAGGATCGAAAGATGCAGTTTTCAGATAACTTGCATCTCGACCGTTGATCAACAACTCAGCAGAAATGAAATATCTGCCCTTATTACAAGTGGCAGTGGAATATGGAAGGAATAAAATATGGGTGCAGTTGATAGTGTTGGTTTGTTAGGATCAGAATGACAAATACGTTCTTGGCTTTCTTCATAATGACCAAGGCATCCTCTAGTCTGGGTGGCCCCATAAAAAAAAGGCAGTGGGACCAGTTTTGTAATTGGTAGCAGTGCGAATACGCGATAGCTGAATATCTGTTTCCAGTTTCCAATTTCCATATGTGATATAGATTGATTCCAGGACTTATTTTGACTAAAATGACCTTAAAAACCAAAAGCATTGGAGGGTATTTTTGGTAATTTAAAGTCATTGGGGGGTGATGGAATCGAATTAGTAACTGGTACCGGTAGTAGAACCATAGAGTAGTCAAAGGCTTGATGAAGTGAGAAGGGGAGGGGGAGTTGCTTAAGCCGCGTCTAACAAAATTCAACAACTCCACTGATAAAGTTGTTAATAGCTGGTGGAGATTCTCTTTCAGTTTCAGCAAACCCAACATCAACAATCCTCTAGGCTAGACTACCAACCTCGAAATTCCAGAACGATTAAGCTTTACTTAAATGACCAGAATGTCCTTAATGTCTAAATCATATAGCGTGTTAGTTTTAATGTTTATAGTTTTTAGTCTGAACACATCTTATTTGATTTATTGTATGTGTGAAAAATAAAGAATAGAAGGGACATTTGGTTGAAAAAAGAGAGAAAGTAGAAGGATAAAAGGGGAAAAGGGGAGGAAGGTGCGGAGCAGAGGGTCTAAGTCACGTAAGAAACATTTATAAGGCGAGAGTGAGTTGGGGGACAGAAGGAAGCAGAGGGTGAGGGTTGAAGGGGACAAGAAAGCGGCAATCTTAGATGGTTTGCCGGGTGGGGAACGGGACATCCCAGCCCTCCTCTGCCCTCGGGGGACCCCCCCCCCCCCCTTCTCTCTCTCTCTCCACAGTGCACAGTATACACCATTTTTTTAAGGGGAATTTATTAAAATTTTCATCATCATTATTACATTTTCTCCTTATTTTTTCTTATGCTTTCCTTCACTTTAATTAATACCTAATATTCTTTGTTTATTACAAATAGAAATCCACAAATTGTAAAGAATTGATTTATTTATTTATTTAGAACGAACGAAAGTGTTGGTTGGTTCACTCACTCTCACTGGTCTGGTCTGGGCTTATCTGGTCATCATAATTAACTGTCACGACCCTGTCGCACGCTCTTTACCTATGATGGCATGTCTCCCAGATTATTGGTCTAAGTCGTAATTGTTAGCGAGCCGTTGGACCGCCTGATTTGAGATGGATGGCTATGATAAATGAGAAACACTATAGCCTGGTGAGGGAAGTGTTTTGGTGTAATTGCCTAATGGTAGTAG
The DNA here is from genome assembly GCF_056320005.1 of Nelumbo lutea. Taxonomy (NCBI): domain Eukaryota; kingdom Viridiplantae; phylum Streptophyta; class Magnoliopsida; order Proteales; family Nelumbonaceae; genus Nelumbo; species Nelumbo lutea. The sequence continues at coordinate 18,808,001 of NC_142688.1, forward strand.
TGTTAAGGATTATAATTGTTGGTGCATGAGTTGAACTGAGCTGAGAGAACGATGAAAGCGACAGAAGGTAAAAGGAAGAGAGAAAAAAAAAACGGGAGGGGCGTCGGGCTCTGGGGTCTCGGCTATTAAATTCTGATAATGCGGGGCGCAGCTACGACAGCGGGACCCGCTGCTGAGAGTGAATCAGTGAAGCTCCTCGCCTCCTAGGCTCCTACCCCAGACCCCAGTCCCAGTCCGGCAGTCCCTCCCCTTTTGCCGATCATATCATATGGAAATGCCTAAGAGTAAAGAAGCAGCTTTTACCTTTTCTAATCCAACAAGCTACCGAACGAAGCCCACTTAACCCACCACCGGTAAAAGAACTTGGTTTCCAGCCAGGGTCTTGCTCTTGGCATTCTTTAACCAATAAATTTCTGACAGGTAAGCAACTTGAGATGGCCGCAACTGCAGGGCACGTGGTCTGCCTTAGACGAGGGCAAGGTCAATGCTCGTGCATGCATGTAATTGTTTCAATTTTGAACTTTTGAAGAGCATGGATTGAAGTTGCAGTGTTGAGTGTTTGACTGTAGAGGAAGAAGAGGAGTAGGAGGAGGACAGACAGGTCCACCTTTCTACTTTGTTTTTAGCAGATAGTCATAGTAGTATTCGAGTTATAGCAGAGAGCGTGGCATGTGCACGTGTGGAAACAGCATGCTTTGCGTTGCACTTGAGATGGAATTGCCTCACGTGAGACAACACCTGACAAACACCAGATTGGGGAACCACAAAACTTGATTGAAATCAAGTGGGTGGGTGGATTGTTGTCAGTGACTGTCTCACTCTCACAAGCAACCACATTGCAGCTTGCCAGAGGAGGCCGGACTCCGGAAGGCATCAGGATCCTGGCACACATTGGTCCCCAGCCCTCAGTCCATCACCTTATTTTTTCTGAATTCTGAGACCCGCACAAGGCCGTTTGATCCTTTCAGTTTGTGCTCCCAGGACCCAGGTGTGATCTACGCAAGATCCAACGGTGACAACTGGCAAGAACAATAGAGAGAGAGAGGGGGGGGGGATGGGGAGAGTTGGATGGAATGGTACGATTGGGGGGGGGGGGGGGGGGAGGGGGGTGTAATAAGCTTCTTAAATGCGAAGTATAGTATAAGTATTGGACAAGCATTTAATGGGGTGATGTTGATAGGGCTTAGACCTGGTACTTGGGGTTTGTATGGGGCGTGGCCTGTGTACCACACGCCACACCACACGGGATGCCTTGCAATTGCTCATGGACTGGTACCAATCCATCTCCATCCGACTGATCAAAACAGATGGAGAGAGAGAGGAAAAAAAAAAAGAGAGAGAAAGATGCTTGGCAGTGTTGTAGGGTTTACCGGGATTTCGATAAGAAGCACTCTGCAATCCAAGGTGATAACTGCAACTGGCAACGACGACGGGGAACGATGAAACTTGTACCGTCCGATATGCCATAACCATACATCATAAACATCATATCGTCATGTATGGGCGTATCGGATATACCATATCGTCAGCCCAAGGGGTGGATTCAAGTCCAATCGAGTTGAATACTTGGCTTGGTGAAACTGTGTTAGGTTCAAGTTCGAATTCGATTTGAGCTAGAAATTTGAGCTCGAACTTGGTACAATTCAAAGCTCGCAATTTTTTCTAAATATATATATAAATTAAGAATTATAAAAATTATTTATTATTATACATATAAAAAATAAAAAATATATATATAAAATGTTTTTATTTTACATACAAAAATAAGAATTATAAAAATTATTTATTATTATACATAAAAATAAAAATATTATTATATAAAATAAAAATTATTTATTATATATATATTTATATGTATATGTATGCATGTATGTATGTATGTATATAATAAAATATTATTTATTTATTTATTACAATAGTCTCATGAGCCTCACAAGCCTCACAAGCCAAGCTTCACTAGGCTTGAGCTCGGCTCGATTAGCAAACAAGCCTATATATTAGGCTCGAGCTCAGTTTAAATTAAACCGAACTGAACTTTTCACGAGTCGGGCTTGAATAACTCATGAAAAACTCAGCTCGTGGCCACACCTAGTCAGCCCCACCCCAATATTATGCAAAATATTAAGTATATTAAATTTTAATATTTTAAAAGATAATTATAAAATTTTGGAAAAACTAAAAGAAAAAAAAAAAAGAAAACTGATTGTCCAAACCCAAAATACTCGCATTTCATGAAAACAGGATGTATTCATATTTTGAACCTTGGCGGTAGAATAAAGATGCAAGGATAGCAAACACTCCCTAAGTTTATTCATTATAATACAGTGAGCTTAAACTTATTTTTATTACATATATTTTTTAAGGTCTCATAAAGATCCCTCCATGAGAGCACATTTGCTGCAGCACTCCTTTGCGACCCTCAATAAAAGTGGAAAAACCAGTCATTAAAATAAAAGAAAAAAAGTGGTTTAAGTGATGATTTGAATTTATTTCTTTTAGTGGCTTGTTTGTGTTTCCTGGAAGGGAAGTCAATTTCTTAAGTATAGATTGTGTTACATCTGAACTATCTACTGCACCATCCTTGCAACCCCTAATAATAACAAGGACATGATAGCCTTTGTACTTCAGTTGTGATTTTTCAAGGAAATGTACCTCATGGCAGGCCTTGGAGGTTTTTGGTAATTCCCATTTTGACTTCACGTGAGTGTCAAACAGGTGAATTGATTTTACCATACAAAAAGGTCCCGTCTGATTGGAGAATGGGACCCGGAACTGGAATCAAAATGGGCCATTTCAATTCCAACTGTTTGGTTGGACGGAATTCACATTGCCCCATTTGAGGGAATAGGCATTCTTTCTCTCTCTTGGGGAATGGAATCCCGTTCTAATTGATTTTAATTCCCATTCTCATTCCTGTTTGAATCAAACAGACTATAAGAATAGACCATTCTAATTCCAATTCCTGTTTTAATTGCAAATCAAATAGACCCAAAATGTATTTGGTTGGGATGATTTAATTTGAGAAAAAAAACACTCAATATCAAAAATGTATTTGGTTGGGATGATTTAAGTTGAGATATAAAGTACTATATATTTCACATTGGGTTATATGTATAGGGTGTTGCAAGGAACATAAAAAAAGGGAGTATATTATATGGTTAAATTACAAAGAGCCCACTATGGGGTCAACTTTTTCTATGCAACAAATACTACTTCATTGTTAAGTCAATTGAGAGAATGCATTAAATTATCAAAATACCCAACTCAATAAGCCATATATAGTTGAAAATTTCATTCTTTCATAAAAGAAAATTGGGCAACTAAACAAAAGATGCATAAACGATATAGTACTAGTGGATTGATCCATATAGTAGCACTGCATTGTCATTGGTTGGATTAATCCATATAAATTTGTAAGAATTATGTATTGCCACATGATATATTAATGTCATTTCAACTATACAAATACATGTGTGTAAGAAACATCGTTTTCACGTAGAAACAACATGTTGTCAAGACATTTCAAGTAAAAAAGTTTCTCTCACAAATTTATATTGACCCCATGCTAAACGCAATGGCTAAACAACGCCACTATACTTGATGTGGACTATCTAAGCTCAGCCCACAAACGCCTGACAGCGCCAGCCATAGCAGGGGGAAGTTCTACTCCCTTCGTATGGAGTTAACCGTACCGACCTCGTACGACCCTCATTTAGTGTGTTTATCTTCACCTACCTTTAGCCCGTTTAAGTACAAATAAGAGGTAATTCTCCTTAACAGGGGATCTTGAACTTAAGATTCTGATACAGCTCCATCATTTACTTTTCGCACCTACATTGCTTCCTTAGCATTTACTCCTGGGGACCCATTGCATCCAAGGACTACCACCAAGACAATGTCTGCACCTCCTCCCACTTTACACCTCGTACTAACTTGAGCGTTGGAGCCTCCGTCTTGGGTCTCCACCCGAGGCCTCTGACATTTCTTGTCCTGCAATACCTCGGATCTCCAGGAACCTCGCCATCGAGGTGACAACCTATAGTCCTCGGCTTCTACAGTCCTCAACTTCTACAATCTTCGGCCTCGGCTTACCTCTTCCGAGGCCTCGAAGTCTTTGGCCTACCTCCGAAACTTGGAGAGTGAATTTACCTCGTTGCCCTCGACTAATCCATGTAACAACAACTGGCGTTGTCTGTGGGACGTTGCTAAGACGACCCCCTTTTAGGATAAAAAATCCAAGCCCTCCTAAGCTCGAAAGCCATGGTGCGGAGAACTAGGAATAATCAGAACCTGGTCACCTGTGAACAGTTTTAGGTTGGCCTCAATCGTTTGGACCGCCTTACTCAATGCATGGAAGAAGTCTGCCCCCGAGCAAGACGTCCCTCTTGAGGCGACCGCCCTGCTAGGGTGTTAAGAGGATCAGGGCCGACACAAGCATGTCGAGCCCCCAACCCTCGACCAAGGCAACAACTTGTTGTTTGAGTCATCGGAGTTGGGCAATAACCGCCCCCCTAATTCACCATGAAGGAATATCCATCCCCCCAGCCGAAGGGAAGAGGTGTCCGCTCAATCCAAAGATAGTCATTAGCCTTCGAAGCAACACCGCCGCTGCCAGAGGGAAGTCCCCAAGGATGATGATGGGCATCTCGGCCGCCGTAGAGTTCGCTCTCGAGGTGAGAGCCGACGCTATGCCACTCCACCTCCCATCTCGAATCTCTGGGACATTCTCAATGATTGTCGTGCCTGTAGAGGAGCACGCGACTCAGTCTCGGAGTACTGGGGAGTCTGAGTTGACACTCATCGGTTCCATGAAGACAGAAGCAAGGCCCATGCCCCCACTAACCCAGGGCTTGCCGAGTTGCGAGTCGAGATCGGAGCAATCAAGGACGAGCTCCACCAAGTTAAGGAGAGTCGAGCTGACGTCTTAACCAGTCATGACAACTCCGTTGCCCACATGGACGCATTCATCCCGAAAATCATTTCGGAGCCTCTCCCCTCACACTTCAAGGCTCCTACTTTGGAGATGTACGACGACTCCTCGGACCTTGATGACCACCAGGAGAGTTTCCAAGTGCTCATGATACTCTACGGGTATTCCGATGCCTTGACGTGCCAAACTTTCCAAGCCACTTTCAAAGGAGGTAGCACGCCACTGATTTTCCAGCCTCCTCCCGAGGTCAATTAGTTCTTGGGAGTAGTTCACCAATATGTTTCTCGCCCACTTCATTAGTAGTAGGAGATGCCAGAAGAGCGTCGTCTCGCTCATGTCCATCAAACAGAAGCCAAGCGAAAGATTGCGGTCTTACATCAACCACTTTAAAAAAGAAGAGCTTGAGGGACCTCGACCCCATGGTATCAATGCACGCTGCCATCAATGGACTCCAAGCTGGCTCCGCCCTCAAGTGTTTGGTTATCAAGACCCCATCGAAGAAGAAACTAGAATTCCTGAAAAATGCCCAAAAGTACATTGAGACCAAGGAGGCTTCTACCGGGAACCACCAGGACAAGGAAACCAAATGCAACGGCGGGCCCTCCAAAAAGAAAAGGAATAACGAAGATCACTACGTCGATGGCGGAAAAGATAACAAGAAGTCATCGGCCTCAGCCACGACTTCTAGCCAATATACACCACTTAACTCCTCTCAAACCCAAATCCTAATGCAAATAGGCGAGGAGAAGTTCGTGAAGTGGCCAGAAAAGATGAAGAGAAACCCCAAGAGGGGGAACCCTAAAAAGTATTGCAAGCTTCACCGCAGCGTGGGCCATGATACCGAGGACTGATACGAGTTAAAGAATGAGAGAGAGTCCTTCATCCGTCATGGACACCTGAAGTAGTACATTGGAGGTTAAGCCAACGCTTCGTCCTCCCAGTAGCAGCATCAACATCAATAGGTCACCGGAGTCATCGACGTCATTGTCAGAGGCTTGGCCCCAGGGAGAACCTCGGCTTCGACCCACATGGCCTACGCCAGGTAGTTGAGCATCCGAGGGCCAGCCCCAAGAAGCCAAAGCAGCAAGATGACCTCTCCTTCATGGATGAGGACCTTAATGGGATTACAGTCCCCCATGATGATGCCTTGGTAATTTTGATCGTAGTGGCAAACTTCCTAGTCAAGAGGATTCTCATCGATAGTGGCTCCTCGATAGATATCATCTTCTATGAAGCTTTTGAAAAGATGAAGATAGAGACAGAGTACCTTCAGCCTGCCAACATCCCACTTGTCGGTTTCTCCGGCAATGTTATTAGGTTGGATGGAAATATCATCCTACCAATCACGGTAGGAACCAAGCCTCCTCGACAGGTGACGAGGATGACAAAGTTCCTTGTCGTGGGGATCGACTCCCCCTACAATGTAATCATGGCGAGACTGACTCTTCATGCACTACGAGCTACCATGTCCCCCTATCACCTCGCCCTCAAATTCGCCACCGAGCACAGCATCAGAGTCGTTCAGGGGGATCAGTATGTCTCCCGCCAGTGCTATGTGGCGGCGCTAAAAGGAAAGAACAAAGAAGCCTTGCCACTTGAGGGCCTTGACCCCAGGGAGGATCCCGCGATCCGAGGCCAACCGGTTGAGGATCTCGTCTCGGTTCCCCTAGATGAGGAACAAGCCCGAGAAGATCGTCCGTGTTGTGTACAACCTTCCCCTAGAGAGCTTATCTGAACTGGTTAAGCATGGACCCGATCTTTAGGCCAGTTCGGCAGAAGAAGATGAACTTTGCACCGGAGCAATGGAAGGCCATAGGAGAGGAGATTAACAATCTACTCGACGCCAGATTCATCTGGGAGGTATACTATCCTAATTGGCTATTAAATGTGGTTTTGGTTAAGAAAGCTAATGGAAAATGGCGAATTTGTATTGACTTCACAGACTTTAACCGAGCATGCCCCAATGACAGTTTCCCCTTGGCAAGAATAGACCACCTTGTTGGCGCCAATACAAGATATGAACTACTTAGCTTTATGGATGCCTTTTCCGGATACAATCAGATAAAGATGCACCCCGAAGACGAAGAGAATACCTCGTTAATCACTGAACATGGCACATATTGCTACAAGGTGATGCCCTTCGGGCTAAAAAATGCAGGGGCTACCTACCAGCGTCTTGTGAACATAGTTGTCAAGGGTCAGATGGGGAGGAATGTTGAGGCCTATGTAGATGATATGGTGGTGAAGAGCCTAAAAGTCGAGGCCCACACCTTGGACCTGGTCGAGACTTTCGACACTTTGTGGAGGTTTAAAATGAAGTTGAACCCCAACAAGTGTTCCTTCGGCGTCACTTTGAGCAAGATTTTAGGCTTCATCGTCACTCAATGAGGTATCAGGCCACCCCTAAGAAAACACATGCAATATTGGACATGGCACCTCCCTGGTCGATGAAGAAAATCCAGAAGCTCACTGGTCATGTGGTGGCACTCAACCGCTTCATGTCAAAGTCAGCTAGCCATTGTCTTCCCTTCTTCCGATCCATCAAGAAACTGAAGAACTTCTAGTGGATGGGGGAATGCCATCGAACTTTTGACGAACTCAAAGAGTACCTTGCCTCACCTCCCCACCTAGTCCGCCCGGTACTAGGAGAAATTCTATACCTTTACCTGTCAGCCAGGGATGAAGCAGTTAGCTCAGTCCTGATCAAAGGAGACAAAACACAGAAAATCGATATACTATGTCAACAAAGTATTGTGTGACACTAAAACCAGATATCCCGAAGTAGAGAAGCTGGCCTTCGCTCTCGTAGTTTCAGCCCGAAAGCTTGGGCCTTGCTTCCAAGCTCACACCATTACGGTTTTAACAAACCAGCCTCTTAGATCTGTCCTCGCCAAGCCCGAGACCTCGGGGCGCCTAATCAAATGAGCCATAGAACTTTCTGAATTTGACATACGGTACCAGCCAAGGCCCGCCATCAAAGAACGAGCCCTTGCAGATTTTATGACGGAGTGCACCTTCAACTGAGCTCTCCCCCAGGCCCCGAAAGACGAATCAAGAAATGGACGCCCCGCTGGAGACACTCTTGCCTGGAAGCTTTTTGTGGATGGGTCGTCCAATACCAAAGGAAGCGGTGCTGGCCTTATCCCTCTCACCCCGGATGACTCAACCATTGATTATGCACTAGGGTTTGACTTTCCAGCATCCAACAACGAACCTGAGTACGAGGCCCTCCATGCTGCAACTAGCCAAGGACCTTAACTCATCATATATTGAAGCCTTTAGTGACTCCCAATTGGTGGTCAACCAGGTGAATGATGAGTACGAAGCCAGAGAACAAAACATGTCTAAGTACCTTACCAAACTCCAAGAACTAGCCCACCACTTCCAAAACTTTACCCTACAACAAGTCCTACGAGCCGAAAATGCAAGGGCCGATGTCCTGTCCAAGTTGCCAAGCATGTCCTCGACTGTATTGTTCATGTAGAGAAATTATCTCAGTCGACCATTGAAGAAACTAAAATACTACCAATAGGGGCTGAGACATCATGGATGGACCCTATCATCAACTTCCTACTCACAGAATAGCTACCCGATGACAAGAAGGAGGCTAGACAACTCCAGCGTTAGGCAGCCCACTATATGTTGCTTGAAGGAAAGATGTATAAAAGATCCTTCACCTTGCCTTACCTCTGATGCCTTCGTTTCGAGGAGGGGGAGTACGTGCTTAGGGAAATTCACGAAGGCATCTGCAAAAACCAGCTTGGCGTTCCGAAGAGGGGGAGTACGTGCTTAGGGAAATTCACGAAGGCATCTACAAAAACCACCTTGGCGTTCCAAGGAGGGGGAGTACGTGCTTAGGGCCCTCGCCCAAAATACGTTGAGGCAGGGATATTTTTGGCCAACACTTCACAAAGACGCAACCGAACTTGTGCGAAGATGTAATCAATGCCAGATGCATGCCAACATATGCCATCATCCTGCGACAACTCTCTCATTCCTCAGCAGCCCTTGGCCCTTTGCTAAGTGTGGGATGCGCCTCCTCGGCCCTTTCCCACAAGCGATAGGGGTAGGAAGTACCTCGTCGCCACTGTGGGCTACTTCATGAAGTGGGTTGAAGTCGAGCCCTTAGCCACTATCACGGCTTGGGCAAAAAACTTCTTTTGGAAAAGCATCATTTGTTGCTTTGGCCTCCCCCACAATCTAGTCATCAATAACGGGAAGCAGTTCAATGATGCCAAATTCTGAGAATGGTGTGCCTCCCTCGGCATCAAGTAGGAGTACACCTTGATGGGCTACCCCTAGACAAACGACCTAGCCAAGGTCACCAACAGTACCATGCTAAACAGACTAAAAACAAGGCTAGATTGAGTTAAAGGATTACGGGCCGACGAACTGAACAACGTACTCCGGGCATACGAACCATACATCGGACGGCCATGGGACAAACTCCCTTCGGACTAACCTACGGTACTGAAGCGGTAATACTTGCAGAGATCGGCCAGCCGATGCTCTGAGTCAAGGCCTATAATGAAGCAAAAAATAGAAAAATTCTCAGACCCAACCTGGACCTGCTGGTGGAAGCTCGAGAACAGGCGTAGATCAAGGTAGCTGCCTACCAACAATGCGTGGATCACTACTACAACTCAAAAGTAAAAGAAATATGCTTCCAAGAGGGGGACCTCGTCCTTAAAAAAGTCATGGTCCCCAAACCTGGAGTAGGAAAGTTGGGCCCCAACTGGGAAGGCCTCTATAGGATCAAGCAAGTCCTTGGTCCCGACACTTTCCACTTGGAACATTTGGATGGAAGACACATCCCCAACATGGAACTCGGAGAACTTCCGAATGTATTTCTAATGAATATAGTAACCTATGGCTAAGTGATGAATGAATGAAGCCAAAAGTTCCTCTTCAGTTCAAATGATTGAATGAATGTGTCCTAAGTCCTAAAATACCCGCAACCTTGGGACCTGCCGGCATGCGAAGCCCTCCTCCAAGGGACAAGCCCTCGGAATGGGCCGTTGTAGAAAACAATGATGACTCGAGGACGATCACCTCGCCAAGAGCATACACGTCAGGGCAAGAGAGGCCTTTTACGCCTCGTCACCTCCTCGGTGGACAGTAGCCCCCTCGGCATACTAGGGCGAAAGAGGCCTCTACACGCCTTGTCACTTCGGAGCGTGGTGACCCCCTGGTCTACCTATACTTAGCGCAACGAAAATAGTGAGCTCGAGCCCTTGGCTTCGCCAGTGGAATGCCTTAACCTCCCTGAAGGAAACACTTGGTGAGAAAACAAGGCAAGTGGACTGCACCTCAATGGTGCTGCTAGACCTTGGTTCCTCGTTTCCGCAAGTACCTCAACAACATACCTCGGCCCAAGACCTCGGCCACGATGTCAGGTCCCTTCGGCCTTGCCTAAGTTGACACTTAAGGAATTTGGATGTCGGGTGAGCTCCACTTCGGATGTGTGGCCTCGCCTCGGCTCCCAACACCCAATTACTTAAAGTGAGCAAGCAAATAAAGGTACACTATGAGCAAATCGAGTGTGCTTTGTGTGTTGTGGTCCTGATTGTTCAAAGGAGAAAGGACCTTTCGAAGAAGAAAAAGGAAAGAAGAAAAAATAAGAAAGAGGAGAAACAAGAAAGGCAACATGCACAAAGCACAGTGAATACAAAAAATGGATTTATTCATTGTTTAATTTTTTTGGGGGTATTGCCTTTACAAAAAGTTTGTTAAGGCTTAGTAGGCCAAGCATATGTACATTCACAAAACAAACAAAAAATGCAACAATACAACAATTAAACAAAAAAGGAGGGGGAATCTATGTCTGTGCTTCACCATTGGCGGGCTGGGAGCATCGGGGATCACCTGCAGCCGCTCAACGTCAAAATCCAACATCACCAGTAGGAGCACCTTCTTCATGTCTTCAATGTCGTCGAGGTAGGAGGATGAAGCATACTCCGCCAGCATGTCCAAATAATCGGAGGACTTCTTGTACACCTCCACTGCCTCAGCCGTTGCTTTCTTTGACTGCTCCTTCGACACCATGGCCTCAACAACCTTCTTCTCGGCCTCGGCTACCCGTCTCTCCACTTCGGAGATGATTCTCTCCAAGAAGGCCCATTCCATCTATTATTTTGAGAGTCCTTGTAGTGCCTCCTTCAGCTGAATCCCGAGGCGCTCCTGAACTGATTTCTTGTCCATGAACGACTTTCGGAACTTCTGGTACTTGTCCTCAACGGCAACAGTTGCCTTCTGGAACTTCAACCGTTCCTTCTGTAGCTTCTCCTTGGTGGACTTCCTTTCCTTCTCTTCCTTGTCAATGTGAGACATGGACAGCCTCATCCGGTCCCCTAAACCAACAAAATGCAGTCAGGACTGCAACAAAACCAATTAGCAGACGAAAGGGTAGGGAGAGAAGAAAACGCAAAACCGAAGAGCATCTTACGTCAGCCAAGTGGTACAGGCCCTCATCATAGATGGCCTTGGGGTCATTTTGTAGTAGGCGGTAGCAATCCCTCGGCAGGATGGCCCCGCTCACCAGCTCCTAGCTGACCCCCTCATCCTAGATGGAGTCCCCTTCTCAAAGTTGCTACTATGGGCGGAAGATCTTTCTGGCCCCCTCAGCTCTCTCGGGAAGCCCCTGTACTGATGGAGGGGCTGATGAAGGCCTGGAAGGCCACCTTCCGTGGCAGCTCTGTCTATTGCTCTGTATTGGCCACCTTCTGCAATGACTCCTTCCTCGGCGTATCTATGACTGGTCTCCTTCTACCCGTCTCAATCCCCTAAGTCGAGCTCACACTATCATCGCTACGATGGTTCTAAGGGCGTTGGGTATGAGTTGATTAATAGTGATACCGTACCACTCTAGCAACTTGGAGATTAAAGAAGGGGGGAAACTAAAAATTGCGCATCTACATGGGTTTCAGGGGATGATGCCCTTATATAGTTGGGCTGTCGTGGGTCTCATGAAACGCTCCTGGAATCCTTGGCCCACGACGTAGAGGTCCGTTCCGCTTTGGAAGGAGGATAATGTGTCATTTAATAAGGCTTACCCTTTCCCTTCAATTTGGGTGGGATGAGGATAAGGCCTACGGTTATGCGGCATGATCCCAAAAGGTTCGGAGACAACTAACAAGGTTCTAGAAAGGTAGGTCACCAGGTTGGCGACAAAGGCAGATCTCCAGGTCGCCAGGTCACCAGGTTGGTGATAGAGGTAGGTTTCTAGGTTGGCGATAGAAGTAGATCGCCAGGTTGACGGCAGAGGTAGGTCTCTAGGTTGGTGGCAGAAGCAGGTCGCTAGGTCAACAATAGAGGTAGGTCGCTAGGTCGGTAGTAGAAGTAGGTCACCAGGTCGGCGGTAGAGGCAGGTTGTCAGCTGGGACCCTATTTTGGCTAAGGCAAGTTGTCGCTTAGGTGATGCTGGGATGTAGTCCAGCTGTTTTGATATGCTATGTGTCATGATGTCAGTGGAGGGCCAAATCTGCCCTCATCAAAAGTACACTCTACTCTAAGGGGCAATTGATTCCAACTGTCTTATTGCCTTAAATTGATAAGTTTAATCTCTACTCTACTGTTTAGTCTTAGTGGTGTGGGACTTGATATATAGCAGCTCCACTCACTCACTCACTCTTCTCTATGCTCACCATTTAAGGAGTGGCGAATCCTTAAATCCAATCTTGCAACAATATTTTAGTTCAAAGAGAGGAGTAGAGTACCGCCCGATTTAATTTATGAGGAGAGGGTCCAAGGGAGGATATATCATTATATATGTTGTGATCGCTGTCTCCCACAAACCTCGTCCTTGTACCTCCCTCAAACAATCAAAACCTTATTTCTTTTCTCAGCAGTCTGCAGTCTGCTGTCTCTCCATTGACCCAGGTAGTCCCTACTCCTCTACTCATTCCGCATTTCCACACTACTTTTTACTTGGCCTCTCCACTCTCCACTCTCCTCTACTAATATTGTACCTCTGGCTCTGGCTGGTCCTACAATCTACAACCTTTTACGATCCGAGGAACTTGATGATGCGACAACATCCACCAGAATTGGACCTAGCTATATATATATATATATGTCGCAATGAATATGGGCTGATCCCTGCATGGTCCACACATCTGCTCTTTGGTTGTTATAGTTACATGAATGAAATTACCCTCCAGTATCCTTTTCATTCATCAAAATTCAAAACACCGCTTTATAAGGACACGCAGATAGCCTGACCCAATTAATCCAGGCCTACTACTTTTTTGAGATACCTTGGTCTGGGCCGGCTGGTCCCAGTCTCACAACACTGATAAACTGATCAGGACTGGCCAGCGGCCACAGGTTTCAGATTCATGTGCCGGAGTGTTATGGATTGACCATCATTGCTTGTTCGGCTTGCCACCTTTTAATTGTCTTTTCCATTTGAAGATATGAAACAAGGGTTGAAGTCTTATATAAAAGGCTGGAATGTTTTTTTTTTTCTTATTAATAAAATGTAAGATTTTTGCAGTTACGGCTTAGTTTAAAAAGAATATAAATATAAATATGTACAATGCAAATACATACAAAATGATATAAAATATAAGATTTTGAACTCTACATATTTATATTTGTACTCCTTTCAAACCGAGCCTAGGATACAAATATCACCACTTGAGTGTAGTCTTCAAAACTACACTCAAGACTACATTCAAACCACAAAGGTGTCCTCCCCTTTGTGGATTGCCCTTTAAATTAGGAGAATTAAAATCTTTCAGCTGTTAATGTCACTTTCAGGCCCGAGACACAAGGCAAAGTCTACTCCAATGCACTTTGGGCCTGTTGTTCTTCAGACCCATGGTGATAAGTCTCAGCCGAACCCAGAATCTAAGAACCTAAAAAGAGTCCAGCCCAACCTTCTGGGCTTAGAACTTTTAAGTGTAGATGTAAGTGTCGTTTGGCAAATTCTTTTCGAAAAATCTTTCAACAGCTCAAATGGTCAAAACATATATTAAGCTTTTGGAACAAAGACTATTTGGCAAGATGTTTGATCTACCAAAATTTTAAAGATACGTTCAAAAGCTATTATTTATTAAAAGAAAAAGCCAAAAAAGTTTCATTTGAAACTTCCTAAAATTCCTTGTTTTTGGCCTTTCCGGGTCTTTCCATGTTTCCAGCTTTTGGTTACGAATTTCAGTCTTCTGAACTTGCCGAAGCCCAAAAGACCGCACAGGAATATAAAAAAAATCGAATTGATCACTCGGTTATTTGATTGATTTTGGTTCGGTTTTGATTCACGGCTTTCCAAAAACTGAAGTTGGGCCTGACACCATGATGGTGGATTTGGCAATGGGGCATACTGTGCTGGGTTTAGGTCCACTCTATGTGATGTCCAAACCTAAGTGCCCGTTTGGGAGGATTGAGCTGCTGTTTTGAGGCACTTTGGATAAGCTAATAAGCTATTTAAAGCGGACAGTCCAAAAAAAATGATGGATTGACAGTTGATATAGGCTCTTCAGGTTTTCTTTTTAACCGAGCAAGACTTAAACGGTTGCCCATTTAAGGCCCACCTAAGAAAGTTAGAAGTCATAGCATTTCAACCCTCTCAAATGGGCGCTAAATTGAGTTAAACCCTGGTAACAGGAGACAGCTTTTGAGGTTAAGGATGAGTTTGGAAGGAGTTGCAAAATCTTGTATTTTATATTATTTTGTATGTATTTACACTGTACATATTTACATTTGTACTCCTTCCAAACTCAGCTTAGGTGGTTTTGATTGGCTTGGTGTCGAGCAGAGAGTAATAGGAGCTGTATGGCTATACCTAAGGACGTAGCTGGTCCAAGCATCAGCACATATTCCCCAAACTTATTAACTGCCCAAAAGATACAATTCAAAATTTTCAATATCAGATTTTGTCACTTTGCCTCGTGAACAAACGCATGCAGGTAAAGAGTAAGACAAAGATGGCCTCCTTTTTGACCTCCCAAAGAAATTGCAATACAATTACAATATGTAGGGATGCTAAATAAGTATCAGGTGTTATTAGGGTCGGATTAGCCTTAATTGGGTCTTGTATCGGGTTGAGATTGTGCACGCCCCATGCCAGACCTGAATACTCGTTGACATTGTAGCAATGCATTGTGCAGTCTTCAATCTTGATTGAGTATAGATATACTCTTTATGGGACGGGTTGGGTGGAATTCGAACTTTTATTTCATTCAGAGGATGAGCGTACCAAAGCTGACCCATTGGCATTTTCTACAAGATCGTGATCTGGAATCTGCACCAATCATCCTCACGAAATTCGTGTGGCATCTAAATGAAACATGGACAGTAATCATGGGCCGGGCTTTAAGTTTAGCTTTTATCAAACTTTGAATGAATGCGGGCTTTCCAAAACCGTGTAAATGTTCATGGACCGAGCCTGAAAGCCCGTCCCGTAAGATAGGGTCGCAGCAGATGTCAACTCAATTATTCTGGATTTCTAGAGTTGCTTGTAGAAGAAGCCTAGTGACAGCTCATTTATCTAACGAGCAGTCCACATCTTAAATAAAATAATAATATTTTCTCTCTCTCTCTCTATATAGGGGCTGGGACCCAAATGTACATAATATTATTAATGGCATTTATTGGCACCAGTTGAGTGGGGACTGGACTGGAAACTTATTTGGAAGGATTATTTGTATTGTATATAATGACATATATTGCACGTGTAAGAGGAGAGATAGAGAGGGAAAGAGAATGAGAGTGGAAACTATTCGATTGTTTTGGCATGGTGGCTTGGACGTGAAGCCAAATATCGGCATTATTGCTTCACACATGAATATGAATACTCGATTTCCTTACCACCACCACTGCCTCACGTAGTAAGAAAAAGGCTGTCGAGTTCTCGTTTAAGGGAAACAAACTATCAAGTTGAAATTATTGAATTGCCAAGTCATTAATTAGGTATATGTTTAGTATTGATGGTGTAGTTGCAGTTGCAGCATTGATGTGTGGATTGGAAGTACTGTTTTTTTGCTTTTTTATTTTTTACTTTTTTGGGAATTATTGTTGTCAAGTATGACATTTTTTGGAGTTTTGTTATCAATGCTCAAGGAAATACAATCGTTTTCTACACTTCTACTCATTATCCAATGTCACATTACTATCTTATTGACATCAATGAGTTGTATTTCTAAGAAATGTCAAATTTAGCGTTGTTCCAAGCCATGCCTTCTAGATTTCCAAGGCAAGACTTAGAACACCATTTTTATGAAAAAACGGTTCTAAATAGATGACTGTTTCTTGGAGC
Source organism: Nelumbo lutea (assembly GCF_056320005.1). Classification (NCBI taxonomy): domain Eukaryota; kingdom Viridiplantae; phylum Streptophyta; class Magnoliopsida; order Proteales; family Nelumbonaceae; genus Nelumbo; species Nelumbo lutea. The sequence continues at coordinate 18,824,188 of NC_142688.1, forward strand.
ACCGTTTTTTCTTATCTGGCACTGATGTCGCACTATTGCTCCAGGAAACAGTAACGATGCCAAACAGCCATTAGAGCATTGTGTGCCTGTTTCAAGTCCATGTACGCACCACATAGGATATTCTGCTTTAACAGTCAAAAATTCTATTTGGTTAGATCGTTTTTAGTGAAAAACGATGATGATGTGACGTGGCAGCAACGTTGTCGATAAAACCTTTTTAGCATTGAGAAAACCATTGTCAAACGATTTGGTGGCCGTTTCTAATGAAGTGTTGTACTGCTGTTTCCAATATAGAAAACAGCGACGGTACCAAACACCTACCAGGAAAGTGGATATGTGCTCAACAGTTTCAGAGATTGGAGTTTCGATGGATCACTGCATCACTTGAATGTTGGCTGATGACAAACAAACGAATACAATGTTTTCGACGGATACAACAATACGAGTCCATTATTAATTCTCGGCGAAATGCTAGTATGTGGATGTGGGGTTTTATCCACCAAAAGCATTATGTAGCACACCAGGAGTGAAATTACCACAATTCTAACAAATCAAATCTTGCACCTTAATTTTTTTTTTTTCAATTATTATACAAAAAAATATCACAAGTCTCACAGATCGATCAATTGCCATATTTAGTGTTCCTTTTGTTTGTTTGTTTTTTTTCTTCGCTTTTGATGGATTTATGGAACCATAAAATTTCCCCTCTTAACCAACATGTTGCTAAGCGACTCCATTGATAAGGCCTGTAACTGGTTGTAATGGAAACTTACTATTCAGAGTTCTTGACTTCTTGTAGTGTGGCCTCATGATGGGTTTGAGATTGGCTTTCCTCGACAGTAACCTGACTCTCCAAATCCGATCAGATCCAACTTAATTTAGAAGAATTATTAATTTAAATTTGAATTTGGTTTATGGGTTCTAAGATAATAATTTTTTTTTCTAGTGAAAGAAGAAAAATCATAAAATGGAAATAAATCCTGAACATCAAAATCCTGAGATTAGAATTTAGAAGCCATATCAAATTTGTAAGAACACCTTTCATACATTACCAAATCATGATCCGATTGATTGGGTCAACAAAACTAAACATGAATAGAAACTCAACTTGGGTTGAAGATGAAAACAAGGTTTTAAAAACTGATTTAGAATTACAACTGTTCTGTCCATTGGTTTTTGGGTTGATGATTTGACCATCTAGTCTGACTGGACAGTTCGTTTCAACGAAAAAATAAAGAAATAATTAAAATAAAAAATAGCCAAAAAATTTGAATGAATCGATGGTTCAATCACCCAAATCAATAAATTGTTAACTAATTCAATATTTTTTGATCAAAGATCAAATTTAAAATAAAACAAAACCAATTGTACAAATGATGCCCGGGCTGAACGATCCAGCCGATCAAATCAATAGCTATTGGTTGAAAAGGATGCTTTAGTTTTTCACTGGGGAGGGTGTGTGTGTTTGTAATGAATATGATTTTACTATTCAAAGCAAAATCAAAATTTTTCATTATTTTATTAAGTTGGACCGTGACACAGCTGTGTTTGTCATGAAAAGCAAAATCAATCATGATGCCAAACCATCCCACCACATTTGCTACTTGTTACCACATTCTCCCTTTCGATGTATTATTATGACCGTAACATCTTGGTGGGGATACATACAGAAACACATCAATGAACAAATCCTTGATTCTCCGTTTTATCTAGGGGTGACTAAACGGTTTATTCAATTAAAATCAAATTGAATAAATCAAAATTTTAAATGAAAAATAAAATCTAAACCAAAATAATAAAAAATCGAAATTATTTAGTTATTCCGGTTAAGACTGAATTTCAATATTATATATTTTAATATATAATATAATACAATATAATATATTTTATACATATTATATATGTATTATATGTTAATATATATGTTATAGATAATAAAATTTGATTAATTTGATATTTTCAAGTTAATCAAATTTCTAAACCTAAAAACCAAAATCAAAATTTTACAAAATTGAAATAACTGAACTAAAAAAAATCAAAACCAAAATTTTTAATTTAAATTTTGAGTATTAATCGAATAATACTCACCCCTAATTTTAACCTTACACTACGAGAATGCGATAGCGGAGCTGAGTCAAAATACATAAAAGGCACAATAAATCCAAACCCAAGTAACTGTTACTAGCAATTAGAGGTGTAAAGTGGGCCGTGAGGCGACCTGCGCAAAGGGTGGGTCGTGCCATGCCGCCCTCCCCGATGAAAATTTTGGGGGTCGGTCTAGCATGACCCACAGCCCAAGCCCGCATGGGCCTGTGTCGTGCCATGGGCTAAACCTTGGCCCAAGTCGGACCATGGACCGGATCAAAGCTCTTTTTGTCTATTTATTTAAAAAATAAAAAACTTAGAATTTTAATTTTATATGAATTTTGATGTATACAATTGCTTACATATAATAAATAAATAAATTAGTATAATAAAATTAAAAAAAATTGTTTATTTTATTAATATATTATATACTATATATTATTATATAATTATAATTCATATAATATATATATATATATATATATATATATATATATATATATATATATATATGAGCCACGAGCGAGATGGCCCGCTTGATTGTATATAATATATAATATAATATTATATATTATAGAGCAGGCTACATTCACATTTATGGTCATACATCAATCCCCTCGTGCCTCATGTGCTAGCAACCAATTACGTGTTAAGTTGCGCCATCTTTTCTGAAACCACAATGCATGTGGTAGCAGCAAGGTAAGCAAGTTGAGTTGAGCATTAATGTATGTGTCATATGAGATTATCTGGTCGAGCTTGACTTGGAGTGGAGTGCCACATTAAACTTTAGACAGCATCTGTTCCGACCCAAAACAAGTTTGAGACCCTACCCGAGTGATGAAACCGGATCATCTGCCAATAAAATACATTTCAACAATCTAACAACATGAATTTTTACACCGCATGGTGGGTCGTTCCACTGTTAGTTTAAAATAGTGTGGCGTTTAAGAAAATGGGATTCTCGTAGATAGAGCTTTGAACACGATTATGGTAAAGTCTCTCCCAGATATAGTTTCGAGTATGACTCTACCTCATGGAGTTTTGAGCATGACTGTGCCAAAGAATCCAAAACACAACACAAACAACAATGGCTCTAGCAGGTAGAGTTTCAAACAAGTCCCTGGCAAAGACTACAAACAACAGCATCTTGTCGTTCATTACCCACCCTGCCAAATATCCAAATAAACACTAACAAAAATTCAATGAAAACAAAGGCAAATAATACCCTCATCATTCATTACCCACACTGGAATCATTTTTTTCTCATGCTATTACTCTCACTCACTCAGACTTTTGTTGTTGGAAAATAGTAAGAAAGGTAAAATGGAATTTATCGATAATCGCTTTTCAAATTGAGAACTTGCGAATTTGTAGCAACTATGAAACTAAGAACTTGTAGAGAGGAGGGCTGGGTTATGCCATTTGGTCACTCTCCTTAAAACCACATTTACCACTTAAGGTGCAGCTAGGTGATTACAAATCAGTCACCAAGATAAAACATCCCATAGGCCATTGGTAGGCGTGCACTCACTTACCAAACCTTCGTGAACCATAAAGAATGATGCTCAAATGGATGTTTAGAGAAGAACGATTCACCTAGAAATTTGTGTATTGGTGTGTGTTTCCGGGTCAACCAATACTCTTTTTATAGAGTGTTTTTAGTCACCTGAATGAACACATAAATGTTCTTTCAGACAGAGGCCTTTTCAGAATAGTGCATTTGTTATAAAAAACACAAAGAGGAGGAGACACGAAATAGAAAAGAAAACATTTAAAAAAAGATGTTGACACGTACATGTACACACGCCCATGTGAAAATATTTATAGTGTTTTCCTCCTATGGGTTCTTTTATATATATATATATTAAAGGAAGACTTTCAGTTTACAACAGGGGTGGAGGTAGGATTTTTTATTGGTGGGGGCCAAAGCGTAATAAACATGGATAGGGGGTCCAAAAGATAGGAAACATGGATAGGAAGGGCAAAATATATGTGAAATTTAAATGGCAACTATAGGGAATTTCAAGGCATAGGGGGGCCATGGCTCCCCTCTACCACCCCCTGGCTCCACCCGTGGTCTACAACCCCCACCATTCAAACACATGGTCTTTTCATTTTTCTAGAAAACTAGACATGTGGCATTTTCTGAGAAATTATTGTTAAAGTCCACAACCCACTACCACCATTTTTAATATATACCTAAAAAAATGCAAAAGTGATTATCCACAACCACTTTTGCCTATATTCTATCAATCTCACTTAATCATTAATTGATGAAGGGTGATTTGGCGCGACCTAGCGAGAAGACGTGGACACGACTTGACTAAGGAAGCCTAGTTCGCAACGTTTGAGCACGGGTATTCGGTCACCTCGGCATAGAGTCACCTCGGTATAAAGTCACCTCGGCCTATAGTCACCTTGGTACAGAGTCAACTCGGCATCGGGGCACCTCGACGTTCAATCCAGTTCGGAACTAAAGAATCGAAGTATCAGTTCGGGGTTACCAACCCGAACCGCCACATAACGACTTCGGAAGTTTCTCTAGTAGGCTCCGAACCTCACGAGATCACGTCGCATAATGGTTGGCTTAATCTTCTCCCCGTCCGGATTGGATGGAATTGATAAATTTTATTAATTGATACGTTACTCCTCAATTAAAGCAAAAACGGGTCCCCTCAAGACGAAGATCCTGGAACCGATCCGTGAAACCCGTGAGAGCTCAACTATATAAAGGCACCAACCCAAATGACACAATGTACGCGTGATTTCTCTACTTTCTAGCTCTCCAGCTCTCAAATTCTCAAAGCATTCAACTCGCACCATAGCATACTAAGTTAAGCATCGGAGCGACCTCACCGGGTTAGCTACCCTGGGTTCTCTGATTTGCTGTCTTGCAGATTCACCTAGCTCGCAGCTCGATTGGAAGCCAGATCATCCTCCAACAGGGTGTAGTTAGATCGCGCTATATCAATTGGCGCTGTCTGTGGGAACAACCAAAAAGTCATATCCTTTTTTATAGTCATCAACCTTACTTCTACGTCAATGGCAACTTCCAGTAACGCTGAACAAAGCAGCGAGATGAACATCTCCGGGGGGACCCCAACTCCCTTCAGTGTGCATCGGCCAATTCACCATCCTGCTTACAACGGTTGGGGTTTCAACGCTAACCGTGCCACCGAGCACTACACAAGTGAACGCCCCACTTCCCCCAGTGGTAGGCGCAACCTTATCTGAGCCTTCTGTGGTTCCCCCCAGAGTCGGGTCGTCCCAGTTCAACGACCTAGTGCAGTGCATCCGGGCAATCCAGGTCCAGATGCAACAAGTTCTGCAATTCCAACAATATCAACAGTATTTCTTCTACCAGCAGTACCAGAAGCAATTCCCTCCACTGCCGCAAAACCAACATCCGGTTCCACCTCGGCACCGAAGAGATGATCCCAGTAGAAATCGAAGTGCCTACACTACGTTTGGAGGCTTATGACGAGGAGACGAATGATGACGAGCTCCGTACAAACCAAGATCCGGTAGAAGAGGTGCGAGACCTGGCTTACATCCGGACTGTAGCTTATCAACAGTGAATAGCTCGGTACTATAACGCTCAGATCAGAAAGTGACACTTCTGCGTCGGTGACCTAGTTCTTCGGAAGGTTATGGTACCTGATCCCGACTTTGGTAAGCTTGGACCAAATTGGGAAGGTCCGTACCGAGTAAGATGGGTGTCTGGGGAAGGTACATACGAGCTCGAGACTTTGGAAGGGAAGCAAGTACCTCGAGCGTGGAACATTGGAAAATTAAGAAGGTACTACTCGTGACCACCGAACTGGTCAAGAAGGATCACTGAACTGGAGAGAGGACAGCAAGTCATTCCCAGAAGCCCAAGGGCCATGATGTTGAGCTGACATAAGACCTCGACACTACAATAAGTTCTAGTCGCCTCATCGGCATAGGTAGATAAGCCCCAATCACCTCTTCGGCATGGGCGGACAAGTCCTAGTCACCTCTTCAGCATAGGCGGACAGTCCAAGTCGCCTCTTTGGCATAGGCAGACCAGTTTTCACGCTTGAGGCATAGACAGTTCGGGTAAAAACCCTACTTTGTTTAGCCCACCTCGGCATATGACAATAGGTTGATCCCATTTGAAGCCAAGCTTGATAGCTCAACACTAAGGGATAACCAACACCTAAGCGAGTAGCCCGTGTGCAGACAGGTCGGGTATATACCCTATAGTGTCCGTGCACCTCGGCATACAACAATGCAAAGTTACTACTTGTAGTCTAGCTCGTTAGCTCGACAGTTCGGTGTAACCAACACTTAGAAAAAAAAAATCTACTCCTACTTGGGGTCGACGCACACAATGATGCGAATTTATCCCTATTCGCAGTCTAGCTCGTTTGCTCGACAGTTCGGGGTAACCAACACTTACAAAAAATCTACTCTTATTTTTGGTTTAGTTCACTAGTTCGGGAGTTATTTACACTTAGAAAACTTTTACACAAAGATTGCCAAAATACTTGTATTTCACTATGAACCGAGCTTAGAGGCTCGGAGTGTACATCATAAAGGTCTAAGAAAAGAGGCAAGAATTATGTGTCCGAACTGCCGTGCAAGTCAATCTCCATGCAGCCCTCCTCCGCGTCCTCTCGACTTGACGGGCCCGCCTCGGGGACTTCATCGTCGCTTTCCTCTTCGGAGGAGTCAGGTTCTTCATTGGCCACCTTCGCCATCTTGGGAGTGAGGTTAGACATGGAAACAACTCTGAGGTCCAGTTCGGGAAACTTCTGCCGCATCAGCCATTTGCATAGCTTGAAGCCAGACCGATAAGAGCTTGATTCGTACTCAACCTGGAGATTGTGAAACTTTGAAGACTCTTTGAAGCCTTCGATGGCACACTCTCTCTCCTCAGCTCGCATGCCTTAAATGGTGGTCTCGAAGATCTCGGTGCGCTCTTTGATCATCGTATCGAGGTTCTCGTTCTCGCGTTGGAGCTTCTCCTTCTCCTTAGTCAGTGCCAAGATCAGCTCCTGTTGACTACGAGCTCCTTTCTTAGCCCGAAGAACCTCACCTCGAGCTAAGTCTAGCTCGCAGTAAAGTTTTTGAGCATTTTCCTTGGCTTCCCGAGCTTGCTTCAGGCGAATCTCGGACTGGTAGACCAATGAGTGAATGGCGGAGTTCACCTGGAGAAAAGAAAGCAGATGTAAGTACCTTTAAAAAACGAGCAAGGAAATGAAGTATAAAGGTAAAGTACTCAGTACTCACCACCATACAATAACTAGCAGCCTAGCCTCCGAGCTGGCTTGTGGGCATGTTAGCCCACTCCGTGACTTCGGCGGGAAATACGACATCCTTACTTTTGAGGAGCCCGAGCCGATGGGTCATTATGCTCTCCTTTGAGAACTGAGGCTCAGTCTCGGAAGTGCTCTCTAGCTCGCGAGGTGGAGCTCCTTCGTCTTGGTCTTTGTCCAGGACCATGATAGGAGGCTAGGGACGGACCTCCTCCTCTGGAAGCTCGGTTGAGATTGGCTTCGACGTAGCGACCTCGGGCGGGATGAGGGCAGAAGGACCGGCCACCCGGCGAGACTTCTTTATGGCCTTCATCTTTTTCCCCCCTTTGAAAGCTCCTTAGAAGGTTCTCTGCATCGACCTCCGGCATGGTTACTGCAAGAGAAAAAAGAAAAAGGTTAGTCGCAAACAGAAGTAAATTCAAAATAGAAAAGAATATGAGCACTGAGGTGGAAGCCTACCAGGAGGGCTCAACCCAGCTCACACAAGCTTCTTGGCCAAGAAATCTCTCATCTCCAGGCCGAGGTCCCTCCAAGAGTTAACGACTGCCCTGGTCTCTGCATCTAGCCTCACCCCAGGGTCTTTAATGGCCACCTACCAGTGAGTCAAGAAGGGCCACCCCTCAGGGTTCTAGACCAAAAAGTATCTCCTCTTCTAGGCCGGTATTTTGTTCGGTCTGCCGAACAGGATTTTGAACCCGGGGCGAGGAGAGATGTAGTAACTTTGTTGGATGTCCCTGCGCAAGCAAGCATAGTTCTTTTTGATCGAACAGTTCGAGCTAAAAATGTCTAGGGACAGAGGTCAGTTATACTCGTGGAATAGGGAGATTGTACCTACTATAGTTCAGATGGAATTTGGGTGTAATTGGTCAATGTTGATATCAAAGAATTTAATTATTTCTACAATAAATGGGTGGAGCGGGAAGCACAACCCAACTATGAGCTACTCTTCGAAAACCGCAAGCTCATGGTAACTATGAACCCAAGGGGACCGACCCAAAGGAATACTAAATACAAGGTTATTGGGAAGATGATAACGAGCTACCAAGGACATTAGCTTGTCCGAGGTCATAGTGGAAGGACCGAATTTATCTGGATTCCGACCCCAAGAAGAAGACGAGACCCTCTCTGGAGGTCGGTCCCTCCTTCCTAGCTACAGGCTCCTCAGGCTGAGATGGCCCGACTTCGAGTAAAGAAGTTTCTCCTAAGGGGCGAGGGGGGAGCTGCCTGGCGAGGAGCTAACCTCTCCAACGAGAGCCGAGGACTGCACTCGGGCACCCTCAAGCTCACTAGAGTCACTAAGAAGCCTATCTATACTAGCACTAGACATATTGAAATTGGAACAGGAAAGGAGAATAAACTAACGAAGAAAAGACGAACTCACCAAAAAGATGAAAACGACCTCGGAACACAAGGGAAGAAGTGGCGAGCTAAAAGACTCCGACGCGACCTCGAGAGAGCTCAATAACAAGATTTTTGGTGAAGATGGGTCCCTCGGCCCCCTATTTATAGCTCACCGCATGGCGATCAACGGCTAAGACTTGCTCGATCCAATGGCTCTCATGAAAATCAGTTGCATGACACATGAGGACAAAATCGATTGAGCACGCTCTTTGATGTCGGCGGAGTCTATAAATAGTGTGACGTCCGCACGTACCCAAGACACGATCTGGGTCATTTCGTGGTTGAGCCAGACGATTGAACAGGCCCGACCAACGGTTTACCCTTCGGATTGTACTGACCCATACCAAATCCACTTAGGTCGTCCATGAACTCCTTGCATCGGGTTGGGACCCCTAGCACGAAGAGTGTGGGGCAATTGATGAAGGGTGATTTGGTGCGACCTAGCGAGAAGGGGACACGTGGGCACAGCCTAAATAAGGGATGACAACTCAGCCTAGCAAGCCTAGTTCGCAACGCTTGAGCACGAGTGTTCGGTCACCTCGGCATAGAGTCACCTTGGCACAGAGTCACCTCGACGTCGGGTTACCTCGGCATTCAATCCAGTTCGAAACTAAAGAACCAAAGTATCAGCTCGAGGATACCGACCCGAATCGCCACGTAACGACTCTAGAAGTTTCTCCAATAGACTCTGAACCTCACGGGATCATGCCGCGTAACGGTAGGCCTAATCTTCTCCCTGCCGAGATCGAACAAAATTGGTAAACTGTATTAATTGATACGTTACTCCCCAATTAAAGCGGAAATGGATTCCCTCAGGGCGAAGATCCCGGAACCGATCCACGAAACCCGCGAGAGCTCAACTTTATAAAGGCACTAACCCCAGTGACACAAGGTACGCATGATTTCTCTACCTACCCCTGAGTTCTCTGATCCGCTATCTTGCAGATTCACCTAGCTCGCTGCTCGATTGGAAGCCAGATCATCCTCTATCAGGGTGTAGTTAGATCGTGCTACATCATTAACCTTTTACGTATTATATTTGAAGAAAATTATCGATATTCTAATAATTATTGAAAAGCTATTTTTTGAAATTTTAATAATATAAATTTAATATTATGGATTCCATAATGTAAATTGTACCACTAGAGGGTCATTCACTAGTTCAAAAGTACAAAGGAAAGAGTAGAGATTCTTGAACTTTTGAATACACCTCCTAGATTTGCTTTGTTTTAAGAGAAAAAAACAAAACATCTACTTTTCACTCTTATTATATTCCTAAATTCATATCCACAGAATTCCAGCCCTGAATCACTCTCAAGGTCGATTAGTTAACTGAGAACGTATGGGGATTAAGCCTTTATGAGGGCTTATCAGGGAGAGATTGATTGTCCACGGTTACTACAGCTAGGGAGAGAGAGGAGGGGGGTTCTCCGGTTACGGACTTACGTGATAATGATCGCCGGTGAGAGGAAAAAAATGGAGGGGACAGATTGAAGAAAAGAGAAAGGGAAGAAGAAAGTGGAAACTAATAGAGGGGTAAAGAAGGTTTAGGGCGGGTTAGCAAAATCTAAATTTAATTTTTGAGTCAAGACTGCCGTTAGGTATGGACTCCGTCAGTCTCGGAGCGGGTGACGTGTTCGGTGGCTAATTGAATGGGACAGAAAATTTACTGTCCCGTGGGGACAGACGAGGGGAGCTCCGGGTCGTATGGTGAAATGTACGGTAGTAGATCAAAGTTGATATAAAGGTTTGAAACATGCTAGTATCAACCATCCAGCATGCGAAATTCTTGGGACATGTTTGGTACCGACTCTCACTCATGGGAAAACCGGACAAATTCAGGATGGATTCAAATTTCAAAAGCTGCATCGCCACCGACCGCCTTGATATAGACCCGCTGAAAACAGTCGATGCACACTGACGCATGTGGGTTACAGACTTATTACAGTCCCTGTGGCTGTGGACCAAAAGCACTTTAATGGCTAGGCACCGTAGTTGCAGAATTTTGACGTGGCGGGATATTCAAGATGAGTCGTCGTCCCAAGTGGTTAGCAGCAGTAGTAGAGTAGAATGATGAAGCATCTTTTTAAATTTTAACCAAGGAAAGCGTTGTTGGATTAAATTCTTCCCTTAGAGATGGAAACTAAAGCCTCCATATTGACATCAATTATAACAAAAAAGTAGTAAGCAAGCAATAACACTATTAAATTAAGGGAAGACTTGGGGCTTTAATTATTATGTATTAAACAGAGAAGAGAGAGAGCGGGCTGTCATGTTTCAACTTTCAAGTGTGGGTTTAGCTTCCATTCCATGGTCCCCTAGATACGACACGCTGTGCTATGTTGCGTGTGAGGATAGATAAGAACAATACCAACCGGAAGCTGCGACGATTTGAACCAACCACGGGCCACGGCTTAGCTTATCTATCATAACTTCAACTCAATCATCATCAGTGCTCTTGAGCTTGGGTTGGGACCCATACGATAATTACTGTGTAATTTTACTTCGTATTGGCGAATTTTTTGGAACCAAGGGGGCAGTGTTGAGTACATACATTGAATTGGAGCTGGGTATAACTGATGTAGTAACCCATCTGGCTTTTCCATGTTCTGTTGATAGGGTTCAACATATTCCACCCCAAATAACAATGGAGTTGGTTAATCGACCAGGCCTATTCTGTGTTGTCTTTTTCATTCATCCAAAATGCAAATGTTGGTATTGTCCTCAATAGGTGGTGGGTTGGGTAGAAACTATTCACCTTATCTGCTAGCCTGCTGCCCCCCATCAATCCCAATCCCAGCAACCTGCTTTTCAATGCATCCAAACAGAATTGGTGTTCAATCCTTACTTTCTTTGTGGGTGTTGGGCTAGGGTTGATTGATGTCGACAGACTCGCAGCCCCAGATCAGAATTTGGACCTAACGCGGCTCGGTTCAATGGTTCATGCGATATTATTTCATTGCTGCAAGCCTGACACTGGATTATGGATTATATTGGGAGCTTATAGATCCTCATACATTGGCCAACGTGTATAGCAAATTTCAAATTTCTAAGTCGGACTGAGCTGATGACTGACTGATGAGTGATGATACCCGATAGCGACTACATACCTTAATTATTCTTAATACCTTACTTAAACAACTTCTCCACCAACAAGAATTGACAGAGGAGTCAATGAGCAATGAAACGAGGTGTTGATAAAAATATCAAATTCCAATTCCACACGGCATAGTTTCTAACTAGCGATGGAAAATATCCAAGTTATGTCCAAATGCATACAACAATCGAATTGGGCAAGGATTGGATTTGGGTGAAAAGGAGGGGCCAGACGCCGTGAGAGGCGGTGTGGTGTGGTGGCCAACTGAAGCTGAAGCCGACGAACATTCGGCATTCATTAGCCCTTTATTTAATAATTAATTTGGGCCCGAGTCCCAACAGAAAACCAACCCCCAAGCCGTTCCTTCATATTTCATTTCGGCTTCGGTCAGGGGACTCAGGGCAGAGCCCGTTCGAGAATCGTGTTTTACCCAAACGGAGTCCATTTTTAACTACATGAAAAAAAGGGCGTTGTCTGTCGACTGTCGTGGTCTGATCGTACCTCTGGAGTAGGACTCACATGGTCGTCCCACTCCGTACTGTGCCCCGGACAGTATTTCTTCCTACTTTACACGTAACTCACCATCACCCTTCTCCATAAATTCCTCGTCACCCCTCTCTTTCCATCTCCTCATTCACTCTCACACCCACTAACCCAGTCTCCCACTAGTGTTTTTTATTAATATTAATTCATCGTCTTCTTCTGTTTTCTGTTGCCGCTGCTGCTGCCTTCTGCTACTGCTCAGTGGTATCACCCATATGAGAGAAGAAACAAGGAGAGGAGGAGGAAGAAATGGAGAATCAAAACCTGACGCCGTTCCACCATTTGGATGCATCTCGGCCCTCTCTTGGCTTCCCTCTTGGCACGGCACTCCTCTTGATCGTCATATTCGGCTTGAGTGGGGTATTCTCTTGTTGCTACCATTGGGAAAAGCTTCGATCCCTCCGTCGTTCCTTCTCGCAAGACACCACCGATGCCGACGAAGACACCCTCCAACAACCACCATCCAAATCTAAGCCCACTTCCATGGTTAGTAACCAACTCTTCTTAATTCCAAACTTCTCTATTCTTTTTTTTTTTTTTTACCAGGATAAGATCAATAGATTGATGTTTTCATTTCTGCATTAACTTGGGGGAGTTTTGATTTTTCTAATTGCTAATGATGATTTTTGCTTATTTTCCTTGTTGGGTGTCATCAGAGCTCCAAGCAGAATCAAAACCAGAGCTTACCAGTACTGATGCCCGGCGATCAGATCCCAAAATTTATAGCACTGCCATGTCCGTGTGAACCGCCGCGAGAGGAGATGGTCGCGATTGTAGTGCAGAAACCACCACCTATAGTGGTGCCTTTTTATTATAATTAAAGCAGGAGGAAACTCATTAGGTGTATATTGTAATGGGGATTGAATTAATTTGCCTAAATGAAGAGGTTCGTCGTTCCTTTGTAGGAAAAAAAAACAGAGGTTTTATCATAAGTCATTGTTCATACCCAATTAACTAAAAATGCAGAATCCACTCTGTAAATTATCAAGCCCATTTGTTTATATCAAAAAATGTTAGGGAAATCTATATATAAACATGTTCATTTTGAATGTGGAACTGTAAATGGGAAAAGTTCCAACCGACATCTCTAAATTTCTTGCCTTGTACTTTATATTTTCCCCCCTCTTTCCTAGGGCTTGGAAACAGAGAGCGAGCGAGCGAGCTTGTTGGGAGCTGTTGTGTCGTGGCAAGATCGGGTATTTTATTTTGAGGCAGGTAATGGATGTCTGGTACAGCTAGAGCTCAGAGCCGCTGCTGGTAGCCAGTAAGAGATGTATAGAGTCTTTCTGAATTCTGAGTGGTGCTTCTGTAAATTTCTGGGATGTCTATTCCTGGAGTAGTGTAGTGTGTAAAAGTTGTTTGGATGATCCAAACAGCAAACTTAACAAGGGTAATCACTTTCATGATTCATGAACCAAAAAAACAAGAAGTTACATATCTATTGTTTCAGTGGTCACCCCACTCTGGTGGTACATTATTGATTATACTCCACAAGTACACAAAAAAAAAAAAAAAAAAAAAGAAAAGAACTAAAACCCCTATAGAGAGAAAAAGGTTGGTGCACAAACTAAGGGGCAACTGGCATGGCCAAAGCAAAGAGGTTAAACACTGGTACAGTACAGGCATCCGATTTGAAAGTCTATATGGTGGCCCCCAGACTGAAGTGTTTGCATGTATATTCTCCTACACTTGATTCAATTTCCATTCAATCTGTAACAAAAATGTAGGGGATGGGATTCAAATTGTGAGTGCTGTTTCCACTCCAGAGTTTGTGCCAATTTCTCTCTCTTTCTCAAATGGATCAAAAGAAGCAGCAGTAGTGACGGGTGCTGCAACCCCCCTGTAAGAGGGTTAATGAGCATTTCACTCGTGTCATACAGATCATGTATAAATGGACATTTGATTATGTGATTATTTGAATATAGTAGATTGAATTTGTTTCAAATTGAAATGATAGACTCATATTGTGTAGGCAAATCTTGAATTTCCCCTGTTCTGTATTTAATGAAACCCTAAATCCTAGTGTCTTATGTACATTTCCAGATAACTAGGGAGAGATGCCCATGTGTTAAGCTGAATAGGTGCTTCCGATTCCAGGGCAGCCACCCGGCCGATACCAGTTAGATCAAGAGGGACCAACCCTGGCAGGGCTCTGTGGACCATTTCTCAGATATGTGCATGTCTGGATGAGGACGATGATGTTTGAGTCGATCCTCTTCTCCTTACCACTCTCTGGCAGGTCTCTGTGAACCATTTTTCGACCCATAAATACTTTGGAGGATTTGTAAGAATTTACAAAGAAAAAAAAAAGGACATTTTACAGTTTGAAGGAACTAAAGAAAGGTAAGGAAAATGATTTTAGTGCGCAAGTAATAAGAAATTATTCAAACTCGGATAATTTGATGATGGACATGACACTGAATAGAACAGAATGAAGAAATAGGTTTCATGTAGCCAGTTGGAATAAGGCTTAAATGATTAAGCCTAAAATAGGGCTGTTAATAGATCGGACACTAGTCCAGTATGAATCTGTTACAGGTGGACCTATCAGATGATGAGACCCACATAAATCCACCCACCCACCTTCCCACGTACACAATTACGGAGACAGTTGTTGCTAACCTACTACCATTTTTAGGCAAACAAAATGTTCAATGGTTTATGATTACAAGCGTCAATCACATTGCTGCTACTTTACTCTTTGGCTAAAGACAAGTAAATAATGACCAATATTGATAAGGAGGCCGGGATGCTAATCCCACTTCACTTTTGGTCTTACTTTTTTGTATCTGCTTGTTTCGGCCAATCAGCTTAGGGATGCTAAAGAAAAGTTAAACATGAGCAGTAGTGCTGACTGCTAAAGGAGGGATGCCTATTCCACTTCACTTGTGTTCTCTTGTATTACTTTCAGCCAATGAAATGATCCCAGATTAGGTAGGTGTCAAAAATTTTTAGTTTGGTCTATGTAGGTCATGCATTCTTCCTCTAAACGAGTTGGGTGTTGGCAATAGGAAGATGGTTGGATGTTAGTGTAGATTGGTTGATTTGGTATTTGATTTGGGTCAGGTTCGATCGGACTTATTAGGGGGTGGGGCTTATTTAACAAACAAGGATGAATTGTATATTTGGCCCAGATGGTATAATAGCCATTTACAGTATGCGTTCATATACAACAGAGGATGCAAATCCTCCAAGGCAGAAAGGTTTTATTGATGTACGAAATACAAATAAAATTAGTAAGTCTCTCTCCAGTCTCCAGTCTCCACTCTCCACCTCGAATGTAGCTAAATTGTCTGCCAAATACAAATACATCGAGATGGAAGTTGTGGGATCCATTTGATAACCACTGAGACATGAGATAAGATTGCCTTTTATCCAATTTAGAGAAAATGGGCAAGCCACAATCATCCTCTGCGTGCACTAGCTGAGTCCGTTTCCACTACTATCCCATGAATGAGAGATGTTTGCTTCTTCAGCCTTTAATTAGCTACATATATCCTCCTCCTCCTCACGTCCTACAAATGAGAGGGTAAGATTTCATCCATTAATTCTTGATTGTCCCAAATGTGTTGTTATCTTGAGAACTACTGTCAAACTGCAATTTTGTCTTTCCTCTGGACTGGAGATGGTAGAGGAGACTGACAAGGATATCAAAAACATTCCTGCTGCCAGCGTAGATATATATAAGTAGGTCCGCGAATACTTTTGGCTTTGTCGGTTCGAATACAAATCATTTTATTAATTCATTATATAAGCTATTTTAGCTTTCTTTTATTAATGATATATAATATTTTCATAAATTTTAATTTAATTAATTAATTTATGGTATTTCAATATTCCAATATCCATTCAAGTTCCATTTACATCCAATAGGGGAGAGATGCTGCATAATTTTTTAGGCTCCGTTTGGTTTGCAGTAATAGGGGTCTAGAATCAGCTATTCTGATTTTAACTGTTTGATTGGGTGGAATTGGAATTCCATTTCCATTCTTGCCGGAATGACATTCCCCCATTTGAGTTCTTTGGAATGAAATCCCATTTTTATTGATTCAATGATTCTAATTCATATTTTCATTTCTGTATGAATCAAACAAATTATGAGAATAAGCCATTTCAATTTTAATTGTTCAACTGCAAACCAAACGGGCCCTTAATGCAATCTATAATTGAGTGCTAGTAATGTAAGTGATTGAAGTAGTTAGTTGATGGAGGCACCAATAATTAATTTGCCTAGAAAATCAGGAGGAAAGCTGAAATCCCGTGCAAATTCCCAAGCTCTATTGTATATTTTTGTTTTTTGTTTTTTTCTGTTTTAAGACATATAAGCGCCAATAGATATCAGGAAAGAGAAAACACTTCCCCCTAACAAAAACATGAAAGAGATGATTTATGGAAAAGCTAGCGATTTAATTTCATAGAAATCAAAACAAAGAATTGCAATCCTTTTTTTTTTATCTGAAATCAGTCAACCAAATAAAAATCTGTAAGAGGCTGACAAGGTGGTTTCTTTTTACGAAAATGATTTCAGGACCAAACACCGTTGTAATTATAGTGTATTTTAGCAGCCACAACCACAAAGTCCTCCTTACTCTCAAACTGATGCATCATTAATTAGCTTTTTTTTTTTTTTTTTTTTTTTTAACTCTTCCCGACTTGCTACGTTGGTTGGACCAAGATTAAGAGTTTGTTCCATGATTTTCAAAATCGGATCGGATCAGACCGGATGGTCAGATCAGAAAAATTGAGAATCGGTCAGGTCTGTTTTCCTCTAAAACCGATTTTTTATCAAAAAACATTGATTTAATCAGTAAATTACTGATTCGGGTGATTAAATTGTTTGAATCGTTCAATAGTTTTGATCATTATTTATTTATTTTTATTTTTATCAAAACGGGCCATCGATTTATTGTCCGATTTGATTTTAAAAACCTTGGTTTGCTCTATAATAAAGACAACGGGCACAGTTAAACACATGTACATCTTTCAGTCTAAATTCCACTTCATTTGCTTTTCTATATTGTAGCTTGCTTCCTAATTAAGTTCCAAATATTCTTGTTTAATTGTACATATCACAAACAAATGGAATATAAGGAGACTAGAGTCCCTTCTAAAGAAACAAAACATATTACTGCAAATCGAATTTTTATATTTGAAAGGATTTGATCTGCAGACCATCACGAAATTATCTACAGTCGTCTTAATGTTCTTATGTGCAGCTGTGTGGTTTCAGGAAATGTGATCGCCTTGCTCTTGTTCGATTAACAGGTGGATGTTAGGACGATTTAGGTGGATGTTACGATCACCTGATCCCAAGTAGAAAGCTTTTCAGAAACAAAGAGGCGTGGTACAATCATCATCATCTCAGAGTCTGACATTACCAAAAAAAAAAAAAAAAGGAAAATCTGTGTCTGAGGGCCAGCAGTGAAACAAGTAATAGTGTAGTGGTTTTAACTTTCCAACTTGTTAAGAGAAGAAATAGTTAGAGATAATAATGTAGAAGATTAGGGTAGAGTTATCTTCTGTCGTCACTAAAAGTTTAGTACAGGCACAGTTCGATGGATATGGCACAAAAGGCCTACTATCACTTTCAACTTCTGTAACTCTTGGCTAGCTCTCCATTTTCATTACGAGGTGTCTCCAACTACAAACAACTGGTGATTTGGTTCAACCAAAAGAAGACAACAAAAACTAGAATAATAATATGTATAGCAAATCCTAGCCTTGCTAACAAATGACACGTGAAGAATGAATGATTATATTGCTACAATCTCCTTGCTGTCTTGTTATGGAATGGAATCGGAATCACTTCATTTCATTTTACTTTTTCTTGAAAGCATTTTGGGTCCTAGATGATAAGAATTACGCTTTTGTCACTAGCGATTGGGAGGCCATGGAGTGACCAACCAAGTACTGACTACATGACGCAGCATGACGCGCTCGACCAGGTTGACTCTACAACCACCCGGACGATTGAATCGGTTTCGGACCGGAAGTCTCACGTAAAGAACTAGGCATAGAGTCTTAAAGTATTTATAATACATGTTGGTAGTCTTGTAGAATAATTAGGAAAATAGAACAACTAAAACAACTAAGACTTGGACTTGACGTCCACCGTCCGATAGCCACTATCATGTTGGATATGTGAACTTATTTGCCATTACCATTATCCGCTGCATGCATCCTTATCCGATGCGTGTTCCTCCCTAGATGTCGACGGCTGGTTCGGTGGGTCGTGAGCTGGCCCTCCATCATTCTCCCCCACTTGGAAAGAATTCGACCCCGAGTCATGATCGGGATATGTAAGTGTCGCTTCCGGTAAATAACGATGAAGATCAACAACATTAAATGTTTTGGAGATACCCATGTGATCTGGTAAGTCCACGACATAAGCATTGTCGTTGATTTTCTTAATGATCTTGTATGGACCGCACTTCCGAGGTTGTAGCTTGTTATACTTTCCCATGGGTATGCGTTCTTTCCTTAAGAACACCATGACTTCATCACCGACGTCAAACACTTGGTATCGACGATGCTTATCACCTGCAACCTTGTACTTTGCATTGGCTCGCTCCAATTTCTGTTGGATTTCTTCCTATACGGACTGGATCTGTTCTGCCAACTGCTTGGCAGAAGTGCTGAGGCCGGGTACTCTGGATAGCTTCACTAAGTCCAACGCATGGTTAGGTACCTTCGTATAAACAATGGAAAATGGGGATCTACCTGTAGAGTTACGAAATGCATTGTTGTAAGCGAACTCTGCTTGTGCTATGGCAAAATCCCACTGCTTCGGTCTCTCCCTGCAGATACTGCAGATCAAGTTACTTAAGGTCCGATTTACCACCTCTGTTTGTCCATCTGTTTGTGGATGAGTTGTACTACTGAAATTCAATGACGAGTCGAATAATCTCCACAAGGTCATCCATAAGTGACTTAAGAACCTCGTATCTCGGTCCGATGTGATGGTGTTAGGTACCCCATGTAAACAGACAATCTCTCTGAAAAATAGCTTGG
This sequence comes from Nelumbo lutea, assembly GCF_056320005.1. NCBI lineage: Eukaryota > Viridiplantae > Streptophyta > Magnoliopsida > Proteales > Nelumbonaceae > Nelumbo > Nelumbo lutea. Next base: position 18,843,607 of record NC_142688.1, read on the forward strand.
TTGTCGCTGTTGCATCCACGGTCTTCTTGCATGGGAGGAAGTGAACCACCTTGGAGAATCGGTCAACTACTACGAAGACAGAATCTATATTTCTTGGAGTCTTTGGCAAGCCTAGCACGAAATCCATGGACAAGTCTTCCTAAATCACAGTAGGAACAGGTAGAGGCATGTAGAGGCTAGTATTATGGGCCAGTCCCTTAGTTGTTTGACAGATATAACATCTACTCACAATAGTGGTCACATCCCTTCTTAATTTTGGCCAATAGTAACGCCCCTTGACTGCTTCAATTGTTTTGTCTCTTCCAATGTGTCCTGCTAATCCACTCCCATAAAGATCCCTGATGATCTTTTCGCGGAGGGAGGTGCAAGGGATGCACAGTTGTTCCCCTTTCATAAGGAACCCATCATGAATGTAGAAATCACCTATTGGTTGTCGATTCATGCATTTTTCCCACACCTGTTGGAAGTCCTCATCTTGGGCGTACATGTCTTTCAAGCACTCAAAGCCCACAATTTCAATACTGAGAATCCTGATGAGGGCTACACGCCTACTAAGAGCATCGGCCATTGTGTTTTGCTGTCCAGCCTTATACATAGTTTTGTATGGGAATTTATCAAGAAAAGCAGACCATCTTGCATGCAGGTCACTCCTCATCTGTTTTTCCTTACTGAGATACTTAATAGCTTGGTGGTCGGTGTAAAGAACAAATTCTTTCGCAATTAAATAATGTTCCCATGTTTTCAATGCTCTAACTACAACATAGAATTCTTTATCATAAGTGGACCACTTCCTCCTGGCTTCACATAACTTTTCACTAAAGAAGGCAATGAGTCTCTTTTCTTGGGACAATACAACCCCTATGCCAACTCCACTGGCATTACATTCAACTTCAAATAGTTTATCAAAACTTAGTAAAGCAAGGACAGGAGCAGTGCATAATTTTTCTTTTATGAGGGCAAAACTCTGCTATTGTTTTTCTCCCCATTGAAACTTTCCCTTTTTCAAACACTCCGTGATGGGAGCTACAATACTATTAAAGTGTTTGATAAATCATCTGTAGAAAGTTGCTAAACCACGTCTGTGACATTTGATGGGGTCGGCCACTCCCTAATGGCTTTCACCTTTCCCTCATCCACCTTAATTCCATCCTTACTTATAATGAACCATACGAACAACAAATTATCGCTCATGAAAGTGCATTTCTTTAAATTAGCATATAATTTGTTTTCCCTTAATGCATTCAAGACCTCTCTGATATGTCCTAGGTGTTCAGTGATAGATTTGCTGTAAATCAAATGTCATCAAAATATACCACAACAAACTTACCAATAAAAAGGCATAGTACCTCATTCATTAGCCTCATGAATGTGTTGGCTGCATTGGTTAATCCAAAGTGCATGACTAACCATTCGAACAGTCCATCTCTAGTTTTGAAGGTTGTTTTCCATTCGTCTTCGGGTAGGATTCTGATCTGATGGTACCCACTCCTGAGATCAATTTTTGAAAATACTACAGCTCCATCAAGTTGATCTAGCATGTCGTCTATCCTGGGAATGGGAAATTTGTAGCCAATAGTGATTTTGTTGATAGCCCTGTTGTCGACACACATCCTCCAACTCTCATCTTTCTTGGGTGTTAACAATGCTGGTATTGCACAAGGACTCATGCTGACCTGAATATGCCCATTTCTCAATAATTCTTCTATTTTTTCCCGTAAAATTTCATTTTCCTTAGGACTCATCCTGTAATGTGGTAGATTAGGTAGACTAGCACCAGGAACAAAATCAATAAGATGTTGGATATCTTACATGGGTGGGAGTTCATTAGGTAATTCATTTGGAACTACATCATGGAACTCATCTAATAGTCCCTGGACTTCTACTAGAATTTTGTTTTCCTCCAGTGAATCATTCATGCTTTCTCCCTTTACCACCAACAAGTGTACGTCGCGTGTATCATTACATTCTTTTACAAATCTAGCATGGTGATGTGTAATGGTCAGGAAATTTTTCTCCTCTGCCTTTGGAGCCTTTGGGAATTCCTTTCTGCTATAGGTAATAAGGTGTAGCATACACCCTCTTTCTCGAGTTGGTAGGTATTCTTCCTACCCAGGTGTTTTGCATCTGTATCAAACTGCCAAGGCCTACCTAATAAAATGTGGCAAGCATCCATATCTACAATATCATAGTATACCTCATCAGAGTACTTACCAATGGAGAATGGGACCTTGCAGCATTCCTCCAACCATACGCTGCCGATTTCCTTGATCCACCCAATTGTGTATGGGTTCGGATGTTTTTCAGGAAGTAGTTGCAATTTCTGTATGATATCCCTGTAAATAATATTTTCCTGACTGCCACTATCAAGAATTAAATCAAATAATTTACCTTGTATAGTACATCTAGTGCGAAACAGTCGGTGTCGTTGAATGGTATGTTTGCTTCTTTGGGACAACATTAATTTTCTCACAACACAGGTGTATTCTTCATGTTCATATGGACTTTCTTCGTCCTCCCCATCAAGTCCGCAATATACTTCCTCTTCAACATCCTCTTCCTCCTTCCTCTCTACCATGTTAACTGCCTTACTTCTAGGACAGTCACTAGACCTATGCCCCACTTCATTGCACTTAAAGCATTTAAAAGGAACAGGTTTTGCATAGGGATTACTGGGTTTAGGAGGGTTGGAAGGGTTACCTTGAGTATTTCCTCCCGTGAGGGCCTTACTGGTGTTAGTTGTACTCGCCGGGTGAGGAGGTTGTACTCCTGGGGCTGATTTGTTCTTGTCGATTGTTGTTGGTCTGTTGTCGCTTCCACTGTACAGGAGGTAATTATCACCTCGGGTCCTCTCTTGGAACATTAATTCAGCTTTCAAAGCTAGGTTCCTTGCTTCTTGTACACTAAGAACCGTCTAGACGTCAATTTTGTCTATGATAGTCAGTCTCAAACCGCTCAGATAACAGGCTGCCTGCTGGTTATCGCTTTCAGATAGCTGATTTCGTTCAGCCAATCTAAAAAATTCAGATGTATATTCATTGATACTTCTTGAACCCTGCGCACATCGTTGATATGATTCAAACATATATTGCTCATAATCTGGGGGTAAAAATCTACCACTTATTAGTTGTTTCATGCGCCTCCAGATTCAAACAGGACCTCTTCCTTCTATGATTCGGGTCTCTCTCATCCGTTTCCACCAGACAGATGCGCCTCCCTTTAGTCGGAAAGCTACTAATTTCACCCTTCTTTCTTCCGGGATCTCCATGTACTCGAAGAAATGGTTCACCTCTGTGATCCAATCTAGAAGGCCCTCTATATCCAGATCCCCACTAAAAGTGGGAATATCTACCTTGAGTTTAAACTCATCAGTATTCCGACGGGGATTAAAGTTGTTGGGGTTGCGCCAATTTCTGTCATTTCTGCCATCGCCGAGAATAACTGGGGCAATGCCAAGTTCCATCTCGTCGTCACTATCATCATCAAGAACAGGATGCTGGGGTACAGGATTGACAAAGGGTCTACTGTGGTCGTCTTCTTTGATTGGGTATGGGTTCTCCCGGTTCCTTGGAACATCCACCCGCAACAAAGTCCATAGTTGTCCAGCGATCTCTGCCAACTGCTGCTCAATGTTACGCGTGGTTGTGCGCTGCTCTTCGATTGCTCTCCAAACAGCTTGTAACCCCTGATCTCCGTCACGGGGTGGGTTGCGACTGCTACCGTCTTGGTTGGCATCTGACTGGGCAAACTCCCACTCTGATACCACCGGGCTGACTATGCAAGCACCTAGATGATCGAATCGGCTTCGGATTGGAAGCCTCATGTAAAGAGCTAGGCGTAGAGCCTTAGTAGAGAGAATTGCTAAAGAAAATTCTTGTGTGTCTATTGAGCTTAGAAACTGAAGTATTTATAACACATGTTGGTAGTCTTATAGAATAATTAGGAAAGTAGAACAACTAAAACAACTAGGACTTGGACTTGACGTCCACCATCCGATAGCCACTATCATGTTGGATACGTGATATTATCTGCCATTACCATTATCTGCTGCATGCATCCTTTTCCGATGCGTGTTCCTCCCTAGATGTCGTCGGTTGGTTCGACTGGTTCGGTGGGTCGTGAGCTGGCCCTCCATCACTATAGGAATACTTGAACAATCCACCACCAGTGGTACTCATATAGAAAATGTTAGATTTTAATCTCTCTAAAAGATTAAAATTCCGTGGAGTTTGATTGATTGGTTATATGAAAAAACACACTTATGTATAATGAAAATTGGTTTTAAAATTTTTATTAAATCTCTATTTTAACTTGTTTTCTCTCTTTTTTTTAAGGCTTGATCTACATTGAAAGATTATTGAAATTGACTTTAACTTTTAAGTAGGAACTTATTTATATTCCTTAAAGTTGTAGAGAAGAGATTATAGAGGCTTGTTATCAAGTGCAATGCATGCGCATGTGTGTACGATTTAATGAGGTGCTTTAGATGCAAACTTTGTTTGCTTTTGTGTGGCTCATGAGAATTGCCTATGTTTTTAGTGCAATGACATTTTATAAGAAGAGAAGTTTTGCTTTGACACATTAGTTGCAAATTGTGAGTTTTGTGAAATTGCAAATCGCAGACATTGCGATTTAAAAATCACGATTCATAGGATTTGCGATTTGTAAAATCGCGATTAGTCATAGACTTTACAATTTGAAAAATCCCAAATCACAAGATTGAAGAACTTTGCAAAATATCAAAATTCCATTTACTTTTAGCCACACATACGGGTGTGTTTGGTTTGAAGGATTAAATATGATTGTTGACATTTTAAGTTAATTCAACGGTTATGACTTAATTGAGTGTGATCAAGGGACAATATACATTACGGTCACTAACCGTTAATTAACTGAAGTTTCCTGCGACTTAGCAGTAAACTTAATGAAACTGTGTGGGGTAAATAACGTTCTAAAAACAGTATCATTAGAAATATGTCTCATAACTTTTCCTCCAAATTTTGTGACCCCAATTTTTCTAACAAAAAACAATTATTATCTCTTTTTAGTCTAATTTCTTGTGTTTAGATTGTAAATAGTGGAAGTAGGTAATGTCATGTTAGAAAAGAATCATTAATTCGATCAAATAAATATTATATTCATTTCAAATGTGATATTATAATAATAAACAATTAACCACATATTATATACTTAAGGTTAGAGGTATTCTTCAACTAATAAAGTTATTAATTAAAAAGATTAATCTTTACCCTGGAAATATAAAAATAGATATCAGATTTAATTTGGGGTAATAAAATCTATGGGAGAGTTGACTAAATTAAATTGAATCATACCCTTGCACATGTATGCATGGTAAAAGTAAAACACGTATCACATGTACTCCTGGCCGGTTCTAAAACCATGGCTATGTTTGTCCCGACAACACCCATGGGTGGAAAAACTTTAGCTGACCAACAGTCTATGATGTCGAGAGAATTTCTGAGAATGATATGTTACCATGAGAATGGGTAAGTTATTAAAATTCAAAGCATAAGAGTGAATAGGTGAATTGTCCAGAATGTACTCAGTTCAGAAACTGTCTCAACAGTCTATGCTGTTGGCCCCAACAGCCAAAGTTAACTCCCCATGGGCCATGGCTGGCCAATATCTATACACGCATAATTTCCATGGCAACAAGGAGCATAAGCACATGTTCTTATTTGATGTTCAACTTCAACCTCTATTCTTATTTGATCACAATTTGTTTCCACTTCTCTATCCACAGAATGCCATGTCACTGCTGTGTATTGAGAACATCTCCCATCAATACCAAAAGAGATATTCCAAATGTACTGTTGTAATCGCCCATTGGAGAATTCTTGATTTGTTGGGTTAGATGGGCTTAATCTTTGTTATTTTCCGCATTTGTTCAATAGTGGGAGAAGACTAGTGCTTATACTTGTGCATCGATCGTTTAAATAAATAACTGGAAACGACAAAGGAGATGAATGCTTATGCTCCTTTGAAAATCTGACAAACTTGCCAAGTGGCTTTTATTTATTGCTTTGTGACACGCTGCGACTTCAACTTGCCAAGTGTGCTTCTGATTCACAAGCTTACTGTTTTTCTTTATCGGGTTGATGTATCATGTGTATACCATGTCAAAATTTCCAAAACTAAGGCCTAGTTTGGAAGGAGTGCAAACACAAAATGTGCCATATGTTTTGACTTAGACATACGGATTATGGAATGGTTTAGAATGATGTTTGGAATAAATGAAAATCCCATTCCGGTCTTGCCAGGCCAGGCCTACGCTTGGAATATTTTGATGGGCAAATCGGCTGACTGTTCGCTTCAGCCTCTTTAGTTATAAAGTTTTATCTGGAGAATTTGAAAGTTGGGCCCGAAGCCCGGCCCATGAACAGGTCTAATTATAGGGATTGAAATAATATCATTTGGCTGATATGAAAAGCCAAAAATGGGAAGGCATTACTATTACTTTGTAGGGAAATAGTTGTCCCAGTGAGACTAATCAATTCTTCAGTCTGATGCATCAAAAGTAGAGAAGACATGTTCTTCCTTGACCATATCAGGCAATTAACTCCATAGAAGCTGAACTCTAGGCAGTCATCCACTGCCTGAGAAGGCTATTCATCCTGGGTATCCAAAAGGCTGTCCTCATTTATTTTGGAGAAACTAAAATGAAGCACTGAAAACATCAGATGGAATGAACAAGATCAATTGGATCATGCACAACATCTTTTTACTCTTTTTGTTAATATAAATATACTATATGTAAATAAGAAAGATGTAAATATTGCTCTTCGACTAGTTAAGAATGTGACTGTAACAAGAGCTAAGGTTTCTACTACTAACATACCCCCTTATCTTCAATTTTAGTGAATCTTTTTACCTATAAAAAAAAGTAGAGAAAACTTTGTGGTTTGAAAAATATTTACACCACCTAAACAAAAATAAACTTAGGGAAAAGGTGATGACTGACCAATTATATTTGGTTTTGTAGTGTGAAGAAGCATGGGAAGTCTAGTGTGACATGGGAATATGCAAGAACAATTGAAATGCATGATAACTTGCAACCAAAAAAAGATTACAAGATGCAATGAACCGATAATGTAACGTGCCAAAGCTAAGGGTGAATATCAATTGAGCTCGGTTCATGAAAATTTAGATTCTGTTCGGTCTAAATTTAAGTTTGGTTTGAGTTCAATTTATAAACTTTTTTACTAATTAAGCTAACCTCAAGTGTGAGCCCAATGAAATTCGATTTGTGAGGCTCGCGACTCTAATCAAACTTATATTATATTATATTATATATATGTGATAGTAATAAATAATTTTTATTTGTTATATGTATAGTTTTTTTTTTTTAATTTTTACAGAAAGCTTGATTCATAGTTGCATTTAAACATTATAAGCTTTGGAGTCAAGTCGAATTCGAGGTTAAGTCTCTAGCTTGAATTAAACTCGAGCTCAAGTTCATGTTTTTTTGGTAAGTCAAGCTCAAATTGTCAGATACTTGGCTCGACTCAGCTCAAATCCACCCTAACTAAAACACCACCTAATAAAATTTGATTTTATCTTTTTTACTGCTCACATGTATAGAGATCTTTCCTAGGATGCCTTGTTTCCTTCATTCATCAACAAATTTGCTTAATTTTTGAACAAAAAAATAAAAAATATTAAATAAAATAAAAATTGGGTAAGTTGTATTTAACTATTTATACCACAACTCCAATATTTGGATACGTGCCCTTTAGTGCGGCTATAGACTAACCCACATATCAAAATTTAAGTTTTTTTCATACTCTTTACTGCAAAAGAATAAATTCAAGATCCCAAAACAATTGGAAAATAGGGAAAAAATAAAAGGAAAACTGTGAAAGAAATTAACTTAAGAAAGGCTTCTGTGATTTGCCTTATAGCTTACGTTCATGGGCATAGGACGTGAAGAAATCCACCATAGAAATGGTAGAGATTACACTCAGTATTTCGACAGTGAAGGAACGATCATGAAGAACGAGATTGTGAAACGGAGTCACGCATTGCAGACATGCACTTCGCAGGTAAGCCACCATTTTTTGTATGCGCTATTCATTTGAATTTCTTTGGCAGAATGAAAATGTGAGAATTAATGAGATTGTGAAACGGAGAACGAGAAAACCTTGTTTTTTTTTTTTTTTTTCTTACAGGTATTGTAGTCTGCAGAGAGGGGGCCTTGAGGTTAGGATTTCAGAAGGAAATCGTAAAGTTCCAACTTTTCCCACAAACTTTATTTCATCATTTATGCTTTATTCAATTGTTCTGTAATGTACGTACATTTGAGATATTTTCAGACACTAGATAAAAAATAAGATATTTTATTCGATTGTCTGCAAATTTTGCAAGTTTTGAGCCTAATACAGCCACTTTGATTGCCCACTCAACATAGAATCATAGAAATGAGATAATATCTCGTAGGGTGTCAAATCGAACCGGTGGTATTGGTTTTTTTTATTTCTTCAAACTGAAATCGAACTGGTTCCACCAGTTAATCGATCCATCAGCTTTAATTTTTTACCGATTCGGTTCTTAGATTTTTTGGTTTTTTATATTTATAATATATATTATATAAATATATGTATAACATTATATTATAAATAATGTATTATAAATATTTTAAAAATATATAATATATAAAAATATGTGACATATATTAAAAATATATATGAAATATACATATAAATATATGTACCGGTTGGTTTGGTTAACCGTCAATTTTTTTATAGGTTAACCGAAAATCAAACTGATCATTTGGTTTTTCAAAAATTCCAAACTGAAATCGAACTGATCGATTTAATTAACCACATTTTGCGGTTTGATTTTTTCGATTCGGTTTGATTTTTTGCTTTTCCGGTTTTTCATGGACACCCCTTGATATCCTGTTTCATGTGTGTGCAAATATATAGATAGTTACTTGAATGATATTATGTTATGTGCTATGACTTTGATTCGTGGGTGTTGTGATATTACTATGTTTATAGAGAAACTGTTAAGAATTTTAGATGGAGAGTCAATGTTAAGAAAAATGAAAAAAGAATATTATTTAAGGTCAAGAAAACTGATGATTTTTATTTTTTAAATGTCTTAAGTATATATGTTTTAATATCTTCTTTTAGTTCAACCCAGTGGTCGGACTGTTTGACCCGTGATGCAGTAGGCATCCCAGTGTCCGCTATACATGAGTGTGACAACCCTGATTGAAATTCGAACCCAATCCCATCAGGTTTTCACAGAAGAAAAGGCTTTCAGCCTTTGAGATAGATTTTATCTGCTTCCTGTCCTTAGCTATCCTGTTCTTAGGTTTGTAATTTTCTGGTGAAGTTCATTCTCCGGACGATCATGGAAGGATTTGTAGAAAGAAACAAGGAAATAATGTCTTCCATTGACATCAAAATAGTATAAAGAGACAACATATATAGTTACACGGCAAAAAGGGTTGTTTGTTAGAAAGTAGTTTTCAATACAATTAATAACTTAGAACTAGAAGCCCATCATTCTAAACAAATCTTCTTGTGTTGTTCCTTGTAACTAATTACTGGGAAAGTTGGTAGAAATTAAAATAGAGGTTATGAAGAGATTCACCCACAGACAGGCATTGCACAAGGTTGTGTAAAATCACAGTTGATCTTCTCTCGACAAACCCATGTTACAGTGGTTAGCTGAGTAGATGATGCTAGTCCAAACTGTTCATTAGATAAAGACCCTAGTAGAATGTGAACTAGTTGTTGAATCCAATGCCATTTCCAAACCCACCATGAAACTGGAGCTTTGTCTGGTTTTGATTGCAGTAGGATTTCTACATGGCAAGCGCTGTTGGTGGAGAAAGGAGTACAGTGAGACGTTTTTGGCTCATCTGCTGTGTGTGTGTGTGATGTGCTACATTCTTGCCGTCTCTGGATCCCATCTAAGAAACCCACCTAGCAAACATTCGCCCCACTGGATTCAAAGCTGTCGTCTTGGGTCCTCATAACTTGCCAAGGTGTAGAATGTTAGAGGATCAGAACCATCTTGGGTCCTCATAACTCTTAGGTCAAGTTGTGTAGTTCAGAAAACTCAATTTAAAATTGAAGCATAATTACATCTTCTCTTATCCCCTGACATAGTTCCGAATTCAGATAGGATGTCACAGATGAAGGATGCGCCATTTTTCTTATATACTAACCAACAATAACTATTTACTTCCATTACCCAGTATCTGATGGGAAGGGACGGACCCATAGCTCAGGTTTGCTTGATGATTCTGTGGATAACACTACAGCTCTTTGACAGTAGGTTATGGCAGAGTAGAAGTTAAAACCATGACCCCGTTCATTATCGTCATTATGGCTGCAACTTGGGCGGGCTTTGGGTTGAGCATTTGTTAACACTTGACTGGGCCTGAACCAGATGCTGTGTATGTAGTTCTTTTAAGTGGGGTACCCGCCTTGCACCCCTATAAGGCTATAATCATCATGCAAACCTTATCCCAACGATGGGGTCTGCTACATGAACCTTGTTCCACCATTCTGTCCTCTTCTAAATATCAATTCACTAATTGAGGTGATGAAGCAAAGCGCGTCTACTTACGGTGCCTTTGGTTTCCGAGAAATGGATGGGAAAGGTCGCATTATTTGGTGAGACCCCGATAAGATAGGAAAAAAGGCGAAAAGATTTTGTTGAGAGCCCCCTCACAGACATCGTTGCCTCCCTTCTTCTCGTCTAACGGTCACATCTCCAGTGTCATCTCCGATGTTTTCGTCGGACAGTAAGTATAGTTTCAGTACTATCTCTTCATTCCCGTTCTTTTTTATAATGCCGGTTCCATCAGTCCTTGGTCATTTAGACCTCATTGCCAGCGTTCTTGGCGAAGGTAGGCTTAGATCTGGCATGCTTGAACCAAATATAGCTTCTAACCGGATAATCATTTGAGTTTATTTGCACGATCTCCAAATCTGGATTCTAGAATGGTTGTTCCAGGTCTGGACTTGTAATATATGTTTTAATTCAAACGTTTTTTTTTTTTTTTTTCGGTTGACCGTGCAATATCATTGAAGAAGGTGAGAAAGGATGACAAACTTGTTTTAATAGATTTCCTGTTAAATTTTATTAAAAAACAAACACAGGAAAATGAATTTTGATCATACTATTTCTCGGAAAACAAACATTGAATGCAAAAATGAGATGCTGAATTGATGAGAAACTGAAATATTATATCCAGAAAATCTAAAGGATGAGAAACTGGAATATCCTAAACGAATTGATGTCATAAACTGAAAATGAGATGCTGAATTGAACAAAGAGATATAACCTCCGTTTACTATATATGTAATGGCAATACATAAGATCCAGCACCAGCACCGATATCAGCGTTAACACGGGGGCTACCCTCTTTAACTGTAATTTCTTTTGAGGAAACTTGCTTTCTGTTCAGAACCTATTTTCTTCATGCCCAATTTCCTATCATCTTAAAAAGATTGGGAAAAAGAAAAGGAAAGTTAAAAACAAAAACTGACACTGAAGTGAAGGGCGAAGGCGTGGTGCTTCCAGGCCAGTGGTTATTATGGTGTATGGACTGCAACAACCAGAGCTTCATTGTGACTTGTGCAAAAAAATCTTAATCTTAGCATGGAACGTTCCATCTGGTTTAGATGTAGCATGGAAGGTGCCTTCAGACACCTCTCCCTCTCTTACACAGAGAAAAAACAAACAAAAAAAAGGGTAAATTACAAAAACCCATTGTACTATGGGGTCAGTGATAATGACTCCTCTATTTTTTTTTTGTGACAAAATCCCTTTGACCGTTAAGTCAGATAATGGAAAACGCTAAATTATCAAAATATACCAATAAACTTTTTATATTTTCTTTTTTCTACCCTTTTCCTCTTAAAACCTATTTGACCTCAGGAAATGGATATCTAATCTTCGAGAGTGATTTTGTTTGTTTTGATTGCTGGTCTTCCTCTGTAGCCCGAGCACTCTACAAAGTTCTGGAAACGACGACTTCCGTTTCCGTATCTCGGCATAAACCCCTCCATCCCATTTCCTAGCGGCCAAGGACAACTTCTCACCCATGCGCAGTGCGGCCTCTGGAATCTCCACCGCACTATCGTGTGCCGAGTCAATAATCCTCATTTTGACCTCCTCCTCGGCCTTCACCTTTGCGGCATGCAGAACCACGTCGCGCCGAGCCATCGGCGATTGAATCTTTTCTCTCAACAATGCCATGAAGTAGTCGGGATGGGTAAGTCCAATGTTGAGCTCGCTCATGTAGAGGACCCCCGTCCTTCCTCATCAAGACGTAGTTGTGACTCGTGGATAAGCGCGAGCATGAATCCAGCAGCAGCGGCGTGCGCTGATACGCCATCATGGAGCATGAATCAACCATGATGGCGTTTAAGCCATCGCCCATGTACTGAAGCCGGTGGAGGAAGCCGCTGGACCCAGCGGACTCTGCCCAAAAGAGATCGAAGCCATTGGAGAATAACTTACCTGGCTAGTGGTGACCAGGACTGAACCGCGCTTGGCCTGGGCACGAACTTGGCTTAGAGATGACCGAATCTCGCTGATGAGTCTGGGGTTCAACTAGTGCTTATCGTCGCCGATTAGAGTTAGAAGGAAAATGTTACCGCACTTTTCTAACGTGCACATGGCCATCGTCTTCCCTCCAGGCCTAAGCCGTTTCCCACTCTCTCCGCCAAACTATTTATGGGTGGAAATCGGAAAAGTTATGTTTTTTTCTGGTGTATTCCTTTTTCAACGGTTGTGATTTAGATTTTGCGTTTTGAACAAAGAGAAAAACGATTCTGGCGAAAAAGTCCACAAGAACAGTATTTGGGAGTGAACTTGAGAGGCCCGGAATGGCGCAAGTGCTTGAGGTTAGTTTTGAGGTTCAATGGAAAGGGTATTTTGGACATTTAAAAATTTTTAAACGTTCAAATGAGAATCTTTCTCAAAGTTAACGAATAAAATGCTAATTTGTCTAACGTCCAAAGTTCAGAGGAGTTGTAGCAGAAAAAAAAAAAAATACAGGGAGACTTTGGATGCAAGAATTTCATCCGATTAATAAATGGGCGGGATCGATAACCAATTGGAAGAGAAATTATACGGAGTTGGGCCTGTGCCCATTCAAATTGCAGCCCTATAATATTATATTTATAATTTAATAGTTATAATTATGTAAAGTTTATAACCATTAAATTTATTATTTTATAAAAATATTTTGTCTTAAAAAGTGTTTTATGTTTTTATAAATTTATTGTATATGAACAAGTTAAACGTAACTGTTTTTAAAAGCTTTAATTTCTTTTTTATTTTAAGCACACTAAGTTGGACTTGATTAAATCCAAATCCGATCTGAGTCTAAAATATTGGATTTCAGATAGTATTTGAATGTGGCTGAACTGGATCCAAACCCGAACTGATGACAGTCCTACGATGTCTGCTTTGTATTTGGAAATGATGGCTTGGAATTGAAGGATTCCTTCCAAATATCTGTTAATTCCATCCGTTTCTAAACCCTTCTGTTAATGAAAGGGAGTGGAGCTTTATTAATTTCCTTCAGGCATACCATTCCAGAATGGGGGCCCATATGTTTATCAAAAAAAAAATTAGGGGCCCATGTATGTACTGGGACATATAATGTTGATTTTTTGGGGGAATTTTAATCATTTTGGCAAAATCCATTGTGTAAACCTCAGAATTGCATTGTAGATCGATTCAAACTTGGGACGGGATTATGGAAATCGATTATAAAATCTGTTTGTAGAACGAAGTGGGTTTGCTTGTTACAAAACCAGATTCTACACGAAGTTCTTTTTCTACATTCTACTAAGGCCCCATTTTCTTTTTGGTAAGTTACTTATCAGGGTAAGTGTTTCTTGGGAAATATTTAACTAGGTAAGTGCATTTATCCATGTTCTTTTTAGGGGTGCTCATGGTTCGATTAACTGAACTGGGGTTATGAGTTTTTGGAAAATCAGTAACCGAAACTGAATTGAAGCCTATCGGTTAACTTGTTGACCGTAGGCTTGATTCATCAATTTTTTTATCTTTTTATATTTACAATATATATTATAGAAAAAATATATATAAATATATAATAAAAAACTAGAAATATATATATATATATATATATATATATATATAACATTATATTTTAAATAATAAATAATATATTATATATTATAAATATATATTTACATATATAGTGCATATTTATTAATTTATAATATATAGAAAATATAAACATATATAAATATATATATAATCATAAATATACGTAAAATATATAAATATATGTATAATGGTTGGTTCGGTTAACCGCCAATTTTCTATTTTGGTTAAGTAAAACTGAATCAATAGCTTCATATTTTTAAAAATACCAAATCGGATCAGTTTGGTTAACCAAATTTTCGAATTTTCTTGCTCACCCCTAGTTCTTTTATTTCCAGGTGAATAATATAATGACCATTTTAATTTCATTATCAAAAGGGGCATTTTTGTCCCATCCAAGTGTCGGAAATTTTCCCCCAAGTAGGAAAATTTCCTACTTCTATTTTTTTATATACCAGATGATCTTCTACCTTGGGTACGCTTCAGTTTGAGCATATCTTCAAATAAACTAGGGTTAAAAAATGATATGAGCAATCTGAGTGTCAGGGGTTCTTACAAACTCAGTTTGGGGATATGGGAGAGCCTTTGGGTAAACCACTATAAAACCCTAGTTTTGTAGCGGTTCTCACGGCAACCTTTAATCCATATTCCAATCAAAGAACCTTCGATCAGAAGGGGAGATCCAGTCGTTTTTTTTTCTATGATGAAGAGATAGAAAAATCTCTTTTCCCTCTACATTTTGCCCTAGTTGGCAAGAGTGTCCATGGCCGACCTTCTTTGGGGGAAGTAAGGGAGTTTCTCGTAGGATCCTTTGACATCAAAGGAGCGATCGTGGTAAGTGCTTTGGATCCAAGGCATGTGCTAATCCATTTTGCCGATGAATCTGAGTTTCTTCAGGTATAGCTTTGAGAGGTTCAAAGATTTCTTATTCAGGTTTCTAAAATGTACGCCTAGAATGAAGTTGGGGTGGAAACCCTCTCTTGTACCAGTTTTGGATATCTTGACCACGTTTTCCTACACACTTTTACAATGGTAGATTTGTGTAGTCTGTAGAGCAAGTTCAAGTAGAGATTAGAAAGTAGATCAAGCTACGGTTCGATTAACTAGAACCACAACTACAACTGTCCACAAGGGTACTTATGGAAGTCAATTTACTAAATGAGAACCCTCGAAGAGTGTGGATAGGTATTGGGAAGGAAGGTTTTTGGCAGGAAATTATCCATGAGAACCTGCTTTTGTACTGCTCGTTTTACTTCAAGCATGGCCACTTTGAAGATGACTGCAAGCAAAAGTTGATGGAAGGGAAAATCCCGTTCACAAGGAGGACGAGAAAGATAAACGATTAGTACCCTATACTTTAGGAAGGAGAGGGAGGACGTAGTTGAAGATGAAACAAATGAACCCCCATACTTTGGGCCTAGTGCCCCATTGGTTCCTAAGCTTTAAAAAGCTACAATTCAGTATCCAAACTTTCAAAATATGACAATTCAGTACTTGCTGTTAAGTATCTTTTAACCAATTGTTAAGTGACATTTGAAAAGATACAAATACCCTTCAAGTGTCATGTAATTTTCTTTATCAGCCATCCAATCATTGATAAGAAGTTAACGTCTCAAATCCTTGCCTCTTTTATTCAAAAAAGTTAGGATCATTAGAATGCCCACTCAAACGTGACCTCAATTTTCTTGAATGGGAAAGGCAAAGATTTAAGATTATTAATTTTTGTTCAACGGTTAGATGGTTAATAAAGAAAATTAAATAACAATTGAAGGGCATTTGTAATTTTTTCAAATGTTACTTAACAGTTGATTAACAACTAGTTAATGGCATGTACTGGATTGTCACATTCTCAAAGTTTCATTTTAAAATTCCGGAATCAAACTGACAGTGGGCCCAAAGTGCAGGGCACTAATTGGGAATTTTCCCGTGGAGAGCAAGGGGGTTCATTTGTTTCATTTTGTTAACATGTGGAGCTACTAAGGCTTTTTAATCAAGATCCTATGCTTGTTAACTTACTATTATTCTTGGGGACATGTCAAGTGTTCGTAAAAATGACTCCATGAACAAGTGTAATCCACAACACGCCTGTGCAAGTCATGGAACAACGTGAGGTGGAATACACAACAGGTATTTGACAAAATGTCATTAAGGACACAGAAGGAACAAAAAGATATGATGGAAATAGGTCAAACAAATGAAAAAATAAAGCAATGATATAGAAAGTGGTATTTTTCTTGGCCAATGGAAAATCAATGGAGTCGGACCCAAGAGATTGGAATCCATGACAATGTGAACCTTCTTTTTAGTAGAGGCCATCACTATAGAGTTGAGGGTACTCCTAATAATGTAGGCAGGATGACTTCTGCTCCTATAGCCACCCTGTAAAGAAAGGTGATCCTTTAGGTGAAAAACTGATTAATACTACTATACTCACAGAGACAAAATGGCTTTGGGTGATAGTGGAAAGTAAGAAGAAGAAAAAGAATGCTAAATCCAAGAAGATCCAGGAGGAATCTTACTCAGGAAATGTTTGCAGATCTTTTAGAATAAACAAAGGCTGTCACCCCATTATTCTTAAATTAATTTTATTCTTTTGTTTTATTTTGTATTGAGCTTCCACTCTTATTTCTTTATTTCATGGGTAATGTCTCGTGCCCCCCCACCTTTACATATCAATAAATTCTTCTTTTTCTTAAAAAAACAATTGAGTTTGAGCTATTTCAGCATATTAAAGGGAAAATTAAAAATACCCACGATAAGCTTCTCCGATCCATTTCATGAACACAATCATTCTTAAAAGCGAGTAAGGAGCTAGCAAACGACATGAACACACCCCTTTCACTTAGCATCTGTTTGGCATCGTTGTCGTTGCTCCAGAAAATGATGGTACATCAGTGCCACATCGAAAAAAAGTGGTGCTCCAGGAAATAAGAATTTGTTTGGAACCGTTTTTTTATAAAAAACAGTGCTCCAATCCATGCCTTAGAAATTGAGAAGGCATGGCTTGGAGTAACGTCGAATTTGACATTTTTTAGAGCTGCATCTTGTTGCTGCCGATAGAGATGTGAGGTGGCAATGATGTGACACTGGATAATGGGTACCAGTGCTGAAAATGTTTCCTGGAGCATTGGTATGAAACAAAAAAAATTGTTGCCCCAATAACATCCTACCTGACAGCAACGATTTCAAATAAAAAAGACACCATTTTCTCGGAAAATGGGACTTCAAACCGACACATCAACAGCACCATTTTCTGAAATAGCATGATGCAAGCATATACAAAGCATCCTTGTAAGGGAGATGTTGAAATTATGACATTCCCTTTTTATGAATGTGTGTTACAGTAGACACCATTGTTCACTCTTCAGTGATTGTCTGGATGAAGTGAATAAAATGAATCGATCACCTGAGTAATTTGTTAAATCTTCATTCCAATAAAGTTTAAAGCCTTGTTTTAAGTTACAGTATTAATTCCATCTGGGACAATTAAAGGAAGTGTGTCTGCAATCTGCATATTTATTTATTTGAAACATGAAAGGAGGTTTTTACAGCAGAAGTAAGAGTACGGGGGTTAAATATTTGTCAGAGAACACGGTGAGGTTTAAGTATTTCTTTTTTTTTTTTTTATCCCCGTTTGAAATCCTCTGAAGCTGCAGGATTGGCGCCTTCACTTCCGCAAACTTCCAGATTTCCATGTGTCGTTTTTATATATGCAGACAAATGACTGAATCCCTGACCTTGCGGAATTGGGGTGGTGCTACTTCTCTCCAGCAATTCCATGCATCTCCACCTCAATCCAAACATTGCCCCAGAGAATTCTTAATTTCATGTTTATTCTTTGGTCCACGGTGAATACTGAATAGTCAGCAAATTGAAACAACCCTGTTTCTATTCTCTTTAAATCTCTGATTTTTGCTGCCTCCTGATCAGAGATTCAATTGCATTCTTTTCAAAGCGACGTACCCATGAATCAGAATCTCTGCCTGACAGCAAATTCACCTAATTTCCTTTTACAATGACTTCTCTTCACTAATCAAACCCTCCGTTTTCACTTTTCATGTTCTCACCACTCACCATGTCTTTACTCTTTACTGTGGGGCGGGGATAACACAGTAATGCAGATCATTGTTTACTAGTATTCCTCCAGATTATTCTTTTTAGGATATTTCTCTTTTTGGGATTTTCTTTTCTTTCTTCTGGGTATTTGAATACTACTCTTCGTTGTACACTTACTTTTTACATGTTTTAGAATGGATGGTCATCACGTAATGGGATTCTCTGAATCATTTGCAATGCTTAATTAAGCAATTAATGGCTTTGTGTGCTCTGCTCACGGGTACTGATGAAAACCAGTAGCCACGCACATCATCTTCAACGTCAAGTGGGACAGTCTTGAGATTGAGAAATTAAGGCTCAACTTTCTGCATGCCGTGGATGACAAGATCTAGAACCAGTCACGGCGTCATGGGGATTGTTGTAGAATACAGAATAGGCCGGTATATGATATTCCATTGAACCAGGGACAGGGGATACATTCACATGCATGTAGCTAGCTTTGATTCAGGCAATTTTATGGCCGACACCCAGAAAGAGAGATCCATCCTTTTGTTGTCACATGTCAGGCCTGAGGGAGAATCTCGCAATCGGAGACCCAGACCCCACCCGGGCCATGACAAGAGCCCATGAGAGCGGCGGAGCTTGACTGCTAACAGAAGAAAACAAATTACATATATTGTTTCCTGAAGAGAAGGGGTTATGAGGATTGTTGGCATTTGAGAATGTTATGAGGCTAGCTCTTGATAGCTAGCTAATAGGGGAGGGTTGAGGACATTGATTTGAGATTGAGACAATCATATAAGATTAAAAGTAATAATACGGATCCATCGAATATACAAAGTGTTTTTAACACTGCACAGAATAATGTATTTGTCTTTATAGCCTCAAAACCGGATCTATGCAAGAAAGAAGAACACAGATGGAGCAAGGACTACATACTAGTTGATACTGGTCGTGCTTTCCTTCTCAACTAAAAAAGTAAACAGTGACGGCTTATCTTCCGAGGCCTTTTGTCTCAAGCTGTGAAAGGGAAACCATATATATACATGGCAGTTCTGTCGGGTGAGAATACGCGCGTACAACCATCACCATGGAAGGGTAGCTTATCCCTATTCCCTTTCAGAGCTTACATACATTTACATGGCGACAATGGAACATCTCTACCGCCTTATGGGACAACAGCAAGAGCTGGTCTCAACTTTCGGGCATCGTCAATGATTTTGGCTAACTAGATCTGCTTCCAATACCTTAATTATTAAACTGCTGCTTTCCTTCAAATTTCTACACGTGAACTCTCACCCTGGCCTCCCCCAGTCACAAAAATATCGGGCGGTAGGGCCTAAGCTTGCTGAAAAGGTTTTGTCTCAAGTCTTTATTTAATGTCCATCGATCGTCATCAACCTTAACCCCATTAATTAGCTTTAGTTTCTCTTGGTAAAAGCGGAATACATAGTCAAAGTCGTCCAATTTATATATATATATATATATTCCCAAGTATAAAAAACTTTCATCTTTTAAGCACATTCTAATGACGGCTCTGTATGGGTGTCTTTCTTTCAGCTTCGTCTTTTATCAAAAGAAGGAAGATATATACCATTCCAAAAGACATCAACATCACGACAGATGTATCAGTGGAGCTACAGAGCCAAAGCCAAAGAACACAGGTTCAATTGCTAACATGCAGTTCGATCGGATGCATACAATCCACAAATGGAAGAAAATAAGTAACCCAGTGAAAAGCACAGACTTTGCTGATCAAGTATATATATCATCCACTTTGTTTGCCTCATTGTAGAGTGAAGACACGAGTA
The DNA here is from genome assembly GCF_056320005.1 of Nelumbo lutea. Taxonomy (NCBI): domain Eukaryota; kingdom Viridiplantae; phylum Streptophyta; class Magnoliopsida; order Proteales; family Nelumbonaceae; genus Nelumbo; species Nelumbo lutea. Next base: position 18,863,601 of record NC_142688.1, read on the forward strand.
AGGTGGAGAGTCAAACTGCCCCCAAACAAGTATGGTGGTGGTAATCTCCGGTTTCAATACTGATCAAGTATGAATCTGAAACAATGAGGCGATCGAGTTTTAAAAGAGTTTGGAAGAAAATGTTTACGTCGTCAGTTGTCACCCGTGAGCTCTAGAGGATCAGAAAGTAAGAGATTTCTATGGTCCACGTCATGAAAAGCTAGCTGGTTCTTGAATATTATTGAAGAGTCACCTTACTCATGAATAACTCATTATCCATGAAAATGAAACTAGGCATTACAAAATTTGTTTTTTCTTATTTTATAACCATTGTGGTTAGGGCAATTACATTTGGCACTTACCTCGAATTTAGATGAGCTGAAAATGTATGAAGAGCTAGAGATAAAAACCTGCACAAATACACAAACATTGTTGTTACATTATTAATTCCCCCTTCAGTCCTTGCTAGACTCCTAGTTGTCAAAAATGGAAGAACCCCAGTTTCTATCCTGGATCTATTTGGTTCCAAAGAAAATGTGACAAACTAGTAGGAAATTTGGTAAGCTTTTTTGAAGGAAATTGAAATGAGGTGTGTTTGCTTAGCATGAAAAAGGAAAATGGCAAGATTTTCAAGACCGATCAAAAACTTGTATGATGATTTACTTTTAATTACAAGAAAAGGTTGCTGCAATAAGCATGGTAGAACAGTAAGTAGGCGTGGGACCAGAATGTCAGAAACAGTATTTTTCAAAAATTGATTTGCTGTATTTTCTCTCTCCAACAATTCACCTTGTTGAAGAATCAAGAATCTATGATTTTCCCTATCAACCAAACGGAACACAAAGCTAAATTTCTGTTGACTTTGCTTCCTCAGAGACTAGACACTTCACAAGTTCCTTTCAAAGTGACTTGTCCTCAGGAATCAAAGCCTCTATCAGGACCATTCCTGAGAGGCAACAAATTTCACCTAGTTGGTAGTTCCATCTAAAAGTGACATCTCTTCACTAATCAAGACCTGCTTTGTCAGGCCAAGCATTCACTGATAGATCTGCTCTCTCTCTCTCTGAGAATCTTTTTTTCCCATCTCACGACATTCCACAAATGAAATTTTGCTCCAACTTCCTGGCCGACGACTCATTGCACACTGGTTTTTCTTTTTATACCTGATATGATTAGAGGGCTCGCAACTCAATGGCCAGACTCTGGTACGCAGGTTGAACAGTAGCTACTTATGCATCACATCGATGTAAAGGATGGAGCCAAACTCCACTAGCTACTTCACGCTGAGTTTGCAACGGAACGGTGGTGTGAGCAATCCCATGATAAAACCCTAACGTATTCGCCGGGGAAAATAACTTTTGTATTTTATTCAGTTTCAACTTTCAACCTCTCCTTGTCACAAGTTTACTTGTTGGTCCCCTTTCAATTGTAACTCCATCAAATGAGCAAGCAAACACAAAAGCTTGCTTTTGAGAAGCTTCCATTTGTCACAGGCTGGAGAACCTTGTTTGTTTAACTACCCACGACCAACAAAGGCTTACAGAAGAAATTATCGATGGCAAATTTGGATATACTATGGGCAATGGTGATAATTAATTTATCCTTCATTGCATTAATTTGTCTCACTCATGTTTAATTGGGGGGGGCAAAGAAAAAAGATTGAATGAGGTTTGCTCTTTTGAACCAGATTAGGTGGAGCCGGACTACCCAGAACTGGGCCAATCTTTTTGATAGTTCCAAGCTAAAGATTTGTATGGGACAGAATCAGCTTTTTAAGGCCAAATCTGCCATCTTCCTGATAAAAAAAAAAAAAAAAAAAAGAATATCATCTAAGCTTTCAGAGGTGCTTACTAGTTACTACTCGTGAACTCTTTCCCCTCACACTGCCTGGTACATCTACCAGTGGCACCGACTAATTAGACTCTACTGGAATTGGATCAGATTTTGAAGTACTATGAAATTCAAGTAACTAAGAAACTTTTTTCAATGCAGATCCCATGAGGCTTCAGCCTATAGTTCCAAGTTCAATTCCAACTCTATTGATGAGAATAACTTCGATTTTATTAATTTTGTCCTATTGCTCGGTTTCAAGTTTCAAATTTGAATTAATGTAGAAGGCTTATGAAAAGTTTTCATTCTGAAATGTGTCAGTTTGAAACATTTTAACTATTATTATATATTATATAGTTCCTTCTACGGTAAAGCTTTAGTTCATTTTGATCGATATAAACGCTATAAAAAAAAAAAAAAAACAAGGTTTTACATTGCAAGAAGGGGTAAATATATAGCTCAAATATTTGAATTTGGAAATTTTTCACACATTACACATTGAAACAGATGGAGCCTATGTCTTTTATTTTTCATTTTATTTCAACAACTTTGTTTCCCACCACTTTCCAGTTATGAAGGGATCTTGCGTTTGAAAACCCTGTTTTATATCATAAAGTGTGTCAACTTTTTTTTGAGCTTGCTTATTGAACTGTATTTTTAAGCTCAAATAGATTTTCAATTTCCGATGTTACTCTGTTCATCTTACACTTAGTCACAAGGCTGAAAACAATTACATAATAAACTCAACTGAGCATTATTGCAACCAGCCAACCATTCAATGTTATCTATTCATATTTACTTGAATTTGGAACAATGTTTTTGTATGTGTTAGTTGCAGCCAACAGCCTTTATATATGAAACCCCCTTCTTTTTTCTGGCTTGTAGACAAAAGCTCTGCACTGGCGAAATTAATAAGAGATTAGCATCTTTGACTGTGGACTGCTTTCTACTAAAATGTTAATAAAATTTATAAAATGTGATAAATGTTCAGCTTAAAAGCCGCCTCAACCCTCAATGTGATATATATTATTCACAAAATAAATAAATAAGTAAACCAATGTCGTTACTGAAAACAAAAATCTTATTTTCTCTACGAGCTTGTTTGGAAACCATATTAAATGAAAAATAATCGAAAATCCATGTACTAACTAAATCATAAAATGCTGTTCAACAACATACTTGCATATCCATCCATGAACATTTTTATTTTTATTTTATAGGAGACAATCAGCCGAATGAAATCACCGTGGGTCAACCTTCTGTTTTTTTTTTTTTTTTTCCACCAAGAGGCAAGTCAGAACAAATTTAGTTGGTTGGTTACTGAAGAGAGGTTTGAAGCCTTTGAGTGGATGTTGCAGGAGGATAGGTTTAAGCACTATTTCCTTAGGCTAGGCTTCTAGAAGGGCACATTTGTCAGTTCATAAATATGTGTCCCACAGGATTCCAAAACATTCCGACCAAAGCAATCAAACTAAAAACACTTTTTTTTTTTTAGTTGGGTCTCTTGGGTGTGTGGAAGAAAAGCACCCCTTACATAATAAACATCCCCAATGGAAGGAAGCACAAGAAACATAAAAATGGGTGATGAGATGGTCCCCGATGAATAGCAACCACTTATTCGAAAGACAAAAAATTACAGCACCATCTCTTACTTAAAAAAAGGGTAAAAAAATACAGAGATTCAGCAATCCATCAAGCTCTTATGGCTGGCTTCAGTCTTCTCGGAATAGCCATTTTCTTTTCTGCCTTGTTTTGTTTCCTGCATTTCTACAGACACCGCCCTCCATAACCTGCATTTCTGAACAATGCTTGCTTTATGTCTTCGGAACTAACTACTGGTCTCTGCTCCATTTCCTATAACCATGCCAAGGGATCATGTAACTCTAATCGGTGGTAGCCATGAAAGAAAAAAAAAAAAAAAAAAAAGAAGAGCAAAAGAATAATATAACTTCCATTAAGTAGACTAAAGACTAAGACAGGACTACAAGGCCAAAAAAACGAAAAAGAAGAAGAAAAGAAGGAAACTGTGTTGATCGAATCGTACCTCCGAGCAAGAAGCTTGCATTGCAAAATCATTGAAGCAACTTATAACACACTGTTGGATCTCAAGGCCTAGTGCTTCCAGTGTGGTAACGGTTGATAGCAGCAATCCCGGTTTTCCGGCACAGCAAATCTCGATCCGGGTATCTAGGTTCCTTCTTTCCACATCAAACTGCAAAAGAAAATTTTGACTCGGTAATTCGCTTAAAATCAGATTAATTAGGAGTTTTTTCATCTGAGGATCTCATCTCATTCGCAGAAAACCATACCTTGGGTGTGTTTCTTACGAGGATTTCGTTTGGTTTTAGCTCCTTGAAAATGCTCATCAGGTTCAACTGATTGGAACCCACTTCGATCTCATCCTGCAAGTTCTTGATTCTCTCTAGCAGCTCCTTCATGTAGTCTATGGTGTCTCCAAGTATAGACGTTCTGTCCATCTAGCAATCATAAATGCCCATTTCGATCAGAACCATGCATCAGTGCTATGTCTTGAGGCACAACAAGTTTGTCCATGAAAAAAAAAAAAAAAACTAAGCAGGAGATCGATGGTAAGAAACAATGGTCCAATCAATCTAGATGGGAGAAAAACGGAAACCCCCAAAAGTAAATCTGGAGAGAAAAAAAAAACCAAAAAACCGAAATCAAGGAATGAAGTTCAATGGTGATAACAAACCTTGCTGATCTTAGGAACCACCGACCGGAGCATCGAAAGACGATCGTTTAAACGCTTCCTTCTCCTTCTCTCGGCCATTAGATTTTTGGATGGCTGACCCTCCACCTTCTTTGATCGGTTCTTCCTCTCTAAACACAGGCCCATGTTGAAAACAGGAAGCTCGGGAGCTTGGACGGGCTCAACCTTGCAGGTAGTCGGCCCCTCCTCGAAATTGCGAGGCTCATCGCCGAGCAGACCCGGTTCATCATCCTCCATGAGCGAGGATGGGTACTCTTCTTGAGACGGGAACGATGGGGTATCGTTTTGCTTCTTGTACGAAGACGAATCATCCATCTCAGGTATCCAAAATCCATCTCCATATGGGCAATAAACATCATTCAAGGAACCATCGAAACCAGTACCAGTAGAGGTAGACATGGCGGTCGCGAGTCCTTCGAACGATGAATTTGGCCCAACAACCAAACCTGGGTTGTCTTCAAAACAATCAAAGCTCCACCCATTACTGAACAACTCATTCATGCCTCCTCCTACAGCAGGGAAGGTCTCCCAACTCTCTCTTCTTAGAGCTAATAGCTCCTCTAAGAAACCATGATCATTAAGTTCCATCTCTCGCCCTCCCCCCTAACACACTGCTGTGTTAATTACCAGTCGCTCTCTCAAAAGAAAAAAAAAAAAAAAGTAGCTCAAAGCAGGATGCCAATCCAAAGAGAAACCTTGACAAGATGAAGTTGCACCAAGCGGGAAGGAATACATATATATATATATATATAAACACATATAACAAGACGAGGCTTGCTAATAAACAAATGAATTATGGTATGTAATATGTAATATGGTATGTGATGTGCATTTGCACCTAGAGCCTAAGATTGAAATGGAATCTACTTTTTCTTCTACTCTCTTCTCTCTCTCTATTGTTTTCTTGTCTCTCTCTTCCTTACCCTCAGTCTCTCTCTAAGGTGATTTCGTGTCTTTTTCACCGAAATCTGCAATCCAACAGACTTAATATTTAATTCCCATCTTCTGAAAACTTTGACCCACATATCTGTCTGAACCGAAAAGGATGGACTTAGCATCATAGACCCTGTCAGGTTCTTTGTATAATACAATCTCTGAAATATATTAATTGGTGATGAACAGAAAACTACAGAAACCAACGCGCATCTCTCTCTCTCTCTCAGGCATGAGCCATGGTGAAGTGCTGAGTTGGGTCCCATTCTCAATGCCTCTCAAACTTTAGCTGAGCTCACAATTTCAAATGGGTAGCGGGTAGGTGGGTCGCAATTGTTTCCTGAACATTTTCTATTTGATTAGGAAACAATAATTTGTGTAGTTTGTTTCTAACTGCGTCCATTCTCAATGCTTTTTTATTTTTCTTTTCTGTCTCCTGTATTTTTTTCTTATACTTCTCAGATTAGTAGTTGATGGCATCTCTCCATCTTAATTCTTAGCAAGTTAACGAATACTCTTTACGCACGTATACATTAAAATACTAATCCAATACTATTAATTTAACGGGCAATTTTGGCATTTTGACCGTATTGATAAAGGGCACTGTCAACAATTTTGTCTGGGACTTGCTTGTTTTTACTCAGATACATTAATTGTCGCTTCTTTTACTGTAATGGTGGCAATTCTCCAGTCGACCCGCCAACCCGTCCGGATCTTTTTTTGACAAGGTATCTCATAAATCTAATCATCTGACTGTGTAAAAATAAAAAATAAAAAAGTAAAGAAAGAAAAAGCATGAATAAGTTGTCCCAAGCAGACCCAGTATGACATTTTCCTGAAAGTCGTCTGTTCGAAAAAAGAAAGAATCCATCGGGTTCGGGTTCACTGTTTATGATATTTAGGCCCACCAACTTACTTTTTCGATGTAAGCTGGGATTGAGGAGGTTGAGATATTGGGTGAGTACCGTCCTATCGAGCTACATGGTCGACCCGGATGTTTTTGTTAATATGTATGAGTGGTATATTTTGTTGTATTGAGGACACGAAATGATTATCGTGGGAATATTCATGATAATTGTACCAGTAAACACTGCTAATGCTCACACTGCCAGTACACTAGGTACTGTTTGTTGTCTTTATTTTCCTCATTCTTGTCATTTCTTCTATCACATTTGATTATTAATGTATATTAATAGTCATTAATCAGCAGCATTAATTGGTAATCACCAATTTAGGTCTGTGATGAGAATGGACAATTTGGAGGGATGGGGCCTTTGATGCACGTACATCTGATCTACCAGCAGGGGAGATCAGGCCCATAATTATTACGATGATGGTTGATGGGGGGGCCTTGGTTGTGGAATAAGATGGTAACAACGTGGGCCTAGATGATCCAACCTCAATCACCAATACGAACAAGATGACATGCCACAAATTTTGTCTTTGACAGAGTTAATGATACAACACAAATTTGTAATTTGTATTTGCACAGGTTTGATCTTTTCATCTTTGTACTAGTACCAATTGCCAACTCATCATTACAAACTCATCCACCCTTTTGCACTTGTTCCTCCTGTTTGATACACTTTTGGTGTCTTTGTCATCTTAAATTCTTAATCCCCCAGCGCTTTCACACAGACATAACCATGCACACTGTTGATGTGAACCAGTCCATGCTTGCTCGAGAAAACCTAGTTGGCTAGACTCCCCAACTACATACAGATGGTATGGGTTGAACCAAGTCTAGTCTAGTCTATTAGTACATTAATTACATCAACCCAGCTCAGGCCAGCACATTTATGGTCTGTTGCCATCAGGGCCTGCTGGTGCATACCATAGATATATGTATAGATTGAGGATAGAAGAGAGACATATATATATATATATATATATATATATAGCCGAATAGGAATTGGTAGCTCGAGGGAGTCGAGGAGTAGAGACTACAGAAATAAATAAATAGACTAGCTAATAGCGGAAGAATTTTATTGTTGTTTATTTTCTAATGAAGTACTGCTTTCTGCTTCCTCATTCTTATTACCAAATAAACAAAGAAACTGAAATACAGTTGTGTCGTCTAGAAATGAAAATTCAAAATTAAATCTTATTGGCTGCTCAATTATTAGAGGCAATTTGTGTTTAAAAAATTAAGGGAAATACGAGAATAAACCAGTGCAGCATCTCAATAGTGCCATCTGCTCCTCATGTTGGTTGCACCCATTAAAGGCCAAAACAGTCTTTTTCTTTTTTTTTTTTATTCTCACTCAGATTTCCTAAGAAGAAATCATATAAGTTATAAACCCACCATCTCTTGAAAACATGGTTTTCTCGATGCTATTAATAAGAGGCAATTTGATTGAACCCAACCAAGATGGTCCGAGCCACATGGTACAAGGGAATTGATGAATGAACTAAGAATTTAATAAATTTCTTAAAAAGAAAAGGGTAAATTATAAAGTTCTCCCATATTATGGAGTCAGTGATAAAGACCCCTCTATTTTAATTTGCAACAAAGAGCCTCCTACGACTTTTATGTTGGAATAAATATTCCGTTGGCCGTTAAATCAGATCATGGAAAGTGTTAAATTATTAAAATGCCCTTTTGAATTTTATCTATTTCCTTTTTCTTCTTCAGGCGTGAATTCTAGAAATTCTTTATCTCATTTTGTACTTCCACGTAACGTAACAGTGCTGCAATTTGAGCCCACTATAATTCCGTTGATAAAATTGTTATCAAGGGACCTGAAAACGTCAGTGAGATCAATGGGTGGAACGTCTTTCTCCGACTTAACTCCATTGCTAACTCTGTGAAAATAAATGAAAACCAAATTAGTTAACAGAGGTAATTTGAGCATTTAAAAAAATGTAAACATCTAGCTGAGAATCTTTTTCGAGGTTAGGTGACGGCACGCTAACGGAGTGGTTTTTTGTCTAACGGCTAAAATTTAGGAAATCTTTATTGCAAATCAAAGTATAGGGTGTTTGTCACTGACCAGTGACCCCATAATAAAAGGAGGGTCTCTGTAATTTATCCAAAAGAAAATTCACAAAACACGTGGGCTTACGCCTGGAAAGCATACGAGTAGGTTGATAGGATAGGCTGGTAGCTGTAAGCAATTTTATCCAGAAGGGAAAATAATAGGAATGAAGAAAGATAAATATTCCGGTATAGATTCTTCACACCGAAGTTGGGTGGGCCCGAATTTTAACAATTCTTTGCTAAAACAGAGTATGTTTTTTGCAGTTGAATTCTGGGTAGACGTGCTTCTCCGTCCTCCCGACCTGCTGCGCTGCAATATCATGGGAATAGTGTATGTATATCGATGGGATGGAGACTGATGAGTGGGCCCAATGGCCCACCTTCTCATTCAATGAAGAGGATCCGAGTGCGACTCAATTTATGAGTAACATTAGGCTCTCTCTCGGGTGTAAAAGAACACGGACACTGTAAGTAGAAGATGATCTATCGATCTTGACACCTGGCAAACTGATTTGACAGTTCTGTGTACTCCTTATGCCATGCTAACTCCAACAGTCCAATTGGCAAGTGTCAGCCCATCTTCTGCCACATAATACAAGAGTCAGTTACATTATCCACAGTTGTTTGTTTAGCACTTCTTCCTCCCCCAAGGAAGAATATCACTTGGGCAGTCGGCAGAGACAAAGAGTATATATGGAAATGATATCAACAGAACACATCTCTCTCTATCTCTCTCACCAGTCTCTACTGTCCGGCTGCTATTTTTTTATTTTATTTTATTTTTTTATTTTTGAAAGCTAGCTGATAATATACACGAAATGATCTGAGTCTAAAATGTCATCATCTTCCAGTAGAGTATATATGCACAGTAAGATGATGCACACATGAGCTGAATCCATCATATGTCATATTGTCATCCTTTGTATATATGTATGTGGCAGTAAAAAGCCCTAAACCTACAGTACTGTATACTCCAGACTCCCACGTATCTCCAAGATGTCGTCGGCAGACTGTAGCAGCTCAATTCGACTATTCTCAACATAAAAGTTGGAGTAGGTTGGATATTCCTTTTCAACGATGGATGGAAAAAAAAAAAAAAAAAAAAGGAAAGAAGGAAGAGCACCCCCAATGTTAGAGTCTTGAGACTTGACTCTTCATAACTAACGTAAAGTGATGATTATTATCAAGCTGAGAGGCAGGAGCGTAGATCCATAGAGTGGGGAATGAAGGAAGAATTTCACAGTTCACATGACACATACAAAATCGAGGGTTACGCATCTCGAGGACAACAATGTGATTACAGAAACGACCAACCCGGCCAAAGCGACATGTGAGTCGTGACTATCTCACCCAGGCACACATTAACCATTCTATGTGTCCAACGGTCCAACCGTGAAAAGCCGCCTCTAAGACAAGCGACCGTATCATATATCATATATACAAATCAGCCCTCATAGTCTTGTATATGTTAAAAATAAAATCAATCACGGAATTCTTTGGGAATGTATTAAACATTATATTATGAGATGCTTAGAAAAATGTATTAACATAATATTTTATTCAAGTTACGAGATCAGTTGGTTCTAGTTCTCACAATATTAATTACATGCATTTTGCAAACCCAATTGCTTCAGCTTCTGAGTTGACTGGAAATGAGCGTGGTTTGCCAGGTGGCATACTTAGATCGATGGACTAATAATTGCTCGGGGAATTAAGCAGCTAGGTAGACATTTGCCACTATCAGCCCTCCACGTGGCAAAAGTTACAAAAGATTAATACGTTAAAGTGTCACAAGTGGTGACACTGTTAAAGAGTCGGTGGCCCTCTAACACTAACAGCATATGACATGTTCCGGTACGGAGAAGACCATATATATCTACGGATGTGGGAAGTGAGCGGGACTATACCCCGAAGAAGATTGTCAGTTCTCAGGGTCAGGGTCAGGCAGGGGAAGAGTTCATCACGACTCACGAGTGGGAAGAGTGAAGACAGTTCTACTCACAAGACCATCAGAATTTGATTGATCTATTCCGATTCCATAGATCACAATTACATACTTACACATTTAAAGGGCGTTTGAGTGTTTCATTTTCATGTTTGGTTTTGGCCACTGCCACTGGATCGTACGTTCCGGTTGCACCACCAAAATCCAAACCCTGCTTCCGGGTTTTCACTTCCACGTGGTTCAGAACAAATGCTGTCTTATAGCGATGGTACTGGTACATAAACGACCGCACAGAAACCCTTTCCCATGTAATTTTATATAAAATATTTTGATTTAAGAAGTAAAAATCGTGAGTCGTGACAAGACCACGAGATAAGTAAGAAGAGCAGAAGAGGGTTGGGTTTGGGGTTGTTTGCGGGGAGAGGAAAACCCAAAATAAAAAACCATGGTCGTTTCCTCAAACTCCCAACAAGAGCGGTTTTCGTACGTTGAGCCTGTTAGCCTGGCCTCCTGCATCTCTCTCTCTCTCTCTTTCACTCTATGACTCATACCATACATCTGGACTGCCCACAATATCGGAGACGGGGATGAGTAATCCCTTGAAAAAACTGCTTTTTGAAAAACTTTGTCTGGTATTGAAAGCTTTTCACCCCCACAATCTCTTTCTCGGGTTAACTAGAAAAAGGGGTTAAAGAGGTACTGTGAAAATCAGGCAGGCTTTACACAGAACGTACGTACAGCTGCAACTCCTTTATTATAGTTTTTTAAAAATTTTCTTGGTTTTTCGTTTTCAAAGTTTTACAGAAAAAACTGCGAAAAGACTAGAGACCGGGGGAAGAAAAAACTGCAATCTCCGTAAACATCGGTAACCTTTGGCCGGGAAGATAGGAAAATTTATAATAATAATAATAATAATAAAAGGGCGTGGTAACGTCTCTCATGAGTCAAATCAGCACAAGAAAACGAGGGAAACTCAAAGGCCGGCCGATACATACATAAAAAGCCGTGATCTTCAACGACCTCTTGGCTCTTGCTGGTAGGAGTGAGTCACCCACTCACCACTCACCACTCACCAAATTAATTACCGCCCCTTTTCTCACTTGTCTCTTTCTTTTACTTGCGATTAATCCAATTCCAAGCCCCAACCAAATCCATCGTCAATGATCGAATGAACAGATTTCTCTCTCAACTCTAGATTGAAGACTGAACACCGAAGACTCGAAGAGGATGGCTTTCTCAGATTTCGCGTTGGGGGGAGGCTATATGCAACTCTTGAATTCTTCGCCCTACAGACATGCACATGTTTGGGCATTATATGACAAATTTGCACAAGATTATTATTAGTAGTTCTTTTTTTGTTTTTTTTTTATGGGTATCAAATCATATATTGTGGGAAGAAATGGTAGAAGTTGCGTAAAGCCGTGGTTGGTTCACTAGTTACTACCAGTCTACCATTTATGGGGTTAAAGCTTCTAAAAGGATTGCATTGATCATGATCATGCATGTAGATGTAGGGAGGGGCTTTTGGCTTTTGGATATGGCGCTCATATCAGACCAAAATAATAACAAATAATGTGGTGATGAGGTTGTTTTTAGTAGCTGTGGACGGACTCGCTTTTGTCTTCTTTCTTTACACAGTCATTGCCCGCGCTGCATCCCCTCGCCATTTGGGGGCGAATTGCGATTTGCGATTTGCGAATGGCGATGCATCATCATCATCATCATGCATGGACAGCCAATCTCTGGCATCCTATTTTCATGGTTTTCATGATGGATTAGAAATGGGCTTGTAGCTTCTGTTTGAATATAATGTCATGTAATGTCAAAGTGTATACTGACTAGGTGTGAGTGTCTGAATAGGAGTAGCCAATTTGCAACTGCTTGTATACGTGGTAATGTGTCAGGTGTGGGTCATATACATACGGCCACTAGACTACCAACGACAACAGAAACAACGAACTAAGTTGGTTTTCTGATTCCAATGTTGGTTGGTTGGGGTGCACGAGAGAGAGAGAGAGAGAGAGAGGAACCGAGTTCTGACTGGTGAGGAGAGAAATAATTATAAGAACTAAGAAATGATTCAGAAACAAGTTTTGAATCCTTATCAGCTGATCTGTAATGGTTTAACTTGGGCACATACTTGTTAATCTAACTTGTCCACATAACTGGCATTGCCACATTAATTGAATGCATTATTCACTTCCATTTTTTATACTCAAAATCTGTATTTTAATAAGGCTGCGTGGGGGTGACGACATGAACGACGGAACAAGCCAATCATAATAATAATAATAATAATAATAATAATAATAATAATAATAATAATAACCTTTACTTATGCCGTAAGGTTAATTGCTAGGTGGGGGCTCGAATTGTCTATAATAATAATAATAATAATGAGGATTGAGGAGGAGGATGATATTATCAGCAAGAAATTGAGGCAAAGTAGTTTCAGAGTTTAGTTACTGATTACGTTTACGTGGGGGAACCCGTATCAACAATGAGATAAGCAAAATTTGATGAATAGTGTAGCATATATTTTGTTATTTAAGCCCCCACCCGCTTCCCTTCCCTGCCGCTATAAGGCTTCCACGACACTTGACTGTGTTTTCTTCGTCTTTTTAGCGATATCTACTTCTACCTAGGGATATATATTTACACCGACTCTCTTTCAACTTTTCTTTCAATTCGTTATTCTCATGTTACACCAATTGTTTATATTTAGGGTCTATTCGTTTACCATTTTGAAAATTATCAAATATCTTTTTTGGTCTCATATATTAAAGTTTTTGTTTGTTATTTTACAGGTATCATTGCAAAATAAAAAGTTAAATAATTATATTTTAAGAGATAAAAGATAAGAGGAAACAAAAATTATTTTTATTTATAAATTAAAAAGATTGTTCAAAAAAGGTAAGAGTTAAGAGAAAATGAATAGACCCTTAATCTCACTGACTACGATACCTGAAGGAGCTCAATCGGTTCAGTTAATTTTACTTATTATATATATATATTCAGATCAATTAATATGTGTCTAGATTCTTTAAAAAAATACTAATATCTCTACAAGGGTTTTTCTGTTATGGGGATGAAAAATTGGATGGACCGGTTTAAAATTTCGTCCATCCCACACTGGTGATATAGATGAATCCACACCACCAAAATAGAGGAGTTTTATTTATTTTGGCCACAACTGTGGAGGAATTGTTCTATATAATTTGGACAATGTGTATGGTAGTTGGAATTCAAGTTTGATTTTGCATATCGCATATATAAGAAAAGAAATAATTTAACAACCAATCAGTAGAGTAAGTTGGAGCTCAAGTTCGATTTTTAATTAAACGGTGAAATTGATGAAAAAAAAATCTAAAGTGTTGATATCGGCTACTCTGGTCCGGTCTGAAGTCTGAACCGAACCGACCAGTTGATGTGTTTCATAGATTGCAAGGAAGACGACGAGGAATCTGGAATAAATCTCCTCCTATCTATCCTATTTCCTAAACTGCTCGGGGTGTGGGCCGGATATGGGTGTGGGTCCATGCAGCCTGTGCCTCATGAATTATTGATCAAACAGTGGTAGATGCTAATCATCAATCAAAGGTTGTCTTCAAAATCGACCACCTTCGCCATGGGATTGGGGCCGATTGGGACCACAAGGAACAAATCGTCAAATCATGACCACCATTTTTACTGTCCTCCCATCAATAATATTTTCTGAATTATTGCACACGCAGCAGCACTTACTCAAAAAATGCTGGGTTTGATTTGACTGTTTAACTTAGCTCCACCCATCAGCCCATCAGCCCATGACGCTGGTCTGACCCACCTAGAAGCTAAGGTGCTCTGCAGTCTAGATCGCAAGCCAATTCTTATATATACCAAATGGGGCCCACCAAGAACATTTGCATTCGATCATTCCTCCTAAATATACTGTATCTGAATGCATTATTATATATACATAATTCAGTATTCAAGTATATGCATTCATAAATATATTTAAAAAATAAATAAACACAAAAACCCTAAGCTAAGCTAGGCCCAAAGAAACGATTACAGATTTACAGATTACTTGGTTGCGGGGCCACCGGAATAAGTTGAGTAATTGAGATCATGATCAAATTATTTAGATTGTTGACTTAGGAGATTTAACTTTAACGAGGAACACCCGGAGCGTCTCGGTCTCGCCGACTCGCCCATCCATGGCTATGTCAGACTTGGAAAGGTTTTTTCTTTAGTTGATTATTAGGCTAGTAAAAAAATAAAAAGTAAATAGTTGCTGGTTTAGAAGAAATCGTGCAGATAATATAAAATATTGTATTAGAATGTCATTTTTAACTTTTTGAGAAGGAAGGTTTACTTGAGGATCACAACTGAAGGGATTTGTTTTTAGCCTAAAAATCAAAACTAAATTAGTCCAAAGGTGGTGGTCCTTAAAAGTTGCAGTAGAAAATTTGGCCAAATCTTACAACAACTTCGTGTAGTAGATAGAAAATTCTTCACAATCTTTGACAATCTTTCCAATTTCATTGTAATGATTCTTTCCAAACCCGAAACGATCCATTCAAAACTCACAACCAGTCCCAATAATATCTTTTCCAATGTTTTATCAGTCATGAAGCTAAATTAATCTTCTGTGTGCATGTGCGGTGCGGTATTGGGTTTGAACTTTGAACGAAGCTTTAGATACCTACCCGACTACCCGATTCAAATAAAGCTGAATCTTAAGCTTCTCGGAAGCACAAAAGATTATAGAAATATGAAATGGATTCTTCTAGTGAACAAAGAAACATCTATTGAGGATCTCCTCGTAGATTTTAAGCAGTATAAAAGAAGGGAAGCACATCCCAAACCTGATTGTTGTTTGGTAGCTACATAACATAAAATTGAACGAACTCTTTAAAAAAAAAGTTGGGTTGGATCTTTTCAAAGATTGTAACTGGTGGGTATAACATAGACCATGATAAATTATTTGGGTAGCTAACTACCACTGTACTCTCTGAAGAATCAATTCATTTATTATAATTTGTCTCCAAAGTTTTTGCTACAAAAAATCCAGCTTCCTAAAATTCAAGGACTACATATCACATTGTTATTAGCAAGATCACAACTGGCTCATATATATTATATCATGTGGAACAACCACATTCCCATTATCTTCCTCAATAACAGGAAAGGATATATATATATATATATATTTATATATTATTAGTTTCTTATTTCTTCTTTGGCCATGTGAATGCATATTGGGTTTCAGTCAAATTAGTTTGTGTAACTATTATTAGTCACCAATATATAAATCATATTGAGATTTAGGATCAATTTAAAAAGTGTTTTCCGAGCTTTTGATATATCCTGCAATCCATACTTAGTCTGTGGATAGAGACTAAATCACTATTGATTTGAGATATAGCGCATCAAGCAAATGGGTTTATACCATAGTAACATTTGAAATAGTGTTGAAATATTCTACTTTGACAACAAACCCAACCCCAAGGTACCAACCTAACTCCATATTGGATGTCAATTTCCAAACCTAACCCATCTTCAACCTCATCCCTTTTATTGGGGTTGGGTTCATATAGGCCTACCTCTAGTTTCACCCTTTCATGTCTGTAAGATATGGTCTAGCTGTCTGGAATAATTCGGGCATCATTATCTAAATGATAGGAGGGTCTAAGATAAAGTGGAAATTGAACTTTGTGGAAATCATTGCAAAGCTAGAATTGTTTTTTTTTTTTTTAATGAAATCCCAGATCTAATATCAACAGGACACTTCGAACACAGCTTCCAACATGATCTATAGCCATACATCTCGAACATGTTTTGAGATGGCAATCATGTTGGAAGATAGATATGCATGGAGTAATCCTTTTGCTCAGTAGTACCTAATTCACAACTAAAGCTACTGATCAACTACATTGAAATGAAAAAATAAAAAATAAAAAGAACAAAAAAATTGTCAATAATTACATTATTCAGTCTATTAAAATCTCAATTAAGGTTGAATTGTTTAATTTTGGGTTAATTTACATTTACTGTTTTTGCTTCTTTTGTTTATTTTCCTAGAACTTGAGGGAGGTTTTGTAAACATAGACCCTAACTCTATGCTCAAAGGTGTATTATTTTTTATTGTTTGTGTCTGCTCCCATGCTTTGGGTTAAAGCAAAGGAATCTATTTTGACAATTATGTATTAAATCCTGATGTTCAGAGAGGTGCAGTTTTCCTTGAAGATGAGAGATAATATGAACATTAATACACTCTGGGTAAAGCTAGCTGTGAGCACTATTCATTGCCTTAGGTAATACGGGACTCGATGCATCATAGACTAGTTTGTAATGTGATGCCTGATGCAGACCGTTGGGACACAAAAAGACTTGTCCATATCTTATGCTTAAGATATTTTTATGAATTTCGTTGTTTTAAAGGAAAAAAGATGTGGTGATCAAGATTCTTTCTTTTAGGGTCTATGATCCTAAATCCAGAGTTGGTTGTCATTAGGACGACAAAGCCATGAATGTTTGTGTGGTGAAGCAATTCCCTTGATTGATTGGTGAGTGGTGACCTCACAAAAACATCGATCCGTGCAACCAAACCAATCTCCAATTTATGTTTCAAAGCTATATATTTGGTTTAATTTTGCCTTCAATTCTCATTCTGAATTGCACCATTTTTTGCTCCAACTTGTCTTAGAGAAATGGGCATTATACCACCATAGCAAACAGACATGGAGACACACATATCGCAATTAGTGAAGTGCAAAAGGGGTTCAACACTTCAACTCGGTAAGCCTAATGCAAGCCCAAACCCTGAGAAGTACTGATTACTGAATGGTCATCCTATATCCCAAATTCCTAACCCAATCAAATGATGTGATTCCCTGTATTGGCTATTAGCACTCTTGTCGTGCTACGCCACCAACTACATGGGCCATCTCTTGAAAATGTTGAATAGCCCAATAAGCCAATGACCAGATAGATTCTATTCTTGTAAATGGTGTCTGTCTCATTTTTTCCTAAGAAAGGTAGGTTTTTCTGCCTCAGTTTGGCCCCAAATTCTCATTACTGTACTTCCTTTTCTGTTCCCACCAAACCAGAAACCTACTCTGATCAATTCCTCCGAGAGCAACATTAGATGCCTAAATTTTGAAGACTCCCGTCTCCCCTGTGATGAGCTAAAAGGTCTTATAGCTACAAAATAACGATTCCAAATTCCAAATATCAGAAGTTACCAAAACGAAAAAACAAAAATCCACATACCAGAGACCTAGGCATCCACGTAATACGGGAACACCATACAAATTTGCAAATAAGGTGGCCCAGCCCAATAGATTTCAACTGCGGCCCAATTAGGATGGATTCGGCCCATCACCTTTTCTTTTTCTTTTTTTTTTTTGATAAAACGGGATAATAATAGAGGGGTTACACAGCTCTGGGGTAGCACGTCCATTCAAAACAGAAACTTCATGAGCTTTGTTAGCTAACCAATCTGCAGCTATATTTGCTTTTCTGAAAACATGCTGATACTAATTTTTTCCTTCCAAGCTATATCTTATGGTCCTGCCGTCTTCAATGATATGCTTTAATCTCCATGGTGGTTTGGTTTTGTCGTTGAGGCAGTCAATGGCGAGCTTTGAATCACCTTCAATAACAATGTACCTACTTCTGAAATTGCTTGTTATATTGTGGGCCTCCCAAGCAGCCTAAGCTTCATCTAAATTCACAGTGGCAAATCTGATTTTGTAGGCTTTTAGGTCAAGAATATTTCCCAAGTGAACCTTTGCAATACAACCTATAGAGCAGCCACCACTTACACATGAGGTATCAAAATTTATCTTAATAGCATTTAAACATAGACTCTTCCATTTTACCGGACCAACTCTTTTCCTTTTTCTTCTTTTCCTTAGGAGCTGATTTAATCTCCCAAAAAGAGCCCAGATCTCTATCAAGAATGATAGCAGGAGGTAAGATTTTATTTTTGAAAGTTTTCTCATTTCTATTTTTCCAAATATGTCAAAGTAAAATTACAAAATTTTCCTTAATATCTGAATTTTGATAGATATTTAGATCATTATATTTCAACTTTTTCCACACCTACTGAACTGAGAAAATTAATTCACTTGTGAACTTGAATGCTTCTGTAAGTTATTGGAGTCTAATTTTCAAGTACAGTTCTTTATTTTACCAAGCCTTGGGCTAAAGAAACCAGCGGAGTTCCCTGTTATACTTTCTTTGAAGTAAGCCTAAACTAGGTTTGCCAATGCACAACTACACTCATCTATTTTTATTTTATTAATTTTGGAGGACCTAAGGTTTGCTGAATTGAGGATGTTAAGTTGGATGGGTGGTAAAATCAGAGAGGATGGCATGGTTTTCAAAGCGTTGTGGATCCGGACAGCCAGACCATTCTATTTCACCCTTAATCCCTTTTTTGACAAAAAACTGTTGATTTGGTGAGCGATCCACTGACTCGCTGATTTGAGCAATAGAACCGTCAACCCATCTGACACATGCCACAGTTTTTTGTGAACTGAACAGTTGAACCACTGACCCAAAAATCAGTGACCGAAGCGGTTCCAGCTCCAGGTCAGTTTTTAGAACATTCGAGGATAGTGAAAAAATGTGATCTGAAGTGGTTGGTATAAAAATGATTCAAAGGGTCATAATCTGACAAAATAAAATCATGGTTACAAGCTAGGGTATAGAGCTGATGTAGATTGAAGGATTGAATAGGTGGTTAATCTAGAGGGTTCTCTACTTGATAAATGGTTTGGATTTGGCCATGTCTTACCTCCACATGGCAACATAACCAGTCGCATAGGAAAGTTCCTTAAACCCAACTAGTTAAATTCTTTTGTATCTACATTCCACCAATCTGTCCATACATCAATAAATATACGTGTCCGCTCATACAAACGAAAAACAAATAAATAAATTGAAAGGCTAGGGGTGAATGAGCTTCAGGCAGCCTTGCTCACTAACGCTATGTTTAGGTTTTTTTGCCTTTTTCTTCCTTTTCCTATTCTTTCCCTCAAACTAAACACAGCCTAAAGACCTCCTCTTTCCACTGTTCCCCAATTTCATGCCACACAGTCACAACTACACATGCACATGCTTTATGCTTTTCACAAACTTATTTCAAGGAACCCGATAACATTTTTCATGCTGCAAATCTGAAGAAGTGTCTAAAGGGGTTCTTAACAATATGGTTGGCGTTGTTTTGAAAACAAAAAACAATTGCCATATCAGCAAATTATATTGTTTTTGTTGATGTTGCAGTTTTTTTGTTTTCAAAATAAAACCAACCATGGTCCATGTTGTTGAACACCCCCTAAAGCAGTGGTAGAGAGAGAGAGAGAGAGTAGTCAGGTTGATATGTTTGGCTCGTTTTCTATATTCATATCTGATTCATTGATTCTGTAGCTCCAACCGCTTTGGGTCATGACAGAGGCGGATCGCGATGATGGGCTTGGGCCAAACGGACAAGCCTAAACTTATGTAGCCCATCCATTTAACGAGTTATAGTAGTTAGATTGCTGGGGCAAGTGCTTGAATTAAAAGGAGTGCAAAATTAGGACATAACGCATCACATTACATGCCAAACGGGCTCTAGTTCTAGAGTATGTCTGCCTTAAAGTTAGGGTTCGACAGGAACGTGGACTAGTAGTATCCAAATCATTGATTCGTCTAACACTTGTTCGTCGGTCATAGCTAGTTGAAGACCGAAGTTAGTAAAGGCTCTCGTCTCGTCCACCCAATATGAGCCATTTTTTTGGTAAAATATGAACCATGGGTTTGAGGGCAATACTTGCCTATTTGGTTGCAACCATACCACTTTTCAATTTTCAGATTTAAACCTTAAAACCTTGCATTTGAACCCTAAGCCCTAAAGTTAGTGTATAGAATCAATTTCGTCAGACCCTTGTCCTCCAACTGGATGGGAGGCTTAGGAGCCATGGGTTCGGGGGATGGGCTACCCCCGTTGTGTAGCCCATAAAAAAACAAAAAAAAAAAAAAAAAAATAGCCAACACCCTATAGAGTGCATCAATAACATTGGTATTAAGGAAGCTAGTCACATTGCACATCCATTGTGAAGAAAAAGGAAATGAGCTAAATTATGAGGGTTTTAAATGAAAGGAGATTGAGTCAACAAGGGGCACCCTAGTGAAAATAAAGGACATGACTGGCAAATAAAAACCTTTTTTGTTGTTATCATGTTATCGTTATGGAATGGTCTGTTGGTTGTGTTCTTTATCGAAGAAGTATAGACAATATAGGAATCTCCGACGTGGCAACAAGTTTGTATTTTTTTTCTATAAATAAATACTTGGCAACAAGATTAGGTAAACAAAAAGGGGCCTACGTGTTTTCTTCCCCGCCCTGCATTTAAGCGCCAAAATTTCAGCTCCAAGAAGCAAGAACTCTTTGCCACCCGTCTTGTTTGGTATTGTTTTCTTAGAAAACAGTGTCATATAGGCATCATGTCAGAGAAAACGGAAATGGAAGCAACACCCTCACCCTCTTGTTTGGTATTGTTTTCTTAGAAAAAACGTTGCTCCAAATCACAATTTAGAAATCGGAAAAATGTAATTTGGAGCAATACCAAATTTGATGTTTTCTCGGAAAATGGTGCATTGATGCCAATGATGCAATGATATGGCATCAACGTAGCATTATCTTGCACATTGGATAATAAAATCAATGTTGAAAATGTTGTTGTTAACATTGGTACCAAACAAAACCAATGTTGTTTTCTCAAGCGATGTTTGGCATCGATGCCATTGTTCCAGAAAACGATGACACATCAGTGCCATGTTAGAAAAATCAATGCTCCAAAAAACGGTTACATGTTTGGAACTGTTTTTCCATAAAAAACATTGCCCCAAACCATGCCTTGGAAAACGAGAAGGCATGGTCTGGCCCGTCTGAGGAAAAGCCAAATTCGATGTTTTCTCAACTTGGAGATTGTTACTACCAATGGTAACATGATGTGACTAACGTGGCATCCAACGTGTATTATACTTAAATTGATATGGTGCATTGCAATGCATCATAGCTTCTCTCCTCTTTTAACGAACCCTAAAACATTTTTTTCTTTTGTGTTTTTTTAGTTGTTGGAGGTCTGCATTGTCTTCCTTTCCTAGTCACCAGAGATCTACCTGCGTAACCAGTCACTAGAGAATCAATCTCATCAACAGAGATCTAGAGTTCTACCTTCTGTTCAGTCGCTGGAGGTCTAGAGTGAAATAAGTGTTTTTTTTTTCCACCATTGAATTTAAGATAATATATACATAATAGAAGCATTGGATAATAGATACCAATGCTGAAAACAGATATGGAGCACTGGTAACCAAACAGAAGGTGGTGGTGGTGTTGCCCCAGGAAACATCATACCTGACAGCAACGTTTCCAAACAAAAATAAAGACACCATTTTCTCAAAAAACAATGCTTCTAACCCACACATTCAGGCAGCATTGATGCCAAATACATACTGAAAAAATGCCTCTATAACACCACCGGTTCCAAACAAAAAATAAAACATGATACTTACAACTCTACATACTCAGCACCATTTTTCTTAAAAAATAGTGTATTGTTCTCAGCACCAATGACAAACACCTAGTTTGTGTTTCTTTTTGAGAATTACTAAATAAATATTGTAAGCGGCTAATTTTGTTCGGACAATTAAGCGTCAAGACAAGGTGGAGATATATGGCTCCCATAGACTGGGGGAGTAAACACGTGGGCGATTTGGATAGCTCCTGATTTTATGATCGGTTAATATTAGGCCACACAGCTTCTCCAACTCCAACCAAATAAAATAGGTGGGCTGTCTTGAAAATAAAAGCCCAATTAACTGCATTAGTTTGGCTGCATGTTCCATCATCATCAATTCATCACTATCATAGCTAAGGAATAAAGTAGTAATACATGCACGCATTAGACCTGTTTATAATACCCAAAAATATCGCGGTCCGATTCGATATTTGTGGATTTTAATATATAAATTTTATATATTATATTATATATAAATGTGATATATATATATATATAAATTTATTATATATAAAAATTAAAAAGTAATCAAGTTTTTTTTATATTTTAAAAATTAAAACAAAGTTGGATTATATTCAGATCGATGCAAGGTTTTAATGATTGGATCATATTCGGATATTGCTGAAACTGATCCAAATTCAATCCGATTACAGTACTAATATATATATTTTGAGGGAGATTACAACCCTAATGGCTAATTGGCATCCCCTTTTACTGCCATTTTTAAATTAAAAGTTTTTATAATTTTGGGTGGCTGACATCTGTTGAAGATAGCTCCAAAATACAATGTGGAGTATAGGCTGGTGTGGATGGAGCTGGAGTAGTGAAAGCATTGCCATCTGACAAGTGCCGATGTAGCTAATTGTAGTCCAGATCACCTCACTAAAATCCCTTTCAAACTTCAACCTCCTCCCAATATGATCTGACACTGTATATCTCGTATATGGCTGCCATTTTCATGGTGAGATGTGGTGTTGGATTATGTTGGAAGGGTATTCGAACGAAACGTGTTGTGTTGTCACATAACAGGTGATCTGAACGACTGAACCCAGTAAAATGGAAGCTTTACATGCACATTTGTGCGTGCAGTGAGAACATCTCCCCTACTTGTCATGGGGAGCCAATGCACTGTTTGAATGTACTGTGCGGCATTTTTTGTTGGGCGTAGATATGATTTCATTAAATTAAATAGTCCTCTAGTTGACAAAATAAACGAATTTGATTGGTCACATCATCTCTCCATACCCATGTGGCATATCTAATAATAGATCCCCAATCTCCTGTCCACCATAATTCTGCCCATGCCTACCCACAATACATTATCCTATGAATTGGGAACATCTTCCCCTGCATATGCAGAGGATGAAATGTTCTCCATATATGGTTGAGATAAATATGGGCAGAATTCTCGTGGAATCGAGATCCAGACTCCTAATAATAAACCAACCTTATTTACTATATAAAAAATATGGTATTATTAGGAGTCTTGAAGATTTAATTTCTTCCCCTGCATATGCACTTGATCAATCTATGTTCGGTCCATTACTTGAAGATTTAATTTCTTAACTATCACTTCGTTGTCCAAGAAAACTTGCACCAATTGGCATTGTAACTCTATAGTAGCTTCTAAACTGTCTTGCATCGTGCTTGTCACCAGGTTGTTTGATGACAAAGTTGTTGCCTGCGTTGTTTGTGCATTGATCATAAGATCATTCGGTGAATAAAAGATAATGGTTTTTTTGCTGTTGGGCATAGAGATTACATATTTAATTTATCGCAATAGAGGGTGAGACTTGAATCAACAATTATGTCATTTGCTTTGTCCAACAGGCAGGATCTACATTCTTATTTAAGTGAAACTTTTTATTGCGTGCCTTATATAAGAGTACTTGAAATTTGGAGAGAAATCATAATATGAGTTGTAAGGGTGTTCATTATACGGCTCAAATCGTAAAACCAAACTGATTTTGTAGTTTGGTTGGTCTAAATTTATAATGGTTTGGTTCGGTTTTATGAATTTAAAAATACGGTTTAAGGTTTACGGTTTACGGTTTAATTTATTAAATTTTATGAACTAAATCAAACCGTAAACCGTATTAATATAAATATATAATATAATACATATAAATATATCAAATAATTAAATTTTAATTTTTTCTTTTTAATTTCTCTCTCCTCTTTGATATATGAGTTGTAAGGGTGTCATTTGCTTTGTCCACAGTGGCAGTTTTACTTTTGCGAACACCAATGACCGAACACAACTTTATTTTGTTTTGTTTTACTTCGCCGCTGCCGCTAATTGTTGTTGTCAATCAGACATTCGCCGTCTGTCTTTGTGACTGCGGTAAGCTCTCTTTCTCCCTCCCACTCCCTCTCTCTCCCATATTCTCATACAACGAAACTCTTAACTATTCTTGCCAACTCACCGTCGGATAAATTTTAACTGTATTATATTGAAGTAGCCTATGAGTGATTCATTTTGAAATGACCAAAACACTATCTTTTGGATATGTATTCTCTATGCTTAAGAGTTGTGACTTTAAGTAAACATTTTCATGTTATACCACTTTAAACATTCTGCGCCTACGTCTCTCACTAGGCGGAGGCGTGCCTGTCACTTTGGGGACGTGTCACTCGCCCGAGTAAGAAGTACGTCACAACGGCCACCTGCGCAGCCCTGGCAGGTAACGGCTGTGGCAGGGGGGCCAGTGGCGGTTATGCCCAATCTCACAAAGAGCGCCCCTATAAAAGCCCTCAGGGCAAAGGAGAAACTTCTTCTTGAGACCTCCAATCTCTCGAGTATAGGAAAAAAGCGCAACCTCCACTCTTAGCCTTCGTTTTTCCCTTTACTTCCCATACACACTACTAACTTAAGCATCGGAGTATTCCCACCGGGTAAATCCCTGGGAATCTTCCCTTTCATCTTCTCAGGTGTCGTTCGTTGCCAGCAAGGAGCCAGTCAGCAGTCAGTTAGGAGTGCCCGGATCGCGCTACATCATTTGGCGCCGTCTGTGAGAAATGCTTCAAAAGGCCTTTCTCTCTAAACTCTTTCAGTTCCTTCTTCTTCCTTGAAACAATCCAACATTCATGGCTTCCCCTAGCAACGTTGGACGAAGCAAGGAAATGGATAACTCCAGGGAACAACCCCAGCTTCCTACTGTCTGTATCGGACAGTTCACTGTCCCCCTCTTAGCGGACGGAATTCCCAACTTGAACGTGCCTCTCACAATGGCACCTGTCATCGCCCCACTCCCTACTACAGTCAGAACGATGTTCACCGAACCTTCGGTTGTGCCCCTAGTGGCCAGCCCGAACCAGCTAGAGGACTTGATGCAATGCATGATAGCCATGCAGGCCCAAATGCAATAGTTCCAACAACTTCAGCTCTATCAACAGCACGTGCTGCACCAGGTCTCCCAGTACCAGTATCACCAGCAGTTCCCCCAACTGCCCCAACCTCAGCTTCAACAGCCTCAGCACCTGGCCTCGCAGCAAGCCAAGTCTCGCTGCCAGAGCGAACACTCTGGCCGAGGAGAGGCCCCCCAAAATCTCCCAAAAAACCAAGCCTCCCCCCACGATAGACGAAAGAGACCGGCTACCCCGATCTCGCCGCGGGAGGACAGGTTGGGAGGACCCCAACTCGGCAGGTCAACGTCACCTCGACAATCGAAGTTTGGAACCCTGATTCTTGAGAACCGGTTCGAGATCCTAGAAACAGACTCCAAGCAGGCCCCTTCTGTTCGTAGCCATCACCAACAGACTAGGCTACCCCTGGTGCAAACCATTCTGGATAGTGCGGAGGTGAGCAACATGAACGCCGAGCCCGTCAAGAAGTAGAGGCGCCGATGCCGAGCTCACCGATCTGTCACCCACAATTTGCCCGAGCTCATGGGCAAAGAAGAGGTAGGCTCGGCCAAAGCCAAAGCTCCCCTCCTCTCAGTTCTGTCCCCCCTATCTTCCGAACTCCTGGCGGTCCCGATGCCCAAGGATTTCAAGCTCCCCTCTCTCGACAAGTGTGATGGATCGTTGGACCCGAGTGATCATGTAGATGCCTTTCAATCATAGATGCAATTGGCGCGAGCCAGTGAGTCGTGCATGTGCGTGGCCTTCTCCACTACGTTTAGGGGAGCGGCCCGCACATGGTACCGGAACTTGGCACCCGGGTCGATAAGAAGTTGGGCGCAGTTCGCACAAGCCTTCACGTCCCACTTTGTCACCAGCAAGCAATGTCCGCAAACTGAAGAAAGCATCTTCAACGTAGCACAAAGGGAGGGAGAGTCCACCAGGAGCTATATCAAGCGGTTCAACGATGCTTGTATGTAGATACCGCGCCTGGATCCCGCCATACGCCTTGCAGCAACCAAGAAGGGCATGAAGCACAAAGAGTTCAAGTGGCACATGGTCGTCAACCAACCCGCGACCATAACTAAGTTTCTAAAACTTGCGGATAAGTTCATAACCACCGAAGAGGAGATCAACCAGAAGGGTGAGGGCACACCCAAAAAAAGAAAGAGAGAAGGAGAACCTTTCAGTCAAGAGGACACCCGAAGAAAAAAGGAAACAGCTCGGGGTGCAAAGCCGGGTCAGCCGTTCCGAGCTCCTGCTCCGGACCGAGCTGATTACACTCCATTGAATGCGTAGCGGGCCAAAATTCTGATGGCAATCAAGGATGCCCCGTATGTGAAGTGACCACCCCGTCTGAGGGGGAATCCCAATGATATGAATAAGAATCTGTATTGCAGCTTTCACAAAGACCACATTCACAGTACCGAGAGTTGTAAAACCTCCGCGACGAGATAGAGGAGCTCATCTGTCGCGGATATTTGAGAAACTTTGTACAAAATAATAATAATAATAATAATAATAATAATAATAATAGAACAGGTCGGCAAGGGGAGAACAGTAAAGACGCTCCCGAGTCCAGCAGCAGGCCAGTCGAACAATCGCAGAGGCAGCTTCCAAAGGAGAGGCCAGTTCGGGGGACCATCCACATGATAGTGGGAGGTTCAATCGTTGTGGGTTGCACTTCAGCGACAGCTCGGACGTCGGTTCGTGAGGTCACCCGGGAGGAGCATAACCCCCCCAAAGCAGCCAAGAACAGAAGAGTCGATTTTCCTCACAAAAGACGATGCGCAAGGGGTCCATTACCCCCACGACGACACGCTCGTGATAAAGCTAAGAATCAACGACTTCGAGGTCAGGCGCGTACTTGTCGACTCAGGCAGCTCGGCCAACATAATTTTCAAAGCTGCGTTTGACCCGCTCCAGTTGCAGAGAAGCGACTTGAAGCCCTCAGACACTCCTTCGGTAGGCTTCAGCGGAGAAGAAGTCCGGCCCCTTGGGAAAGTAACAATACCTGTAGAGGTCGGCACGTGGCCTTGTGTGGTTAGATTCGAGCACAACTTCTTGGTGGTAGTGACCCCCTCGCCCTACAATGCCATAGTAGGTCGGCCGATCACCCATGTCCTACGGGCAGTGGTCTCCACTTACCATTTGGCTATGAAGTTCCCAACAGACTTCGGGGTGGGAGTAGCGCGGGGCGACCAGCTTAAGTCCCGCAAGTGCTACGTTGCCGCCCTAAAGGGGAAAACCAAGGTAGTCGATGACTTTGAACTAGAGCGACCCACGGAGCAAGGAGAACAGCGAGCCGTGCCCACGAAAGAAACGGTCGCAGTCCCGACCTTGACAGCAGACCTAGCTCGGTTGCTGTAGATCGGCGCTTCCGTCCAGGAGCCCTTACGATCCGAACTGGTAAGTTTTTTACTTCAAAACTTAGATATTTTTGCATGGTCCGCGGTAGAAATGCCTGATATAGACCCAAGACTCATAACTCACAAGCTGAACATTGATCCTGTAGTTAGGCCCGTTAGATAGAAGAAATGCAACCTAGCCCCGAAATGGTGGAAAGCGGTCGACGAAGAAGTCGAGAAGCTCCTCGTAGCAGACTTCATAAGAAAAGTCCAATACCCGAGCTGGGTAGACAACCCCGTCTTGGTAAAGAAGGCCAACGGCAAGTGGCGCATGTGCGTCGACTACACCGACCTAAACCCGGCTTGCCCGAAAGACTACTTCTCGCTCCCCCGAATCGACTGTCTGGTGGACGCAACCTCAGGGCATGAGTTGCTAAGTTTCTTGGACTCCTATTCGGGATATAACCAGATCAAGATGGACCCGACAGATGAAGAAAAGACTGCCTTCATGAATTAATACAAGACTTGCGTTCTGTTTTTGAAATTTTGCATAAGTTTAATATGAGATTGAATCCAAACAAGTGTGTATTCGGTGTAACCTTGAGTAAGTTCGTAGGATACATCGTTAACCAACATGGCATTGAAGCCAAATCGGATAAGATTAAGGCCATTTTGGACATGAAACCACCCCGAAAGCTGAAGGAAGTTTAGAGGTTGAATGGGCGCATAGCCGCCCTAAGCCATTTCATGTCTAAATCGACAGATCGTTGTCTGTCGTTCTTTAAGACAATAAAGAGCAAAGAGTTTGAATGGACCCAAGATTGCCAGCTCGCGTTCGACGAGCACAAAGAATACCTTACTAGCGTGTCGACCTTAACCCGGCCCGATGAGGGCGATGTTTTAGAACTCTACCTCTCGGCGAGCGACGAGGTGGTCAGTTCGGTACTAATAAAGGAAGTAGATCGGGTCCAACGACCCATCTATTATGTTAGTAAAGTATTGCAGGGAGCAGAAACGAGATACCCGGAGATGGAAAAGCTAGCATACGCATTGATAATTGCAGCTCGGAAGCTCCGCTTGTACTTCCAAGCTCATACTGTTATCATCCTTACCGACAAACCTCTGAGGCAAGTATTGCTTAAGCCCGAGGTCTCCGGTCGGTTGACGAAGTGGGCCATTGAGTTCAGCGAGTACGACCTCCAGTACAAGCCATGAATTGCCATTAAGGCCCAAGCCTTAGCAGATTTCATAGTCAAATGCACATTCAGCTCTAAAGTTCCCAGTCAGGTTGAGCGCGAGGCTCCCACCTCAGGTGTGCCTGAAGCTCCCGGATTGGTCGAGTCCAAACCTCGTGAAGTAGTAGCCAGTGTGGCACCTCTCCTAGCTCGGCCAACCGCGAGCTGGGATGAGGAGCCCTGGATCCTTCACGTAGATGGCTCCTCGAACCAACAGGGCAGCGGTGCCGGAATAGTTCTGCACGGCCCAAGCGGCATGAAACTGGAGTACACGCTACGCTTCGAGTTCGAGGCATCTAACAATGAAGCTGAATTCGAGACGTTGATAGCCAGACTAGCCTTAGCCAAAGAAGTGAAAGTCAAGCACATCGTTATCTATAGCGACTCCCAGCTCGTGGTCAACCAGGTCACGGACGAATATGAAGCTCGCGAGCAGACCATGGTCGCCTACTTAGCCAAAGTTAGAGAGGCCTTGCTCAACTTCCAGTCACACTTCATCAGACGGATCCCGAGGCCAGAGAACGCCAAGGCCAATGCCCTATCCAAGTTAGCCACCGCTAGCGACATCACCATGAGAAACATGTACATAGAAGACCTATCTCGGCCTAGTATTCTCGGGGGGCAGAGGAGGTCACTCCTATCATTCGAGCAGAGCCAAGCTAGATTGACCCACTCATGAGCTTCTTGTTACACGGGACCCTCCCTGCAGATAAATACGTGATGATAGACGAGCGGTTATACAGAAGATCCTACACGCACCCCTACCTGCGTTGCTTGCGACCTACCGAAGTCGAGCTCGTACTCCGCGACACTCATGAGGGTCTGTGCGGCGGACACTTGGGGGGCAGGGCCCTTGCCCAGAAAGCGCTTCGGCAAGGGCATTATTGGCCTACAATGAAGGCAGACACCATTGAACTCATTAGAAAATGTGACAAATGTCAAAGACATGCCAATATTTACCACCAACCCGCTGTCGACCTCAAGTATCTCCCAGCCCATGGCCCTTTGCGCAGTGGGGCATCGATCTACTCGAGCCATTCCCGCTAGCAACGGGTGGAAGAAAGTTCTTAGTAGTGGTGGTGGACTATTTTACCAAGTGGGTAGAAGCCAAGCCCCTCGTGACGATCACAACCCGAAATGTCCAAAACTTCTTTCGGAAGAACATCGTATGTCGCTTCAGACTACCTCGGGTATTGATTTCCGATAATGGCAAACAGTTCGAGGACATTGAATTTCAAGATTGGTGCCGAGACATGGGAATCCAACAAAACTTTACTTCAGTCACACACCCTCAAGCAAACGGTCAGGCAGAAGTCACGAATAGAGCCATCCTCCGCGGACTAAAGGCACAGCTGGACCGAGCTAAACGATTGTGGGCAGATGAACTACCCAGTGTCCTATGGGCCTACCGAACCACGGAGAAGACCGCCATGGGAGAAACACCCTTCAATCTCACCTATGGCACTGAAGCAATGATTCCCAAAGAGATCAAAGTACCTACGTTGTGCCTGGAAGCATATAGTGATCAAACAAACGAAAATGAGCTATATACCAA
This sequence comes from Nelumbo lutea, assembly GCF_056320005.1. Classification (NCBI taxonomy): domain Eukaryota; kingdom Viridiplantae; phylum Streptophyta; class Magnoliopsida; order Proteales; family Nelumbonaceae; genus Nelumbo; species Nelumbo lutea. Next base: position 18,894,034 of record NC_142688.1, read on the forward strand.
CCTCGACCTACTCGACGAAGTAAGGGACCTCGTGTACACTAGGACCGCAACCTACCAACAGAGAGTAGCTCGGTACTATAACGCCAGGGTCAAGAAGCGAAACCTCTATGTTGGCGACCTGGCCCTTCGTAAAGTTATGGTGCCTGAGCCCAATGCTGGCAAGCTCGGGTCCAACTGGGAAGGTCCTTACCGAGTGAAACGGGTGCTCGGGGAAGGAACATATGAGCTCAAGACCCTCAAAGGGAAACAAGTACCTCGAGCATGGAATATTGTCAACCTGAGGCAATATTATCTGTAAAAATCAAGCGAACTACGGGTCCCTTCCAAAGCCTAAGGGCCAGAAGACCGAGCTAACATGACCTCGGCACAAGAAGACCCCAACTGCCACTTCGACCTGGGAGAAATCCAGGAGCGGACTACGGGTCCCTTCCAAAGCCTAAGGGCCAGAAGACTAAGCTAACATGACCTCGGCACTAGAAGACCCCAACTACCACTTCGGCCTGGGAGAAATCCAGGAGCGGACTACGGGTCCCTCCCAAAGCCTAAGGGCCAGAATACCGGGCTAATATGACCTCGGCACAATAGGACCCAACCGCCTCTATGGCATGGGCAAACTCCGCGAGCGGGCCACAAGCCACTCCTTCAGCCCAAGGGCCAAAACACCGAGCTAACAAAGATCTCGGCGTGAAGAAAGACACTTCAGTGGCGAAGGCAAGGTATGAAATATCAAAAGCATAAGCAGCTCGAGTTTAAACCCTGCGAAGCATAGCTAATTCCGATACGTTGGTTGAACTGAGGAATAGCCAACCAATGCTTAGCTCGGACATACGTTGTAATCACTCTGTGGTATACCACAGGGGCCTTAAACATGACAAATCGGGATAACGCCTACCGAAGAGCCCTACTTCAAGTATGTAACTTTAACAGCTCAAATGATGAGATTGCTTTAGTAAAAATAAAGGGAGTTCATCATACTCAGAAGAAGGAAGAAACTTTCATTGTCAAAAAAAAAAACAACAATAAAGAAAATAACAAGTGCAGTAACCGAGCTAAACAGCTCGGGAAAGGTTTGATCATCATAGGGCACAACCGCCCAACTGATAACTTGTGAAAGACCGGGTTTACGGCACCCGGAAGCTGCAGAAGCCTTGAGAAATGCCACCTCAAGGATCCGCCTCCTCATCCTCTGGAGAATCAGGCTGCTCTTCATCCGCTTGGTCCGCTGTCTCAGGAGACAGACCCTTCATAGTAATGCCGACGTGGTTGAGCCCGGAGAACTTCTTTCGAACCAGCCACTAGCAGAGCTTAAACCCTGAGTGGCACGAACCCGAACCATACTTCGCCTGGAGATCATGAAATTCCTGGGAGTCTTTAAGATTCCAGACCGCTTTCTCTCGCTCAGCCTCCACCATTTGATCAAAGTTTCGGGTCCGATTCAGAAGATTGGACTCCAAGTCTCGCACCTGCTGCCTGAGAATCTCCCTCTCCCCCGCCATCATCGACGATTCATCCCTATAGCGTGTGCTCTCTTCAGTAAGCCGAGCGATTTGAGCCTCCTGGTCATGGACGAACAGCTCCTGAGACTCGCTCCCCTTGCGGGTGTGATGGAGCTTGCCCGGATCCGGTCGAGCTCGACCTGGAGCTTCTGGTTGGCAGCACGCTGGTCGAGGGCATCGACGCGATGGATGTGCGTTTGGAGAGCCATGGCATGGAAGAAGATAGGGCCCGAGGGAGCCTCCTATTTATAGCCCCCGTCCTTTCAAACTGACGCCCCGGATCAAAGCAGATGCAACGGTCCACAAACATCTTGACCGCACGCCTTCTGAAAACCGGAGGCGGTTGGTGGCACATCTTCCACAATTATGGTATTCACAGCCGCACGATGTTCGGAATTGAAGGCCACCTCAGCACGTTTTTAGAATCTGAAAAGTCAGGGAAGTCAAAAGATCTCTTGATTCCTGCAAATGCATTTAATGGGGGTAGTCAATCAAGTTTGAATTTTGGTCAAATCAGTCCATCGCGCTTCATAAACTCCCCGCACTAAGGTGATACTCTTAGCCGGAGGAGTGGGGGGGCAATTGATGAAGGATGATTTAACCCGATCTATGAAACGGCGACACGTGGACACTGACCCGACGTAAGTATAGCTTAGCATTGCGGCCCAGTACAGCTAAGTAACAGGCCCATAAAGCAGCTCGCCACATCATATTGCGCAAAAAGAGGAGCTTGCCACGACGCAAGCTCTGGGTTCCCCGAGCTACCCCAAAGGGATATTCCGAGGCAACTTCAGCTCGCAAGCTAAGAAAGCTAGCTCGCCCGAGCTCCCAAGCAGACAAGTCATCCCGAGGACTAATTCTACTAAAGGTACTCCTGAAGTATTTCAAGGTCACTACAAAGTAGCTCGCGAGTGGGCCGCACGAGCATTCCACAGGAAGCTTCTATCTGACAGACCGTACCAATTAGACTGCGCCATATCCCTTACTGACGGCATAGTCCTTGTCCTTTCGATAGTTTGCACCCACGTCTGTCAGTAGGCGGATGCGTGCCTGTCACTTTGGGGACGTGTCACTCGTCTGGGTAAGGAGTATGTCACAACGGCCACCTGTGCAGCCCTGGCAGGTAACGGCTGTGGCAGGGGGCCCAGTTGTGACGGTCTGACACAGGCTTAGCCTTGTCTATGCTTGGCAGGCTTACGTTGGGGACATGCCCGTCATTTTTGCCTATAAGATTTTTGGGAGAACTGATGTCATCAACAAGCAGACCACCAGAAGCTTAATGTACTCTTTGAGGAGGGGTGGTCGACCTCCTTGGGTGCCTAACCTTGGCACTCCTAGACCTTCATACCCTTGCGGGGCGGCCCTGGTTAATAGCTAGCATGGCTACCAGGGTTCCTCATGGGCGCACACTTGCTCATGGGGACAGTGTTGGACCGACACTGCGCTGCTGATACTCAAGGGAGGCTTGGCATGCGGGCTTGGCTCAAGCACGTCCCTTCACCACGACAGTCCCTTGCCCAAGCTGAGTAAGCTACCCCGTTGCCCTTGGCGCACATGTGCGTTTCGGCCCAAGCGGTTGCCTATCATCATGGCACACAAGTACCTGTCATCATCGGCATACAGGAGACCCATCACATCGGTGTCAAGTCACCTCATCGGCGCATGGTCGCCTTGCATTATGGTTGTCCCCCTTTAGCACATAAGCAACACCTCCCATGGACCAGTCTGAGCCAGGAGAGTGCCCCGGCCATTGGACTTGAGGTCATGATCCAGTGCTACTGACTTTGGTGGAGCCATCCCATCGGGCAACTCCTAGCCTCTATGCGTTATAAAGGCTTGTTCTGGCCTGCCTTGGCCAGGATGCCACACGGGTTCTTACGCTATGGAACTACCCCGTGACAGTTGGTATCAGAGCAGGAGCTCCTACACACACTCTGTACCTTATCTTCGTCCCTACATCAACAACATGAAGAGCAACTGTGGCATTGTCGATGACACACCACATGGGCGGCCTCAAGCCCACGACACTGATGAAGCTCCACTTGACGAACCTACCAAGTCACAAGCCCAAAGGGTCGTACAACCAAAGCTAGCAAGCACGACAAATCAGTCGACCAACTAGCTACCGTGGACATGCGCCTCCTACATTGTGAGGTGACAGTGGGAGAAACCTGAGATCGGGTTGATGAACTCCACCTCAACCCAGAGACAGTTGAGAATGCAGTGGTGGAACTAGTAGGACGTTTCAATGGCACCTTCATAGACATGAACACCACCATTCAGAATTCGGGAGCTGGGCCTTCCCAAAGCAGCCTATAGGGCTTGCTAGACAGATTTCAAGCGCAATTAGATGAGATGAGAGATGAGATGACTCTCCTAAAGAGGGCAGTGGACAACGCACCTAGCACTCCCTCCACCCTAGCTTCCATGAACATCAAGATCCGAGAGCCAACACCTTACTCGGGTGCTCGGGATGCTAGGGAGCTTGACAACTTCTTGTTGTCACGGGGCTAATTGATGAGGCCCCGTGCGGCGCTCGATGGGGTCAAGAAAGCCTACAAATGCATGCAACAACGCACAAAAGGCAATAAGAAAGCACACAAATTAGACAAAAGGCAACTTGTATTGCATTAATCTGTGGTAAGCGCAAGCACACAGTACAGTGTCGAGGGGATCTTGTGCTTAACCTTTACATGCTTATGAGCTCACTCGACTACCTACCTCCCCTCAAAGATTACGTTAAGCTTTTGGGGGAGTGACATTAAGAAACATCAAAAAGGTGAAAAAACATACTACAATATTACAATAGTGCCATTGGCAATCTCCCATACAAAAGTACATGCATAGCCCACCCATGACACACACTTGGACACTGGAGTGGTTGTTATAGGCACGATGGATGGCACTTGATGGCGCGGCAGAGAGAACACTTGTTATTGTCTCCCCCACTCAATTCAGTCTTCGTCCTCGAAGACTAGCTTTTACTTGAGGCTCTGATCTGCTGTTGATGAAGGAAGGCTCTTCAGCTGCTCCACGAAGTTTATCTTTTCCAAGGCCCAGGCATGATGATGGGTGGAAGTCTTCAATGTGTTCTGGATGGCAGGAAAACCTATGGCTAGTCTCTACGGTAAGTCCTTGCCTGGCTGCTTCAAGGTAGGATTTTGGTTGCTCTAGCTTGGTGTTTGGAAGGTTTGTGGCCAGGGCTAGGTCAAAATGATATTTTGGATTGTTAGGGTGTTGGTTCCCATTTATTTTTCCCCAAGGTTGACTCACAACGCTACTACTGGATTTAGCATTGGGGATGATGTAAAGGTGGTCCCTAAATGGCTTGGGTGGCACTCACTCTCTCCGTTGGTTGTGGTAGTAGATGTGGGCTAGGTTTGACACGACCTTGGGTTTTCTGTTGGGCCCATCAGTTGCAGGTGCTTGCGGCTTCTGCTACGAAGTCGGCTTCCGTTGATGTGGTTGGTGTTGAAGCTGATGCTAATGCCGATGTTGGTGTTGACTTGGGCGCTGGCATTGGCGTTGGCGCTGGAAATGGAACCGTCTTGGGGGTGACTTCTTCCTGGTGATGACATCCCAACCAGTTCCAGTATCGATGTGAGGTACTTGACAGGGGTTCTTCCTTGTTGGCGTGGCGCTATCTTCATGGTTGCTGGTTTCTTGGTACAACTGTAAGGCTGAAAGCTGTTTCCCAAGTATCTGCACGGCTGATGAGACAGGAACCATGCAAGGGGAGTGTTCGTCCAGAATAAGCAAGCTGTTGATGTGTGGCATAAGTGCTGCTTCCGCCTGCTTGAGGAACTCCACTCCAAGAACAACCTGAAAATCATCCAAGGGAACCACAGATAGATTGATGGGTCCTTTCCATGGTCCAACTCGGAGTTCTACTCCACGGGCCGTGCCCTCTACTGCTTTGGCCCCGGAGTTGATAGCCTTGACCCGTCCTATTTGTTTGGTGATGGTCAAGCCGAGTCGCTTGGCCTCTGCAAGCGAAATGAAGTTGTGGGTGGCCCCAGTGTCCACCAAGGCTTGGGTCAGCCTCCCGCCGAGGGTGATATCTACATAACTCAGCCCCTTGTGGGCTGCTTGGATGTGGCCTCTTTCTTGACCATGGCGTTGATGAGTTGGAGGGCGCCTACTCTTGGCGCCACGGTGGGTTTCTCCTCATCGCTCTCTTCACTATCACTGAGTTTGGCGATGAGGGCAGTTATTTTCTTTCGGGTTGGACAGTCACTCGTCCAATGCTTCCCGTTGCAAAGGTAATAAGGCACAGGAGGAGGTCTCCTAGTGGCTTGGTGGCCCTGATGGCATGGGCCTCCTTGTGGCTTCTTCCCTTGTTGGTAATTGTAGGGCTTGTCCGCAAGCACTGGTTTCCCTTTTGTAGAGGTTGATTGTTCATCACCCCCACTCAAAGTCGTGGTACATGGGCTGGATGGTCTTTGCACATCTTCCTTAGGTGTTCTCAGATCAACAAGCTACTCAACTACGGCCATGGCGGTGGCAAGGTCCTCAACCCCACGTCGCTGGAGCTCGAGCTCGGCGCATGGCTTGAGACCATCCATAAAATTGAACAGAAGATCCTTGTCTGACATGTCAGTGATCTCCAGCGTCAAGGCCGAAAACTCCTTGACATAGTCATGTAGTGATTCTTGATGTCTGAGATTCTTCATTCTCCGGCACGCCAGGTACTCAACATTTTTCTAGGTAGAACTATCGCTTGATCTCACGCTTGAATCCAACCCAGGTGTCGATAGTGTGGGTTCCACGTTCAATGTCTTGGCAACACCTACGCCACCATAACATTGCGATATCAGTTAAATACATAGCAGCTGTATGTACCTGAGTTTGGTTGTCAATGATGCCAGTGGCGGAGAAATATTGCTCCAATTGCCACAATGTAACAAGTGTTCTCTCTGCTACGCCATCAAGTGCCATCCATCGTGCCTATAACAACCACTCCAGTGTCCAAGTGTGTGTCATGGGTGGGCTATGCATGTACTTTTGTATGGGAGATTGCCAATGGCACTATTGTAATATTGTAGTATGCTTTTTCACCTTTTTGATGTTTCTTAATGTCACTCCCCCAAAAGCTTAACATACTCTTTGAGGGGAGGTAGGTAGTCGAGTGAGCTCATAAGCGTGTAAAGGTTAAGCACGAGATCCCCTCGACACTGTACTTTGTGCTTGTACTTACCACAGATTAATGCAATATAAATTGCCTTTTGTCTAATTTGTGTGCTTTCTTGTTGTCTTTTGTGTGTTGTTGCATGCATTTGTAGGCTTTCTCGAACCCATCGAGCACCGCACGGGACCTCATCGATTAGCCCCGTGACAGTTGGTATCAGAGCAAGTTGGCCAATTGCAGCCGCAGTTGGTTTTCAGCAGATTAGCCCAGAGCCAGTTGAAGCGGTCATTTCGACAAGCAGCATTTTGTGGGGTGCGGTCCCTAGGCACTTCCACCCTGGATCGAGCAGAATTCAGATCAGGCCTGGAAAGAGGCCATTTCAGTGTTCGTGTCCCCATTCCAATGACACTAAAACAGCTTCCCTTGCGGGGGCAGACGCATTGGTTGTTGTCTTCATGTGGGGGCAGACGCGTGAGCCTTGATAGGGATGTGGGTACACTGTTTGAGCAGATTGCTTATCTGGCCTAGCAAGAGGCCATTCATTGGTCGCGTTCCCATTCCAATGACCCTAAAACAACTTCCCTTGCGGGTGCAGACGCATTGGTTGTTGTCCTCATGCGGGGGCAGACGCGTGGGCCTTGTTAGGAATGTGGTTACCCTGGTCGTTGGAGCATGGCGGCCCTACACTGGCAAAGTATCAGGTGGACATGCTCAGTTTTCAGGTTGAACACTTGCAGCAGTAGAAGCTCATCACAAGGCGAGTGCATGTTCGGCAACTCATGGGTAAAAGTTGCCACACTCGCATAGATTGCGGTCAGGTCTCCTTGAGGCAGCAGCAGTGGGGCCCCCTCGGAGTGAAGATGTAGCCCGAGTCGGCGAGGCGAAGTGTAGTTTCGAGGGCCAAGAGAGCATAAGCCATGGCTAGGTTTGAGTAACCCACACAGGGCGAGGTGAAGTCTGTAGGCCAACATGGTGAAAGGGTACCCAAGTCATCACCAACATGAGGAGTAGACCTATCAGCGTGTTCGGTAGCATCACTGAAAAGCTACCAAGAAGACAGTTGAAACTTGAGGTAAGATGATACATGGGGCGGACCTCCGCGAAGCACCACACACATTTCTTCGAGGGCCCTTCTTTCACAATTCAACGGCATAGCCATTGCGCAGTTTGAGTAACCTCAACATTGAAGGGGTGAAGTCCAGGCAGGCCGGCATGGTGAAATGGTTCCGTCCCCATAAATGGATACCAACATAGGCGAGACCCGTTGACCAGGTGAGCCAGGAACTGGTGGAGAAGTGGATGGCGCGAGACATAGACGTGCATTCACGTGAAGACCATTGTCGAGGTCGACAATGGATTGAGTGGGGGAGCCTGTGACGGTCTGACACAAGCTTAGCCTTGCTTACGCTTGGCAGGATTACGTTAGGGACATGCCCATCATTTTCGCCTGTAAGATTTTTGGGAGAACTGATGTCATCTTCAGGTAGACCACCAGAAGCTTAATGTACTCTTTGAGGAGGGGTGGTCGACCTCCTTGGGTGCCTAACCTTGGCACTCCTAGACCTTCATCCCCTTGTGGGGCAGCCCTGGTTAACGGCTAGCATGACTACCAGGGTTCCTCTTGGACGCACACTTGCTCATGGGGACAGTGTTGGACCGGCACTGCGCTGCCGATACTCAAGGGAGGCTTGGCATGCGGGCTTGGCTCAAGCACGCCCCTTCACCAAGCCAGTCCCTTGCCTAAGCTGAGTGAGCTACCCCATTGCCCTTGGCGCACGGGTGTCTTTCGGCCCAAGCGGTTGCCTATCATCATGGCACACAGGTGCCTGTCATCATTAGCATACAGGAGACCCATCACATCGGTGCCAAGTTACCTCATCGGCGCATGGTCGCCTTGCATTATGGTTGTCCCCCTTTAGCACATAAGCGGCGCCTCCCATGGACCGGTCTGAGCCAGGAGAGTGCCCCGGCCATTGGACTTGAGGTCATGATCCAGTGCTACTGACTTTGGTGGAGCCATCCCATCGGGCAACTCCTAGCCTCTATGCGTTATAAAGGCTTGTTCTGGCATGCCTTGGCCAGGACACCGCACGGGTTCTTACGCTGTAGAACTTACCCCGTGACACAGTGGCGGTTATGCCCGATCTCACAAAGAGCACCCTTATAAAAGCCCTCAGGGCAAAGGAGAAACTTCTTCTTGAGACCTCCAATCTCTTGAGTATAGGAAAAAAGCACGACCTCCACTCTTAGCCTTCGTTTTTCCCTTTACTTTCCATACACAGTACTAACTTAAGCATCAGAGTATTTCCATCGGGTAAATCCCCGAGAATCTTCCCTTTCATTTTCTCAGGTGCTGTTTATTACCAGCAAGGAGCCAATCAGCAGTCAGTTAGGAGTGTCCGGATCGTGCTACATCAATGGTGTTATTTAGTTATTCTCCTATTAATATTGTCGTATTGATATTTATGTTATTTTTGTTTTGTTAATCAATTTTTTTTTTCTAAACTAGTTTTGTAGTCCAAGTGAAGCATAAAGTGGTGTAAAGTCTCTAAACCATATTAGAAACCGTATCAAACTATAATAAAATGATTTGGTTTGATTTAATTTTTATGTTGTTAATTTGATACGAAAAATTCTTCAAACCGGACGCAAACACCCTTACTGAATTATGCATTAAGAGAAGAGATTGTCCAAATTGCTAAAACCATTCCAAAAGTGATGAACACACCCACATGGAGGTTATCTACTTATCTTATCGATCGGGCCAGTTGGGTTCCCCGTAAACATGACACACCTTCGTTCTACCACATGGAGGTTGCCAGCAATTTTATTATCTACAATATTACTCCACATGCACAGAAGCGTGGCGTTTACTGGTAACCATCCATCAGCTAAAGTGGCTCTTTGGATTACCTTTGTAATGTTTAAAAAACTATGTAACGGAGTTCTCCCAAACAAGAAGAAAGAAGAATAAACCATATAGCGCTGTTTCCTTGCGTGTGCACTTGTTCACATCACAAATACTACCATGCATGTCTACGAAGCAATGTGGCAAAGGCCCCCTTGGCGTGTGCACTGTGTAGTGCCTATCAGGAGTAGGAAATTGAAAACAAAAATATGATACAATTTTGTAGTTATTTAAAAAACAAATTAAAATCAATCATGTTGTCCAACACCCCCTTAATTAAATCTCTTGATAAATAATAAAGAATGCATGTTTCTTTACATAAAAAACAACTTTTAGGAGGTGTTCAACAATTTAGGTTGTGTTTGGTTTGTAGTTGAAATTAGATTTAGAATGAGAATGGAAATCTTCCAGAATTGATATCAAAATGGTTTGTTCATTGAAATCAAAATCAGAATTGACTAAAAACAAATTCTTGTTCTCAAAGGATAAATGGGAATTAGATTCTAATTCGCCCAACCGAATGGTTGGATGATTCTAATTCTGACTCTAGGTCCTTCCGGGCTACGGCAACTTAAAAAGTATAGCACCACAATCCAGCTCGAACAAACCCAGATCCAAAACTATCTTAGAGTTTGTTTGGTTTGAGGGAATAGGACCCTGGAATCGAAATTGGGATGGGTCAAACAGTTTTCGGATGTTTGGTCGATAGGAATGGGAATGAGTAGGTGGAATGTAATTCCTCATATGGGGAAATGACCATTCCCTCCCTCTCCCCCGGAATGCCATTCCCATTCCGCTATTTAGGTTTTTTTGTACTAATGGCAAACGCTTATTTCAGAGTTTTTTTTTTTGGAAAAAATTCTGATCTCTTTGCATTTAGCACCGAGATAGATACATAAATGCATTCTCTCTCTCTCTCTTCTTTCCCTCCTCTGCCTCTCTCCTAGGATTCTGATTTGATCTGGAGAACTTCCACATTCCCATAGTTCAGGTTTGGTCGAGTCAACTCAAGCTCGAAGAATCTTGGGCTATAGGTAAAAGGATTTGAATTTTGCTATGCTTTATTTTTCCCAAACTTCTTTGTCTTTGTTATGGAAGCATTGGATTTTTCTTTTTTTTCCGATACAATTTTTGAGGTTTAGGGATCTCCAATTCCATAGTCGGCATCGAGTTTTCATGGTACAATCCCATTAAAACTGGGATTTAGCTTCTCCTCATATAGGATTTTGTTCTATAGATTTCGTCATTGTAATTGAGACTGAACCGAACTGGTTTTTTTAGGCTTACACTAACTCCATTTTAAAACTGGTGCACATCGGCTTGGACATAGTAGTCACCTCAAAAGGCACAATGTTGTCATCTCTTCATCAAATACAACAGTAGTAGCTTCTGGCGAATCCTTACCCAATTTCACCACCTTCTACGAGCAGTTACCAAAGATCTATCTCTCTTCAGCCGAACTGGCCTTCTCATATTTCTGTCTCTTATGGTAGTTCTGGGTTTTCTTTTCCCGTGGATGAATATGATTGAAAGTTTTATTTCAGCCGATGAATTGAAAATTTTGGCTGATTCCGATTCTAACTTCTAGTTGAATTAAATAACAATAATGGGAATCCGATTCCAATTCCTGAGATATTTGGAATAGATGATTCTAATTTCGATTCCTTAGGATTTGGATTCCAGTCTTGTCTGTGAACCAAACGCACTCTTAATTTTTTTGAAGCTCCACATTAGTTAATATTCAAGCGGTACAGTGGGCCACCATAGCCCCTAATCCATATATGGTCCCTACTACGCACGGCGTACCTATCTTCACTTTTTCTTTTTCGCACACACTCAACACAACTAAATGGTACTGCTCTATTCCCTCATGGCTTACTGGGCAAGAATGCAGCTGGCTTTGGAGGGTGCCTTACCAACAGCGAACATAAAAGATGGCAGAAACCTGAGGGCTGATACCATCAACTTTCCACGGTTGTTTGGTGAGAGAACTGAATTGGAATGATCTCCCAATAAAAGAAAGAAAGCAGCCTGACCTGAGCTGAGATCCCCTCCACCTCCACCACTTGGGCGGCTCGCGGTTTAGATTAAATCCGCGCGCCCCGTTTGGGTGGAGTAAAAAACGAAGAACCTTTGCTTCGCAACTTGCCTCCTGCTTTTACGCAGCGCCAGATCGTGGTATAGGCATATCCAGGATGATACGCGGGCGATCCCTTATTCCTGTCTGCCAATTTTGACAAATTCAACGAACTAATTAATGCACCACGTCAATGCGCTATCACGCATGATTCCATCCATGACCCCCCATCAGGATTGGAAGAGGCCCCACCAGGCCACCACCAACTGTTTCCAAGTGGCAATATGCACCGTCTGATCACAGTCCAACCCAAGAAACATGCGGCGTGCTGCTTGGTCCCTGCTCCAGTTTTTTTTTTTCCTTTTCCCATTTATGAGGATTATCAATAATCAATATGCGTCGGTTAAATTATATAATTAAAAATAAATAAATAAAATGAAGTAGAAGAAGAAAAAAGATAAAAAAAAGGAGATTCGGACCACATCTTGCTCACGGCGTTCGAGGTCCAAAGTCCAAACGCGGATTCTGGACCATTCATTCACAGAGAGTGGGGAAGGAGAGAGACAACCGACCCAAACAAACCAAAAACTGGCAAAGCATATTATTAAGGAGGCCGGGTACAACAACAGCAGCATGACTCATCGTATTTCGTCTTCTTCACCGTTTCTCTTCCATCATCAATCCACTGTTACGTCTATAAAAGCAAGGCCAAGGCCAGTTTCAATTGCTTCTTCGTGTGCTCATCCGTCAACTCGTTTCGCTCTCGTTTGCTCCTCTTCTTCGTCCTCCTCTCTTTCAGGTATTAATATTGTACTTGACACGGAATTTATAGGAAGAGGTTGCTTGTTTTTAATCATGGTGAATTGCAACAACGTGCCTCTTATAGGTTAGCCCTAGCTCTGTTTCTTCATCCATTTTCTCTTGCTTGCCTTCATCTTTTGCATTCCTTTTCGTCGTTTCCCTTTATCTACTCTTTTCCTAGATCTACGTCTTCCGTTTCCTTTTTTTTTTTTTTTTTTCTGATAATGCGGGGATCTTTTTTTGTTCCGATTACTCACAATTTTGCATTTATGTTCATAATTTCTATGCCTGATTGCGAGGATACTCGAATTTTAGATTTGTTTGCATATTATTGAGGAAATCGTTATGTGCTTCCGTATTTTCAAATGAACCGTGTTTCTTTTGCCATGGCCTAAGTCTGGATCTCGTTAGGAAATAATCCTGTATCCACGTCCGGTTATTTGTTGTCATTTTATTACTTTGCGACTGACTTAGTTTTGGAAGAAAGTAGGTCTTCTACTGTCCGTTGGATTTATCGGTTTATTGGTATAGTGGGCTTCATATACGAGGGAGCATGGATTAGAGTAGTAGACAGAATGTTCAAGTAGCTGAGCTTAAAATGTCTTCTGTTGGGGAGTTTTGTCTTCTACCGTCAACGTAATTGCACATTCAGCAAATCTGTAATGAACGTAATTTTGCAATCTATCGTGCTTGGAAACCAAAAGAAAAAATAGAAGATGTTCTAGGCTACGAATTTAGAACTCTACAAAATTGTAGCCACTTCAAGGCTTTGCCTTTATTTTACACTCAGTGATTACTAACTAGGCATATACAATAGGAGGTCACATAGTATATATTGTCTGTAGATGACATAATTTTTTTATTTACGAGTCCGGAGAGGGATTTGTGGAAAGCTAGCAGCATGGTAATGTAGAATTTAAAGGATAGTTATAAGAGTGTCAATGCATTATGGAGTGAAATGTTGAGGAGTTAAAACACGTTCATAACGTGAGTATAACAGAGATGAGGATGTTGATATGGTTGAATAGTAAGACTTCGAGGATTATTAGACATGGCATGAATGTGTGTACTAGGAATAGTTTGTGGGGGCAACAAGTGGCTACACAATAAAGGAAATTAGTGTGTTGATTTGGCAATATGATGTGATGAAATAAACTTTTTATATGATGTATAAACCTATAAGAATGAGTGATTTGGTACAATTGAAGGTTCTAAATGGAACATGTGGAAAAAAGCATGATGAAGATTTGGTAGCTCTGATAATTTATAGAAAATGTGGTCTCAGACAGAGTGCTATGGGGAGAGGTTAGGTCATGGCAAGGGTGCTGTGCCCTTGACCCAATAGTGGAGGCATTCCTTCATTTTGTGGAGGCACAGGTTCAGACCTGCAGAAGGGTAGGCTCTCCATCTTATGAAAGGTCCGGATTTTCTCCTCACAGAGCGCCCCTCACACTGACCTCACAGCACTTGCATCCGCACATTGGGAATATATCCAGTACTCATATATTGTCATTCATGGGGTTCCCAATGCACGACTTCTACGTGCAGTGAGGCACACTCTGTGAGGAGCAAATCTGAGTTCTGTCGTGAATGCCAATGGGCCCATGCAGGCATCCCTGCTACAACTGACCCATTAACTCTGCTAATTGGGTCTTCCATGATAAGCCATATAAGGTATAACTACATCATGCCTGAATCTTCTTAGGGGTACATGTTGAACCCGGTTTCTATATTTCTTGTCCTCAAAAGTTGAATAAAAGTTGAGGAAGTGATGTATTTGTATTACAACTCTGAAGCTTTATTTTATTTGAAATTTGAAATTGTTGATTGCTTCATTTTGCAGATATGGATAACACTGCAAGTACAAGTTTGTTCCCATTACACCGATGTAAAATTTTGCACCTGGTTTGTATCACTTCTCTTTCTATGTTTAACATGATTTGCAGATTTGAATATGCTGAATCTGATATGAAGCATGTTCAGGATTTCCTTCTTTCCTCATCCTTTTTACTTCCAAAGGCATTGGGCTCTTATAAAACCATACATCCAGGTGAGGCATGCACAAGGGATTCACAATGTAGAAGGAGAAAAGAACCATAAAGCATACTTATCTCCAGAACTTTTTGATGCACACCTTACCCCTCTTGGTTGGCAGCAGGTACTAACTCTTCATCTCTAGGAACCTATCCATCGCCAATTTATAGCCTTATGCACTCTTTCCATTTAAAATTTCTTGCATACTATTACCTTGAAAATGATGTTTTTGGCGGTCTTAGATCACTGTCATTTATCTTCTGAAACTAAAATGCTTAAAGAAGATTTTGTAATTCTGTTACAGGTTGATAATTTACATAAGCATGTTCATGCATCTGGACTTATCAAGAGGATTGATTTAGTAATTACATCTCCTTTGCTAAGGTATAAGTTTTCCAGTATTTGAAATCATTTTTAGTAGGCTCTCATGATGTTATATTTTATTAAGGATATGCCCTTCCGTCTCATGTTACAGTCTTGGAAAGTGGCAAATATGGCTGGCTAATTCTATATTTAGTGAAAAATATTTTCTTGATTAGCATGGATAGAATGCAGCATCTGACATTAGAGTTTTGTGTTCCTTCTTGGTTTGATTCCTTTTAACAAATTAGGGTTTCTTCTCTTTCTTTCTTCTTTGATTTACCTGTGCTAATTTCAGTATTCTTTGAATTACTTTATAGAGCTATATAACAAAGGACAGGGCAGCTATATCAGTGTGAAATAGCAAATTATTATTAATATTTTTCTTGTTCTTGTTGTTGTTGTAAAATAGGGGAATCCAATCTCAAAATTAATTACAACAAGGAGTTCTGAAAACATCCCTTTGATATCATTTATTGTTTATGATGGAGAACCTCTCCTATGCCAACAAATGCAATTTGGTCAGTGAATCTGTCTTTTGAAGTGCTCTTGCTCTCAAAAATAAATCCATACTAGTATCAATCTATTACTTCAAATGCAAATGCCAACAGAAATGGAAAGGGATAAAAAAGTTATTAATAATTTTAGTTGTCAAGCTGTGTATCTGACAATTACTAAGCTCTCACACCTGAACATAACATGCTTAGATACCTATATCCACATGATGTGACACTTATTCTTATTCTGGATTCTTGATATGGTTGTGAAGTTTTCTTGTGTCTATGTATGATCAGGTACCAACATTTTCTGTATTAGTTTTGTGAACTAGATATATAGTAGCATAATGCAATGAATCTTACAGTATAGTCAGTACTTGGTAGTAATTATTTTATGAATATTAGAAGTTTCAATAAATTTTAGCTTGTCAATTGTCATAAACTCTAATAGCAAGTTGGTTTCTTGAGAAACAAGAAGTAAACTAAAGATCATAATATGGGATTGAATACTTGTATTTTTATCCTTGTTTGTGCCTGGTCATCTTATCTTTCAATTATGAGGATTCCTTTTGAAATCTGTTACTTGGAAGTCGATGGATGTATACTGTTCATCTATTGTAGTGTTGTTGTTGTTGTGTGCTTTTGGCAACTAAAGTACTATTTCAAGTATTTGTTGTTATTAAGCTAACCTACTATAGGTTACTATTATTTGAATTGCAGGACAATGCAAACAGCAGTAGGAGTGTTCGGTGGTGGGGGCTATGTGGATGGAGTTGATGCTCCTCCACTTATGGTGGCAAATGCTGGAAATAGTGATCGTTCTGCTATTTCAAGTTTGAATTGCCCTCCTTTTTTAGCATTGGAGCTTTGTCGAGAACATCTGGTATGTAGATCAAACATGGATTTTATATTCAGATTGCTTAAATCTAGAAGCCAGTAAGCATACGATAGGGGACTTAATTAAAGTTAATTTTTGTTCTATTGATTTCAAAACTTGAGTTGCAAACTAGGCATTACTTAATTTCGACTTTTCAAACTAGGCATTAAAGGTTCTTCCTTAGGGAAAAGATTTCCATTGGTGCTGCATCCTTGAAAATTGTCAGGGATCCCCCATGGTATTCCTATTGGCTAGGATGCCTCCTTTTATGTCTATTGTCTACCCTTGCAGACTTTGAAGCTGCTAGTTAATTTGCATTTATTTTGTATATATTTTCTGTCTTAATCATTCTGTGCTATTTCAGAGAACATTGTTGTGTCTGATTTTGTCTTGTTGGATTAGAGTTCATTCTTATTTAACTTTTATTTTCATTTTTTAATGTTTTACATTACAATTTTATGATTTTTTTCATCTTCACTTAGCCTAATGCAGCATACCCATAGTATCATTATTGATTAACTGTTTAATACCTTCATCTTTGCATATTGATGATTCATATGATTGCAAATACAATGTTCAAAAATGTGATTTTGTTCTTCTAAAGGCAATTATTCCCAGTGATTTAAAAGGTCCACCTAGGCGTGCGCCTGATGCTCCAAGAACCCCCAATTTGGTAATGTTGTTCATTCATTCATCCTAATAAAATGTCTTCTTAAAAATCAATTAAAACTATAAAATCATTATTTTTTGTGTGAAAACTAAGAATTTAAGACCTAACGTGGACTTGTTTGGGCTTGCCTCGAGGGGCGTGGCAAAAAGGCGGCTCGTAGAATCAGGAATGTAATATGTTTTACATTACATTAGGTACTTGAAGTAATGCAATTGAGTGAAAAAAGAGATTAGAGGTTTTACATGCTTGAAAATGTTTTATATGTTTGATTTTATTTTAAATTCTCATTTGAATATGCTTTACATCTTATGTTTATGTATTTTAATTTTAGATAATAGGTTTTATAAAACATTATTTTTAAATTTAAGTTCATATTTTTATTAATATTATGTTTAATATATTTTTTTATTTTTTTGGCATTGTTTTTGAATTTTCTGATTATTTATTTATTTTTTAGCTTTTTTTTTGTATTTTTGTGCCGTGCTTCAAAAAGGCACCACCTCGCCTTGTGCCTTGCGCCTTGTGCCTCAGGCGCAAATTGACCCCTGTGCCTTTTTTGCGCCTTGCGCTTTTAAAACACTGATTATTCCTCAATTTCAGAGTTTGAAGAACAAGAGTAACATTGTGTTTTTACCCTCTCGTGATACTTATTTAGTCACTGTTTAGGATGTCAAGCTACAACTAATAACAAACTCCACAGTTCACATACTTCAATAGACCTTTCAGAATTTCCTTGAAATCCTATGATACTTTCTTTGGTACACGTGAACTTAGTTTTGGACCAAAAAGGGGCCCTGCATTGTCTTATTTTGATGGAACAATATCAACCCCTCAGGCTTGCTGCATGTATGAACTGTGAGAAGGAACCATTACTGGATGCTCTCCCCAGCAATCTGGGGTCCTGGGAGGGATAGACTTGGCACTGTCCTCTAAATTGACTGAACTAAAAGACAACACACACACACCAAAGAAAAAAGAAGTCAATGGCTGATTTCACTTGGTGAAAGCTTGCTACTATATAAGGAGGGGTATGGGCCTAGTGTGGACTGTTATGGGAGTGGTAATCAGTTTAAAAGGCATGCATATGATCACCTGGCTTCTTTCTATCTTCTAATGGTTTAATCTTGTATTTGAGATTAAATAGGTAATTCGGTATAGTGTAAGTTGTACCTATGATTTTTAAGTCTATGTAGGACTTGAATGAGACAATAAGCTTGTTGAAATGTTTTCTTTCTTGCAAAACTTAGATTTCATATTCTTATATATCAGTAAACCTTACCTAGTGCCCTTTGGTCCACATTCTAATGCAATCTAGATTTGCACCATCCCTTAATGTGGCAGAAATAAGGCTAGTCCTCAACCATATTAGCCTATCTAAAGAGTATCTGGTCTCATTTCGGGTACAATAACATATCCAACATATCTATAAATAAGTAAATATATATTTATATATATAATATCTATCTATAAATA
Source organism: Nelumbo lutea (assembly GCF_056320005.1). Taxonomy (NCBI): domain Eukaryota; kingdom Viridiplantae; phylum Streptophyta; class Magnoliopsida; order Proteales; family Nelumbonaceae; genus Nelumbo; species Nelumbo lutea. The sequence continues at coordinate 18,912,355 of NC_142688.1, forward strand.
AGTATATATATTTATATATTTAAGTTTTTAGTTTGTCTAATTTTTATTTTTTTTACAAGCTTGTAAAAAACAGAAATAATTTTACAATTTACTATACAATTCATAATTTGATTTGATTCAATTCAACTTTCTCTATGATTTATAATACAATTACAATTTTCAGAACATTGATCCAGGTATCATAATTTCCACCAGGTGGTTAGATATAGTAGCTTTGGTGACTAACTTGGTTTGGGGGGTATCTATTTGGGTGTGCATCCAGACTATCATAACACCCAGGTGCCAGGATTCTGAATGATTCTGCTGCCACCTAGAGTATCCAGATTTATGCTGCATATTAACTTTAGTACTAGTCTAAGTCTCATTTAAGCTGCTCATTACACTCGTGGGTTATTGACACAAGCACAAGAAAGGAGGTAGGGGAAAACTGTGCAATCACCACAAACTTTTGATTTTCCTCAAGCATTTAAAACATAGCCTCCTTTATTGCCCTTTAATAAATTTCAATAAAACCATTTTTTATTGGTTGTTCAACAAAACCTTTTGACACTCATAAGCTATAGCACAGCACCTTACTGATAAAAAAAGTTGTAAGAATATGATTTATGGGGACTTTCTCAATTTCATATTGTATTTTTTGGTAAGCTTCTCAATTGAATATTGTTGTTACCCAAAGTTTTGAATCTTTTCTCTTGTTTTCTCTAATGTTTACATTGACCACAGGGAGTTCACCCATGTGATAAGAGGAGGAGAATTAGCGAGTATCAACCTCTTTTTCCTGCAATTGATTTTTCACTGGCAAGTATTTTTCTGATAGCTTTGATTATAACCTTCATACTAGTACTGATTATCAATATATCAGTGATATTCTTTTTTATTGCTTGAGTTGTAGTTAAATTTGTATCCAAGTGTTTATAATAAACAATGTTTGAAATTCCTTACAGATAGAAAATGACGAGGATGTTTTGTGGGAGGCCGATATTAGAGAGCCAAATGAAGATGTTGCAGCTAGGGGAATGAAGTTTATGAGCTGGTAACTGCTGTTTTATCACCTTAATGTGGAATCAACAATGATAAAATTAAAACAGTATGTATGTGGAAACTAGAAATGTGTCAAATGTTGTAGAACAACAAAAATGGTAAGGGTAATATGGAAATCAGATTATGCCCTGAAGTGGCAAATGCAACCACTGTGTACACTGGACCTCAATTTCCTATTTGCTTTACCTTAAGCATTACAAGTCTCACCAATGGTAACTAAACCCAAGAAATACGAGTGAGGCTGGGGATGTATGGTGTTTCCTGATATTAGTACTGTTTTTACCAGAGACTGGCATCTTAGATCAATCTTAATTCTGAAGCAAATTTGTATGATATAGCATCATGATCAGAAGCTGTTACCCAGACAATACGGTATCAGATGTGAAATTTAAACTAAATATTTGAGTTATCTGACATGATATGGCACCCTTGTACTAGTATTTGGCATCAAACGATATAAGTCCCTTATCACCAGTGTTGCATGGATTCTTTCTAAATGGGCCTGTCCATGTTGGACATACGTCTGAGTCTTGACACTCAGATTCTTGATGACACTTGTACTTTACATCAGACTCTTGGACACATCGGATTCCAACTTCCACATGTGTCCATGCAACATTTCTGACCATTCACATCCTACTTTCTTTTTAACCTTGAGTCTCCCTTTAATTGCTTTTGCCTTTTCAAATATCTATTGAATTAATGTATGTACCTATGATTTTCCAATTATATAATTAGTATATACCATGAATTAGAAAAGCCAATTTCTACCAAAAAAAAAAAAATAGAAAAGCTAATAAATAGTTTGTGAGAAGTATTTAGACAGACCTGTTGCTGGAGCTCTAATTTAGGTATCTTTCAGTACTCACCCTTATGATTCCTTTTTTTGGGGGGTTTTATGCAGGCTGTGGACAAGAAAAGAGAAAGAGATTGCAGTAGTTACCCATAGTGGGTTCTTGTATCATACTCTAAGTAGATATGGAAATGACTGTCATCCATTGGTGAAGAAAGAGATTTCCAAACAGTTAAGTGTTGGGTTGAAATTTGTTTTAGTTGATTGAGAATTGACTTCTTCTGATACTTGCTAAAATGCTGTCTCACCCTTCCTACTGGTTCCGTCTCTTTTTTATTTTTTCCTTTTGTTCTCCTCTCCCTTCTTTTTACATTCTTAAATAAATTTGTTTTCGGTAGTACTTCTATCCTGTTTCGTTTTCTGAGGGAAGATAGTGGCATATCCATGTGGACTGGATTATGGTGCCATGCTCATGAAAAGTGTGTTTCTTCTTAAAAGAAGAAATCTTGTCCTCTATAGATGTGTCCTTAAGCGTGTTTCATTAATTCATTACAATGAAGAAATGAATCTGGTGAACTTTGCTTAACCTTTACAACCACTTTTGAGGCTGGAATTACTTAATGAACAGTTGATACCAACACAATCGCGTGCCTGCCTTTAACTGATTAATGGCCTTTATCGTCTTCCCTTGCAGTTTTGCCAACTGTGAGCTGCGTTCAATGGTGATTGTTGACAAAAGGTGAGGAATTCTGCAGGAGCTCTTCCAGTGCATTGTTTGTTTATTCAAGATGCTTATTTTGAATTTTCTATGATCTACAGCATGATTGGTTCAGATTGCCCCACTACCAATTATCCAGGAAAGATCCCTTGTGGGCCTGATATTTCTAGTGAAGCTGCAGATGAGAATCATTCAGGAAATGGAGTACCCAACTCGTCAAATTAGGCAATGGGCTAATTGGAATCTTGAGTTCATGCCCCTGAAATTTCTTTCTAGAGAAGTGGCTTATTGAGGCGCCCAATTCATTTACTATACATATCCTCTTGTGGTTAGCTAAGCAATTCCGAGATTCTTTTACTAGAGAAAAAAAAAAGTCGAGTTGTGTTGGTCAAGGTGAAAGTGGTATGTAGGCAATAATTCATTTTTAGGGTGAAAACAATTAAGACACATTTGACATTCCCACACCATCATGTATGCTTTTTATATGATGGCACTGCAGAAAATACATGTCTCGTGTATCAAAACACGTTATTGTCATGGGAATACCTGAAGCCTCGTTTTTTTTCTTAATCTGTCATGGTTTTCGACTTTTCGGACTGTCATTGACTTGAATGGTTGGATCGTTCGGCCTGAAAACTGTCCAGACAAATGGTTCCACAAGCAGTTGAATCGTCAATCTTTTTATTTTTTTAAATTGCAATAGATCGTCTGTTTGGATTGGATGGTTGAACTGTTGACCCGGAAACTAGTGGATAAATCAGTAACTGCTGATCCGAAAACTAGTGGATAATTCAGTTTTTGGTTCCGGGTTAGTTTTTAAAACATCGGTTGGGTTTAATGGGATTTTCTTCATTTTCTGCGATCCAGGTTCCTAGATTGCAACCGTTCAGAAAAAAATGAACACTCGTCGACGTCGTTGACAGTTAAATAAAGAGGCGTGTTTGCCAGGTAAGGGTTTCAATTTTCAAACGTGGAAAAAGAGTGTACTTAGTGCCATGTTTTAATGGAAGTGGGTCTGTTAGTTGGTTTGGTTCGTTTAGTCTTCACTACCGAGTGACAAAAGTTTCCTTTTGCATAAATTCAACTCAACCAAGCCTTGTCTCCATTTACATGGATTTATATTTCCCGCTCCACCATTTTTGTCCAGCATCATATCCGGAAAAACATTTATAAGGATTTATATAAGTTCTAAATTTAAAAAACAAAATTTTAAATAGCCAATTCATTCTAACCTGACCAGATTCATTAAGAGTGCTACCCCTGTTCTTTGAAGGTTGTATTTAAATTTCTTCGGCGTTTTTATGTCACTCGTCATAGAAGTTCCAAAAGTATTATATTTTCAGTATCTGTCCTTGTTTTGATTTAAAGGAAAAACATAATTGTTTTCTGAAAACAAGAAAAGCATAATTTTAATTTCTCATTTCAATGAAGAGAGAATTATATATAACACATCACTGAAATATCTAAATCAGCAATATTACAATTCTGTGATGCCAGTGGATTGTGTTTTTTGTGAGTCTGCCTCAAACCAAACTGATCCAAGCCCCCTGACCAAGAATGACCAGAACCAAAGTTAGGGCGAAGGTGGGTTCACCATTTAACCTAACTCATTGACGTACCCAATTGAGATGAGCTTGGCCTCATTTTGGGGGTGGGGGTTGAAATTGTTTAAGCTGAAGCTAAAGAAAACAATTGTCAATTGCCAATAACGCCATGTAGTCTGGGTGGTCAGTTTATATTCACTAGGCACAACTTTAAACCTTGGAGCAACCAGCTCTTAGAGTTGTATAGCTAAATTTTGAATGAGCCTGAATGCAATGTAAAATCTTTAACTTGAGTATCTGAACTTCACCCCTGTATAAGCCACTAGGCTCAACCTCCATTCTTGCTACCCTAACCCCATTAACCTGCTAGCCTGTGTAAAGAACCTCTTTCCCATGGGGACCAAAGCCACATCGCTGTTCTTTTCAATTTTTTTTTCCTCAAAAGCATTAGAACCATTTTGCCACTTAGCATTTTTTAAGCACTCCGATAGTCCCATCTGCTACAAAGAAGATGTATGCAACGGGCTACATTTGACATTAGAAGCTTAGAAACTTGAACGTAAAGGGTTGGACTTAGTTTTAAGTCAGAAGTTTCAAAAGGGCCCTAGCTCAGGCCCGGGAACATTTGTAGGAGAAGGGGACCTGCTGGATAGTTAACCATCTGAAATTGGGAAGTCAAAGCAATAGTTTTGCTTCAGGAAATTTAAGAGTATTTATGTTTCTGTCCTCTTCTTAGGGAAAGGACTGGGCCAGTGGGCCCTGGGGGAGAGTATGAAAGAAAAGAAGTGAGAGCTGGATACTCACTGTTTTTGGTCACTAGACTCACTGCTTGTCAATAATGGTTATGTTATGGGCTTTTAACGTTATGTTGCTCCCTTGTTTCAATTGGATCATCCCCGTGATGGTCACTGTCACGCTAGTATTTTTGGTTAAGAATTTATATGGTATTTAATTCAAGTAACTAAGTAGAAGGTGTCAGGATTTTCAGGCGTCTGTTCTCTCCTTTTTTTTCCTCCTTTTTCTTTTATTTCCAAAGTCATCGTTATTGATGCTACAATCTAAAAATGGTATTAGGGTTTCTTTGATTTCTTTTCACCATCGCCGTTGAAACTTTGCAAAGTGTTATAATGGATATAACTTTTTTTCATTCTTCCTTTTTCTTTTTTACCCAACAAAATGACTGCTTTTGGGGTTAAAATCCACATTCTCACACTTGTCAGCCCAAGATTTCACATACTTTAACGGTATACATGAAATGTAAATTATCCAGATAATTTGTGAACATCTTGGGAAATTATCATTTTTTTTTCGAGTTCGGAAAATGACAGAAGAATTACATAAATTTGTTTTAAAGATAAAATCTTAGAACTCGGGTTTTTTTTTTTTTATCATATTGTTAAAATGAATTGTAGTGGTAGACAATTTAATAGAACTTGATAGGGGATTAGCGTACAATATGGAAATTAATATTTGTGATACATCAAATATTGATAATTTGATATCAACCAATCACATTAAAGATGTTACATGCTCTACTTTTTCGTTGATTCACATTTAACATAAATACTTTAACAAATGTTAAAAATGCCATTGTGAGGTTTCACTTTATTTTGTTCACCTTTTTTTTCCAGAATTAACAGGAGTCAATGAGGAAGTTAAGAAAGTGTACACAAGATGTTACTAAGCCATTTAATAGAATCGGTAAGTGTGAACATGCTTTGCAACGTGATCATTTTTTTTTTATGATAATTTAAATAATAAGTTTCCAAAATTTTATACAACTTTAAACTTTTTATATTTTTATGCCTATAAATGTTATTCTTAACCGTCACATTTATTTTTGTTTAATATTAAGACATATGATATTAAAGATGTGGCCAAATGTTTTTTTATATTTTTATACTTTTTTGTATTTTAATTTTTAATTATTATAATTATTTAAGTATAACATTTAGAGTTGACACATTTGACCCAAAAGGTCGAATTATTGATTCAGCACCAAGTATGAAAACAACTCCATTTTGGGTTGGTTTTAAATTTGTATTTCATTTCTATCATCAACAAAAATAATTATTCTTTGCCACACTTATTTTTCTTTAATATGATTAATTAATATAGGAATGAAAGAGTGGGAGTTAATAACTTAAATATAAGACTTATATGTGAGAGAATTGAATGAGGAGTGTAGTATTTCAAATTACATTTTGTGCCCTCAAATATGGACCAAATTTAAAAAGTAGGGTATTTAATCAATAATAGGATTCAATGAATGCTAATGGGAATTAATACCTTGAATATAAGGTCTAATGGTAGGAATTTGAATAAAGAGAAAAGTAGTTATTTAAATTACATTTCTATCCTTACAATTGGAGAGGGACCAAATTAAAAAATTGGGGTATTTTAATAAAACAAAAGTTCCACATTATCATTAACAGTTTCAATGGTAGAATAGATTTAAGAGGATTTAATAAGAGCTAATAAAGGTAATATATAGGAATTAAGAGGACTTAATAGGAGAATTTAATCAGAAATTTTAAAATATAAATATGGGTAAGATACACTAAAGGGGTGTGCCACAAAATCGTTGGTTTTGTCTGCAAAATCAGAAAATTTGTATTGTTTTTGTTGATATGGCAGTTACTTTTATTTTCAGAAACAAAACCAACCATGTTATCAAGCACCCCTAAATTAATAGATATTCATTAGCAATTTAGTAGGACTTAAATGGGGTCCTTAAAGCAATAAGAAAAATCTAGTGGATCCCATAGGATATTTCAGCAGAAACGTATAGGGTTTTTATCTTAAACTCCCCCTCAATACTATTGGATTCTCTTTAACCCCCATATGAAAGGGGTGGTCTCCCCTTTCTCCAAATGGTAGTAAATTAATTACTGATCAATGTTGTAATTATAAATATTAATTTTAAGATTAGTGATTATAATTAACAATTACTGTTATTATAAATATTTTTAATAAATAGATATTAACTTTAATTTTACTTTAAATTAAAATTATAAATACTGTTATTAATAAATTTAGTAATTATTGTTATACTAAAAATAATTAAAAATGTTATTAAAAGTATTGTTATTGATTATTTAATAAAATATTATAATTACTAACTATTTCTGATAAATACTGTTGATTTAATTTAATTTTGGTAATTATTAATTTAATGAGTATTGTAAATAAATTCTATTCATAAATTTAATAATTACTGTTATATTAAAAATAACTAAATAATATTATTAGAACTATCATTACTGATTATTTAATAAAATATTATAATTACTTACTATTATTGATAAATATTATTAATGATTAAATATTTAATAAATAATGTTAACAAAAATTAGAAAAAATAATGTTTGTCTTTTTGCTTATTGAATTTCTTTGGTTTAAATTTTTGGGTTTAGTTTTTTTTTATCTTTTACATTTTTTTTTTTGAAATTAGTTCAGAAGGGCCGGTTTAAGGCCTGGTTACCCTCTGAACTAGTGGCTGACCTGATACAACCCCTGTAGGGGCATATTGGGAAGCCATTGGCGTGATACGTATCAACCGATACGGGCCAACACGTGTTGATACTTTGAACCTTGAATTGTTTTGGTTTACATTTATAGATTTTATGCTTTGAAGATCGTTACATAATGTAAGTTAAAAATATTTCTATTTGAATTTTTTGAAATGTATTAATTGTTATACCTAAAATTGTCAAATAATGTAGCAATAATAATTGTCAAATAATTATAAAAATTATCAAATATAAATTAAAAGAAATTACAATTATTAGACATAAATTACTGATATTTATAATAAATTACTAAAAATAAATAAAAAAAAATTATCACAAATTAGTAGACTTTAGGATGATAATTACTAAAAATTATCAAATAATATAATCCTAAATACATTAAAATAATTTGCCAAAAAATCATAAATTAGTAGAAATGTCCAAAAATAGCCACTAAGTTCCATAAAATTGATAAATTACTACAATTTACCAATAAACTATTATATAATAAATATAATACATTAGTATATATTTACCAAGAAATTAGTATATAATAGAAATTACCAGAAATTAGTAGAAATTATATAATAGAATTAATTTCCACTAATTGACCAATAAACTATCATATAATATGTATAAAAAATAAGTATATATTGACTAAGAACTCTCATAAATTAGTATAATAGAAATTACCAGAAATTTGTAGAACTTAGCCAAAAACAACCACTAATTCCATAAAATATGATAAAATAGATGAAATTAGTATAACTTTGTTAAAATAACCATTAAATTCTAAAAATTAGTAAAACTTAGGATGATAATTACTTCAAACTATCAAATAATGTGAATCTAAATAAATTACAATAATTTGTCAAAAATTGCATTTCGTTTTCCCGTGCATCGCACGGGTCCCCGCTATATAGTTTTCTATTAAAGTACAAATTGCTTCTACAAGATTACAATAACACGCCCTTCTGTTATCTTTGGTCCTTAAACCAAAACACATTAGTGAATCATTGATGTGATGGAAAAATAAGGGGAAAATGCATAACATACTACATAGGGGAAATCAATGAATCATGGATGTTTTCATCATAAAAATTAGTTAATTGGTTGATTAATTTTGTTACGTGAACCTCCTTTTTGTCACTAAGGGAGATCGAACAAAGCTACTTATAAAAAAAAAAAACAAAAGCTAGCTAGGTATCTTATAACTAAAATTATCAAAAAGTCAGGATAAATTTAAAACAAAGAATCCTAGAAAAGTGAAGAAAACCCCAGACATTTCATGAATAATATGAATTAAAAAATGAGAATGATTTACTTTTATTATATTTTACTAGTTTGAGTGGCACTAAAGATGCAACTTGGGTTGGGTTAGCCTAAATCAAACCTGGGTTGATGTTTGAGTAAGGGTTGGGCCTTGGGATATTTATAAATACAAATATTACATAAATATGTATATATGCGTATGCAACTAAACATCCAAAATATATGTATCGTCACTTAAATTCTAAAAACACCATAGCTTTGTCCTTGTTTATAATAAAAATTAATGGACCTTAATCTGTCAATCTTCCATTTTAAAAGTAAGAACGCCTAAAAAAAAAAAAAGTAAAAAATCAGGTCAACCCGAAGTCATCAAGTTGGATTAGGGTTAAGATTAGGAATTCAATAACTTTGGATTATAGTTAGACCTCAATCCAATCTACTCGGCCCAACTTTCACTCTTAAAATATTGGGATGATCATCTGGATGTGAGGCTGAAAGGCAACAACCGGCATTATTTCATAAAGAAAAAGACAAATTAGCGAAAAAATAATAAAGATAAGGGCTTTTTGCAGGAAAAATGACCAAAGTTTGGTCATTTGACAAAACCAGATACATTTTGAAAAAAAAAAATGGCAACAAAAGTGAGCCGGAGATGATTTTATTTTTCTGCCCTTGACTAAAATATTACCCCATGCGACGACCCATTTTCTTTCTTGTTCTTTACTCTCATATAACTTACAAAAAGAAGCAGAATTTCAAATTGAAGTTTAATTTCTTAATTCCGAATAACATTTTGAAGGACAGACAACAACAGCATCAATGAGTAGAGAAGATGAAGCTGTATTAGTAAAAAGGAAGAATAAAGATAGAGTGAACAATAAGATGTTCAGTCAATATTAATTTCTTGAAACAGTTAGGAACCAAAAGGAAAATTGGGACTCTTGCAATTCTGAATGGAAACACATTAATAGATGTTTCTCCCTTGAGAACTGGTAAAGTTTCAGATACTCAACAAATGAATGAATCCCTGAAAAGGAAGCAGTAGATTACCCTGCTCGCTCTTTTGGTTTGCTTGTTAATTCTCCAACAATCCAAAGATTATTCTTCATAAGTTGTGGATGAAGCGTTTTGTATGAACATGGACATAGACTCAAAGTTTCTTGTAGATGCTAATGTTCTATCAAGAAGAAAATCACATTTTACTTTCAGAAGTCGGCTTCGAGCAAAAAGAAGACGTGGAGACCCGTGATTCTGAACTTGAAGAAAATAATCGCCATTAGTTTATGCTACAAAAGGTGGCAGTTTTGCTCATGACAATTGATGAAATGCGGAACAAACCCTAGAAATCGGTGCTCTTTCAACGGTTAAATCATCAATATCCAAGATTCTACCCCGATGGTGTTGTATGGAGAATCTTGTATGAACTTTACAATTGGAGATACATGGTAACAGATTTTGCATTGGGAAAATTTGAAGAATCTCGAATTGCAATTGGAGATACATGGTCTGTTCAATCAATATTTTGTACTTGTAACTTCTTTTGCAATTTGTTTGAAAAGGTTACTATTTTGCCAATTAGCTAAACTTTTTTAATTTTCTTGCAAAAAAAAGTCCAAATAATATTTATAGATATGCATGATTTGGTCCAATCCGATCCAGTGTAATGTGAGTCCATTATAAATGGGCTAGGTCCAATCCAATCCAATGAATGTTTTGAACCAATTTGGATCGATGCAATTCAATGTTTGGACCATCCAATCTATTCAAATTCATTTTGATTTAAATTGGTCTTCAATCCAAATCTGATCCATTCATACATATTTTTAACTTATATCACTGGACCAAATATTGGCTTAGTCCCACCTAATCCAATATAAATTTGTTAGGAAGGGAGGACCTGGTCCAATCCAATCTAATAAATACTTTAGACCCAATTGGTCCAATCCAATATATCATGTTAATCCATCCAAATTGATTTTATATTAGACTGGACGGCATGAATCCGAAACCGATTTGACACCCTTACGTGACATGAGAACTGCCAGAGATATTTTTTTAATAAAAAACCGACCTATGACCTTTCACACTTTTCACTAGTTTTAAGAGGCCATAGAACCACTATCAAACAAACAGAAACAAACAAATTTTTGACTAAAATAAAATGGTTAAAAACCATAGAGGGTGTTTTAGTAATAAACAAACTAGATGACAGGTTTTGACTAAAATAGAATTTTTTCTCAACATTTTATTATTTTTTAACAAATTACATGTTAAGCACATTCAATTTTAACCAATCTATTTATCCTATCACGAATGTCAAAAGTCAAAACTAAACTACCATTCAAACTTTTCTGTTGGTGCACTTTTGCCACTTACACAATTCACTAACTGTAGTATTAAATATTACCAATAACAACATTAACAAGCACCGGTCTTTAAAGAATATATATATATATATATATATAACAAGTTCACAACCTCCAGGCTCCAGCCGGCAAATACAACAGCGGAATTGAAGGAAGCTCTGTCTCTCTGATTTAAAGAGAGGAAAGGAAGGTGGAGCCGTAGAGGTTCACTCTTGTTCCTCTCTACTCTAGTCTATTTTTTTCCACCTAAGAAAATATCGAAACCGAATAAATTAATCTACTCCGGCCTCCGACACCTCGCCATCTCAATCATGCCTACCTTTACCAGTTTAAATATCCTACCAACATCTATTCTTCAGATTTTGTGCTGTGGAGCTTCCAGTCTGCTCATCCACTCTTCCTAATTATTAACTAAATCGACAGATTCAAGTCCCCATATGTATTCTATTGAATGGAGACTGCTCTTCATCCTTCTCGAAATCCTCACAAATCTACTTCCTCTACTTCCCATCTCTGCGTCAATCACAGGACATCATCCAAATCCTCAATTCCCATGTCAGCTCCGACAGCACCAATCTTACCCCTTCTGCAACACCTCTCTTCCCATCTCGGCAAGAGCTCAATCTCTCGTTTCACTCCTTACCCCTTCTGAAAAGATCCAACAACTCAGCAATAACGCCAGCCAAATAGAGAGACTAGGTATTCCTGCCTATGAGTGGTGGTCCGAATCTCTCCACGGGATTGCCACCAACGGACCCGGTGTCTCCTTCAATGGGTCGATCCCCTCTGCCACTAGCTTCCCGCAAGTGCTTGTCATGGCAGCATCTTTCAATAGAAGTCTCTGGTTTACAGTAGCATCCGCGATTGCTGTGGAAGCGAGAGCTATGTACAATGTTGGCCAAGCTGGGTTGACCTTCTGGGCACCCAATATCAACATATTCAGGGACCCCAGATGGGGAAGGGGTCAAGAGACGCCCGGCGAAGACCCCATGGTCGCTGCCGCTTACGCCATTGAATATGTAAAGGGTTTCCAGGGGGAGAATAAACAGGATAGGTTTGGAGAGAAGAGGGTGTTGAAGGGCTCTGATGATGAAGATGGTGATAGTGGTAAATTGTTGCTTTCTGCTTGTTGTAAGCACTTGACTGCTTACGATCTGGAAAAGTGGGAGAACTTCACCAGATATACCTTCAATGCTGTGGTAAGGTCTTCGGTAGATGTAGCACTTCAATTCATGCATGTTGTGTGATTGATAATCAAGTTGCTCTGGGTCTAATTCACCCTTTGTTATATCATATCAGATTTCGCAGCAAGACTTGGAGGAGACATATCAGCCACCATTTAGGAGCTGTGTCGAGGAAGGTAGAGCCAGCTGTTTGATGTGTTCTTACAACGCAGTAAATGGGGTCCCCTCTTGCGCAAGTAAGGCCCTTTTGCAGAAAGCTCGATCGGACTGGGGATTCAAAGGGTGGGTAGCTCCTCAAATTCCTTTGCAATTTGGAACCTAATATACTGTTATGTTGTTATATGCAACTCCCCAATGGCGTGAATTTGCAGATATATTACCTCGGATTGTGATGCCGTCGCCACAATCTTTGAATTTCAGCAGTATGCGAATAGCCCCGAAGATGCCGTTGCAGATGCTCTGAAAGCAGGTTTTAACTGTCTGATGGATAATTCTTGCATCCTGTATGCCTATACAAGTTAATGGGCAATGACTTTTTGGGTTTTTCTATGAGCAGGAGTCGATATTAACTGCGGAACTTACATGCTTCGAAATACGCAATCCGCACTGGAACAAGGAAAGATCCGAGAAGAGGACATTGATCGGGCTCTTTTCAATCTGTTTTCAGTTCAATTGCGTCTTGGGCTTTTCAATGGGGACCTCTTGAAGGGACACTTGGGAAAGTTGGGACCTCAAGATGTATGCAGTCCAGAACACAGGAAATTGGCGCTGGAAGCAGCAAAGCAGGGAGTTGTACTCTTGAAGAATGACAGGAAATTCCTGCCACTTAAAAAGAACCGTTTTGCATCTTTAGCTGTTATTGGTCCGACTGCAAATGATTCCATTAACCTCGGGGGCGGGTATTCAGGTTTGGTTTTGCAGAGAATGGCAATTAGTTAATTGGGTAATATATGGGGAATATGTTTTTCTTATGTGCTTTCTTTTATCTCTGTATAGGCGTTCCCTGCAATCCAACAAGCTTTGTTGAGGGATTTAAAGCATACACACAGAAGGTATCCTATGCTGCCGGTTGCCTTGACATACCATGCGATTCTGATAGTGGGTTTACTGCAGCCATTCATCTTGCCAGAAAAGCTGATGTTGCCATTGTGGTTGCTGGGCTGGATTCATCTCAAGAAACTGAAGACCTGGACCGGGTGAGCCTTCTTTTGCCTGGCAAACAGATGGATTTAATATCAGCCATTGCCCAAGCAAGTAAGAGACCGGTGGTTCTGATCCTTGTGGGTGGAGGGCCGATTGATGTTTCCTTTGCCAAAAATGACCCACGGATTGCAAGCATTCTTTGGGTTGGATACCCTGGTGAGACTGGTGGGCAAGCACTTGCAGAAGTTATCTTCGGGAAATTCAATCCAGGTTAGTAATCCAAACTGGAATAGCTGCAAGATTCATTCTCTCTCTCTCTCTCTCTCTCTCTCTCTCTCTCTCTCTCTCTCTCTCTCGCTCGAATTTTGATGTAGTACTTTTAAGGAAACAGGTGGGAAGCTGCCTATGACTTGGTATCCTGAGTCACTTACCAATGTGCCAATGAATGATATGAGAATGCGACCTGATCCTTCAAGTGGTTACCCTGGACGTACTTATCGATTTTACACCGGCAATACAGTATATGAATTTGGACATGGCTTGAGCTATGCCAACTATACGTGCAACTTCTTATCAGTGCCAACGAAATTAAGTTTGTTGGCCTCTTCTGTTGTGGTGGGTTCTAACAACATGCCACACGAGAGAGCAGATGGGCTTGATTCTATTCGGATTGATGAGGTGGCAACATGCGATGCATTAAAATTTTATGCACACATCTCCGTAATCAACAATGGGGATATGGATGGATGCCACGTTGTGATGTTGTTCTCAAGAGTAGCTGCAACTTTTACAGGGGCTCCACAGAAACAGCTGATTGGATTCGACCGTGTGCATACCGTAACCCACAGAGCTACTGAAACCAGCATCCTGGTGGACCCATGCAAACATCTTAGTGTTGTGAATGAACAGGGAACAAGAGTTTTGCCCTTGGGTGCTCATACTCTAATGTTGGAAAGATTAGAGCATTCAGTTTCAATTGAAATTTAATAAAGATCATATAATACTTCAATGAAAGTTGCAGCCTGCAGTATCTCTGATTCAAGGAAAAAAGCATGAATTTTGTATGTGAACAATGTATTTATTGTGGAACTGTGAGGTTGCTTGTTAAATTTCAAAATCATTATTATTCATTTTCAAATTTATGGGCTTCTCAACATTGGTTTTGTAAAGGGAACAACACAAAACATATTCACAAATTTGATTCAGCGGTTGGACCATGTGGGTTCAAGGGTAGTACCACTAAGACTATGATGTTAACCACCATACCAAAGTAAGGCAGGGTAATATAGCTAAAACTGGACTTCACGAGCTAAGCTTTGAAAACCCAACCAAGATTGGTAGTAGGGAAATTGCAATTGCAGCTAAAATGATGAAATTAGTTTTGATAGGTTTTCTGCTGCTTTCTTTCTTGTTGAATCAATTTGCTTCTTCCATGCACATAGGTAATCAGATCCTGATGTTGAATATCTAGGATGTACAGCATCCCCAAAAGATCTTGTTGTCAATGATGTAGCTTCTCTTTCTGCTTCAAGATTGATAAGGTATCCATTGGAGTTTCCATGGACAATAACTCCTTACAATGCTGCTCTTTTAGAGCCCAAAAAAGCTGCATTAATCCTGTTTCTTTCTTTTGGCTAACTTGTATGACCTGTTTTGACTCACAAGGGATGTACCATAATTTGCTGTCAGCTGCACAAATCCTGTAGTGCAACAATTCATCAATGAACCAACAACAAAGACTTATCTCAGCATTTGCAGTCAGTTGCAAAAACCCTGTTGTGCCATCTTACAGTATGAAGGGTCAGATGTTGCAGTTGGATGACAATGCAAAACATCATTTTTGCAGCAAGGCTAACTAAGAGCTTAAGACAAGGGTCCAGGATTCGGGTTAAATGGATTTGGCATATTTTATGATTGCTTCCAGCCTGTGCAACCTCCTCCTTCATCCATGATCGTGGCAAGCAATGAAAAGATAGTTTCGCAGCTCTTTAGTGGACACCCTAGCAATCTTCAGGAAAGCACAACTTACTTCAATAAATGCAATAAAAAATTTGGGGGATGGACTTCTTAGTTGATATCTCATTGCTAGCTCCATTACTACCATTACCAGCTGAATGGGTAACATCTCTCTCCACCTCATCACAGATTATATCTAATCTGCTCTGTAAACTCATGTTTATATTACTGCTAAACAAAGAAATGAAACTGCATTACTTTGAAACATTTTCAACTCAACCAATATATATATGCGCTATAAAATAGAGCTCTGTGTATTACAAAAATAAGAGAGACTCAAGAACTGACATCTTTATTGGCACACACAATAAAAATCGGTAATAAGTTTACATGGAATTTGAAGATTATACACAAAACTACATGATTTAAGAGTTACATGAGATGGAAACACACTCCACCCTTTCATAAATGAATTGTTTTGCACACAAAGTTATATCATGTATTCGAACTGCAAAGCAACAAACAAGATCATATTTTGACCCAGATGTGAGATTTCTCCTTCATCTTTCAATAAATCCTAGAAAAAACTGTTCCTGCCACTCCCACCTCTCTTTCTTCCCCTAATGCTTTTCCATGTTTCTCTCACTGTCATGGAAGGGACCTCTTCGAATTCTCTCTGCCTTATAAAGTCGGGGATATGATAGTGAACTGAATGGAATATGCTATATAAGATATAGGGGCAAGCATTTACTTAATACAGTGTACTAAACGGTTTCCTGAAGTGATCACCTAGATCTCATCAATAAACAGCATTTCTATTTCAGCCTTGTGTTTAGCTGAAGCCTGAAACAACTAATGCCTACCATTGATCAGATAAAAGGACCCTTGGACAAGTCATATTTTCAGTGACACATCCAACCAGCTCTATTTCCCATTCTAATTTGTGAATATGATGTTTCTCAATCAATGTTATATTTCAATATCTAATTCAAAAGTTTTAAAAGGATGTTTCTTTTTTGCCATGTCAAAAAGAAGAATTGTCATTAAATTTCTTACATGAATACAGAATGATGTGCTGAAACTCATTGAGTCCTTCATAGAGGGAGAAGGTGTTCCAATTGGGTCAATCTCTTGGTTAGACATCATTTCTATCTCATCCAATGGAGAAATGATGTACCATATTCAGATCACCCACCAGATAAGAAACCCTTTGCGTTGGAAACTTCATCCTAGTGGACAACTAATTCTATTACTTACATCATATTGGACTTTGTCCAAGTAGTGCTAACCACTGACCATTTCAAATTAATTAAAATTTTGAAAGCTGCACAGAAGAAACTGTCTTTTGCCCATTGAAAGTGTTTCTTTTGCTAAAAGGTGTGCTAACAAATAGTAGGGAAGTGGAGAACATGAGAAATCCTTTTCAGCATTTCCAATGAGGTAGTTGTTAAAGGTCCAAACTTACAATGTATAAAGAATTCAGACATCAATTATATGCTCGTTGGTGCCAACGCTGACTCAGTAACGCAATTCTCTCAAAACCATTCCCTCATTTCCAGGCTGAAATTCCTTTATGGACGTTGTTTTTTTTTTTTTTTGTTCCATTTTCAACTAAAATTGCAAATCATTTTCCATTGCAGTACACAAGTATTAATGTGTAAAGCATAAATCTGATTGTGACCCTCAGGCATGTCTGTCCATAATTGTACATGAGCTAAATGCCTTCTTCTCCTTTTGGATTAAGCAACATCAAGAATTATACTAACATAGGGAAAGGGAATATAAAAGATAATAGTTAAAAGAGCAGTCACAAATACCACAATTAGAGTACAGATATGCTACAAATAACACAATAGTAAGTATAGCTAACATGTTTATTGGTGTACTAGCCTGTGTTACACATCTTTTACAGGTTCTACTGACTGTCCGACTTGTATGATCTTGTTGGATTTCAAAATTTCAGTTCCTTTAACGCTACATTGAATACACGTTTCAAGTATGACTTAACACAGCCAGTAATCTTAAGAATCTCAGCCTCTGAAACCAATCCTTTACCTGTCATGCACTAAGAGAACTACTCCAAGATTTCTTATGCAACTCCTAAAATTATTCAATAACTGTTTGGTGAACCTAGATTGAGAGCATAATATATATTGAACAATGAACATTTGAAGAGTAACACCCAGGATTATAGAACTTAAATACCCGGCTATATCTTGCGAAATTGTTTCTTCTGGACTCAAGTATGCAAAAGAACATACTAATCCAGTAAAGACAAGAACACTAGGAAAGCCCTTATGCCTGCTTGCTTTACATGAATCCTGAAGTGCTAATATTGGGTGGATTGGTAAAATTTTCAGAGTTATAATATGGTTGGGAAGAAGATTTCCAACATACCTTCAGCATGCGCATCATTAGT
This sequence comes from Nelumbo lutea, assembly GCF_056320005.1. NCBI lineage: Eukaryota > Viridiplantae > Streptophyta > Magnoliopsida > Proteales > Nelumbonaceae > Nelumbo > Nelumbo lutea. The sequence goes on from NC_142688.1 coordinate 18,930,303, forward strand.
GAATGGTAAAACAAGTTTAACTTCATGTAAACCATTTGAAGTGCATGAACGATCTTCACCCACCTAAAATGTGCACATAAAAGATTGACAAATATCTTTTTTTTTTTCCTTTTTGAAGTAAACATCATTATACAAATGGAATTTAGAAGCCATATGAAAATTTTATCCATTACACCTGTCCACAAAAAAGAAAGATGCTCTTGGTAGGAAGTTTGCCTCCCAAATCTGCCTGATGAGTAAGTGTTGTGTACTGCCTCTAGATGGTCCGACTAAAATAATTTGATTGACATTTCACAAGGGTAAGATTTCCATAACTAGAGAATTAATGCATTATCTGTTTAGTCTGAAATAAACAGTTTCATTCTTTGGTATTTTTACAAGGGCCATGAATAAATTAATTATATAGAAATACATTTAAGGGAAACTATAGACAATGAACCTGAAATGAAATCATAAATAAGTCATAATGTTAGAAGTTGACCTTGTAATAGAGTGAAAGCAAATGGAAGTCACTAAATGCAAGCAAAATGAAACGGAAGGATTATTGACTTCTCCAAAATAGACAATATTTCCTTTACAATGCATATGATTTCCTTGTACAGTTAACTAAAAGCAGTTGCAGGCACTGTTTCTGTGAGCAATATAAATTGCTGTCAAAATGCGGACCAAAAATGACTTTTTTTGACAACTAGAAATGACAAAATGTAACGTTTGAAGCTTTAACTTGCCCAAATATGAATCCCAACCAAATTCATGCCACCCAATAGCATTCTACAGACCTGAATGCTAATAATCTCAGGATCATAAAATGAAGCATCATTTAATTACTTTTTCCTTTTTTGCTTTTCTGAAGTACCATATCGTTTTCAAATATAAACAGAATGCATTAACAAGTGAGTGGAGGAAAGCAATGCTATTAAATAACACTAAAGTTCCTGGCAATTCATTCTAGATTTGAATAATATTTAATCTCTTCACAGCTAATATATGATTGGATGTCATTTATTCATATTTCTAGAATTTGTTCAGCTATAGGGTACAGATGCAGCTACTCGTGAATGCAATTGGCAATTTAATTGTTGTCTACTCACATTAGGAAATATGAACAATAGAACAAGCAAAATGCAGAACAAAGTCTAAGTAACTAACAAAATAAGAAAGAGAAGGAAAGCAAAGAGATAATAAGCACTCTAGTAGTTATACCACCTGAGATTTTCCTTTCGAATCCTTTCTCGTCGTCTTTGTTGCTTTCTGTTGGACCAGTGGCCTATGGTCCTTGATGTCATCTTTGATGTGTAGAACTATTCGTAGGACAACAGGAATAACCACACGATCAATGGAGGATTTGCTCTCTGTGGACCAACATGCACACACAGCCAACACCTTTTTTCTAATAATTATTATCATTATTTATTATTTTCTTATAAAATAAAATTTGTTCTGACTTATCTCTTTTAAACTTGGTCCACTAGAGTAGTTATTGGTAGAAAAAAAATGTCTCAACAAGTAGGGACAAATGTCTCATTCTAGTGAATGCTAATCCCAACTGTTTAAAGAGATTTGTGGACAGTTTCTGTCCATTGAAACAAACCCAACAGTCATAAAAGGATCTATATAATAGAACTCTAAATAGTGAGGAGTATACTTGAATTATTGAGAACATTGCCTCCACTTTGGGCTGTTGAAGAAATTCGGGCCCCGTGTTTAAACTTTGCACACGTTCCTGGTAAATCACCAACACCACCACGCAAATCTTTCACTTTTGGGGAGTGAACAAGCAGATGGAGGGGGAAGCAAAATGAACACGAATCATTGGTCAAAGCCAGAATTAAGCTTGTCTACAACGAGCCCCACCTATGAGTCTGTGAAGCATAAAAATATATCAGATTCCTCATTGAATGGTCTCAACCAATGTTTTTAAAACCAACCCAATTTTCCCAATGGGACACGGTCACCATTTCGACCAGGTGGGTCAAATGGTTCAAACCAGTAACATCATAATTAAAATAGTAAAAAATTATATATTATATACACATATATGTATATATACATATATATAGAAATTGATATAAAATTATAAATAGCTAAATAAATGTCTGAAATATCTTAAAACTTATAAAAATGTCTAACATTTAAGAAAAAATATATATCCAAAAATGCAAAAAAAAAAAAAGTGAGAAAAGCTGAAAAAATGTAAAAATAGAAGGGGGGCTCGAGTTGGGACTTTTTGGGAACTTTTTTTTATTTTTTAAACAAAAAAATGGACTAAAAAGTATTGGCCGATAGTTGAACCATCACCCGCTTACCAGTTTTGACAATTCAACTGTGTGGGTCATCCGGTTTGCTGACTTGTTAACGGTTTTTTAACAAATTCCGGGTTTTATGAGAACTGGACCCAAAAAGTTGACTGAATGATGCTTCGAATGGTTCGACCATCCGGGTCAAGTGTGGATTAAAAACCTTGGTCTCAACAGACACCAAAGAGAGAAGAGGCATAAATAGCCGGCTGGCGGAAGGAAAACCTGTGGCGGAACTCGTGGAAGAGACGATTCTTAGCTACTTTGAGTTGAGTTTCCTCGCCAAGCACAGTTCTCACCATGACTGTGTTCTGAGTCTTCTGACTTCGAAGGGTTATTAGTAATCTCTAATAATAACTCCACCATAATAGCTCCACAGTCCAGAATCCAGAGACGTAGGTGAGAGGGGAAATATTTACACCTATCCAAACTGTAATTTGTGTCTTGAAATTCTGACCCTAAGTTAAACCGTCATTATAGTTGCTGACTTGCTTCTGCTGTTGCACCTAATAGTTGGCATACCTCCATCCTCCCGGGATGCTAATCATGCGATGGATCAGACACTGCTGAGTTGATGTGTGACTTTGAGCGGGCCGTCGACAGTTCAGAGGAGGGAGCAATCATAGGATTGGAATCTTTTATGCAAAGAACCGTGGAAAATGTGACAGACTCGTGGATTGGAATCTTTCACTCAGTGAATAAAAGAGGATCCCGAAGCTAAATTTTGCAAATCTTCACTGCCAAACTAGATGATTCCGATCCAATGGACCTACAACCAAACCCCGTCAATGCTATGGATACCTGTGGAAGTATATATATACATGTCATGTCACACGTATTGTGTATTCCTTATGTTGTCATTGTGTTCTCGCCAAGAAAAATTTTATTTGTTACATGTGTTGGTACTATTGATTTATATTATAAAATTAAAAATGATGTTAAACCCATTAAGCTTTTTGCTCATCCCGTCATGTTTATATTTTCATATCCTAAAGTCCAGTCTAGTTGAGTGATCCACAGTTGATCAATTTATAATTGGACTGAATAAAACCACTTCAATCCTATCCCTTGATATTTAAATAATAACCTGAATCCTGAACCCCATTCATTATATACGCATAGACACATAATTGCATAATTTTAATGCAGGCTGGACCTAGATTGAACAAATTGGGTTTGACTTTGGGTTTGATCTAAGTTCATGTTTTATGTCTAGGGGTGGATTTGAGTCAAATTGAGTTGAATATCTATCTATTCAAATTTGGTCCATCAAAATACTATGAGGCTTGAGCTTGAATTTGAGCTCAAGCTTGATTTGAACTAAAGAGAAGCTCAAATTCAGTTGGACTGAGCTAAATTTTTTATAAATAATTAAGCTCAAGCTCGTGAGCCTCACGAGTCAAGCTTTATTAGGATCAAACTCCATCTCAAAGTTTGGTTTAAACCGAATTGAATCAAGACTTTTATGAGTTGAACTGGAATAATTTGTGAAAAGCTCGATTTGTGTCTACCCCTATTTATGCCCAATTCTGAAAGTCAGGCCTAGATTAAGCTTAACCAGCTTAATCTACGCAAGTTGCACACTCAAACACATGATAGGGTAAGGGGAGCATAGATTGGGTTGGGTTTGACTCTGGATCTCCTGCCTACGTCTACCCATGACACACTACCCCCGTGAATTGGGAACATCTCCCCCTGCATAATACTATACAGAGGTTGAGATGTTCTCCATGTGTGGTTGAGATTAACGTGGGCAAAGTTTGTGTGGGCAGGAGATCCAGACTCATTGGGTTTAACTGGCTCAAGTAAATTGGACCTAGCACTTTTATTTATATCCACCAAAAATGTCTATGAAAGTAACATACATTAAAGACAATTACTATATATTTTAAAATATAGTATGAATGGTTACATGCAAATTCTATGCAATATATTATTCTAGATGCTATAATCCTGTAAAACAAAGTTGAGGGCAGTATGGCTAGTATCTCAAGGCTAATGCATGATGGATAGTTATCCTTGTTTTTTGGATTTTGAGAAAGGGGAAGTTGGTCAATGGGATTTTGGTTCCCATTGACCAAGATGCTTGTGTTCTTTTTTTAGATTTATGTGGGATTCATAGAAAATTTAGTTTTATCGGTATAAGTGATACCCATCTCTAAGGTGGACAATTAACTTTTCCATATAGGGGTAAAGTTGTTAATACTTGGATGGGCTGCAATTGCATCTTTTAATAGTGAATTTTTATGGCTAAAACAGTTATTCTCTTATTTACTTTGAAAATAAAAAAAGCATGTTACCCGGATAAATGTTCCCCAAAAACACTTATTCGAATAAATATATTTATCCGAATAAATAATTTTCCGAAAAACAAACAGGGCCTATTAGTGAAATGTGTTCTTAATTAGAAATGACTCAAACATTCATGTAAGAAAAAAAAAAAGAGAAGAATTACCATCAATGGGGTGGTGAATAAGGGTCAAAAGTCCCTCAATTTTAGTGTAATATATTGCATTGAAAGAAGACACTGAAGGTTCCATTACAGACTGCAAAATAATCCCCTACCACCCTACCAAGGGACAAGAGCTGCATCTGATCTGGTATGAGCTGGTCAAAAATTGAAATTATATCGTCCTTCTTTTGATGTCAACATTTACAAATTGTATCCAAAAATCTAATTTAACTTTGGGGTCTCTTCAGTCTTCACATTGCCAATCTCAACTTCTCCTCCAGCCATCAACCCCAAAACAATAAGTACCTATCATTTAATTTCTCGCAGCCTCCCGTCCAAGTTTACCAAATGTCATGTGCTTTCACGTGCACCATCTATTGACTAGACCATTATTATTTGACTAAACAAAACCCGAAGCAAGCAGAGTAATTAATTCATGCAGAGATTGACCGTTAAAAACAGTTAAGAATTGATCTTACAACAATGGGTAAATACATTATTATTATTATTATTATTATTATTATTATTATTATTATTATTATTATAAGAGCCTGAATCCTGATATCTTATAATAAGGCCTATTTACATAGAAGAATTATTGAATTAATTAACGTTGCTAACATTAGAATGATATATTGTTTGCAGAACCAATAGGCTCTCTCTAATATTTATATTTTGTACGTTATCTCAGGCTTATAGCTGTTAAACCATGGATTATAGTTAATTTCGTAAAATATGGAATCTTCTTTTGGAAGCAAATTGGCAAAAGGTGAACAACTAATTAAACACGATTAATAAAAAAAGAAAAAAAATGTAATCCAAATTATATACGTTAGGATTAGGTGATGTCCTTGAATAGGTTGACATTTTCTAATACACATCTTCACACGTAAACCCATCGGGTTTGAAATGTGAACAAGTACATGCCCACTCATACCTTATGGTGAAACTTAATTAATTATAATGGGAGTAATAAGGACTGAACATTATACCACTTGATCAAAATGGCTCTGAGAGGTCCCTAAATAAATTGATATTCTCTAACAAAGGATACATCCACGTCTCATCTTTAACAAAGCAACACTAATTAACTATTGAATGGTTCAGATCATAGACTGCATAAGGCATAAGCCAACAATCAATGTCATGGTTCAGAACTGCGTACATTTAATTTCATTCATGAGGACAATAAAAAGGATTTTATTGCTGTATTTAGTTTGAAGGAAAAAGTACGAAAAGGAAAGAAAAGGTTACATGTGTTTAATAAGGGGATATCCTTAATTAGGTTGGGATTTCAGCTTTGGTATTGTGATAATTCCCGTGGTGGTTTTGTTTTAGCAATTGATGATGAGCTAACTGCTTCTATTTTGTGAGAGTCACTGTGACACTATCCTTGGTGGAAGCAGTAGCCTTTTGAGATATTGGACTACTAACGTCCATTTATTGTATAGAAGAAGCGAGATGCTCAGATCAATATCACCCCTCCCTTGTTGGATCACACATCCATGATTTTTCTTTTTATGGATACACATCCATTGACAATTCTATTTATCACCAATTAACCCCTAATGTTGTGTTTGGTTGCAATGCAAATAAATTTATATTAATACAAAATTATGGCAGTGCAAATGATTTAAATATAAATTGTCAAATTTTAACTTATTTTATTTGATTTTAATATAAATGAAATAAATTAAAACATGAAGCAGAATACAATAAAATCTAAAATTAAATTAAATGAGAATTTACATTTTTTCATATTTACTATCATATATTTGTACTAGTACAAATAAAATTGCTCTGCAATCAAATACAGCTTAAGGCTCAATTTAAAAAAAAAAATACAGAGAATACAAATAAAAATATATACAGTGCAAATGCAAGATTTTGTACTTTAAGTATTTATATTTGTACTCCTTCCAAAAACTGAACATAGCGAACCTTATTACCTCCTCCCATACTGAGGGCCTGTTCTTTCACTGTGAGACGATCAACCTACTGATGGTGATTAGATATTGGACATAAAAGCAAGGATATATTACAGGTTTCAGTCACTAGCTCGATTGAGCTGACAATGATTACACTGTCTTTTGTATTTTCAGTGTTTTCATTGAATCCTAGTTCCAACTTAGGGGTGGATTGAACTATACAAACCCCAAAGAAAAAAAAGGAAGAATAATAGTTCAGCCCAGTGTCAAAATTTATACAAACCCCAAAGAAAAAAAAAAAGAAGAATAATAGTTCAGCCCAGTGTCAGAATTTCTAAACCCAAAATATTATTGGGATAGGTGCCGGCTCGGAATTGATGTAAATTCACCGGTGGGTGCATAGAGCGTGGGTATTTAACATTTGGAATGTTTATAGATCTACAGCACAATTCAGAAATCTATATTAGGCCTGTTCATACTTTTCCCAAGAAAAAACACTGATTGTTATAGTCATAGCTAGGCATATTTTCTCCAAATGATATACGTGATCATCATCATCTAATCCAAGCCTTATCCCAATAATATTCTTTTATGGCGTTTCACAAATATATCTATATTATTATAAAGCCAATACTTGTTTAAGTATTGGTGCATGTCACAAAAGTTAAATTGTATATATAATATCAAAACTTGTATTTTTATCATTTACTTGACCTTTACACTAATTATACACAAATGCAAATATAACAATATGTTGGGTTTACAAGATTGGATTAGGTTAGAGAAGGGAGTTGGAATTTCCTCAGACTGCATTTTGATGCAATGTAAATCAAGAATCGATTTAAATTTACATCGATTTGGTTTTGTAGGCGTTTGGAAAGAGATTGTGATTATTATCGATGTAAAATTTTACTCCGATTCAGTTTTACATGCATTTGGATGGAGTGGAGCTTTACGTCGATAATCGATATAAAACCTCATCAGCTCTAAAATTTTACATTGATAATTGATGTAAAAACTACATTAATTTTATCGATGTAAAATTTGACTCTTCCACCCATCGCTATTTTCAAAAAGCAACGATCATTAGGAACAATTTTCACTGATTCCAAACGCAACCTTAAATAATCTTTTTATACCCACTTCACAGAACTTGCATCAATGCATTAGGAACATTTTTCCATGAAGAAAAACATACAAGTGTGAAAGATGTTCGTATTCCCAAATGTGCAACTGCAATGTGTTAAAGCGGGTGCAAGAATTAATGATTTTGTGAGGAGGATATCTGAGTTCTAGGTGAATCTATCCTTCGTGGGGTTTGAAGCGGGTGCGGCCTCTTTGCTTGCCAAAAAAATTGACAATGGACGGACCCATTCATTGTGGCAGCATAGAATTGCCCAAATGATTGATTTACTTTAACCATTTTGGTGATGGTAAAAAATCTTTAAATATACTCTTAGTTTATGTTTGATTTGAAGGAAAAAAGTAAGGAAAAGAAAAGAAAGGTAAGGAAAACTTGTATAGGTTTTGATACCTTTCCCTTCCTTTTCCTTCAAACCAAACATAGTCTTAATGTTTGTTTTTCATGTTAATCAATAATCTAAAAAAGTTACGAATATAATTGGTTTTTTTTGTTCAATATCGTTTTCAAAGGAAATCATTCATTTTAGCAACCAAATGCAGCCACAATAAAAACATACTACATAGGACTGAAAAGAACAAATATGTGATTTTGTTATTATTATAGCTATTTAATATTTATAAAAGAAAAAGAGAAAACTTTGGGTCTACTATATAAATGATAGAGAAATGTGATTGCTTTTGATCTTCGAAATAATAAAAATAAATAAAATATTCAGAGAATAACTTAAAATAGAGAGAAAGCGAACCTCACCTCCCTACTACTTGGAGGACGTTAAATCCCAATTGCCATTATATATTTCACCAATTAATAAAACAAAAGGGATATCTTTGTAATTTCAAAATGTTATCCTTCATTCATTTTCTATTTCCCATCTCTATTGATCTGATCTCATTGATTTTATTTCACAAAGGTATATGATGGAAATATATATGGACAATGCCACTTACCAAAAAAAAAAAAAAAAGAGAGAGAAAATTTGGACTGTTTCAAGAATTGGGATTTGGTCATCACAGCCCCTAGCAGCCGCACATTGGAAATATATTTTCATGATTAATAAAAACATAATTATATAGATATTTGCAAACGGCTGTGAGGATGGTTTTCTGTGTGCCAAATTCGATTTTTTCCTAGAATATATAAGCTCAGACTCTGATCAATATGTCAACAAAACTTGCGAATTCTCAATCTTTTCTTTTTTGAGAATTCATCTTGGATACGAAACCTTGAATATTCAGAGAGGCCCTTGTTAACTCCCAAAAGACACACGGTAGGAAATCATTTATTCCATAAGTCCAACCCATTCCATCTTCAGAAACAGGAAACCACATCTTCCAACTATTCTAATTTTATAATTATGGTTCATTCTTTTTTTTTTTTTTTTTTGGTATATAATTGTGATTCATTTAAGGTCATCTATTAATTGATCACAGATTAAAGGTGGATTGCAGTCCACTTATCTCAAAGAAAAACGAGCAATAAAGCGTTGATTGCCAGGTTGTTCATAGTCCATCTTCAAATGTGAAGGCTGTTGCAAATTTCAATGAAGTCAAGAAAAGGTAAGAAAAGACCACGAGCGGTACAGACTACAGGTATGAGAGGAGGACTGGAGGTATCACCCTTCCTACTCCCGAGAAAAACACCACCGGTTTTCCGCTCCACTCTCCATGTTTATTGTTTGTTCATTCATTTGTTTCATTCAATAACACCAATTGAAACCCTAACCAAAATTTTGTTACCAGTGAACACAACACAACTTTATGCTTTGCACATAAAATTAAAATATTGTTGTTTGTTCACCAACTCACTGGCGTTGGCGACATAAATTAAAACCCTCGCCCCGTTTTGTTCATGTGACACAACACCAACAGCACACAGCAAGGCACTCTTCTCTTCTGCCATGTATTATTTATTGAGTTAGGATCTTCTGCCAACGAAATACCTCCAATCCTCTGCCAACAAAATCTAACACCGCACCCGTCATGCATGAGATGTGCGGTGTGAGATATTTTTACTGGTAGAGGATTGAAAGTTACAAGTTAGAACGTATTTTGTTGCAGGTGATCCGGACTCGTATTTATTATGCTGTATTTGTCGGACCCAAACAAGCTGACGCCATTATTTTGGCCCTACATTTCCCACTTATTACTTTTTCACTTATCAACCTGCCAATTCTCCGTCCAATGTACTTACATTACATGGTTTAAGATGACTCGGCTTGACCCGGTGGTGGGTCCGAATGTCTAATCGCTAATTTGATTCTGATTTGTGATTTGTGTGCGGGTCCCTCATCCCTGGCGAACAACATCCACCCTCTCTGTCCCTTTCTCAATGACTCAAAATGCCTCGTCCTCGCGCCAACGGACACGTCACTCAAATATCTCTTTAGTCAAATAACTCGCTTCCACGCTCCCTCATGGCCCCATTACCTTGTGTCCCTGTTATTCTTCCTTCTTTTTTTAATTTTTAATTTTTTTTAAACATTTTCTTTCTTATACAACATCCTCCCTTGAAGTTTTTAATAATTATAAAAACCTTCTCTATATTTTCATTTTAGCAAAAATTTTTAAATAAACTAACAAAAGCCTATCTTCTGTCAATCGTCAAGACAGAAAATATTAGACCAAAGAATCAATTTTTTACTCCAAAAGTAAGCACTGTAATAACATCTAATTCATGTTAATTATATCAGGAATTGGAATCAAAGCGTTTCTTTCTTATTTCTCTAGTATTGTTACTGCTTCCTTTTTCTTTACTGACGACTTGGCCCTTAAGCAGCTCTATTTGCTTTGCTTGTAAATAAAATGAAAGCACAGTAAGAGAAACTATAAGACTGGATAAAGCAGGATAGAAAAAAAAAGGTTGGGTAAAGAGGTCGAAGGGGTATTTTAATAAAAATAGATGCAAACTAATTTATAAAAGGGTAAAATAGGTATTTCAAAAAATTGATTCTTGGTTGAACGTTTTCCATCTCGGTGATTGATGGAAGGGAGGTTTTTTATTTATTTAAAAATTCAAGGGAGATTTTTGTTGAAATGAAATTATAGGAAACATTTTTTAATTGTCAGAAACTTTAAGGGAGGCTTTTGTATTTTACCTTATAAGAATTTGTCTAAAACTCACCATGAGTTTTCAACATTTCTTTTAAATTCACCACAAGTTTTCAAAATGTCTAAAACTCACCATGTGAAAAAGTTTTTATTTTTCAAAACTCACCTTCCATTGGTGCACGTTAATGTTTCTTAAAAGAGATGTCCATGTCAGCATAAATAACAATTTTCATGACCACATTACCCCGGTGAGTTAGAGAAAAAATAGTCTTTTTCAGTTTTCAATTTTCTTGATTTTTTTTTTTGCATTTTTAATGTTTTTTATACTTTTTATTTTTTTTTACATTTTTCTATTTTTTATAATCTATAATTTTTTTTATGCTTTCTACAATTTTTATTTTCTTATTTTGTTTTTCAATTTCTATAATTTCTATAATTTGAAAACAATTTTTTATTTTGTTTGTAATTTCTATAATTTCTATATTTTGTAATTTCTATATTTTTATATATGTTATATTTGAACATATTTTTTTGAACCTTTTCATTTTTCATGTTTAAATATTAAAATGATAATATATTAATATTCAGTTTAGCATCGAATTTTAGACACAAATGAATTTAAGAGAAATGCACAAAACTGATGGTGAGTTTTACACAATTTTCTTCATTAAGAATTGTCTAACGCAATCAATGATGCGGGCCCATCATCCCGCACAAGTCACAACAATAATAAGACCATTCATTACGTTACAACTCCCCCCTCCGTCTCGTCGAGAATCCAACACACCTATCTATCTCTACGACTATACCTATAATAATACATAAGTAAATAATCATCCTTTTCTCATTTGTTGTTCTTCTCTGAGTCTGGAGTCTGGATGGAGTGAAGAAAATTCAATTCTCCACAAAACAATATCGTAGAGAGTAAAGGGAAAGTCCACCCCACCCAATGGAGAACTACTCTTACTCCTATCCTGATTCCAGTAATTCCTCTCCACGATCACGAGAGATCGACTCCGAAAATCCCCTATGGGAGGACCTTCCAAACTATAAAATCAGATTCATGTGCAGCTATGGCGGTAAGATTCAGCCTCGTCCACACGACAACCAACTTGCTTATATCGGCGGCGACACCAAGATCTTATCCGTTGATCGCGGCATCCGATTTTCCGCTCTCATTTCTAAGCTCTCATCGCTCTGCGCCTCCGATGTCGAACTTTCCTTCTTCAAGTACCAGTTGCCCGGTGAAGATCTCGACGCTCTTATCTCCGTGACCAATGACGAGGATCTTGAGCATATGATGCTCGAATACGACCGTCTCCATCGCGCCTCTGCTAAGCCTGCCAGGCTTCGTCTCTTTCTCTTCCCTCACAACCCCTCCCCCCAGAATGCCTTCGCTTCCAATGAATCTAAAACTGATAGCGAGTGGTTTGTCGACGCTCTGAATAATGTCCCCATCCAGTCTCTAGATGCATCTTCTCCGCCGGCGCCTTCAATACAGAATAATCCTGACTTCCTCTTCGGTTTGGATAAAGGATCAGCGATTCAACCGCAACCGCCGCCTGCGGCAAAACCAACGATACCAGAACCGGATCTTCCGGAAGTACCGGCACCAGAAATTCCGATCGGAGCGGACTCCTGCAGATATGATCGGCGTATGGCAGCCGAACCTATTGCTCCCTCAATCGAGATCCAGAGACAGATCCAAGAGTTGAAGAGACTGCAGATCGCCGAGCAGGAGAAAAACGTATACCAGAAGCAAAGCGAGGAGAACTTGGCCAAAGCTTTTCCTGGGGAGTTGTACGTGCAGAAGATTCCTGAGAAAACAGCTCCGGTGCCATCACCTGTTCCGGTGACAGTACCACATCCGGCATCATATTGGCCAGAGAGGCACATGACAACGGCACCTTACCAGCCGACAACTGTGACAGGAGAACATCCGGTGTATCTGATTCCAACGCCGGCCGGTGTATATCATGCGCCAGCCGCACACCCGATAGCGGGTCAGGTAGGACAGGGTTACTACGCGATGCCGAGGGTGTTACAGGATGTTTACAGAGAACCACAAGTTTATAGTGTGGGGCCACCGGCAGCTCAGCCAGCGAAAGTGGGAGTGTACAAGGAAGGCGGGGCAGGGATAGTAAGGCCAGGAGCAGCGGCAATGGCGGAAGCAGGGTATGCGCAAGTGGCGTATGATAGCGCGGGGAGGCAAGTGTATTATACAACAACGGCGCCAGGAATGGTACCCAATTATCAGACGGTGACGGCTGCACGCATCGATGTTAGACAGGGAGGAGCAGCAACTCCTGCTGTGGTGAGCCAGGAAGCGGGTAAGATGGGTGGGAATCCTTCCCAAGGTTCTCTGTGATTTTCTTAGCCCTTGTTTCTTTTTGGTAGGAGGGAAATTATAACAACCGTACGATTAATCATCAACGGTTCATTGCGGGGGGTGTGTACGGGTGGGTGTAGATGTAGTTCTGTGATCTTCTTGTGTGAATGACTGAATGTGAATACGCGGGTTAATGAGTTCGTTGATGTTGTTGTTGTTATCAATTATCATTATCGTTTGTGGCCAAAATTTGATAATTAATTAATTAGATGAGAATATGTGTATATGTGTCAGATATCTGGGCTATGTAGAAATTAGGATGTAGGTGAGGTGTGCAAGCAAAGGAACTAGATGGGAAACAATGTAAGGGGCCCACCAAGCCTTTGATTCCACGATATTACATTACATCGAGTACGTTACGCCTTACGCGGTTGTAGGGGCCCACACCTAACTGGGCTGAACCCAAGACTTCCACTCCCACTTCTTTCCTTGTGTCTGTCGGTTTCATTTCTTATCCCTTCTGTTTGATCTTGAACCTTGATTCCTGCTTCGGTTGCCCTGGTCCTTGAAAATGTTAGAGGAACAAACAAGGGGAATGCGATGCTCACGTCGTTTTCTTTTCCCCAAGTTCTACCAAACATAGCCTTAGGTAGGTAGGTTCTCAATTCCCAAACTGCCTCCTCTTCTCAGTTCTTAGTTTTTCTAAGCCTCTTTCAAGGTTTCAATTTAATGATAAAGGGTTTCATCGGAGTAGAGACCTGGGATCAAATCCCGCTGCCACCAGGGGTTGGGGGGGGGGAGTTTAAGGGAAAGGGGATGGGCTACCCCTGTTGTGTAGCCCCATGAAGCGAAAAAAAAAAGTGAAATGAATGAAGAAAACTATATTCAGCAACTGTGGCATACTTTCTCCAAACACATTTTTACAATGGCTAAAAAGTAAAAAAAAAAAAAAAAAAACACCAAAATGGCAGGATGGAAATAGAGAAAAAAAAATCTTACTGTAGTATGTAAATGCTGGAAGGATTAACAGCGATCTGAGTTTTCTCTTGGAAATGACTTAACTCTTGACACGTCATAATTTTGATTATATTTTAAGAACCTAACACAGTGGCACTATATTTTATAAATTATAATTGATAGACACTTTGCATTAATTCTCCTGGTGGCACACTCAAGTGGATATTGGACCTTCTCCGGTTCTTGAATAAGTTTAGGGCCCCTTCCTTCAATGTTGTTCATCCAATCAGTTGCATATATTTAAAACTTTCTTATTTGGTAGCGTTTTAAAACTAAAATTATGAAATAAAATACTAAAACCAAACTTAAAAGGGGTAAGTGAAACGTTCATACATAAAAATACAACTTTATCAAATTTCTTTATTTCTTACTATCTCGTTGAAGACACTACCAATTTGAGGATATTTTGGGAAATTCTAAGTTCACACTTAATTTGGCCATCTAAGATTAAGGGCTTAATTATGGGGAATGGATGCAGACACATGGCCCCTAGTTTAATTAGTTTTGGAATAAAGGTTAAGGTGGATTCGAGTGGATGAGGGCAATCACCACAAATGGCTCTATTTCTTCTTTCCCCTTAGTATCCATTGACTAGAATTCCTGACTTTTTGAAATTGGAATTATTCATAATTGTTAAAGGCATGTTCTCTAACATGTCTGGAATCAATTTGAAAATATCCTGATTCCTAAATGGAATTACTCCTCCTCTCAGTTCTATGGATTCCACTGTCATCTCTTTTGTTGATTGTGGGAAATCATTCCCCAAGGTCCACTTTCATAGATATGGGTTCATGTTGACAGTTGACAACCCCCTCGGAGTCTCTTCTGTTTTCCTATTAGTTTCTGTCATCAGTCTTCACTCTCTCTAAACTCGCAGATAAATTTCTACTTCTTCAGATGTTAAAAAGAACTCTCCAAATAGCCAAGGAAGTGATTGATAAAAACGTGGCTCGACAAGGGGACAACGACTGTCATCAATGAATGATGAACCTGTAAAATCAAAGTTCCCAGATCTGGTGGGATAAAATTATGTATGATTTGACTCGATAGAAAACAAAATATAGAGAAAAACAGAAGAAATTTATCCATCGACGTTCAAAGATGGCTGTAGGTGCCAAAGTTTCCACCACTTTTCCCTTCATGATGGTTTCCCATCGGCCCTCGCATGTATGTATTTGTCTCTTGCGGACGCCAGTTCGTCGTTCCTTTACCTGATAGTGACTGGCTTCAGGATTTACAATGGACAAGTATATGCACATGAGAACACGCTAACCATGCCAGCGTTGCCTACTTCTTTTCCCCAACCCCAGCCAAAGTATGAAAATATCAATACATTTCGCGTGATGCTTACACAATTGCACCTCAAGGCTCATTTGACTTGGTTTGTGGAATGGGGATTTGAAATCAAAATAGGAATGGTTAATTTCGATTCTAACTGTTTGATTGGCTGGAACTAGAATTCTATTTGAGGGAATATCCATTCCTTTCCCCTCTCCTGAGAATGAAAATCCATTCCAGCCAATTCTGATTGAGACTTTAATCTGTACCACAAAAGTTAGGAAAATAGACCATTTCAATTCTGATTCCAATTCCAATTATAACTGTGAACTAAAAAGACCCTCTCAGTATGCTTTTGGGCTTGCCATATATACCCACTTCATGGCAAAATACCAGCTTTTATGGTAACTGCCTCAGTCCTCTTAAGGTTCTTGATTGGAGGCACAGTACGCATCTCTTGGAAATGTTTCAATATAATTGGAAGCTGAGTACAGGGTACTCAAGCTTACTAAGTCATGGCACCTTGTTTCCTGGGTAAGCAAGGTATTACCTTGATGGAAGTATGGATCTCATCTGGTATGGGGTTGGAGTGGATCACCATCACTCTCCGGGGCAGGGTTTGGAATTTGGATTTTTGATGACCAAAATCCAATTTGGGTTGGCGTGGATTGAACATTTGTTAAAACCTCCAACGAGCAAGTAGTTAAATTTCTTCATTTTGTGTTCTCTTATTTAAACCCCGTTGGTTAAGGCCTCTAAAGCCCGATTAAGCTAAAGCTCTGTACCAGCCGAAACAGTGAACCCAATCCCATAATACTCAGGCCGCAAGGTAGCATAAGATGGGATTTGGAAATTCCATGAAGCCCAAGAAGAACTTGATCTTTCTCTGTGTTTTGCGAGAACTTTGCCTCGTCTTGATTCATCAGCCTGGGCTGTAGCTGTGGGCTCTCTTGGCATGATACGTTCATTCACCAAGCAATGCATTCGGAATTGAAAATAAATTGTTTTTCAAAAGAAAAATACAAACACAATCACACACAAAAAAAAAAAAAAAAAAAAAAAAAAACATGTTTTTGGTTGTATGTGTGTTTTCTATTTGCAAAACGGAAACCAAAAGCCTGTTCTTGAATTAGGTTAAATGATTTGAATTAGGTTAAATGAGGAAGAGACCAACGAAAAAAGGGACATTTTATCATTTCCGTTACGATTTATTGGTGTGGTTAAACAGTAAGGGTACAGTTTGTCAATTAGCTAAACAATAGGTATAGTTTAAGAAATTTGCCCAAATTAAAAATAAGTTTATGTTTGAATGTAGTGTAAATACAGGTCCAGAGGAGTTCTGCACGGTTGGAGTTTTGCGATGTAAAACTCCTTTTGCAAGGAGTTTTACATCGATTTTTGGTGATAATTTGCATTTTGTCCAAACAGCTATGAAACCAAACTAATGAGTAAAACTCCTCTGGTTCGATATTTACACCACAAACAAACACAACCTAAAGTTCAAAAACATATTTTTGGTTTTTTTTTTTTTTTTTGCTAACATGACAATTTCAAAAACAAATGAGAATAAAAGTAACATGAATTTAGACTAATAAAAAACCTCTAAGTTGTCATATAGGAGAGCCCCGCCAACGGTTCAAGTTGTTGGACTTACCATCCAATTAGTAAAAGTAACATGAATATTGATGATGCACGATCTGGTTGCTCCTTGTTGGAAGATGATTCGAACATCGAACTAGCTACGTGGCCGAGTCAAACTATAAGGCAAGAAGATTAGAATGTTCCGAGATGCTTTACCCGGTGTGTGCACTCCGATGCTTAAGTTAGCAATGGAGATTTAAAGAGAGTTGATAGCTTAAAAGTATGAGGATGTGAGACATTTATATAGGCAAGATGTCATGGGCCCCACAATGCGTATCCGAGATCACCAACTCGTCTAATTCGGAGTTAGCTTCAAACTCAAAAATGGACTCCAAGTAAGCTAATAAGGCTTATCCAGGTTCATCCGAATTAGACGGGGTGAAAATAAGATTCATTGACGTACATCATATCCTGAGGAGATCAAAGACAGCTGGCTTGCTTTTAGAAGGAGGCTATGTGGCACTTTGGCAGGTCGATGGATGTAGTGAGCTGCTCAGGCCTCGATCTTGGTTGAGTGACCCAAGGTGAGTAGGACTGCTGAGGTGTTCAAGATTGCTGAAGTGTCGCCATATCACTCTGTCACTCCACATGTCGTATCATCATTGGACGAGCCAAATTATCCCTCATCATATATCCCTCTGAGGGAAGAGATTTTTAAAGAAGAAAGTTAAGAAACTCCACTAACATTGATTTTTTTTTTTATTTTACATATGAATTTTGTGCCTTCACAACTAGAAAAGGACCAAATTTAGAAATAGAGGTATTCTAGTTAAAAGTAGGATTCAAAGAATGTTGATGAGAGTTAATACCTTAAATACAAGATATAATGAGAGAATTTTGAATAAGGAGAAAAGTGGTTATTCAAATTACATTTATATATTTACAATTAGAGATGGATCAAATTCAAAAATTAGGATATTTTATTAACAGTATAGATATAAATATAGATTAATATATATGTTAGAAATGAAGGAAAAAGGCTTTGACAAGGGAAATGAAATAATCAGCCAACTGAAGCAATAACTCCCCAATAAGTTTAAATAATATGAAGTCATCATTTTCTAAAGGGTAAATTGCTGAAAACTCCATTGAAGTTTCTGATTGTTGCTGAAATCTGAAGTTTGAGAATTGGAATTACCTCCCCTGAATGTTCTGATATAGTTGCAAGGAGACCCCTTCTGTTAGAATCCTTTAACAAGAGGCACAAAATGTCCAAAATACCCATAAAATTACTATTAGGCTGGTTTCTACAAAAAAAAAAATAATACAAACATTATAAAGAACAAAAAAAATAGAAATTTTAAAGTTGCATCTCTACCTTTGAGCCATTGATATGTAGGACAAATTAGAAAAAATAAATTAATTTAAAAAAGAGATTGGAAGGGTTTGAGCTAGTTATTCATATGAAGAGAGAATTTGAAAAATAAAATTTAGTCATGAATATTTTAGGCATTTTTATGCCTCTTGAGGATTGTAACAAAGGGGTCTACTAACAACTTTGTCAAAAAAAAATTAGAAGAAGTGATTATTATTAACAAATTTTAGGCGAGGTTTCAGCAACAGTCAGAAACCTCAAGCAGAGAGGTTTAAGGAATTTGCCCTTTTGTAATATACATAACTTTTTTATTTTGAGTGAAGTGGTTGCTGGCTTCCTGCACCAAATGCAATATTGGTACATAATTTCAAATGAAGTCATTAACCTTACGTTGATTGGCCACCGAGTCTTCGGTCTTCGTTTCATCAGGATTTCGTTTCCTTATTTGCATCTTTCCATTCGTAAGAATGACGCTCACCCAAACAAACACATGTAATAAAGTAAAAGTAAGTATGGATAGCACGGGTGATGATCTCTTACAATTTCTTCAACCACTCCAATAACAACACTTCCAAGTAGCTACAGTCTGCAACCTACATTACGTGCTTCATAACAACCTCGTGACCACTTTGTGTTTTATCTGACTTTTCTTATCATATGTCAATAGCATCAATCAAAATAATTAATAAAAGAAAGATACATGTTCATGTTCATGAGAGTTTGGCAAAAGCTTAATTTGATGAAGAACTCCCGATGCCATTCTAAAAGAAATCTTCAATTTTGTGTTTAAGATGGCAATGAAAAGAAGAGAACGATGAAACAGGATTCATTTAATCAATCCCATTGGAACAAGGCTTCGATGATGATGATGATATGATGATAAAGGAAATTAACAAAAGAAAATCCATATTGGTAGATCATATTTCTCTTTTCACCCTTGAAGGCTAGGGGTTACGATATTTCCAGCCACCCAGCCCTTTGTAAACCTGTGGTCCTATCTTAATAACAATATTAAAATGCGATGGTTTCAGATATCATTTACTTGAATTGGTCAACCATTCAGCTTTATCACAAATGATGAAGCATTTACACATGTATTGGAGTGGAGCCTTTTTTTTCAAGTGTTAAATGCACATATCATTATTTCAGTGGGTAATTAAATATCAAATGTTACAATGTTTTTTAGGTTGGGTTTGATTGCAGTGCAAATTTATTTGCATTAGTAGAAATGTATAAGCCTGCAAATGGAAAGAATGCAAATTCTGATGTAATTTTGTTTTGGGTTTCGTTTCATTCCGTTTCAGATCTTATCTTAATTCATTTGTACTGCAATCAAATAATATAAGATAAATTTTAAAACAAAAATAAATCAAAATTTTATTTTTATCGAAATCATTTGCACTATCTTAATTTTGCATCAGTACAAATAAATTTGCAATGCAACCAAACACAGCCTTAGGAAGTCCGAGCATATTGAGAGAGACGAAGGGCTTTCCTAGCAATATAGTGGGCTGTTGAATTTCTGCTACACCGGACTGAATTGACTGAGATAAGTGGATGAGAAGATAGTTCCATACTCTGATTTGTTGGAGTTTCTAGTCTCTAGTCACTGCAAGTTCTATATATAGAACTGATTCAACATATGCCTGGACACGAAAAATTAAAGGAAATCTGATACCAAGGATATATAAGATTTTACTTGTGAATTTGACAAGGTTGTTGATAGAGCTTTCCTTTCCCACTGCATATAGAATTAATCATGGTTAATGAAGGCTGCTACTTTGTAACTTTTGCCATTAGCATTGGCTTCAAAACCATATTTTATGATCCCTGGAATCCATGGGTGACCACTGTGAGTATTACCGCTAAAGTGGATAGCTGACTTCTGGTAATTAATCTCTTGTCCAGACCACCTACAAAAAGCGGTTAAGTTGTTCATGAACATATTCCACTTCTGTTGTGTTGAGAACTTTCCAAAGATGAGGAGGACACCATCAACAAATTAATAGAAATTGATTTAGTCTAAGCCCACTTGTGCCAAATTTATTGCCATGTAGTTCTCTTGTATGCAACTTCATAGAGAGGATGTGAGAGAGAACCTTAGTACAAAGAATGAGTAGATATGATGATAATGGGCAGCCTCTTGTCTAAGACATCTAAAGTGCTTCTGATCAGAAGGTTTTGTATGTTAATTAGTAACAAGCAGAATCATTTTCTAGTTCATAGTATTGAAGTAGTAGTTCATTTCTTGATTTAGAAGATGCTATTATGAAACAAGATTATTAGCTTCTAAACTGAGGATTTTCAGCAATATGAATCGCTTTCCCTTAATTACTACTAGGTTTAGATCTCCATCCTATCCATCTTCATTGTCACGTATGGTTGCCAAATAAATATATTTATCAGTTGGTCTTTTACGCTCAGTTTTGAAATACAAATACGAATATATACTGTACAAATATATATAAAATACAAGGCTTTGCATTCTATAAATTTGTATTTGCACCAAGGTTCAAAATATTGATATAGGGTGATATGCCAGCAGGGCGTATCATCCTGTATCGATACTGTTTTTTGTTATTTTTCTGAATCTAGTTCAGAGGGGTTGGTTTAAGGCTAGTCTATCCCCTGAAACACTCGTTGATCCAAAATACCCTCTGTAGGGGCATATTAAAAAAGTTCCGATACCGGACTGATACAGATTAATACATGACAATATTTTGAACTTTGATTTATACTCCTTCCAACCTGAGTCTTATTAAGTTCTATTTTTTTTGGTAATACACCTGAATCCCCCATAAGGGCCGTTTTGAAAACTGAAGTCCCCCCTCCCCAAAGTCTGTGGTTGCAGCTGCAGGATTGGAATCCGTATCTCCATTGGGACAAACCAGCTAACTTACCCGTACCCCTCAGTTGGCAGTGAATTAGCACTTAAGTCTGGGGAGCCCTTAGTTACTAATTACATGACAGTCCAATTAATTACTTTAATTATCCCAAAGTATTTCATATGACTGATTAAAGATCGCCCATAGGCAATTCATCAGTTATCAAAGAAACCCTAAATGTGAACAGTAAGGACAGATATGAAACTTCTTGTTAATAAAAAAATTAAATATAAAAGGAAAAAAGAAAAGGAAAGCAAGGTTCCAAATAAAGGAGAAACGAAAAGTAGGCAAAGTAAGAAAAAGGAAGAATAGAGCTGTTTTCTGTAAAAGCATGTTTAGGTGAAGAGAACTAATTAAAAGACAGAATTCATGATGTGTACTCAAATACGTACATTATGTATACATCATTTAGGAATTAGGATGGCACTCCTTGTGGAGCAAGCACTGAAGACTCGAAAGGTAGTAAACATTGACGGGTTTGGGTAATTTTGAATAGACGAGAACCGAAGCTGATTTAATTGAAATTCTCCAAATCAGATATTTCACTTTAGACTAAGGTTTTTAAAATTGATTTGGACAACGAATCGGTTAGGGGTTCGGTTCTTGAGTCGAATAATTCAACTGTTCGAATCGAATAGATGACTTATTTTAACAAAAAAAAAAAAAAGCAGCCAAAAAGTTGAACGGTTTAATCACCCAGGTTAGTGATTTATTTACCAAATCAATGATTTTGAGGAAATAACAGTTCTGGGATAAAACAGAATTAATCACTGACCGGTTCCTAGTTATTCCCGTTCCAATTTTGAAAACCGTGGTTTAGACCTTTACCCAACACAAAGACCGAAAGACATGACCAATCTAGAAAATTCCTCACCAAATGAACAACTGGATAATATGCCAAGTCAAATTCCCAAGTGAGAAGGAAGAGCCATCTGGAGTCTAATATTCCTATTTGGGTTTGCATGGAAAACTTCTGAAATGATCTTCCTCAGATGATTTTTTTAGTTATTATTATATTCAGAAAGTTTCAACTTTTAAGAATAAGATTGAACGTAATCATCTGGTGGGATATAGAAAAATAAGAAAATCATCTACATCTATCTCTAAATATATTAGAACAGGGGAAGGTAACATCTCAACAAATAATTTTCAACCAAGCATATATTCCTTCCTCACCCGTTCTTTTATTGACCAAAGGCAAAGCAAAACCAGAGAAATACGCTTGGATTTAAATCTGGCCTGCAAAAGGTAAGAAACAAGAAGGGGCATATGCTGGTGGAGCTCAGTTGTGAAAGAATAGCCTATTTTTTAAAAAAAAGAGAGAGAGAGAGAGAGAGAGAGAGAGAGAGAGAGAGAGAGAGAGAGAGAGAGAGAGCTCGGCCCCCGGTGAAGTTTCTAACACCATCTCGACATACCCATTAACTAGTTAAATAAAAGACAGGAGAAAGAGAGAGAGAAAAAAGAAGTTAGGAGAAACAGAACTTTGTTCGCTGTTAATGCTGTTACGCGCCTACGCGGATGACTTCTACATAACGCAACAACAACCAACTAACCCACCTTATCGTCAGCTCTTCTTAGCTTACCTTCTTACGTGCAAAGTGCTTAACTTTTTCACGGTCGGTTCATCGAATCTTCTTCTCCATCTATAAAACCGGAGGAGTTCCTTCTGGACGAGAGAACTACTCCTGTCTATTGCTCTGTTTCTTTGGCTGCAGCGTCATCATCTTCATTCATCAATAAGTTCCTTCCACCATTTCGTCTGCCGAAGATGAGTGGCCCCAAGTATGCTTATCCATACCCTGCTCAAGGTAATTAATCTGATTTCTATCCCTTCTTGTTTTCTTCATTTTGTTTTATTTTCTCATATCGAATATATTTTTCTCAGAAATGGTTGATCCATAGCAAAATAAAACTTATTTCACTCCCTTAATATCTCTCAACCTACCCATTTTGGGATTACAGGTAGAACAGGGATCAATACCCTTTTTATGATTCAGTATTTCTTGCACGGTTTCCCCTTTTTTCCATGATTTAATCTGCACCCTTCTCTTTTTTTGTGGTCATTTTGCTGCCTACTTGTGATTTGGCTGATGGGGTTTTCTGTTTCTTTTTTAAACCTTCTTCAGGGTCTTCTCCCCATTTTATTTGCCCCAAAGAAACAACTAATAGCCTTCTCCATCTTTTATTATTTTTTTATTGGGAATGTCTAGTTAACACTGAAGTTGTTGAAAATTTATTAATGTTTTTCTGAAATCCTTTCTGTCAGGCTATTATCAAGGCCCCCCTGTAATGGCACCTCCACAATATGCTGCTCCTCCACCCAGGAGAGAACCAGGTTTCCTTGAAGGATGGTAAGTTACTATTCCATTTATACTTTCCTTTTCCCCATTTATTCAATTCTTTGAAGGTGGCTCATTGCCATTTGTTCTGTTTATATTTTTCGAATCCCATCTCTGATTCATAACTTGGAGTACTACAATTATTTTGCAGTCTTGCTGCCTTGTGTTGCTGCTGTCTCCTCGACGAGTGTTGCTGCGATCCCTCTATTCTCTTCGTTAGCTGATCCTTCCTGTCTCCCTTGTCTGTCTCTACTCTCTAACGTTGAAGTGTGGTTGTGTTAACAGATACTTGTTGAATTAGATATATTACATTATTACTTTCCCAACTGTGACTTGGTCCCAGCCTTTGTTGTTTTTTTTTTTTTCTTTTTTCCGCAATTAAAACCTAAAAGTGGCCCTCTCTTTCGGGGTCTGAGTTTGTGGATGGATATTGATCATGGAGAAGAAGATTGCTTGAATGGTAGTGAGACTTGAGTTAATTGGTTCCAGGGGTCTACTCTCCAAGGCAGGAAAAACTAACGTGGAAAATGTTTTCTGATTGTTACTTCATTTTCACGAAACAAAGACAACGACGTTCATCCGCTTTTGTTATCTTCTATATTCCATCCACACACACTATGTTATTTGATTTGCCTATAGGGACTGTAACCAAACTGCTCACTAACTCTCAGTTTTGTGGTTCATAATATTAATATATTTACTCTGCGAGCGAGCGAGCGAGAGAGAGAGAGAGAGAGAGAGAGAGAGAGAGAGAGAGTTCTCCTATTATGATCATTTCCGGTTTCCGGTTTCTACTTTGCAGTATCGAAATTAATCAATAGTGCAATACTACGCTTATTGTAGCAAACATTGGCAGTAATTTCAAACTGACAAATATAAATACTTACTAAAAAAAACTAGAAGTGATTCCATATAATGTGAGCTCATCGGATCAATTAATAAGGCTGATAAAAATCTTTTGAAGGGCTAAACAGATGCATGTTTAGTTGATGACTTCTAGGCACTTCCGTCTTTCCATCTAATCTAATTAAGTTGTCATCTGCCAATAGTGTTGATTTTATAAAAGTGAAATTAGGTTCGATTGGTTTTTTAGGTTTTAAGTGTTGGAAGTTTATAATGGGATTTTGATTTTCATTGTCTAAGATGCTTATGTTTTTTTACAGATTTATATAGGGTTCGTGAAAATTTTATTTCTGTGGGCATCATGTAAACGGATAAGTGATACCTATGCCTCATCTCATAGGTGGCTAAACAATTAACTTTACCATATAGGGGAGAAATTATCAACATTTGGATGGGATAAAATTATCCTTTTTAATAATAGATTTTTACGACTAGGTGAGTGTATTTATCTGAATAAATATATTTCCAGCCTTAAGGAAATAGTAGTGAACGTTAGTCAAATTGACCCCCTAACTTAGGGCTTTGACTTGGAAATGAGAATGAATAATCCCATGACTCAAATTGCGTATCATGCAATTCGAAGGGGCCATATGATACTAACGGATGCAAAATGTTTTTGGTTTCAGTCTTTGAACATGACAATCTCCGAGAAAGGGCAAGGTTTTAAAACTAAACCGGACCACGAACTGATCAGGGGTTCAGTTCTTAGGTCGAACGGTCCAATCGTTCGAATCAAATGGGTGGCCCGTTCTAACAAAAAATAAAAAACGGCCAAACCGTTGGATGGTTCGACCACCCATGTCAGCAGTTTGCTGATCAAATCAACGGTTTTTTATGAAATAACAGTTTTAGGGTAAAACAAAACCGATCACCTGACCAATTCCCCATTTTTCTGGTCCAATCGTCCAATCCAATCCGGTTTTGAAAACCATGAAGAAGGGTATTAACTATGAACTTCGCCACATGTACTAAATCCCACTATTTAGCATTTTTGTGACCCTGAAAATCCGTACGTATCATATATGGTATGATACGTTCTTACCAAAATAATAATAATAATAATAATAATAATAATAATAACATACTATACGTATCATATAATATGTCTATGCCCCTTGATTAATGAAATGGCAGTAATACCTATGATGGCAATCAGAAACTCTATGAATTATGATCAATACCAGGAGATGGTTACCATCGTGGTTTTCAAAACCGGATTGGACTGGATGGTCAGAGAGGAAAAACTGGAAACCAATCAGTAAATCGTTGATCTGGGCGGTTGGATCGTTTGAACCATCCAACAATTTGGTCGTTTTTTATTTTATTTTTATTTCTTTGTTAGAATGGGCCATTCATTTGGTTCAAACGATGAGACTGTTTAACCCGTAAATCGGACCCTGTCCGGTTTGTTGTCCAATCGGTTTTAAAAAACTTGGTTACCACTTTTATGATATTGATTGATTGGTTATCAGTATTTCAAGTATTATGTTATTGTTTCAGTTAGGTAACTTGTCTTAACAGTGAACCTAGTATTGAAGGGTAATCTTTCCGAAGATTTTCATCTGGATTATTTTGTTCACAATGGCAGCATGCGTCCAGTAGTTGGGCATTACATCCACAATGAATATCTTCATGTTGAATTAAAGATGTCAAATTGACATGGCTATGTAATCAATCATGAATAATGAATGAATACATTAGTATTTTCAAAAATTTCTGATCAGTACCCTGTACTTTGGCTCTAGTGGCAGTTTGGTCCCAAAACTTTCAAAATGTGACAATCTAATACCTGAATTTTCAAAATGTGACAATCCAATACCTATTGTTAACCAGTCTGTTAATCAGCCGTTAAGTGACATCTGAAAAGTCAAAAATACCCTTTGAATTTCATCTAATTCTCTTTATCAACCATCCAAATATTGACAAAAAATTGAACAGTCCCAAATCCTAGCCTCTTCTATTCAAAAAAGTTGGTGGTTGTTTAGAAGAATCTAGAATTTTGGACTGTTCATTTTATTATCAATGTTTGGATGATTGATAAAGAGAATTAGATGGCATTCTTAGGGCATATTTTACTTTTCAAATGTCACTAACAGTTGATTAATGGATTGATTAACAGCAGGTACTGGATTGTTACATTTTGAAAGTTCGAGTACTGAATTATCGCATTTTAAAGTTTGGGGACCAAATTGTCACTCGAACCAAAGTATAGGGTTAGTGATTAGGAATCTTTCCTAGTATTTTATATGTGGTTTTCATGTGTATAGAACGCTGACGTATTCATTTGCACATAAAGTGATACAAAGACAAATGTTAGTATCTAGTTAAATAACCAATCACAAGTGAACATGCCAGTGTTCCATTCCCATGGTTAGTTAATCCAAGTTTGGTCCGTACAAAATTTGTCCTCACACCATACTCACAATATTAATTTGCAGCCGAACATTGGGAGCATCTCCCCATCAATAAAAAAATATAAGGATAAGTGGACTGTATTATGAAGATGATTCAAATGAGGGCCATAAGTATAGTGAAGAGGGTGTGTCAGGTTTGCACTAAATTCAGATTGGATTCTTGTTTATTCATGATTGTGTTTGCACAATTGTATTCATAGCAGATCCCTATTGGGTTAAATCATGGTTTGAAGCACAAAGGCTAGGCTATATTAGTTATAAAAACAAGTTTAACTTTCACAATCAGAAAATTAGCCAGAATGATTTGATCTGAGAAGAGTACTGAAAGCTAGACTTCCGCTTCGAGTAGTTACAACAGAAGAGGAAAAATGTGACTGGATGAAGAGAGATTATGTATAGAAAATCTCTCACTGAATTCAAAATATGGAAATTCAGAAGCAAATTTATCAATCCTATCTACAAGCAGGATCAATCCACTAGGACCGCGTTAAACATTTGGAGGAAGGCCCTAAATCCTTAAGATCTAAAGCTCAGCTCCAGTAGCATAAATAAGATTGTAAAACATGAAGAAAAGAAACGAAAGCTGTATATTATTCTCACTTTTTGGCGAGTAGAGAATGTAGTAATGGGGTTTGGTTTTCTTTTCCAAATCATCAATTTTCTTTTTGTAATAACTGGGCTATTTGCTGTAACTTGACTGGGGATTCTTCTCCCTCTTTTATTAATTGAATTCGTGTTTACCAAAGCCATTTAATTTTTCATTCATGCATGGCATCATAGTC
Source organism: Nelumbo lutea (assembly GCF_056320005.1). Taxonomy (NCBI): domain Eukaryota; kingdom Viridiplantae; phylum Streptophyta; class Magnoliopsida; order Proteales; family Nelumbonaceae; genus Nelumbo; species Nelumbo lutea. The sequence continues at coordinate 18,958,074 of NC_142688.1, forward strand.
CAACTTGTATCCATACAGGAATTATCAATGATCTTGAAATTAAGGCTATGTTTGGTTTGAAGGAAAAAGTAGGGAAAGGAAGAGACAGACGGGAGCCTATAAAAGGATTGTAAAGATTTTCCTACCTTTTCCTGCATTTTCCTTCAAACCAAACATAGCCTAAAGGAGATATAGTGAGAAGAACTTGAAAGCATCGAGTCCTACCTACTACCATTTCTTCTTTTAGACCTGTCTTCTTGTCTTGAGAAAGAGAGTACTCTCTCTTTTCTATACTCCTTCCACGAAAAGGAATCTCTCCATTTCCGCAAGGAGAGGCAGAGGCTAAGCAAAGCCAAGGTGGTTGTTGAGTCATTAATTAAGCTTTTGAAGCAAGGTATATATCTGTTGTCCCCACATGCAGATGGGTTCACACCTTTGCTTCCCAGTCTGCCACAGTCAACGTGCCTATTGCACATCAAGTATTTATTACTATAAGAAGAGATCACATTGGTGCCCCACAGAGCATGTCCCATGGGTATCCCACAACACATCCCAACCGTGTATTGAAAATATACCCCAATAACAAGTATAAGAGATGTTTCCAGTGCACTGTGAGAATTGAGAAGTGCATATAGAGTGCAGATGTGAATTGGTATAGGAGATGAACAATCAGAATCTCCTTGCACTGTCAATGTTTCAGTTACCTCTGGTTGTTTTTCATTCATTTAGATGCTCATTTCAATTTTATTGATTGAGAGGCAATTGTAGCTAAGACCTTTAACTGGGAATATAATCTATTATATATACTAAGGCAGGAAGGGGCTTTGTTAAGACGACGTAGCCTTGTCTTCCAGCAGGATAAGGTACGTATCCGCATGTGATTTTCTTCATCTAAGATTGCTGTTCACGTATTTATTTTTTGTCCTCTTTCATTTTCCGTCCGTGTCACGTGTGAAGGTATGAAATATTTTTCGTCTTCATTTTACAATGACAGTGTGGGGATTTGGCCAGCTACGCATTTACCTGACAATCAAACCTTTCCAATTTATCCATTCTGCGGTAGCTTGAGTTTTACAAAGATAAGGGGAGTGAGCTTCATTTTTCCCTAACAATTGTATTAATTGTATCTGGCTATCGACATTTTGTTTAGTAAGAAATCTAGCAATGTCTTCCACCAATTGCAGAATTTTATTTCAAGCAGCAGTGTAACTCCCGTGCTCAGCACGGGTTACTGCGCTAGTATATAGCTTATTGTGAGTGTTGATGAGATAAAGGGATTTAGGCTATATTCCTCTCATGGGTAATTAACCATGCCAGTCAGCCTACTAGTTAGTTCAGATTCAAAGATGTGCACGAACCATGACATTCATGTCATCCATGGTTTCCGTTTGTTCTGTCCACACTACGAATATCCACCTTCTCTGGCTGGTTGTAGTGCAGACTGCAGATTGGTGGGAATTAAATGTTTGGGGGGACCGGGGGATGGGCTAAATATGGATCCAATAAAAAACAATTTCTTAAAAGGTGTTGTTTCCATATATATATATATAGTTTTTTAGGTCAATTAAAATGCCCAATCCCAAGGATTCACCAAAATTACCCTAGTCGGTTGTAAGACTTGTTATATAGATGCTTAGATAGTGGGTTCTAAACAAAATATACAAATAGTTGTTCTATTGAGGATGGGATCATTAACCAGTGAATAGTTATAATTGCACTGCACATAGTGAGGAGGCATCACTCATTGAGTGTGTTTGGTTGCACCGTTGAAAGGCTTATTTCTATTTTAAATTTTGATGTGGTGCATCAACTTCACCATGCATCAAAGAATGCTAATCAGTGATAAAATGACTTCACTGATTTTTCGCATGATCCGTAGTGTGGGGGTGGCATATTTTTGAACCAAGTATTCGATACCTTCGTTTCCATTGGGAAAGTTGCTAATTATGGTTGTATTTGGTAGGATTGCCACTTCTACTTACAACCTTTTAATTTGGTCAATACAATTTTTTGAGAAACTGTCTTGTGGCATTATATCATATAACCACTTTCACTAAAAAAGAAATATTGGCAATTTGACATTGGACTAAGTGTCGGCATTTATAATAAAAGCATTAAATTTGACGTTTTCTGAAAAAACAAAAATGATACCAAATATTGTATTGATAAATCAAAGCATTTTTGGTAAAAAAATATATATTCTCATAAAATTTGTATTGACCAAACCTAAAACATTCCAAATAAAAATGAAAATAACAACAAACACAACTTACATTGACCATCAATCAATGACCTGGCAGGATGGCTTGTTACAGAGTGTGGTTAGTGGCTCGGTGTGAAGCTATAGTGGTAGAGGCTATGGCATTCTATGAAGGACTTCAGTTTGTATCAGACTTGCTTACTGAGAATGTTGAATGAAATTGCCTACGAGAATTTTTTTTTAAATAATAACTGATATCTTTAATATTATTAAAGTTTTGATGGTAAGTATACTTTATAAAATATAAATCGATAAAAAATAAGTAAAACATATAATATCATTTTATATGCAACAAATATTAGTAAATGCATCATAAATGGACTTATATACATCACCAAGCTTCAAAGTATTCATACATCTGATATGCATAAGCCTGTGTATCAGGTGTTTTGATGCCACACAACTTGTTTTTTTCTTTTTAATTTTTTTTTTTTTAATTGGTCAAGGGATTGGTCTTAACCCTGCCTACCTAGTGAGCGATCAAAACCCGAAAAGCCCTTTATTTACAGTACCTGGGGTTTGCCAACACGATATGCAATCTCGGGCGTATTGAAATTTTTTTTTTTCTTGAAGACAGAAATTTTTATTGCTTCAAAAGATAAATGCAAAGGTCATCATCCCTTCTAGTCCAAAAGAAACCTCTCAACCTAGTGAAACCATTACACATTAGCTACTTCAATTATATGAGACACCCTACATGTAGTAAATTAATCTATGTATTGTAGCAGTTATTTCCTCCTTGATAGACCATTCAGCCCAACCCATAGATTATGAATGCTCCGTAAACTTGTTCACTACTTTCTAAGGTTCAGTTTAGAAGGAGTATAATATAAAATAATACAAACTACAAGGTTTTACATTCTACATATTTATATTTATACTCTCAATTAAGCTTAAGCATCAATAATGAATTGGACATTACAAATGTTTTGGGAAATGGGTGTGTCCATTGCTTGGGGAAGAGCCCACCATTCTGCATGTTCAACATTGATGGCATAGGTTAACCTCCCCACTGGCCACCGCTGTCAAAAAGATATTTGATGGTGAGAGAATAACACATGCCTTAATAGTGTTTATGCCTACCTTAAATTAAAAAGGCAGCATCAACAAAAACTTGATAAGCATTATGCAATTCTCCATGAACAAAGGTTGGATGCAGGTCACTCACTTCTAATTAATTGACTGGTAGGATGTAAAAGAAATAATAATTTCTCCTCCACAAATGCTCCATATGCACATCTCAGCGTGCATTGTTAATGAGAAATGTTTTCAATATATAGTTGGGATATGCTGTGGGACGCCCTCTGTGACACGCAGATGTGAATTCCCAAAGCAATGAGTCACAGCCTTGCTTCGTGAATAAACTTCTAAGGGCCTGGTTTCTTGTGTGAAAAGACAACCTCATTCCTTATTTCCCAGTACTCTTGTTAACGGAATTGTTTCCATGCTCTATTTGCATTAAGTGCATTAAACCAACTTTCCAGAACAAGTGAAGCAGTATAAGAACCCACTTGATCTGAAATGGTGCCTAACTTAGCTTGGCATGAAACTAGATTGCTCGACCCTAAGTGCACATGAAATTAGGCATATAATGGGTTCCTTCTCTTGAAGACACACTGGACAAACCTCTTCAATTCCTCTTTTCTCCTACTAAGTTTGTCCTTCGTAGGAATGCCCTCGACATAAACCCCCACAGGAATGATTGAGATCAGAATGGAGTAGCTATTTTCCATAAATTTGACCATCGAACTCTTTTTGATGTTGATTGTGCATGAATCATATAGAAGGATTTATACGATGGTTTTCTACTTCTACTTGGCTTGGTATTACTCCTTGTACAGCCATCAATTCCTGGTTGTCAAAAAGAGTCATTCAGTATCTGCAATTTCCAATGGCCATGAACATGATCGTCCATCATCAGCTAACTAACTTTAATTAAGGTTCTTGCATTGTTCTCTAACGCCTTCTTTCCCTTTTGGAGCGTTGCCTGTAATTGTTAGAATAGAAGCCATGAGTCTTGGAAAACATATTCCTCTTTACATGCTGCCACTTGTCATTACAAATCTTTCCTTATTACCCCTCTTGATGAAGGAAGATTTGGACCGATCTCTCTATTACGTGACATGTGACAGAAACAACAGCTCGGCAAAAGGGGTCAAGCCTAGGCGGGAAGGGGACACCAGCGGACTGAACTCCCTACGGGGGGCCCGAACTCACCCTTTGTAACAGCTCGCGATACACCTCGCCGAACTGGCCAACTTTGTAACAGCTCGGGATACACTTCGCCGAACTGACCAACTCTGTAACAGCTCGGGATACACTTCGCCGAACTGACCCACTCTGTAACAGCTCGGGATACACTTCACCGAACTGACCAACTCTGTAACAACTCGGGATACACTTCGCCGAACTAACCCACTTTGTAACAGCTCGGGATACACCTTGCCGAACTGACCTGCCCTATAGATACCTCCGAGCTCAAGACTTCGCCTCGCTCAGCACTTCGCATCACCTTCTGGACACCAAAACCAAACAAGTCGTACCATGCCTGACACTAAGGAAGTTCGTGCCCGAGGGCGCCGCGCCTGACTGACTTGGGACCTGACGTTTGGCGGCAGCACTCTAAACGGCCACCTGCCACCGCCACTGACACCGTCGTCTCCAATTAGAAAGACGGTTAGGCAGTGACGGTTCTGTCTCAGCAGAAAGGACGACGGCCGAATTGACAAGCACAAGGGTAATCATACCCGACCTGACAAGGGCCTCGGGGCGAGTGCACAAAGTGATTATAAGAGCCCCCTACCCCCCGACAAACGAGGTATGCAAACTTTGCGCTATCTGGTATTACCTTGCTTTTGAAGGATTCTAACTTGGGCTTCGGAGCCTCTACACCGGGTTCCCCCCGGAGCTTCCTCATCTCCTCCGTTTCAGGTTCCCTGCTACCCCGTTCAGAAGCAAGGCCGCGGACAACTAAGACCGGCCGGATCGCGCTCCATCACCTCTAATCTTCACCATTCAGATGCACCACTACTTTTGCCTGATCACTAAAGAGACTTTGATTAAGAAAATATCGAGCCTTAATAACCAAAGCCCAAAACGCCGGTCTCCAGAATTATTTCGCGAAGACAGCCTTGTTCATGTCCTTCTCCTAATTACCCAGGCCACCCTCATCCTTCATCTTTGCACGTGTCATTCATCTAGTGGGTTTCAAATATGCTAATAGATTATTGTGAAATTTCAGTTTCGAAACAAGGGCTGCCATAAAATAGTGGGGAAAAACTTTTGGCCATCCAAAATTTTGTTGAAATTTTGAAATAAATTATTAAAATTCATTGAAATTCCAAGTATAAAAAAGCCTTGCTGCTATACATGCCTTTTATTTTTAAGATTAAGATACGCGACGGGATTAAAATAAAATAATCATAGACTCATAGACTAACGGTGTGTCATGTGTTTGATTCGATTTAATCTTGGTGGGCTAGCTTAACCTGCCTCCACAAACATACAACTGTCACCAAATATAGAGAAGAGAAGGTAAATCTAGGGTCATCTGCTTCTTGCTGGAGTCTATGCTGGAGACATGACCCAGGCCTCGACTTTGAGTTCGATGTGAGTGGCCCATCATAACCCACAACTTGTTGAGCCCATCGTAGTACCCAGCCCATAAGAAAGGATGGTCATCCAGTCCACTGAACCTAACCATCAATTCGATGGATACCCGATACCCCTGCATTCCTTTCCTTGTCAGTCGGGTAAAACTAGGGCCGGTCCCACAAAAAACTCCCCCTTACCCGATCTTCTCATTGCCCTCTGATGAGGCGACTAGCTAAAGCTGTCAAACAAATATATGTTGTTGTCTTATTGAAGATGTATGCCACGTGTACGCAAGATTCCTACTATGTGGCCGCACAAGTGGACAAATTTATGACGAGAAAATGCAATGGGACCCAGTCATGCTTCCAACATAGGAAGGCTGTCAATCACTCAATTGTCAAATGTGAATTGTCAAAGTTCCCCGATCCGTATGGATGGTCGACGTGGCATATTTCACTTTTGGTTCATTCGTCTGTATATGAGTATCTGTTTGACTGTTGTGAGGGAGTTTATATCATTGACAGATATTTCTAATACACGGTTGGGATGTGGGCGCCTGTGGGGCGCATATGTAAATTCATTGTAAGCTATGCCTACACATAGTATGAACCCACATCATCAAGGTGGCCCACGTCATATTAAAAAGGAAAACTTAGGCCGCGAACAAGAAAAGATTAAATCAGCGTCCCACTAGAACATCTCGGCGTGCCTGTACTCGTCAATGGAAGATGTTCCCAATACACGATTGCCATGTGTTGTGGGGCGCCGAAGACTCTGCTTCTTGACTTCCTTCTTGTTCATCGTTGGATTCTTCGTAATCTGACGTGGATCACCCCTTTCACGAAAGACCACCTGATCGTTGATATGAGAAAATATTCATAACAGAAAGTTATTTCAGCTTCCAACGGGGCTTAGAAATGAAATAAAAAAGAAAAATTCAGGGACGATGAACGACCAACCAAAACAGTTGAGCTTCGTCCACGTCAGCCTAGATGGACCCCATCCATTCACGCCAAACCCAATTACCCAAACACCGTATTCAATTCCTGCTCGACCAGCTTTGAAGCTTCATTAGCTGACACGCGTTTCCCAGCCAACCGTGACAGATGGGACGGTCAGAAGCTCGGGCAGCGTAAAAGTCCATAAACCGTTGGATGCAGGGTTCTTATTAGATCGACGTATGAGAAGTTACTCAAGGTCATGACGGGCAGATCTGGTTGCCTTTAAGATGCGATGGTGCCGCTCTCTCGTTCCTCGCTCTGTTGAGGGTCTCGAAACCCTCGTTTTTGTACCGTCTCTTCTGTTTTTGATATTAATTATTTTTTTCTCTTCCTCTGGCCGCTTTCCGGCGATAAATCTCGTTTGCCGGCAAAGGTCGTCGTTTGTTCGCTCCTTCCCGGCACTCCTTCCTTTTCTCATGGTTTCTCAGCCACCTCCGACGGAAGTTTCTTTTCGGAGGCGTGCCGGATTCCGACCGATCCCATATAATCCCGTACATGCATGGCGTCCGCTCTCTTGGCCAGCCGAAATGAACCGTGCTGGGGAGAACGGAAGGTTTATATGAGGAAAAACCCTAATTCTAACCCTCACCTGAAGGCTAACCCTAAGTCTAACCCTAACAAGCCGATCTATGACCCTCTAAGCCAGATTCATGGCCGGCAGGCCGACGAATCGGTAGCTGCTGCTCCGGCTCTGACAGATGATTCGTCTTCGCTGAAAAGGAAATCGATCAACCTCAACAACGGTAGAGAAACCTCGGTTGATGGATATGTTACCTTCAATATCGCGGCCTGCTCAAGAAGAGAGCTGAAGGAGCTCAAGCAACGCCTGATCTTGGAGTTAGAGCAGGTCAGAAACTTGAGCAACCGGATCGAATTGAGAGAGATCCAATCCAGGTCCGGTTACAGCGCTTCTGGAGGCTATGGCGGTAGGGAAGTCAATTCTGCAACAAGGCCACCGCCGCTGCACCTAAATTACTCCTTAGATTCACTCGGTGCAGATGGAACAAAAGAGAAACGAACTCCAAAGGCGAACCAGCATTATAGACCCTCAGAATTCCTCTCGGCGAAGGATGGGGTGCCTCATGATAAAAAGAAAGTTTCAGGAAGTAAGCGTCCTCTCTCCCTGGCTCTTGACAGAGATCCAAAGAGGCCGGCATTGGAACCTGCTGGTAAAACAGGAAAGCCGATGTCTGGCGCCATGAAACGCTGTGGGCAGATATTGTCGAAGTTAATGAAACACAAGCATGGTTGGATCTTCAATGCCCCTGTTGATGTTGTTGGCATGGGGCTTCATGACTACAACCAGATCATCAAACATCCAATGGATCTTGGAACCGTAAAAACGAAACTTGGCAAAAATCTCTATGCAACACCGCTAGATTTTGCCTCGGACGTTCGGTTAACCTTCAAAAATGCCCTAATTTACAATCCGAAGGGTCATGATGTTTATAACATCGCTGAACAGCTGCTGGCTCGCTTTGAGGAGATGTTTGAACTTGCATGCAATAAGTTAGAGAATGAGCAGCCACGCATGAATGCCTCCACCCCCACCAATGAGGAGGTGCGACAAAGGTCTTCAACGCGGGTTCCAACGCCGGAGAGTGCAAGAAGACCTGATTCCCCTCAAGTTCCAGCCCCAAATTTGGCTCCAGTACAAAATTCTCCACCAAATCCGCCAGCGGCTGCAAGGACGACTACGGTGAAGCAGCCAAAGCCAAAGGCGAAAGATCCTAACAAACGGGAAATGAGCTTCGAGGAAAAGGAGAAGCTGGGAAAGAGCCTGGAGAGCCTCCCTCAGGAGAAGATGGAGCAGGTGCTGAATATCATAAGGAGAAGAAATGCCAATGTGGCACAGCACGGTGATGAGATTGAGCTTGACATTGAGGTTTTGGACACTGAGACGCTATGGGAACTTGATCGATTCGTGTACAATTGCAAGAAGTTGATGAGCAAGATTAAGAGGCAAGCGATTGCTAGCAACCATATTTCTGCAGCACAAGAACAAGACATCAAGGTAATGGCATTATTTAATGTAGAAGTCCCTTGCTTTATGTTCCCGGCTTTTCCCTTGGCTAATGACATTTGTTTTCGTTTTAAGCAGTCTCCCATCCAGGACCATGAGATGCCTGAGGCTGGGGCTTCAGAGCGTACGGAAGCCGCTACAGCAGCAGAAGCCCAAACATCAGCTTCTTCTGCAAGGAAGGTCAAGAAGGGAGAAGCCGTGGATGAGGATGTCGATATTGGCGAGGATATTCCCACAAGCAACTTTCCCCCAGTGGAGATTGAGAAGGATGCCGGCTTAGCAAGCAGATCATGCAGTTCCAGCAGTTCAAGCAGCGGTTCATCCTCATCCAGTGGTATGAACGTGAAATCTATTGCTTTCTCTGTATATCTTTCCTCTGTGTTTTTAGATATTCTGTTGCAGAGATCTTATTTGGAGTTGCTGCAGATTCTGATTCAGGAAGCTCGTCAGGAAGCGATTCTGATGCAGACGATGCGCAGTCGCCATGCGTTGGGTCAAAAGCTTCGCCAAGGACGTGGTGATGTGGTGATGTGATCCCAATTCTGTGACCAATATACAAGGCGCTGAACTGGGGGTGTGGTGGCGAAAAGGTACAAAAATCGCCACTCTCAATAGTTACTCTAAAGTTTGCGCTACGCTACGCGAGAGATTAATACAAAAAACAACCAAGGCGATGAAGCTGAGGCTTTGTGGATTCTGTTGGTTTATAGGTCGTCTTCTGTTTATGTGGTTGCAGTTTCGGAGGAAAGAGGATGGGGTATCTTACGTCGCTTTGGCGCTCCTATTTTGTACCATATGTAAAGAGAGACCAATATCGACCAGGTAGAGATCAGAGGAACGGTAGAATTGAGATGATGTAGGTTTGGGTTAGTCGACCAAGAACATGGAAAGAAGATAAGCGTTGAGATAACCTTTTTTTTTTCTTGTACCATACAACATCACCATGTGATTTTCTCATCAGAGATCTTTTGGCAATTTAATTCTTTCCTTCTTCTACAATTTTCATTTCATTGATCACCCCACTTGCCCTGGGCCAAGAATAGATCAAAGCAACCCCAATCCGCATGACACAGACGATGCAAAATTCAACTCCAAGGACAAGCATGTGGCACTTGCTTCTTTTATTTAAAATAATTCCTGAACTGGACTGACTGAAACGCTTTAAACATTTACCTTTGTTCTTAAAGCTTTTGCTATATATACATCTGGCTTTGCCAACTGCCATCTTTAATTAATTAATTTAACTGGTTACTGACTTACTGGTCGATAAAAGATTTGTCCTACTTGGTAGGGTGCAGCCTGCAATGCTGCCAATGAACTGGTACACTGGTACTTGATCTTTGTGTCTGGAGAAAAATAATAAAATGCACGACTCCCCAGTGCCCAGAAGAACATCGTCACTTTGCAACAAGTTGCGTTACCAGGGAAGAAAGGGCTTAAGCGTGTCTTGCCTTGACTGGTGGACCTGAAGTATTTAACAGATTTAGAAATAGGAACCAAGAATGGTGGCCGGTGGGGGAGCCAATCCAAAATTCTGCTGCAATACCCTCCGGCTTGGTGCATTCATCTTCCAATTTCAGGCATGGGTAAGAGACTAAGCATTTCTCAATCGTTTCTTTTATGCTACAAACAAAACGTCTATTCTGACCTGACCGGGTTAAAGATTCCATCTTTTTCACTTCCATCCATGTCATCAAACCATTCCATTCTTAATTTCTTACTGTAAAAGTGTCACAATGGTTGTGGATTTGGTAGTATCAACTCCATAAACTTGAAGCTGAAGCTGCTGCATGGAGCCAGAGAAACCAAATTTGTAGGATAGTATTGGGCGGGTTTGGTGCACCCTCTCCCCATCCCCACTCCGAAGTCACGATACCTTGCCCCGTATCCACCCCGTCCTCGGTCGCAGGGCGGGGTATCCATTTCCGGGAAACTCCCGAATGGGGGTATTCTAGGATTGAATTATAATACTTTAGGGATAATTCAAAAATAAAATTATGGGATTTTAGAATTTTAAAAATTTAAAAAAAAATTAGAGATATTTTAAATATCTATATTAAACTTAGAGGTATTTTACTAATTAACCTGGGGCAAATTTGGGTATATAAAACCCGTTCTTGCCCCGTACCCTGTTTGGGGAAAATTATTTTCCACCCTGTCCAAGAGGGAAATTGCCATCCTCCTATTCCAAGCCCACATATACTACCGAATCAACAATGCTTTCCCATTATTCAAACCTCATATACTACGAGAAATATTCAAGGGTCAAATAGCAATTGCTGACCTTGAACAGGCCCCTGAAGATGTCTTGAGTAGCGAATCCACTACATTGGCTAAAGCCTCAACTTTCGAGATGATTTTTCATCCTCACATGTTGGTAGAATGATGATTTTTCAGGAACTAGAGAAAGGCGGAGAGAGATCTAAGTGATGCGTCTATTTGGAAATTTCAATGACCAAAGAGATTCTATTGGTCCTAATTCCACCTGCTTTTGCCTAGAATTGCCGGCTTTAGGCCAAGTATGGACTACTATGGTTGCCTTCTGTTTGGCAGCTAAGCTAGAAACCGTTGAGAAATTCTTCTATTTAAACTCAGACGTCAGACCTTGTATATATATATATAGATAGATAGAGGTTGTTTCCTTTGACCATTGCCATAAATTATCACTAAAATCCAGCCAAAATGCAACTAATAGTTATAGTACCATTTTAGAGTATACATAATCTTTTACCATATTGAGCAGATACTCTACTTTCATGAACCAGTCCACTATTAATACGACATGCAACAGACGTGCATTTCTGCTTGCTGACCTGATGCAAAATTACATACATTATATATAACATGTGAGGAGTTGATGATCATGCATGAGAGGGAAATTAAAGATTTTTTAAAAAACAAAAAAGAAGGTTGTGTTGAGGAAATAAATTGCATATAAGTTGGATACAGAATGCAACATTGATTTTGCAAGTATTCCCAATTCCCAAGGTAGAATTTCATTATATGACAAACTACTAGCTCCGAATGGCAAATACTTGAGACAATGTCAAAACTAAGGTGGTAAATTTTAAAAGGGAAAACCTTACATTGCTAAACAGAAGAATGAAAATGGAATATGTTCAGATAATCTATATTTCCAATTAATGCTGTGTGATACAACCAAATGGATGACATTCAGATGAAAGCTTCCCCAAAACATAAACTCACAAGTCACAACTGGTGCCGAGGTGACCAGTAAGCTCAAAAGCATGTTTTGCACCTAGAAATTTTGTGAAAACTGGCATTAATGTGGGAATATAGCTTATAATTAAATGCTATTTATTTAAGGCATCATTACCCTTAAAATTCCCGAAGTTAGGTCTGTTTCCAGTCCACCCGTTCCCAGGACCCAGGTAATTTAGACCAGCATTAGGTAATGGCCTTATCACCAGCCTAAATATAAAGGAGGGTTATGTCAGGTTGGTAGCTGGCAAGGAACTAACCCCCTTGATACGTGGCATGTGAAATGGCAAACCAGAATTTACATAACCAACCCCATATGGTCAGGACAAGGTTTAGTTGAATTGACTTGAGCATCAACAGCCTAACATAACAAAGTATTATAACAGAAAAGAATAAGCTCATTGAAGAACCTAAAAATGAAGTTATTATCAGTGTTTTAAGAGGCATGGGAGGGAGGCGTGCCCCTAAAACACCTCACGTCCAGGCGAGGCGTCCCCAAAACGCCCTGAGGCATTGACACCTCTGAGGTGTACGCCTCATGCAACCTTTTTCATAAGGCGTCTAGAGGCTTACGCCTCATGCACACCTCATAAAAAGACAGGAAAAAAAAGGAAAGGAAAAGAAAGAGAAGGGAAACAAAAAAGAAACAAAAAAAAAAGGGAAAAGAAAGAAAAGAATAAGGAAGGGAAGGGAAGGGAAAGGAAGTGAAGATAAGGGGAAAGAAAGTGGGACAGGGGCTCTGCCCCCGGACCCCTTTCAATTAGTGTTATGCATTCTTCATTCTAAATAATATAAAAATCTTATATATATATTAAAGCGAAAGGGGTGGTCTCCCCTTTCGCAAAACGGAATCTTACTATTCCTTCAAGCTTTTCAACGTATTCATACGTGGAAAAATAAAATCTTCCTTCCTCTTCATCCCCTTCTCTTAAGGAGGCTTATGCCTCCTTGTTTTCGGGAGACTTATGCCTCGTGTGTTCTGAACTACGTCTCACACCTCTAGGTAGCGGAACACGTTGCATCACGCCTACGTGTTTTAAAACATTGGTTATCATGGGGTATCTCCAATTTTACATGAGAATTTAGTATACAGATAACCCTTAAACAACCCAGCTCAACAAAGTCTTGTCCCAGTTATATGGGGTCAGATACATCAAAAGATGTGGAGCAAACCACCCAAGTTGCTTAATTCAGGAACCAAACGTAACATGTAAGACCAACATCCGCACATCACCTAGGGTGATATTGCTTACCAAAGATCCTTTTATGCTATGCTTTGCTGATCATGACTATGAAATTTTAGTGATGGAATATACTTTAAGGGCAGATCTATCTTATGGGCAATATTTGCAGGCAGTCTCAAATGTATAAAACACTTTCTGCAAAACCCAAAAAAAAAAAATCTTCTTGGAAGTATTAATATGTTGCACATTGTGCCAAACCTATACCCAAAGAAAAATATATCTAGTTCCATTATCTTAGATCGACACAGGTTATATGGTCCTATGCAGATTTAGGTGGCCAAACGATTCAAGTAAAAACAACATTAATATGGGGAAAATAAGATAATGAATTCAAATCCAAATTTTGGTAATGCTGATTAATTTTGGCTACTAAACTACCAAGGTCCCTATAATGAACTATTTCATAAAAAGGCTAATGGACAGCTACAGTAGGTATGGAAAAAGGATCCTTTGATTCATGACAAAACCCAGGCAATCATCTTTCCATGCTAAAACCAAACATGTCAGCAGGTTACTGATCTATGAACAAGAAGGAAGGATTGTTTGACCCAACTGAAGACAAATCGAGCCTTCAATTGCTAATAAAAGGTCCATCTTCAAAAGCTCCATTTGGCACAAGCATTTTTATTTGGTAAGCTTCTTCCTAGAATTTTGATAACCATTTCAAGTCAAGCCGCTCACTACCAGAATACCAAGTAAATGTACCACGCAAACTTTCGTGCAACAATTCTCATCAATAGGGACTCTGAGAACAAGGTTCAGCAATCTCATAAGTAGCCCATTTTTATGTGGTTATCTCTACTAGGATGGAGTATCTAGAGGAAAGTATCAAATAAAATGGTAATCTCATGCAACTATGCTGGAAATAACAATTTAGAACCAAATAATATTTTATCAAGCAAAGTAAAAAAAAAAATCAGAACAAAAAACAAAGAATTGGACAAACTTCTCATGGATGATAGAATATAGCTCCAGGACTCGCAACATCGCATCAATAAAATCGACTGTTTAGAAAGGCCTACAGGGAGAACATTATGATGACCAGCTAATACATTAGTTAGTTCCAGTGTTTTAAAAGGCATGGGAGGTGTACGCCTGGAGGTGCAAAGTGCTCCCAAAACGCTTTGAGGCATATGACAGAGGCGCTGACACCTCCGAGGCATACGCCTCAGGTGCAAGAGGTGTACGCCTCATGCACTTTTTTCATGAGGTGTGTGCCTCATGCACACCTGAAATAAAAAAGACTGAAAAAATAGAAAAAAGAAAAAAAGGAAAGGAAAGGGAAGAAAAGATAAGGGGAAAGAAAATGGTCTGCCCCTGGCCCTTCGGCTTGCCCCCCAGACCCCCTGCCCCACCTTTTCAATGCAGGACAATTTGTTTTTTTTTTCAACTAGTGCTGTGCATCTTTATTCTTCTTAATATAAAAATATTTTATTAAAAATAAAGAAAAAATGAGATCCCCCTTCCTCTTCTTCCTCCTCCCCTTCCTCTTCCTTCTTCCTCTTGACCCCCCTTCTCTTAAGAAGGCTTACACCTCACACCTCTAGGTAGTGGAACGCCTCGCGTCATGCCTCCATGTTTTAAAACATTGGTTAATTCTAAATCATAAAATTTGGAGGAAATGATGAATGAGTTCTCATCTTCTAATAACTAACAGACAACACAAACAGGATATATACTCGGAAAACTGGAAACATCATATCAAATCATGATCAAAGTGGCTCCAGAATGATTGAAATCATAGTTGTATTTAAACAGTTCCTTTCTAGGTTACAGGGTGCCCACCTAAGCAACAAAATAACAAGGTGGGCTGCATGTTCTAATTTTATCTACAAGGACTGCATCATTTTAGTTGTGTTTTAATACATCATATCAAATACTATATGTTACCTATATTTTCTTTTAGGATTTTACTATTAAAATATAAAAGAACCAATGGTTTTGGAGAGAGAGAGAGAGAGAGAGAGAGAGAAGATGGCAAAAGAGGAGGACCTTTCTTTTTTTTATTTCTGCAATTATTCTCCTAAAATTTTTATTAGTAAAAAGGTTTAGCTTTATTTTTGGTATACAATTGCTCTATTAAATATTTATTATATTGTAATGTTTTGCTTGAAATGCTTATAAAATAGATTTAAAATGCTATTCTCTTTGGGATATGATGATTCACCATGTTTTGATATGAAATTGCTATTCTTCAATTTGTAATCTTGTTGGATGGTATATACAACAAGGAAACTAACCCAATATTTAGCTTTTCTTTTCTTTGTCAAATTCCATTGCCTAGGCAAGTAGGGGCTTCATTGATGCCTACATTCTCCTATACACATTAACAGTCAAATCATGAACTCAAGATTAACAATGAGCATGTATAGGACATAATATAAACTTGGTATAGAGGTCCCATTTGATTGTGAGTTATCCTGACTACGACCCAACTGCACTGTGTAGAGATTGAAAAAACAACCCAGCTAGCTCCACCCAACACCTTCCCTGCCCATTCATCATTATCTCATCTGGTTTGAAGCAAAAAAGAAAGGTAGACTTTCCTTCCTAGTGCAGCCCACCCCTCACCTACTCATGCCCATAGCTCAACCAAAGGTCAAGAGTCTGGTCTGGCAGAAAGACAAGTTCATATCAAGTGATATGTGAATTGCTGATAGTGCGACATTATCATAAACACATACACAACTATGACTGAAGTGATATGTGAATTTCTGTTGCATAATAGCAATTCCAGAAGTCCTCCATTCAACAAAAAGGTGTTATTGATTTGGAGGAGCCTCTTCAAATGTATATAACAAGGGAAAACCATTTTATGCACATTTGCCTTGCTAAATCAGCAATGGGTGAGATTCATGTAATTTACACCAGGACAATCTATTGTAGGAAAGAAGGAACTTAAGTCATGTTACATCTTTTGTTTTCTAGAATTACTTGTGTACTATTGATACAGCATTTTGTATTTATAGGTTCAAAGTATATTTCGTTTTCTATATTAGTATGCATGTACCAGGTTATTTTTCAAGCATATCTCATAAATAAGTAGGCCATACAGAATTGAATTAGATTTCAGCTGGAAAATCTGTGTTAAACACCTCCTCATATTGCCACCAGACGCCAAAACACCAGTTGTTGTATTTGCTATTAAATAGCTTTAAGTGTATCCCTAATGTTTCAATGTTTCAACATTTCAACAAAAAGATTTTGGAGGCTATAATAATGTGGTATTAAATAGTTAGGTTCTCACTGCAAATGTTTGGACCTTAGGCTCAGTTTGGGAAGAGTACAAATACAAATAAGTATAGTGCAAATACAAGGTTTTGCATTGTACATATTTGTATTCATACTCTTCCCAACTGAGCCTTAAGATATAAAAATAAAAACTTTCCACTTCTCTTTCATAAGTTGCACTGGAGCTGCTGGTCATGGAGTACTTAAATCCTTTATTTACACCATTTCATAAAAATGAATCATTTATTTATTTATCACTGCAAAGAATATGAGCATATGCAAAACCTTCACTGTAACACCAATCAGGACATTGTCTGTTGGTCATGGGGTACCTTAAATCCTTTTATTTACACCATTTCTTAAAAAAATGAATAATTTAGTTATTTAGCACTGAAAAGAATATGACCACATACAAAACCTTCATCTTAACACCAATCAAAACATTGTCTATGAGGTTGGCAAGTTTCCAAGGGTCTCATGTTCAACCATGTGGTCCCACTGACTGATACAGTCATGTGATGATATCTTGCTGGGAAACCTCTGTCTTGGGATAAGTTGAACTTTTAATTCTGACAATACCAGAAAAGACTTTGACAGAGATCTTCTGCTACTCATGTCTGATTGCCCTAGAAATGCCAACTTATCCAGTGTTAACAGATGAACCAACATGGAATTTAAAAAATATCCAAGACAGTGATCTTTCATGCCTTGATTTTCCATTATTGGTTATGTCATTATATTCGCATCCGATTGCCCTAGAAATCAGAAGCTTACTAACTTGATGTGTTGGAATTCAGTTGGACTTCACTCGGCACAACCATCTTCTATCTTTTCTCCAAAAAAAAAAAAATAGATGACTTCCTAAAGGGAATAACTATCTCCAAAAACTACTATATCTTTGACACCTAAGAGAGCAAACTTAAAGGAAGGAACAAAGTATAGGCTTCTTCTTGATCAAAATAAAGGCTTTCTTTAATAAAGAGGAAAGAGAATTTTAAGAAACCACACCAAATTCCATTTATCTCTCCTGAAAACCAGGCATCAAACTCCCCCTTCCAATGATAATTTTGATCACTTCAAACTGATCCATTTTACAGTAAAGAGAATAAAGCCTAACAACCAATTTACCAAGAATTTTCCCCGAATATATGGTAAATCAAAGCTCAGTAGCAATTTCTGCTAATTCTTAAATAAATATTCACCTCTCCACCATGTATGGGACACAAGCAAAAGAATTTTGGAGGAACAGAAATAAATAACCTTTTGGAAGACAATAAATTTTGATAGATTTCTTTCTTTCTGATTCTTTTGCACATAAGAATTTTTATTGGAAAAGGGAGGAAGACAAGAGAAAAGGAACTCATCTTAGTCACCTATACAATAACCTAATGAGGAACCCCTGAAGCCACTGATTTGACAAGAGATAACTGTGAAGAGATCACAAAAAGAATAATCTCTAATAGCAGCACATACATGACAAATAAAATTTCTCGGAACTCATAAAAAGGGAAAGAATGACAAATAGCCAATTGAAATCCCCAGTGATAACTCATTAAGAAACCCCCGTTTAGGAAACACAAAGAAACTTTCCCAACAATAGAGACAAATCTGAAGAACTTGGAAAATAATAATTCCCACTAGGATCACATACCTCAAAAGCAGAATTTCATAGTACCTCATAACAGGCCTGAGCCCAGCCAGGCTAGCAATGATCACCTGTGGGGGTTTTTACCTTGATCATCGATCCACACCATTGACTCTTTTTCCTTGTACTTGTATGTTTCAATTCTCAATGATATCTTCTTGCCTACTATATAATCCCCCCCCTTATTGTTTGTTTCCACCATGCATATAGATCCTATCTTTCATGTTATTGACAAATCCAGGTTATGGAAGTAACTATAGAGCAAGTCCAAAGTATAAGAAGCATTGTACATATTAAAATGGTAATTTCCAAGGATTAGATTATTGTAAGACACTAAAATATGTGATTGAACTATTTTCCTATTTGAACTGCAATGGCTTTATTATTGTGTCAAAGAAACCAATTTGTGCCTTGTATTGGGATCATCCAACAAACAACTTGAAATAGTACATGCACCAGCATGGCAAAAAGATGTTATTGGGATTAGAAAACAATTCTGCCTGATCTTGCTTGCCAAGAAAAATCCTAATCACTATCATCAGAGTCATAATTCTGGAAGAGTGCTTGCAGTCCAGTGTTTGTATTACCCGGTTTTGGGTTCTTCCACATGCTTGCTCTCTTCTTGTGTTACTTAAGTAGCATTTAAAGTGGGAAGAGGCATTTTAAAGACAGAACATCTGACTGAAGAAGATGTGAAGATGAAGTTACCTTCCTTACGAGCACCAGCACCACCAATTGTTTCTTTACCATTTGAGCTGTCAAAAATACTGCCTTTTGTCAATGAATCCGCTGGTTTGCCTTATGGCTCTTCTGAAATTTTCCTTCTTCTTAAATCATTTTGTGCACCAGTATCAGTTGAAAGCAGATTGAAATTGTTGTCATCATCCGCATCTTCATCCTCATCATGAATTCTTCGAACAAAAACCTTGGGAAAACAATCGATTTTATAAGTGATTCATCCTCTTCTTCCAATTTCTTCTCCTTTTCCTGAGCTGTACGTTGCAGGGCCTCGAGCATTGCATTCACATTCACAGTTACATGCCTTGATTTCATCGATTTCATTGCATCCAGTGTGTTCTCCAAAGATTTCATTGCGTCCCTTTTCTTCTTCTCTTTCTCTGTTTCCTCATCGTCTGCACACCAAGGCACAAAATTACGAGTTGCACCTGATTCGACAACAAAGTCTGAATCTTGTGGATCAGTCTTTATTGTTAGTTCAGCTGAACACTTGGTGCATTTGAAGCATAACCTGAATATTTGGATTCCCAAGTATGTCTCCTCAGTTACATCTTTTTTCCCGGGAACTGAACTTGGTCCCTTCGTAGACGTAGCAACAAACGTACTTTTAGCTGCTGGTTCTTGGGTTGTCTCCACATGAGCAGCTTGGAAGGATCAAAATCTGGAGGGTAATACTTAAGAACTTTCAAAAATCTTGGGTTATGATCAATGCTACTTCGATCAGCCCTTCTTGTAGGTTCGGGATTCGAACGCGGGAATGTGGCGATGCTGGGGGATTCAACTCGATCGAGGGTTCAATTCCTTTGTAAGTCGATAGGTAAGTAAGTAACGTACTAGGTCAGACACGGTTGCTTGCAGGCGAGGTTCTTTGAAGTGGTGGGTTGGTCGCCGGACAAGGACGGGGTCAGCGTCGGTAGTCTGGAGAGCAGCGGAGTGAGCCAATGACGACCGATGTGCGGTTGACAGTGATGCTATGGTGGTGGCGGGGGGGAGGTGTAACACAGCCTGGAAGTAAAATATAAAATAGGGATTATTGCTGATAAATGCAACTTTTAGGCCCTATTATTAATAAAAATATTAATTTTTTTTAAATAATATTAAATAAAGACAAAATACTGTTCACCTTCTTCGTTTTATAAATCATCTATAAGCGCCGCCGCCTCCAACAACGTGACCGAAGGTGGGCGGAGGCAAAAGAGGCGGCGGCGGCAACGTTGCCGGAGGGGCGGAGGCAGAGGCGCTTCCGCCTCGCATCAGCGCCCACCTCATTTCTAGAGACCTAGGTGACATGAAAAGTGACCAACCAATCTAAAACATAGAATGGTTGTCATGTACAGCTTGCGTCGACAAAGCTAACACACAAACGATCGAACATATGTTCTCACACAACACGTCCAAGGTTGGTTAATGTAGCTTGCTGGTTAGTACCCACCAAATTAACCAAACTAACAACGTTAGTTGCATCCTCTCTTGACTTTAATTTACACCGCTTCAGAAAAAGTAGTCTTATCTAAAATTCCAAGAAAACTGAGCAAACGCCTTACAATAAGCTTCTTATTGTTATTTAATGGCCGATACAATTCACACCTCCCAATCTGTATCATAATCCTAAAATCCTAAGTGATGGAACACAATCCAGTTGGTCCTACCTGTAAATCATCTTGTTTCTGACTGGAGCAAAAGGTACTTGAAACGGGAAAGAAAGCGAGTGGTCTTCGAGGAGGAGCTCGGTGAGAGTGCTCCGAAGCTCAAGTTAGTATTTCCTCGAAGGCAAGATAAAAAACCAGATGGTGCAAAATTATCGCGTACCTCCATTCTTGGGGGGAAGAGGGCCTTTTTATAACCACTTCGTGCACTCACTCCCAAGCTCCTGTCAGGTCGGGTACCATTACCTCTACACTTCTGCCAGCTCGGGTGTCATCACCTCTGCACTTCTGCCAGCTCGGGTGTCATCACCTCTGCTGGGGCAGACAACCGCCGCTACTCTCTGTCGGAGCCGTCTCTGTAACTGGAGATGGCGGTGGCAGGTGGTCGTTGAAGTGCGGCTGTCAAGCGTCAGATCCTAAATCAGTCAAGTGCACCACCTCAGGATACAAACTCCTTTGGTGTCAGATACGGTTGTTTAGTTCGGCGGCCTAGAGACGAAGTGCTGGAGTGGTATGCGAGGTAAAGTCTTGAGTTCGGATAGAAGTGTGGCTCGAACTGCCCTGGGGTGGGTCAATTCGGGTTGTTGCCCCTTGTGCTCCTCGCAAGGCTCGAGGTCAAAGGGAGAGTTCGGGCTCCTTTTGGGGAGCTTGGGTCACGGGTTCCTCTTGGGGGAGATCGAGGCTCCTCTTCTCGGAGCTCGCACCTTGAGCACTGTCGTGCCGAGCTATCGCTCCTGCGAGGTTACCCTCGGTCACTTGCACGTGTTGGGTGGCCAAGAGGTTGGGCCAAATCTTCCTCCATCAATTGCCCCCCACTCCTCGCGCTAAGGGTCTTGCCCTGGCGCGGGGAATTCACGAGGTGACGGGTGGATTTGACCCATACTTTAAACGGGTTGACTGATGACGCAAAGTGTGCGTACGTCAAGAGATTTCCGGATTCCTCGAGCGCCAAAAATCAGAAAATGTGCCAATCCGTCTTTAAATGCTGGGAGGTGTGATGGCGGGCGTTATTTCAAATTCAAAAAAAAATGCGCCATCGTTGCCTTCAATGCTGGGAGACATGACGGCGGGCGTTTATTTCAAATTTGAAAAGCGCACCACTGCTGCCTTCAATGTTGGGAGACGTTCGCCGGCGCTGCTTCAGTTTCCAAAGACGTGTGGCCAGTCACGTCTCGGTCTTAGGAGGCGTGCGGTCAGCTTGATCGTGGGCTGTTGGATTTGCCTCGATCAGAGCCATCGGTTTTCGGTCGCTGTGGGTATAAATAGTGAGGGAACCCAATCACTTTCTATTGCCATTCTCCTGCGTTCGCTTCTTGAGCTCACGTCCAAATTTTAGCTCGCGTCAACCTTCCGTGGTTCGTTATCTTTTTCCAGGTGAGTCAATACTTTCTTCCTGGTCTTCCTTTCCTCCCTATGTCTAGCTCAGACAGCTTCTCGAGGGGGTCAGATGCAGGTTCCATGAATCGAGCTGCATCCCCCAACGGCCTTAGTGAGCCCGAGGTAGAGCTTGAGGAAAAGTTCGAACCCGTAGGCCGAGTCGCCTCGGGTAGTTTGGCGTCCTCCTCCTATCGAGGTCAGACGTTAAACAAATTTGGGCCCTCAACCATGACACCTGAGGGGCTTTACTCCCTTATCACACAGTTCAACCTACCTGGGGAGTATACTTACTTTATACCCTTGGGTGACTTCCCTTGGGAAGATGGTCCTAACGAGATTGTGATATTGTGGGGGTAGCTCGTCGCCGGGCTGCGCCTACCTTTCCACCCTCTCATTGTCGAGGTTATGAACCACTTCAGCGTCATTGTTGGTTAGCTCCACCCGAATTCTATCCGCAATTTGGTTGGGACAATCTCTCTCTTTTGCGAACACATTCTGCCTTTAGACCTGGAGATCTTCTCTTCCATTCTCATGCTTGAGAAGCAAGCGGGTCCCCTTCCCGGACGTAGGCGGGCGTACTACCTGTCTCCTCGCCCGGGGTTCAAGCTTTTACATGATCTTCCCAACAAGGTCTCAGTGTGAAAACGGGACTACTTCGGGGTACGAAGTGCAACGGGGTGGCCGTTCCAAACCGCGTGGGGGTTGGCTGCCCCTGACCCCGGTGTTACGCTAGATAGGGAGACGGCAAAGGGCCTCCGGGACTAGGCCCGGCTCGGGCTAAAATGCCACCATTATCTGGCGGAGGCCAAGCTCATCCAGGTCGGCCTGAGTTCGGGTAGGTTCCTTGCTCAGAGGCTTGCCTTTGTTTTGCTTTCCATTCTTTCGTCTTCCTGATGCCGAGCTCTTTTTGTAGGTGTGATGGACGCAGAAAAGACCTACGGTGGGAACCTGTTTCATGCCATGAAGAGGAGGAAGTGAGTTTCCAAACGGACTCGTGCTGAACTGCCTCGAGATACGGAACTCGAGGTACCGAGCTCTCCGCCAATGGATCTGCCCAGGGAGCCCGAGATGGCCCCTCCAGTACAAGAAGCGGCAAGGGACCCTTATGCCAAGGCTACTTATACCCGGGCTGGGCCTTCAGACTCGGGAGCCCAAGGCGAGTTTAGGAGCGTGTTGTCGCCGAACCACGCTCTTCAAAAAAGTAGGGAGGCCGTTTACCCTGAGGAGGTCACGGCGTGGACCAAGCTTCCTTTGAACCACATAGTCGGGCATGCTGCCTCTTATGCCATGGTGGTAAGTCAACGACTTTTTGTCGGGCTCCTTGTCATTACTTTTCTCGCTATTGCTCTTTTAACATTCTCGTTATTTTTTCTTTTGGTAGGTGAACTCCTTCATTCATGCCTTAGTGGCCCAAGCGGAAATGAACTCGAGGCGGGCATGAGCTAAAGAGGCTTCCCGCACTACTGAAGCGGCTTCTTGCACTGCACAGGCCAGGCTGGCGAGGTCTTAGAGAGACACCGAGGCCATGGGAGTGGTGGTGAAGCACATGGCGGACCTGAGGCTGGACCTGCAGCATCAGGTCGAATACCTTTAGGAGGATATTAGAGAGAGGACAGAGATCTTTTCTTAGGGCATCGAGGATGCCTAGAAGAAGGTCGTTGAAGACTATATCGCCTCACCGCGCTTTGACGACCTGATGGTGGGCTCGTACAGAAGGGATTTTAAACTGAGTCGGTGGATGATCAGGAACACGTACCCTGAGCTCGACATTAGCACCATAACTACCTTGCGCATTACTCAGGAGATGGCCAACGCGGCTGATGGTGAACCGGATTCTGAGGATGAGGCAGAACCCTTGGGTATCATTGAAGTGCCTTCTGAGGATGAGGACTGAGATTGTCGGATTGTTGGAATGTTTTTTTTTTTTTTTGGAATGTAAACAGAGTATGCTGTAATGAAATGTCCTCCTTTTGGTTAAGTGTTGTTCTGTCACCCTCTTTTTTCCGAACTGACTATATGCCTATGATGATGAGGTGTCGAGCTCCTTATCAGCTCGCTATTAGCACTTCAGCTTGGTGTTAGCATTTTGCCTTTACGTGCCCATGCCGAAGAGGTGACTAAGTCTTATGGTGTCGAGGTCCCTGTTAGCTCGGCATTCTAGCCCTTAGGCGCTGGTAGCAACTCCTAGTCCACTTCACTTGGTGATTTATAAGTAGTATCGTCTTAAGTTAACGACGTTCCACACTCGGGGTACTTGTTTGCCCTCTAATGTTTCAAGCTCGTATGCTCCCCCGAGCGCTCTCTTTACTCGGTAGGGCCCTTCCCAATTCGGTTCAAGTTTGCCCACGCCGGGCTTGGGTGCCATGATCTTACGGAGAACCAGGTCGCTGACGTGGAAGTTCCACTTTTTTACTCTGGCATTGTAGTACTGAGCTACTCTTTGCTGGTAAGCTACGGTCCGAATGTACGCGAGGTCTCTTACCTCGTCGAGTAGATCGAGGTTGGTATGTAGCTCGTCTCCGTTTGTCTGATCGTCGTATGCTTCTAGTCGCAGTGTAGGTACTTCGATCTCCGCCGGGATTACCACTTCAGTGTCGTAGGTGAGGTTAAAGGGGGTCTCTCCCATGGTGGTTTTTTCCGTAGTTCGGGGGCTCATAGAACACTGGGTAGCTCATCCGCCCACAACCCTTTAGCTCAGTCTAGTCACGCTTTCAGCCCGCAAAGGATAGCTCTGTTCATAACTTCTGTTTGACCGTTTTCCTGCGGGTGCACGACCGATGTGAAGTTCTGTCGAATCCCCATATCTTGGCACCATTCCTGAAATTTGATGTCCTCGAACTGCTTGCCATTGTCGGAGATCAGTACCTGAGGTAGCCCGAAGCGACATACTATGTTCTTCCAAAAGAAGTTCTGTTCATTTTCGAGCTGTAACTGTTGCGAGAGGTTCAACTTCTACCCACTTTGTGAAGTAATCTACCGCCACCACTAGGAACTTCCTCCCACCTGTTGCTGGCGGGAATGGCCCCAGGAGTTCGATGCCCCATTGCGCAAAGGGCCATGGACTAGTGAGATACTTGAGGTCGGCAGCAAGTTGATGGTGGATATTGGCATGCTTCTGACACGTGTCACATTTTCTAACGAGCTCGATGGCCTCTGCCTTCATCGTTGGCCAGTAGTACCCTTGTCGAAGTGCCTTCTGGGCGAGGGCCCTGCCCCCAAGTGTCCGTCGCACAGACCTTCATGAGTGTCTCAGAGTACAAGCTCGGCTTCGGCAGGTCGCAAACAACGCAGGTAGGGGAGCGTGTAGGATCGTCGGTACAACCATTCGTCTATTATGACATATTTGGTTGCCTGGTGTTGCACCCTTCTAGCTGCATTGCGATCTGCAGGAAGGGTCCCATCAAGCAAGAAGCTCACGAGTGGGTCGATCCAGCTTGGCTCTGCTTCAAGGACGGGAGCGACCTCTTCTGCCCCCTCGAGAATGCTAGAACAAGGTAAGTCCTCTATGTACACGGTTCTCATGGCGTTGTAACCAGTCCTGGCTAACCGGGACAGGGCATCAGCCTCAGTGTTCTCTGACCTCGGGATTTGCTTAATGAAGTGTGACTGGAAGTTGAGAAGAGCCTCTTTTATCTTTGCCAAGTAGGCGATCATAATTAGCTCGCGTGCTTCGTATTCGCCTGTAACCTGGTTGACCACAAGTTGGGAATCGCTGCAGATAACTATGTGTTTCGCTCTTACCTCTTGCACTAGGGCTAGCCCGGCTATCAATGCCTTGTACTCTGCCTCATTGTTGGATGCCGCGAACTCAAAGCGTAGCACGTATTCCAATTTCGTTTCACCCGGGCTGCGTAGGACTATTCCAGCCCCGCTGCCCTGTTGGTTCGAGGAGCCATCTACGTGAAGGATCCAGGGCTCCTCATCCCAGTTTGCATTTGGCCTAACTGGAAGAGATGCCACCCTGGCTGCTACCTCACAAGGTTCGGACTCTATTGGCCTGGGAGCTCTAGAATCACCCAAACTGGGGATCTTAGGCTCAACCGGCCTAGGGACTTCCGAGCTGAACGTGCACTCAGCGATGAAATCTACTGAGGCTTGGGCCTTGATAGCAGTTCATGGCTTATACTGGAGGTCGTACTCGTTGAGCTCGATGGCCCACTTCGTCAGTCGATCGAAAACCTCGGGCTTGAGTAAGACTTGCCTCAGAGGTTTGTTAGTCAAGACAATGACAGCGTGAGCTTGGAAATATGGGTGGAGTTTCTGAGCTGCAATTATCAGTGCGTATGCCAACTTTTCTATCTGCGGGTACCTTGTCTCTGCTCCCTACAAAATTTTACTAACATAATAGATGGGTCGCTGGACCCGATCTACTTCTTTTATTAGTACCGAACCGACCACCTCGTCGTTTGCCGAGAGGTACAGTTCTAAGACATCGCTCTCCTTGGGCCTGATTAAGACCGGCACACTGGCGAGGTTCTTTAGCTCTTCGAACGCGAGTTGGCAGTCTCGGGTCCATTCGAACCCTTTGCCCTTAATTGCTTTCAAGAAAGGTAGGCAGCGGTTTGCCGATTTGGACATAAAGCGGCCCAGGGCGGCTATGCGGCCATTTAGCCTTTGAACCTCTTTTACTTTTCGGGGTGGTCTCATATCTAGGATGACCTTTATTTTGTCCAGGTTGGCCTCAATACCGCGCCGGTTGACGAATCCCTACTTGGAGTCTAGCTCGTTAGCTCGATAATTCGGGGTAACCTACACTTAGAAAAGAATTCACTCCTATTAGGTTTAGTTCGCTAGTTCGAGAGTAATCTACACTTGAAACAAAAATTGCACACAAAGATTGCAAAAACACTTGTATTTCATTGATATAGAATTTCGGGTACAAAAAAAATTACAATGGACCGAGCTCAGAGTATTACAGAAGGGGGTCCAAGAAAAGAGGCATCTAGTCACTTCGAGTCTCCTCATCCTTACTGGAGGCTTCGGTAGGAGGATCTGTCTCCATGCAACTCTCGCTAGCACCGGTCTCCTTATCTTCGTCGAGCAGGTCGCCGTCACTTTCTGCTTCGGAGTACAGATCTTGGGCAGCTTCAACGGCCATCTCCTCTGTGATCCTTGAAGTGGTTATGGCACTGAGGTCGAGCTAGGGAAATTCACATCGGGTCAATCACCTACTAAGTTTGAATCCTTTGCGGTAACTTGCCATCCCTACCTCGACTAGCTCTTTCCGAAACTCTACTGAGGACTTGTACTCCTTGATAGCCTTAGCCTTGGCCTCCTCCATCGCCTGAAGAAGTAGCTTGATTCGTTCCTTCACATGGGTCTCGAGCTGAGCAACAGGCAATTCGGCCAAACAAGCGACCTCCTCAGCAAATATGGCGTCCTTACTCTTGAGAAGGCCAAATTTTGGATTCAAAATACTCCAAATTGTGTCACCACTGCTCGAAGAAGCGGAAGTTGCCAGGACGGGTTCCAAAGACGTAGCCTCCTCGGGCACCGGGGTGGGGAGGGCTTGCCCAAGTCCTCTTCGACCAGATCTATTACAGGAGGATGATCGGCAGCTGATGGCTACTCGGGCTCAGGAACGACAGCTGGTGGGTGCTCAACGCGAGCCTTCTTGGAGGCTCTCTTCTTCTTCCCCCTCTTCATGCTCCCAAAGAGCTCGTTGGCGGGGATGTTCATGATAGCTGCGACAAAAAACAAGCTGTCAGATACACTACTGAAGCAAAACTGATGGGGAAAGTATATCAAACTGTGACCTACCAGGACTCAGACCGGCCTGCACGAGCTTCTCCCTGATCACAAAGTCTTCAAACTTCAGGCCGAGCTCCGCCCAAGATCGGAGCGCCTCCCTTGTCTTTAGGTCCTGTTAGACAGTTTTGTATGCCCTTAGCTTCAATCAAGATGATGTACTTTATAAGTTTATAATAAATGAATAAAAGTGCAAATTTGATTCATGTTCCCTTGGTATGTTTCTGTGTAATACCCTTAAATTAGACACTTAATGAGACTCGTGTTAGTTTAGAATGTTCACAGCCAATGGGTCGGTCTGGGGAGACCTATCATGACAAGGCTGACACTGTGGTGCCACCAAGTCGGTTAGGGTGGCCTGTCTCAGCTGTCAAGGTGAGACCCTAGGCACATACAGTGTATGATTAATTAAATCTACGAACTGGACCAGATTTTCAGTATTGCCCTGGACCTTGGAGATTGATGGGCAAAACTGGAAAGTTACACCCGACCCCTAGACTCGATTATGATACTGCACTAGGTGTCGCATTGGGGTGTCTTTGATATACCAATCAATGAGATCCTTAGCGGGGGTCAAAACCTGAGTATGTTGGGACAGTCTGAGAATTCATCTGAGTGGGCGATCATAGTGATAGGATCAGCCCCTTTGTCGGACAAAGGTAATGATCGGGGATGCACTCTTACTGATGGAAACCAAGATTACCGGCAGCCGATTTCAATCGTTGAGATTTGTTTTGCAAAATATATTTTATATGAGATATGAAAGTATATATATTATGATTTCGAAATGATTTGCAAAAGGTTTTAATTCCCGAGATCCATATAAGCAGAGAGTGCAACACTGTTCCTTGTAGTCGAGGGAGAGGTCCTCCCTTATCGGGCAGTGTTTGATCATTATGGGCTGAGAGGTTAAGTGTAAGACCATTGAGGATAATACCTGATGGGCTAATCTTGCATCTGCCCATAGTCCCTGGGTGTTACAAGGTGGCTTGGCCCAGTGACCACTTAGGGTAAGTGCTGGGCCCATAGAGCCCATTTGATGGGTTTCAGGGGGTGCACTGTTCATAACACTGTATTCGGCCAGGCCTTGTAATAAAGGCTCGGTCGAACCCATGTGGCTGATGTGTAGATCAATGTTTGGGTCCCACACCATACAAGGAAGCCCAACTGGGCAGCAGTTTGGAAGGCTAAGTGAGTACATAACCTTAAATGGGCCTTAAGCCCATTTCGAACTGGGCTGATTTGAACAGTCAATTAAAAAGGGGCGAATTCTGAGATGGATCAGCTGATAGGATTGGGCCTATACCCTATCCACTTAGAGAGTCCAAGATCTAAATAAGATTTAGATCTGGAAGCCTCCTAATTAGATTAGGAGATGGCTGATCTGATCTGCAGATAAGATAAGGGTTATCCCTTATTACTTAAAGGGACTTCTAATCCAAATATGATTTGGATTAGCAATTCCTAATGGGATTAGGAGCTTATCCCTTTAAGATTATAAAAAGGAGGAGGGGGCGGCGGCCTTTAGACATGCAACCCAAAACTCTTGTCTTCAGAGCTGAAATCACAAGAAGAGAGAATTCTGCACCCTGCGAATACTCTCTTGCCGCCTCCTTCCTGTAGTCGCCACCTCTAGTAGTTCGATCTCCTACTCTCTACAGGAGTAATCAAGATTTGATCTTGATACCAATCTTTTGGGGAAAAGATTGATTGGAGCTGTATTCACAAGCCATTCTGTTGATTCTTGTGAAGGGTCAAGTTCTTTTGGAAGAACATTGTTGATTCTGCTCTATCCTGCACTATGCCATTTTCAATGGGAGCAAATTTTGGATCATTCCTTCGGCATGAACACCTCCATTGGGAGATACTGTTTCTCTATATCAAGTTGGGGGAAATTTTTTAAATTCGCCCAGTCCATTCCACAAGATTTGGGCGTCCATGTGATGGATATTCTATCCTTTCAGGTCCAACCTAATGCTGGGGTCCTAGATGGCTGCCCTCCAATGACGGGAAAGGCCACCCCTCAGTGTTGCGGACCATAAAATAACACCTCTTCCAGGCTGGGACCTTGTTAGGGAGCTTGTGGAAAAGTTTGAAACCAGGACGAGGTGACAGATAGTAAGTTCACCTGTAATCGAGCAAAACACAGGACAAATTCTCCTGGTGCATAAGCTCCTCCCCACCGATTTTCCCCGTATCTACACCCTTACTGGCTATCGCCTCCTGGAGCCCATGTTGATATTGGGAAACTCACAGACATCGAGGAGCCAAAGAACATTTTACTACCATCTATAGGAATACAAGAACCTACTGGTTACCTGGTAAAACCTACGACAGAAGAGGAGTCCAAGAACAAGCCGGTACAATCTGTAGGAACAGAGGAGTCCAAGGAGCTCAATGGTGATCCAGTGAAGCCTGCTACAGAAAGGGGTACAGGAACAATTCGGTTCCTCTGAGAATTTTTTCCAAGGCGTTCTCCCCCGCGAAGTGGCGGATGTCAACGTAAAAGAAACCCATGAAGAACAGAGCCGTCAGGAGCAGCACCACATCAGAGCCGTGGAGGAATCGAAGGTTGACATGGGTTGCAAGGGTTTTCTAGCTGCCACTGCCAATGCGATGACAGGGGTTAGTGGCGGAACTAGGTAGTAATCTTGAGGAAGAGACAGAGACTCATCGGGGTCGGGGGCATCTCTGTCGAGGAGTTTTCGGGGTGTGGGGTTTCTTCATCGGTAATGGCTGACTTGCTTTCGGGTGTGGGGTAGGGATTCTACATCAATGGCCCGAGACAAATTTACAAATTTGGTTCTCGGAGGGGTGGATGGAAGCATACACAAAGAGGTTTGTGACAAGGAAGAACTGTTGCTGGTAGACATCCTTCTCCAATTCCAAATACAAGTTTGGTGAAAAAATAAGGGGAGAGAGGCGAAGGGTAAAATTGGTTTTTAAAATATATATATATATCATGTGCGAATGAGTTTTAACGGAATATTAATGGATCTTAACAGTAAGGGTAAAGTTAGTCAATTGTTAAAAACAGTAGGAGTAGCGTTAGTCAATTTTCAATAGTAAAGGTACAGTTAGTCAATTAACTAAACCATAAGAGTAATTTAAGAAATTTACCCAAAATAAAAAATAACAGATTTAAACGTACGTTGAGGTTTCTCCTAAACCTCAATAACCTCCCCTGTTAGAATTTTGTCTAACAAGATCATCAAAAGGTTTCTTCTACCCTTATTATTTCTTCGAATTTTCAAAAGAAAGACAAAAAACATGCACCAAATCCCATGCCATGTTCAATAACCATTAACCATAGCAGACCTCCTCCTAATATCAAAATCATGGTTTCTCCAGCCAATCTTTTGCCTCGTCAGGTTCAAGGCTGAGAGAGCTTGAGAGCTTCTATTAAACCATTCCTCTAAACACAGGGACCCAATGCCCTCATGCTAGATGAATAAAAGCGCTCCATTCTTAACCAAAACCCACGCACCATTATTTTCTCTTCTTAACAAAAAGCAATGGGTATCTATGTTGGAGAAACAGGACAGAAGACGGAATTACAAAAGTTAGAAAGTGGATAGTGTAGATATTTTACGGTTGTTGGAGCAGAGAAGTAGGTGCCATCCTCTTCTCTTTGGGTATTGTTTTGGCTTTTTTAAAACAAAAATTACCAACATGTATTGTTTTTGCAGGAACCAATGGAGGCACTTCCAATCCAAATGAGAGCTAATGGGAAATACAAGAGAAAGATAACCAGAAATTTAGTCGACGAGCTCAGACAATTTGGCAAGATCCCCGTCTGATGGATCACATACAAACAAAATCGGATGGTCTCGACAGAGCTCTTATTTCTCCCTCAGTTATCCACAGAGTCACGTTAGTTGTTCCATAACAGACAGGGTGCCATTTGATGACAAAGATTCCATCAAGCATAAATAAAGCGAAATAAATAGAACTGTTCAAAAGTGAATTATTTCAAAGAAAATTTAATCTTGTAACTACCTTCGACAATGGAAATTGCAGTCGCATAGCTATCAACAACACCATACTGTACAAACAAAATCAAAGGAGAACATGTGGATGAACTCGATGGCTTGTTGGTTTTTCAAAAAAAGATAACCATAAATAAGAACTCATTAGTTAAACAAAGCCCACAAAAGGGTAGAATTTGGGTTTTTCATAAAAATTAACGTCACATACATATGGTGATGAATCGTTAAGAGAGGAGAGGAGAGGAGAGGAGAGGAGAGGAGAGGTTTTTTTTTTTTTCCTAGGAGAAATGTTAAGGGAGGTTTAAGTCTTTTACCCAAAAAAAGAAAGGCAATCTCAATGCCTTATTTTTTTATTTTTTTGGATAAATCCCTTAAACCTCCTCTCTAGGTTTGACTATGCTATGAAAAATACATGATATCTGAAAAAATTGAGAGTAACCAATTAGTATCATAAACGTGTTAACCAATCAGGTGGAATTTATTAAAATTCATGGGTGGGTTTTGATTGGTCAAAATTCTTTCAAACGGATTCCAATCAAGGTATATTTGAATCCGATCCTACACTGTTCATATCGGGTTCGATCGGATATGATAGGACTTGATTTGAATTCGAATCCTATTGGATCTTCAGATCTGATTTGATCCCAACTTGTTTTCTTTAAAAGTTAATAAATTATTAAAATAAAATATACCAATTTAAGTAAAGAAAAAACAAAAAAAAATACAAGCTTTTTTTAATTATTTTCATCATATATATATGTTTTTTATAAAAAATAAATAATATAACAAATTTATAAAAATACAATATAAATAATATATTTATAAATAAATAAATAACACATATATATATGTATTATATATATTTATATTTATAAATATACAACACATCATATCGGATCTTCTCGGATCGGATAGGGGTGATCTGAATCCAATCCAATTTCTAATTGGATAATAGGATCTAATCTGAAGATCCGATCAAAGGTGATCCGACCAAATGGGATCGGATCAGATCAATGATCCTATCCATTTGCACCTCTATTTCAATACCATATCTTTTCAGCATCATAGATTTTCTCTTTCTAAAAAGGTTTTAAACCTCCCTTCAACTAAGGGTGTCAATGGACCGGTATTGGATTGGACCCCGTCCAGTCCAAAATATTTATTAGATTGGATTGGACCTGGTCCATCCATAATAAATTTGTACTGGATTGGGTTGGATTAAGCCAATATTTGATCCATTGATATAAGATAAGAATATAGGTGTCAATGGACC
Organism: Nelumbo lutea; assembly: GCF_056320005.1. NCBI lineage: Eukaryota > Viridiplantae > Streptophyta > Magnoliopsida > Proteales > Nelumbonaceae > Nelumbo > Nelumbo lutea. The sequence continues at coordinate 18,991,044 of NC_142688.1, forward strand.
CGGGTTTGGGTTGAAACCAATCTAAATCAAAACGAATTTGAACAGATTTGATGATCCAAACATTGAATTGGGCTGGTCCAAATTGGTCCAAAATATTCGTTGTATTGGATTGGACCTGATCCATTTATAATGGGCTGACATTGGGCCAGATTGGATTGGACCAAATCCACTTCAATTGACACCCCTACCTTCAACTTTGACCTCTCCTTAAATTCTTTCAATACCATGCCTTTCGTTTTTGGGTGAAATTTGGAGCTAGCGGCCGTCTGATTAGCTCCACACAAACTGAGGGGGGAATGCATGTGGGAGGACATGTGGCAGAATTCCATTATGTGGGACGCTTTTGGTGTGCCAAGCTGTGGGGTGCAAATTCAAACTCTTCGTAAGTCCCTTTATCCCCAAAAGTAAGGAGAAGTTTAAGAGTATATCAAAGTTTGAGGGGAGGTTTAAGTTCCTTTTAGAAAACCTAGGGGAGCTTTAAGGGATTTACCCTATTTTTTCAGCACAATCTCAATGAGTTGCCCTATATCCAAGACACTCCTTAAAAACCCTATGTATTTTGCTCTCTCCTAATGTGATCAATGATGGGAAACGAGAGGCAGCTCTTTGTCCTTCCCTTTCATGAGACTAGATCAACTCCCAACAAATTGTTTTAACACACTCCAACATGATATGTGTCCACACATCTTTGATATATATGGTGGGTTCCAATCTCATGGTGAGTAGACATGTTCATGGGCTGGGTAGCCCAATGGCTTGGCCTATTATTTTTTGGGCTTGGACAAAATTTCAGGCCCGTGGGTTTGGGCTTGGGCTTTAAATACCAGGCCCGATAATTTTTCAGTCCGAGCTTGGGTTTTCTCAAATAAGCATGGCCCAATACTATACATATAATAAAAAAGTACTTATGTTATATATAATAAATATATTTAATATATATTTGTTTCTTAAATTATTAATAAATATTAATTTACTATTAGGAAATACAAATTGGTTTATTAATTTATCAAATTATTACTAAATTAATATAATATTAATTTATAAAAAACATTAAAAATAAGACATTTTGCGTATAGATCAGGCTTGGGCTTACTTTCTGTTGATAAAGAGGCAAAGCTCAACCTAGCCCATGAAAAGGTCTAGTGGCAAGATAGTGTATATATAGGTCATGTTGGAAGCATGTTGGGACAAATTTTATTGGAAGTAGATCCCAACTACCTTTTACACCCTCTTGGCCCTCTAACACACACACACGGAGAGAGAGAGAGAGAAGAAGAAGAAGAAGAAGAAGAAGAAGCATATCAGTCTAGCCAAACTAAAATCCTGAATTTCAACTCCAGATGTACACATGGAGCCCATACTTCGGTGTATGAAAATAGCATGTTCGCTGGTGATTAGATACGTAGTTGATGCAAAGATTAGATACATAGCCCACTCCGATTCCAAATTGGATGTTAATCTTAGCAGGCCAGATCTCCTACCCACATGATAACACTGCAACTTGGGCTGGGTTGACCCAAATCCAACCTTAACACAACTCAAAAAAGTCAAGTTGGGTTGGATTAGATTGATGCTTGGGTTAGGGTTAGGGTTTACCCCTTGAGCAATCTGACCCAACCCAAGCCTGACTCTATAGTACATGTCATATATAAATATATGTTATATATATAATATATCATACATTGATTTGTTTAGATGCATGATAATTGTATAACCCCCACCACATACTATCATGTATTTCTTTTAAGATAATCACTTCACTTAATTATAATCGAAAAGACTAAAACTTTAATAACTTATTTTATGTTTTTGAATATTTTATTCTTCATCTACTCTCTGCTATTTGCCACCCATAAAAGATGTATCATAAGTCATAACTCATAATAAACTATAGTCATTTTAAACATTTATTTTTCTGAATTTTATACTAAAAGAACCGATAAAAACATCAACAACAAATATTAATGAAACAAAGGATTAGTATATGTTATAAAAATTGAGTTAAGATCTATGATTGAGAAGTTCTACGAGATTTTAAGGGATGAGAAGAAGGTTAGGTTGCCCAACCCAACCCCAGTGCAAGCCAAAGTTGACTTCAAATTGGGTAGATCAGGTTGAAGGCCAAGTTGGATTAGGGTTAGGATTGGGGGTTTAGAGCTTGGGGTTGGGCTAAATTTTTTGTTGTAAAGAGATAGAGAATCTTATCATTAATATAAAAACTAGGAACCATTTTTTAGGAGATTTAGATTCTTATCATAGATATAAAAACTAGTAGTCTTCCTAAACCCATGTGCCCAACAATTGCATTTCCAATAGTAGTGTTGAATAAGACTATAATTGGATTGTCAAGTAATAAAGAAAGTATGAAGCTTATGTTTGACTAAAATACCCCTATTTTTAAATTCAATCCCTTTCTAATTGTAATGACATAAAATGAAATTTAAATTACTATTTTGTACCTCATTTAATTCCCTCTCATTAAAATAAAAAATAATAAAATTATGTGCAATGCTCATAAACAAAAGGATACATTTATCGATTTCAAAATACATATTTTAGAGATATAGCTTATAATTTCCACAATTGATACTTTTATTTTGAAACCACTTTGGTAAAATATTTACTATTAAGGGCAATTTGATAAAAGGGTTATTTCCATCTTAATTTCCTCTCGTCCCATAGCAAAACCCCGATAATTTTGTGGTTAAAGGGAGTACAAATCATTATTAGGTGAACCTCATTACTTGGAACGTTCAATTATATATTTGACAGAAACCCAGGCGATGCGTAATAAGTACTAAGTAATTTATTGAAGCCAAAAAAAGTAGCAAGTATTAATTAATTTTAGGAAAAAGGTTAAGAAAAAGAAAAGGAAAAGCCAATGAAACGAAGCTACACCCACACATTTATTTATTATTATTATTATTATTATTATTACAAATTTATTTATTTATTTTGGTTCATGAGGCTACACAACGGGGAGTAGCCCGTCTCCCATCCATAACCATAACCTCCCCAACTAACCTTGGTGATAGCGGGATTTGATCCCAACTCTCCGCTACAACCGGGCCAAGCATTAAGCTAATTGATAGTACAAACAGCATAATCAAAGTATTATACGACCCACGGCCACGATGCATAGGCTCATGTCGCTGCCATTAATTCTAAGCATTATGAGGCAAGCTATTGCCGCAATTACCACCACATCCGGCGCCACATCCTCCACAGCCGCCGCTTTTTACCGCGTTCCCACACCCACCACCGCATCCGGCGCCACATCCTCCGCAACCACCACTTTTCACCGCGTTCCCACACCCGCCACCACACCCACCACCGCATCCGCCACCACATCCCCCACAGGCACTACTGTTTATCATGTGTCCACACCCACCTCCGCATCCACTGCCACATCCTCCACCACATGCGCCACTCTTTACTAAACGTTCGCACTCTCCTTTAACACAGTTTTCATTGCTAGCACCCACCTTTTCAGTCATATCACGATTCTCAGCATCCTCACTTAAACAGGCCATCTCCTTTATGTTATCTCCGTTGGCAATGAAACTACTGTATCCCTCTTTTCTCATAGTGTCAGAGAGTATAAAAGCCAATGTTATCCCAGGCAACACGAACCATTCCTTGTTGACCTGCATGAAGGTTTAAGTGGGGAGTGCGTTAATTGAGGAGTTTCCTGCTAAGAATAGTAGAAAATGTAGATGTACCTTGAGAATCCCAGATTTCAAGTTGAACAATGCCAAGGCTTTGCCATATGGATCTTCAGCTGTGTATTCAACTACAGTCATGAAGTCGTAGTCACTCTTGTGCCTCTCACAGTTCCTTGGTTCAAATTCCAACTTTCTACCGGGGAAAAGTTTCACCTGCACCAAGAATAGAAAAACACAAAGACAACAATATTAGGCAAGTCAAAGACGAGACAACCTGAAGTTCCCATAAGCTAGAGCAATGGGAGGGAGCGGCCAAACTGTCTACTACTCATATTTCAACTTTGAATTCAAGAGTGCCCTCTCTCTCTCTCTCTCTCTCTCTCGCATTTCTTCATTGGTTGGTCAGACTTGTATTTGACATAGTTGAATACACCCCAATTGTTATACACCACCCATACCAGTCCAATGTAAGCACCTTTTGAATCATAAAATTAAATTCCATGACTAGTATGAATCCAATTTAAGTACCTTAAGTGATATTCTAAATCATACTCACAAATAATATCTAAACAGAGCATTTGAAGCTGCAAGTTTCATGCATAAAATTCATTACCTTTATTTCTACCAAAAAAAATCATGACCTTTTATATTTTAGTTTCATATCATCATGCCCAGATATCCATAATAACAGTCCAAGGCAACAACTTTCGGGGTATGACATTACATGGTAGTCAATTCAAGTGGTAATTTTGACTATATAAATATGTTTGTCCATGAAATGGAAATTCCAGGTTTGATGAGCATGTGTGGCATGTATCCATTACAGGTGCCCTGTGAATTGGACAATGCATTTCCTAATAAAATTTTCGTAGACACCATAGAAATGGTAAAAGCCTAAAAGGTAATTAATGTGTATCTATATGATTCTCTCAGAGAAACTCAGAAAATTTGCTTCCATTTGGGGGAAGTCAAATTAAATAAGTAAACCAACAAGGAGATATGAGAATCATATCTGGAAGAATAGTGAAGATGCTTACCATCGGGTCACCTCTAAGCTCAAAAATATGCCCATCCTCACTGGGTTTCTTTTGAAGCTGAAAGGAGCCATGAGAGTCTATCAAAGACCACCCTGTTTCTACAAACTCAGCTAGAGCATGAGTTTCACCAGATTCCGTTATGCCAATCACCTCTTTCATTGTGACACACTCAGTTCCTACCTCAGTTTTTTCCCTGTAATTCATTAGAAATTAGAGGCTGACTATGTTCAAGACTCGAATATAATAATGCATTAAGGATTATTTCCATGCAGTACTATAAGCTACTGAAACAATAAAAAACAAGGGAAATTTGCTCCTAGATCAAGTAACTGCCCAATAAATGCATGACATCAAAACAAGAGTAAGCAATGATTTCCTTGATCTATAAGAATCAAGATAGATTTTTTTCAATAAACTGAGGTTCCAGGATCTATTTCACATCTTCAAACTGTGCCAGTGCCTAGTTATTTTCACATGGGTGATTTTCTCACCTACTAAAGATAGAGTTTACCAGTACCTCTTTGAAAGTGGAAACCCACATGTCCATCCTATGGACTGTAAGGGGTATGCTTGTGGTGCATGGTGGATGGACTCATCAAATAATTTAGATTCTCAAATGCCAAAACCAAACCATTTGGATGATCTATGGTTATCATGGCCCAGTGTTTTAATTTGTGAGCATCTAAATAGACATTATAGGTTAAAAGTTTCTGGAACCAAATGGTTTAGGCCGCTACAATGACCCATACCTGTGTTTCTCCAGTGTCATACTACAGGTGAAAGTTGGGAGGAATTTATCCAGCATTGGGCCCAGGCCCATTCAAACTTTAACAAATGCTCTATCCAAGCCTGTTCAGCCCTATGGGAGACTGATTTACTGGCTATATTCTTGGTCTCTCAGTTTCCTCAACTTATTAACCTAAAGCTACCTGGCCTCATTCTATCAGAACTAAGATGCCAGACCTACAAAGAATTGCAAGATCTCATTTGTTAATAGAAAATCAGGAAATCATTTTTGCACACCTCATCTGGATACTCATTATCTCGTTGCCAGTTTCATCCACAATGCTTGTCCAGCTCTTTGCATGTTGGACCCTTCCTGGTAGTGGGAAGAAACCAGGATTAATCAAGCATGGACGTGATCGGACCATGTTAAGCACCTGTGGTGCTAGTACTGGGGTAGTGACAGAAATAGCAATACGCAAATAGATCGGCTTGGAGTCAATGCCAGAACCAGGTGCCAACTCAAACCACTTCTCCATTGACAGTTTATAGGCTGGGCCAAGCAGGTCTTGCAAAGAGATGGATGTTGTCCCCATGACTTTGGCTGGTCTTGATATGTCAGAAGGTGATTGGGACATAAGTTCAAAGAACAACTCCCCTGTGGGTTCACACTGAAAAGCAGAAACTTGTTTCTCTCCATATTCAGACAAAATACTGAGCCTTCTCGTAGAATTCAAGAACAAATCTGGCTGTTTCTTACTAAAAGAGATAAAGAGGTTTGCATCGTGCCCAGATAGTACATTTCTTATACCCACAATTTCCAAAAGGACCTGAAAGAACAAAACAAATATATAAGAATTAGAAAACCACATTTTCAAGGGGGGAAACCATAAATTCAATGAACAACATTATTTTATCCTAGGGACAGCTCAATTAGAACCTATGACACCAAGCTACTAGGACATGCCTAGCTTACCAGTATCAGACATTATATATACCTGATATGAAACCAAAGATCACTAATTCTAGAGTATACCTTATAGCATCAAAACTTAAACTAGATATAGAAGCTGATTTGAGCATATTAAATGGGATACCCATACCCGTATCCATGTTCAAAATCTTAGGTTATCTTAATTTCCCATATCCATGCCTGTGTCAGTATCTGCATCTAGGCATCTTAAATTAAAAGTACAAGGTTAACATTTTCAGGATTCTCAATTTTAAACTAGGGTACCTACTTTGGCCCTTTTAGCTTGTAATAACTTTATAAAGTTGGTACATAACAAAGAAACAATAATCTGAATTTTCCCCTTTTCTTTTCCTTTCTCTATGGGGGGCTATCGAAGGAGAACAAGAACAAAAACATCCAAGTAGAAGAGTTAAGTAAAACTGTCAAGAATACATGCAATATATCCTAATGTTGATTTGGATGATCCATCATTATGGTACTTATAAACTATTGATAATCATAGCCATGGTTCAATGTATCGATACGTCTCTGTGTATTGGCAGAGGCATATCGGTACTTTGATAGCGGAAACATGTTTTTAGTTTGGTTTTTTTTTTCAAAATTTGGCTTTTGAGAAGTTGAATACATGTATTTTTCATTAAAAAAAGAGTGGGGTCCCAAAACACCTGTAAGCAGGCGTATCGGGACCCAAAAGATATGATACGATACGCCTGATATGGGGCGTATCATATCGAAATTTTGAACCTTGATCATAGCCATAATATGGCAATACAGGAGGCAGGTTTCACATAATGGGTCCAAGTTGGCTAATATCCTAGGCCAAATAATTTCCCTGGCAGAACAGGCATAACTAATTATTTCATGGTATTTCTTCTGAAAGAAGAGATACATTTTCCAATCATTGAAGTTAATAAGATAGAGAGGAACTTAATAGTTTATCAAATCATCTGGGGGGGGGGGGATATCTCAGACAGATGCATCCCAATGGTTTGCTCCTCTACAAGTGATTAATTATTAAACTATAGTCTACCGAACTGATTTTGGATCCCCATCTTAATTTCCTATGTCTCTTTATTCTTTATTGAAGAAATATAACAGCCAATTACCAAATTTCTTACAGACATGGTTCAGAAGCCAAAAGGCAAACAAGCAAGATTGAAAAAGAAGTTGGAAATTTTCTCATAATTGAATTTTTGATGAATCTTGATGATACATATAAGATACATAGATTATTTGATAGATTCTCAAGGAGTCATACCTCCATCCTCTATTCTTGAATAAAGAAAACAGTCAAACCAAACTAAATACAAAACCTACAATGGAGTCACACCCAAGAGAAATATCTTAAGCATCAAACCTGAGGAAAATGGAAAAGCAGAGACCCATTCAATTCAACCCTTTCAATTACAAAGAACAGTGCTCTGATGGTTGCAAAACAAATATGGATCCCCAGACTTTTTCTTAACATCTAAAGAATCAAATTTAGAAGCACTATACTTCTTGAACAACTCTTATCTTGAACAGTTTCTACACACTCTACTCATGGTTCAAAGTATCGATACGCCTATGAGCAGAGGCGTATCGGTACTTCAATACGTGCGGAAACATGTTTTTTTTCAAAATTTGGTTTTTGGGGAGTTAAATACATGTATTTTTCATTAAAAAAGAGTGGGGTCCCGACAAAAGAACCTTGACTCTACTTCTTGAACAACTCTTATCTTGGATCTAGCTTAGAAAATAATCCTCTAGATGTTCAAATTATAATTAAATAAAATCAGTAGCTGCTCAATAACATCCAAGATATTCTAAATGAGTAAATCCTTTCATATACTTTTATTACAAACTTAGACTGGCCATAACTCATTTAAATCACGTTCAAATTGCATGGTTTTGGCTCTTTGGTTAAAATCTCTTTCTATCATAGAAATGACAGCTGATATACAGATAGGAAACACCCCAAAGGGAGAAGTTCAACTTTAAAATCATTGCTCAAAAGTTGAATTCATATGCTTTCTGCTCTAATATGAACGTGCTATTGTTACTTAACTATGATACAATGAGCATAAAGAGAGCTGAATACTAGGTTTGTCATCTCACTCTTAATTGTAGAGGCAATCAATTTCCATGAAATCTAAAGAAATATATGCCAAGTTACTTTTAGGTACTGAAATGAACTGATAATTCTATTTGTTATTCTTCAAAATAATAATAATTTCTATATAATGGAATGGCAATAAATTCAAGAACTATTTTGGATATCCATTGTTTGGAATGGAACTTCTTTGGATCCAAGCCATTTGACTAGAGGATCATAATATTGTGTCACTAGTGTAACGTCTAGGGATTGCATTAAAAGTTAGTAAAAAGGAATGGGACTAGACATCAATGTATTAATCCTTTTTTCTACATTTTCAAGTTGTTAGGTGTTCAAATGCACCGGAAAACATGTACCAACAACCAAATGCACAAACGGAAAATGGTAATTGCAAAAAAAGTTCTGAGAGTTTCAGGCTTACCTCCACAAATTTTGTCTTGGGAAGCTCAGTCATTTTCTGATGCTCATTGAGTGAAACTACCTTCTTGTCCACAAGGTTTGAGGTGAAAGGTATCACTGTGACAGGAGATGGAGCAGTGCCTCTATGCATTGCCCCTGCTCTCCAGTACCTCGAACCAAATGTGTTTTCCCACTGCTTGGTAGTTCCAGAAAATCCAATATCCAGCTTCTTCCCTTTGGTTTGGTCAGAGTCCGTGTCATCATGCTCTAATACCTTCCCTAATGCTTCCATCATGTCTTTACAGTAAGAAACAGGATGCAATTGGTGAGAATGCCAGATGAGATCAATGTCATAAGTTGGAACACAGAAACGTCCGATGGACCTTTCTCTGTTTCTCTTGATCAAATGCAGAAACCCTTTGTATCTCGCCACAGCACACTCAAGAAAAAGATTGTCATTCATACTTGGTCTGGCAACCTGCCACAAAAATTATATACAGACATAAATAGACAATAAAGAATTGAACAACTAAAATAAGTTAGACCAGTCTAGCACCTATGCAGAAAGGAAATGGAGATTAGATCATAAGAATCAAGTAAAGCCAGTGAATACAAAATAACAGCGAAAAGAAATCTACCATGCCTCTGGAAACATGATAACAGCATCAACTGTTCCAATTAAGAAACTGATACACTATTGTACAATATAAACTTATTGATTCTATTTTCAATCTCCTATACCAGTACATTTAAAACAATTATTCCTGAGCAGTCTTTTAAAACTGGGTTAGTCAACATAGAGATCAAAATATCCACTCACAACCAACCAGATTCCCAATGGGATTGCTAAACTAAGCCCAGGTCAAGTTGCTTTTTGACAAAATTTGTTTGGCGAAGTTTTTTTTGGTTGCATTCAATGGGGCTACACAAAAGGGAGAATATCCCATCCCCCAAACCTCATAAGCCCCCAACCACGGTGAAGATGGCAAGATCCCAAGTCTCTGCTACAACCAACCAGGGACCTTATAAACTGAATCAGTTGGCACCCCACCTTCCATGCATGTGGGTACAAACCATTTGATAAAGAAAACAAAGTTATGCCACTTTCCTCTTTTTTCTAAGAAACCCTAGCTCCCATAGCCCATATGATTTATTTCCTTCTTTCAAATTTTTTGAATTCACATTTTAAACCCAACATTTTCCTTTCATATATTTATCCATCAACTTTAAACCCTATCCTTCAAACTTCACTTACTTAAAGGTTATCTCATAGTCATCAAAGTCTGTGATGCCTGGATATGTTTGGACATAACTGGACAAGATATCAGGCTTGAAAATTGGACTAAGATTGAAGCGCTTGTCATGGCATGACAATCATGTATAGGTCTTCAAATAACTATGATTGCGTTTGGATTGAGGTGCAGAAGTCAAACAGTGGAATGAATTCCATAGTTCTACAAATAATGTAAAGACATCTACCTCCAATTCATTCTATTATATAATGCACTGACCAAAAATGCAACACAATATCCACTACTTCACATATTCTGCTTCCCTTTTTCAGATCTGAACAACAGAACATGAAAGGTATTGGATTCAAGAATCCTTTTCTGTCCATTTCCATTTCCATCATAATCTAAAGACAGACTTAGTGGAAAAAAATTCATATTTCACTTTTTATCAACAGTAATCAATTAGATTTATTAATTTAGTAGCAAAGGTGCAAAAGTTAGTGCTGGAATGGGAGGGAATCTCATACATTCCCTCTTGCAGAATACGAATGAACTCTTTTAGAATTGCACTTCATAAGAAAGTTCTCTCCATGCTCATGTAGCCTACCACAGAAATAAATGCAAAGGAAATATGTGTACTTGGTAAAGTCTAACAAATAATACCATAGAACTGTTTTAAATCTTCAGTACTGTAGGATAATAAATTAATTATACAATATGTCCATCAGGATGTATAATAAACAGGCATGAAATCCTCATAATTACCTGGTAAAAGAAAGGGCTCTGCCTTTTAACAGCTGAAACCAAATCATATTTTGTGCATCTAAGAGCCTCTGAAAACTTTTCATCAATATTTTTTGATAAAGAGATGCTCAAGTCAAGCTTGTATGGCTCTTCAGGATACAGTCTGTTCCAAATTTCTTCAGTTTTCTTTGTGGAAGCGCCTTGAATGGTTGACACAACATTATGATTGTCAAGGATCCTCCCATAAAATTCCTCACAGTCTGCTTTGTACTGGACCTGAGTAACAAAACCAATGAAGCCAGATTTGAAAATTTTATTATACACAAATTTTAAAAGGAAAAAAAAAGGAAATTTTAACTTGAAAGATATACCGGGTTGAGCCTATGACAGTGCCAGATCCATTCACAATCGAGAGGCACAACCAAAGGGCCTTCTGAAATCCAAGACTCATCTTGCTTTGCAAGCAAGGGGAGCCAGCAAGCCTTGTACCTGAATTTTTACATATCAGAATTCAGTCATAGGGGTCAAACTTGCAATTGCAGTATTCACATAATCTATCTTCCTAGAATGAAGTCAAAATAGTGATCAACAGTAGAGATTGAGAATAACCAATATTTATATTGAAGGTTCAACAGTTGAGGTCAGCATCTACTGAAGAACTTTCTTCCTTTTCTTTCACATTTGTAGGCAGGGTGCAATTACAGGGTTTCATGAATGGTGCAATAACAGGGATAAAACCTTGTCTGCTTCTCTAATCAACAAATAGGTGGTAATTACCGTCACCATCATCATTATAAATTGTTTAAGACACATTTTAAGGCCCAATTGATATTCCCCATATTACATCTTTATAAATTTATAAATTTGTTAGTAGTGCATGAACTATCTTCCTTATAACATGATTGCATCATCTTCCCATAGTAGATCTTATAAACCAGCATTTAACTTAAATAGTTTTCTTTAAGTAGGGACAATTGCTTAGTGTGAGGGTAAAATCTCAAGCTAACAATCCTGAAAACAGAGCTCCAATCTATGACCAGCCATGTACAAGCTAAAAATGCTGCAAGGTAGGTTTGTACCCAATCCATCCCTCTGAAGTCCCTGAATATAGCTGGGACCAGCATTGGGCAATGGCCTTTTCCACTTGTACCTAACACTTTAAGACAGGACACAAACAAACTGCATATCTCCAAAGGTCAAAGGTGGTTGTCACCAACTAGGAATGGCAACGGGACAGGGACCATACTCCATGTCCCCCGACCCCAATCCCTGTTGGGGATAAAAATGACCCTCCATCCTCGATCCCCTTGGGGTGGGGCAGTGAATTCACTCTTCATACCCGGTCGGGTATCACTATCAATCCCCATCCCCGCCAAGGCAATCTCCATCTCTGACCCCATTGAGTTGGGGAAGCCGGGTATCTGACAGGGACACGAAAATTGCCATCCCTATTACCAACACCTAACAATTTGAAAACATCACAAAGAAAGGAAAAGGAAATTAAGTCCATGATGTACCAATATACATGCCAAATGAAAACCATGAATCAAAAAGTATTGATGAAACAACTTGTTAATCTACATACCTGTAAATAGCATAGTACAGAACAGGACCATCATAGAGACACCGGTTCTTATCAACCATTGCTAGAAATCGCAGCTGTTGTTTAGCTGCTGCTATGAGGTCTTCACTTATGACAATCTTCTGTGCTTCAAGCCACTCTAGTTCTTGTTCCTTCTCCATTTCTAAGAAGGGAAATTACCAGGTGACAAATACAGAATATCACTCTCCTGGGATATGAATCCAGATAAGTGGAAATTGTTTTCTACGATCCAGTAAGATTTAAAAAAAAAAAAAAAGGAAAAGAAATGAAATGAAAACTTCAATCGACATTTGCAATATACTAACCATGGATTCTTTCGATCTTTCTTAATAATTATGTTCCTCAAAACAAGGATAGTTTATTCTATGATGAACAATTTTTGAAATATCAGATATCAATACCATTTATTATCATCATTTCTTTCCGACCAATCTGATTAAGATGGGATAACAATAGCAAAAGAGAAAAGAAATAATTCTTCAATAAGAATTAATCTTGCTCACAATCTACAAATTGCAAAGATGGCATTAGATATTACCATTCAAAATTCAGATGGAATAATAGTGACATAAGAAAAAATCAAGTCAATCAACAATGCAACATCCAACTAAGACCAAGGATTTACATAATTAAACCGGGAACAAAACATCGATAATAGGTAAACAGAACCTCAAAAAATATTGGCATAGTTATTTGGACATAATTGAACAAAGAATGAGAGTATGAACAAAACTACGTACGACCATTTAAACAATCAGATGAGTAGATGAAAGGGGTTAAAATCTGAGAAAGTGGAAACCCCAAAGTCAACGAGAAGCTACAGTTGCTGCTTCAACGTTCAATTTCTATGAACTATTTACAATAACAACTTTGGGGGAAATAACGGGAGAAAACAGGTATTTGATTCGAATTGAAGAGCCAACGACGTAACAGGATTATCAAGAAATAATCAAACGCCTATATAAGAATTTCATTGAAAAAGAGGAGATGATCATAGAATTCTATGGAAAGAGCCGAAGATTCACTGTGAATGCTTCGCCGTCGGCCAAGGCCAGGAACTCCCGTCTATGATCAGTTCACAGCTTCGGCCACTCTATTAATTTGCCTCTAGCTAGTGGCTTCCTTCTGGTGGGACTTGGGAGTTGGGAGTGGACTGTACTGTTCGGCATGGAGCATGCCGGTACTACTAAGTAATAATGTACTTTTCCGGCAATAATACAGTACTGTTCCACCTGGCAAGCTGGGCTGACACGAAATGTATTATAAAAAGTAAAAGGGCAAAAAAATAAATAAATAAATTTTAAGTTAGGGTAAATCATAATTTTCATTTAAAATAATTTATGCAGAAGAAGGTTACCACCAACTTACGGCCAAACAAAGGGGGAACTATAAAGTAGAAAAACGCTCACTATTTAGCATTTACCAAATACTACGAAACCAAAATAAAAATAAAAAAACAAACTAACCACGTCAAATGAGTGAAATGACATAATGAAAATAGGGGCTATTAAAGAAAAGGCATACTGGACGAAGGCAAAACAGAATCAATTTTGTAGACCAAAGTGCCCATGCTTAATTTTCTTAATTTATTGACGAAAACACCCTCGAAATATTCCAAATTTAGAAGGCTAATCACTTCCTGGCGTGTAGACTAGGCTGTAGGTTCGCATATTCGTTTGTTTGGTGGTCCGTGGGCGGTGGTGGGCCAGTACTCCAGCACTCTAGCCTCCGCTCGCCTGGGCCCTCCGTTAGACGTCGTTTTCATAAATCATTTATTAAAAAATGATCAAACCGAATTGAAAATCCAATTAACTAAATCGGCTTGTTCGGTATTATTAAAAAAGCAAAGGCACTGGTTCAGTTTTGGCTAATCGACAATTGGTGGGTAATTGAATTGACATATATATATATATATATATATATATATATATATATATATATATATAATATTTTATATATATTATAAATTAATAAATGTGTATTATATATAAATATATATTATATATTTATTATTTAAAATATAATATTATATATTTCTAGTTTTTTATTATATATTTATATATTTTTTATAATATATAGTAAATATAAAAAACAAAAAACCGATCAACCGAATCGATGGTTAACCAATCAGATTTGATTGTCCAAAAATTGGTAACCCAAATTCGATTTAAAAAATAGGCCTACAGTTTGATCAACCCCTATAAATCATAATTAAGTCAGGCCTTTAATTAAGAATGGCAATTTCTACCTAACCAATATTTATCCGCCACAACTGGATAGGCAGGATTTTTTTCGTTTGAAGTACGGATTTAGTGGCAAGTATGAGTCTTTGGATTCTACAATGTACGAGTATGGGTTTTTGGATTCTACAATCTATGCGTATGGATAGGGCATGGTATTAGATTAAATTTGACTTTTTTGACCAATGTATTGATGTAAAGCATATAAATTTTTTGAAATCAAATTGGTTCCTCACAAGAGGGTGTTCGCAATGTTTGTTACCAGGTATAGAGATATTTTCAATGAAAGGCTGCAAGGGATTTTATGAACAGTGTAAGCATATTATTGTGAGTATTGAATCTAATCTCAAACTTTATCTATTAGGCAAGGTTCAAAATATCAATATGCGGTATAGACGTATTGGGTTAATTGATACAGTGTTTTAAGCCTTTTTTTATTATTATTATTTTTTGCAACCGATTCAGGGGGGGCAGTTTAAGTCTCCTCTACCCCTTGAACTGGTTAGACCTCCGATACACCCATTGTAGGGCCGTATTGGAGGGGTCCTGGAACAATACATATTGGCTGATACGGGCTGATACGTATCGATACTTTGAACCTTAGTACTAGGTCTTAAATTTAATAATATTTTAATTTTTATATAAAAAATAATTGATAATTTATGTATTTTTATATGTCTTAATCAAATAAATTAAAATTTTGTTATTTGAGTTATTTTTAATTATTTAATACTTATATATAATAATAAATAATAGAAAATTAGATGTGGATTCTAAACTCAATTTATCCCTACCCTTGAATGCGAAGAGAATAGAATTGGAGAGGATTTTACATTTTCCTATATGAGGAGGATTGAAAATCTCAAAATCTGACGTGATATAAGTTTTAGGACAAGTATGGACCGGGAGGTTTACCTTTAATTTGCATAATTCTTGACAGCACATCTTACGTTTCCTTTTCCTTCTATGCCAGCACATCTTACGTTTCCTTTTCCTTCTATGCGATCCCTATCAGCTGAGAAGAGAAAATGTGAAATATTCTCTCCTGCTGATTGAGGATCATATTTATTTTGCTATACCCAAAATTCATGAACTGGTTAGTAATTAATTACGCTCCTACTACACTTTGTGGGCTCCTTCGTAATTGCATTTTCAGGCCGTAGCAATTCAGGCACCTGAATAAAGAGTCATTTGTCTTCAATTCTTTTGATCTTCGCATGATGCCTTCGATTCTATATTTAATTAAGAAAAATTACTGATTTTATAATTTTTAAGGGTATATTTCGTCCGTGGGAATAGGAGTTTGATGTAACCGTTTTCGGCCACGTACCAATGTTTTGTGATGTAAAATTTTTTGGCAAAGTACCTCGTTATTTGACCCGATGGTGGCATACCTTAGTGACGAGCTACTTGGTGGCGAACTGCCTGCTGGCAAACTGCCTTGGTGGCGAACTGCCTGGGGGCGAACTCCTTGGTGGCGAACTGCTTTGGGGGAGAACTGTCTGGTGGCGAACTCCCTGGTGGCGAACTGTCTTGTGGCGAACTGCCTGGTGGCAAACTGCCTGGGGGCGAACTGCCTTGGTGGCGAACTCCCTGGGGGCGAACTGCCTGGTGGTGAACTCCCTGGTGGTGAACTGCCTGGGGGCGAACTGCCTTGGTGGCGAACTGCTTGGGGGCGAATTCCTTGGTGGCGAACTGCTTTGGTGGTGAACTGCCTGGTGGCGAACTCCGTAGTGGCGAACTGCTTGGGGGCGAACTGCCTTGGTGGCGAACTGCCTGGGGGCGAACTGCCTGGTGGCGAACTGCCTGGTGGCGAACTGCCTGGGGGCGAACTGCCTTGGGGCGAACTGCCTGGGGGCGAACTGCCTGGGGGAGAACTGCCTTGGTGGCGAACTCCCTGGGGGCGAACTCCCTGGTAGCGAACTCCCTGGTGGTGAACTGCCTGGGGGCGAACTGCCTTGGTGGCGAACTGCCTGGGGGCGAACTGCCTTGTGGCGAACTCACTGGGGGCGAACTCCCTACTAGGCGGCCGATGCCTTGGAGAATGTTGGAGCTCCCTGGTGCGGCGCAATCCGACTGCCCTCAGTATGAGGTGGTCTTCTTTCCTTCGTAGGCTGCGAGAGATGAGGGACCTGCGAGAACTTCATCTTTTCCTCCTCTTTGTAGGTGGCGGGAGCTGAGAGACCTGCGAGAACTCCATCTTTTCCTCCTCTTTGTAGGTGGCGGGAGCTAAGGGACCTGCGAGAACTCCATCTTTTCCTCCTCTTTGTAGGTGGCGGGAGCTAAGGGACCTCCGAGAACTCCATCTTTTCCTCCTCTTTGTAGGTGGCCGGAGCTAAGGGACCTGCGAGAACTCCATCTTTTCCTCCTCTTTGTAGGTGGCGGGAGCTAAGGGACCTCCGAGAACTCCATCTTTTCCTCCTCCTTGTAGGTGGCAGGAGTTGAGGGACCTCCGAGAACTCCATCTCTTCCTCCTCCTTGTAGGTGGGGGAAGCTGAGGGACTTCCGAGAACTGCATCTTTTCCTCCTCTTCGTAGGCGACGGGAGCTGAAGGACCTGCGAGAACTGAATCAGAGGTCCCAGGGCTACTTTCCCGGTGGGGGCTCTCCGATGCTTAAGTTAGCACTCTTATTGTAGTGAGCTTTGAAGATAATATGAGAGAGCTAGAGAGCAGGGTTACTTCCCTTTCTTTTCCATCCCCTTCCCCTTTGGGGGGTGAGGTCTTTATATACTGGAGTCTTCGCGGGTTAGGTGGGTGAAAAGCCTCCAAACGGTAAGACTCGTCGCATCCGGTCAGAACTGGGGTACGGTGGTGAACTCCTCAAGGTCGTCAGGCTGGCGCTTGTGTCAGGCGGCTAGGTCGGCGCTTAGGCCGGGTTGTCAGAGGGGTGCCTGCGTTAGTCGGCGGGTCAGTGTTTAGGCCAGGTCGTCAGGTCGGCGCCTGTGTCAGTCGGCAGGACAGTGCCTAGATCAGGTCGTCAAGCTGGCGCCTGTGTCAGTCGGCGGGTCAGTGTCTAGATCAGGTCGTCAAGCTGGTGCCTTGGCCGGATCATGCGCTAGGCTGGTCCAGGTCGGCCAGGTCGCGTAGGCCGTGCACAGTTCGCGCACCGTGCAGTTCGTGCGTGCCACGCAGGCGCGCGTCAGGCCATGCGCAGGTCGCGCCAGGCCGGCCAGACAGGTGCCCGTGTGGGTCACCAACTTCGTAAGTTTGTTGGCTGGGTGTTTTCCTAGTTGTCACGAGGTGCCACGTGTCACAATTTTACTGGAGGGCCAAATCTGCCCTCATCAATAGCCCCCCACTCCCGAGCTGATAGTAACTCAGCGAAGGGAGTAGATTTCTTTTAGCCCGTAAGTCGATGAGCTAGTAAGTGCTGATCCAATTACTAGTATGGCCCATAGGCTTTGGGAGCGACTCGTAGTCTATTCTCTTTTTTTTTTTTGACTTTGCCTGTGCCGGAGAGGCGACCGGGTCTTGAGCAGTAATGTGGCCCGTAGGCTTTTGGGAGCGACTCATAGTCTATTCTCTTTTTTTTTTTACTTTTGCCCGTGCCGAAGAGGCGACCGGGTCTTAAGCAGTAATGTGGCCCGTAGGCTTTTGGGAGCGACTCGTAGTCTACTCTTTTTTTACTTTTGCCCGTGCCGGAGAGATGACCGGGTCTTAAGCAGTAATGTGGCCCGTAGGCTTTTGGGAGTGACTCGTAGTCTACTCTTTTTTTACTTTTGCCCGTGCCGGAGAGGTGACCGGGTCTTAAGCAGTAATGTGGCCCGTAGGCTTTTGGGAGCGACTCGTAGTCTACTCTTTTTTTACTTTTGCCCGTGTCGGAGAGGCGACCGGGTCTTAAACAGTAATGTGGCCCGTAGGCTTTTGGGAGTGACTCGTAGTCTACTCTTTTTTGACTTTTGCCCATGCCGGAGAGGCGACCGGGTCTTAAGCAGTAATGTGGCCCATAGGCTTTTGGGAGCAACTCGTAGTCTACTCTTTTTTTACTTTTGCCCGTGCCGGAGAGGCAACCGAGTCTTAAGTAGTGAGGTGGCCCGTAGGCTTGGCCTGCATCAGCTTTGTAATGCCGGTCACCTACTCCTACAAGAAGCTACTAGGGGCTCGACCTTCGGGGGCAACACCACTAACTTTAGGTTGCCAGCTCACACGGGAGCCTTGGAAGGCTCGACCAGTAAGGGCGCCTATGTCGTCAGTTGGCCGCCAACTTCCGCGAAAGCCACGAAGAGCTCATCTTTGTGGGGGGGACCTTGCGGAGAGGACTGATGTGGCATTATCTGAATTGAAAGTAAGGTTGGTAGAGCTACTTAGTCCGTTAGCTCCTTGCAAAGTCTCAGAGTTCATAAAAAATGTAAACTATAAAGTGATAGCTTCAATTTCTAAAAAGTGAGGACTTAGTTTTGGCAAGATGAGAACTTAGCTTTGGTAGGATGAGAACTTAGCTTTTTGTAGCGGGTTCCCATAGACGGCGCCAATTGATGTAACCGTTTTCGGCCACGTACCAATGTTTTGTGATGTAAACTTTTTTGGCAAAGTACCTCGTTATTCGACCCGGTGGTGGCGTACCTTAGTGACGAGCTACTTGGTGGCGAACTGCCTTGGTGGCGAACTGCCTGGGGGCGAACTCCCTGGTGGCGAACTGCTTTGGTAGCGAACTGCCTGGTGGCGAACTGCCTTGGTGGCGAACTGCCTGGGGGTGAACTGCCTTGTGGTGAACTCCCTGGTGGCGAACTGCTTGGGGGCGAACTGCCTTGGTGGCGAACTCCCTGGGGGCGAACTGCCTTGGTGGCAAACTGCCTGGGGGCGAACTGCTTGGGGGCAAACTCCTTGGTGGCGAACTGCTTTGGTAGTGAACTGCCTGGTGGCGAACTCCCTGGTGGCGAACTGCCTGGGGGCGAACTGCCTTGGTGGCGAACTGCCTGGGGGTGAACTGCCTTGTGGCGAACTCCCTGGTGGCGAACTGCCTGGGGGTGAACTGCCTTGGTGGCGAACTGCCTGGGGGCGAACTACCTTGTGGCGAACTGCCTGGGGGCGAACTGCCTTGTGGCGAACTACCTGGGGGCGAACTACCTGGTGGCGAACTGCCTGGGGGCGAACTGCCTTGGTGGCGAACTCCCTGGGGGCGAACTGCTTGGTGGCGAACTCCCTGGTGGCGAACTGCTTGGTGGTGAACTGCCTTGGTGGCGAACTGCCTGGGGGCGAACTGCCTTGTGGCGAACTGCCTGGGGGCGAACTGCCTTGTGGCGAACTCCCTGGTGGCGAACTACCTGGTGGCGAACTGCCTGGGGGCGAACTGCCTTGGTGGCGAACTCCCTGGGGGCGAACTGCTTGGTAGCGAACTCCCTGGTGGCGAACTGCCTGGGGGTGAACTGCCTTGGTGGCGAACTGCCTGGGGGCGAACTGCCTTGTGGCGAACTCCCTGGGGGCAAACTCCCTACTAGGCGGCCGATGCCTTGGAGAATGTTGGAGCTCCCTGGTGCGGCGCAATCCGATTGCCCTCAGCATGAGGTGGTCTTCTTTCCTTTGTAGGCTGCGGGAGATGAGGGACCTGCGAGAACTTCATCTTTTCCTCCTCTTTGTAGGTGGCAGGAGCTGAGAGACCTGCGAGAACTCCATCTTTTCCTCCTCTTTGTAGGTGGCGGGAGCTAAGGGACTTGCGAGAACTCCATCTTTTCCTCCTCTTTGTAGGTGGCGGGAGTTAAGGGACTTCCGAGAACTCCATCTTTTCCTCCTCCTTGTAGGTGGCGGGAGTTGAGGGACCTCCGAGAACTCCATCTCTTCCTCCTCCTTGTAGGTGGGGGGAGCTGAGGGACCTCTGAGAACTACATCTTTTCCTCCTCTTCGTAGGCGACGGGAGCTGAGGGACCTCTGAGAACTACATCTTTTCCTCCTCTTCGTAGGCGACGGGAGCTGAGGGACCTCTGAGAACTACATCTTTTCCTCCTCTTCGTAGGCGACGGGAGCTGAAGGACCTGCGAGAACTGAATCAGAGGTCCCGGGGGTACTTTCCCGGTGGGGGCTCTCCGATCTCTTATTGTAGTGAGCTTTGAAGATAATATGAGAGAGCTAGAGAGCAGGGTTACTTTCCTTTCTTTTCCATCCCCTTCCCCTTTGGGGGGTTAGGTCTTTATATACCGGAGTCTTCGCGGGTTAGGTGGGTGAAAAGCCTCCAAACGGTAAGACTCGTCGCATCCGGTCAGAACTGGGGTACGGTGATGAACTCCTCAAGGTCGTCAGGCTGGCGCTTGTGTCAGGCGGCCAGGTCGGCGCCTGGGCCGGGTTGTCAGAGGGGTGCTTGCGTCAGTCGGCGGGTCAGTGTTTAGGCCAGGTCGTCAGGTCGGCGCCTGTGTCAGTCGGCGAGACAGTGCTTAGATCAGGTCGTCAAGCTGGCGCCTGTGTCAGTCGGCGAGACAGTGCTTAGATCAGGTCGTCAAGCTGGCGCCTGTGTCAGTCGGCGGGTCAGTGTCTAGATCAGGTCGTCAAGCTGGCGCCTTGGCCGGATCATGCGCTAGGCTGGTCCAGGTCGGCCAGGTCGCGCAGGCCGTGCACAGTTCGCGCAGACCGTGCGTAGTTCGCGCAGGCCGCGCGCAGGTCGCGCAGGTCGCGCCAGGCCGGCCAGACAGGTGCCCGGGTGGGTCACCAACTTCGTAAGTTTGTTGGTTGGGTGTTTTCCTAGTTGTCACGAGGTGCCACGTGTCGCAATTTTACTGGAGGGCCAAATCTGCCCTAATCAAAGTTAAAATTGGAATTAGAATGGTCTGATTTTTAGTTGGATAAAATTGGAATTCCATTTACATTCTTGGTAGAATGGCAATATCCCATATGAGGGAATGGTCATTCCCTTGAGAATAAAAATATATTCCACCCAATTCCAATTCGGGTTCCCATTTTTGTATGAACAAAACAGGTAGGAGGAATAAAACATTTTGATTCCAATTCTAATGGATTCTGATTTTGACCAGAAGCCAAATGGATCCTAAATCTATATTTAATTTATAAGTTATCCGTTTTGGCTGTCAATACCATTATTTTACAAGATTAAGGGGAGAAAGAATATAAAGAAATATTACTTTTATTTATTTGATATAATCATATATTAAAATAAAAAAGGGAAAATTATAAAGACCCCCTTGTACTTTGGGGTCTGTGATAAAGACCCCCTTGTCCTATGACCGTGAGAGAGAAACCCCCTTTTGTTAACTTTCCTTCAAAAAGACCGTTACAATATTTTTTGAGTTCTGATTGGCAAAGTTCTTCTACAAAAAAGTCTTTGTGAGAACTGGGAAGACATAAATGTATAGAGGGAGCATGGGAGTAGCCGACTCGGGAAGCAGTTTGACTTGGATTTGCAGTGCGGTCAGATTGAGATCATGTTACACATAACACATCCATCCAGGTAGCATGCATGTTTTGTTTCTGTTGCCTTTGCCTCTGCAGTCTCTCTTCTCTAAATACTCAATATAAAAAATCAGACTTCACACTACGTTGTTGCTGGTGCTTCTCCCCCAGGCCCTGCACCTCTCTCTCTCTCTCTCTCTCTTTTTCGTATCCTAGAGTTCAGTGACCCACAACCCCAGCGACGAAACCCCCCGACCCTTGATAACAGTTGGAATGCTCGTATCTTACCCACAAAAATCAGAAACAACAAGGCAGATAGTTCTGACTTTTGCCCTATGAGCATAAACTCCGTGATTCTCCCACCCTTTAATTGAAACCATTCTTTTCTCATGATCTCACTCTCACTCACTCAGATCTTTTCTCTGTTAGAAAAACAGAGTATCTTCTTTCTGCTTTTGTTATATTCAGCCTAACCCCATTATGGATGTATCAAATTTTCAATTATCATGCACCTCTAATTCCTCATGTAATCCAAAATGGATTTCTTCTTCGAAATACCCCCACACAACTATTCTCTTTTATCAAGCTCTCCCCCTCCACCCAAAACCGGCTACTGTTTTATCATTCATTGCCCCCTTCGACGATTTCCCGTTTTCCTGAACCTATACCTCTCTCTCTATCTCTCTTCCAGAAACTAAACTCCATTTAAACTAAACCCCTTGAAGTATTTCTCTTCTCCTAAAAAATGACACATCATCGCTCGATTCGTTCCCTGTTGGTTCTCTTCTCTGTTTTGCTCCTCTTCCTCCTCCCTTGTTTTCCGGCCGCCTCTCTTACAGAAGACGCCATCTTCTTACACCGAGTTAAGAATTCCCATCTCAATGATCCCACCGGTAGCCTTCACAATTGGAATCTACCCCCGCAAGTCACTAACACTACTCCCTGTAATTGGACCTTCATTGTCTGTGATCTTCTTTCCCTTTCCGTTATCTCTATCCACCTCTCAGAACTCCACATCTATGGCTATTTTCCTGCTGATATCTGCTACAATCCCGCCCTTCAGAACCTCTCCCTCGCTGATAATTTCTTCAACGGTTCCCTTACTTCTGCTTCCATCTCTTCCTGCTCCCACCTTCACCATTTGAATCTGTCCCTCAACTTGTTTGTCGGTAACTTACCCGACTTCACTCCCGATTTTGTCAACTTGCGCTCCTTGGATCTCTCATTTAACAACTTCTCCGGCCACATCCCCCCGAGCTTCGGCTGTTTTCCCAACCTCACTATCCTCTGTCTACAAGGAAACCTGCTCAATGGTATCATCCCTGCCTTCCTTACCAATCTCACCCAGCTCACTAGATTCTAACTGGCTTACAATCCTTTCACCCCAGGTCCCTTGCCATTGCATAATGGAAGCCTCACCAAGCTAGAAAATCTATGGCTTCCTAACTGTAATCTAGTCGGAGAGATTCCCGAGTCTTCAGGAAATCTCATTTCGCTCAAAAATCTCGATCTTTCCGACAACTATCTTTCCCACAAGATACCGGGGAGCATTGGACGATTGAGGAGCGTACACCAGAGCGACAAGGCACCGACCGCGTGGAAGAAGAAAGAGGAGGAGAGAAAGGGGAAGGGGAAGAAGAGAGATTGGGGGAGAGAGAGAAATGTAAAGGAATAGTTATTAAAAGGGGAAGATAAACAGTATTTTTCTCGTGGTCTTTTTGGACGAAAAACTAACAGAAGGGGTTTTTATCTCACAGTCATAGTACATAGAGCTCTTTATCGCAAAACAAAGTATAGGGAGTTTTTATCACAGACTTCATACTATAAGGGGCTCTTTGTAATTTAGCCTAAAAGAAATTTAGGATTTACATAAGAAATTTAGGTACCATTTATTTACAATGCAAATTTTATTTGCTTTTGCACAGGTGTGAATGCATGAAATACAAATGATGTGAATAATAGTTTACCTTTACTTCATATTTGATTTGTTTGTCAGATAGGGAATAAAATGATATGATTGGAATTTGGAAGTGGGAATAAGGTTATTTGCTTAAAAGGAGTAAGATATAAAGCAAAATAATGCAATTACCACTTTACATGTTACATGAAGGAGAATTAAGATAATAAAATGGCTTAAAAAACGTAGATGAGAGAGATGGGTGGTATCAATTTTACATCGAACGTAATTACAAACAATTGACGCAAACAATTAATAAGAACCATCCTTATTTGGCACAAATAATGAAAGGGAAAATTCGATATGTATGTTGTACGCGGAGTGCCAATTTAGTATATGCCACAAGCTAATACCCAAATTTTTATTTTGCGATAATCTAATACCTGGCATTAGTGTCATGGGAAAAGACACAAATGTCTCTTAAATTTCATCTAATTTTTTGTTTCCTTTAACACCACCACTGTTTCCCGCCATTATCTGAAGATAAAAAAAAAAAAAATAAAACTAATAGAATCATCTCTTGCCGCATCGTCTGATTTCAGGTTAGGACATAACTAGACCGGTTCATGGGCCGATCCAGGCTTTTATTCTTCATGGATAGAAATTTGTTAGGCCTGAGCCTGAGCCCGGCCCTGATAAAAAGCTCGAAGCCTGACGGTGACTGTGTTTGCCGGAACTGAGTTCGCGGTGACTGTGAGCTGTGATTTTAACAATGAAAAGTGTGTCAGTTTGTGTCTAAGAAAGAAAGATATATATATATATATATATATATATATATATATATAGAGAGAGAGAGAGAGAGAGAGAGAGAGAGAGAGAGAGAGAGAGAGAGAGAGAGGACTCACCTCAGGAGTTGTTGTGCTGATAAATGTTTGCCGCCTCGCCGATTGTGTGGCTGCCTGAGAATGTGAGGACTAAGGAGGATGTGAAGACCGAAGAAAAGAGAGGTTCGGTTTAGGGAGTTAGGGTTTTTTAAGTTTAGTCTATAGGTTGAGCCGGGGCCGGGCTATTTTGGCAAATCCCGAGCCCGGTTCGAATTTATTGCTGGCGGGCTTTTTGGCCCAGGGTTAAGCCCGCGGGCTCATTTGCGTGTTCAATCCCATCTGGGGGCTAGTCTGGGCCGGGCCGGCCGGCCCGGCCCATGAACAGGTATAGGCATAACCCGGATGCTTCATTAAAAACTATAACCAAAAACAAACACACCAGAAACACAGACCAATACATCAGAGACACATAAGAGACATCGCACAAAGCCAGAAGTTCAATACCAAACATCGTGAAACTCATCTGCCTGAGAAAAGGTTTATTAGAAGGGATTTAACTGAGAAAAGGTTCAATACCAAACAAAATAACTGAGAAAAGGTTCAGTCACCTAGACCATTTGGAAGACAATTGATTGAACGAGTAGTTCAATAATCTATTCTGATCTGGATTTCAAAACGCCGGCAAAATCTATTCTGACCAGTGGTCAGGACACTGGTTAACTCTGTAATTTTGAGGTCTTAAATCCAAGCCACAGCATATGCTTTAAATATCAATTTTGTACAGAGGTTCGTTCAAGCAGACAGAGCACAGAGAAACACGTATGCCTCATTCACTGTGGCTATAATTGCAACAGATGGCAAACGTGCTACTGAAGTTGGCCTAATGAAGATTCAAAGAACGATCCATAATTGAATTTGCAGAAAAGAAAGTAGCTATTACTGTATAAATGATTCTTTTCCTTCCAGAACACAGGTAACACCCTACCCGGGGATGGAATACCAAAGGATGCCTGTAAGATTGAATGATCAACGATTTTTTGGGGAGAAAACGTTCGTGTTGATCGGCGATAGCATGCTCTGTTGTTGCTGGAACTTGGTTGAGAACCGCTGATTTGTGAGGTGGGGAAAAGACCGCTGACGCTGCCTGATCTGAATACCGGGGCGACGAGGAGATTTCAGCAGTAAAGTGATCTTCAAGGTTTGAAGGGGTCAGGGTCTTGGAACGAACAGATCTGTTAACAGTGGATGAACTAAGACGTGGTTGAGAGAAGCTTGACAAATTATTCAAGAGTTGCTGTTGCTGGGCTTGGCCAAATACTAGGCGGTGTAAGTGGTCATCCCGAGCCCTAGAAAAGACCAAATCCGGTAGTTGTGGAAGGAAGGTATGAACACCGTCGTCGCACAACAAGCTCCTGATTTTCCTTTTTTCGCTTTCTTTGATATTTTATTTTGGAAGGTTACCTGTATCACATGGTTGTTAAAGCTCACGTTCACCTTCTCCTTTCTACTTCGGTACTCAATGTATAGGACGCTGATGAGATAAGCAGCCCAGTTACCGAGGAGGCCGTAGAATATCTGAAATAATATGCCTGAGAGCATTCCCAGCTGAGAGAACGAGTATGGAACAGCCAGGGGCGGAGCTAGGATTTTTTATTGGTGGGTGCCGAAACGTAATAAACATGGATAGGGGACTAAAAGATAAGAAACATGGATAGGAAGAATATAATACACGTGAGATTTAAATGACTATTATAGGAATTTTCAGGACAAAGGGGGGGGGGGGGGCATGGCTCCCCTCTGCCACCCCCTGGTGGCAGCGTTAACAGCACCTGAGCTACCTGTAATGAAAGACAAGATTGAGCAAAGGAGCTAATGGAATTCATTTTTATTATCCGGGTCTTTGTAGGTTTTACTTGATACGAAGGGCAATTGAACCAGGCGTCATAAATGGAGCCCGCCATGCCAGAGGAGGCTCTTCACGTTAAACGTGGACTGATCTGTCTTCTCTCACTTGGACAACCGTGTGCTCGAAATGAAGAGCGGGAGTTAACGCCGGTAAAATGAACAGAGTTGAGTGAAGTTTCCTCTCCTCTCTTTCTTTTAATTCAGATTGAAAAGAAAGGGGATAAGAAGGTAGGAAGGGAAAATGTTAGATTTGGTATTACGAAAATGTTTAAACTGCACCTGATATCATGTAATGGTTATCACTGACGGTGAGTTAAATGCTGGATATTGTCGCAAAATGAAAGTTCAGGTACATTGTCACGTTTTAAAGTTAGAATACTAAATTAGCACTCAGGGTACCTATCGAAAAATTTTCCCATAATGAAATCATACCCTTTTTTATAATTTCCTTTTTTTGAAAATTATCGATCGTGTAGTACAATTGAAGAGTATGTGATGTACCGTTCCAAAATAATGCAGTACAAAAATATGCTACCAAACTGTCATGTGAATTGCGCTTACCAGAAAAAGATAAAAAAAAACGTCATCTGAATTTTATGTATAGAAAAAACTGGGGTACATGACAGAGCAAAACAAATAATTGAAATGTGGAGGTGGATTGTGGAACCACAATTCGTAATGGTAAGCATAATTCGGTTAAAATTGAAAAACCAAACAAAAATTTTGGTTTCAGTTTATTTGGTTTTTTTATTAGTTTCGGTTTTAGAATTCGCTTATTAGATAGTTCGGTTTGATTCTCATAATTAATGAATCGGTTAATCGAAAAATACTAATTTTATTTTTAATATTATATATTTATAATTTATGATTATATATTTTTATATTAATGTATTATGCATGGTTTGCATGCATTGGATCATTCGATGGACACAAAACAATTATGGTCCCTGACTATTGAGTGTAGTGTTTACCAAGTTTTTAAGAAAAGGCAAAACTCAAAAAGAAATGAGGGAATAGACTATTACTCTATTGGTAGAATACAATAGGCTGGGCTGCCCTCTACTCCCCTTTTTGTAGAAGTTAATCTAGAATTGTCTTCCTTTAATTTTGAATCAAGAAGACTCAAAAGCTTTCGGTATTAGAGATATAGAGACCCAAGACTCAAGACTTTCAGTCCAGAGAGGCAAAGACTCAAGACTTACTGTTCATTTCAGGCGTTCAGATTCGGCTACAACTTTACAAGTAAATAAATCTTCTTTATTTGATAGAACCAGAAGGTAGAAGTGCACATGCAGGGGTCTACTCTACAAAACTTCAGCTTATGTAAATCTTATATCAGCTACAGCTACGGCTGCAACAGCTCCAACAACTGCTGGCTTCTGGGTATAGTATTTTGATGAGGCATTCTGGTATAAAATGCTTTGACAGTTTTATTACTTTGTATTTTTGAGAGAGAGAGGTTGTAATGGAGTGCAGCAACGAGCCTGACTTGAGAGACACTGTGGAATATATTATTTTGGTTTTAACCAATCTATCCAAAAAATATTTGATTCGGTTTGATCTGTTTTAGTATATTTCAGGTTTGGTTTACCATTTTATTAAATCGGTTTTAAAATTTCAATTTTGAACCAAAAAAACCGAATGCTCACTCCTACCAGTTGGCATTGGAATCATTGATTTAAATCCAACAAAAAGGAATCTGAATCTACTCCTCACAAAGCATGCCTAACACAGATTTTCCAACATGTCCTGGCCGTACATTGAAAACATCTCCCGTACTTGTATTTATTATTCATGGGGATATGTTTACAATACAGGGTAGAATGTAACTATGAGGTCAGTGTGAGGCACGTTTTATGAGGAATAGATCCCAATTCTCAAAAGGGAGGCTCAGGAGCTCCAAAAGTTCCATTGGCTACTTAGAGAACTCATCGATTCTCACATCAATCTCATAATACATTGCAGCTACACATAGGAAATATTTCCCGTGATATTGGGTCTAGGTCTCTAGGATAATAACACCCTGCGGGCCCACACTCTTATCATCCCACACACATCATATAACATGCACCATTAGACAAATAGGTGATACTCATCACCAAGTATGGAAGATGTTCTTAATGTGTAGCTGCAATGTATTGCGAGATTTTAGTGTGAAAAATGCTCTTTAAGGAGCAAATCTGTGCTAGTTCTCTACGTTGTGAATGTTAGTGGGAAATGCATGCATATTGCTACTTTAAGTGGGTATTTGGCATCGGAGTATTTTACAAGCATTACACTTTTGCTGATGTGTTATTCATGCCACATCAACAATTAAACAGAATGGGCAAGTTGGCAATCCTGTTTTTCAAAAAAAAAAAAAAAATTGCAATGATTAGTTCTGGGATTCAAAAAAGAAGGGGTTTCTTGAATTGTTAAATTAACATTTCTTGAATCTCTTTGGCACATTGAAATTTTAAAAATCTGACTTCTTTTCTGATATGTCTAATTGTCATTATAAATATGTTATAATATTAAATTAAACCACTTTAAACACTCAATTAACATGCATCTCTATTTCTAAAATAACAAATAAAATAAAGGGATAAGTACTCTGCAATCCAATGCAGAATTCTGAATGACAGTCCCCCATAGTCTACTAGTAGCCCCCCTATTGGCATCAATTTATGGTTAGGATGCATCCCCCACAGTGGGGCTACAAAATTCTGACCTGGACTGATCATTCATTCTCCCTAAAACAAAACACTTGTGAATTAGGGTGCCCACTTATGAAATGAAATGCTTGTAAAACACTCTGATGCCAAAACACCCAACCCTGTTTCTTGGGAGTTTGGCTTCTATCAGGGCAAGTCAATGCTGGCACCTTACACCCTTGGAGTAACTCCTTGCAACTTTGCATTAAGAATATCTCCCATAAAATAAATCACATAACTATGAAGATATTTCCGATAGAAGGCTATAAAGGCTGTTGGAACAGAATTTACCCTGACTGAAGTCGGACTCGTTTCTTGGGTTTAGCGTGTAATGGCACCCGCTGCATACCATACCCATCACATGCACCAAAAAACCATAAAAAAAATAGGAGGTAACCACCGTCTACAAAGGCGAGGTAAAACCTTTTGAAGTTTTAAGTGATCTAATAAATCAAATACCCGAACCTGATTAATTGGTCAATTTGGCCCACCCACATTATTTTGTTCCTCAAATGTTGATGGAATATCATAACCCCATGCTATACTGCCATCAGGAACTTTAGGGCACAATGGAGCTGAAAAGGAGAGACTGTTGCCATTTACGATATATGTTCAAGCAGGGTAAAAAAACTGTTGATTTGGTTAAAAATTCTTTGATCGGATGGTTGGACCATGGGCCGCATGTTGCATATTAATTGTGTATGCAAACATTAGGAGGGCATAACTTTGCACTCCGATGTCTGATTGAGGTGATTTTTTTTATATTTTAGGTAACTTTTTGAAATCTATGCATTTCTACAACACCTTGTCTTATTATTTTTCCAAAAAATGATCTTTTTTGGCCTCAAATTACAATTTTTAATATTTTTTACAAATAAAAAATTTTAAACTGAATTAAAAAACATAAATTAAATATAAAACATTTCATATATTACATTTAAAACATAATTATACATTATTTATTGATAAAATACATGTTTATACATACCTATACAAACACGCGCGCGCACACACACACACACACACACCACACACACACACATATATATATTTTATATATATATATATATATATACATGTATGTTTGAATTTCCATATGGCTGATGTGGCATAGTCTGACCCATCCAACCCAGCCGGTCGAACCAGTGACCCGTCCAACTTGAAGGCAAAAACAATTCAGCCTTGGAGTTAGTTTTTAAAACATTGGTTCAAACCACATCATTCAAATATTAAGAAAAAAATGAGAAATTTAGAGTCCAGTCCACCTAAGCAACTGTTATTAGTTTTTCAATTTTATTTAACCACACCTCCACTTATGATTCATTACCCCATGAATTTTGATTTATTTCCCCCACTTGTGTTTCAATTGTACAGATTATACTAAAATTTTGGGGTGGACCGAACAATAAAATCCCCTTTTTTTTTTCAGAAAATAAGGAGGGGTGACCTTGTCATCCACCATGCATTAGAGCATTTTTTAAGGATTAATTAGGGTTTTCCTCATCATTAGGGCTATAGCCCACCTTGGCTTGTGCACCTATGACTAAGGGTGTAAATGGACCGGTTTTGGATTGGATCCCGTTCAGTCCAAAATCAATTTGGACGGATTGGATTGGCCAATAAGACATTGGATTAGACCAATCTGGTCCAAAATATTTATTAGACTGGATTGGATCTGGTCCGTCCGAAATAATTTTATATTGGATTGGGTTGGATTACGCCAATATCTAGTCCATTGATATAAGATAAAGAATATATGTGTCAATGGGCCGAGTTTGGGTTAAAACCAATCTAAATCAAAATGAATTTGAAGAGATTGGATGGTCCAAAATTGAATTGGACTGGTCCAAAATATTTATTGAATTGGATTGAACCTAGCCCATTTATAATGAACTCACATTGGACTCAATCAGATTGGACCAAATCCAGTCCAATTGACACCCCTCCCGCTGTAACAAGGGTTATATATATATATATAATGTGTGGGCTGTGGATCCAATACAGGCCTGGCCCTGGTCCTGGACTGGGAACACAAATACTAGACCCAAGTTTGGAATTTCTAACCTGAATTAAAAATGATAATCCTTATCGGGTTAAAATTTGGAGAAAACATTTTCTACAACTACCTTAAATTTATTGCAAATGCTCAAATGTTAACATTTTATTGAAGGCTCTGCGGATTGTCATTTGTCAGGCAGAACTTCGAATTCTAGAATGTGGGGCTTTGGCACGTCTAGTCCTTCGTATGTCTAACGAGTCCGAATCCCCTGTCCACATCTATTGCAGTCATACATGGAGAACATGTTATCCTCTGTGTAGATTATACAGGAGGAGATGTTCCCAATTCACGGGGGGTAGTGTGCTGTGGGTAGATGTGGACAGGAGATCTGGACTCAAGTCTAACAGGTAAATTCTAAGAGACCAGATCTGCTCCTCACACAAGGTGCCTCACACCAACTTTATACACACATCCTACCATACATTGGGAACATCTCCCGTATTTATAAATTATTATTCACAGGAGATGTTCCGATGCACGGTAGATGTGCTTGTGAGGCGCCCATGTCTGAGGAGCACGGTGGATATGCCTGTCAATCGTATTTTGAATTGTTATGGAAGATGGTGTTATGAAACTGTGAGGTTGGTGCGAGGTGCGCTCTATGAAGAGCAAATCCCGATTAAGGACGGTGGTATCAAAAGTTATTTTTCATCAATTCATAGGCAGCTCTTCTAAATGATCCTTCACTGTAAAACTCCAAACTCCAGATGATCGGATAAAGAGAAACTCCCTCGGCCCCAGTCTGCGCTGAGATGAAACCTGCAAAAAGCCTAGTCTTCGGTTCTATCGAAAAAAAAAAAAAAAAAACTTAATCTTCGTGCTGACCTATTGATTATGTATTTACTACCTAATCATAAATCATCGTAATATATGTAGTTAATCAATTATGTACTTTATGGTTTCCTCATTCTGAGTACGCCAAGTATAGTGGCGATTGAGGATTTGACATTTGAGGAATGCTCAAACTTGGACGCTCTGAGCTTTGGCATATTCTGAAGATGTTGGGCGATATTTTATTAGGTGTTTAGCATTAGTGTTGGGAATATCATACTATTTTATAAGAAAAATAGTGATGGGCATGTGGAGTTGTAAGCACTTTAAGGTGTTGTCACATAAGTTGTTTTCTGAGAAAATAGTATCAATTTTGTTTAGTACTGGCAGTAACGCTTTTAACATAGTTTATATTATTCAATGTCGAAGATGATGCCATATTATTGCACTGTCGGAAGTAATATACCATTTTTTTTTAAAACATTGAATTTGGTATTATTACATACTACACTTTCCTGATTTTTAAAGTATGAATTAAAATAATGCTTTTTTTTCCCGAAAAAATAGTACCAAATAAGAGAACATTATTTGAAACACCACTTTTCTATGATATTGTGCTTATGCCAAACACCACTTAGATGTTGTTGCCTTTATTGGTTTTTCAACATTAATACAGGATTAATGGGTGGATGATCCTTCCGACTGCCTAATATAATGGAAGATCCGAATATGGACTTAAACTAGGAATAGCCCAACCCTATTCTATCACATAAAACTACTTAAACTAGGAATTGCCCAACCCTATTCCAGGTTGGGCTGATGGTTATCCCTCCCAACTCCCAAGGCCCAAGCCAGGCGTAGGTGGAATTCGCTCTAGTGTCCTTACAAAAGAACTTCAGAAGGGATAAAGCATCATTGCCATAAATCATGGTTCCTACAAGTAGGGACTAGGCCTTTCGTTACAAACAATTAGCGTCAATAAAAGCAAACAAGGAGGAGCCAGCTGAAGCACCTCCTTAAGGAACAATGAAAGTCCTTCTAGTAATCGTGGATAAGTGGGAGGCTGGGTTGGGAGCTCTTTTAGGTGCCAAGAGAATCTTGCAAGGCACACGTATAGGAGTCGGGATTTCTTATTCACAGGCCGCACCTCACTAGGAACATCTCTCCATAAAATACAAAGTAGGAAAAATGTTCCCAATGTATGGCTGAGGCGCATTGTGAGGTTGGTGTGATGAGCAGATCCGGACTCTATGTACAGACAATGAGAAGGGGAACCCAAGAGGTTCTGTTTGTTTGGGAAGTCAGGTAGAATTCAAATTTCATTATAGAAGCAATAGCCATATATGACATTTATGAGTTATGAGACGGTTAGCCAAGTAAACCTTGATGATTTAATGAATTTCATGTTCTTTTTTCAGATTAATGTGGGGATCAGAGAAAGTTTATTTTCTTGGTATCACTTCCTAGGTGGACAAATAACTTTCCCACTTGGAAGGAAAGTTTCCAACACTTGAAGGGGACAAAAATGTCACTTTTAATAATGGATTTTATGGCTGAAATGATTATTTCCTTTTTTACTTGGAAAATAAAAGAACATGGGCAAATACACTTACCTAGGTAAGAACAACTTACCCAGATAATTGCATTTACCTGGGTAAATAACTTACCCAAAAACGAACAGGCCCAAAAATTCACCAACCACACCCTACATGTGGCTATTGATAAAGGGTTTGAAATGACTCCATTTCCTTGTATAAGATTTAGGGGTGCGAATTTGGGCAGATCAGATTTGAGGCTTGAGCATCTATCTGTTTTGCCCTGCACAGCATTTTTTTTTGGGTCTCAGTTTGGAAGGAGTACAAATACAAATAAAATATGTAGAGTGAAAATCCTGATATTTTGTATTATTCTGTATATTTGCCTGTACATATTTGTAGGTGTACACTTCTTTGGGCTGCTGCCATCATACATAGCTATACTATTATATTTGCATTCATATAAGCAAGTTCCTGAACAGCAGTATTAGCTGATCTACTTTTATGATTTATGCATATATAATCAAAGGAGCTCAGATCCAAAACATGATCCTTGAGATGTGTCAAGTCCCATTCAACTTCAGTATCTTCATTAATAGTATTTACTACTGCTGAATTGCAAAAAACTAGCATTGATTTGATATTCAGCCCTGCTGCTTTCTTCAATACTTCAGTAAGGGCGCTCCATTCAGCTTAGATTGCAGGCCTGGTGTGGACTCTTCGACCTTCTGCAACAATGACAGTTAAATCTTTAGACAATATTAAGAATCCAATGGTAGCTGTTTCTGACTATGATTTGAATGCTCCATCTATGAAAAGTAGATAATCAGGTGATTTTGAGGGGACTTTACATTGAGGTGCAGTCAATGGAGGAGCTTTTAGACTTATGACGAAAGACTCAGCTCTTTCAATTAAGTGGGTTGGGTGGAGCATGAGTTGGCCATGTGCCTTTGCATTTCTCATATCCTAGATGAGTCTGAATATGATAAGGAACTTTGCAATGTATAATTGCTGTGTTTCCCTTGGGAGAGGCTTTAACTTGCATTGCCACCACTGGGATACAAACTGGCATAACTGCAGATTTGAGATGGCCTCTGGATTTATTCCCATCTGAGAAATGAATCAGATTGCTTTGGCATAATAAGAGGTGAAGAATAAATGTTGCCACGTTTCCTGCTCCAAATTACAGAAAGTGCACAGTTGGTCTTGTTGTAGGAAGACTAATTTATCCTTGGTCTTCACCCCATTCCACCACGCTTTCAACATAAAGATTTGAAATCTTAATGAGACTTTTGATCTCCAGATGATGTGCCATTGTCCGCCAGGTCCAGAGGATGTAGGTGAGTGGCTGGTGAAGAATTTATAACTAGACTTGCACACAGTATCTTGCTTTTTTGGACAGTTTCCATAATAATGTATCTGCTGGGATTTGTGATGACCTGTGTATTTGGAGAATATGATTTACAGAGTTTTCTGTAAATAGGACCCTTAACAATGGAATGTTCCAGTTCCCTTCATTGTTTAGCGAATCAGGATCTGTTTTGACATTGTTTTGTTTGTTCATATTTTCATTTAGTTGGGGGGATTCACTGTGTAATGTAGGGACCCAGGGATCCTGATTGTGGATTTTCCTTCCATTCAGCTGCCAAATTGGTTACCTTCGATCTGCTCCATTATATCTACCACTTTTTTCCACCAAGAAGAGGAACATGATTTCTTCTATACAGACGTCTTTCATATATTTTTCTTTAATCAATTTTGATGAAGGAAAACTTGGCCCGACCTCTTTATTATGAGACACGTGGCAGAAACGACAGCTCGGCAAAAGGGGTCAAGCCTAGGCGGGAACAAGGGCACACTTCGCCGAACTAACCCACCTTGTAACAGCTCGGGGCAGACTTTCGAATTGCCGCCTTGTAACAGCTCGGGGTAGACTTCACCGAACTACCACCTTGTAACAGCTCGGGGTAGACTTCGCCGAACTGCCACCTTGTAACAGCTCGGGACACACTTTGCCGAACTGCCACCTTGTAACAGCTCGGGACACACTTCGCCGAACTGCCACCTTGTAACAGCTCGGGACACACTTCGCCGAACTGACCCTTGTTACAGTTCGGGATACCTCCGAGCTCAAGACCGCCTCGCTCAACACTTCGCATCATCTTCTAGGCACCAAAGCCAAAAAGTCGTACCATGCCTGGCACCAGGGAATTCCGTGCCCGAGGGCGCCATGCCTGACTGACTTGGGATCTGACGTTTTGGCAGCAGCACTCTAAACGGCCACCTGCCACCGCCACTGACGCCGCCATCTCCAGTTAGACGGTTAGGTAGTGACGGTTCTGTCTCAGCAGAAGGGACGACAGCCGAGTTGACAAGCGCAAGAGTAATCATACCCGATCTGACAAGGGCCTCGGGACGAGTACGCGAAGCGACTATAAGAGCCCCCTGCCCCCCGACAACGGAGGTATGAAAACTTTGCGCTATCTGGTATTACCTTGCTTTTGAAAGATTCTAACTTGAGCTTCGGAGCCTCTACACCAGGTTCCCCCCGGAGCTTTCCCATCTCTCCCGTTTCAGGATCCCTGCTACCTCGTTCGAAAGCAAGACAGCGGACAGCTAAGACCAGCCGGATCGCGCTCCATCAATTGGTGCCGTCTGTGGGAACACGCTTCAAAAAGCCTCCCTCCAAACTTCGATACCCCCTTTCTTCTTCAAAAATCCCAACACTCATGGCCTCCTCCAGCAACACCGGACGCGGCGCGGAGACAAACGCCACCGGGGAGCAACTTCAGGTCCCCGTAGTGTGCGTTGGACAGTTCACCATCCCCCTTTCGGCGGATGGGATCCCCATCCTGAACACGCCACAAGCAGTGGCACCCGTAAACCCTCCTACCACAAACGTCCCCTTTCCTCTCCCCATCGAGACAACTTTCACTGAACCAACTGCCGTCCCCCTGGCAGCTAGCCAAGACCGGTTGGAGGACCTGGTGCAGTGCATGCGGGCAATGCAAGCCCAAATGCAACAGTTCCAGCAACACCAGCTTCACCAGCACCAAGTGCTGCACAACATCTCTCAGTATCACTACCAACAGTAGTTCCCCCAACTGCCACTGAACCAACCACTACTTCCACCTCGCCACCCCGCTCCGAGGCCGGTCAAGGCCTCCCCGCAGGATGGGCGCCCCCGCCAGGCGAAGGCCTCCCGGCCCCAAAACCACCCCAACAGCCAGGCCTCGTCCCCAGGCCGAAGAGAAAGAAATGTCATCCCCGCCTCGCAACCCGCGGGTGGGTCAGGAACCTCGCCCGCGAGGTTGGCACCCCGGCGCTCCAAGCCTGAGCTCCCACTCACCGAAAATCGATTCAGCGCCCTGGCGGCGGACTACCAGCACTCCGGGCCCATCGAGGTCGGTAACACGGAGGCCAGTAGCGCCAGCACAAGGCCCGCTCAACGGCGAAGGCGCCGGCGAAGCCGCCAGACCGCCACCCACGCCTTGTCGGAAGTCAGAGGCAAAGCCACGAGCTCGGACGAGGTAGGGGCTACCCGGCTCTCTCCGTTCCTTCCCCCCTCGCATCGGAACTCCTGGCGGTCCCCTTACCCAGAGACTTCAAACTCCCACCTCTGGACAAGTACGACGGGTCCTTCGACCCCAACGACCACGTTGACGCCTTTCAGTCGTAAATGCACCTCGCAAGGGCTAGCGAATCGTGCATGTGCGTGCCCTTTACCACCACCCTCAGGGGGGTAGCCCGCACTTGGTACAGGAACCTGGCCCCCGGGTCGATAAAGTGTTGGGCCCAGTTCGTGCAAGTCTTCACCACACACTTCGTCACCAGCCGACGGTGCCCCAGAACAGAGGAAAGCATCTTCGGAGTGGTCCAAAGAGAAGGAGAGTCTATTCGGGGCTACATCAAGCGGTTCAACGAGGCATGCTTGCAAATATCACGGTTGGACCCCGCAGTGCAACTCGCGGCGGCCAAAAGAGGGGTGACGCACAAAGAGTTCAAATGGCACATGGTGGCCAACCAGCCTGCGACCGTGGCCGAATTCTTCAAACTCGTAGATAAGTTCATGAGGACTGAGGAAGAGATCAACCAACGAACCGAAGGCGGGAACGAGAAAAGAAAGAGAGAAGGCGAGCTCCCCAACCCGGTGAGTAGAAAAAACCTGATCCGGGAGCCGAAGCCGAACCAGTCCTTCCGGGGCCCCTTAGCAGTTCGGACGGACTACACGCTGTTGAACACGAGGCGAACAGAGATCTTAATGACGATCAAAGACGCTCCGTACGTTAAGTGGCCACCTCGCCTGAAGGGAAATCCGAACGATAGAAACAAGAATTTGTATTGTAGTTTCCATAGAGACCATGGTCATAGCACCGAACAGTGTAATAACCTCCGGGACGAGATAGAGGGACTCATCCATTGCGGATACTTGAGAAATTTTGTACAACACAACAATAACAATAAAGCAGGTCGGCAAGGGGAGCAAGAAAAGGATGCACCCAAGTCTAGCAACAGACCTGCCGAACCGTTGCAGAAGCAGCCTCCAGAAGAGAGGCCAGTTCGAGGAACCATCCATGTAATAGTGGGAGGATCCGTAGTAGCGGGGTGTACCTCGGCAGCAGCCCGGACTTCAGTTCGCGAAGTGGCCCTCGAAGAAAGAAACCCCCCAAAGAGGCCAAAGACCGAAGAGCCAATCTTTTTCACGGAGGACGACGCGCGAGGAGTCCACTACCCCCATGATGACGCGCTTGTCATTAAGCTAAGGATTAGCGATTTCGAGGTCAGGCGCGTGCTCGTAGATTCGGGCAGCTCAGCGGACATCCTCTTCAAATCGGCATTTGACCAGCTGCAGTTAAAGAGGAGCGAGCTGAAGCCCGCGAACACTCCCCTGGTAGGTTTCAGCGGAGAGGAAGTTAGGCCCCTCGGGAAAATAACTGTCCCTGTGGAAGTCGGTACATGGCCTTGTGCGGTCAGACTCAACCATGATTTCCTGGTAGTCGCGACCCCCTCCCCATACAATGCCATAATAGGGCGGCCGATCACGCATGTCCTACGGGCGGCGGTCTCCACCTACTATTTGGCCATGAAGTTCCCTACGGACTTCGGTATAGGGGTAGCGCGGGGCGACCAACTCGAGTCCCGCAAGTGCTACGTTGCCGCCCTAAAGAGAAAAACCAAGGCGGCCGACGACCTCGAGCTGGAGCGGCCGGTGGAGCAAGGTGAGGAGCGAGCTTCGCCCACGGAGGAAATAGTCGCAATCCAGGCTTCAGCTACGAACCCAGCTCGCACACTAAGCATCGAAGCTTCCATCGAAGATCCCCTACGAGCCGAACTGGTAAGTTTTTTACTCCAAATTTTAGATATTTTTGCCTGGTCCGCGGCCGACATGCCCAGCATTAGCCCCGGACTGATAACTCACAAGCTTAATACTGACCCTGTAGTCAGACCCGTTAGACAGAAGAAACGCAACTTAGCCCCAGAACGCTGGAGAGCGGTCGACGAGGAGGTTGAGAAGCTCCTCGCAGCAAACTTCATAAGGGAAGTCCATTACCCGAGCTGGGTGGCCAACCCGGTGTTGGTAAAAAAGGCAAGCGGCAAGTGGCACATGTGCGTCGACTATACCGACCTGAACCGAGCTTGCCCAAAAGACTGCTTCCCCCTCCCCAGAATTGACCGCCTAGTGGACGCGACCTCGGGAAACAAGTTGCTAAGCTTCCTGGACGCCTACTCGAGCTACAACCAAGTTAGGATGGACCCATCCGACGAGGAAAAAACCAGCTTCATTACCGAGTTCGGCCTGTATTGCTACAAAGTCATGCCCTTCGGACTAAAAAACGCCGGGGCAACTTTCCAAAGACTTGTAAATAAGCTATTTCGGCCCCTGATTGGTACGAAGATAGAATGCTATGTAGACGACATGGTCGTCAAAACTCAGTTTTCACAAGAGTTAATACAAGACTTAGATTCTGTTTTCCAAATCCTGCGACACTTTAGCATGAAGTTGAATCCCAACAAGTGTGTCTTCGGCGTCACCTCGGGCAAGTTCCTAGGCTACATTGTCAATCGGCGCGGTATAGAGGCCAACCCGGACAAAATAAAAGCCATTCTAGATATGAAACCACCTCGGAAAGTAAAAGAGGTCCAGAGGCTAAACGGCCGCATAACCGCTCTAAGCCGCTTCTTATCTAAGTCAGCAGACCGCTGCCTACCCTTCTTCAAGGCAGTCAAAGGCAAAGGGTTCGAATGGACCCAGGACTGCCAGTTCGCGTTCGACGAACTAAAAGGTTACCTCGCTAGTATACCAACCTTAGCCCGGCCCGAGGTAGGCGAGGTCTTACAATTGTACCTCTCGGCGAGCGACGAGGCGGTCAGTTCGGTACTAATAAAGGAAATAGACCGGGTCCAACGACCCATATATTATGTTAGTAAAATTTTGCAGGGAGCAGAGGCAAGGTACCCGGAGATAGAAAAACTAGCATACGCCCTAGTAATAGCAGCTCGGAAACTCCGCCCGTACTTCCAGGCTCATACAGTCATCGTCCTAACTGACAAACCTCTCAGACAAGTTTTACTCAAACCCGAAGTCTCCGGTCGACTGACGAAATGGGCCATCGAACTCAGCGAGTACGATCTCCAGTACAAACCGAGAACCGCTATCAAGGCCCAAGCTTTGGCAGATTTTATCGCCAAGTGCACTTTCAGCCACGAAGCCCCACAGGTCGAGCCCGAGGTCCCCATTTGCGACGAACCCGGAGCTCCTGAACCCATAGAGTTTGAACTCTGTGAAGTAGCATCCAGTGTGGCATCTCTCCTGATCAGGCGAAGAGCGAATTGGGATGAGGAGCCCTGGATCCTTCACGTGGATGGTTCCTCGAACCGGCAGGGCAGCGGAGCTGGAATAATCTTGCGCGGCCCGAGCGGCACAAAAGTAGAGTACGCGCTACGCTTTGAGTTCGCGGCATCCAACAACGAGGCAGAGTACGAAGCACTAATCGCCAGGCTGGACCTAGCGCAAAAGTTAAAGTCCAAACACTTGGT
This sequence comes from Nelumbo lutea, assembly GCF_056320005.1. Taxonomy (NCBI): domain Eukaryota; kingdom Viridiplantae; phylum Streptophyta; class Magnoliopsida; order Proteales; family Nelumbonaceae; genus Nelumbo; species Nelumbo lutea. The sequence goes on from NC_142688.1 coordinate 19,031,813, forward strand.
CATCTGCAGCGATTCTCAGCTCGTGGTAAACCAAGTTACCGGCGAGTACGAAGCACGCGATCTCTCCATGATCGCATATTTGGCCAAAGTAAAAGAAGCCCTGCTCAACTTCCGGTCACACATCATCAGGCAAATCCCGAGGTCCGAAAACACTGAGGCCGACGCCCTGTCCCGGTTAGCCAGCATGAGTCACAACAATATGAAAACTGTGTACATAGAGGACTTACCTCGGCCTAGTATTCTCGGGGGGACAGAGGAGGTCGCTCCCATCTTAGAAGCAGAGCCGAGCTGGATCAATCCACTCGCGAGCTTCCTGATAGACGGAACCCTCCCTGTAGAACGCAATGCCGCCAAAAGGGTGCAGCGCCCGGTGGCCAAATATGTCATAATAGACGAACGGTTATACTGACGGTCGTACACGCTCCCCTATTTGCGGTGCCTGCGACCTACCGAAGCCGAGTTTGTACTCCGCGACACTCATGAAGGCCTGTGCGGCGGACACTTGGGGGGCAGAGCACTCGCCCAAAAGGCACTTCGACAAGGATACTACTAGCCAACGATGAAGGCAGAACCTGTCGAGCTCGTCAGAAAATGCGACAAGTGTCAGAAGCACGCTAACATCCACCATCAACTTGCCTCCGACCTCAAATACCTCGCCAGCCCGTGGCCCTTTGCACAATGGGGCATCGACCTCCTTGGGCCATTCCCACCAGCAACAGGCGGGAGAAAATTCTTAGTTGTTGCGGTAGATTATTTTACGAAGTGGATAGAAGCCGAACCTCTGGCAACTGTTACGGCCCGAAACATACAGAACTTCTTTTGGAAGAACATAGTATGTCGGTTCGGATTACCTCGGGTTCTAATTTCCGACAACGGCAAACAGTTCGAGGATATCAAGTTCCAAGAGTGGTGCCAGGACATGGGGATTCGGCAAAATTTCACGTCAGTCGTGCACCCACAGGCAAACGGTCAGACGGAAGTAATGAACAGAGCCATCCTGCACGGACTGAAAGCACGTCTGGATCGAGCTAAGGGATTGTGGGCCGAAGAGCTACCAAGTGTCTTATGGGCTCACCGAACGACCGAAAAAATAGCCACGGGAGAAACCCCCTTCAACCTCACCTACGGCACTGAAGCGGTGATGCCGGCGGAAATCGAAATACCAACGTTGCGATTAGAAACATACGACGACCGGACGAACGGAGACGAGTTACGCACCAACCTCGACCTACTGGACGAGGTAAGGGACCTCGCGCACATCCGAACGGCGGCATACCAGCAGCAGGTAGCTCGCTACTACAATAGCAGAGTAAAGCGACGAAGCTTCTGAGTCGGCGACCTGGTCCTCTGGAAAATTATGGTGCCCGAACCCGGCGGCGGCAAGCTTGGACCTAATTGGGAAGGTCCCTATAAAGTAAAAACAGCGCTCGGGGGCGCATATGAACTCGAAACCTTGGAAGGCAAATGAGTACCCCGAACGTGGAACATCGTGAACTTGAGGCGATACTACCTATAAACCACCTAGCGAAGTGGACGAAATCAGGCCGTGCCACAAAGCAAGCCGAGGAACTTCAGCACATTATCAGCTCGGCAAAAAATCAGTTCGCGGCATAAAAGACCACGGAAATCTAAAAACCCGGCAAAGAAACAGCTCGGGGAAGATGAGCAAGGGGAAAAAGACACTCCATTGCAAGAAATAGTACATTGGCAAAAAAAAAAAATTTACATGCCTGGAGCCACTTCTTCGCCATCGGAAGGCACTTCAACAACACCCGAAGGCCCTGCCTCTCCTTCAGAGTCCGGCTCGCCATCGGCAGCATTGGCCATCTCCTGAGTTATGCGCGAAGTGGTTATGGCACTTACATCGAGGTCGGGGTATGTATTCCGGATCATCCACCGGCTCAACTTGAACCCCCTCCTGTAAGAGTCCACCATCAGATCGCCAAAAAGCGGGGAGGCAATGTAGTCTTCAACTGCCTTCTTTTTGGCGTCTTCAATGCCTTGGGAGAAAATCTGTGTTCTCTCCCTAATGTCCTCCTAAAGATACTCGACTTGATGCTGCAAATCCAACTTCAAATCCGCCATGTGCTTGACAACTACCCCCATGGCCTCGGCGTCACGCTGAGACCTCGCCTGTCTGGCCATCGCGACGCGAGCAGCCTTTTCAGCAGCGTAAGCAGCCGCCTCAGCAGCCCGGGTATGTGCCTCTGCAGCACGGAAGGCTTCTTCAGCAGCATGAGCAGCAGCCTCAGCAGCTCGTGCCTGTCGCGAGCTCCTCTCTACTTGGGCAGCCAAGGCATGAATTGAAGAATTCACCTACCAAAAGAAACAAGTGAGCAAATAACAGCAGAAGCAACAGAATAAAAAAGGAAGACGGAATCTCACTTACCACCATGGCATGTGTTACGGCGCGGCAAGCGACCTGATTCAAGGGAAGATCGGTCCACGTCGCGACCTCCTCGGGGAAAGTAGCATCCCTACTCTTTTGAAGAGCGAAGTTCGGCATCAACACGCTCCTAAACTCCCCTTGAGCTCCCGAGCCTGAGGGCCCAGCCCGCGTATGAGCAGACCCGGAGTGAGGAGCACTTGAGTACGCAGGAACGCCCGTATGTGTGGTTTCAGCGAAAGGCGCCCCGACAGTCTCATGCACCGGTGGAGTCACTTCGGGCTCCCTGGGCATATCCTCTGTCGTATGGTCTGGGGCTTGGGGCTCCTCATCCAGGGGCAGCTCGTTACGAGTTCGCTTGGCGACCCGCTTCCTCCTCTTCATACCTTGGAACAAACGCCCGCCGCGAGTTCTCTCCGCATCCATCACACCTGCAGAACGAGTTCGACATCAGAAAAAATGAAGGAACAGAGCAAGCAAGAAACCGCATAGCCAGAAACCTACCCGAACTCAGGCCGGTTGCAAAAAGCTTAGCCTTCGTTAAGTAGTGGTGGCACTTTAAGCCTTGCCGTGCCCATTGCCGGAGACCCTTCACCGTCTCTTTATCAAGAGTTACGCCCGAGTCGGGAGCAGCCTCACCCCACCCGGTCTGAAAGGGCCATCCTTGTGCACTTCGCACGCCGAAGTAGTCCCGCTTCCACGCCGGGACCTTGTTAGGGAGATCGTGCAGAAGCTTAAAACCCTGGCGAGGAGTAAGGTAATACGCCCGTCTCCCCCCAGGAAGAGGACCCGCCTGTCTCTTGAGCATCAAGATGGAGGAGAATATCTCTAAGTCCAAGGGGAAATTCTGCTCGCAAAAAAGGGATATCGTCCCCACCAGGTCCCGAATAGAGTTCGGATGAAGCTGGCCAATGGTGACACCGAAGTGGTTTATGACTCCAACGAGGAGGGGATGGAAAGGAAGTCGCAACCCTGCGGCGAACTGCTCTCGAAAAATCACGATCTCGTTGGGACCGTGTTCCCAAGGAAAGCTACCCGAAGGAATGAAATATGTGTACCCCCTAGGAAGATTGTAGGACAGAAGTATGGATTGAAGCCCCTCAGGCGTCATGGTCGAAGGACCAAACCTGTCTAGCATCCGACCTCGGCGGGAGGTAGACGCCAAACTGCCCGAAGCAACTTGGCCCACTAGTTCATAGTCTTCAAGCTCCACCTCGGGGTCACTGAGGCAGTCTGGGGACACGGCTCGGTTGGTGGAACCTACGTCGGCCCTACTCGAAGAATCGTCTGAGCTATCAAAGCTAGACATTGGAGAAAAGATAGATTCAAGAAAGTACTCACCGGAAAGTTTGAAGAACAAGCTAAAGAACCGTGAAGACTGTATAACCAGCCTTGATGCGAGCTGGAAGAAACTCAGACGCGAGTTGGAAGGTTGGACGCGAACTCGATAGACAACCGCAGAAGTGCCAAACCAACCAGGGTCCCCCACTATTTATAGCTACAGTAACCAAGAATCGACCGTGCAGACTGAAGACGATACGACGACCCACGTTCTTACCAACCTCGCAACCCTTAAAGTCGAGACGTGATTGGCGCACGTCTTTCTGAAAAAAGTGAAACGTCAGCACGTCTTTTTGAAACCGACGTCGCTTAGACACGCGTATTTTTGAATCTGACGTGCTGCACGTCTCCCTGACAGTCGACGGCGTACGTACAGCAGTGGCGTGCCTTTTTGAAATGACCCGCTGTCACGTCCCAGCGGCGCGAGTTGGTTTGAAATTTAAAACGCACGGTCACAACCACCTGCGTTCTTGAGTAAGGCACGTTTCCAGCCTTCTCGAAAATCGAAAAAACCCTAGCAAAAGCGTCTCATACAGTGAAGGTTTGAAGGACGGGACAAATCTACAACCACCTCGTGAAAACTCCCCGCACCAGGGCAAGGCCCTCGGCGCAAGGAGTGGGGGGCAATTGATGAAGGAAAACTTGGCCCGACCTCTTTATTATGAGACACGTGGCAGAAACGACAGCTCGACAAAAGGGGTCAAGCCTAGGCGGGAACAAGGGCACACTTCGCCGAACTAACCCACCTTGTAACAGCTCGGGGCAGACTTCCGAATTGCCACCTTGTAACAGCTCGGGGTAGACTTCGCCGAACTACCACCTTGTAACAGCTCGGGGTAGACTTCGCCGAACTGCCACCTTGTAACAGCTCGGGACACACTTTGCCGAACTGCCACCTTGTAATAGCTCGGGACACACTTCGCCGAACTGCCACCTTGTAACAGCTCGGGACACACTTCGCCGAACTGACCCTTGTTACAGTTCGGGATACCTCCGAGCTCAAGACCGCCTCGCTCAGCACTTCGCATCATCTTCTAGGCACCAAAGCCAAACAAGTCGTACCATGCCTGGCACCAGGGAATTCCGTGCCCGAGGGCGCCATGCCTGACTGACGTTTTGGGATCTGATCAACAAATAAATCAGAACTCTAATGAAAGCTAAGAAATCCTAAATTAAAATCTATCTAAATCATTGGCCCAATTGCCTTCAATTCAGGTTAGAAGAGTAAGCAGTAAATGTCAATCTCAGAATTCAGCAATCTATCAATTTGGATCATTCGAATAAATCATGATTGAGCCTTGGTTTGGTGAAACCCCAAGGTCATGAACAGCCTCTCTCAAGCGCATGTTCATCCTATGCATGAGTGACGGTTCTTCTATCTCTAGCAAGAATCTAATCCCCATGCAGGCATTTCTTCAAACACTTCTAAGGCATCAATTCAAATATGAATTGATCACCAACTGAATTGTGCAAGTTATCTCTAACCTTGCACTCAATTAAGTTCTTGAATAGTAGATCTGAATTCCTAGAGTCTCTCTCAAGCACTCTAGGAATTCCAAGCTTTAGATCCATTCGGCCAATCTAAAAATTGTAGATCTGAATTCTCTTTCAAGCAATTCAGATCTTGCAATCTCAGATCTGAGAATTCAGATCTGAGTTTTGGAGGTTAGTTGGCCGAATTAATCTATAATAACACCCTTATTCAAGAAACTTCAAGTATAATTCATGACCATTTGAATGAGTCAAAAAGAATTAGATTGCTGAACTGAAATTTTACAAGCTGAAATACATCAAGGAAGAATGGAACAAGGAGAAAGAAGAAAGAAAATATAACAAAGAAACTGAATTCAAATCAAAAGAGAATGAAACTACAAATGATTTATTACAAAAGATCTTTGAATCACAAACCCTCAATTCGAACTCACCTTCTCTTCTAGCTTGCTTGTCTTGAACTTCCTTCAGCCCTTCTTCTTCTTCTTCCTTGCGCCTAGCCTTCTTCTCTTCTTTTCTCTCAAGGTGGCCGAACCTCTAAGAGTGGGAGAGCCTTCCTCTCAAGCAATTGAACAACTCTCCCCCCTCCTAGAGGCCTCTTTATATAGTTTTTCAAGGGGGCATTTGCCCCTTCTTGAAGCCTCTAGAATGGGGTGTATTACACCCCTCATGAACCTTCTAGAGTGCTCCCTCCTTCTCTTCAAGAAACTTCTAGGAGTTGCCGCCCCTAGCTCCTTTTGGGCTGCTATTTGGGCTACAACTTAGCTTGCTTTTGAGCTCATGTGGGCTACACTCTATGCTGTTATTTGGGCTAAAAATGGGCTGGGCCGAAATTTCCTTCTTGCTAGGCTTCTTCCCTTGGGTTTTCCAAAGAGTTAGCTTGCACTTCTTGGGCCGAATGAAAACTCCCTTGCTCTCATGGCTGGGCCGGGCTGAACTTGATAAATTTTGGGCTTTCTTTTCTTGCTTTTGCCTTCTTTTTGTTGATTTGGCTCCCCCTGAAATCTTTCTTACAATCAAGCTAAAATAGAGCAAAATCTAATTAAACCAGCATAAAATTTCATGCAAAAACCTCATAAAATATAGATAAATTGTAGGTTCATCACATGTGGAGTAATATTTTCTTTTTTCTTCTATGTATACAATTGCTGAATTTTGCTCCATATTTGGCAAAATTTATTTTTTCTCCCGAAATTTCTTCAATCTTTTTTTTTTTTTTATATCTCCTTGACTTTTCTAACTTGGCTGGGTTCAGCCTTGCACATAACTATGCAGTCATCTGCAAAAAGTGTGTGATAGCTTGAATCCTTATATCTCCTTATTCTGTTCAGCCTTGTATAGAAAAAGCTTAAAAGGACTTGCATACGAATAATGAATAGGTAAGGTGACAATGGATCATCTTGCCTGAGCACTGTTTTCTCAGAAAACAGTAATCATACCAGACATCCCCTTAATTGCCTGTTGATCAAATCAGTTTCCATTATTTTAAAAACTGACTTAGAGCCTAAACAAGTTTTGCCTTTGGGTCATGAATCAGCAGTTCAATCATCCGGGTTGAATGGGTCATGCCATGACATGCCATCATGTATATATGCATATATAAATATATTATATACAATATCTCAAATATAGTTTTTTAGAAAAAGTAATCATTCACATCCATCCATTCAACTTTAATCCAATGACATCGAGTTGCCCTCACGATGTCAACCTTCTAGGTTTGTAATGGCAGGCCACTTAGGTCCTCTTTGGTTAGGTTGTGACTAAAATTCTAAAAAATTAAAAAGATAAATAAGAAAAAAAACTTATATGATTCGGTTAGATATTCTTTTAAAAGCCAAACCCCAGTGAAAATTATTGCACAAAAAGACCTTAATAATAATAATAATAATAATTATATTATATATAAAATTATAGAAAATAATATATATAACAAAAATATTATATATATATATATAAATATTTTTATTTTATATATAATAATAACGAATTATTATAATTCTTAACTTTTTAAATATCAAATAAAAAATATTTTTTTATATATAATTTTTTTTATAAAACATTTTTCTCAAGTCGAGTTCAAGTCGAGCCGAGCTTGAGCTTACAAGTTTTTGACTCGAGTCGAGCTCGAGCTCAAGCCTCGTACTACCTTGGCAAGTTGAGCTCGAATAGCTTGGCTCAAATCCACCCCTAGGCTCGATCCAATTAAAAATAAATTGTTATTAAAAACTATAAATAAATATTTAAAATATTATAAATAAAAATATATTAAAAAACGTGATTATATATTAAAAATTATAAATAAATCAATACTAAGAATATAATCATATATTATAAAATTTGATTATAAATTTATTTATGTTATAAATAAACTAATATAAAAAATTAACAATTATTTATATTATAAATAAAAATGTTAAAAATAATATTTTATTAAAAGCTGGGTTAGACTTCCGAGCTACTTGAACCAGGTGTTATGAAGCTCGAACATGGCTCTACTAAGTACTAACTACTCGATTTGAGTCAAACTTGACTCAACTCGATAATCTTTGGAACTGAGTTTAAATATTTAGCAAGTTGAGCCCAAATATATTACAAATTGGCTCAACTCGCTTATACCCTATTCTCGCTCAAGGCATAAGAAAAGGACACGTGCCAAAAATATTTATTGACTGTATTAAGCATGGTTTTTAAAACTGACCCAACGATCGAACTGGTCAAGGGTCCAGTTATCGGGAAAAAATAAAAAAATTGAAAAATGTTCAAAACCATTCGAACGGTTAATCGGCCGGTTCAACGGTTTGCTGACTAAAATCAACAGTTTTAGGGAAAAAGTGGTTTTGGAGAAAAACGAAACCGAACAGACCTGATTTTTCCGATCCAACCATCTAATCTGATCCAGTTTCGAAAACCATGGTATTGAATGTGCCTACCTGATCTAAATTCAACTATGGAAATGCAACAAGTAGATCTCATAGATCTCTAGACAGTTAAACGTGTGTGTTCATTGAGGTGTCCAACATTGATCCCAACCGGCTAAGATAGAATCCAATCTTGCTTTCGTAAATTTTGTATTTGCATGTACATCCCACCCATCAATTGATATTATGATAGTCATCATTGAGTGTGATATACAAAGATTGTCATTTCGTGCCTTCGGAAGAAGATGAACCCCCGAAGAACATCATCGAAGATTGCTAGAAGATAAAAGACCGCTTTGAGAAAAGTATTCTGCATTGCCATATGTTCTGCGAAGCCAACCAAGCGAGTGATCGACTTACTCAATGAAGTTTATTCAAGTATATATGCATAGTGATTCAAATCTTAATACTCAAGACCTTCCTTGGCCCTCCTCTTCTTACAATTACATAGTGATAGTGATTTATGGGGATGTGTTAAGCAGTCTTATGTAGCTACTTCTGTTGTATAATTACTGTGGAAGCGAATGACTTGAATGAATTCTCTCTTTCGAATTAATTTCCCAAACCTTATCAGTTATCCCATTCCTTCCGAGGTTGCAAAAAGAATGGTAATCCTCATTCAGTCACATATTTGTGAACGTGAACTGTAGCTTGACTAAGCAAGTGTATGTGGGCCTCTACGAGTGACTTCAATATATGGAATCAAGAGAATATCAACTCAATTTTGAATCAGTGGAAGAGTTTGGTTAACGGTAGGGGGAGAAGCTCAAATGGTCCATTTATTAAAGAAAATTTTACATTCTGTTGTGGTTTCTATGGGAGAGCTGCAATGATAATGTATTTAACAGTAAGAAAGCCCTTCCTACTATAATCATTGAAAGAGCAAAAAATGTTTTTCTGGAATTCATATCTAACACTGAGTTGGATCTGAACGAAGATAAGGTAAGGCAGTATGTTCCAGTCAAATAAGTCAGAATCAGGACCTAATTAAGATCAATTTTGATGCTTCATGCATCAATGCATCAATGGTCATTGCACAGTAGCTTGCTTAACTAGTGATTTTAAAGGTCAACTTCTGAACTACAAAGCATATAAGGTTGGAATCTCTATCATTAATCTTTCTGAAGCGTTGGCTGCGTTAGAGGCTCACACTGTAGCTCTTAACTTCTCCAACAACAACATTATAATATAGAGGGAGACTCAAAAAATTGAAGGTTGCAAGTTGCTGGTCAAAAAATTGGAAGGTCAAGTAGTCATGTATATCAAGAAGGCAACTTGGCTGTGGATTGGTTCGCTAACTTTGCTCACTCAAGTGTTTATCTTCTTCTTTTATCCCTATAGTTTAAGTCTTATTTCTATGGGATTTGTAATAAAGACCCCCCTATATTTTATTTTGCGACAAAAACCCCTGTACTATAACCGTAAGACAAAAACCCCTTTTCGCCATTATAACATTTCTTAATTCCTATATTACCCTTGTAATAAGAAAACACTATTCATCTTCCCCAACCTCACGATAGAATAATAGCAGCGGAGATACGGAAAGGAAGATCGGGGATTACCGCCGCTACAGTTATCTACCTCTGCAATATTTTTCCCTTACTTTGTTCACCACGTCTCTGTATTTTTACTCAGTATCAGATCTGGTTTTGTTGTTGACATGTTTACAGGAGCGAATCACTTCGTCCCGAGCGGAATTGTCGAATCTCCGACAAAACTTAACCTTCCCTGAATGGATGGCTTGATCATTCTGTTTCAATCAACAACATTACTTTAGGAGTTTTAAACAATTCACTCTAAAATTAATCCTTAATTTGTTATTAACTTGAAAAAAAAAAAAGAAAACCAATATCGTTTTGTCATTGTTGTTGAGAAAGAGCAGCTTCGCATCGAGAGGCAGCGGCATCGAAGCTCACTTCGTCAGTTAGATCTACTCGAAAGAGTTTTAATTCTCCCAAACTTTGGAGCTCCAGGAGGTGCCAGACCTTCTTCAGGTTATCTATACAGTAACCCCGAAATTAAACAGAATAGATTAATTAAGTGTACGCATCTGTAGTCAACGTTAAACCTAAAATGGATTCCACCGGCCGAGACAGCCAAGAGACCACAAGAGCTTGGAACTTCCTAGTCACTCTTGTGATCAAGACAAAAAAGAAAAAGCTAGAAACGGAGGAGTAGAAAGGTATAGAAACTTCGAAGGAAGGAAGAGCTAGAAAGAGGAGGGGAAGGAAGAGATGAACCAGGGTCCCTGACAGTGGTGTTGACAGAATAGCCCTTCTCAAGAAATAATTTGACAAGAAGAGAGGCAACGAAATCGCTGCCTCCGACGACGCAGGCCGTCCTTTTTACCACCCGTAAATCAAAAATCGGAAAGCTCCCTGCCTTTCCCTTTCCAAAAGTCATTATCGCAGCAGTGTTTCATGCCTTGTACGCACCTGTCACATGCTATGATTCTAATAGTTTACCCTGCCGCCGACGGCAACGAAGACGACGAGCACAGTGAAGCGGACGCGGGGGAAACCGAAGCTGACGCCGATGAAGATGACGACGACGAGAGCGAAGCAGGTCCACACTCGACCACCGCCGAAGCATCGTCATAATCGTCGGTTACGATGTTGAGATCATTAACACCTCCCATCAAAATCAGAAAAAAACCCCTACAAATCAAGCGAAAGGAAACCAGAGAAGCTTTGAAGTAGTACAGAAGCAGTGATGTCTGCATCAAGTCAATACTCTAAAAGAGACCCGCCTCGCCATGCGCCCGTACTCCTTCTGAGTCCTTATCCCCTTTTTATTTCTTTAATTATTTATTTTATGAAATAATTTCAAGTATATATGAGCAAGGGGAAAGATAAAGTCATTTTCGGTCGAGGCAAAATAATTTCAACAGTAATATGGGGAAGGAGTAGAATAATTGGAATGTTGATTGAAGTAAAATGAAACGGAACATGATGAACATACAGATAGAAGACGGTTTTTGCAGATGTTTCTCTACAAGGGGAAAGGGTAAAGCAGGAAGAAGGGGGAAGGGGAAGATGAGAGATTGGGGGAGAGAGAGGGAGAGAGAGAAATGTGAAGGAATTCAAGTTGCTGTTGTTTATAGTTAGGAAAGATGAACAATGTTTTTCTAATTATTATTCAAATAGTTATTACAAGAATAATATGGAGATTAAAAATAAAAATCTAATAAAATAGAGGGGAGTCTTTATCACAGACCCATGAGGGTATTTATAATTTACCCAAAAAAATCCTCATTCAGTCCAGCCCATGACTAGACTCCACCACTTTTGCGTGAAAGTGCATGACTCGTTTTCCAGTCTCCGGAGGATACAAAGTGGCCACATTTATACCAACTCCCACCACCCAATCTCAATCAAACACCACTAAGAACCAGAAAGTGAAATGACTATTGTATGGGCCATGGGGACATATATGCTTTGAGGAGTGATCACCTTGGATCATGGACTCAGTGGAAAATGGAAACATGGTCTCTCACCTACTTATTCTCGAACCAGGCTCACCACTTCACCGTTCCACTGCCACATCAGGGATTCTCCTCTTCCGTCAATCCATTCCTGCTTCACTGCTTGATTGATTTGTCTTACTAGCAGTAGTGGCACAAAACTCAACGATATACTAATTACTTATCCAATTCCAATGGTTATGGTTAAATATTCGCGTTTATCCTATCTCCATGCGGGACCTATTACATTACAGAATTTTAATTTTAGTTGATCTGCCAGTAACCAGACGTGTACAATGGGCTACATAATCCTACCAATAACGCACACGCCAATGAAAAGGCGACTAACGTGCTTATTTTTATGCGAGTCTGGATTGACCAAATACAAAATTTTGCACAGCCAACTGGGCAATTTATCATAAATGAATGCATCCATACTTTATATTTATTAGGAGTATAATTTGGGCTGGTTACTTGATTAGGTTGGGATTCTATCAAAATTTCAGTCGGTGCAACTCAAAGCCTAAGCTGGCCAAACCCAAGTTGCACCCTTAATATATGGGCCCACATAGGACCCATACTTTATGCATACACTGATGTATTTGCCCAGTCTTTTTTTCGTTTGGGTAGGAAAGATTTAAAACAAACCGAACACAAATAGAAACTGAGCAACAAAAAAAAAAAAAAAAAAAAACTAACTAACAACTAACACAAATAGAAAAGCAGAAAACTAAGACTAAGGATCCAATCCTTCTGCATCCTTTTTCAGTAAAGGAATCATCCATGAAGGGGCATTCCTCCATTCTGCACACCAATGGACCAACTCGATCTTTCTTTTAGGCCAACTCATGAGATGCACTATTAGATATATATACTTTAATATGGTGCATTGATAGTAAGTTCCTTTAAAAATTAAAGTAAATGACTAGGATTCAAATTTCTTAATTTATATTTTTTTAAAATACATGTATAATAAAATAATATATACAATAAAGAATCATTAGTTAAGACAAGTTAAAAGATGAATTAATAGTAATTAATTAATATATAAAAATAAGAGGTAATGAGTTTAAATTTTGCTGAACACGTTTTAAAATTTCTATTAGTTAAGGACTCGGGCGGTTTCATGAAACTGGGACCAAGTCACTGGTTTTCCAGCTGAACCAGCTGATCAGTTGGGTTTCACTGATTTTTTTTAATGAAAACGGTTATTGAGGTATGACCGAAACCGACCAAGGTCTCAGCTCATGGTTCAACCTGTTCAATCGGTCAGATCAGTCAAGTTTTCTAAACACTTCCATTAGTAGACCTGTTAATAAAACTGAACTTAAGAGATAAATCATCCTGGGAATATAGATCCTGCAATAAAGGCCACATCCCAGCAAGCAAAAGATGTATTGCCAGTCTGCTATGCATAATTTTGTCTCCAACCCATTCCATTTTATACATTTTGCCTATAGCAGATCGCAACTCGATCACCCAATGGATCAGAAAACAACACAAAATTACAAGTTCAATAGCTTTAACCTTTCAACATTTAATAACCAATGTTCAAAATTCAATACAATATGAAGTGTATCGTATTGTACCTTTTGGTTCATGGTACATTTGTTTACATGTGTTTTTTTGGAACCCATTACACACACATACGAAAAAAAAAATAAAAAATATAGGAATATCATTCAAAATATCAATACACAGAAAGTATCGATACTTTAAACCTTATTAATAAGCATAGAGATGTTCCGGATGTAGCATTGCAATGGTTTGTTATGATGCTATTGGGATTGTGTGTAAGGAGCATATCTGAACTTCCTACCACATGTGTACCAAATACTTGTGGGATTGGTTAAGCAGCAAATGATAGACAATAATGCGAGTAGCATATCCCCAGCTGGAGTGAACATTGCACACAAATGCTGCCTAAAATTAGATAAAAAAAAACCCAGTTGGTACCCCAGTTGGTTGGTCTAGTGGAGATGTGGATTCTAGTCCCCACTACCATCAACACGAGCTGACATCGTAAATCTCATCATAAGACTAAGACCCTCCATAAAATGAAACCCGCTTGTGGTGTCAGATCACTCTAGTAGGGTGATTCAGACTCTCTAGAGGAATATATTAAATAATAAAAAAGGTAAATTGCTGAAATCTTCCCTGACTTTCTGACCCTTGTTGAAACATTGCTTGTTTGATAATTGCAATCACCTATCTTGAACTTTGTGACATAGTTGTAAATAAATCCCCTTTTGTGAAAATCTTATATAAAGAGACATGAAAACTTCCAAAATACCCATTTAGTTACTTTTCACAAAAATGGTTTTTTTTTTCAATTTTTCTTTTCATGTGAATCAGTAGCCCAAGCTTGTTCACTCTCTTTTCTAAAATTGATTTATTTTTTGAATTTGTCTTTCCTATCAATCTATCCAATATAAATTTGCAATTTTAAATTCTCCTTTTTATTATTATTATTTTTACATAACAACCAACCTCAATAGTAATTGTATGAATATTTTAGACATTTTCCTGTCTTTTGTCAGCAGTTTCGAACTAAAGGGGTTTATTTGCAAGTGTCAAAAAGTTCAAGAAAGATGATTACAATTATCAATTTAGGAAAATTTCAACAATGTTTAAAAAATTCAGGGGAAGTTTAAGCAATTTATGGTATCAAAAAAAATCCGACACTCAACCAATGCGGCAGGAAAACATGACGAAAGAACAAGAAAAAACATGGAAAGTGAATTAAATTCCGGTAAATATTTTCCAAACCAAGAGATTCTTAACTTCTGGTATAAAAAACAGAGTGCATGTACAAGAAAATAGAAGTACATGGTACATAGACAAGAAAAGACGGACTGAGCTCCGTAAGTCGTATTATTCCGAAATCTGAGGTAGGCTCGTTTCAATGTTTCATCTTCAAACTTCAATAATGATTAATGACTTCACTGATTTCTCGTTTCGTGTCCTCATCATGTCTTCCAATCCTACGACTATCATCTGTCGTTTGACAGAGATAGTGGCCATTTGGCAAAGCAAGAGAATTCAATTCCGCAAAAGTAGAACTAGTCTATATATATATTATAAAAATCAATGCTTTGAATCAAAATTGAAAGAAAGTAAAGGCGTAAAAGAAGTACACTACATATAACGCTGGCTTTACTCTTCTGCGAATTCCCACAACGAACCCTTCCATAAAACCAAAGCATTATTCTATTCGCTGTAATCATTCTCGAATCTCGGCTACTCCTCCGCCTCCTTCGTTTTGGACCGGCCAGAAAACCTCGATAATCCACTGTTTCTGTTTCTCTTTTTCTTTTTGCTCACGCTATTGGTTGCTTCGTATTGACACCTACCAATCCAAGCTTTTCTGCACGGATTTCAATTCAATTCATATTCCATACCCTAGTTCATCAGAGCAGAGCAGGCAAGACAGTGAGATACTATTTATTTTTAGAAAAGAATTGATATCAAAAGTGAGTGTGAAATGCTCGTTGAGCTCCTCGAGAGGAAGAAACTAATTGGAGAGGGTGAGAGACATAAGCAGAAATGGTGGTTCGAAAAGTTGGGAAATACGAGATCGGCAGGACGATCGGCGAAGGAACCTTCGCAAAAGTTAAGTTCGCTCAGAACACTGAAACTGGTGAGAGTGTCGCCATGAAAGTTCTCGATCGCAACACTATCATCAAGCACAAGATGATCGACCAGGTCTTCTTTTTAGTTTATTTTTTATTCAAAGTTTATTTGCCTCCCTTTCTTTTCTTTTCATTTAATCTATCTGCACTTATTTTGCATCCGTATGTTCGCGAGAGATCTGCCGGGTTTCTAGGGCTTCATTTGCGTTAGTGTTACAATTTATTTTTATAGCCGTCGAGCCTGTTTAAGGCCGATGGAGATTAAACGCGGGAACACTTCTCAGTTTGTTGGCTCTGTTGACATATTTTTCTAGTCGAACTCCACGACAAATTTATATTTGAAGAAAGATGGAGTTTCATATACCATGTTCTCTCCTCAACACTTCCAACTGTATCTCAACTGATGCAACCATGAGTTTGAGTAAAATTCAGCTTACCATTTGCAGGGAAAAGTTTATCCCCTCGAAAGGCAAATCCCCGAATTTATACTGTCTATTAGTTTCTCCCACTGGCACGGAACTTTTGGTACCGGTGGTATTTGATCAGCAGCTGCAGTACTGGTCTAGGTTTTTCTTTTTTGGTCAATACTAGTCTAGCTAGTTTCTCTCACTGGCATTAATATCAATTCTTCACCTATTGGCACTTTTTTGCATGCAATCTTTTCGGTCATTTGGCATGAACTTCCGGTGTTTAAACTTTAGAAGTGCATCCTTTTTTTTGTGATTTTGTAATGTTGCTGAGTACTATTGACAAACTTCATTTAACATGTGGTTCAGGCACACTTTCATTGCCACACGCAAAGCTCCTCCGTTACATTTCTGTATTTTAACCTTCTTTTCTTCTTTGATGCGCAATTCAGTTATTTAATAACCCACACATGTTGTACCCCCGATCTTGTGCTTTAAGACCTATGGACTGAAACCACGCCTGAAATTTAGTAATTAGCTGATGGTGCATTAGAAACTCATTTCAATTTATAACTTTATGCTCAGTTCTTCTTTAAATACGATGTTATAAGCCATAAATCAACCCTTTTTGATGCAGAAATGTGTTTTACAAATTTTGACCCCTATGGTACATTATTTATATGTGATGTGACTGAACTTTTCATCCTTGTGTGTGTGGGTGGATGTGCAGCTGTGTAGCCAGATATTCTCTTCTGGTGGACTAAGGTAGGGTAAAAGGAGGGAAATTCACTTTATGAAAATGAGAAGATCAAAAAAGGCTATAAATTAAAACTGAATATTAGGTTTTGTTTTAAGTCTATTGTACATTTAACCTAATTTACTTGACCATATATTTCTACTATTTCTATATTATCCTTTTATAATGAATCACAACGGAAGTTTAATATCAGTTCAATCAATTATAACAAGTCACAAAAATTTATAGTGGATATTAACTGTTAAGGAAAAAGTGAGTACAGCTAAAAAATGATGCAATTTATAACACAACAAAGAACCTGCAAGAAATAATAGTTGTAAACAATGATACTAAAGTTTTTAAAGTAAAACCAATTTATTAACTAGTTAACTCTGTATCTGACCCCAAATAGTTGGGTTTAAGGCTGAGTTGAGTTGAGATATTTAACTAATCTGGGGGAGAAGTGACAAGCAAACACAAGTAGATTCCTTACTAAGTGGCGAGCTTGGTATTAAAGATTGTTTTGGTTTTTTTTTTTTGTTTTTTTTTTCGGGGGGGGGGGGGGGGACTGTAATTACAGTTCATTAAATTTATGGGGAATTGTATGCAATTTTCAGATTCTTTTTTTGGGGGGAGGAGAGGGTCTTCCACCCCTTTGTGTGTCTCTTTTTCCTTTCTTCCTTGAATCATGCTGCGCATTTGTAAATTTGAGTTCTTCACTAAAGTGTTCCGCTTTATTTTTACCATTCAGATTAAGAGGGAGATATCCATCATGAAGCTAGTCAGACATCCATATGTTGTTCGTCTACATGAGGCATGATTTTTACACCTTAAGTTTTGGCACATCAAAATTGTTATATCGATCCTCTGTTTTATAAATGTATACCTCTTTATGGTAATTAATTCTTCCCTGACTTTAATCAACCACACTTTAGGTGCTGGCAAGCCGTACAAAGATATACATAATATTGGAGTTCATTACAGGAGGGGAATTGTTTGATAAAATAGTGAGTCATCTAACTCAAATTCCAAGTGCTACACACAGGTGTGATATGCGCTTCTTTCCTGTTCCCTAAATTGGTGATAGAGCATGGAAGGTCATGTTTGTGCAGGTTCACCAAGGGCGGCTAAGTGAAACTGAGTCAAGGAGATACTTCCAGCAGCTCATTGATGGTGTGGATTATTGCCACAGTAAGGGTGTCTACCACAGAGATTTGAAGGTGTTCCATGGTTAGCATCTTGAGAACTAGTTTTCACTTACTGTTTCATGAAATTCTTACAATTGTCTCTCTTACACAGCCTGAAAATCTTCTATTGGATTCTCAAGGAAATCTGAAAATTTCAGATTTTGGTCTCAGTGCTTTGCCTGCACAGGTGAAACTTTGGTTGGACTAAAATAATATCTTCCTAGCTTTGAGATAGTCAATGTTAAATTTAAAACCCTTCATTACATGGGTTAACTTTTGCCTGCAGGGAGTTAGCCTCCTCCATACTACTTGTGGAACCCCTAACTATGTTGCACCAGAGGTACTTATCAGAATGACTTCCTGAGTTAAAAGTAACTTTGATACCCATCCACTTTTTTCTTATATCTCCAAATGTTCCCCAGTATGAAACTGTGCATGCTTTTTTAGGTACTTAGCCATAAGGGCTACAATGGTGCTGTAGCAGATGTCTGGTCCTGTGGAGTTATCCTTTATGTTTTACTGGCAGGATATCTCCCATTTGATGAGGTCGATCTCACCACACTGTACAGTAAGGCATGTTGCTAGCTCAGAATTTTTTGTTATCTTACCTTCACTGGATTTGTTTCAATTCAGTTAACTTTGGGACCTTTCAGAGAAGAGGAACTCCTAAACTAAAGTTTTAGTCTAAATGATCCAAATGGATTTACAGTTTAAAGGACACTATTTGTCCTTCTGTATCATGAATTCATGATTACATTCTGTTCTTTTATTGTATGGAAAAATTCTCAATAGATAATATAAATATGGGAGAAAAATTCAAAGCTGAGATGGAGCTCATTTATCATTATGGCCTTTTATCACATCTATTTCTATTGATGGCTGTTTTTCCTGCAACTTCTGCTCTTAATAAAATCCAGATCTGTTGTCATATTTTCCACAGATTGAGAAAGCAGAGTTTTCCTGCCCATCTTGGTTTCCAGTAGGAGCGAAATCCTTAATTCATAGAATTTTGGATCCAAACCCTGAAACTGTAAGTATCAGCTGTGTCTGAGTGTTCATTATCCACTGGGGCCCAAAGCCTTGCACTATGATGCTTATCATTATTGCTTATGATGAAAATACAGGAACTTAATTGTTTTGGTTCCATAGTCAGGAGTCCCATTTTCTTATCATCTTACAGGCAAGCTACAACAAAAGTTGCATATCTGGGTTGTAAGTTAGTAATCCATGCTAGTGAAATCAATTGAAAGCTTCTTGATGTGGCTATGAAAGGAGGATAAGTAATTTATGCTCTCAAACAACAGCTCCACCCAAAAAATCTCACCTGGCTACATGAACCTGCATGATATAAGATTTATAGTTAAATGCCATCTGTACATGGTTGAACACTTCAGACTTGTGCATGTACAAGATCACATGTTATGCCATCATTTATGGAAAATAGTAATTTGAAGCCCATGGTTGTACATTATTAAGAAGTTGCCTTTCTTTGGTTGCATGGAACTCCTCATTAACCTTATTGACATATGAGGCAGGCTTGTATATGATTATGTTGGAAATTAGTAGATGGCTTAATTGGGCTTTATATGTTTGTAGTTTGTTTAGCTGTGACACCCTTACTGTGATATTCATCTATATGTACAGATTTCATATTCATGTCTGTTTTTCACCTTTAAAAAAGTCGTGTCTTTTTTCTGATATTTTGCACCATTAGTGGTAATTTGGAGCTTCAAACTCGTGCATTGCCAGGAATATATTCTCTCCTTGTTGCATTGAGTTGAGCTCTTCATTTAATAACTAATTAAGAGTCCTATGTTTTGAAAATCATAATCATATCGTAAATTGTAGAGAAAATTTAATCAAATCGAATCATGTATCGTATCGTAAATCGTAAGATTATTTCTAGTTTTGACAAACTTGTCAAAAAATTATATATATATATATATATATATATATATTAGAAGGCTAAATATGTATAGGAAAGTGACTTTACCCTATTTTTGATCTATATCTGCCATATATATACTTAAAACAATAGAATTTACCACTTATACAATAGAAGCCTAAGGTGATACAATCAAGTTTGATTTGAAAATCAAACAAATCCACATAATGGCCCTTTAACTTACATATGATAGAAAATAAACTCAATTTCTAGTTTTGAATAATGTAAATAAATCATTTCCTAGTAAGGGATATAAACAAAGTCTCCCATGACAAAAATAAATATAAACAAAAAAAAAAGTAGAGAACTAATTCTTAATTGGATTTATTTGAATCGTAAAATCGTAAGATTTCTGAATCAAATCGTAGGATTCAAGCAAAAATACAATTTTTGCAGAAAAGGATTCAAACACAAGATTTGAATTGAAACCCTTGGGATTCATGATTAAAATAGTGAATCGTATCGGAAATCATAAGATTTTGACAACATTGATTAGGACAAAGAATTCACGGTGCATGAGCATGATACAGTTGGGAATTCTAAAATTTTAACCAGCTTTCTGTTGTTTGGTGAACAAATTGTGATTGGTAATCTAATTAATTTCATGTTAAAAATTAGGTTTGGAAATGGAAGTGCTGGCCTCTAGAAATAGTACATTGTGAATCAAGAATTACATCAATAGTGGGAAGGGGGTTCTCAAAAGCTTAAACATGTTCATGTTGGAAATTAACACATGGGGGCTTAGATTTTTTTGGATATACCATTTATGTTCTTGTTTTAACAAATTTAATGGAATTAAACATTTGTTTTGTTGCATTGGTGACTCAAATTTGTCTCAATTTGTGCAGCGTATTTGCATTGAAGAGATTAGGCGTGATGAGTGGTTCAGAAAGGACTATGTTCCTGTTAGGCTTGTTGAGTATGAGGATGTTAACCTGGATGATGTATATGCTGTTTTTGATGATCCTGAGGTTAGTGTTGTATTTGAGATTTTTCATAATGGAAAGTGTTGTGTAAAACATTGGAGCTGTTCTATGGTTCATGATTTTGGTTGTAGCTATTTCTGTGAACTCCTTATATGCTTTAAATTTTCTAAAACATTTTGTTCGAGTGTTGTTTCTGTTACTTCAAATATAATTGTTTTAGTTTTTAATCAATGATACGGACTTCTGTAGGAACATCGGGTTAATGAGCAACCTGGGAATGATGATATGGGTCCTCTTATTCTAAATGCATTTGACTTAATAATTCTCTCTCAAGGGCTGAATCTTTCAGCACTGTTCAACCGTGGACAGGTTTGGATTGCTCTTGCTTCTCCAAAATTTATATTTTATGTTGGAATTACTGAAAGATTAGCATTTTACTCCCATTTCTTGACTTCCTATATGGGAATGCATTTTTTAATTCCTTTTAGAGGGACCAAAGGGGCCCACATGTTTGTTTGACTGACTTCTATTCTTAGAGAAATTTTATTTTTAAACCCCTTGCCATATGATCGAAATAAGCCCTTCTTTTGGGCCATTTTTTAGATTAGAATCTTGATATCTTGGATTGCTCATGTAAGTTGGGACTTCTTCAACAAGACATGGTGTATAGGGATAACTTGGACTAGGGAAGTGAACCTGTGGCTGATTCAGAGAGCGTCCCCTAACTAATGGATGGTTTGGATGAGCCCAGCATTTAGCCTGATATCTAAGGAAAAACTCCTGCCATATGGAATATTTGAAAAATTACCAGATGCAGATAGTCAGTCACCTATGCCATAAGCCAATGAATACCTAATAACCTCTCTCTTGTGATGCTTGTTTTCAAATACCCTCTATTTTCTTTCTTTCAACATTGACACAACCAGAGCAGACCTCCAAATTTTCTTCCCTCTCCTACTCAACCCCCCTAGATGCCAACCCCCTTAACCTATTTTACTGATGAAGACAAGACCCAACATACATTCATTGCCTTAAGAAGCACAGGTCAAAGCCTCCATGCAAGTGTGCAATGAAGAAACAGGTGACCAATAGATTCAATTTCATGGTTACAGAAGACAACTGCAAGAAGAATAACCAATCATCTTTTTCATCAAAATCTCCTTGGTCAAACATTTATTAAGTACTGTCATCCAGTCCATAAAGGTCACTTTTGAAGGAATTCCAGGGTTCTACAACACCTTGAAAGGGAAACCATTCCCACTGTCACTCATCAAATTATTTCTACTTCACTGAAAACTGGCCCAAATGCTCCTATTTCCACATCTCTCTCTCTCTCTCTCTCTCTCTCTCTCTCTCTTGTCTGATTATTTGATAGTATTACATTGTTATTGTATTAAAAGCTTGAGTTCTCCTGGCAGGATTCTGCAAAGCATCAGACTCGCTTTATTTCAAAAAAACCAGCAAAAGTTGTTCTGTCAAGTATGGAAGTTGTTGCACAATCCATGGGCTTCAAGACCCATATTCGTAATTACAAGGTAGATAGCTCAGGGTTCACAATCGTTTTTGCTTCTTAGATTTCTGTTTCTTTGCTTCATTTAGCAGTTCATTTTTGAATGTTTGTGAGATAACAAAAAAGTGGCTTAAGCCTCCAAAAATATTGAAGAAATTGAATAACAGAAATATGTAGACATAAATATAATGTGGTATGGGACCATTAATTCAGAAGGGATTTGAATGATTTGGAAGTAGATTCAATGGTGGAAATGTTGCACAAATTGTATAGTATTCAAGTTGATATTGGGAGGAAGATGGAAGAATTTGGGAGTGGAAAAAATCTGGGAATTTCTCAGTTAAATCATTGTTCGATTTTATTTCTAGATATGAAGGCCAGATAATTCTGGTGAATATTGTTTGGGGCAAGAATGTTCCCACAAAGGTACCCTTTTTTGTGTGGACTGCATATTTGAACAGAATATTAACCAGATACAATATGTTAAGGAAGGGTATGTTATTGGTGCACTTGGCAGGAGAGGAATGCAAAGATTTTCAAGAACAAAAATAGTTCAACAGACTGTATTCAGGAAATATTGGGAAAAACGTTCTCTTGGTTTGCTGTAAACAAGTTCAAAGAGAATATTACAGCTCTTTTCTTCTTGTATATGAAATTATTTTTGTAAAGCAGGGTGTGGGGCTACAAGGGTGCATAGGCAGTGGTTGTATAATCCCGTGTACAGCAACTTGTGTGAGGTTATGAGGCATATTATAGCCGTTTCTAAGATTGGTCAGCATATGGCAGGTAACTCCAAGTTAACAAACGTCAATTATGTTAAGGAAAATGTTTCATCTCCTAACATTTGAGACTTATGTCTTTCATAGCCTCATACCTTGAGGCATAAGGTGTACGATTCATCTTATAGGGCCCTAAATCTCAAACTAGGCTTAAGGATTGAGACATCTCTGCCTCTTGCCTCAGGGTGTTTGGAAACTTGGTGATATTGAATAATTGGTTAATGATATTTTTGTTTGGAAAGAAGAAACTTGGTACTTCTACTTCTCAGTGTATTGTTTCATTTTATTCCGTATATTTTTTATTTAATATTTTATACTTAACTGTTACTCTAGGACTTGAACTGAGATATTGTGTTGTTACTCAGATGAGGGTGGAAGGGCTTTCCGCAAATAAGACCACCCATATCTCTGTAATTTTGGAAGTAAGACAGTCCATATCCATTTTTGCTTAGCGCTTATTACGGAGTACCTTTTAATTAAATATTGTACATGTTTCTAAAAACACTCACGTTCCAACTTAATGACCAAATAGGTATTTGGAATTGCTCCCTCATTTTTCATGGTGGACATTCAGAAAGTAGCTGGAGATGCAGTTGAATTTCTTAAGGTCAGGTTCTCTCTGACATGTTTGTGTCTCGCAATTCCTTGTTAACCACTATGCTGACCCAGTGAATGTGCGGTTCTTTCTCTTATTTGCACTTAAAAAGAAGAGCCTCCAACCCCATCTCACCTTCCACAAGGAAAAAGAACGAAAGTTTGAAGGAAAAGAAAAAGAGCAAAAAGACTTCGGAGAAAGGAACTTCATATTTGATCCGATGATGCTCTTTCCTATATGAATACTGATGTGATTAAGCTTTTGTGCTGCAGTTCTACAACAACTTTTGTAGCAAACTTGAGGATATCATCTGGAAACCACCCAATGAAACAAGCAAGTCGTGGATCACCAAGATGACAAAGCGTTGACTTTTGTTTCTTGTAAGCTCATATGAGATTTACTATCTAATTACAAAGAAACTTTCTAATTCCCACCCTAGAAAAGAATCGTGCTGATTTTGGCCATCTTTTGGCATTGTAGTCACTTGATGGTTGTGAGATGCAGTAGATAATTTTTGTTTATTGCGAGGTAAAACTAACGTAATTCCTTGTATGGAAGTTTCAAATGTTCGTTGGCCAATTTTACTTGGAAATTTACACTGAATCGATATAATTGGCTCTCTTTCTGATTTATGGGTTCCAGTCAAGGATATTAATCAACTCTCCAAATCGATCAAAGTGAAATTTATGCATGTTTATACTTCAAAGGAAGAACAATGAAGCTGCTCGTTTGCTCGTTTCCAAAGATTTTGGAGATCCTTTGTTACTGGAGAATCAGCCTCCTTTATAGCTGCTGGATGCTCTACAGGCGTGCCTAAGCTTGTAGCTCAGTCGGATTTTATGTGAAGTGTGCTGGCCTTGTTTTGTTGTTTCTTTTCAATTTGTAGGTACTTGGTAGATTGTGTGTTTGTGTATTTAGTAGTGGGTAATCTGGTTATGTGTTATGTAGTTAGAGACTTGAAGATTTGGGGGGGTCTGTTTCCACTTTCTAGTTTCCTGTACTGTGTTGCTTTAATGAATTTCAGTTTCGAACAAAAAAAAAAAAAATTGCACTGTAAGTACGCAATTGCTTGGCTCGAATGGCAAAGGCCCAAGGCCCTAGAACTCAAAAAAAAAGGCAAAGGCCCTAGAAAAATAATGAACACTTTTTTTAAGCCATGATAGAAAACGCTTAATGCGTCAATCTTCATCACGTTCGCATGTTCAGGGCCTATGATATTCTCGGTATTGGATTTTGTAGGCTGCATTTGTTTTTTCTCTAAAATAGGCGGAAAACAAATATTTAAGAGATGATGCATCATCTACGGCTCATTGAACAATGCCAATTATTTTATCTCGCGTTTCAAACGTGAACCGGGACGATTCCGTGCACCAGGGTCCGATAATAGAACCAACAATGGTTTAAGCGAGTCCGGTTGGAACTTGAAAATAAACTCGACAGAAAATTGTTTGGTTCAAGTCAGTTATCCATATCACATAACATGCGCCACTCAACTTTTGAAAATATCAAAATTACCTTTCCTCCCAACCTCACCACCTCCCAGTTCTTTCTACCTTGAAACGAGAAGGTGGCACCACATCCCACAACGACGTTAAATTTCAACGTGGGTTGGTTGATTAATCCGAGTGTATCCCAACCCCGAGCCCGATAATCCGAATGGGTCAAATTACTGGGTCGGAGGAATTGGGCTTGACATCAGAGTTAGTCCAACATAAGGCCTCAGGCCCAATTCTGACTTTCACATGTTCTAAACTTCCAATCCATCAGTCAATCACTAAGATTCTAATTTTTTAACTATATTTTTAATAAGAAATTTTGGAACCGAATGTTAAACAAATAGCAACAAGATAGGCGAGTGACGTCCGCATTTGTTGACCTTAGGCCTCGGTCATCACTAAGAGGCAAGAATGCCACCAAACTGGTTTATAGGTAATTTTGACATTTTCCAAAATTAACTAATATTGAAAATCCGAGTATTGTATAGACATGTTTTAAAGTTCAAGAACTGACTTGAAACAACCCCTAAAATTCAGATTACTGAACAATAGTTTTTTCTAAACTCAATAAAAACTTAAAAGTGGCAGGAGCCTTGTACTTTCAATTTCACAAGGCAAGGAACTCCTAAAGTCTATTCTCTTTCGAGTTGGGATCTCGCTCAAATCATCCCGATTACAGTGAAGAAACATCGATCTAACCCCTAAAAAAATCGGCTTCAGTCAGTATAAAGGCCCGTTCGAACAACCTTTACAGCCATACACTGGGAATATCTCCGTACCTATGTATTTTATTTTATGGGGCGATATTCTCAATGCAAGGTAACAAAGGCTGTTCGAACAGGCCTTGCATCGACTGAAACCGATTTCGGTGCTTTCCCAACTACCGGGGAGTTAAAAGATACCCTAGGTCCTTTGCTTTCTAAGTTTAATTCCATTTAATGAAATCTGTGGTTATTGATAAAAAAAAATCCCGTGTGAAAAAAAAAAGAAAAAAAAAATTGAAGCTGGTAACGGCTCCCTTTCTAAACAGTTATTGTAATCGCCAGTTTTAATGCTTATGCATGATAGCCAAAAACCCCTACAAGCATTCAACAAAAATACGAGATACCTGTAAAATTCTCGACACCTTGGGACCTACTATATCTACTTCTTTACTTCCTCGTATTCTGCCTCCTGGGCCTGGTCACCACCTTGAGACCCTGAAGTACTGGAGTTACCTGCCATATGCTGACCAATCTTTGAAACGGCTTTGTTTGCAGCATCCAGCTTGGATTTTATTTCATTGATGTCTTCGCCTGCCATCGACTTCCTAAGATCTGCCACGGCAGATTCAATCTCTGACGAAACCTCACTGGGGATCTTTTCTCTGTATTCAGAAAGACTTTTCTCTATGCTATAGATGGTTGTATCTGCAGTATTCTTAATATCGATCAATTCTTTTCTCTCCTTGTCCTTTTGAGCATGTAACTCGGCCTCCTTTACCATTTTCTCGATCTCATCCTCAGAAAGCCCTCCAGATGATCTGATTGTAATCTGTTGTTCTTTGCCGGTGGCTTTGTCCTTCGCAGAAACAGTGACAATCCCATTGGCATCGATGTCGAATGTGACTTCAATCTGGGGCATGCCCCTAGGTGCAGGTGGAATACCTACAAGCTCAAACTCACCCAAGAGCTTGTTGTCAGCTGCCATCTCACGCTCACCTTGCAGCACCCGTACGCCCACCTGAGTCTGGTTGTCAGCTGCTGTTGAGAACACCTGAGAATTCAAATGCACCAGTCAGTTGCGGATGATGAATTCAGTAGTAGGGATGACCAGATTCCACGGGGTGCAAACTGATCCAAGTCTATATTATTCATGGTACTGGCTCAAATACTTCTATTTTCCACTAGTGTCAGCATTCCCTCATAAGGCCATAACTGTGCTAACCACCCATCCTTGGGGTGACAATTTCCCTGCTGGTTTAAACACAGCAGTGTGTATCAAGGTGGTTCCAACCCAACCAGAATGGACCAAAAATAAGTACTAATATATGCCGTTATTACTTTTATGTACATTTCTTAATAATTGTTTTGTATATTTTACATAATTTACATGTAATAATTATTTTTTATCTAATTTTATATTAAAAAAATATGTAATCAGAAATAGCTCTGCAAAGCAATCAATGCGTTTTCAAACTGCGATCTAACTGTTTGAACAGTCATGAGTCACCCAGCCATGTTTTTAGGTCCACTTCCCCCCAAAAAAAGCATCAACTTGATCAGCGCCCTGGTGACCCATCCGGTTGTATCAGCAGACTAGTCAGCAGGTCACAGGTCAGATACTAAATCACTACTTGTGTTTTTGAACCATTTCCATTATTGATAAATAATAATTTTCATTAATCACCACTTGCTTTTAATATGAAATATTTAATATTAGAGACATGCCAATTTTCTGTAAATTTTTTGCAAATTGATTCATTTTTTATTTTATTTGTGACAACAGCGACCATGTTTTAAGACTTGAATGAAGATTAGAAAAGTGACCATTAATCACTGACAATACATATCTTGTAGTGTATATATATATATTAAAGGAATGTGGTCAGTCAACAATCCCTCCATTCAGACACGTGGCACTCCAATTTTTTAGAAAAAAGGATCTCAAAAGTGGTTAATTCCACTTTCAAATAGAATAACTACCTTAGAAGTGGTTTATTCAAACACATTCAATCCACTTTGAAGCGATACAGACATGGCTATTTATAAAAAAAAACGCAAAAAACTAAAAATAAATTTATCAAATAAATAGTAAATACCAATTAAATTGGATTACTGTTTACAAACAAGACCTCATTTAATTTCTTAAATTAATAGTGATTTTCAAACAAAAATAAGTCATAATACATTGTGAATTACAAAGATGTAAGACCCATATTAATTTTTCTAATTTATTTTTTTTATAATTAAATTGTAAATTTCAAACTAAATGCTACTGTAGTTGTAGTTGCTCTGTACTTAGTACGGGTCATTCTCTAGTTAAATAAACAAAATAAACACAAATTTTATTGTGGCTTAAATGGTAATATGCAATTCTTTGTAAATAAGAAGTGAGTTGAACTCCCCTAATATTAATTTTATAATACATTATGAAGTGGTGGCCCAGGTGGGTTGTTGAAAGCCAGCGGGGTCACTAAAACATAGCTAGTGCTTAGATGGTTTGCTTGGGTTAATAGTGGATCAGACGATTTGGGTAGTAGTAAGAAATGATTTAAGCACTCACGGTTTAACAGTGTATATGGCAATAAGGATTGGTGAAACAGGATTCATGTAACTGACCCCATATAGTTGGGAAAAGGCATGGATGATGATGGTTTTTGGGAAAACTAAAATCTAGGATTGAAAATTTCATATTTCCCTCTGGTTTCTAAGTCCGACAATCCAACCATCCAGTCTAGTCTGAGTCTTACAAGATTAACTAAGGGTTGAATCAGTTGAACCACTGACCTGCCAGATTCTGTTTCTGGGCTGTTTTTTGAAAGTCTGCTACAAAGGAATAGATAGATACCTATGATGCCCAAATGCAAATACAGACATGGACCTAGGTACAAGTATGGACATCCCATTTAGTATGCTTATATCATCCTTTCATACTAAACTAATTTTTAAAGTGTCAATTTTACAAACTTATATTTACTAAATGCAATTGGAATTTTAATATATACAAAGCATGAAAGTGCTCCACAATATTCATCATCATATGATACAAGTTTCTACTATGTCTCGTATCAGCATGATGCCCAAATGCAAATAACCCAACCTGGATTTTCAGTGGGCTCAGGCTGGGCCAAGCAGTAGCATAAATACCCAAGCCCAAAAGCGGGAACCCTAAATCAACACTAAATCTATGCTTAAATTGCCTAAATTAAGCATACTAGCCTGGTCAAAAGGAAAACCTATGTATGTAATAAACAAACATTAATTTAAATTTTCTTGAGTGATCAAAATTTGGACATGCAGACTAACCTGGCTCTTCTTTGTGGGAATGGTTGTATTTCGGTTGATCAACCTAGTGAAGATACCACCAAGAGTCTCAATACCAAGGGATAGGGGAGTAACATCTAAAAGCAGCAGCTCCTTAACATCACCACGAAGGATGCCACCCTGAATTGCAGCTCCCATAGCAACCGCCTCATCTGGATTCACCCCTTTGCTTGGACTCTTGCCAAAGATCCCTGCAACTACTTCTTGTACCTTTGGCACACGGGTCATTCCTCCAACCAGAAGAACTTCATCCACATCCTTGATGGATATGCCAGCATCCTTCAAACAATTCTTACATGGGTTTCTGGTCCTCTCAACCAAGTGGTTAACCAAACTCTCAAACTTTGATCTAGTCAATGTGATGTTCATGTGCTTTGCACCTGATGCATCAGCAGTGATGAATGGCAGGTTGATTTCAGTCTGGGATGTGGATGAAAGTTCTATTTTAGCTTTCTCCGCTGCTTCTCGAAGTCTCTGCAGGGCCAACCTGTCCTTTGAAAGATCAATCCCTTCTGTTCTTTTGAACTCGCTCACCAGAAATTCTAACAGAGCATTGTCAAAGTCCTCCCCACCCAAGAAAGTATCACCATTTGTTGCTTTGACCTGAAGGAGGAGAAAGATTTGAGAGAAATAAAAGAGATGATAAAATCCTAAATTGGGAGAACCAAAAGGAAAGAGATGAATTAAGTACCTCAAAAACACCATTTGAGATTTCTAGAATAGAAACATCGAAAGTTCCACCACCAAGATCAAAGACAGCTATTAGACCCTCTTTGTTATTCAAGCCATATGACAATGCAGCAGCTGTTGGTTCATTAATAATTCTCTGTACATCTAGACCAGCAATTCTTCCTGCATCCTTTGTTGCTTGTCTTTGTGCATCATTGAAATAAGCTGGGACAGTAATCACAGCTTTGGAAACAGACTTCCCAAGGTAAGATTCTGCAGTTTCTTTCATCTTAGTCAGAACAAAAGCCCCGATCTGGCTTGGCGAGTACTGTTGTCCGTTGGCCTCAACCCAGGCATCACCATTAGGAGCCTTAACTATCTTGTATGGAACCATCTTCATTTCTTTCTGTGTCTGAGGGTCATCAAACCTTCTGCCAATAAGTCGTTTAGTTCCAAATAAAGTATTCGTAGGATTTGTCACAGCCTGACGTTTGGCAGGAGTTCCTACAAGGAGCTCACCCTTCTGGTTGAAGGCAACCACAGAAGGTGTAGTCCGAGCTCCTTCAGAATTTTCAATAACTTTTGCAGTCTGCACCAGAAAATTTGCAGTAATCAGGAACATGAAAATAAAATAAAATAAAATAAAACAAAACAAAAAAACAAAAGTAAGAATCAGATAAAGCTCCATGAAAAGAAATGAAACATCTTATTTAGGATGTTATAGAAAATCTAACAAGTGAATCTTTCAGGACGAAATTCAACCTTTCCTTCCATAACTGCAACGCATGAGTTGGTGGTACCCAAGTCGATACCAATAACATCATTCCCAGCAGGCCTTGAGCTGGATCGTTACAAAAATCATCCCCAGTTAACAAAGAAGCGCATGATTAAAAGCAATAACGCAACCAAACCCAGTAGAAAATACCTGAATGGTCTGGACAAATTTGCCCACTTATAACCCAATGCAGCACTGGTCCATGAGCTCTTAGCACTGCCAGTCAACTGCACAGGACAACCAAAATAGAGGGAAAAAAATGTCAATGAACAAGTTATTCAAGTTTCCCCAGTTGGTTCAAGACGAACGATGTTTTATAAAAGTTAAAGTTTCATGTTCAGAATGATGTATTAGAAATTTAATTGATAAAAACGAGAATAGTCTAAATCTTGTCACCTAATGCTATCTTCACTTGGTTGACTAAAATCCGTTCAATAATGCTAATGACCAAATGTTCAGTTACTATTTATATCCAATGGAACTGGATGGTTTAATACAGTAGTGCATAGGAATTGGCTTCAGTAATGCAACATAAACTTTTGTTCACCGCTAGCCAAATAATAACATACTACCTTCTTTTTATTTAACTCCTACCTCTTAGATGAATCTCTTTTTTTATTTTCATTACTTCACGTTAATTTTTCCCGTTTTGATTCTTCTAATGCATTTTTAATTTCTATTCGTGTAATTGTAAGAGAAAAAAAAATAACGGGAAAAAATAACGCGTAGTAATGAAAATAAAAAAAGTGATTCATCTTAGAGGTAGGAATTAAATAAAAAGAGACATTTTTTATCAGTCTGTGATTTTGGGACACAGAAACATCAACAGCAGCATCAATACTTTCTTCAGTAAAAAAAAAATCCCCTAAGGGATACTATTATCAATCAAGGAAAAGGAGCTTCATCATCACTGCATTATTAAAAAAAAAATCCATTGCTAAAAGAAAAAAGAAGAATCAATTACAACTCACTTTTACAAAGCCCTATGTCCTTATCCCAATTATATGAAAATCAAGAAAACTATAAGCAATTTGAAGCTTCTGACTAAATTTTGAAAAAATAAAGCCAATTCCAATTAACAGAATACAATACTGATATGGATCAGATAGCCTATCTCGCTAACAAGTGAAAACCAAGCAATCACACAACACGAAGAAATGGTTACTCGTGAGATGAAAACAATTCGAGGACTTGGTCGAGAAGACATACGGATCCATAAGCAGAAAGATAAGATGAACGCTTCAACGATCTAAGAAGAACCGAAGTCGCCATACTGTTCCTCCAGGCGGTTCAAGGTTTTAGATGTTCTACGGTTTTCGTTTTCTTTTTCCTACAAAACCAAAAGTTCACAATAAAAAACCTATCTTTATAATTTAGGCGCCAAATGAATCCGGCAAAAGCCTTCAACTTCTGGAAATATTTCTCTAGCGAAATAGGGAAACTCGAAGAGCAATCCTCTCAACTGGAAAAAGAGGATTAACGAACCTCCGAGAGTTGGACTAGACGAGGTTTAAGCTTCTTTACAAAATCAGTTATTAAATCACAGAAATGAAGGTTTAGGGTTTTGGCGCGAAGAGAGAGAGAGGTGTGAAAGAGAAAACAAGAAGAGAGAAGAAGCTTCTGGAGAAGATACACGCTTCTCACTGTCGTCTCGTTCGAACTCGAAGGTTTCCTGAACCTGTAAGCATAGTATAGTAAATGACTCTTCTGACCTTACTATCATCGTTTTCCTTGACGTTCTTCTGCCAAAATTTGTAATTTTACAAAACTAGGATTATTGGGCTGCAAGTTCGAGAGAACTTTTCTTTCGACAGATAACAGTTGTAATTAGTGGTCGAAGCCCTTCCTAATCGATCCGAATCCGATTACGACGTCGCCATTGATTTTCCCATGTACGACTTGTGTAAGGTCTTTACTTTGTAATACGTGGAAGGATGACGTGGCGATTGAATAATCTGTTGGTGCGTATCACCAACTAAAACCCATCGGCATTTTTCTTAAACTCATCCTCATTTACCATTTTACCCTTTATTATTTTCTGTCCATTTTGCAATACCAAAATTACCCCGTCGTTATCAACCCAAAACCCAAGCATTAGCTGCTGCTTTCTTCCTCCTTCGGCCGCTGCTTCCCCTTTGTTTGAGATTGAAGAACAGGATGCGTCTCTGAGAAGAACAGTCCGCAACTCCCCCGTAATTATTCAACCCAAAACAGCCGCTGGTTTCTTCCTCCATCGGCCCCTGCTTCCCCTTTGTTTGAGATTGAAGAACAGGATGCGTCTCTCAGAAGAACAGTCTGAGAAAAAGAACAGTCTGCAACTTCTGAGAAGAACTCTCGTACCTTCGTCTGATAAGAAGAACGGTCGGATGCTCATCAAGACTGTTCCCTTCGTCTGAGAAGAAGGGCAGTCCGGATACAGTCCGCAACTTCTCACCGGCCGCTGCTTCTCTCATCGTTTGAGAAGAACGATCGGATTACTGACTTCAGTGTAGTGGGATTAATGTTGATCATTGCCATCAGATTTGAATCAAACTGAATCATATTTTTGCCTCTCTTTTTGTATGGACTGGAGAATCCACGCTGCTAACTCAGTTGCAGATCTACGATTGTGAGGCACCACCTTGATTACTCTTGTCTGCTGATCACTACTCTGACTCTGGAGAACTAGATTCTGAACCTGCACAGCTGGAGACACGGGAAAAAGAGGAAGTGGATCTCTTCCTTCGGCAACATTATTTGCCCCAGTGCTCCGTGTCCTCTCACAAGGACGGATTGTTGTGCTCCCTTGGAGTTCACTATCTATGGACATCTGAAACTTCCAATTTGCATCCCTACCCCTGTGAAAAACAATGCTAACATAAGTTTAAAAGCAATAAGTTACATAAACAGTCATAAATCAAGAAAATAAAAGTTGTGGTCTTAAGGAGGAATATATCTTGAGCTCAGTGAATTGGAGAATTGAATACTACTTTTGGGTGGAACCATAAGCCATTAGTTCTATGACTATGCATTTATCAATGATTAATATAGGAAGAAAGGAGACCACATGGAAGTTCATTGGAGCAAGTCTCTCCACAAATATATTTCTTATGAAGCTCCACGGTGCAATGAGTTGAGAATGCAATTTCAATTTTGAATGTTCATTTGTCCATTCTGAGCACCCCTACAGGGACTTGAGGCAATATAAAAGCTGCCCAAATTGGAGATATGACTATTGGAACAAGGGCATTGCGGCCACTTTATACACTGAACTATATAAACACATTTCTGATGTACACAACCTATTTCTCTTTTACAGTGAAATTATCCCCATCTTGTGCAACAAATGTGCTAATTTAACAATCCTTACCAGATTACTTTCTACATTGACTACAAAGGACAATAATTGGTCAAGCAACAACATTAATCATCCTTTGGACAGGAACATATAAATTGACACTTTAGCAGAAAATATAGCAAGACTGCAAGGCTCTAGAAGGCAAAGCCTGAGATGGGGAAACTAGATGCGATTAAAAAATTTCCCTATGGTATTGGCTGAAACCATCTTCTGAACACTTTTGACATTTAGTCAAAGTAAAAGAGGATTAAACAAGCAGTGACCATACAAGTAGATGTCTGGATGGAATTAAATGAACATGGATCAGAAAGTTCAAAACACCTTGCTTCCGTTTCCGTTCTATACCAGTGATGAACCTCCAACCCTAACCTTCAAAAGAGTCTCTTAAAGCAGTGAGATACTCTGGGTTGAGAGAAAGAACATTCTGTTTTTTTTTTTTAACTGGAGAGGATAGATCTCATTCCCATTTAATTCTTTCATCAATCACATGTGACTAAGAAGACCAAGAAAATTTTCGTTCACATCTAATTAGTCCATCATGTGTGACTAAGAAGAACAAAAAAGGGTAAAACATAAAACAATGTTGATTGCCTGGAGAAACAGAAAAAGTAACTACCAAGTTTCAGAATTGAAGACCATGTTCCCTCGCAGCATTAGCAAAGGCTTCAACACGCCCATGGTAAGGGTAATCACACCGGTCAAATGCTACCTTTGTGATTCCTTTCTCCAAACAGTTCTTAGCAATGATTTCACCAACCCTCTTTGCCACTTCAACTGTAGGTTCAGAAGAATAATCAATTTCTTCAGATATGGGTTTCTGCATTGTTGAAGCTGAAGCAAGGGTGTGCATCTTAGTGTCATCGATCACCTGGACATAGATATGCTTGTTGGAGCGAAAAACAGACAACCTTGGCCTCTCTGGTGTCCCTTCAACTTTCTTTCTAATACGGGCATGTCGAGCAAGCCTGTCTTCCCTCCTGGTTGTGGCCTTTGCTTCAATAACCAGAGATGGACTTGCTTTCGCTGCTACGAATTTGGGTCCAAGAGTGAGTTGTTGTGAAGAAGCGAACGCACTCTGAAGGAAGGAAAGAGAACAAGGCATGATTTCTCCTCTCTCTCTTTCTCTCACTCTCTCGCTCAGAGTACTCTCCGGTCTCGACACTCTCGCTCACTCGGCTTGCTATGATGCCATGCTATGATGCCATTTTGGGCGCTTAAGGGCATTTCGGTAAAAAAAATGGTTTAACAGGTTAAGTCACCATTCAGGGACAGTTTAGTCATAAAACATTCATTTAGACTGACGTAGACAATTTGAGTCATTTAACTTTAACGGTGGTGTAACCTACGGTGAGTTTTGAAAAATAAAATCTCACAAAATTGTGATAAGTTTTAAGAGAATTCGAAAAAATTGATGGTGGGTTTTGGACAATTTCCCCTTTTTAAAACGTCCACTTTTCAAAACTCATCCGTCCGAAAAGCGTTAATGTTTATGGACAGAAATTATCCATGTCAGCATAAATACAATTTTTGCGATCAAAATACCCTTAAACAGCGAATCAACCTTATTAAACATAATTTTATTTTATGGACAATCTACTGTTCATCGTCCCGAACAGCGGCGGTGATCAGCGATCTTCCCCCATCCCTTCTCTCCCCCATCATCATTCCTTATTTTTCTCTCAGTTTCTCTCTCCCTCTCTCTTCCTAACCTCCATCGAGCTGAAACGTCAATCGAAAGCACTGTTTTTCGTCTTCAACTTCGAACTCGAACAAGTTGTAGCGGTAAAACTTCTCTCCTATTCTCACTCATCTCCAACATAAATCTAACCATTTTCTTCCCTCACTCTCTCCCTTCACCCCTTTACCGCTTCAGGCTTCTCCAATCATCCATCAACTTACCTAGAACAGAATCTACTGTAGCAACCGTCGTTCGAGCTTTCGTCCTTAATCGGCTTACGAAACTCGTACCAGCTTTTGTTGTTTGAGCTTCCACTAAGCGTCTAGTCGCAATCCACGGAAACCATCGCTATTTGAGGAAAAATCGATTGAAATT
This sequence comes from Nelumbo lutea, assembly GCF_056320005.1. Taxonomy (NCBI): domain Eukaryota; kingdom Viridiplantae; phylum Streptophyta; class Magnoliopsida; order Proteales; family Nelumbonaceae; genus Nelumbo; species Nelumbo lutea. The sequence continues at coordinate 19,067,487 of NC_142688.1, forward strand.
CCCCTGGGTGTTTGACTGCCAGTTTTATGTTTTCGAATTAAAGAAATATGAATTAAGTAATTACTTGCTGTAAAATCGTCCTCTGAAGTTCTTGGGATGAACTTCAATCTTGCCTCTGAAAAATTCCCATGTGTCCTTTGATCGTTAATCGGCGCCGTTTTTGGTATCTTGCCTCTTAAAATGATTGTTTTTTTATTTGGAAAATTTAAACTTTAAATTGTATCTCTTGATCGTGATCATTAATCTCATCAACGATGATTAATGATTAATAATATATCAAAATCAAATCAGCAAAGTACACTGCACTATACATGCACCCACGTGCGTTGCGTGATATCAAACTCTCATAAGCTCATTTACTATTTCTAAGAATTGTAAATCAGTTTATATTGAAACAATGAAAACAAAACTTATAATTTTCTAATGGAATAATTAAAAACTGAGTTTTATGAAAAAAGAAAAGCTAATTTTTCAATTAAATATGCAAATATAATTACTAATATAATTGATCAATCGAATTCATCAAATTTAATTTCTTATGAGATTAAAATCCAATAATATCTTTTTTAAAATACCTTGTAGAAAATAATACAAAAAATATAAACTGCATTTCAGAAGAGTTGAACTGCACCACTGAAGTTAGAAGAAGCCGCGCGTGACTGATCGACGGGAACCCATTAACGGTACTGAAGTTACACGAAACGTAAACCCTCCGGTGCAAAGAGATAGGATTGAGTTCAGTAGATCACTATCGGTGCAAAGAGATGGCTTTGGGTCGAATATATAAAAGGTAAAATAGTATTTTAACAGTCGTTAGTTTGTTTAACACCAAGTTACTGACATGTGAAAGCGTCTCACCTTTTCACAACTGAGTGTAAATAGTACCCATTATTCACCCTAAAAAAACTTCAATTTCACATGATAATGAAACCTTTGACAATGCTCAAGTGGCTAAGTTGATTTATTCATCGTTTTATCTTTTAATGTATAAAATATTTTAAATTTAAGTGTTAATTTCTTAAACTATCCTTACGGTTTAGCTAATTCATTAAATATATCCTTACTATTTGAAATTTGACTAACGCTACAGTTCTTCCTCGTCACAAAGCCTCCCTGTGTATGCTGCCATCCACCCTTCCGAGAACCCAGTTTGATTTGTCTCAGGCCATTGATGTAGAATCCCCACACCCGAAAACTCCTCGACAAAGATGCCCCCGACCCCAACGAGTCTCTGTCTCTTCTCCGAGATTATTACCTGGTTCCGTCACTAACCCCTGCCATCGCCTCGACAGTGGCACCTAGAAAACCCTTGCAACCCATGTCAACCTTCGATTCCTCCATGGCTCTGATGTGGTGCTGCTCCTGACGGCTCTGTTCTTCATGGGTTTCTTTTACGTCGACATCCGCCACTTCGCGGGGGAGAACGCCTTGGAAAAAATTCTCAGAGGAACCGAATTGTTCCTGTACCCCTCTTCTGTAGAAGGCTTCACTGGATCACCATTGAGCTCCTTGGACGACTCTGTTCCTACAGATTGTACCAAGTTGTTCTTGGACTCCTTTTCTGTCGCAGGTTTTACTAGGTAACCAGTAGGTTCCTGTGTTCTTACAGATGGTAGCAAAATGTCATTCAGCTCCTCGATGTCCGCGAGTTTCCCAATATCAATATGGGCTCCACCTCAAGAAGACGTTCTACCAAATCGCTCGTCGGCTCCTCTTTGATTGAAGATTTCACCTCATTGTTTCCTCTTATGCCGCAAGACCCAGATCACGGACCAGAGATCTCAGACCTTGTGCATTAAATTAGTTGGTCTGGATCACCGGTTGTAAATGCACAAGAGAAGAATAGATCACCGGTTGTAAATGTAGCTGGAAAAACTACTGGTAAATTAGGGCAACTGTTGTAAATTAGAGAAACCGGTGATCTGTTCCCAACTGTTGTAAATGCACACTATGAACAGATCATTGATTTAATGCACACTGTGATCTGGTCTGATTTGAAAGAGAAGAGAACAACTGGTAAATTAGGGCAACCAAATAAACACTGTGAACCATCTTCCCAACTGTTGCAAATGCACAAGAGAAAAACCAACCTCCGGCCGGTTCAATATTTAACATTCATCGTGAAGTTTGATCTCTCTCTTCTTCCTGGGTGACGGCAGCGGCACTGTCCTGTAACTCCACCCGCTGCTCTGCAGCTCTACCCAGAAGCGACAACATCTAAACTCGAAGGGTTGTTTAGTCATTTTGCATATTAAAAACTTTACCCTAAATTTAATAATTAATCCAACTTCATTTTCATCAATTAAGACCTCATGGACTGTTTGGCGCATGAAGCTCAAGTTTGTCGGAGATCCTTCCAATGAGTTTAGGTAATTTTCCTTGGGCCTTAGCTTACATCAGTTTTGCTGATATGTGGGGACGTTCTACCCCTTTTGTGTAGCCCCTATCATTGTATAATTAAAAAAAAAAAAATCTCACCACCACCTTCATCCCGCCTGGGGGGTTATGGTTTGGGGGATGGGCTACCCCCGTTGTGTAGCCCTTCAGAAGATATAAAAAACAAAATCATTCAGTTCAGTCAATGGGATCATTAGCCCAAGGATTAATTTGGAGCACCATTGAAGTACACAATTGCAGCTCCACATTCACCCACTCACCACACGGCTAAAATCTGCTAATCATTTGATAAATAAAAAGAAAGAAAAACAAAAACAAAACAAAACTATGCCCAACTAAAGATCAAGGGTTTATATATTGACAGAAGAAATTACAACAGAATGTGAATGTGCTTTTTACATTTAAATCTCATGTAACAAGTCTGATATTCTGCATTAATCTAAAACTAATAATAAACATCAAATCTAAGTTTCTGAAGTTTGTGCATTCCTTATTCTCCTTCAAGGTTTCATGCCATTAATTTCTTCTTCGCCATGAAGATCCACTTCCAAACTGGATATGGGGGTATAATGTGAACTTACTAGAAGTAGGGATCGACTGATCTCTTTACTCTTTATGTCAAAAACTACAATTTGCCCTTTTCTTTTCGCCTACACAACATACTTGGATCTCCCTAACAATTTCTTCTCTCCTCTGCAACAAACTGAAGACAGAGTAGAAGAAGCACAAAAGTTTCTTGACAGATGAGTTCCAAACCAAATAACCACATTTATGGAACTTCATATGAACCGTCTCCAGAGGATTACTCTTGCCAATAGTTTACAAACAGGAGAGAGGAAGCGCAACATCTCAGAACTCCTTTGGTTCAGTTTCTTCTTTTGTCTCTGAGCTTCGGCTCAAGTACTCCTCTTCAATAGTTTCCTTGAGGATGAAAAGTCTCTGGATAACAACTGGTTGAGTCATCTGCCTGGCCTCCCTAATGTCAGAATCTTCTTTATTCAAGTGATATGCATCAAGCATGATTTTAATCCATTTATGTAGTTCCTTGGGAGTACTGCACCACAAAAATGAACGAAAGTGATAAAAATTCAACACAATAATTAGCATTCCCTCACAAATGGAAGAGACATATTTCTGTCAGCAACATTAGTCAAAACTAATCTCTTTCAGAATATAGATATCACATTTCCTGTAACCACCATCGCAGGACAAACCCGAGACCCCCAGTAATTTTTTAACACACCAGTGTTTTAATCAAACACCCGTTTGATGTGATATTTTATCTTTTTCAACAAACAATGGTGTGTTCAAAAATCATTGGGGGTCTCAGGTTTGTCCTGTGACAGTGGTCGCAGGAAACATAATCTCCAGAATATGGCCACTTATGCAATGATCATGATTTCAGGAGTGGGGGTGGGTAACTGGGTATAGGTGTGTTCTCTTACGTGTATAGAGCATTGGGATCCTTAGCTTCATGTTCACCTCCAGGAGAGAAAGCAGAAGCCAATGCTGAAAATCGCTCTTCAGGATCTATGATGTTCAGCAGATGTTTGAGTAGCTTTATCTCCTTTGGTGCAATGCTTTTAAGGCTGCTCTTTGTGGTTTTATATATGTGATACATAATCTCTTTGACCTGCCGATAAGTTTCTAAATTATAAGTTTTAATCCACTGGAAACCACCACAAGCACCACTACCAACAACAATAATTAGCTAGCAGCATGGTATGCACACACATACAAACACCATCAACGACCAAAATACTAGCAGCCTGATGTCAACCAGAGCACTTAGGGATATATCAGGTATCCTTATAGAAAGCCAACTTCGGTATCTAAAATTTTTCAATGGCACTATTAATTATCTATGTTGCCAGACAAACAGAAATATGTCAATTAAACAGATATATTTCCCTGTAAAACAAGTGGCACATTGAACATTCACATAGAAATCTGCATACATGTAAATTCTGTTTAATTCTTCAACCAAAAAAAATAGTTGATTCTGTTTAGTTCAGAAGATACACTTATATAGTAGGTTACCAACAGATCCATAGGTTTCACAAAGAAACAGAAGTGGCAGGCAAAAGTTAGAATATCATGATGGAGCACATATCAGCAATCCTAACAAAAATCCAGAATCTATTATTACAGCATATTTTCCTAGTATGGACATTTGAAGCAAAGGAAGCACCAACTGTCATTGGAGATAATATATTTTTTGTCTACCAAAGGAAGTGTCATGTCAAGTTGGACAAGTTGTAGATTAATTTCAATTTATGAAGTTGTTACAATATGTATACCTCATTTTTCATGGTCGTAGATTCTTTTGCTGAAGCCCAAGCACTATTTATCAGTAGGATCAAAGAAGAATCAAGCTCTTTTGCCTTGGCCAGGCTTTTGATCTTTTCACATGCCACATCCAATGAAGGAGAGTTGAGTATATCATCAAACTTTGCTTGAGCAGCTTGTAACATCTCCACATTCTCCATTGTGTTATCATATGCACAGACTGCAGACAGACATCTGGCTCCAAGTCTAGACATTGCTGTTCAAACAAGACATATATGGGGAAAGTAAGGACAAGAAATGTGCCAATTTCAAGTTTCAAAAGCAGAAATAGGCCATCTTTACAAGATAACTGGTACCCATGTAACACCGCAGAGGGAGAGAGAGAGAGATGTTACAAGATAACTGGAATAATGAATATTCAACTGAACTCAACAAAGCTTTACCAAAACATTTGGGGTTGGCCACATGAATCCTGTTTTGTTATCGCTCTATCAAAAGCCATGTCTCCAGACAGATTGTAAGTCCTTGGATCATTTCTTGTTACCTTGACCCATGCAACCTAAACAGGTTGGTGAGGTATCAAAATAGCTACAAAAGTATAGCTTGTAAATGAGAAACATAGCTCACTGACTAGTGACTCAGGAATGACTGAGAGACCCAGGAGTTGGGGCATCTCGATTATTATTGAGGAATTTAGAAATCAGCAGAGCTCCATTTGTTGCACAGAAAATAAAGGAAAATAAATGATTTCTTGAAATTTGCTATTTTGCGGTCTTCGGTTGGATATAAATAGCTATGGAAAACGAACATTTTCCAAAAAGTGAGTACTAATTTTAGGAAATATTCCTTCTAATTTTCTATAATTCTATTTAGTCATTTCCCTAACAGAAAATGGTCCTCTAGAAATATGATTTTTTTCCTGTTAGGTATCATTTTCCAAGAAATCATTCTTTTCCTTCATTATATATGTAAGTATAATCAAATGTGGTCTGAAAGAAAAACAAGGGAGAGAACATTTTTAAGGTAACAGTATATGGAAACCTCTCTGTTCTGAAAGTAGCATCCCCCTCCTCCTCCTTTCACATTCATGCTCCAATTATTACAAGTTAAGGAATAAAGGAAAGAAAGAAATTTGTAAAAATGATACAGTAAGTTAATTAGGTTTGAATAAAAAAATGAGTATGATGATGATGAAATATAACTCTATTTTCAGAAATACCACAGACAGCAACATAAAAAGAAGAAAAGAAACATGGCCATGCATGTTAATATCTATTGATCTTTTATTTTTTATGTTGGAGACTGGGGAAGGAAGGTAGCATTTATGTTAAGATTAAGGATTCTGCTGGATGTTCCTGTCAGGCAGACATGGACATTCTTCTGTGGTTGCTTGGAACCTCCCATTTACTGGATCCTTGAGTTGCATGTGTTTATGAATCCAACTGGTTTGTAGAACATGTCTAGTGCCAGTTTGTGAGTCAACACAAACTGAACATTTTTTGGTAGTACAAGAAAGACCAACTACACTACACTTCATGGGGAATAACTTGACTTGAAAGTCCTTTGATCACAATGCGACTTAAGTCCCTGCAGGTCTCATCGTTAACTTTGATGTCTTCATTAGCTTCTTTGAAACTGTTGGCAATCAGATCAGCAGAATGGATTCTTTCCTGGTACTTATGGCTGGTCCATACCTGAATGTTGTTCTCCATCTCCCAAGCAAGCTTCCAGATGTCCTCAATTTTTTGATACATTCTCCAAGGGATTGAGGTACTTCCTAAGAGGCACACTATGACTTGAGAATCTTCTTCAGCTATATATTTCAAATTCCTTTTATCTTTTCTAAATTGATAGCTTCCAAAGCCACTTTGGCTTCTGCAACATCTCTGCATTGACTTTCTCAAAAACCTTTGCATGAGATCCTCAAACCATTAACAGTGTCTGTGGCATCTCTTGCTATTATACCTGTGGCCACATATCCATTCCTATCAAAGTTCTGTTTTAGGAGCAATCCATCCAATCATTTTCTCTTTTCTACTACAATTCCAACTTTGCACATCAGCCTGTTGGGCTTGTAGAAATTCAGTAAGGGATTTGTAGGCTTTGTCAATAATTTCAGTTGGCCTAGGATCCCATCTTTGGAAGGTTTGCTCATTTCTATTTAGTAATTTGACCTACAATAAGAAAGCGATATTCTCCCACATCCCATCTTTCCTATAGGTGTTGCTCATTCTGATCCAATAGTCGATTATGTAACCATCCTCATGCTCGTTTTTGTTTTCTAAAGGTAAATATGAAACCCAGAAAGGTTGTTTGAGCAGACCCTTTATTTGACAGGAACTAAATGCACCTCTGTTGCTTTGTTTTGCATAATTTTGTCTTTAACAGTTTAGCTAAATAACTTGCATAGAAATATTAAAACAAAAAAAAAAAAAACTAATGATCAAAATACCTATCTGTAGACCTGACTTGGCAATCAGTGGGAATTCTCAGTGTCTTAGAATATTTGTTATCGAAAAATAAGCAAAGCTAGAGTATTGCTGCAACAAAAATCAACAAGGATTCTACAAACTCAATGCGCTAATATTAGGACTGCAAACATCATAGTAGGTCTAATAACTAATATTGAGCTGAAGCTACCATCAAAAGGTCCTCAGTATATTACCATCACGGTCTTCGAGGCTGTCATAGGTCTCTGACAGTAGAGTGAGGTGACGGAAAAACTCTCCAGTAAAGTCTTTGCGCCTTCTTGCTACAACTGCATTAACGTCTGTTGGGTTTTCCTCTACCTCTTTGAGAAGATTAGTGTGTTTTTCCATTTCATCATCAATCTGCAATTCTCGCTCATAGAAAGCAGGAATAATAGAGCAAGACAAAAGCAAGTATAACAAATTAAGATACACAACGAAAAAACAGTTAGTTAAATAATCAAACAGATGCAATAGACAAAAGAAAAAGCATTACATGAGAAGAATAGATAATACCTTCTTCACCTTTCTCCGTAGTACCATCAGTCTTTGTTTCATATCTGGATCATTCTCAGAATCAGCCCGTGCCTGACACCGATAATAGAAGCTTTCCCTGTACTTTTTCCATTCCTCCCTGAATACCAAAAGCTTCCTCCAGTCCTTCGTTTGGGGTCTCTCGTTCATGAAAACATCAATCATCTTATCACAAAATTGAGTAATAGTGTACCCTTCTGCAACTTCAACCTCTACTTGGGCAGTGCCAGCGCTGCTTGCTGGAGGATCTGCACATGGTTTTGGGGAATACATATGAAAACGACATGGACAACAATCATAACCTCCCATAGAACACAAAAGACGGGGATTATAATAGTCTTGGCCTTTTCATGTTCATGAAACAGAATAGGGAAAACAGCCGATACATTCAGCTTAAGCGGATACCCATGAATTAAAATAAGAAGCAAAATACTTATCAAAATTAATCAAATAACACAAACAAGAGGAAGTGAACGAAGAACTTATGAAATAAAAAGAAGTAAAGTTTTCTGTTAATTGCATTACACGCAATTTAGAAAAATTAAACCTGCTACTGGAATAAGGCAACCCAACACATAATGAACAAACAACTGTACAAGCTAAATGACAAGTACTGAAATAAGGATAGAAGCAGAGAGAGAGAGAGAGAAGAGAAGAGCAAGGCTTCGCTCACAACCAATTACTTACAGGTTCTGAACCTGGAGAGTATGATTTTAGGGTTGAAGCTGTGATTTCTTCTTCTTCCTTTGCTGTCTCTTGGTCCGACAAGCTTAATGGGTGCAAGAAGAGAAGTAGAAGAGATGGGGAAGAACCTTAGTTTAGAGGAGAAAAGAGCATTGTCCAATAGGGAGGTTTTGGAAGACAGAGATATGTCAAGGCCTAATACGTTACTCATGGCTCCCTGATAACTTTGACCAGAAAGTAAAAGAAGAGATGATTATCTTCAAGATTTTTGAAGATGGCTTCTCTGAGCAGTGGCAAGAGATTCTTGATTTTAGTTTAGGCTGGAGGGGAGTGATGTGATCACGCATTTGTAAAATTGAAAACACCATTTTCTATCTTTAATGCCTGTAGCTCAGTGGATAGGGCGTCTGTTTCCTAAGCAGAAAGTCGTAGATTCGATCCAGCGCATTTAATTGGTTTTTTAGCCTTTTCACCGGAGGCGTGGTCATTTTTTTCCAGGAAAATTGTCGAAAATTCATCATAAATTTTTAACATTACTCTTAAATTCACCACAACTTTTCAAAATATCTAAAATTCACCGTATCAATAAGTTTTTATTTTTTAAAACCCATCTTCCCTTAGTGCATCATTAATACTTCTTAAAAGAGGTGTTCATATCAGCATAAATAACAATTTTCATGACCAAATTACATTTGAATTGTGAGTTAGAGGAAAAACGGTCTTTTTCAGTTCTCAATTTTCTTGTTTTTTTTCTTTTGCATTTTTAGCGTTTTGTTATAATTTCCAATGTTTTTATAATTTCTTTTTTTTACATTTTTCTATTTTTTACAATCTATAAATTTTCCTGTATTTTTGTTATTTATTTACAACTTTTATTTTTTTATTTTTTTTCAATTTCTATAGTTTCTATAATTTGAAAATAACTTTTTTATTTTGTTTGCAATTTCTATAATTTTTTACATTTTTTGTAATTTTTATGTATTTATATATTTTATATTTGAAAACATTTTATTGAACTTTTTCCTTTTTTTCATGTCTAAATATTAAAATGGTAATATATTAATACAATTTTATTGTTGGCGCTTGTAGCTCAGTGGATAGAGCGTCTGTTTCCTAAGCAGAAAGTCATAGGTTCGATCCCTACCTGGTGCGTTTAATTGTTTAAAACGATTTAGCTTTTACCCTTACCAAGTCCAAAAGTTTTGGTTTCAGTCTTTTCATTTCTAGGGAAATTGTCTAAAATTCACCATGTCAATAAGTTTTTATTTTTTTAAACTCAGCTTCTGTTAGTGCATCATTAATACTTCTTAACAAAGGTGTTCATATCAGCATAAAATAACAATTTTCATGACCAAATTACCTTTGAACGGTGAGTTAGAGGAAAAATGGTCTTTTTCAATTCTCGATTTTCTTTTTTTTTTTGCATTTTTAGTGTTTTGTTATAATTTCCAATGTTTTTTTCACATTTTTCTATTTTTTACAATCGATAAATTTTCCTGGATTTTGTTATTTATTTACAATCTTTGTGTTTTTCTACAATTTTTATTTTTTATTTTGTTTTTCAATTTCTATAGTTTCTATAATTTGAAAATAATTTTTTTTTATTTTGTTTGCAATTTCTATAATTTTTTATATTTTTTGTAATTTTTATGTATTTATGTATTTTATATTTGAAAACATTTTTTGAACTTTTTCCTTTTTTTCATGTCTAAATATTAAAATGGTAATATATCAATACCGTTAATTTATTTTGCATATATTTTATATTTTTCTATGAAGGTTAAAATGGTAATATATTAACACCAATTAGTTTGTTTAACGTTAAGTTAGTGACATGGTGAGTTTTAGACATTTTGAAAAGTTGTGGTGAGTTTAAGAGAAATGCTAAAAACTCATGGTGAGTTTTAGACAATTTCCCTTTTTTAAAAAATTGGAGGTGCGACAAGTCTTGCATTGGGAATATCACCCTATTTATGTACTTTATTTTATGGGTAAATATTCTCAATGCAAGATTACAAGAGGCTTTCCCTGATCGAAGCCAAACTCTGCCTTGCTTTATGTTTCAATTGAAATATTCAAAACTATAAAATTGATGAGGCTCAGCTTGGAAGGAGTACAAATATAAATATGTAGAGTGCAAATATAAATATTTGTATTTATACTCTTTCCAAATTGAGCATGAAACACAAATCCACCAAAAGTTTTTTTATTTTTTTGCAAAAATCCATCAAATACTTAAAAATTTTGATTTTGATCACTAAATGGGTGTTCGACAACCTGGTTGGTTGTTGTGAGCATGGTTTTCAAACTATCATTGACCTGCATGATTAGACCATTTGGCCCAAGAACCGTCCAGGTAACCAGTTCCGTTGTACCCCAAACCTGGTCTTTGGCCAAAAATCGTTGAATCAATCAATGACCCATTGACCCAGATGGTCGAATCATCAACCCATTCAATGTTTTTAGCTGTTTTTTATTTTTAATTATTTTTTATTTTTTATTGTCAAAATAGGCCATCCATTCAGACCGAATGATCAAACCATTGACCCAGAAACTGGTGACCAAAACGATTTCTTTTCCGGTCGTTTTTTAAAACCATGGTTGTAAGTTGTCTAAAACTCCCTAATTGTGGGATCCACCCCTCCCCCTCCACCCCTTTTGTAAGCAATGTTTTGAGAGGCTTTGAGCAAATAAAGCTTTATTAGGGCCAAGACACCAATCCGGTCTTGATAATTCAACATTGGCTTTGTTAGGCAGGCAACATGACAATTCAATGAGTGTCTCGGCTATGGCTGTTACGGCTATGGCTGTTAAGCCCCTGCTATTAAGGTTGCAACAAATTCAATAGCTTTAGAATTAAATGATTGGACCTTCTGGTGCTGCAGTCTATACTGCAGTTACATTTTACTACTCTGCCCAAACATATTTTTTATAATATATACCATAGTACTCAAAAAGCACAATAACTATGAGAAAAATAAACATAATCTGCAGAGTTCTTTTTTCTTGTTTAAACAAATTTTTTTAACTGTCCAATTACATTGAGTAAACTTAGAGCATCTGATGGTTATGCTGTCTGGGCCCTGAGCCCCTGAATGCTTTCTTCTTGTAAGAAGGACCTGCTTTAATAGCCCAGGACTGAGCAGCAAACATTTTGGACCTTTTGGTGTCAAATGACCTATCACCATTGAGGAACAATGGTGAGGGATGTCTTGAATTGTGGATTAACCAATTTTTTTTTTTTTTTGTACTAAGAGGGATGGATTGTCAAGAGAAGGAACTAAGAAAAAAAAAACCTCCTCACAATGATAATTTATGATTTTTAACTTGAGCAGTGTTCCGTTGGCTGTTAAATGCTAATTTACCCTATGTTGTCTCATTTCAAGTAACTGGAATGCATGGTATTTTGTTCTTCCTCCAGGAGTTCATTAGACTTGCATCGGCAAAAGCTAGTAGCTTTTGATCCCAAAAACACCAGTAAACAGGTGCTTTGATCCTTGGGCTGCTTGCGAATGCGAACTTCTTTCCCTAAGTGTATCTTCTATTATGCACCAAATACCAGCTCTCTTCATCTATTGTGGTTGTAAATTCAGTAGCTCCCAATTATACATCGAACTAGGCTGCAGTCAACTTCACTGCCCTCTTCTTGTTTTGTGGGCTATGCTTGGACAGCATGATATTCCAAAATATAGGCGTTGGATGAGCACCACCTCGACGATGGACTGCTAAACCGGTACCATACACTAATAATTTTCGATGACCGCCAATGGAAACGATTTGACGAAGAATGTCTTAGATAAAGTGTTAAAATGTAGTTGAACACGTTCCCATGGATTTAGCTTCCAGAATTACTTGTGGAGGTCGATCTCCTCCACCTTATTTGATCATTCATTATCAAGACGTGCACAGGGATGATCAGATCAAACAAGACCTACATGGCTAGGTTTCTTGCAAAGGGATCCCCTTTTTGTTTTGTTTGAAAACTTTAGGAATGTTGTAGTAGGGTACCACCATGAAACTTTAGTTATAACCAGTGTTTTTGAATTGTTGTTAATCCAGAAACCATCCATACAACCCATTCAATTTTACCCTAAACAGTCTTTGACAAGAAATCGTTCATTTGGCCAATGACTTGCTGACCTAGGCAATCGAATTGTCACCCATTCAACGTTTTTTGGCCTTTATTTTAATTATTTTTAATTTTTTGTTGAAACGGGCTGTCCAAAACGAATGGTTGAACCATCAACCCAGAAATCAGTGGCCATAATTGTTCCAATTTAGGGTCGATTTTTAAAACCTCGTTCTAACTTCTTTCATATAACTAGTTTTTTTATGTTACCTTTGTTACTGTTTTGTTGTGTTTTCTTTTCTTTTTAGGTACTAGAAAGTGTACACATGGTAATTCTAGATGATGATAATGATAATAATAATGTATCCAATTTTTCTATAAAATTTATTTATTTTTTATTTTTTTCTTTTTATATATATTTTCATTTTTATTATTAATCAGATGCAGATTGAAAATCAAAATCTGAATATATAAATACCTCATTTAAATGTGTGATAATAGGATCAAGTTGTGAAGTTTCAAGTATCATTGATAGGCCTACTTGCTTGGCTAGATTCTTCTTTTTTGTAATATTTAATCTTTTGATGTATTTTTTTGTTTATTTATAAAAAATATAAGATTTAAATAGAGGGAATTGAATGGGGTGAAAAGTAATTGTTCAATTTACAATTTAAACCTCATAATTAAATAGGGATTAAATTCAAAAATGAGTATTTTAGTCAAAAGAAAATTTCACAATCTTATTCATATTTTTAAGAGTAGTGTAAATATAAAATTATAGATGTGTTCAATTTTTTCTATTACTTTTTTTTTTTGTATTTTTGTGTGTAAAAATAATTATAATATGTCACACTTACCTTTTGTTTAATATGAAAAATATATGATATTATACATGTGACTAAATGTTATTTTTTTGCAAAATTTATGTATTTTTTTTATTTTGCTTTTTTATATTTTATTAACTTTTATTATTTATTTATGACATTAAAGGTTAACATGTTTGACCCAAATTACCAAACAATAAAATAATTTCATTTTTGTTAGTTATAAATTATGTATTTCATTTTCATTACCAATAAAAAAAGTTGTCTACTACACTTATTTTTTAATTTGATTAATAAAAATATCATAAATGTGTCTAATTTTCCTACATCTTTTGTAAGTTTCAAAATGTGTAATTTTTTCTATATTTTTTGTAAATTTTTATATTTATTTCTATTTAAAAAACTGTATTACCTAACTATGTCTTCGTAGGTTGATCAATTTGATTCGGATGGTTGAATTGCTTAGCTACCACTTGGATTAAAAATTGTTTTGTTTTTTAGTCAATTTTAAAATATATGGGTTTATATTATTAAAAATATTGACAAAAATCTAATTTAATAATAGAAAATGAGAGTTAATAATTTAAGTATAAGAGTTAATGAGAGGGGAGTAAATGATGTGGAAAGTAATAATTGAAGTTACATTTTCAATCTTACCATTAGAAATAGACTAAATACACAATTATGGGCATTTTAGTAACCATAAAAATTATAATAAAATGGCTTTTATACCCTTTCTCAAACAAAGAAGTAGAAGCTAATTTTAGTCCAAAAAAGTTTCACACTGCATTTACACTTTTATATATAATAATATAGATTATATAATGCACATTACAGGGAATTAAGGGGATAAGACAAAGCAGGGCTTATGTAAGGTCCATTGCACTTTACACAGAGAGTCTGAAGTTACATGGGTTTAACCCCACACCTACCTCCATTTTTTGAGGGATGATAAGTGATCATTTTAGTTACTTGATCATTGGCAATGTAAAAAGAATTTTCTCTACCAATGATTGAGATGTTTCTGATATGCAACTATGGTTGTAGTGTTGTGGGTAGGTTTATGTATAGCATTGTGGGTAGTAGACCCAATCTCCTAACTGAGATGGTCACTCAACATCCCTCCAACAAAAGAAGTGTGGGATCAAACCAATGGAACTGCAAGCTATATATGACATAGTTTGCTTTCGTCCCCACCCCTAAGTCCCATGGGTACCTTGTAATATGACATGATTTTTTCAAATGTTTTAAAAATTGACCCAAAAATGGAACATTTAACCACCAGTTTTCAAGTTAATAGTTTAACCGACTATTAGGGTAAGATGGGATATAAATGTTATGAGAAAGGGGCAAGAGAACGAGAGTGAAAGGAGGGTTTGTAACGTATGTCGGCTCAAAGAAGGGAAAAGAAAGAAGGTTGAGAAGAAGAAGAAGAAGAAGAAGAAGAAGAAGGAAGAGGGAGGAAGTAGAGGTGTGGGTGACCTAAAGTGGCAACGGTGACGACAACCAGCAACAACGACCTGTAGTGGCAACGACAACACGATGTATCTCTCATATCCTTCTCTTGCAAATCTGTAATTCGAGATCTCTCTTATAGATCTCATCTTTGAACATAAGATCTCTTTAGATCTCTCTCTATCTCTTGAGATCTCAAATCTGAGATCGATCTTGCTTCTCTATGTTTTTCTCTATTTTTTGTTATTTTATTTTTTTTTAATTTTAAATAAAACATATTGGACCACAAATCATTGCCCGAGTTGAACGGTTCAACAATCAAACCATCCGGGTCAACAATTTGTTGACCAATTCAATAGTTATTAATAAGATAACGGTTCAACACTAAAATGGAACCAGTACCTTGACTGGTTTCTAGGCCGAATGATCCGACCATCTGGGTCAACAACAATTCAAAAACATTGTTTTTTTTGGGGGGGGGGAAAGTCCACTTCAATACCTTAAAGTTTGGGGGTAGTGTCAAGGTGGTACCTGAACTTTGAAATGTGTCACTGCAATAGCTAAACTTTGAAAAAGTGTCAAGTTGGTCCCTGTTGTTAACCCAAGGTTCAAAAAATCAAAACGGTCTGACCATCCGGGTCAACAACAGTTCAAAAACATTGTTTTTTTTTGGAAAAATTCCACTTCAGCACCCTAAAGTTTGGGGGTAGTGTCAAGTTAGTACCCGAACTTTGAAAAAGTGTCAAGTTGGTCCCTGTCATTAACCTAAGGTTCAAAAAATCGACACGTATCAACCTGTATTGACCGATACGTATTGTATCAGGAGCACCCTGATACACCCCCATAAAGGGCATATCGGGGTTTTGACCGGTTTAGGGGTGGACGAACCTTAAACCGACTCCTTGAACCGGATTTGAAAAAAAAAGTAAAAGAAAAAAAGTACCAATATTGCCCGATGCACCTCTATCGACGTATCGGGCGTATCAATATTTAAAACCTTGTATTAACTAACCGTCAATTATCTGTTGAAAATGTCAAAACTACCCTTCAAAAGAAGACACTATTGTCTTGTACCTTGAGACTAAACCGGTTATCTTCAAAGAAAATGAGAGAAAAAACATGAAATATGATAGAGGGAAATAATAACTAAAAGCAAAAAAAATAACTAGACAATAATGTGTTTTGGATCTAAAGGTAGAAGACAATGACTTCATTAGTCTAGAATCTCAAACACCTCAACCGGTTTAGTCTCAAGATAGAAGACAATGAACAGCGTCCTCTTTTGAAGGGTAGTTTTGACGTTTAGATACTGCAGTGACACGTTTGAAAGTTCGGACGCTAACTTAACACTACCCCCAAAGTTCAGTGTACTAAAGTGGAATTTTCCCTTTCTTTTCCTTCGGCTATAAATCCACCACCAATTTGTTCACTTAGCAAATCAAAATGCATCGCATAAGCAGATTGGTTTTAACAGTTTGAAGGACCTAATGGATTGTACATTCCCCATTCCGTGTTCAGTAATATTACATGCACTACTTAGTTATAAAATAGCCTAAAAAGATTTACACTTCACTGGAATCACAATCTAACAAAAAAAAAAAACATAAAACAGAAAGAAGATAAATTGCTCAGTGAACTGGGTTCCAAAGCAAATAAAGTTATTAACAAATAAAAAATGACGGGTTGCTTGGGGGAATACATTTTTACTTAAATAAAACCATCTGGAAAGGCATCAGGTGAAGAGAGAAGGATTGGCCGATGCTGTACTAACTTGAACTTCTAGCAATTCCAGACGACGCTCTAACATATCAAGTTTCTCGTTCAAGGATGCCAACTTGCTCTTTGTTGTAGCCTCTGAACGCAGGAAAAAAAAAAGATCAAGACAGAAATAATTGCAAGGCACAGAAATAAATCAAATAACACATGTTGATAAATGGTTGGAAATAGTTTGATGACCTTCACCAAAGGCATCAACATCAAAACAAAAATTGGAATCTAAAATCCCTGCAGAAGTTTAGAACACATGCTACTTAATCAGAACTGATGATCACAGAGACCATCCCCTGAATACAAAACTTCATGCATGCAGAAAAGAGTAGTACACACTAGAAAACCCAACAAAAAGAACAGTCAATCAGATGAATGGATGATATAAGGCAAATTTCTAAGTTTCTAAATAAGGGAAATGCATGAACAGAAAGGTCTCATTCCAAGAATCATATTGATGCAGACAAACACATAACAATGAATTCAATTTTTCAAATGATACTCTCACAAGAAAATCTGGGGATACCCAGTACACTAGATATGAGAAAATTGGGTACATGAACGAACAAAAGACCCAACAAAGGGCAACATCTGTGACAGGCAGCTAATTCTAATGCTCTAAGGGAGGAAAGCCCACCCCCAAATGCACAAGAAGGAAAATTTTCGGATATTTATCAGCACATGACTCTAACTCTTGAACTATAGTATCATATATCTTCAAAATCAATTGAAGCAAGAACAACAAAATTTATCTAACAATTCTGATTTCTCCCTTCCTATAGAACGAAAATAAAATCCAATCATTGGAAATATCTTCCATAGTAATCTAACCTGAAGCGAAGAGAATTTTCTATAATCTTAGAAGGCAACTGCCTTGCAAGGTAAGTGCCCAAACCCGAAGAACTCTCTTTCAGGATACCTCTGAAGACAATTAATAAATTGTTTGGAAGTTGAAGAACAATTCAAACCCTACAATTTATATGTGTTTTCTCTAATTTCGTGCAGATTCATTATTTGATATATAATCACAATTAAGAAAACGGAGGAAGAGAAGACATGCAATTTCAAGGGAAAAAGAAAACAAAATGACACGGGGGAAATCAGAAAATTGGAGATAAAACAGCAAACAGAAAGAGAGAGAGAGAGAAATGAGGGGGTTGACATTTTACCGAATTGGACGAGGAACTCAAAGAGACGACGGACATTAAGAGAGATGTGAGAGATGAACTCTCGATTTTCCCAATCAGCTTGTACTGCTATACCGACGTTGACTGCGTTCGTGATTCCTCCAGCTCTCGCCATTTCTTCCTCTCAGCTTGTACCGGAAACGGAAAGAGAAAATAGCAATATAAAGATAAAAAGGACAAACAACGAAGCACGGGTTAAATCAAGGAGAACGTCGCGAATTAAACAAACCCCAGATCACAGGACAAGAAGAAGAAGAAAAAGAAGAGAGGGAACCCTAAAAAAAAGCAAACAAACCTTTGTTTACTAAATGAAAACGAGGAAAAGAACAAATGAGATAAACCTTTATCTACAGTCTCGGATCTGTCTGTAGCTTTCATTCGCTGCAACAAAGCACGAACGAGAGTTGAGACTTTGGAGACTTGTTCTTACTTTATTTCAGGAACTGTATGATTAAGAGTTGACTAAACACAGGAGGAAGCAAAACTCAAGCAAATGAGACAGGGGGAGTGGGGAGCCATTTCCCGCCGGGAACTAAAGGCCGAAAAACTAAAAAAGAAGGGCAGTAATGGTTTTGTTTTGTTTTGTAGTTCGATGAAAAAGAGGATTGATGACTAAATCCAAATGAATGGGTTAGAGGTAGCTCTTGTCTCTTTGCCTTTCTTTTACACATAAAACGTATATTTAGAGATTTGTTTTAATGTAAGCTTTTAAGGCAAGGCAAGGGTTCTTGGCTATGGTTTTTTAATATTTCGGTTAGGACTAGTGAGTGGCGTCTTTAAATTAAAGTAATAAATGAAATGATGATATTGCTACCTTCCGGCACCAAAGTAGACCCTCCTCTTTCTTCGACATTAACCTGCTGAAAAGTGCTGAGGCACAGATCCAAATTCGAAACTTACATTATTGATGGCTATGCAATCAAGTGATCCATTGGGCTCTAAGCTTACTAACAAGAGAGACAACCTCCCTGCCCAACAGAAAGGAAAGAAAGAAATAGATTCCGGGTTCAAGATTAAGAAAAAGCAATAATAAGGCTGTATTTGGTTTAAAGGAAAAGGAGTCAATGCAAATGAAACTTCTTCGCCCCATTTGAAGTGAATGAATGAAGTGAAAGAGTCGATGCACGCTTCTGTTGATGGCAACTCAATATAGGGATGACAATATACAAACTCAATCAATTGACGTTTGGATCCAAATTAAATCTTATCTGTTGATTTTGGTTCTCGGATTTTGGATATTGTATGTATAATATGAATAAATTAAATTAAAAAGATCAGAAAGACATGACACTGGAAGAGCTTAAATACCACCTAAATGGTTACGGTTGGTCACAAATTTTTCATATATCATAATCAAACCCACCCTATCATATATTATTTTTAAAAATGAATTTGATGCCATATATAATGAAAAAAAATGACTTCAAAAGAATTTCTACAAGGGGATCCAAGGGAACCTGTACTTTATAGTTTATACCTAGCCCTCCATATAGACCAAATGATGAGAGAGAACTTTGACTCCTGTACAATCATACAGCGTACAATCGCTTATATATGCTCAACATTGAAAAATTCAGTATTTCTTTTTACCATTGATACTCTTGAAAGGCATTTGATTTTAGTCAATACTCATTAGCAACTTAAAAATCGATACGCATTGTATGATATCTTGAATTTTGGGTGGATATTAAAGCCACCTCATCCAAAATTCAAAAACTTTTGTCTTGTGCACTATAAAAAGTGATTGTACATGCAATTTAAAAAAGGACCGAAAGTTGTTTTATTAGATTATGCCACATCATAAAAAAAAAGGTGAATCCGTGGTTGAAGAAACATCATTATCCTGAAGTGGCCAACTTGGTTGCAATGCCTCTTTTTTATCAAACCCAACAATAGTCGAAAACAACATGAAGTTGGACATGTTGGTCCGCACCGATGTTGTCAGACTCAGACCTGAATGTTCGGTCAAACCTGTGATATGGTGGGCTTTCTGGGTCCCAGTCATTTAAATGATTTTTCACAATCTAACCAGCTTGTTAATCGGTAAAACTGTGACCTAATCAACTTTCTAGTCTTGTCTGGTCCAAGTCTGACTGACAACATTGGTTTCACTCTGCATTCCGAACACCCAGCTTAATATAGCCTGATTATACATACAAAAAGCCCTCTTAAAAGTGACATTAAACTGTGGATCTTTGCCCATAAAGAACCTATAATCCTCACCTGCCATCAGGCATCAGGCCACCGATCTAAGCCCAGCATTCGATTTTTCTTATTTTCTTCTTCTTTATGGTTATCATTACGAGGATCTTCTATCTCAAGAACAGACTTAAGAGGATTTACATTTATGCAGGCCTTTCTCATTGATATCTCAATAACAGACTTCTGATGAACAAATCCAATAGCTAGCTACAACTTGCATCATAAACCACGGTGAATAACTCGCAGAAATTGGATGGTATAAAAAGATAAAACTTAGTTGGGCCAAGTTGTGACAGCTGTATTTTACATCATATACCAAAATGAAACTTAGTTGGGCCATGTTGTGTTATGGCATGTGACCTATGCAACTAATAAATAATAATGCAGCAAGGTCCCACAATTGTTTTTATTAAAGAGAAAAAAATATATACACATTTAAAGCAACAATGAAAAAGAACCAGAACCTTGTTATTTTCTAAACCCTTCTTGGCTTGATTTTGAATTCTTGTGCAAAACATCACCAGATGAGACCTAGAATGTCAGCCTTCCTTTTCACTGCTAAAACCGCAAAGCTTCCTTGCAATATAACTTTGTCATCTTAATCCACATGTGGTGCACATTAAAGAATTATGTTGAATGGACATACCTTTGCATCATTCTCTACCACATTTTTGCAGAGCAAATGATGACTAGTCTTACGCTGAGGCTGCAACTGGCAAGAGGCCATTATGCCTCAATAATGCCTCTGGGGAAGGTTCACGCCCTTGGAATTCAACAAAAACCTGGCAATGGAAAACCAAGTGCAAGAATGTTAGTTAAAAACAAAAGCTTTCACCAATTTTGCATTACACAGAAAATTTCCAGGAAGTATACAACATTTTATTTGGCCTAACCTCAAGTGGAGACTTTCCACCTCCAAGAGCAAGGATGGTCTCTCGGAACTTAAGACCAGTTTCTTTAATAGCCTGTTGCAAGAATTTATTTTCAGTAACAATTGTAATGGAACCACAAAAGAACCAGTTGTCTGAGATTATCTGCTTCTCCACAAGAACATATATTGTACTTAAGGCTTTAATCATTGATAACAATAGTAAGAATATAAAAACATAGTTTCCTGTGTACATGGGCACAACACAACATGAGCATATGAAATAATGCCGTAAACAAGAATGTCATGTTCATTTGAATTTTCTAGGTTTCCATAAATTGGACCACAAATTCAAGCTTTTGTTTTTTAATCAAAATTACAATGTTATCTATTCCCTATTCCTGGGACAATAATCTCATAGCTTTATTTTCTTTTCACCTACTAATTTCCCCCCAAAAGCCTACCCCTTCAAAAATCTTAGTTCAATTCATGCTCAACTTGCCTGGACTTGTATACAGACTGAAAAACTCGATTTTCATTTTTACCTTTGCTTGATAACCATGATTTATTAATAATGATTGAAAGAATGCAGTGTCTACAATGTCAGCAACCCTACAGACTAGCTGGCGGCCCCCTTCCCTTGAACATATAGTTTTTTTTTTAATGAATGAAGATAATTTTATTAAACCAAAAAATTAAAGCATTACAGCTGGTCCACAGAATTTTTCCCCTCTATTAACCCCTTGCTTGGCCATAACATCAGCCAAGGCATTAGCTGACCTGTGCACCCAATTGGCTCTGCTAGTTATGCCTGCATGGTGCTTTGATCTCCCTCATGATATTTTCATAATGCCACGGAGTTGTTTCCATATTTTTGAGCCATCCAATCAACACCTTAGAGTCACCTTTCACTTCTACAATTCTGTAATTAAGTATTCTTGCTGAACTTAGATTTTGCAATGCAGCTGTAGTTCCCAAGACCAGTCAGGCCGGAGAATAAAGCTGTTAATACTCCATTCCAATCGCTGAATAATAATCCCCCCCCACCCCCCCACCAATACCTGGAGGCCTGGGGTTACTTCTACTACACCCGTCGAGTTCAACTTGAATACACTCACCTGAGGTGGATTTCATCTTGCTGCCTGGTAGGGCCTAGAAGTAATTATCATCTATAGAGAAAGGATAAAACTAAAAGTTTTGATGCAATGAGCAACTCTAATGATGGTGCTTTTAATCCAACTTTTCCACTGAAGATTCTATCATTTCTTTCCTCCCAAATGGAGCATAAAACTGCTTCCCTTGTAAAGCTCCATAAAATCTTCCCTCTTCTGGAGAATCCAAAGTAAGAGGGGCTAAATAAGCTCTCCACATCTGATGGTGGTGTCCGCATGCATCCAAAGAGGCCTAAACACCACCCCCAAATTCCAGAGACAAAAGGACAGGAGATTAGCAAATAGTAAAGTAGCTTCCCTGCTAGCAATACAGAGGGTGCAAATGTGGGGAGATAATACACCAGTTCAGCCTCCTATGTTGGTTCTCACTAGTGTTTTTTTTTTTTTGAGTAATCACATTTTAGGAATGGATAAAAACCCTATTTTCATTTTTTTTAAAATGAAATTGCAAATATAAGCAGTATTCACACATTTTCTGTCTCAGATAACATTTCTAACTGGCTGCCTTGTGTGTATAATCTCCATCTCCATTGAAAGAATCTCCATTGCAGACACTAAAATTCATTTAATTATTTATGACAGGTATTACAAACACTAAAACATTAAGCTGTCAAAAGTAATAAACAGAAGAAAATAAATTTGCATCTTGAGTTGACAAGATCCTTCTTGGAGTAAACTTATAAAAAAGCACAGCAAAACAATTAATAAACTATGGTCACCTAATGCTCCTATTACATATCTACGTCAACATGGATGCCATGTCACATTGGACATTTCCAACTTTTACTGTAAATTCTGTGTCTGACACCTTGTCAAGCTGTGTCCCTTCCATATCTGGGTATCATACCCTATATCTATTACAATCACAGAAATGTAGATATAAGAATGAAATAGAAGAATGTCAAAAGATGTCATAAGATTTTACGCAAACCTTGTCATTGTCCAATCCAGCATCCTCAAATGCTGAGAAAGCATCAGCTGATAACACCTTTGCCCACTGTAAAATTAAGAAATATGAATTCAATAATAAATCTGCGGCATGAAACAATATTCTTATGGTAGGAAAACTGAAACTATCCCATAAAATGCAGATAGAAAACAAAATAGAAAAGCATTCTGTTCCATGTAATTATTCATTCAATTCACATGTATAGCATGCCTGTCAGTTTCCCTACATAAATCCAGCTGTCCAAATAATATTGATCACCAAATAAAAACTCATAAATTCTGAAAAATAGAACAGTACAAATAGACAGGAAATTTCAACTTCTAAAGAAGCACCGTTTCTAGAAGACACGCAAAAGAAAAGACAAGAGTGAACCATTTTATAGAAAAGAAATGATGCAAAAGACAAGCGAACTAAGGAGAAAGGATGTCTTTAGAAGCTACATTATTTAAATTTTCTAGTCAATTGTGAAACACAATTAACCAAATGATCAAAACATATTGAGAATTTTACATTAATTCAGGTGAATAAACTTGGTCAAAATTTTTATTATATACACAAAGTGAACAAGTTTTGACCAGCCAATAGAACCAGATCATCCAGTTCTGCTCAGTCAATGTCTAGTTAGTTTAATGACGCTGAAAATACAAGATACATGGACTTTCTCATCTTCCATAATGCCACTTCTTACATAGATTAGCTAATAGTGATTTGACCTATATGAATCCCAAATGCACTCGAAGGCATCGAGAATTTCTGGAAAGATTTTTTACCTCATGCAGGAACTAAAAATCTCATCAGCAAGACAAGGGAAGGCGCCACAGATGTTGATGACTTTTTGGCAAGAGTACAAGGTAAAAATACCAAGACAAAACAGTTAAAATTTAATATTATGGCACTAAACAGAACAGAATGGCAAAACAGGATGCAAGTAGCTGAGGCCATATAGTTGGGATAAGGCTTAGATGATGATGATGATGATGTCTTTCATGGTGAGTTGGTGACAACAGCACCTAAGTCAGTGACACTAATCTTTGATGGTGATTTGGGCATGTCATGTTCTGTTATGAGGAGGGTATACCTGTAACTGTTACTTATAAAGAAACTGCTTAAAAAGACAAAGCTAACTGTATGTATTAGTCCAATTGTAATTTGTAACCATGGGGACATTTCTTGTCTTTTTGTTGGGAATCTACCCAGTTTATCAAAAGTAAGATGTGTCCAAGTCAGTCCCCTTTATTTTTTTACTGCCTAAATACAATTAACAACAATGACATGTGTAATGGGGACAACTATCTTGAAACCTGTTATGTCAACAAAAACAACTTGCATTTACAGCATTAAATTTATTCCACTTCAAAATTATCTTACCATTCAATGCCTATACTGCCTTGGCCTATAAATGCACATGCCAAATGCACATGCCACTCAACTAATAATCGTAATGGTAATAAACAATTTGTCTAGATAAGTAGCTGAAAGAAAGCATGAATATCAAATAACGCCATACAACCATATGAAGTTAATATGTGTCTTACCTTGTAGCTATAGTATCCACCAGCATATCCACCTAATATGTATACAAGCAAAGAAATGAATAGTATAGCCATAAGGAAGAAGCAACATTTAAAGTTAAAAAAAAAGCAATAATAACAAAAAATTCCACAAGCAAAACCTGTAAATATATGGCTAAAACTACAAAGGAACCTATCTTCTGGCAACACTGGAATCACTTGCGTTCTCTTCCCAACACGTTGGTCAACATCGTAGATTGATTCTGACCCATTTGGAATGTATGTAGTATGCAGCTCCAGATCTAAACTTGCAAAACGTATCTATAAAAATAATAATAAGGCAACAATTATTTACCTTTACAGTTGTTGCATACTTCCTTTTTTATCAGTAAAACAATTTCATCAAGAATCAAATAAGAAAAGGGAAGCATAAATTCTCACTCTAGAGAAATAGGAAAGAGGATATCAAGCCTTGAAATAAGTGACTAGGGAACCAACAAGAAGATACAGGACAGAAATACCAGCAACTCGACCATGAGAGATGAGTGAATAAATGTATATAAAATACCAAAAAGCAATACAGTGTCTGTTAAACCCCAGCCTCCAATCATTCATACACTACAATTTCTAGGATAGCCAAGTACAAACAAGTAGAACTATCTTTCTTCATGATCAGCTAACATATCAGGAGAGTTGCTTAGAACTCCTTGGCAATTCTGACTTCATTGAACTGCATTTACTGCTCTTAACTTTTAGTTGGTATGGCATCACTTGTACTCCTAGGTTAAGATATAAATTAGCATTAAATATGCAGGTCATAAATTATAAGGAAATTGCACCAACTCACAATGGTTCCAATACAGCTTTGTCACATACAAGGAAAACTTCTCAATTAAAAAAATAGAGGGCTATTGTATTGATAAAATAATTTCGATCCAATGTCAGAATAAGGTTGGCATGGACTCCAGGTTTCAAGACATAGCTAATCCAAAGTGACTCCTATCTGATGAATGTTCTAGATTAGCCACATGATTCTTCAATGTGGTTACAATAGTGGGTTGTGTAGGGAAGCTCCCTATTTGATCCAATTAGGAAATCATAAATATACAGAAATGTGTATGTACAATTAAATAGAGGATGCTTACAGTCATGAGAAAATAATTCTTTCTATCTCTCACGTTTTAAAACTAAAACAAAAACCCAGCTACAACAATTTCTATCTCTCAACTTTAGGACAACAAAACTCAATAAGAGAAGCAGCATTGAAAGATCTGAGACTAGCCAAAGAAAATAATTACAGAAACAAAGAAATGAAGAGGACTCAAAAGTGCTGATAAGATGGCTCAAGAATGAGGAGTTGATCCCTTTCAATACAAGAACATTATGAAGGAAATCAAGGCCCTGTTGGCAACGTTTTGCGAGAATGTTTCGCGTGTTCCCAGTGTTCTCACGGAGCAGAAACGCGTTTGGTACAAGAAAAACAAAAACCGGCAACATTTCCGGCCAGGAACGCGTCAACAGGTATGTTGTCTCGTCACTGCACCTGGTTTTGTATCATGTGCTCTATTTTAAACTCACCTTTTCTCCGGCAAAATTCACCTGAAATCATTTTAGCTCCCACCGCAAAGATGAGTTTTAAACAATCTATAACTGATGCGATCTGAAATCGTTTTTCTTATATTATTTTGTTTGAATTTGTTATATGTTTTGCCGAATGGGTGTGGTTTCTTCTCTAATCTCATCAATGGTTATATGTTATGCCGAATGGGTGGGGTTTCTTCTCTAATCCCAGCGTTATGTTTTGTTATGTCTTTTGTTATATGTTGAATATCATGAAGATTGTCCTTTGTTATGTGTTATGAACCTTTGTCCGTGTGTTGGATTGTTATGTCTTGTGTTATGTATTCTGTTACAAACCTGACGCAGGATGAACATTTTAAATTTGAAAAAAAAAATAAAAATAGATAAGATAATAAAGAAATTAGCAGATCTATATGAATGAAAACATAGGGAAACTACTAAGAATCGGCAGCTCATATTAAAGAAGCAAGTCTGGTATTGGTACCAAATAAAGAAGCCAAAGGTTAAAATTTTTAGTTTGATGGATTAAGTTCCATACAAAAAACAAGTCTGGTATTTGTTGATGTTTTTTTTTTTTTTTGTTCAATGGATCAAGTTCCATACAAAAAACAAGTTTGGTATTTGTTGATGTTTTTTTTAGTTCAATGGATTAAGTTCCATACAAAAAACAAACTCCACTATATAATGAAATGGGATGTTTGTTGATTTTAGAGCTCCCACACCCATCATGACTGAAAGTTGATTTCAGCTGATGGGGATTTCAGATCTCAATTTTTTTTTCTTATCAATTGAAAGTTGATTATAATGACTGAAACAAGATGATGTAAATCAGATGGAACAAGCTTCCACACCCATCATGACCAAAAGTTGATTTCAGCTGATGGGGATTTCGGTTCTTTTTTTTTTTTTTGATGATTATCAACTGAAAGTTTATTATAATGACTGAAACAAGACGATGCAAATCAGATGGAACAAGCTCCCACACCTATCATGACTGAAAGTTGACTTTAGCTAATGGGGAGTTCAGTTCTCAATTTTTTTTTATTTGTTGATTATTGTAGTCCTTATTGTATTGTTTCTCTTATTTATTATTATTTTCACTTCAGCCATGCAAGGGCCTCTCTGTAAATTCTCTAAACTCTGTTGCCCTACAAAGGCCTCTCTGTATTAATTTCATTTTCTATATAAAGGACCCTTGGGGTAGGGTCAAATCATCCATTCTTCATCCCCAGAATTCTGTATTCTGCTCTGGGTCTGTTGACATGACACAACAGTTATTCTAGGCTCTATTGTAAACTAGTTATATGGGCATTGTTGTTTTCTGTATTTTTGGGTAAATGGCTACCCAATCTGCTGTAACTTTTACCTCCCATTAATAAAATTAATTTTCCGATAAAAAAAGTAGTGTAAAATTAAGTGAAAAAACCAAAGAGGGAAGAAAACCAACCTACCTATGTAGATAACAGCAAAACAGTAAACATAATAATTGTGGGTGATTCAGGAATATTGTAACCTAACCTGACGAAGGCTCAGTGAACCTGCACGGAAAGTCCTTGCAGCAAGGAGCTTCTTAAATACTTCTTCAGGGAGACTCTCTCCAGTTTCATAGTGTTTTGCGATGCTCAATAGGGTATCCCTATAAAATTCATCAAGAGAGTGAAATGACTAGGGTGGATGCTTACAACAAGACATTGTATAAAGTACCAAAACGCATCAATTGATTGAGATAACTTCATAAACTAGTGGCCAATATATATGATTTTATATTTTTTTGAAGAAAGGTAAAGTAAATATTTCATTAGGATAAAATGATTAGCCCCTATACAACAAGAGGCTACATCAGAATGTACAGAAATAATATCTCTGAGACCTACACAACCACCCCTTTACTATTGACAAAAAGATTTTCAAAAACAAAAAAAAAAAAGGAATATGGTCTTTTCCTGTAAAATCTTTGTGAACTGCCAGCCAAAAGTGTGATTTTCCTAAAACCTGTAAATAGACTGACTCAGCCAAAACCCTCTTCCCTTTGAAAACTGGGGTGTTCCTTTCTTGCCAAATCATCCATAAGACTGCTGCTGGGATACTGTTCCATAAGATTCCTCCTCTTTTGCTCGGGCCTTCCATTCTCCATCTCTTAAGAAGATCCTCAACTGAAGAAGGATAACATCCCTTGATGGCAAATAATTTCATCACTTTGGACCAAGCATTGTTGGCAAACTTCAGTGAATGAATGTGGTCAACCGACTCGTCAAGTGCTTCACAGAACTCACAGGTTGCTCTATCCACCACCATTCCTCTCTTCAACAGATTGTCCTTTGTCAAAATCTTATTCATATAAGCTGTCCAAACAAAGAAAGACTTCTGAGGACACACAGTTGTTCCGCACAGCATTAGATGGGAAGCCACTGTCCTCTTGTGTTATTAAAAGGTTAAAAAAGGACTTCACTAAAAACCAACCAGAATTATCCCAGGTCCACACTCTCCTATCTTCTCTGCCAGAGTCTATCTGGGCATTGTACAGCAACTGCAGTATGCCCATCAGAGGTTCAACTTCCCAGTCATTCAATTGCCTCCTAAACTGTGTTGTCCACACCCTGAGTCCCTGACTCCATTGTTTCTGATAAATACTCTGCTACCCACACCTCTTTGTTTGTTGCTTGCTCATACAGGGTGGGAAGTCATCTTTCAAAGTTTGTTTTCACACCAAAATTCCTTCCAAAACCTTACTCTTTGTCCATTCCCTACTGCATACCTTATCCCTCTACTGAACTCTCTGTGGCTTTTCTCAATCCCCCTTCCAAACAAAGCACCCAAAAGACTGATTGGTTTCACCCGGATCCCACCCTGAGCACACTGTATTTAGCTTCAATTACTTACTTCCATGGCTCCCCATTCTGCTAATCTCAGAACCACATTCCCAATAACGCTACAGGCACCTCCTTCAACTTTCTCATTCCCAACCTCCGGCCTTCTTCATCCTACAAACCCTTCCCCAATTAACAAGATGAATTTTCTTCTTTCCAATGCCTATAAAAAACATCTCATCTTCCTTTCCAATATAGAAGATTTTATGTAAAATCAAAATTTTCAGACTTAAGACAGAAGATGCACATTATTGGATATGGTCTAGTTGCATATGCAACACTTGAGTAATATTTTGTATATAATATCAACTAGACCTTGATAAAAGGACCATTACCCAATATGTTGGTCACTTGGTCAGTTGGTCCTATCTATATAGGGTCTTGGGAGGGGACTCAGGGGAGGACTGGATATGGACCAAGCAGTGGGCCTTATCACCTTGATGATGGCCATATATGAGACAATAGAAAATCTAATTGCGTTTAACACAATAATTCAAGTCATTAGCCTGTTAAATGCCAGAGCGATCCTAGGAGTGAGGACTGGCTGCTCATCTAGTGATTACCCGGTGAGTGGTGACATGGATAACCCAAAATTTGAGAGTTTAAATATTAACTAAGAATAGACTACTAACTTGAATACTTTAATCTAAAACTGTACATCATAAGTAATTCTGTTAATCTGCCTGAGCACAGTATAAGAAGGGCCAACAAGTTCAACAGTACCACAATTTAGCTTCAAAACAACAAAATAGATAAAAAGAAGTAAACATTACTATGTAACCTCCAAACTTTTTTTGACGTAAAACATTACCAATGTAGCCTCCATACTTGACCACTAGATATGACCAAATTACTAGAATTTAAGATGCCCAGAAAAAGAAATGGACACAAAAACAGATATTGGAAGTGGAGACATGATTTTCCATGTCCTGACTCCTGAGATCCAGGATAAAGCTACTGGTAGAAGTATCATGTCTCATGTTGATACCACACTTACATTTCTGGTCCCTTTAAGATGGTATTGTTTCTCAGTCTTAGATGTTACCTAGGGCATAGAACATGAGAAAAACCTTTACCAGATCAAGATCTGGACCCGGGTAAAATCTAATAAAGTGTATTCGTATCCAGTCCATTTGCAAGATTAGGTTGTACCCTGTGGAAAGCATACATTGGTTGGTATCCAGATCAGATCCATTTTAATATACAAATATTATGCATACTAACCTGTTGAGAGAGTCTGCAGCTTGTGCCTCTTCATGGGCTGTTTGGATCAGTTTCAAATTATGATTTAATATTTTTTTAATGGCATGATTATTTGAACAGTTCAACTATGATACCAGAAAGGCATGATAAAGTTGTAACCAATCAACCAGTATCATAATGGTGGTAACCAATCAGGTGATATTTATCAAAATTCACAGGGGGGTTGAACTTTTGATTGGTCAAAGCTCTTTGGTATCATGTCTTTTCAGCATCATAGATTTTCCCTTATTTAAAACATATCAATTACATGCTTTAGAAAGTGAACATCATATATACTCCAGAACTCTCTGTGCAGTATCTACTGTTATATTGGGTACATGTGTTCAACACTGGTATGCTAAGGAAGTAAACAGAACCCAGTTATCGTGGAAATGAGGCCTGTGCCTTGTGTCTTAAACAGCTTCCCTGTAAGAAGAATTCCAAGGTTAAACTACAAAACATTTAACCTTTTAAATATTTTTTTTAAAATAAAATGCATTTCCACTTAAAAAAAGAATCCCGGGCATGAAGCTCGTTGGAAGCACACTATGCTAACACTATGTTCAGCACCACCTTGGCGCTCTATTGCCTAGGAACAAGCATAAACAAGTATTCTTATTAAGAAACAAGTACATAAAGTTTCTATATCATGGATTGAAGAGGGAAAAGATGATGAGAATATTATGTATCACATATATAACGAAAGATTAGATTTTAGTTAAGAGAACTTTACTTGTGATAGCACCAATTTTCCATAAACTGAGAAGGCAATTCAACAGCATCCCATTCTATCCCCCGAATACCAGAACAAAGACTCTCGTCTTGCTTGGTGAGCATATGCTGAAGTGCATGTCCAAATTCATGAAAAATGGTCTCAACCTACAAATGATGCCACCTGCTTGTCAAAAGGATAGTGCTTTTGTAACATTTCAATTAAAATTCATCATCCAAGCCTTGTCCCAAACCATTTGAATTAAGATCCATAACTAAAGGAATTGATCTTCCCAATAATTTGGAAAATGAAAACATGAAAAATATGAACAGAATTTATTAAAACATGAGATTTGATCACAAGAAAATCTTCAATTAGAAACTATAGGTTTTGGACATATATTTTGCTTGTCCAAATTAAAGGAAAATTTGGCTATTGGCCTCACTTCTTTCACAGTAGCTTCACTACATGATTATGAGAACAAAACTAGTTCCACTATGTCTATAACCATGATTCATTTGGGCTTTATACATGCCACTTAAACTTTTGAAGAACCACTAGGAAGTTAAATAAAGATGTTTACAGTGCAAAATTTTACCTCACGAAAAGTCATAAGGCTTGGCTTGTCTCCAACCGGAGGTGTTTGGTTACAAACCATGTGGGCAATGGGCAATCTAGAAGAGGTGCCATCACGTGAAAGTGCACGACTTCGAGCAACAACCTCACCCATCCATGCCCCACCACGTTTTTCAGAAGGACGGGAATATGGATCAAGGTAGAAGTATGCTATTGGACTTCCCAAAGAATCTTTTAAACAATAAAACCTAACATCATTATTCCAAACCTGAAGAAATGTAATGCAATAAATATTAGGATGCACGATTAACGAAAAAACATCAAAAATCAAGAAATGAAGCAATAGAATAGAGATTACTGGAGCAAGGCCATCAGCTGGCTCAATATCAATTCCAAACAGCATCTTTGCAAGACCAAAAAGGCCATCCATGACCTTTGGCAGGGAGAAGAACGGGCGCAATTCTTCCTGAATGATAGAAAGGAGGAAGACAAATAAATAAGCCTCTCTTCACTTAATAGGCATGTTGTGCAACAAAAATCATGCATGATGCACATCAAAATCATGTATACCCCTAAAATGGAAACAAGTTAAAGAGAAAAAGAAAATCCATCAGACCTCGGTATGTGCTACAAAATGACTATTTAGCATAATAACAGACTATCTTTCCTAAGTGCAATAATTTTTCCATGACATTGAAGATACAGTGCTTTCATAATGCTCAAATATATTTCCCACTTCTCTAAATTAGGGGTTCAACTTGGGTGGGCTTGGGTTGGGCACTTGTCAAAATTGAATGGGCCTGTCCTGAAGGTCCAAGCACAAAGCAGTGTAATAACTTAACTTGGGCCAACCCAAGTTGCACCCCTCCTCTAAACCCTACAACCTCCTTTGTGCCTACAATCAGGCAAGTTGATGCATCCAAACCAACAAATGCACAATGAGTTTTGAACAGAACGAAGCCCAAAATGGCAAAATTTGGAGAACAGTCCACAATACTGTGATTGCAGAAACAGATGATATTCCCTGAACGATCTGAACTTCTGTACTTTACTTGGAAAAGTATGCACAACTGACACCTGGCTCACGTTTCCAACAATGTTAGATGCTTGCTTTGTTGGTTATAGAGAATGGGCAAATTTGGTTTACATTCCCAAATTACCATCAAAAGTATTAAAATCATTAAAAAGTACTGTCCAAGCTCAAATGCAGTAAAAGATTCTTAAAGTGCAGAAGTAGAACAAAGATCTATTGTCTGTTGCTGATGAAGAGTGAATGCCAATAGAATATAAAAAAAATTACCACTCAAAATATGAATGCAAGGACATGGAGGAGAACTCATTCACAAACAGGGATTCAACTAGTTGTACTACACCCAAGTTCCACATTTAGAAAGATATAAAACGTTAAAACCCCATGTTGTATGCAATGCATCTGTATGTTTACAACTGTTAGCGTAGGGGTATTTCTGTCTTTATACCTAGACTAATGTTGCTGATTTGTAATGTTGTGTTAGAACCAGTGCTCCTTACTTAAATAAGGGCACATATGTCTTTTCAATTATTTTTAATAATAAAAGTACTGTCTGGCCGACCGGGAGAACTGACTTGAGACTTCCAGTTCGAACCAGATTTTCTACTCTCTCTTTCTCTCTTTCTTCCACCTTTCTACCTCTTTCTACATAATCGATCTCAGACAGATAGAACTCCAAGGCAGGCCAAATCATAACATTGTATCAGAGCTACTTGAATCTGCCTAGACTTCTACTCTCTGTGCACCCTATCTAGTGTTTCTCTTGATTTTTCTATATTCGACTGGAGATAAGGGAAAGGGTTGAAAAGGAGTGATCGCCCTCTTCCCTTGGAGGTTTCTATGCCTCCAGTCAGGTCTTGTGTGGTCGGTTGCTGTGGTTTCTAAGGTCACCCTCCCCTAATCGATGAAGAATAGAGGGCCGATCTGTGTGGTGCAGTGGCTGTCTTGTGTGGACTGATTCCTGCTCGTGTGGTTATTCTTTCAATGATAAGGTAAGAGATTTCTGTGCATGATATCTGTTATGGATCAAATAGGAAGTGTGTTTCAGACCATATGCTAGGGTTTCAGACAGTAGTGTGCTAGGGTTTATGCTGATTTTTGTGTATTTCAAGGAAGAGTTGTGATCATATAGTGGTGAGATTTCAGGTAGCCATAGGGGTAGGGTTTGTGGTGTAAAGAGTACACTTTTCAGCAACAACAAGTGCTGAAATCAGTGTGACGAGTGTGATCCAGTTGTGTGCAGTGTGCAGAATTCAGTGGTAATAGAATTCAGCAAGTGTGCAGAATTGGTGATAACAGAATGGGAGATAACAGTGATTGTAAACCTAATGTGATGGTGCCTACAGACTACCTGAATATTCAGATGACCTCCATTAAACTAAATGGAGAGAATTATGTGCCTTGGGCTAAATCCGTCAAAGTCTTTCTGAAGGCAAAGAATAAGGTAAAACACATAAGAGAGGAGAAACCCTCCATTGACTCTCACGAGTATGAAGACTGAGAGCAAGAGGATGCTCAGATCATCACATGGTTGTGGAATAGTATGGAACCCAGGATTAGTGTAAACTTCATGTTTCTTGACACTGCCAAAGATGTGTGGGACCATGCGAAGAAATTGTATTCGGGTCAGGACAATACAACTAGAGGGTATCAGTTGTATCAAGAGTACTTTAATCTGCAATAGGGCAATCAGAGTCTTGAGGGGTACTATGCCAGCATGAGAAATATACGTAATGAGTTGAATGTCTATCACCCTCTCACTTCTGATGTCAAGATCCAGCAACAACAGAGAGAACAGCTTGATATGACTAGATTTTTGGTGGGATTGAAGTCTAAATATGAACCAGTACGAACTCAGATATTAGGAGGATCAGCTCTCCCCTCCTTAGAAGAGGTATTTGCTTGACACCAGAGGATTTCTATCGGATCTACTGAGAACTCTAATATCTCAGATAGATCTGCCTTTGCTGTATCGAGAGGTCGTGGTGCTAGAGGTGGAGCTCGGGGAGCTCAGTCTGGCCGTGGTGGTAGTAATGGTTTTGTGTATGGCCGAAGTGGCAATGGTGGGCCTACTTATAATCGTGGTGGTGGTCGTACTGGGGGCAGACATTCAGGGGGAGCCCGTGGTAGAGGACGTGGCTCAGGCCCGAGGAAGTGCACTCATTGTGGTATGGATGGACATACCATTAACTATTGTTACGATCTACATGGTCCACCCTCAACCTGGGCCAATCATGTCGCGACCAGTGACTCCAGTTCCAGCTTAGACAGGAGAATCACTCATTTGATCAGATACCTCCTACATCCACAGATGGTCCCGTGAAGGAGATGGTGAGTGTTCCCCGTGATGAATATGAGAGGTTTATCTAATCACAGCAAAACACAACGACTTTCGCTCACTCAGGTATGGCTTGTCTGGCATCCACACCCAATCCCTGGATCATTGACTCTGGAGCCTCCGATCACATGGCTGGAACTCCAGGTGTGTTTTCTTCCTTATCTCATTGCTCAACATCACAACCTGTCACCCTTGCTAATGGTTCCACATCCTCAATTTGTGGTGTTGGTAATGTTGACCTAGACCTTGTATCCCTCTCCTCAGTTTTGTATGTTCCTAAATTGCCTTTTAATCTTATGTCTGTTAGTAAGTTGACCAAATCACTTAACAGCTCCATTACTTTTTATCCTTCTATGTGTGTTTTTCAAGATCTCAAGACGGGGATGAAGATTGGTGGAGGGCATAAAGCTGGTGGACTGTGTTATCTTGACGGTGGTGGCAGAACTTCAACAACTCTCCAGTCACCCCTTTCTCCTCTCCAGTGGCATTGCCGATTTAGTCATCCGTCGCTAAAAGTTTTGAAGTCTTTGGTTCCGTCTTTGAGTCAGCTTTCTGTTTTGGATTGTGAGTCATGTCAGTTTGGGAAACACCATCGTGTTCCCTTTAGTTCTAGGGTTGATAACCGTGTGTTGAGTCATTTTTCGTTAATTCATTCAGATGTTTGGGGTTCTTATAAAGTGATGTCATATAATAGATACAGATATTGTCATTTTTGTAGATGATTTTTCAAGGATAACGTGCTCTATCTAATGAAAGAAAGAAGTGAATTGTTTATCATTTTTCAGAAATTTTATGCTGAGATTCGTAATCAATTTGGTACCCACATCAAAGTTTTCCGTTCTGATAATGGCTGTGAATATTTATCCTCATCATTTCAAGAATACCTGGACCAACATGGCATTATACATCAGACCTCATGTGCCTACACCCCCCAACAAAACGGGGTGGTTGAGAGAAAGAATCGCCATCTCCTGAAAACAGCACGATCCCTAATGCATCACATGCATGTTCCCAAACCCTTTTGGAGTGATGCCGTGCTTACCTCTTGCTTTCTGATTAATCGGATGCCCACGTTCATCCTTGATGGTCATTCTCCGTTTACGGTCTTGTTTCCCACTTTGTCTTCGTTTCTCTTACGCCTAGGGTATTTGGGTGTGTCTACTTCATCCATAATCTGGGTCTCAGGAATGACAAGTTCGATGCCCGTTCTCTTAAGTGCATCTTCATTGGCTATTCTCGGACCTAGAAAGGGTATAGGTGTTACCATCCTAGTTCTCGACGGTCCTTTGTGTGTGTTGATATAACCTTCTTTGAGTCTACTCCGTTCTTTTTGGGGTGCAGTGATGCTTCATCCTCCTCATCACCTCCTCCTCTTCCACTTCCCGTTGCCGACCCTCTTCCCCTTGTTCCAGCCGTGACCAAACCCTTGCCTCTGGTGCCACCACCTGTTGAACGCCCACCCATCCGTCATGTGTATACACATCGCCCACGCGTACCAGCTACTACTCTGGCTACATCTCCGTCAACAGATTTGGCACCAGACCCGCACTCAACCTCTGAGCTTGATCTCCCCATTGCCTTGCGGAAAGGTAAACGCACTTGCACCCTTCATCCTATTTCTAATTATGTTTCACTTACTCACCTTTCCGCCTCCCATCGCCAGTTTGTCACCTTGTTATCATCAGTTGTTGTCCCTAAGGATGTCCAGAAAGCCCTTGCCTCTCCAGGGTAGTGCTGAGCGATGGAAGAAGAACTCTCTACCTTCATCAAAATCATACTTGGGACCTCACTGCTCTTCCTCCTGGGAAGCAAGCTTTTGGTTGTAAATGGGTTTATACGGTTAAGTATCTGCCTTATGGTAGTGTTGAACGCCTGAAAGCGCAATTGGTTGATCATTCTGTATTTATTCATGACTTTCCGGGAGGAAAAATACTGTTGGTGGTGTATGTAGATGATATTGTTATTACTGGGAATGATAACATGGGTACTGATAGGCTGAAGACTTATCTGCAGGATCATTTTCAAACAAAGGATCTTGGTAAACTGAAATATTTCTTGGGGATAGAGGTAGCATGATCCAAGTATGGTATTAATCTGTGCTAGAGGAAATATGTGCTTGATTTGCTAGAAGAAACAGGCTTGTTGGGTGCTAAACCAACTGAAACACCTATGGACACAAATACCAGGCTAAGTAGTGATATGGGTGAAGTGTTTGAAGACCCTGGCAGATACCGACGACTTGTGGGTAAACTGAACTACCTAACCATTACTAGACCAGACATCTCATTTGCGGTTAGTGTGGTAAGCCAGTTCATGCAAAAACCTTTGATTCCTCATTGGAATGCAGTTCTGAGAATTGTGAGGTATTTAAAAGGGGCTCCAGGTCGCGGTCTGATATACAAGAGTGGCAGAAAACTTGAAATAGAAGGGTATTCTGATGCTGACTGGGTCGGTTCTATGTCTGATAGGTGGTCTACCACAGGTTATTGCACTTTCCTAGGAGGTAACCTAATGACATGGAAAAGAAAGAAGTAGACGGTTGTGGCAAGAAGTAGTGCAGAAGCAGAATATAGGGTTATGGCGGACACCGCTTGTGAATTAGTGTGGCAAAGGAACCTTCTACAGGAAGTAGAGTACAACATCAACACTCCAGTGAAGCTCTATTGTGACAATCAGGTTGTAATTCATATTTCCTCTAATCCAGTGTTTCATGAAAGAACCAAGCACATTGAAGTTGACTGTCACTTTGTGAGGGAGAATGTGCTGAATGGAGAGCTAGACACTACATATGTTGATACAGGAA
The DNA here is from genome assembly GCF_056320005.1 of Nelumbo lutea. Classification (NCBI taxonomy): domain Eukaryota; kingdom Viridiplantae; phylum Streptophyta; class Magnoliopsida; order Proteales; family Nelumbonaceae; genus Nelumbo; species Nelumbo lutea. The sequence goes on from NC_142688.1 coordinate 19,105,012, forward strand.
ACCAGTGGGCAGACTTATTTACAAAAGTCTTGAGTCGGGGAAGAGTGGACTACATATGTAACAAGCTGGGAGTATATGATATATACTCACCAGCTTAAGGGGGAGTGTTAGTGTAGGGGTATTTCTATCTTTATACCTAGATTAATGTTGCCGATTTGTAATGTCGTGTTAGAACCAGTGCTCCTTACTTAAATAAGGGCACATATGTCTTTTCAATTATTTTTAATAATAAAACTACTGCCTGGCTGACTGGGAGAACTGACTTGAGACTTCCAGTTCGAACCAGATTTTCTACCTTCTCTCTCTCTCTCTTTCTTCCACCTTTCTACCTCTTTCTACATAACCGATCTTAGACAGATAGAACTCCAAGGCAAGCCGAATCATAACAACAACTTTATATAACAACCACAAGGTGATAGACTGATAGGTAGTGCATCTAGTTTTAAGAAATACCAAAAACATAAAACTTTCAGTATTTCAATGTGTAAACAAGTGACTCTAATACATTATCTCAAATATATATGGAATCAAAACCTAAATTAGACCATAGGGATCCCCACCTCTTTTATGTCATACTTTGATTCACGAAGTCTCTCACTCCAAAAGGCAATGTCCCAGTGGCTCAAATTATCAGCTTCTTTGGCACCCTTTTCTTTGGAGAATCTCTTAATGTCTTCCATATCTACAAACATCGAACAAATATTTTAGATCACCAAATTTCTCTAAACCTAATGAACTTGTCTTCTAAAACTGAAAAATGTCCACATAAGGAAGTCTGGAACGATAAACTGCAGAGAAAATAAATTCTAAAAGATACAGAAGAGTAGATTAAATCAGGCAATGCTATGACTGTAATAACTTTGAAAGAACTCAAAAACCTAAAGCGTGCTTAACTTAGATTTATTTCCATGTAATCTAATTATCTCTATCTTATGCAGGTGATGAATTTTAAATAATTACACCAAGAACCTGTGGAAATTTGAGAACATTTGGTCATTTACTTGTTAAGGAAGGAGGAAGTGATGCAAGATACACAATTTGCTTACTTTTAAGGCAATCCCCATTGACATTTTGAACTCTTAAAAAGAAGCACATAGTTCTGTCAATATATATATATAAAACTCATATTCTAGAAAGATTTCCATTATCAACTAGAGTAACGATTACCCAAAAAATAAGAAAAAAATAACTAGAACTGCCACCCAGGTGACTTGTGTCAGAATAGGATTGTCAACCAAACCAAGTGCAGCCCTAAGGAAGGAACAGTCATTGCATAACCATGATAATCAACTTAAGGCCAACCAGAACTTAGTCTACTTAATACCAACATAGATCAAGTTACATGGGATTAGGATGAGTTGCATCTGGATGGATCAGAATAGGCTCATACAAATATACCTAAGGCAAAAAGCAAGTAGTAGTTAGGCTGGTTTTATCAACTGGTTCAGTCGAAGGTCTAAAGATGCCATACCAACTATAACTGTTGGTGAATATGGCCCAATTAGATTTGGGCAAAGTCCAGCCATATGATATTTAAAGAGAAACGGTTTAGCAGGTAACTCTAAAGTCTAAACATATGACTTGCTTGAATCAGGTTCCAGATAGACCTGGTTGCCTAAGACCTAGCCCAACCTAATAGTTAGGCTGGTTTTATCAACTGGTTCAGTCAAAGGTCTAAAGATGGCATACCATACCAACTATAACTGTCAGTGAATTTGGCTCAATTAGATTAGGGCAAAGCCCAGCCCAAGTTGCACCTCTATTAACAATGCATGTTCATGGACCAATATGTGGAATCTATGCAGCAACCAGTCTATGGTGGTCTTATATCCAACTTCTAAGAAATCTAAATTGGCCCTGTTCCATGAATCAGATTCCATATTTTGATCTGGCAATTAACCAGCATGACCTAGAAACAGCTAAACCAACTAAACTCAAGCTGCTGCCTAAAGTTGTGCCATACATGTTGACTGAGGAGTCCACCAAATGTCCTCCAATGTATGATGGCCCAGATTTTCCAAATAATCTACTATTGAATCCATAAAAACCCTGCCCAAATGAGCTAGGATGGGTGCAGGTTCTGGTGACTCGCAGAAGAATAAAAGATCACCACCAATTCTTTTTTGATTGCTAACAAGATAAAAGAGACTTTACGAAGACCTCAAATTATTATTCAAGGCAATAGAACTAGTTCCTCTAAATTTATCTGCAAGAACACAAGAGGAGATTAAACAGGCAATCTCCCTAATGGCAACACTAAATGAACTCTTGTTCTTAAAGGTTCTCTAATTTCTTTTTTCCAATAATCCTTCAATAACTGCACAAGGAACAACTTGATTTTTTTTTCTTTGATGATTGAAGAAGAATTTTATTAAGAAAATATGAAAACTGTTACAAGCATCCCACTAAGAGGCACAAGGTGCAACCTCCCTTAAAAAATGAAAATCACATAACACTAAGGATCAAGATTACAGGGTAGCCCAGTACAAATGTTCCCTCAAAACCCCTTGTTTAGCAATATAGTTTGCCATAGCGTTTGCAGACCTGCCAATCCACTGTATGCTAACATTCATGTTTCTTAATAACCAGTTGGCCTTCCTTGATAGGTTCTTGTAGCACCAAATAATTGAGCTCGGATCTGTTAACCAACCTACAACAATCATGGAGTCACCTTCAATTTGAAGGTTCTCAACACCAAATTGATTAGCAATCTGAATACCTTGTAAAGCTGCCAACAACTCAGCGAGTCTCCTATTCCCACTGAGCCCGAGTACAAGGCTAAGATATTGCCATCCTTATCTCTCAAACACCCCCCAATACCTGAGCGGCCAGGATTGCCTTGACTACTTCCATCAAAATTCAGTTTTACACATCCTTCCGGCAGCGGATTCCATACTATAGATGTCCTTTCCTTCCTGAGGGAGCTACTAGCCACCTCTATCCTTTTTTTTATCAGTAACAAGAAACTTTATTAATGATATGAAACTATGTGAAACTTTAAGTACAAAGGCGGGAGGTAAAATGTCTTAACTTCCCACCAACAGAATACATTGGAAGAAAGTCAAAAGTTAGCCCAAAATATAGATTCCTTATTCACCCCTTGCTTGGCTAACCCATCAGCAAACGAGTTAGCAATCCTCTTCACCCAGCTGTAATGCAACACAATATCCCTACTCAGCCATTTGAATTTTTTCTTCTCATTGTTATTACTCCACAAACTGCTGTCTTCTTCCCTTAGCCACCTAATCACCACCTCTGAGTCACCTTTAAGGACCAAACATTTGATGTTCAAATCTCTTGCTCTTTGGATACCTTCCAGGGCTGCAAGAATCTCAGCCCTAAGAGAGTCTCCTTCTCCAATTGGGCCTGAGAACATGGCAGTGATAACCCCATCCTCATTCCTGAACACTCTCCCAATCCAAAAAGGCCCTGGATTCCTTAAGCAACTACCATCAAAATTCAGTTTTATGAATGCAGAGGGAGGAGGAAACCAAGAAGGACTACGTTTCCTCTTACATAGGGCAGAGGAAGCTATCTCTTTCCAATTTCTTACCAAATCAGCCACAGAATAACCTGAGAACAGCTCCATAGTTTTCAGCCAGTGGGCTACCCTTACAAGTATTAGATCTAATAAGTTTTCCAGGGTTCTTTCCTTGTCTGAAAATATTCGTGAGTTTCTTTCTTCCCATAGGGACCAACACACTGCCGCCCTAATGCTTCTCCACATAACCTTCCCTCTCTTCTTCGGCCACCTTTATCCAATTCCTTCTAAGGTCATCAAAGGAGAACAAATGGAAGAATTCTAAAGTTCTCAACCAATGAATTGCCCTTGTTAAGATACATTCTTTGATATCCAGGAGACTTCGCTCCTTTTCTTGCAAAATTCTTGCATTTCTTTCCTCCCAAATTGCCCAAAGTGCAGCTGCTCCGACGCATTTCCACATGATCCTCCCTCGTTTTGAGGGCCATACAAAGACTGACAGGTCGAAAAACAGACTTACATTAGTGGGTAAGTTCCACCTACAACCAAATTAGAGGTGTAAATCAGGTTGTGCCACCCGCGGACCGTGCCATGCCCAGCACAATCGTCTGGCTCGTGTTGGGCCTAGAGTTTTAGGTCCGCAAGCCGGGCCGGCACAGCACGACCGAGTAGGACGTGCCACCCACAGCCCGTGTGCCGACACAGCCCATATATATTATTTATATATATTTTATATATTTATATATAATATATTATATTATATAAATTATAATTATATAATAATAATAGTATATAATATATTAATAAAATAAACAATTGTTTTCAATTTTATTATACTAATTTATTTAATTATTATATATATAAGAAATTGTATACATCAAAATTCATATAAAATTAAAATTTTAAGTTATTTTCAATTTTTTAAAATAAATAGCTTTAGCCCAGTCCATGGCCCGACCTGGCCCAAGGCTTGGCCCACAAGCCAGCCCAGCCTGCGACACGGCACGGCAGCGCACGGGCTTGGGCCATTGGCCGTGCCGGGCCGAACCCCCCCCAAATTATCCCAAGGGAGGGCGGCACAGCCGGGGGCCCGTTTTACACCTCTAAACCAAATAAGGCAAAAATTAAATCCCAGCTAACAACAACAAAGGAGCAAGAAATTAGTAAGTGGAAGTAGTCCTCACCATTAGCTTTGCAAAAGGATACACCAGCTAGGGGACAAGCACATAAAAGGCTTCTTCTTTTGTAGGTAGTCTAGAGTATTGATTTTCCCATAAAACACTTCCCAACAAAACAAGATATTTTGGGGGGAACAGGCTTGGCCCAAAGCTCCTTTACATGAAAAACCAACTGAGCGGAGGAAGAACAAAGGGATTTCAAAAAGGAGGCACAAGAAAAGGAGCCTTTTGGGTGGGGAGACCAAATCCTCTTGTCTTACTGTAAAGGATCCAAACAAACATTATCAAGAATCAAAACAAGTTGAGAAACATCACCAAGTTCAGCATCCCTCAAGCCTTGAAAGAATCTAAAAGGTCTTCTAAGGCTGAATTTCCCACCCAGAAGAGGGGAAATTAGAGACAGCCTTATTCTTAAACAAGGAATAGAGTAGAGAAAAGGGAAAAGGTCTTTTAAGGCTGAATTTCCCACCCAAACATCTTCCCAAAAGAGAACAGAATTCCCTAAGCAAACATCATACCAGACAAGATTAAGAAACTGAGGAAGGATGCTATGAACCGCTTTCCAAGGAGTTATCAGTTATCAAAGTAGCCCGTCATCCTTAGAAAGTAACCTACTGAAAAAATCTGCTACAAGAGTAAATAGAAAGGGGGTAAGGGGGTCACCTTGCCTTAGTCCTCTAGTAGCAGGAAAGAAATCCTTCACAAGGAACAACTTGATTTGTTCCCTCACTCTATGAATTTGATTCTTTATGGATTCCTACAAGCTATAATGACTTCTCTCTATTCAATAGATCAGCATGGTTAAACGGGCTTTCTTTGTGACTGTGGCTTGAATGGAGGAGGGAGGGACAGAGGGAGGGAGAGGGGGGAATGGGAACGAATTTCAGCTTACAAGACAAGCAACCTAAAAAAGAAATAAATTTAAAAATAAATATTGTGGGAAGAGAATCTTTATGGATCCTACAAGCTAATAAAAACTGTTTTCCATTCAATAACTCAACATGGTTAAATAGGCATTGTCTGTGACTCAAGGTTTGATGGAGAGAGAGGGAGAGACAGAGAGAGAGAGAGAGAGAGAGAGAGAGATTTCAGTTTGCAAGACAAGAAACCTAAAAAATAAAATTGAAAGAATCTTCATGGATCCCTGCAAGTTATAAAAACTGCTCTCCACACAATAATTTAGCATGAAAAAATGGGATTTCTTTGCAACTATGGCTTTGATGGAGCAGGTTCTAGTCTTGGAAACATAAAGGGTCCTTTTGTAGTTGGACCTCCAAGAAATATATGGTTTCAGTGGGAATTTTAGGAATACCTGATCTTTCTGCTCAAATGTCTATCTGGTTTCTTATTAAATTTAATGCATGCAATACAAATTATTGATGTTATATTGTTATTATGTTGATCACGTTTGTGTTTAGATAAGAATTTACTAACCTCCCGTGGTATCACTTAAGTTTGGGTTTAAAAACACCAGATATATGGTTTACATGTGACGGAAACCTTGTTCTTGACATATGTTCCCCTGAACTTTCAAGCTCATAAAAGACTACCACCCATTCTGGGGTATATACCTTGAACTGCAGGATCCCAAGAGGCACTACGAATCTTTTCTAGGAGCTCCACCGCTTTATCAACTGTAGCCATTTTTGTTGCCATACTTACCTTGACAGTTGACATAAGGAAAAAGTTACTTTTGTAAGTTGTAAAAGAAGAACATTGCAAACAAATAATATATCATACCTCAGCATAGTTGTTGTAACCAAGAATCTTAGCCTTCTCCAACCTAAGTGTTAGAATTTGGTTAATGATAGGTGTATTATCAAGATCTCCACTAGAGGCACGTGTTATGTAAGCATGATAGATCTCTTCACGCAATGACCGATTCCATGAATGTTGCATAACAGAAATAAAGCTTGGAGCATCCAATGTAATCACCCAAGGCCCATTTTCAGCAGTAGCATTTTCATAACCCTAGTGTAGTTAAGAATGAGTATAAACAATGAAAATGGAGCAAAAAATGGAATGCAATTTCAAGGGAAATGGAAATATGTAGGATATGACAGGTGCAAGTGTGCAACTACCCAAATAAAATTTCAACATGAGGTACCTTGGATTTTGCTGTTTGTGCAGCCAAACCAAGTGCAGTAGCAGGCAATCCTTCAACATCCTTCTTGTCTGTAATTAGTTTTTCAAACTTCTTTGTGGAATCTAAAACATTTTCGCCAAATTTTTGTGACAGTTTTTCCAACTCCTGCAAATCAATTCAAGAGTGAAATGCAAGGAAAAACCAACATATGACAAAAGTAAACATTTCCTCATCCCAAAAAGAAATGGACTTGGTGTCAACAGGTCAGGTCTGGGTTAGGTCTAGGTAGAACCAGTCACAAACCGACTATTAATCAGGACAAAATCATAGACCCAGAACCATCTGGGTTTATAGTCGGGTCTATCAGGTCCAGACCCGATAGACCCAATTATACTGAAAACTATTTTTTATTTAAACAATAACTTAAAATTGATAGAAAAATACTAAATTATAAGTGAATCATTTTTAAGTAATATTATCTTTTATATTATCTATCAAATTGACCATTTTAAACATGAAATATGATAAAAATTATGAGAAAATTAAGAAAATATTACATACATTTAATAAAATAACTGGTTCCGGGTCTAAATCGGTTCGGTACAGGAAAGAACCGGAACCAGCCCAATTATTAATCAGGACAAAATCATGGAACCAGAACTGTTATAATCAGTTCAGTCTGTTTGGGTCCATCGGATAGACCCAACCCATTGACAGCCCTAAATGGACTAAATCCATTAATAAATACAAAGTTACAAGTTAAACTTTTATGCAACAAACAAGATAATTGTATGCCAATTTATTGTATTTACTTTTTATAAATGTTTTTCACTTTTTGCCTTTGTCTGGGCCTTTAATCCACTTGCATGGTTGCATCTTAATCATGTTGTGTTTAATCAAAGACGCTGAAGTTATATTAATCCAGTTTGCTACCTGCTTGTTCAATGTCTCAGAAGCTTTTTTTTTTTGGTAATAAATAAAGAAGAAAATTTTATTAAAATAAAAGAGAGTACAAAGGAGAAGTAATGAGAGATCACTTAATAAAGAAAAAACACAGCAGTACACTATTACATCATCACCCCCCCTTCCAATTCCAATGTTAAACCAGTGTTTTAAAAGTGCAAGGGTCAATTTGCACCTGAGGCGCACGCCTTTTTGAAGCAAGGCGCAAAAATACAAAAGAATGCTAAAAAATCAAAAAAAAAGTCAGGAAATTCATAAAACGCCAAAAATTCAAAAAAATAAAAATATTAAACATAATATTAATAAAAAATATAAACTAAAATTTTAAAATGAATGTTTTAAAAAAACTATTATCTAAAATTTAAATACATAAACATAACATGTAAAGTGTATTCAAATGAAAATTTAAAAATAAAATAAAACATATAAAGCATTTTCAAGCATGTAAAACCCACAATCTCTTTTTTTACTCAATTGCATTACTTCAAGTAGCTAATGTGATGTAAAACATATTGCATTTCCGATTCTACGAGCCGCCTTTGTACCACGCCCCTCAAGGCAAGCCCAAACAAGTCCACATTAGGGTCTTAAATTCTTAATTCTCACATAAAAAGTAATGATTGTATAACTTTGATTGCCTTTTAAGAAGATATTTTATTAGAATGAATGAATTTACAACATTAGCAAACAGGGGGTTCTCGGAGCGTAGAATTTTAAAAAGGCGCATGCCTGGACTGAGGCACAAGGCACATCAAGTGCATGCCTAGGCGCGCCAGGCGTGCGCATTTTGAAAGGGATGTTCCTAGGACCTAGGAATGGTGCATACCCTAAAAAGTGCCTCGCCTATGCACCTGGGTGTGCCTTTTAAATCATTGTGTTAAACATAGATCAAAACCTAGAACCGAGTGACTCCTTACTATCCTCTAAAATTCTGGAAGAATCAAGAACCACTCCAAGATCCTTTGCCAATAATTGAAGCAAGATGATCACCTATTTTTTAAAGACAACATGATTAATATCCCAATTCTTTCTTTGATAAAGGAGAGATTCCCTCAAAAGCAAAGCACAAAGTTACAGAAAAAAGACTTATGGGATACAAACACATTACACTGAGAAATGATAATTAACTAAAATGCCTTCCCAATGATATCCAAAGTGCTTCAGTTTAAATACTTCAAAAACCTTAGGCTCCGTTTGGATTGTGGGAAGATTTGGGTGGGATAGGAAAGGATGGGATGAGATGAGAAAGTGTGAAATTTTCACTTTCCATTATTTGGTTATACAAAAGGGGAAATAGTGGGAAAATTCTTTTTCCCAAGTTTGTTTTGTTGGAAGAAAACAAGTCTGATTAAGGAAGATAAGAGGGGAAGAAGAAAACAAGTCTGATCAAGCACAATATTGTTAGAATTCATTGATTGTATCGTGTCTACATAAAACCCAGAACTAGTAAAATGTTAGATAGCCCATTTTATGCATTTCTTAGATGAAAGATAGCCTAAACCCAAATCTTCAACTAAACCACTTTGTAAGTACATGTAGATTAGAATCACAGAGATTGCGATAAAGATCACAAATTGTAAGTACACGTAGATCAACATTGTGATGAGGACTGCGATAAGAGTTATACTTGTTAATGAATTCAACAAGCAAACACAACCGCAGACCCTTGTGATGAGTCAATCACTGAGAAACACTCCAAAGTGATAAACATGCCCATTTACACCCGCAATGCCATGTACACAACATCGCTCAGAGTCATTCGGAACTCCAATGAATAGGGTTCATCTCACACCCAGCCACAATGGGGAACGACGACTTGCCTCATCACAGTAGGTTGTGTCACCAAGACAAAGTCATCATCCTAAGAACTTAAGACCCTTATTCCTAACACGTGACCGTGAGCAAGCTTGAAAAGGCCGTAGCCAAAGATGCACCATGTGAAAATCTTAAGGTAAAGGGGAATCCTAATCCCAAAAGATCCTCACTGGACATGTGGCAAAACCCCAATAAGGCCTACCCGCTAAGCACCAGAGAATCGTGATCCACTTTTCTAACAAGAAAAGTCCTTCTTTGTATGTTTCTCATTATAGCTTAGGTAGCCTCTCTATAGAAGGGAGAGACTCAAAGGTCTCCACACGAGATCAATCTCGAGAGTCCTTGCCTTCCAACCTTCTAACTCCTTCCCTTCTGCAATTTCCTTCTCCTTAAGACTTCTTTAACATCCTTCACCGACACAAACCTCCAGTCGTCCTCTATCTTTCAAGAAGACCACCTCTTATGCCTTACCACCCTACCTACATTAGAATCTCTTGTTTAACTTCCTTGATGGGAACTGAAGTGCCTATTCCCCCACAACCGAGTGACCGTGCGGACATAGAATTTTTGTCCCACAAAGTCTATGACTTTGAGGAGCGCTTTGTTCGCATTGACTAGATGCAAACCAAGACGAGACACACACTACAATTGCTCCTGCAACATACAACCACACCGAAGAACCCTCCTTTTCACCCCATCCAAACCATCCACTTAGCCCTCTATCCATCCTGGGACCACTGTACCAGAACCCCATGACCTTCATCAACAAAATACTCACGAGCCAGCCCTACCCACATGAAACACCACCCGAGCACCCCATACCTCCGGCTCTTCCACCCCTACCCCACTAGTCATGACTGAAAATGCTACCCCTTCTAAAGCACCTATAAGTTGCATAGAACTGCAGGAGTATGTCCAGAACCTCATAGAAGCTATCCAAAACAAAACCCAAGCCGTCACCCTCCTTCAGAAGCCTTATTCAAACCAGATCCTCCACAAGCCTTACCCAACTGGATACATACCACCCCAACAGTGACCCCTATATGAAGGGCAGAGAGGCAGCCCTCAAGAGTACGTTAGTAAATTCGAAGACGCATTGGGACCCTTCACCCTAGACGGGGATCTCAAGGTGCGAGAGTTTTCAAAATCACTCATCGAGCCAACCTACTCATGATTCGTCAACATGACCCCCAGAAGCCTGGATTCGTGGGGAGAGTTCACCACCAAGTTCCTATCCAAATAGTTCACCCTGGAACGATGACTCACCATCGCCGACCTTGTAACTCCTTCCCTTCTACTACACTACAATTCCCTTCTCCTCAAGACTTCCCTGACATCCTTCACCCACACAGACCTTATTAGGTCATCCGCTACCTTCCAAGGAGACCATCTCTTATTGCCTTACCACCCTACCTACACACTTTATCAAATGAAATATAGTAATATAAGAAAGCAAAAAAGAAGTAATTCCATTATACTGTCAAACGACAATGAAACAATATAAACTTGAACCCTCCCCCAAATCTTTGGATCATCCTAGCCTAACATGTTACCAACATCATTAAATAGCTAAAACGAAATGAAAACAAAGTAAATGGCTTCAATCTACACAAAAATGGGATAAAAATGTCAGATCTAGGAGCCCAATGTGCATTTTATTAGTTTTACAGATGGGAATCCCACACATGGTTTAAAATATGTCCCTAATTTCCCTAATATTTCCACGACATATTTCCATTTCCATGGGTAGCGACACAATTTTACAGGAATCGACACTTCCCCAATGAACACTACCAACACTATGTGGAGTACCACAGATAGTTTCCACAACATATTTCACATTCATGGGTAGTGACATGAAATTTTACTGGAATCAACATATTTCCCAGTGAACACTAGCAATACTATGTGGAGCCCAAGAGATAGTATTATAACATAAGTTGGTAAAATATTGTAAATATGTTAAGTAACAATTTTATTGTCTGCCTAACTTACATGATTACCACTTTGAGCTAGCTCACTATTCATTTCAAACATGAAGTTAAATATTAGTTTTTTGTTTGTGTAATAGATTAATTGGTTGATCTATTACAACCATTTACATTTTCTATGAGTTAAAATTTTGCTTTAACTCATTTTGTCATGAAGCTCTGAATCTTAAAGTTTACAGGGCAACTTCAGAACGTATTCTTTTGTCTATAACCTTAGTTTCTTAGCTTTGTTTAATGATTTGCAACAAGATAATAATTTAAAAGGGTGTGCCTATGCTTCTTTTATCATTTCATAAAATATCTTTCTATATTTTGCATATTTTAAAATGTTTCCACCATGTCTATAACTTTTACAATCCATATGATATTTCCGACATTTCCGACATGTTTCTTATATTTGGATGACCGACATTTCCACCGACATCGACATTTTAAACCTTGACCCCACACACATCAACAACAAAGAACAGCATGAACACCAGTCAACCGGATTTCACCAATGGGTAGACATGAGAAAAAATGAAAACAAAAGGAAATGGAGGTCACTAACAAGACCCAAAATTTTTTCTCAACAAAGTTTTCTCACTATGGTCACACTATTTTGGTGCGGTCCTGGTTACTCAATTTTGGGATCCTGCACCCCACATTTTCCCCATCCCATACCCCTATTTCCCTCAAAACAAATAAAGGAAAAAGGGAATATTCCCATCCTGATCCTACAAACCAAACACAGCCTTAAAAAGTCAATACACAACATCTAAGAAATTTCTTGGTTCTTCCAATCCCAACTTCCACTCCACTCCCCTTTTGTTCACAGATCCTCTTGTTTATCTCCTTCCACAGCAAATGGGATTTACTTTCCATAGGATTCTTCCCCTCACACTAAAACCTTTGAACTGCCAAGAAGACAAAAGCATAGATAGATCTGCTGGGATCACTCGAATCCTGCTAAACAGCCTTATGAAGCTTACCCATACAGCTCGGGATAGATCACACTGTATGAAAATAGTAAATTGACTCCTCTGCCCATTTGCAAAGTGAACAAACAATATTCCAATTTCTGTCGTTTCCTATTCAGATTTTGTCAAGTTACCATTTTAAATTACCCCTGGTGTATCACGTTGTGTTATACTTCTTCCCTACATCAAATAGCATATTGATCCAATTAGTGAATCATATTAACATACAAAGTACTATGAAATAAAGCTTTATAGTTAGAGTGATTAAACTTTCGATTTAGCCATCTACCAATTGAAGAATACATGTGGCCAGAATGTGATCAATATTTCCATTAAAATCTCTTTGCTGAACTTAAAACAAAACAAAGAACAAATCCTTGATATTAGTAATTCCACTGCACAATAATGTAGGTTTGAAAGATAAAAGTGGACAAATAGCCTACAACTGGAACAGACCTGCTCAATTTTGTTAAAATGGTCTCTGTCAGCATCTTCTAGAGACACACCATTAAGAACTGCCTCCTTTATCTGGGCTGCAACAACAGAAGTGAACAGTATTTAGTTAAAAGATCAAAACAAATAAATCATTCCTAAAATAGTTATCTACTATTTAAAAGAATTGAGGGAAGACCCTATTAACATGCTAGCAATGAAGGGGACAAATCTATCTGAACAGGTAATAAAAAGCTTATATTATGTTGACCACATTTGGATCAACAACAGCATGTCAATAAGTTTATGGTTCCAACTAGTGTCAGTGTCATAACTGATAATCCTTGCAGATGCACGAGAGAGATTGTAGTCAAGTGTATAGCGACGTTTAACAGATTTATGGCACCTGCTAGTACATGAACTAGTAAAAGGAGCAGAGCCACATAAGAGATGGTGTTCTCCTTTTCCAGTCCCACTATGACTTCGCAAGTTCTAACTGTTGCACATTATACCACTGGTACGAAGTCTCACCCATTTCCTACTCTAGTGCCTGTAGACTATTGCAGCTGAAGAATAAGGCAGGATGAAATATCAAAATATCTCCCAGTTCATACCACTAGCAGGAGATACCAACATCTAAAGCAGCCACAAAGCAGACATAAGAGTGGTCAACCAAGGAACCACACCCCTCAGAGGGTTTGAACAAAGGTCATTCATTGTTTCAATAAATGATCTTTTCTAGGGGTTATCTCTGGTAAGCTGAGGGATTCTTTTTGATATTTTGTATAGGATCTGTCTAAGGATCTTTTTTTTTTTTTTGATAAAAAACTGTCTAAGGATCTTGGACAGCTTTGTAGCTCCTTTTGTTAGTAGGTTCATTTACCTCCATACCTACATACTTATCTTCTTTTCAAGCTAATATACTCATTTTGGTGAGCAATGTTTATACTGTTCAAATTTTCATGGTATAGACACAATGACTAGCATCTTCTTCTACCTTATTCCGAAAGCCACTAATTTTTACCTTGTAATAATTATATCAGTTGCTTTCTCAGTACAAATCTTTACTACATAATGCAAAAAATTGATCTTGGCAAACAGCCCCACATCAATATGACCACTAAATCACTAATAATTAGAACCACATGATTTTCTCTTCATTGACTTTACTCTGAAAGCCATAATGCATGCATGCATGCATAGCAGTACATTGCTACATATCTCAGTTCCAATCCTCACAAATATTAGAAATTCAATTAACTTAACAAATTTTGAAGACTAGAAATGGTGAATGCCAAATCACTTTGAGAAACATAATTTGTCGACTTGACATAATTAAACAGTCCTCCAAACGTATTAAAATTAAACAATAGCGATTCCAAGCATATCAAATACTACTGTCAATACCATAAAGATGCAGAAAAAACAAGATGGTTACCCTCCACTATACGCTTACGAGCATCAGTCATTGCCTCCCACTGTGAGGATTCTCGGATAGCCTTAAATGCATTATAAATGGGTTTACTCTGTCCCAGTCTAAGTTGAAATTTAACCTTCTCCGGCTGCAAAATAAAGTTAAACACCATCAACAACAAGGTGGAAGAAACTGTGGAATGTCACACCAAACAATATGGCAATCAACAAAATGGCAAGTAAAATCACCAGTTCCATAGGGGAAAAATATCGTTCTCAATACTCCACAAAGAACAAGCCAAACCTGAACTTCTTCGATGGCAGAGCGTAGTTCAGGAGAATCCTTGACAGACTTGAGATGATTCACTATTCCCCAAACCACTTGGAGGCGATCAATGATCTTCTCCAATGGCTCGACTAATTTCGGCCAAGTTGGTTCCAGCGTCTCTTCTAATTCAATCAAATCTTTCTCCTATAAATACATCGTTCAATCATTAAATCCCAAATAAAAAGGTAAAAAAAAAAATCACAATAAAGAAAATGAAAAGAAAAGAATCCTTACGAGTTTCGCTAACAAAGCTCTGATCCCAGGTCGAACATGCTTCGCCTCGACAACATGGTAGGGAGGGAAAACGAAGTCCTGCAGGAGAGGGTTCTCTTCGAGCTTATCTTCCGATGGCACTAATTTAGCTTCGGACCCCATTGACTGAGAAGAAGAACAACAAAAATCGGAGGTGATAGAGGTTGATTTATGGAGTTTGTGAAGGCAAAATAAGAAAGAAGACGACCAAAGGGGACAAGGATGTGATTTGGGGAGACGTTTAGGAGTTTTAAAGGGATAAGAGGAGTGTAATAGAGGTCGGAAAGAGCGGGATACTGAAATGCACGTCGCCATGAACATGTTGACCAGTATAACGAGAGCTACGAGCCTTCCTATGTTTACCCTCATCCTTTCCGATCCTGCTGTTACGATAAACAACCTCTACTGTTTGATTAAGTGTACCCTTACTCTTAACATTACCTTCTGACAATTGATTAATACTTTCCTTACCGTTAGTTTCCATTAATAAAAAGACGAAAAAACTATTTTACCCCTGTTATTTATAACAACCAACGAATGAAACGTCACACCCTTCATCCTCTTTCTTTTCAACAATGGAGTGATCTGTTAAAAAATCAGAGTGAACCAAATAGGGGCGGCGGTGGCAACCCCTTATGAACCCCTCTCTCGGATTGTATGTGCAGTGGGCCTAGGAAACCAGAAAACGAAAGCCCACAGATCGGAGGACACCTCTTTTCTTCTTCAACAGAGCTCGTGAAACCCCTCTTCGGTTCACTTGTTCTCTCTTTTCATTGCCATTGGTTCACCGGAGGACCCTTCATTGCGACAGCGGCAACCCCCTATGAAACCCCTCTCTCGGAACTATATGCGCATTGGGCCTAAGAAACCCGAAAATGGAAGCCCATAGACCGGAGGACCCTTCTTTGCTTCTTCAACAGAACTTGTGAAACCCCTTGTTCGGTTCACTCGTTCTCTCTCTTCATTGTCCTTGTTCGGTTCACTCGTTCTCTCTCTTCATTGTCGCTGGTTCACTGGAGGACCCTTCATTGCGGCAGCGGCAACCCCCTGAACGACAGCGGTAGGGGATCAGTAACTAATTGTTTTTCCTTCCCTTCTTCTTTTTCTGTTTTGGCCCTGAGAGTGTTGAATCTGCTGATGGAATAATGATATTTCCATCCCACTATGGGGCAATGATAAGTTGTGAAAAATCAATAATAATTAATTAAGAAGCGGCCTTTAATGGTGAAATATTAATTCAAAGTGGTACATGGGCATTGCATGCAGATCTGTCTGAGATGGGTATACGAGTAAGGGGTGGTTTTGTTGGTGAAAAGCTGCAATGAGGGGAGGCTGAAGAAGAACCTGGATATATTCAAAATTCACCCAGAAAGAGGAATAAATCAAAACTTAATTTTTACCTGTATGTGTGTTCAAATTCCGAAGCTGAAGCTTGCAAAGTGGGTGGATTGGAGCTCAATCGAGATCCAACCTCAACTGGTCGTGTCTCCATGAATTCACTTGGAACCTCAATTGAGTGACTACTTTCCTCGCCCATAACCATACCGGCCTTTCGGGTTTCAGCACTGATTCGACAGATTGGACAAACGGGTGTCTTCAATAACCATGAATTCACACAGTTAGCATGGAAGCTGTACCTGCAATGAAGTAGTTTACACTTGTCACCTAGCTTGAAATTCTCCAAGAAACAACACAATCTACTCCCCTTCTCTCCTGCTCTGAAATCAAAGCAAGGAAGCCTCTGCAGATCATCATGCGACATGCTGTTAATTCCATTGTTGGCCCTCTCAACCAAGTTTTGTCTAGTGAACCTCTCCTCAAAGCTCTCCCAACTATAAAGACACGAACTGATGTAGCGCAATCCAGCCGGTCTTAGCTGTCAACGAATTTGTCTCTGGGCTGGAGCGTCGGGGAGACTGAAACGGGAAAGATGGGAGAACTCCAAGGGGAACTCGGTGGGACAGCTCCGAAGCTCAAGTTAGTAATCTCTCAAAGGCGAAGTGTAGACCAGATAGCGCAAAGTTCACATACCTTGTTTGTTGGGGGCAGGGGCTTTTATAATCACTTCGCGCACTTGCTCCGAGGCCCTTGTCAGGTTGGGTATGATTACCCATGCGTCTGTCAATTCGGTCATCATCCTTTCTGTTGGGACGGAACCGTCACTGCTTAACTGTCTCTCCAACTAGAGATGGCGGTGTCAGGAGGCGGTGGCAGGTGGCCGTTTAGAGTGCGGCCGTCAGGCGTCAGATCCCAAGTCAGTTAGGTGCGGTGCCCTCGGGTAAAGACTTCCTCAGTGTCAGGCATAGTACAATTTGTTTGGTTTTGGTGCCCTGAAGGTGATGTAGTGGAGTGGTGAGCGAGGCGAAGTCTTGAGTTTGGAGGTATGTATGGGGCAGGTCAGTTCGGCGAGGTGCATCCCGAACTGTTACAAGACAGACCAGTTAGGCGAGGTGCATCCCGAGCTGTTACAAGGCAGGCTAGTTCGGGGAGGGGTATCCCGAGCTGTTACAAGGCAGGCCAGTTCGGATTACTTTCTGGTTTGGGGCAAAGGTGAGTTCGGGCCTCTAGTAGGGAGTTCGGATCGCTGGTTTCTCCCCTTGGTGCTTGCGCCTTAGGCTTGCTTTTGTGCCGAGCTATTGCTTTTACCGCGTGTCGCATAACTGTGAGGTCGGGCCAAATCTTCCTTCATCAATTGCCCCCCACTCCTCGCGCCAAGGGTCTTGCCTTGGTGCAGGGAGTTTTGCGAGGTGGTAGGTGGATTTGTCCTGTTCTTCGAATCTTGACTGCGCGAGTTGCTTTTGTGCCAGGGTTCTTCGGTTCCGAGAAAGCGGGAAACGTGCCTACTGCTCATAAATGTTGACGGTCGTGACAGCGCGTTTAAATTTCAAAAATTCGTGCCGCTGGGACGTGACAGCAGGTCATTTAAATTTGAAAAAAGCGCGCCACTGCCGTTTTGAAGGGACGTGCGCTGACGGTTTTTGTCAGTTGCAGGGAGACATGCGGCATGATCAGTTTCAGAAAGACGTGCGCTGGTGCGACATCGGTTTCAAAAGACGTGCGTTGACGTTTCGCTCTTTTCGGAAAGACGTGCGCCAATCACATCTCGACCTCAGGGGACGTGCGGTCAGCGCGAATGTGGGCCGTCGGATCGTCTTTGATCTACACGGTCGGTTCTTGGTTACTGTAACTATAAATAGTGGGGGACCCCAGTCGATTTTGTCACTTCTGTGGTTTGCCTATTGAGCTCGCGTCCAACTTTTCAGCTCGCGTCCAAGTTTTTCAGCTCACGTCCAAGTTTTTTCAGCTCGCGTCTAGGCTGGTTACTTAGCCTCCAAGGTTTTTTGGCTTGTTCCCATCTCCGGAGACTTCAAAACTTTCTTCCGGTGAGTAACTTCCTGAATCTACCTATTTTCCTCGATGTCTAGCTTTGATAGCTCAAACGACTCTTCAAATAGGACTGATGTAGGTTCTACAAATCGAGTCGTATTCCCCAATTGCCTTAGTGATCCCGAGGTGGAACTTGAGGATGACTATGAACCCGTAGGCCGAGCCGCTTCGGGCAGTTTGGCGTCTACCTCTCGCCAAGGTTGGATGCTAGATAGGTTTGGTCCCTCAACCATGACGCCCGAGGGGCTCCAATCTATACTCATGTCTTACAATCTGCCTGGGGGGTATACGTATTTCATTCCCTCGGGTAGTTTTCCTTAGGAACACGGTCCTGACGAGATCGTGATTTTTCGAGAGCAGCTCGCCGTGGGGCTGCGACTGCCTTTCCACCCTCTTTTAGTCGAAGTCATAAACCACTTTGGCGTTACCATTGGCCAGTTTCACCCGAACTCTATTTAGAACCTAGTGGGGGCAGTCTCCCTTTTCTGCAAGTAGAATTTCCCTTTAGACTTGGAGATATTCTCCTCCATCTTGATGCTTAAGAGACAAGTAGGTTCTCTTCCTGGGGGAAGACGGGCGTATTACCTTTCTCCTCGCCCGGGCTTTAAGCTTCTGCACGATCTTCCTAATAAGGTCCCAGCATGGAAGCGGGACTACTTCGGCGTGCGAAGTGCGCAAGGATGGCACTTTCAGACCGGGTGGGGTGAGGCCGCTCCTGATTCTGGTGTCACTCTCGACAAAGAGACGGTGAAGGGCCTCCGGCAATGGACATGGCAAGGTTTAACGCGTCATGAGTACTTGACGAAGGCCAAGCTTATTGCGGCCGGCCTGAGTTCGAGTAGGTTTCTAGTTCTGCGATTTCTTGCTTGCTTTTTTCCTTCATTTTTTCTGATGTCGAACTCGTTTCTACAGTTGTGATGGATGCGGAGAGAAGTCGTGGGGGGCGTCTGTTCCAGGGCATGAAGAGGAGGAAGCGGGTTGCCAAGCGAACTCGTACCGAGCTGCCCCCGGATGAGGAGGTTCCAGGCCACACGCGGGAGGATCTGCTGAGGGAGCCCGAGGTGACTCCGCCAATGTATGAAACTACTAGGGCGCCTTACGCTGAGACCACTCATACGGGTGCTCCTGCATACTCCAGTGCTCCTGCTCACTCTGGGTCCGCTCATACGCGAGCTAGGCCCTCGGGTTCGGGAGCTCAAGGGGAGTTTAGGAGCGTGTTGATGTCAAACTATGCTCTTCAGAAGAGTAGGGAGGCTACTTTCCCCAAGGAGATCACGGTGTGGACCGATCTTCCTTTGAATCAGGTCGCCTGCCGCGCCGTAACACACGCTATGGTGGTAAGTCAGATTTCGTCTGCCTTCATTTTCTATCACTTTTGTTGTTGTTGCTTACTTGTTTCTTTTGGTAGGTGAATTCTTCAATTCACGCCTTAGCAGCCAAAGTGGAGAGGAGCTCGCGACAGGCGCGAGCTGCTAAGGCTGCCGCCCATGCTGCTGAAGAGGCTTTCCGTGCCGCTGAGGCGGCCGCTTATGCTGCCAAAGAAGCTGCTCGCGTCACCATGGCCAGGCAGGCGATGTCTCAGCGTGATGTCGAGGCCATGGGGGTAGTCGTCAAACACATGACGGATTTGAAGTTGGACTTGCAACATCAAGTTGAATATCTTCAGGAGGACATCAGGGAGAAAACGCAGATTTTTTCCCAAGGCATTGAAGACGCCAAGAAGAAGGTTGTTGAAGACTATACTGGCTCTCCGCGTTTTGACGATCTGATGGTGGATTCTTACAGAAGGGGGTTCAAGCTGAGCCGGTGGATGATCCGGAACACGTACCTCGACCTCGATGTTGTGCCATATCCACTTCGCGTATAACTCAAAAGATGGCCAATGCTGCCGATGGCGAGCCGGATTCTGAAGGAGATGCAAGGCCTTCCGGTGTTGTTGAAGTGCCTTTTGATGGCGAAGAAGTAGCTCCGGGCATGTAAAGAGATTTTTTTTTTGAAGTGCCTTCTGATGGCCAATGTACTCATGTTTCTTGCAACGGAATAGATAATCTTTTTGCCCAAGTGTTCCTTTCCCGAACTGATTCTTTGTCGAACTGATAATATGCCATTGTTTCTTGTCCGGGTTATTATACTTCCGCGACATGTTTTGCCGCTAAGGCTTTTGAAGTGAACTGGTTCTTTGCCGAGCTGATAATATGCCTGACTTTTCTTTGCTTGTTTACGCCGAGGTTCCTCTTGGCTCTGCATCGTGGCCCATAGGACCTTATAGCGATTTTGTCCACTTTGCTTGGCGGTTTATAGGTAGTATCGCCTTAAATTCATGATGTTCCACGCTCGAGGTACTTGTTTGCCTTCTAAGGTTTCGAGCTCGTATGCCCCCCCGAGCGCTCTCTTTACTTTGTAGGGCCCTTCCCAGTTTGGTCCAAGTTTGCCCATGCCGGGTTCGGGCACCATAATCTTACGAAGGACCAGGTCATCGACTCGGAAGCTTTGTTGCTTTACTCTGGCATTGTAGTAGTGAGCTACCTGCTGCTGGTAGGCCGCTGTCCGGATGTGTGCGAGGTCCCTTACCTCGTCAAGTAGGTCAAGGTTGGTACGTAACTCCTCTCCGTTTGTTCGATCGTCGTATGTTTCTAGTCGCAATGTTGGTACTTCGATTTCTGCTGGGATCACTACTTCAGTGTCGTAGGTGAGGTTGAAGGGGGTTTCTCCCGTGGCGGTTTTTTTTGTAGTTCGGTGAGCCCATAAGACACTTGGTAGCTCTTCGGCCCACAACCCCTTAGCTCGATCTAGACATGCTTTCAGTCCACGAAGGATAGCTCTGTTCATTACTTCCGTCTGACCATTTTCCTGCAGGTGCGCGACTGATGTGAAGTTTTTTCGAATCCCCATATCCTTGCACCATTCTTGGAACTTGATATCCTCGAACTGCTTGCCATTGTCGGAAGTTAGTACCCGAGGTAACCCGAAACGACATACTATGTTCTTCCAAAAGAAGTTTTATATGTTTCGGGCCGTAACAGTTGCCAGAGGTTCGGCTTCTATCCACTTCGTGAAGTAATCTACTTCAACAACTAGGAATTTTCTTCCACCTGTTGCTGGCGGGAATGGCCCCAAGAGGTCGATGCCCCATTGTGCAAAGGGCCACGGGCTGGTAAGGTATTTGAGGTCGGAAGCAGGCTGATGGTGGATATTGGCGTGCTTCTGACACTTGTTGCATTTTCTGACGAACTCGACAGCTTCTGCCCTCATCGTTGGCCAGTAATATCCTTGTCGAAGTGCTTTTTGGGCGAGTGCTCTGCCCCCCAAGTGTCCGTCGCACAGGCCTTCATGAGTGTCACTGAGTACGAACTCGGCTTCGGCAGGTCGCAGGCAACACAAGTAGGGGAGCGTGTAGGACCGTCGGTATAACCGTTCGTCTATTATGACGTATTTGGCTGCCTGGCGCTGCACCCTCTTGGCCGCATTGCATTCTGCAGGGAGGGTTTCGTCTATCAAGAAGCTCGCGAGTGGGTCGATCCAGCTCGGCTCTGCTTCGAGGACGGGAGCAACCTCCTCTGCCCCCCCGAGAATACTAGGCTGAGGTAAATCCTCTATGTACACGGTTCTCATGTTGTTGTGACTTGTGTTGGCTAACCAGGACAGAGCGTCGGCCTCAGTGTTCTCTGGCCTCGGGATTTGCCTGATGAAGTGTGATTGGAAGTTGAGCAGGGCCTCTTTTACTTTCGCCAAATATGCGATTATGGAGAGCTCGCATGCTTTATACTCGCCCGTAACTTGGTTGACCACGAGCTGGGAATCGCTGCAGATGACTAAGTGCTTTGCCTTTACCTTTTGCGCTAGGTTCAGCCCGGCTATCAGTGCTTCGTACTCTGCCTCGTTGTTGGATGCCGCGAACTCGAAGCGTAGTGCGTATTCTAATTTTGTGCCGCCCGGGCCACATAAAACTATTCCAGCCCCGCTGCCTTGCTTGTTCGAGGAACCATCCACGTGAAGGATCTAGGGCTCCTCATCCTAGTTCGCATTTCGCCTGACCAGGAGAGATGCTACACTGGCTGCTACTTCACGGGGTTCAGACTCTATTGGCTCGGGAGCTTCGGGTTCGCCCGAACTAGGGACCTTGCGCTCAACCTGTAGGGCTTCGTGGCTGAAAGTGCACTCGGCGATAAAATCTGTCAAAGCTTAGGCCTTAATTGCGGTCCGTGGTTTGTACTAGAGATCGTACTCGCTGAGTTCGATGGCCCACTTCGTCAGCCTACCGGAGACCTCGGGCTTCAGCAAGACTTGTCTTAGGGGTTTGTCGGTTAAGACGACGACGGTGTGAGCTTGGAAGTATGGGCGGAGTTTCTGAGCTGATATCACCAGTGCGTAGGCAATTTTTTCTATCTGCGGGTACCTTGTTTCTACTCCCTGCAGAATTTTACTAACATAATAGATGGGCCACTGGACCCGATCTACTTGTTTTACTAATACCAAACTAACCACTTCGTCGCTCTCCGAGAGGTACAGTTCTAAGACCTCGCCCTCCTTGGGTTTGGCTATGGTTGGTACGGTGGTGAGGTAAGTTTTTAGCTCATCGAACGTGAGCTAGCAATCTCGGGTCCATTCGAACCCTTTGCCTTTGATTGCCTTGAAGAAAGGCAGGCAATGGTCTGCTGACTTGGACATGAAGCGGCTCAGAGCGGCTATGCGACCGTTTAGCCTTTGAACTTCTTTTACTTTCCGATGTGGTCTCATATCAAGGATGCCCTTTATTTTGTCCGGGTTGGCCTCAATACCGCACCGGTAGACAATGTATCCTAGAAACTTACCCGAGGTGACACCGAAGACGCACTTGTTTGGGTTTAGTCTCATGTTATATTGACGCGGGATTTGGAAGACAGAATCCAAGTCTTTTATTAATTCTTGCGAAAACTGTGTTTTGACGACCATGTCGTCTACATAACATTCGATTTTCATGCCAATCAAAGGCCGAAAAAGTTTATTTACAACTCTTTGAAAGGTCACACCAGCATTCTTTAGCCCGAAGGGCATGACCTTGTAACAGTACAGGCCGAAGTCGGTAATGAAGTTGGTTTTTTCTTGGTCGGACTGGTCCATCTTGATCTGGTTGTAGCCTGAGTAGGCGTCCAGGAAGCTTAGCAGCTAGTGCCCCGAGGTTGCGTCCACCAGGCGGTCAATTCGGGGCAGGGGGAAGCAGTCTTTTGGGCAAGCTCGGTTCAGGTCGGTGTAGTCGACGCACATGTGCCACTTGCCGTTGGCTTTTTTCACCAGCACTGGGTTGGCTACCCAGCTCGGGTAATGAACTTCCCTTATGAAGTCCACTGTGAGGAGCTTTTCGACTTATTCGTCGACCGCCCTCCAATGCTCCGGGGCTAAGTTGCATTTCTTCTGTCTAATGGGTCTGACTACAAGGTCAGTGTTAAGCTTGTGAGTTATAAGGCCAAGGTCAATACCGGGCATATCTGCCGCGGACCATGCAAAAATATCTAAATTTTGGAGTAAGAAATTCACTAGTTCAGTTCGCAAAGGCTCGTTGACGGAGGCACCGATCTATAGTGTTCGCGCCGGATCTGTAGCCGAGGCTGGGACTGCGACTGCTTCCTCAGTGTGCGAAGCTCATTCCTCGCCCTGCTCTGCAGGTCGCTCTAGTTCGAGATCGTCGGCTGCCTTGGTTTTTCCCTTCAGGGCGGCAACATAGCACTTGCAGGACTCAAGTTGGTCGCCCCGCGCTACCCCCACACCGAAGTCCGTGGGGAACTTCATTGCCAGGTAATAGGTGGAGACCATCGCATGCAGAATATGCGTAATTGGTCGCCCTATTATGGCGTTGTATGGAGAGGGGGTCGCGACCACCAGGAAATCGTGGTTGAGTCTTACCGCGCACGGTCATGTGCCTACTTCCATAGGTACTGTTATTTTTCCCAAGGGCCTGACTTCCTCTCCGGTGAAGCCTACCAGAGGAGTGTGAGCGGGTTTCAAATCGCTTTTCTGCAATTGCAATTGGTCGAACGCTAATTTGAATACGATGTCCGCCGAACTACCTGAGTCCACCAGTACGCGCCGGACTTCGAAGTCACTGATCCTTAGCTTTATGACGAGTGCGTCGTCATGGGGGTAGTGGACACCTCACGCGTCGTCTTCTGTAAAAAAGATCGGTTCTTCCTTCTTCGGCCTCTTGGGAGGGTTCTGCTCCTCTCAGGCTGCTTCGCGAACTGACGTCCTTGCTGCCGCCGAAGCATCCTGCCACCATCGAACCGCCCACTATCACGTGGATGGTACCCCAGACTGGCCTTTCTTCTGGGGGAGGTCGCTGCAAGGCTTCGGCCGGTCTGTTGCTCGGCTCGGGGACATCCTTCCCATGTTCCCCTTGCCGACCTACTTTATTACTATTGTCATAATGTACAAATTTTCTTAAGTACCCGCGACGGATGAGTCCTTCTATCTCGTCGCGAAGATTATTACATTGCTTGGTGCTATGACCGTGAACTTTACGAAAACTACAATATAAATTTTTGTTCCTCTCGTTGGGGTTGCTCTTCAGGCGAGGTAGCCACTTTACGTAAGGGGCGTCCTTGATCGCCATCAGAATCTCGGTCCGCCTTGCGTTCAATGGCGTCTAATCCGTCTGAACTGCTAAGGGAGCTCGGGACGGCTGGCTTGGCTTCGCCTCTCGGTTCTGGCCTCTTCCGTCGCTGGGGTTGGAGGGCTCGCCTTCTCTTTTTCTTTTTTCAACCCCGCCTTCGTTTCTCTGGTTTATCTCTTCCTTTATTCTCATAAACTTGTCCGCGAGCTTAAGGAAGTCGGCCACAGTTGCTGGCTGGCTGGCCACCATGTGCCACTTGAACTCTTTGTGCGTCACCCCTCTTTTGGCCGTGGCGAGCTGTACCACGGGGTCTAACCGAGGGATCTACAAACATGCCTCATTGAACTGTTTGATGTAGCTCCGGATGGGTTCTCCCTCTCTTTGGATTACCCCGAAGATACTTTCCTCGGTTCTGGGACACCTTTTGCTGGTAACAAAGTGCGCAGTGAAGATCTGCACGAACTGGGGCCAGCTTCTTATTGACCCGGAAGCTAGGTTCCGATACCAGGTGCGGACCACCCCTCTGAAGGTGGTGGTGAAGGCCACACACATGCACGACTCGCTTTCCCTAGCGAGGTGCATTTGCGACTGAAACACATCGACGTGGTCGTTGGGGTCAAAGGACCCATCATACTTGTCCAGAGAAGGGAGTTTGAAATCTCTAGGCAAGGGAACTGCCAAAAGTTCTGCTGAAAGGGGGGAAGGAACTGAGAGAAAGGGGATGGTTTTTACCTCGCCCGAGCTCGTTTCTTCCTTGCCTCTAAGCTCGGGTGGCACGCAGGTAGTAGTTCGGCGACTTCGTCGGCGCCTTCTTTGAGTGGGCTTAGTGCTGGCGCTGCTTGCCTCTGTGTTGCCGAGCTCGATGGGCCCGGAATGTTGGCACTGAAGCAGTTCTCCGTGAGTGGGAACTCGGGCTTGGAGGGCCAAGGTTACTTTGTTGGCGAGGTTCTTGACCCACCCGCGGGCTGCGAGGCGGGGGTGATCTTTCTTTGCTTTCGGCCCGAGGATGAGGCCTAACTATTAGGGGGGTTTTGTGGTCGAGAAGTCTCTCCTTGGTGAGGTCGTCCACTTTGAGAGGAGGCCTTGACCAACTTTGAAACGGGGTGTCGGGGTGGAAGCAGTGGTTGGTTCAAGGGTAGCTGAGGAACTGTTGTTGATAATGGTGTTGGGAGAGGTGGTGCAACACCTAGTGTTGCTGGAGTTGGTGCTGTTGGAATTGTTGCATTTGTGCCTGCATTGCCCGCATGCATTGCATGAGGTCATCTAGCTGGTTTTGGCGGGCTGCTAGTGGGACAGCAGTTGGTTCCGCGAAGTTGGTTTCGATGGGGGGTGGAAGGGGAATGTTCAGCGAGGGAGTGTTTAAAGGTGCCACCGCTTGTGGCACATTCTAACTTGGGATCCCATCCACTAAAAGGGGGATGGTGAACTGCCCAATGCACACTGCTGGAACATGAAGTTGTTCTCCGGTAGTGGCTGTTTCGGTTCCACGTCCAACACTACTGAAGGAGGCCATTTCGGTGTTGGAGTGGGTGTTGGAGTTTTTGAAATAAGGGTAGGCAAAAGAGATTTAGAGGGAGGCTTTTGGAAGCTTTCCCACAGACGGCGCCAATTGATGGAGCGCAATCCGGCCGGTCTTAGCTGTCAACGAACTCGCCTCTGGGCTGGAGCATCGGGGAGCCTGAAACGGGAAAGATGGGAGAACTCCGAGGGGAACCCGGTGGGATAGCTCCGAAGCTCAAGTCAGTAATCTCTCAAAGGCGAAGTGTAGACCAGATAGCGCAAAGTTCACATACCTTGTTTGTTGGGGGCAGGGGGCTTTTATAATCACTTCGTGCACTTGCTCCGAGGCCCTTGTTAGGTCGGGTATGATTACCCTTGCGTCTGTCAATTCGGCCGTCGTCCTTTCTATTGGGACGGAACCGTCACTACCTAACCGTCTCTCCAACTGGAGATGGCAGTGTCAGGAGGCGGTGGCAGGTGGCCGTTTAGAGTGCGGCAGTTAGGCGTCAGATCCCAAGTCAGTCAGGTGCGGCACCCTCGGGTAAAGACTTCCTCAGTGTCAAGCATAGTACGATTTGTTTGGTTTTGGTGCCTTGAAAGTGATGTGGTGGAGTGGTGAGCGGGGCGAAGTCTTGAGTTCGGAGGTATGTATAGGGCATGTCAGTTCAACAAGGTGCATCCCTAACTGTTACAAGACAGGCTAGTTCGGCGAGGTGCATCCCGAGCTGATACAAGGCAGGCCAGTTCGGCGAGGGGTATCCCGAGCTATTACAAGGCAGGCCAGTTCGGATTACTTTCTGGTTTGGGGCAAAGGTGAGCTCGGGCCCCTAGTAGAGAGTTCGAACCGCTGGTTTCTCCCCTTGGTGCTTGCGCCTTAGGCTTACTTTTGTGTCGAGCTGTCACGTGTCGCATAACTGTGAGGTTGGGCCAAATCTTCCTTCATCACGAACGAAGACCACGACACTGATGCCCACAAATAGCGATATCTCAGAGACGACGACTGCTATCACCCACGATCTCTGTTGCAATTCCTACGACCTTGTTGCTCATTAAATTCCCTTTGCACACCGAAACTCCAATTTATCATCTCAAGTATCCCAACAAATCTAAATTCCCTGGAACCATTCACAATCGTGTTCCTATTCAATTGCCCTTGACACCCAGAACTATTTTTCTCATCCAAGCTCAGAAACCTTAACCGTAACCCGATTACACATCCAGTTGATCACAATAGACAGAACCCCATCAAATAGACTATCAGTTCTATCTTCTTAGAAACCCATATGAATAACGATCCTAAGTCTTAAGACTCTTAACCCAATCTATTCCATATGCATTAGCAGAGAATATAACGGGTCTACATGTGTTCCATGGTATCGAAATGAAAGAAACCCAAATGCACAACTTGAAAGAAAATTCAGAAAAGGATACAGCCCAAGTGCGCGAATCACCGAGATGGCTCCTGGTGAAAGGACGCAAAAATGAGGCAATCGAGGCGTTAAGAACCATAACCACGAGGAATCAAAGTAGCTTCAGGTTAAGTGTGAGCTTCTCCATCATATCCATCGTACCGGAGATGTTCGACGGCAATCTCTACTCTGCTATCAAGGCATTGGTGGAGAAAAAGTGGGCCTTTCAATGGTTAATGGCAGTGATGACCGTCGGTTTTGGCATCGGAATGGTGTACTACGGGATGTCTTTGGGGGTCGGAAACCTGGCCTTCAATGTCTACTTGAGCATCACCTTCAACGCCTTATCAGAGCTGCCGTCGTCGTTGCTGACGTTCTTTCTTATCGAAAAATTGAGCAGGAGAAGTTCGACGCTAGTGTTCACGACTATGAGCGGGATTTGCAGTATAATGTGCGTGGTGGTGGGTGAGTCACGGCAGGAATTGCAGGTGGCGGTGGAGCTGGCGAGCTTCTTTAGCGCGTGCACGGCGTTCAGCATGTTGCTGATTTCCCAACGTGTGTGAGGAAATCGGCATTGTCGATGGTTAGGCAGATTGAGAACCCATCATGTCAAAGAGAAATATTGGCCACCAATTCAAAATGCTCGAGCTGTAGCTGGTTTTCTCCGGAGACGGGTATCTACATCAGCAAGCACAGATCTAGACAACTTCTTTTGCTCTGGGTTTTCCTGTTTCAATAAGCTTCTTTTGAGTAATCCCAATTCCTCACCTAGAATTGCAAGGAACGGAAAACAGAGGAGATCGGAAAGAAGAAAGGGGAGGAGAGAAAGGGGAAGGGGAAGAGAGAGAGAGGGAGAGAGAGAAAGGCGGGAAAGATGAAAAGTGTTTTTCTCCAATATTATTATATAAGGATAATATGGAAATTAAAAAATATTATAACGACGGATAAGCAAAGTACAGGGATCTTCAGACGTCAAAGACCCCATAATAAAAGTGACCGAATCTGCTCCTCACGTCTGACGGACGCCTCACAGCGCCTTATAACACCTCCCGCACTTATTAATTATTATTCATCGAAAATATTCGCAATGCACGATTCATGTGCATGTGAGGCGGCCGTTTGTGAGGAACAGATCCCGTTTCATAGTAAAGGGCACCCTTTCGATTTTAGCCTTTGGCTACTACGACAATGTCGTAGCAAAAGGGCGAACTCGTAAAGATACCGTGGACGATAAATGGATGTTCTCAATGCACGCCGACATGTGCATGTGGCGCGTTTTTGAAGCGCGTAGTGTGGGGGGCATGTTTCTCCGGGAACTCGGGATTTTCTCGGAGAAAAAAAGAAGAGGCGAACTGGCGCAAAGCCCTCACATGATCAGAACTTCACTGACATAAGATTGAAATCTGGACATTTGGACAACATAATACCCGGCGTTTATCATGTATATCATCTGTCGCAATGGACGGCTGACAAGTTTCCATCAGGGGGTGTTGACGTGTTGTAATTTTGGATGCGTTAAAACCTTGAATTAGACAATGTAATGTTTGGTTAGATAGGAAATAAGAGATAAATACGGGTGTTCGCGGTTCGGTTAATTTCTTCAAATCGAAATCGAACTGGTACTACCTCTGCCGGTTTCGATTTTTGATCGATTCGGTTTTTTGGTATTTATAATATATATTATATAAATATAATATATATATATATTATATAAATATAATATATATATATATTATATATTTATATATAATATAATATTATAAATAATAAATAATATATTATATATTATAAATATTTAAAAAATATATAATATATAATATATTTATAAATAAATTATTTTAAATATAATATATGTATATATTTATATATATAATGAATATATATTTATATATAATATATAAAATATATATATATATATATATATATATCAGTTGGTTCGACTAACCGCATTTTGTGATTTAATTCGGTTTTTTATGAATACCCTTAGAGACAAAGGGAAGGCTGAGGGAAACTTCCACAGACCGGGCCAAGCCATGAGAAGTATTCTTTTTTTTTTAATTGAAAAAATAATAAAAAATTTAAATTAAATTAACAAAAATAGACAAAAAATTTAAAAAATATATAAAACTTTCTTTTTATTATATGGGCTGGGCCATGGGCTGGGTAGGGCTGGCACATGCCGACCCATGGATGAGATCATGCACAGGCCAAAGTAATTTGGCACATGGTACAAAATACCAAATTTGGTCAAAATTTATAAATTGGATTAACTAGAAGAAGTTTGTACACTTGTGCGAGTAGTAGATCCGAATTAGACATATTCATGGGTTGCGTACCTTGATGACCCCACTCGGCTCGTTCCAAGTCGGACTTCAACATGAGTTTAGGCCTACAGACTTAGGCTTTCTCAAGAAAGCCGGGTCCAAGCCGAGCCCCGACTTGATAACATATTATAGAGCAAAAATATATATATTTTGTATAATAATATATATAATATTGTTGTCTTTGTTTCTCTTCTCTTTTTTTAGTTGTAATCATATTTTTCATTATTTTTTAGTTTTAAAGTTTATTAATATAAATAAATTAGTCTTTTATTGAGTAAAAAAAGAAAAAAAAAACACATTTTTCCCATTTTCTTGTTAGGCTTTGGGCTTTATATGAGGACCGAGATTGGGACTAAATGTTTTATGTTAATATAAAGACAAAGCTCAGCCAGGCCCGGTCCATGAACAGGTCTAATCTGGATTGGGTTTATCTGTAGGTAGAAGGCTAGAATTTGGAAGCTTGGGTATGGTGAAATAGGACTCATAACCGGCTATGGTTCAGTTAACCATGGGCCTATTTTTGAAACTGAATTGGTGTTATTGGTTTATGGAAAACCGATAACCGAAGCCAATCAGTTAACTAGTTTACCAGTTTGGTTAACCATCGATTAGGTTCATCATTTTTTCACTTTTTTATATTTACAAATATATTATAAAATATATAAATATATAATAAAAAACTAGAAATATATAAAATATTATATATTATAAATATATTTATTAATTTATAATATATAGAAAATATAAAATATATATACATAAATATACACAAAATATATAGTATATGAATACCAGTCAATTCGGTTAACCACTGATTTTCTATATTGGTTAATAGAAACTGCATTGGTACCTTCATTTTTTTTAAATACTGAACTCAAGGTTTTCGAATCACCGTTGACCCGGATGGTTGGACCATTCAGATTGAGAACCGTCCAGCCAACCGATTCCGTTTTACTTAAAATCCGCTTTTGGTAAAAAAATGTTGAAAAGGTTAACAAACTGTTGACTCGAGCGGTTGAACTATGAACCCGTCAACCCATTCAACGGTTTGTGACCATTTTTTTAATTTTAAATTATTATTTTTTATTTTTTTGTTAGAATAGACCATTCATTTAGACCGGACGATCAAATCATTAACCCAGAAACCAATGGCCAAAACGATTCCATTTTCGGGTCATTTTTTAAAACATTCACTGAACTGAAACCAAATCGACCAAATTGATTAACTGAATTTTCCATTTGATTTTAATCGATTTCATGTTGATTCAGTTCGGTTTTTCTTGCTCACCCCTAGGTGATGTTTTAGTAATTTGGCTGCTTTTTTATGTTTATAATTGTTTTAAGATCATTTATTAAAGCGCCCCCCCCCTCCCCCCGGTAGTTTAATTCATGTGCTAAAACCTATCGAATAGTTTATGTTTTACTAAAGAGCTCTCTCTTTCTATGGGGCATATTTCACCCCAATTGAACCACCACATAGAAGCTAACGTGGCTGAAGATATGACCATGAATTCAACTAGATTGGCAATGTGGAGCATCATCACGCGTCAAAGACAACAACTACGATGCACATTGAGAGCCTCAAACCGAGAGGGGCATGTGGCGGATGACGGAGTCCTCTACATGTCCTCCCCCTGTGGGTAAAGTTCTTTCAGCTCTGCTTGGCTACGATCAATTCATCCTCATCATCTTGGTCTTGCCGACCTCGCCTCCCCTACTTGAGCGTCAGAGTTCTTCCTAAAACCATCTTAAGACCTCTGACTTTGACTTTTACAGGTCGTTAGATTCTCATTAGCTCGTCCTACGTAGTTTATCCAATATACCTCATTCAAAACAACCCGTATACTGCAACTCATATCGTTAGACTTTCATTAAGTCGTTAGAGGACACTCAAGAATCTTTTTATTGTTGTTTGAAAATGGTAACTTGACCACCTATACTAATTGGAAAATGTTTATGGGAATGGCCTGGTATTTTATTTCAAAAGTGCCCCTAATACTTCATATCCAATTTTTTAAATCAACAAATGTTTGATTTTCAGATCTATAAGTCGAGTGCTCAAAGGAAGCTTTGTTAATTAAACGCCTGTCCCTTATTAATTGTATCTAATATGTCTAGTGTGAAAAATATTGCCACTTAGGTCATGCTTAGTTCACTGTTATGGGCCTAATTCTTTTAGGCTTAGTTTGGAAGGAGTATAAATGCAAATATATAGAGCGTAAAACCTTATATTTTGTATTATTTTGTATGTATTTGCAGTTTATATATTTGTATTTGTATTCATTCCAAACTGAGCTTTAATTCGTATTCATTTTAAATAAAAATGGGCAAGAATGAATAACATTAGAGTGTTAGTTATAAAATTTTTGCAATGGTTCACATTTTTTTTAGAATGAAAAATCAACCCTATAGCACAAAAGTTGAGTACCTTGCAGTATGAAAAATAATCATACCTCATCTTACTCATTTTCATTCTTTGAGGAAACTCAACCTACAAAATTGTTACCCTGGATGTTTACTTTTACGAAAGCACTTTTACAAAAGTACTTTTATAAAAGCACTTTTATAATAAAAGTATTTTTATATGAAAATACTTTTCCAAAAATATTTTTATAAAAGTACTTTTATACAAAAGCACTTTTACACGAAAGCATTTTTAGGAAAGTACTTTTATAAAAACACTTTTATAAAAGCATTTTTACAAAAGTACTTTTATAAAAGCACTTTTATGAAAGTACTTTTACAAAACA
This sequence comes from Nelumbo lutea, assembly GCF_056320005.1. Taxonomy (NCBI): domain Eukaryota; kingdom Viridiplantae; phylum Streptophyta; class Magnoliopsida; order Proteales; family Nelumbonaceae; genus Nelumbo; species Nelumbo lutea. The sequence continues at coordinate 19,137,866 of NC_142688.1, forward strand.
TCTATGCCAACTAGTAAATGTTGACTGTCGGCCATCCACCGGTAAACATCTATACCAATAGTTTTGGAGACTTAGGTTGGCGACTTGGCGGTTTATAAATATCGACAATTTTTTTTTAAAGAATGAAAATGAGCAACATAGAACACTTGTCGGTCTAAAAAGAATTCATTTTTAAGAAAAAAATATGGTTTTTAAAACAACCCGGTGACCAAACCGGTCAAGGGTCTGGTTACCGAGTCGAGCAGTCCGACCGTTCAAACCAAAAGCTCGGCCCATTCTTACAAAAAAAAATTTAAAAATAAAAATTGGTCAAAACCTTTCGAACAATTAACCGCCCATTTCAGCAATTCACTGACCAATATCAACGGTTTTGGGAGGAAATCCAGTTTTTGGGAAAAACGGAACCGATCTAATCCGATTTTGAAAACCATGAAAAAAATATTTAGTTCATAGCAATATTTCATCATTCTGTCTATTTTTACCTATCATTATTATTATCCATTTTAGAATTTCATTTTGGGTAAAAATGAGCAAACATGGCCTTAATTACCCGCAAAAAGCAATCTGCCCTTCTCTTCCTTAGTTAAGCAATTTTTTGATGAATCGTTTATCCGCAATTTGGCTGATGCCAATTATTGAAAGGTTGGTCCGTAACTCCGTATGCTTCCAGCGCAACTGTAATGTGTACTAGCAAAAAATGTTCCTTCCCGAAAACTCTTGGGACAACCCACTTATCGAATCTTAGAAACACGGTAAAGTGACAAACTTACGTGGGCATTGGGCAATCATTCATTAAAATTTGCGGGCTCAAATCTAGTTAGATAACTGTAACCTTCCAGACCCCATAGTCTAACACCAGAAAGCCGACGATGATGATTAGTAATCTGATGGTATCCAATTTTGGCCTAGGAAAGAGCCTGAAGGCCAATTGGCTAACAGGTCGAAAACCCCATGTATGCAGTTGTGCACCATTGGACTGCAAGGGGGAATGCACCAGTTGAAATGTAGATAATGCAGTGCAGTCCACCTTCAGTCCATCCTGACCTCAGTATTCCTTCTTCGAATTATTTTATGCAGCTATAATTCCAATTCCAGTTCTAAAAGAATACATAAACCATAGATCTCTTCTGAAACCAAGGAGGGTTTATATTGCAGAGCATCAGTAAATATATATGTACAGAGTACGGGCATGAATTAAACTGATATAGAGCAAAAGTTCTGCTTGATTTTATAGCTTCGTTCTCTGCAAATTTTTCATCATTCACAACAGAAAGCCTTCTTCTCTCCAATCATCTCCATTCATTATGATTTTCAAGCAATAATTCCCACCGCCTGTAACCACTGCAGAAACAGCATGAGAATAAGAAATGAAACGGATTCATAGTTTCATACACAAAATGTACCTACGAATGAATCTTGTATACTTGGGCCAATTTGCATTCTTCCTACAAAAGAGAAGAATGTTTGTTTGGGTCTCTTTGAGTAAACAGAGTCAGACATGTAACATGTATTCTTATTATTATTTTTAATTACAGAAACAGTATATTGTGTGTTAAAGATCTCCATGAAACAAGGCAAAGTCCTCTGATACAGAGACATTGTGATACCAGAAGCATCAAAATGTTATGCATAGAGAATGAGTAAATACTATTTTATTGCATAAATCCTCAAATGATGATACTTCCACATTTAACATACCTTGCAGGAAAGGATATTTTCCCTAGTCCTTGTACTTCATTGTCTCCTTGTCAAACCCAATTGTAGGAAATTGCTTAGCATACTCCTCGACTTCATGGCGAAGTTTTGAAATCTCAGATTGGACATTAGCACTTGTTTGGATTGTAGCCAGAAAGTCCTTCAACTTTGTTCCTGGTTACAGAAACCATCATACAACACACCTCAAATTAGCAATCACACCTAAGTACATAGACACCATTAAAAGCATTTCAAGAAATATACTAAAAGCAAACATTTATAAAGACAATATACGCTTGTGAATTAGGAACCTTTGGTTTCAGCTTTTATCTTCACGGCCAATTTCACAGCAGTGTCAAAAAAATCAGCTACTTTTACAAAATCCTCTTCAACAAATCCTCTTGACGTAAGGGCTGGGGTTCCTGAATCACCAAAGACAGAGGAAGCTCATCAAGTTGAAATCTGTATAAATAGGCTATTTCTAAAATGTTGGTCACAGCTATCTTAGGTCTTGGGAAGGGTAGACTGGATACGGACCTAACCTTTGGCATTTTCTGCACAAAGTGGCCGCTCTCAGACTTGAACCCACATTCTTATGCTTGTCATCCCAAGAATTCACCATTAAACCAAGCAATGGCACCTTAGTTGAAATTTATATGAATCAAATAATATGTCCAAGCCAATTAAGGAAAAAGGTCTCTACCCATTCTGATGCCACCAGGAACCATGGCAGACACATCCCCAGGAACAGTGTTCTTGTTGGCTGCAATATGGACCAATTCCAATACCTTTTCAACTCTAGAGCCATCAATTCCCTGTACAACAGAATTTCCAAGGAATTAATACATTTAATTTCATGCTAAAAATAGTATATTATCTATGCATATCTAATTATCTAGTATCTGGCATCATTCAAATAATCCAAAATCAAGTCCTTGTAGCAGAAGATTCAAATCTCACTAACATCCATGGGGTTTGGAGGGAAAATAAAAGAAAATACAAAGTAGTTAAAATCAAGATGATGAAAGGAATAGAAAACATTGTCTATTTTACCTTGTTCTTAAGGTTCACCAAGACTAAATGGTTTTCAGTTCCACCAGAGACAAGCTCATAGCCCTTCTCTACTAATCTCTGCAAAATTAGTGCACTTCAAAAGCTAAGTAGAACTATTATATTAATAAGAAAATACCAGGCAGTATTTACAAATCTGCATTCAATAGAAAAGAACAACACTGGAAGAAGGACAGTGATGATCATATAAAAATCATGAAAACTGCCTATAGCTATACCTGGGCAAATTTTGAGCAATTACTGAGAACTTGTTCTTGATAGGCTTTGTACTCTGGAGTCATGGCCTGCATCCATATAACCATAAAAGATGAATCTATATGAAGTTGACAAAACTAGGAAGGCATAGATAGATACACAAGTAGATCTTAATATGCCTCAGTCATATTAATTACAAGGACTTGTGCCATGCACTCCAACATTTGACTGGAGCAAACTTGGCTAAAGAAGAACAACTACAACAAACAAAAGTGGACAAAAAGGGAAAACCCTTAACTGTGCTCTAATCCAAGTAGAATCCTGAGTTTAAATAAGTGAACCCCTTAATAAGAAAATACTAGTGTGAAAAAAAGTGAATGCATTGTGGCATGCCATATGATGTAGCATCCCACAACAAATGACGCTAAAAAAGAGAAGTTGAAGAACTTCTGATACAGTACTGGCCTCTTTACCCAAGAAAAAGAAAAGTAAACAAGGTATAGCATTAACCACATTGATCACAAACAAAGACAACTGTAACAAGGATCAAGGATGTGCTCCATATTACATAAATCTGCCATGTTAGACAGTTGTAATGGAGTACAAATTTATGTCCTCGTTTCTGTAAGATCACTCAGATAGCCCCATCAATAATATAAAATTTCAGAAAGCCCCAAAGGTCAAACTCCAAACTGGACTTTGTTGGAGGCTGACAATAACTGATAATAGGACTTTGAGTAGTGAAAGACTAGTTGATTTGACTCATCTGATGGAGGCATGAAAGACTGAAAACCACTTTATACCAACCATATATCTCCATATAAGATGAAAAATCATTTAATCAATATAATACCTGTTTCAACGCAACAGCTAATCCACCAATTGTATGATTATGTGGACCACCTTGAAGCCCTGGAAAGACAGCCTGGTTGATTTTGTCTTCATAATCATAAAAGACCTTCAGGATTCAATGGAACAATTAGTTTTTGTTGCACAAATTTTTACTCTGAAACCTCAGTTTCACTAAAGAAATGTGCAAAAGGGTTTAAAACTTCAGCAAAAATTAACCCAATAGAGTAGATGTTTTCTCTTCATAAAGCTCACCTCTTGGCCTTGCTTGTTGACCTCTTTCACCCCCTTTCTAAAGAAGATCATGGCTCCACGTGGTCCACGAAGTGACTTGTGTGTTGTAGTGGTCACTATATCTGCATACTCAAAAGGAGATGGAATCACCCTGGCTGCAACCAACCCACTAATATGTGCCATATCTGCCAGCAGGATAGCTTTCTGCTTGTCACAGACCTGCCAAAATCCATGACAAACTCTCATTTTATTTTTAGTTTTTTCAGTGTGTTGAACAATGTCAAAAATATGTTTCCTTGATTTTTAAATCTAAAGGAGTTTACCTTGCGAATGCGAGCATAATCATAGAGGCGTGCATAAGCACTTGCACCAGCAACTATTAGTTTTGGTCTGAAGAGTGTGGCACTTTTCTCCAACTGTATTAAATTTCTTAGGAGTCAACTCTTTGTAAAAAAAAGTACAAATCATGTAGAGAAAATTGCATGAAATAGGGATGCATTTTATGTTAATGATAACATCAGTATAACTTGAAGTTATGCACTGATATTGGTAAAGGGCAGTTAATACAAACAACCAATGATATAAAACCAGATTGTTTTTTCTAAGTTTGTGAGAAGGATCATTTTGGAAAAACAAAGGATACGAGTCTCAGTATGCAGAATGGTGATAAAACTATTTATCCACCATGTTTATGAAAGGAATCTGTCTACAAAGTACTGGCTGTTTTGGAAAACATGCTATTGGTCTTGGACTTGAAAGTTGTGTACATTTAAGCCGCAAGTGGGAGACAATTAAGGTTCTTGCTTCAATATTTTATTGGAAATTTGCAATACTATATGAGCTACAGTTTTGACAAGGGTCTCATACTCGTCAAAAATCATAGGTAGCCACTAAGGTGTGTCAGAAATAGAAAGCTAAAAGTGAAATGGACAGTTTGTTAGCACTTGTAGGATAAAGCACCTTCAGATTACGGAGAATTAGGGGTGTACACAGGTCAGCTTGGTTCAGTTTCACTTATTTTTATCAACTGAACCAACCATGTCAGGTTGACTTATATGTCAAACGAAACTGACTGACTTGATAAAAAAAAACCATAACCGGATGTAATTGAGGGACGGTTTAGTAGGTTTGAATGAAACCAAACCAAAATGTAGCCCAATTCTCAAGTAAAATTTTCTAACCCAATAACCTCACGTCACATTACCTAATTCTCAAGTAAAACTAATTTTAGTAGAAGAATTATTGATTGCAAAACATGTAAATAAAAAAAAAGTACTAGAATGTAATCAATGCATAGACTAATAGAGAGGTCAGTGCATAGTCGTAGACTTTGCAGCCTGCCAGTGTAGAAGATAGGTCAACCTGTCAAAGCCTCAAAGGACTGAGGAGTGCAGACTGAAGGAGATGAATGGAATTATGGGTAGGGAGAGTAGTGGCCGACATAAGTAAGAGAATAATAAGGTTCATAGAGTTTTCTGCAACATGCCATAATCTGCAACCGAACTGAGTTGCCGGGTTCTACCATTTTATAAACCAAAACCAACTGACTGATTTTTAGAACCAACCATCTTGGGTGGAGTCAGTCTGGTTTGGTTGATTTACAACACTTCCTGAACAGCCCTATGGAGAAAGCACAAATGCTAGTGTGTGAAAACACTAGTCATTTCATATGATATGAAATGAACTGTGAGCCACACAACCCCCCTTGCATCGTCATGTGTCCCACGTTATGACCTCAGCTCCCATCAAGTGAGAGGCTGAGGTTTCTCCTTTCTCATGTGAAAACTTACTTTTTCCACACATTAGGACTCCTGAGAATGATATGAAATTTGCCTAACATGCTTAAGGGAACTTGCTATTTCTCACCAATTTACATTTTACCATAAGAGTGGATCCCTCATATTTGTTCCTTTTAGCAATCATTATACAATTCTCTGCAAAACTTGAGAATTTTGTGCTTTCTTTCCAGAATGTTTCCTAATAACTAGTTATGTGATTTTCAAGTGGTGAAATGAATAAATGATCTTTTGTGAATGAAAACGGTAACTGAGAAATGATAATTTCAACTCCTAGCTCCTCAGCAGTTAGAGTGCAAATAAAAATGTCATTGCTTTATCTATGCTCTCCAGTAAGATGCTGATCTTATGGACACACAGCAAGAGGACTCATCCTTGGGTAACAAAATATTTAACATTTGAGTATCCAGATTTTCTGCAAGTGTTCTTAGAAATTGTAATATCATATTTCTATTCTCTATTGACAATAACATGTACCTTCTGAATTGCAACCTTGATCTGAATTATCCAAACCAGTTACAAAATGTTTTTTTTTTATCAATCAAACTGGTTAAAAAATTTCTGTACTATTCTTTGAAATAAGTGCTGAATTATTATTTTTTCTAGGATATAAGAACCACAATATCCAGATACCTGCATGGGTGTTGTGTTGTCAGGCATTTCAATTTTATGGCAAGTTCTGTTCCCCGCACCTTGTCTATGCCATATTTGGATATCAAGGTTCAGCACTCATTTCCTTATTAATACCAGACATTAGCACCAAAGATGATGATAATAACATTTAGTACAATCAACAGTACAACAGCACATCATTATGCAAATTTGCTTGATACGAGAGTGAAAATTATGGATAATAAAGAAATACAAAAAAAGTACCTGGTCATAGTCAATGTATCCAGTACTTTCATTCAATCTATAAGGCATTGTCTCAAAGAATATAGAGACAGCAGATATCTTCTTGGTGTCGGTCTGCATAAAACCAAAAGACAAAATGAAACTTACAATAGACAAACCACAATCAAGAATATACTACAACCAGTAACAGTTCAGTGTCTGAAATGGAAAATAATTCCTTGAAATCATTTAGTGTATTTAATGGTTGAATTCATTTGGAACAATAAGATATTAAATAAACTCTTGATTGTCTATGATCCTTTAATTGTACACTTGGAATTTTCATGTCATTTCCGTTTCAGGTATTTCCTAGGTATAGTTAAGTACTTCCAGATTTTACAAGCTAACTTGAACTTTTTTTTGGCCAAGTCTATTCAATCAAATATTCCCCATGAATAGGAGGGCTGGCTGCATTACAAAGAAAACTTAGTTAGAGAAAATTCAAATAGTTACTTTAAATGAAGTTGGTCATTTGTACCAGATGGTTAGCACACAACCAAGACATCACAGGATTTTTGAAAAACAAAGTGGCCAGGTAACCTCCTTTGAGCAAGTTATACCCGTTAGATAGATTTAGAAGGTAAACGTTTAGTCCACACAACAGCACTAGACAATATTATTTGCACTAATCTCTAGGGGCAAACTAATATTTCCAATTTAGCTGGGAAAAATGGAATGTTATAAGCACCTGATAGCCATGCGAAAGATGTCCACCATGTGGAAGATCAAGTGCCATGATTCTTTCATGAGGTTTCAACAATGCAGTGTATACTTGGAAATTAGCAGGGGACCCAGATAGCGATTGCACATTAACTGCAGGAAATAAAGTAAGCTAAGCATTCCACAAAGGAGGTTAGTTCAAAAATAACATAAACTATAAATAGAGAACTAGTTGGCCTATTGTAGACACTGAAACAAAGGCTTCAAACAGCACAATATTACTGAATTATTTTATCTTATGAGCTCCAAATATCATACACATTTACCTCCCCATTTCGCAGGATCCAACCCAAATGCTTCCAAGGCACGCTTCTGGCATAAGGATTCTGCCATGTCAATGTACCTGGAGGGTGCAGTTTACACAGTTTCATATCAGATCCAACCAGGAAAATCTGAAAATAAAGGATAGACCATAAATGGACAATAGAGGTAAATTGGGGAGGGGGATTTACTTACTCGTTTCCTCCATAATATCTAGCACCGGGATATCCTTCACTGTATTTATTGGTCATGATAGACCCAACAGCTTGCATCACAGATACAGACGTGAAGTTCTCCGAAGGTATGAGTTCCAGTCCCTTTTCAAACACAAGAAAAAAGAACACCGTCAAGAAATTCACATTATATACTAAATTTCAAATTAAGGTTCATCACAGATAGAGATCCGGAAAGGAGCAGAGAAAACTGAACGCTCAAAATTAAGATCCTTGACATGTAATTTACAATTAATTAAAACTACTATGCTGTCAAAGAAAATCACATCGGACCAGAATCTGAAAGTTTCCAAAATTCATCTAACTGTCTAACTGAACAGTCCACACCTACGTGGCATCAAAACATTGAAACCTTAATTTTCAATCCATAACAAAGGACAATAAATGTTGGAAAGCACCTTCCATTGTCTTGCTTTCTCGAGCTCGATGATATTTGCAATGTCCGGATCGACCTCCTCGAGCGGAGCATTCAACTGCTTTGGCCACTGGAACCAAATTTCCCAAGTAAGAGTTAAAATCGAAAGTGAGACAAAAAAACTGTGTGCAGAAGATCTAAGGACGAATCCCAGAGAAACAAAGATCATACACGGGAAGAAAATAACGGTAGTAAATCGAAAACTGAATCAAGTTAAGCACAGAAAACGAAGAAAGAAAGAGAGAAATTTGCTTACCGTAACACCAGATTTCTCCTTATCGTAAACGGCTTCATTCGGCAAAGAAGACTAAACAGGAAAAATGAAATGAAATATAAGGAAAGCATGAACTTCAAATCTCTGGTTGTCGGTAAAGAACCAAATGTTATTTTGAATTTGAAGGAAAACAAAAGGATACCATGTAATATAGAGAGCCGCCATTAGAGAGAGGAAGAATCGGCTTCCTCACGGACGAGGATAGCCTGCGAAGCGCCATTGCCATCGCCATCTCCTACTCTCTCTCTCTCGTGTATGTGTGCAGCGTGCTTAGTATCTTCCTCTCTTTTCAGGCTTTGGTATTATTGGTCATTGGCTCGGGGTTGGTGATAAAAAAAATAATAATTAATTAACATTTTCAAAGTTTTGTCCTTATTTGCACCACCCAGAGTAAAAAATAAACCCGATTTAGGAAATCGATATACAAAACTGAGAATCTATAATTGATGGCAGTTATTCTGCAAAAAGACACAAAATTTTTAATCGACAACCCTAAAATACCAACTTCGATCACAGAAAATCAGAAAAAAAAAACGAAGACAGGGAGTTTTTGTTCACCAAAATCTCGTAATTCCAAAAATTTCCTCGTGGCATTTCTTTCGTTTACCAACCAACTGGCCCACAATTTGACATTGTGATCAGTGATCCTACGGTCAAGTTTGCTGAAGAGAGGATCTATAATTGTTTATTCATCAACACATAACAACAAGAACGAGGACCCACAATATAGACGGTTAAGAGAAAAGCACACTGACGGTCACATGCCTCATTAACATGCAAACAACCGCTTTAGCAGTATGTGTAGAAGACTTCTTCACCAACTCTAACACCATTTGGTCCTTCAACGTGGGAAAACAAATAAAAAAAAGGGATTACATACATTTAATCAATACGCGAGTGCAATGCACGTGCGCACTGCTAATTAATAAAACTGACACGGATGCGATTACATACATTTAGCATGTGATGTAAGGACGAAATGTCGGTGAAACTTGGTTACATTGTTTTTCTGATATCGGTTTTTTATTCCCACCGAAATTTTGGAATATTGTAACTGTAAAATATAATAAAACGAATAATATATAATAACAGAAATTGAGAAATAATTAAATTCTGTAAAATTTGTTTCACTTAATGAGGTGGATATGAGGCAGAAGTAGATTGAGGCCAACTTGTGCTTGTGCCACGTCTAGGAACGTCATCCCAAAACCAACCACCCGTGCCCTATCCATTACTCCCCAAATCTTAACCACATGGCGACTTCTACAGAAATGATCAAATGAATATCCTCCAGTCATTTTCCTTTTATCTCTTTTTTTTTTCCTGGGAGATGTTTCGTTTGATATTTTCATAAGCCTTTTCAATTCAAGTCTCAAATTAATGAGTCACTTTCTGGTTCGAGGGAAAAAAATAGGCTTATCATGTTCCTTCTTAACTCTTTTGCAGATACACTGTGTGGATTAACTGGTTTGAAATTTGGATCACTCCCTGACATTAGTGAATTCAATTTTTTCTAACCCCCCCCCCAAAAAAAAAAGAAAATTAAATTAAAAAATCACTTGAATCCACAAAGCCACGCATATAAATGGGCCATCTTTAACAAATTTTCTACACAGTAGGCCCATAACTATATTAGGCCGCCTAAGCCTAATACGCCAGCACGCAATCTGCAAGCCTATATCTAGTCCAAACCCATTAGCCACTTTGCATGCTAAATGGGCTGATTTGTCATGCCTCTAGGGCCAGCTGGGTTCGGTAGGACTACTTAAGAGCCCGTTTGGGAGGGCTTCTGCGGTTATTGAATTGTAAGCTGCGTACATCTGTCCCTCCCAGCCTTGAACTCGGTCCCTTTTAAATTGAAAAAAGGTTTTAGGATTTAATTAAATTTGCATAAAATTGGGTTATAATTATGTACTCGGACGTTGGTCTGCTTATTTGGCTGATCGGACTGCAAGGAAAGTATGCTTCAAAGAATCTGGGGTGGTTTACTCGGTGTGGGCACTCCGATGCCTAAGTTAGCAACTGTTACCTGGGGTTACTTACAAAGCTTTTCAGCTCGCGAACAACAGTTGCTAACTTAGGCATCTGAGTGCTCACACCGGGTAAGTCACCTTGGGTTTTCTGAAACATACTTTCCTTGCAGTTTGATCGGCCAACTAAGCAGACCGATGTCCGAACTGCCATCTAGCTAGGAGTGTCCAGATCGTACACCAGCACCTATATTTTATCTTCTTTCAATGGTCTAGATATCAACTCAGCCCAATACAAATTTATTATAGTTAAATTAGGTTCAATCCAATCAATAAATATTTTGAACCATTAATTCTATATTGGTCCAATTCAATGTCTTTTTGGTCTGTCCAATCCATCAAAATTGATTTTGATTTGGATAGGGTCCGATCCAAAAGCAGTCCATTGACACCCTACGGTTCCATAAAACAGAAACACATGAAGTAAAAGGTGTAATAGCTGGCTAAGGCCATTGAAGGCTATTAAACATTGATTTAAATTTACTGTACAAGTTTAGAATGAGCACGGTAGAAACCCAAAACTGAATGACCTTTACAAATACCAAAGAAAAATATATAAATAAAGACTTCAATGGATTGAATACACTGTACAACTGAAAACTGCCTTCCATATCCAAGAGGAATGGGCAAATCTCATTCTCAGTATATATACTACCAGCTTATTTGTATGAGTAAGATGTATTGAATGTGAAGTAAGGTCCCTGGTATCTTGAAAGACTTGAGGGCATAGAAGTTCCATAAGAAATGGCTGGACAAAGGTGTTCCCCTGGGACAGTTCATAGTTAAGTATCTGTTTATAAAGACAAGCTACAAGTCAAGGATTAAAATTTCACAATGTATCAGAGCATATTGGACATCAATTAATGACCTTCCAATACATCCCTACAGTAAGTGTTTTGTGGTTTCACCTGTTTCATAGAATAGACAGGCATGGGACTTATACAACTGAGTTCACACCTATGCCCCACAACGTCCCACAATGCATTTTTGTCGTGTATTGGAAACATCTTCCGACGATGTACTAAAAATAATGATATTATCATCGAGAGGTATTTCCAATACATGGCGGGGATATACTGTGGGGCACAGATTTGAACTATATATCCCATCCAGCATATTGGCCTATATTGAAATTTAAAACCTTCCTACAAATCATTTGAAGCCAAAAGATGCAGAAAGAAAAGAAAGAGGACACTTACAATAAAGGTTGTCCAGGATTATCTAAGGCGGAAATAGCCCCTTCTTTCCTGAAACCTGCTACCAATAGTTCTTTTCAAGATCGAGTCCCTATTAAAAGACCAGCTCCTCCTCTTCATCCGTCTCTTCCAAGCATATAAGTGGTCATAGAGAGATGGTAAACTAAAAATAAATAGAGGAACAAATATCATAAAGCCACAGAGCATCATAACATTTCGGAACCCATCTTTTATGGTAGGATCTATTTGTCCTGTCCATGGAACTCCTCCCACATTCATCCCAAACACTATTCAGAGCAACCGGTTGATGTTAGATGCTTCTGAGCTTCTCAAACTAATCAGGAACAGTTAGAGAAGATAAAGAAGGGCATGTACGTACCTCCAGTAATGATCGACAAAGGAAGGAATACTATTGAAAGTACGGAAATAATATAAAGCTTTTTATTTATTTGCTCAGACTGCCAACTGTCCAGACTGGCCTGTATTGCTGTGACACGATTTACTATGAACCCAACATTCTCTTTGAGCCGTCTGAGACGTCCAACTAGCTCTTCCAGGGAAACAATGTCCTCAATGGAAAACCAATTTTTTGTAGAACATTTTTCTTTAAGACGAGGAAATACTTGTTCCCCATGTGCGATGACCTGAATCATAACAAATTATAACTGAATTATAGTTTGAACCCAAATAGAGGACATCCACACTAGGGGTGCTCACGGTTCGTGGGGCATTTTTTTAATCGAGTCGGTATTATCGGTTCTCCAAAAACCGATAATCGGAACCGAACTGAATTCAGTCGATTAATCGGTTGACTGGTTTGATTAACTGTTGGTTTGATTTATTGGTTTTTCAGTTTTTTAATTTTTATAATATATATAAAAATATACAATAAAAAATTATAAATATATATAAAATATTATGTTTTAAATAATAATTAATATATTATAAATATATTTTTATATAATATATATTTATTAATTTATAATATATAAAATATAAAAAATATATATAATATACATAAATATATATAAAATATATAGAAATATATGTATACCAGTCAGTTGGTTAACCACCAGTTTTCTATATTGATTAACTAAAATCAAACCGGTACTTTTGGTTTTTTAAAAACATCAAACCGAAACCGAATCGAGCGATTCGGTTAACCAATTTTTTAGTTTGATTTCAATCGATTTTTTCAGTCAGTTCGATTTTTTTGCTCAGCCCTACCACACCATGCTTGATTTCATATTTTGTATTGAAATCAGCCTTAATTAATCTAGACAAAACTCAATTAGAAAAAAGTGATTTTGAATTTATAGCGATAGAAATGCCAGGGCTTAGATTGATGAGTGGTAAAATTATAAATAATGGAGTTAAAGAACCTAGGAGTTGCTCCAATGAGAGTCTAGATCTCCAGCACACAAAAAGCACACAGCATCCAGTAGTTCATCAGGGAACATCTCTCATGAATGAATAAGGGTGGCAATTGGGTTTGGGTTGAGTTTCAACCCAATCCGTCTAATCCGCCAATCTATTAATGACCCATTTAGTTCTAATTAAATGGGTTGGGTTTGACTCAAATCCACCTTGACCCAATCTAATTCATTATTTTTTTTTCAATTTATTAAAACACAAAACTACAAAAAAAGAGAAATTATAAAACAGATAAAATTAAGATAAATAGCAAAAATTACAGAAAAAATCATAGGAAGTAGTAACTGTGAAATAACTAAGAAAGTAACATGAAAGATGAAAAAAAATATGAAAATTATAAAAAATAGACAGTAAATGAAAAACAAAAACTAAATTACAAAAAAGAAATGCATAGACTGTCCACCCATTCAACAAGAGATTTGATTTGAGACTTTCCATGGAGAGCATGATTTCGCTTTGTTCTGATGTTTGGGGTTACCTGAAGCAGGCGTTGTAAGTTGAGATGCATTTTGGGAAATTTTCTGTCGTCCAGCATTTGCTTTTTCAAAGCACAACAGTCTACCATCGAGAAAAATAGATCATAATTAGACATTTAAGCAAAAAAGGGTAAGCCATGTAAACTCAAATAAAAAACAAGATGGTGCTTATATAGACAATATTACACCATATAGATTAGCAAATTATACAATCCATTTTCTTAGGCTCACTTTAGAAAAAGTATAAACAAGATGGTGCTTATATAGACAATATTACACCATATAGATTAGCAAATTATACAATCTATTTCCAGTTTCAACTGTTTGGTTGGGCAGAATCGGAATCCCATTTCTATTCCTGTTGGAATGATACTTTCCCATTTGAGGGAATGGCCATTCCCTGCCTCTCCCTTGGGAATAGAATCCCATTCCTATTCCTGTTTGAACCAAACAGACTATGAGAATGGACCATTCTGATTCTAATTCCAAAGGATTTTGATTCCAATTCCAATTTTGATTCTGACTATGAATCAAACGAACATAATATGTAAACATCGTTGAAAGAGATAATAATAAGGGGAAATTCATTTTTCAGAAACAAATTATGCAAGCCAACACATCCCTGAGTGCCTTTCCCATTAAAATATCCATCAATATCTATAATTAGCCTCACCAGGTCAGTAAGAAAATGCTTGATGAAGTCTTCTCTTGTTCGCATGATTCCGTTTTCCAAACACTAGGCTCATATTTCCTATTGGTAAATGATTCACAATCCATTTCACACTGTCCCATTTTACTATTATTTATCTTTTACATCATTCAAATCCTTCTGAGATTAGCATCCAGGTTTCTTTCACTACCACCACCCTGTTACACCTTAAAATTCAACCATAAGACTGCATTTAGTTTGTTGAAAGATTTTGGTGGGATGGGATGTGATGAGAAGTGAAAATGGATGTAAAATTTTCATATTCCATTGTTTGGTTGTAAAAAAAGGAAAATAGTGAAAAATCAATCATAATAACTATTAATAACTAATTAATTAGGTAATTAGTAATATTTTTATTATTTTATATTTACTATTAATTTAGTTGTTAATTATTAATATTTTATTAATTAATTAATATAGATAAAATATTTAATTATTTATTAATTAATAAAATATTTAAAATTTTATTTTATTAGTATTTACTATGAGTTAATTAATATTTTGACTTTCAATTATTAACTATTTTTAATTATATAACATTTTTATTATTTTTTTTCATTTTAAATCATGAATTAGATTAATAATAAAATCATTATTTATTATTAGTTTATATTTTATTATTAATATTATTATCGGTAATTAATATTTTAATTTACTTAGTTAATTAATTATTAAAGTAATTAATATTTTAATTTTATTATTAATATTATGTTATGATTAATAATTTTAATATTTTAATGTGGATTATTAATAGATTATAAACAAGTTTCCCACTAAATTCCCACTTGTTTTCCACCAAAATGATGGGATTCCACATCCCAAGAATTGGGATCTATAATCCCACCTTTTTCCTATCCCATTCCCATCTCATGCAGGTGTCAACAGGTCGGATTTGGGTCGAGTCTAGGTAGAACCGGGACCCACTCGACAACAAATGTTAAAGTTTCAAAACCGAACCAGACCCTATAGGGTCTGTAAGTTTAGACCCAGAACCGGGTTATTAGAACAATCAAGTTTGACCCGATGGATCCTACATATGGGTAGAACCAGTTCCAACCCAATGATAATCGTTAATCAGGACAATATATCAGAAACCAGAACCAACCCATCACTACTGGATTTTGGAACCAAAACCAACCCAATCGATTCAGGTCCACTGGTCCGTCGAATTGGGCTCAACCCATTGACAGCCCTAATCTAATGATATCTCACAAACCAAACATGGGAAGGGAAGAATATTCCAAAACAATTCTATATTTTCACTTCCCATCTACAAACCAAACAGAGCTTAATGTCTCCCATGTTAAATATTTATTTCCTAGTTTCTAGCTTCACAATACATGTTCTCATGTGCGATATTAAGTTCAGAAAAATAAAAGAAAACTAGCCAAAGCATGGTTTTCCGCCATTCTGAATTCTGATTTCAACTTATACCCCCCACTAAACTCAACCTGGGAGAGAGTAAGAAGAATAGAAGCATACTATCAAAGCAAGAACAAGATCATAATGTCAAGAATTCCAATTGCATATAAAACCCTGTTTTCATTAGAAACAAAGAAGAGAGAATAAATAAAGGAAACCATTCAAGATGAACTAATAGAAAAACATATTTATGTTACAGCTTACGGTTGCTATTTGATGTCTATTACCTTTGTCGAGCTCATGTTCAACCGAATCCAACTCCAACTCGAGCTTGGTCACTATATCTTGAATGTAATCCACATGTGTGTCAAGAAAATGAACAACAAGTCTCGAGACAGTACGGGGAACTGGATTATCAGCCTCCTCAGAGTGATTCATGGTTAACAAAAACTCAAGAACGTGCTCTCTAATCACAATCCCATTCTCTTCCATGTCACTTTTAACCGTATTGGGATTCTCCACACTAGGAATCTGAGAAAGAAGAGATTGACCCATCCGAGAGAAACCCAATCTGGGAACACGACCCACAGTGACGGTGATCACCGAGTTCTGAGTGATTCTTGCAGCAATTCTGAGGGTGAAATTGCTTGAAGCAGGGCCCGGCGAGCACACCCTGAAGAAAAGAGCTCCGTCAACATGCCCACAAAAGGGACCATTGCTGACGAGTGAGAGGATGTCTTGGAGTTTGAGAGGAGGACAAAGAACGTCGATGAGGTATTGTGCAGACAATGTGAGCTTCTGATTTCCCTTTGGAAGTTCAACATGGTACCAACAAAACTCTTTCCCACTCCCTTCTGTGAGATCCCAATCCTTGGTAAAGAAACCCCCCAACCCATCGAATCTATAAGCTTTCTGCCTCACAGCGCCAGGAAAAATGGTCCGATAGAGACGGGTTCCCTTGAGAGTAGTTTCTAAAGGCTGCTCGCGATCGGTTTCTGGCTCGGAATTTCCAGTTTGTACTTCATGGGTAAGCTCCTTATATGCACTCATGATACCCAGCAATCTCGCTTCCAATGTTAAGTGTTAACATCCAACACTTTTCCCTTATTATTTAAAAAGAAAATCCTAGTAATTCTAAACCCCAGGCTTCAAAAATCTTAATAATTGCAACACTATATCAAAATGTTATCACCCATACCTCCCGATCAAATTCAGTAGGAAAAACGAAAGATGACCCCAAATTGAAGAAATTCCATCAAATCAAGAAAGACCCAACTCTATAAATCAAAAACCCATATTTGAATCGTAATCAGTTAAACAAAGAGAGTTGTCCCTCGTTTCCCTTTCCAAGAAAAGACCAAGATATCAATCTTCAGCTTCTGTAAACCAAGAAAAAATAATTAAGGTTTCACCTTTTATAATGCATTTCTCCAAGCGCCAAAATTGTCATCCATTACAACAGATTTTTCCACATTATCATCATCACTCAAAAGACAAGACCAAAAGAATATTGGAACCTAAAAGTTCTTACCCCATTACAACTCTCGAAAATCATGCATCCATCCTTGCCCAATTCAAAACCAGCAAAAAAAAAAAAAAAAAAAGGCGCAAATCATCAAAAACGAAAGAAGAAAACAAACCCGCTAGCTGCTCCTCTCGTTCCTTTTGAAGTAATTCAAACAAACAACAGGGAGGACATTACTCTGTTTTATACATATAACAGGAAGGAAAACCAGAACTAGAGCAATGTCAGCAAACGACGTACTCGATTGGGGGACCAACGGTGGTGCCGTTTGCCTCCTCCACCGCAGACCTGCAGTTTCCTTGATGATTCCCGGTTCCCAACCTACCTCCGTAGGATAATATTATTGGTCAATTATATTTTACTAAATTTAAA
Organism: Nelumbo lutea; assembly: GCF_056320005.1. Lineage (NCBI taxonomy): Eukaryota > Viridiplantae > Streptophyta > Magnoliopsida > Proteales > Nelumbonaceae > Nelumbo > Nelumbo lutea. Next base: position 19,155,607 of record NC_142688.1, read on the forward strand.
TATTTCCCAAATCAAAATCAAGTCTCCCGCCACTCCGTCACAACCGATCAAGTTTTTTTTCTTAAAAAATTTGTCACATGCTTTTGTCTGAATTTGGTTCCATTAGGTGTAGCGACAGAATGAACCAGATTTTGTTGTCAAATATCCATTTCTGGGTATGTGTGCTTATATTTAGACAATTGGGGCGGCTGGCTGGCGAGGTCTTGAGGAAGAGGAGGAAACGTCGGAACCGAACGTACGCCGCAAACCAGGATTTTTTCTCCCTTTTCTTATTCTTCTCTGCTTCTGTCGCGTCGTTCCTACGTTGACCACCATTCTGCCTCTCCGCCACAAATGTTTTAAAGCCTTTCATGGCGGTGTCATGCTTGTTGATTAAACTTGCAAAACCTACGTTCCACCGCTGCTTGAGCGTTCACTGTTCACTGGTTTGCAAGCTTTAAGCAAAGCTACCGGACTCGCAGTGTTGCTATGGACGTCAAATTGAGGTTTTCCATGGCAATACCCAACACTAGCGTCATTTAGCCTTTAGAACCTCCACGGTTATATGTTATGACGAGTCTAATACTCAAACAACCATGACAAACACCTGCATCTAAATCCCACTGTTATATAATTGATTGGATGCATTAAAGATCTAGAGCCGAGCCGAGACTTCTGTAGCCTGTTCTGTATGTCATGGCTCGGTTCGACTCAAATAATGATGGAGTTTGAATTCGGCTCAAAAGCTTCAAAATGAATATATTATTATTATATCTTATCTCATCTTTTATATATATATATATATATATATTGGGATGCTCTCTCCATGCAATAGAATGTATTCGTGCGAGTAGATTTTCACGTGAGAGCAATTCATTTCTTATTAATTATATAAATATTGTTAGATAATTAGATATATATAATTATTTAATTATATAAATATATAACAGTTATTATAAATATTGTTAATCCCATTTTCTATTAATTATATAAATATTATTTATATAACTATTTAATTATATAAATATAATAGTTATTATAAATATTGTTAATAACTAGATATCTAAATGTTTGAATGGTTTTGACCTTTTTTATTTTTTTTATATTTTGTGATCGAATCAAATATGAATTCACCTCTATCCGATTCCACATAATCTATCATAGTTCGATTTAAATAGGGGTGGTGTCCCCATTCGCCAAATTGTAACCCTTTAATATATATATAATTCTGCCACCCATTTAATATATATATTAAATATATATAATAAGAATTTAATATATACGCCTTTGGTTTCAGTTGACGGTTCGACCACCCGATTCGAACGAATGGCCCGTTTTGACAATAAAAATTACAAGTAAAAAATTATGAAACTGTTATGACCACCGGTTTCAGGTCGACATTTCGACTGTCTGGTTTGAACGGACAGTCCATTTTGACAACAAAAATTGAAAGAAGAAAATTGAGTGTGTGAGGTCAACTAAGCAATATCATATGTGTTATGTCATTTGAGTGTGTGACTCATACGACCAAAAAATGGAACCATTTTAGCCATTAGTTTTTGGGTCAACGGTTCAGTTGCTTGGGTCAATGGTTTCATTTTTTTGTATTTTAAGTTGAGATTATGTATTTTTATACATTACTAATTGATATTTAAATTTACACTTGAGAATTTAATATTTGCTTGGCTTTTTTGTTAATGTAAAAAAGTAAAATAATAAAACAGAAAATAGTTGGTGTAATAATTAAAATATACATATGTTTCGTGTCTTGAAATTTTGAATATTGATTATCAATCAAATTGTATGACATTTATACATCCATTCCATAATGCTAATTTAATATATTTTTTCATATATACCAATAAAATATATATTTTTATATATTTATAGATAATATTGGATCTTATATTTTATGTATTTATAGAGTTTGTATATATATTTTTAATGTATCAACCGTTTTCTATATCAATGTGTTTTTAAAACACATCAATGTCCAAGTTATTCAATACGATATCAAGGGGAATGAGACAAATAACAAGTGGACGGGTGTGTGTCTTTTCAAGGAGATCAATTCCTAAACGTTAGTCGTTAACAAGAATTATTTTTGCACGGTGATTGGTGAACAAAGTGTCTTACGTATTACACGTGTGTACGAATGTGTGGGATGTTTCATCCTAAGCTAATGGCCATTGCGATTTGCAGGTATTAGGATACGGTTGGGCTGGGCTTCTAAGGAAGTACGTGGTTGAACCAGCACATATGTGGTGGCTCAGTACTCTCGTTCAGGTCTCCCTGTTCCGGTATGTAATTAAATAATTAATCACACTACACTCACCACTCACCACTACATACATACACACACTTTCTCATCCTTATACCCATTACCGAACTCCTGACCTTATAGGTGATGGGATTCCTTACGAGCAAAAACTTCATGCCATGTTATGCCTATCTGATTCGGACTGATTATTTGTCAGGCCAGATCCACAATGCAGAAAAAACTATGAAATTAATGGCTCCAGTATGATATACGTCTATTGCATCAAAGTATCGCACCGTGGATCAAATCATGCTGCCACCAGTGTTGGAGGTTTAGGGAGGGGATGGGCTAGCCTATATAATAGATGCACAAACTGGACTAACATTATCATTAATTTAATCATAGACTATTTAATATTTTGAATATCGAGCTACTCAGCTATCTACAAACACAGCACCATATAAGATACAGTAATAATTTGTCGTTCCTAACTTTCATCTTGTCTTATTAAGTCCAGAAATGGTTGCTAATGCAAATCAAATGTTAAGAGCATGTATAAATAAGCCAAAATAGAACTTGAATATGGGATTTTCGTACACCAATGTTTGTTATCTAGGCTCCATTTAGAACTTGTACCTATTTATATTCTATATATTTGTATTTGCACTCCTTTCAAGCTGAGCCCTAAGTGTAAGCCCATCTTTTTGTTTTCTGTTTTGCTCAAGACAAAATTTTCTAGTTTAATCCGTTTTTACTGCAAACAACTTTTTACCCACATTCTATCCATCTTGAATTACAGTTATACATGACTTTTTTATATCGTGAGATGTGTGACTTCATTGTACTGCAAGTAGTGTGGGTAAAAAAAGTGAGTAGGAAATTTGAATTCTACCCAGTCGAAGTCCTAAGTGGGAAGAGGGAGTTCAATTCAGTGCCCGACTGTGTATTGTGAACATCTTCCGATAATGACATCATCATTTCTGATATCATCATCGGGAGATGTTCTCAATATATGGCTTGAATGTGCTGTGGGACGTTGTGGGGGGCTGATTTACTCTTAGGAAGAGAATACTAATCAACCAATGATGGTTCAGCCCAGCGTTAGAATTCTTAAGCCCAACGTACAGTTGGGATAGGTGCCAACTCAGAATTGATGTCAATTCATGGGCAGGCATTGATGTATAAAGTGGAGGTATTTGATATTTTGAATTTTTGTAAGTCTGTGATGGAATTCAGAATTCTGCCATGAGCTGCAACGCACTTTTCCAAAAGTTTTAATGCTGAATCGTTTGAGTGCATTTGATTTTCACCTCTTATATGGTCAAAAGTTAGTGTTTTCTAATGTCAATCTGAAAAATATGACGTCCTTCTTACATCTTACTGAGTGAGAAACAACTCAGACCTAGGGCTAACAGTGGGTCGGGTATAGGTTGGGACCAGACTCGGAACCAAATTGAATCCATAGAGTCTGTAATTTTTAGATTCAGAATGAATTGATCGATTCTCAGGATAATTAGGTCTGATCCGATGGACTCAATTATAATAAATAAATAAATACATTTAATATATACTAAATATTATATATTATATGTATAATATATATAATTTATTTAATATTTTATATATTATCGGTTTGAATTGATTCAAAATTGGGTAAAGCCAATTCCAAACTGATAATAATTGAGACACTATATCAGAATCAGAAACCAGTGCATCTAGTCCATCGATACCGGTTCCTAAAACCAGAACGGGCCCAATTGATTCAGGTCAATTGGGTCTGTCAAGTCGGACCTGACCCATTGACAGCCCAATTCAGACCCAACATCCCAACCTAAATTAATAAAATTACCATCCTAGGGTTGGCTCACTGGTTTTTTCGAGCGCTGAGTACTTTGGGGAAAAAGGGGTAAGGGGGAAGTTATTAATGATGCATAACATCGGATACCGAAGAGAAAAACCTAAATGAATAACCTGGATGGCTAAATATTTCTTATTTCAGTCATGTGTAAAGTAATGCAGCCGATCTGCACTGGCTTGGCAATGTGTTTCAGACTTTCAGTGCCCACTCCAATATCAGCTTTATCGTTGTTATTGTGTCATTGTACCAGTAGTTGAGTAAAATCTTTTTCTCCATTTTTAATGTACCCTGATGTTAGAAAGAGCAATTAAGCCAAGTATTTTACCACTGCAGGGCCTTGCATGAGAAGGATGAAGAACGCATGTCAAGGGGGAAGTTTTTCTTGATTGCACTAATTTGCAGCTTCTCCTGGTACGCAATCCCAGGATATTTCTTCCCAACGTTGACGAGCATCTCATGGGTCTGTTGGGCATTTTCCAAGTCAGTCACAGCCCAGCAGCTCGGTTCAGGAGGGTCTGGGATTAGGGGCGTTAACACTCGACTGGTCTGCCGTAGCTTCGTTCCTGTTCAGCCCCCTCATTTCCCCTTTCTTTGCAATCGCCAACGTCTTTGTTGGATATGTAATGGTTATGTACGTGGCAATTCCCATAGCGTATTGGGGGTTGGACTTGTACAAAGCCAAGACATTTCCCATCTTCTCCTCCCACTTGTTCACAGCCCAGGGTGGGAAGTACAATATAACCGCCATTGTAAACGACAGATTCGAGTTAGATATCCCAGATTATGAAGAGCAAGGACGAATCTATCTAAGCATACTCTTCGCTTTGTCCTACGGCTTCGGTTTTGCTACCATTGCATCCACACTCACTCATGTAGGATTCTTCTATGGAAGTTACGAAATATCTTCTTATCCTTTTATTTGTTGTGTTCTCTATGTATCCAAATAAGCCCTGCAGTTGTTTAACTAGTTTGAACAAGCAGGGAGATCTATGAACGATTTCGTGCTTCATATAAGGGCAAGGTGGGCATTCCCACAAGATTGATGAGTAAGTACAAGAACATACCCGAGTGGTGGTTCCATCTTCTACTGGTGGTGATGGTGTCTGTATCCTTCGTACTCTGTATCTTCTTGAAAGATCAAATTCAGATGCCATGGTGGGGACTCCTCTTTGCTGCTGCACTTGCCTTCATTTTCGCCCTTCCTATAAGTGTTATCACTGCAACAACAAACCAGGTAATCACGTTAAACTTACCCCTGCCCTTCCTTTCTATATTTCTCTGCAGTAGAAAATTTTTGATGTTGCACAATCTAAAAATATTATAAGATACCAGTCAGGAATTATAAACCACTCCGGATCCACAAACGCTTCCCACATCCCTACCCACAACACACTACCAACATGTCGTTATCAACAAATTAGCTAGAAGTGCAGCAACCCCTTCCATTAATAAAGTTAAAAAGGCAAACATCTGTTGTAGTCAAATAGAAAATTTAGCATTTCATTATCTTTCCTATTATGTACTGGAAATAAGGGTTTAATATTTTTTTCTCTTATTCAGTATTAAAGTTTATTTTAGTAAGATATTCAATATTAAGTTAATGTGGATGTGATTTGTAATGGTTTTGTTTATCATGACAAGTGAATAACACTTGCAGACACAAGTATTTAGATATCCTTCGATTTTCATAATATGTTTTATACTTCTAACTATCAATATCTGAGATTCTTTATTTCAAATAAGCCTTGTCCCAGACATATAAAGTCTACACAAATCCTATTTTTCTGTTCAATTCTATCAAGTGCCATATTGATACCTAGTATCATACAAATTATAAAATGCATATAAAATAAAGTACAGACACACTAATACAACAGTAAAAAAATAACATAAGGTCCGTTTGGTTTGCATGAATAAGGGTCTGGAATTGGAATCGGAATGGTTCATTTTGGTTTTAACTGTTTAGTTGGGCAGAATCAGAATCTCATTTCCATTCCTGGTATAATACCCTCCCCCTCTCCTAGGAATGAGAATTCTAATTCTGATTTTAATCTGAACCAAACAGGTGAGGGGAAAGACTATTCCGATTCTGATTCCAAAGGATTTCGATTCTGATTCCAATTCCAACTCTGACTATAAACCAAACAGACACTTAGTAGTTACTAATAACCACATACATCTCCATAGTAACTATAATTTTAACCAGTTAAATATTAAAAATATGTTTCTCTTCCTTATGGTCTTCCCTTATCAGAGGTGGACATGGGTAATTTCCCTCAGGGGCTACTGTTTTGAAAATTCTGAATTATTGGTGGGACCTAATTTATGGATTATCAAACCTAGGTTGAACTTTCAAAAAATAAATAAATAAATAAAAACACAACCTTTTTTTTGGTGGATGGGGGATGGGGTTGGGGAGGCTATGACTGCCCCTAGCAGCCCATTGTGGAAAGGTCCTGTCCATTAATATGAACATTTACAGTTTTTTTTTTTTTTCATAGAGGTTTTTTACTCAATTAGCCTCTTTCTTACATGAGGAAAGCATATGCTATTTTTTTATTTTTATTTTTATTTTTACACCATACAAGACATGAAAGAAAAGATGATGCAAAATGTTTATAGTAATTGCGATGTCTGAAGTAGGATGCAGACCTACTAATGTAGGACAAACATAAAAGTAAAAAAAAAAAAAGTCTGTATAACAGGACCAAAGAAAAACGTGTGTGTGTGTATTTGTGTAAGAGATATTATTATGCTTGTTAATGTCTTAGCTTTGAAATTGAAATTCGTCATTAATTTCAACCTGGTGATTAATTTATAAATGATTGATTAGTAATTAGGATTTAGGATAAGCTCTACTTTGTCAAATTAAGCAAGAATTTCACTACTGAAGTTTCTACATGGAAAAGCAATTTACAACTTGGAAAACAAGAACAGTCCAGTTTTTGGGTACTGAAGAATTCCTGTAGTTCATATATCTAGAGCTCTGCATGAAAACGCTACTTCCAACTTTTAGCACCTCACAAGTTATTCAAACTGTAATCATTTTTAATGTTTGCTTATCAATTCCTACCTTCAATGGTAAGCTGCAACACCGATGTACTTATGTTTTGTTTGCAAACACCAGGGCTAAACATCATCACAGAGTATGTCGTGGGAATTATATATCCAGGAAGACCAATTGCCAATGTCTGCTTCAAAACCTATGGATATATGAACATGGCTCAAGCTGTTTCCTTTCTCAGCGATTTCAAGCTAGGCCATTACATGAAAATCCCACCAAGGTCAATGTTCATAGTTCAGGTACATTTTCTCCTTTTTAGCCTAATTATAAGAGAATCTGAGAATGCCAAAGCTCTAAGATGCCCCAAACCTTGTTCTAAAATGAACAACATTTGCCCATTAATGTCCAGACATCAATATGAACCCTACTTTTTTTTGGTATTTTTCTCAAGAACAGAAACTTGTTTTTATCTGCTTGACAAACATCAATATCAAATATTCATCTTACAGTTTTGTTGGTATATATTAATAAATTTCCCCATGTTATTGCCTTTCACTGGATCCTCCTATTCAGCTTATTGGGACCATCATAGTTGGAACTATCAACCTTGGTGTGGCGTGGTGGCTGCTGAACTCGATTGAGAACATATGCCAGGATGACCTCCTTCCTCCAAACAGTCCTTGGACATGCCCAGGTGATCGTGTCTTCTTTGATGCATCTGTCATCTGGGGTTGGTGGGACCTAAACGTATCTTCGGGACTCTTGGAAATTATGGAGCCCTCAATTGGTTCTTCCTTGGAGGTGCACTGGGCCCAGTTTTAGTCTGGCTCTTGCACAAAGCATTCCCAAAGCAATCTTGGATCCCACTGATCAACCTTCCAGTCCTCCTAGGCGCAACAGTCATGATGCCACCAGCAACAACACTGAACTACAATGCATGGATCATAGTAGGGACAATTTTCAACTTTTTTGTTTTCCGATACCGGAAGCAATGGTGGCAGAGGTACAACTATATCCTTTCAGCAGCCCTAGATGCAGGGGTTGCTTTTATGGGGATGCTAATTTATTTCTCTTTAACCATGGAGAACAGAGATTTGAATTGGTGGGGTACTGATGGTGAACACTGTCCATTGGCTACTTGTCCAACAGCTAAGGGTGTGGTAGTTGAAGGATGTCCTGTATATTAGTTAGCATTTTACACTGTCCATGTATACAAGTTTTAATAGAAGTTTAACAGTGTAGTTCCCTATGTGGGTTGGATGTGGTGTTTGAAGAATCGCCTGTCTATATTAATTCACACTTTATAGTGCACGTATATACAAGTTTCAATGTAAGAATTTTAAGAGTTTGGTTCCCAAAGAGGGTTCTATCATGTTTGACATGTGGTTCTTTAGATAATATTGTACTTATACTGTTTTAGAAAAGGGTTGTGCTTGTATGGGGGCCTGGCATCTAATGTCCACATTTCCTCTTTTTTGCAACTTTACAATTCTCTAAAAGTACAGCTTTTCCTCCGTCCAAATATTCAAAGCAAAAGCACATCAATCATATATCCAAGCTGATATTTTTCGATTTAATCTTAGTTCTGAACCAGACTGTTCAGAAAGTGTTGTAGCCCTGGAATAATGAGGTTACAGCACAATATACATGTGCATATATTTGTTCTGGCACAGTTTCCTAGGCAATTAGATTGGAGAAACTAGTTTTGGAAAAAAGATCCAACTTGGGAACCAGGCTGTTCGGCAAGTGTTGTAGCCCTGGAATGACGAGGCTACAGCACAATATACATAGTGACAAACCATGGAGACAGGCGATGAAGGTAAGAATGCTATGATGGAAATCTCAGCACAGATGTGCGATGAGCAAATACAAAATGCGATGACAACACGTATGAACCAAAACAGAGTATCCTGAAACTCTTTTGTATTTTTGTATTAAATATGGAGGCTTACACATTTATAGATGATGAAGAAGTCGGTTTGTTGGGATCTTGGGCCTATCTTGAATCTTGTTCAGCTGCTTTGTCAGCTTAACAGGTTTGGTTCTAACTGCCAAGTGTCTATGTATATAGGCACATATATATATATATATATATATATATATATATATATATGCTCTGGCACATATATATATAATATATATGTGACTGAAAGGGGCCTAACTTTTTACCCCCTTCCCCAATCTATTGACGGGTAAGTTCCAACTTCCGATATCTATCAGTCTTGAAAAATGGCTTAACTCTGTTTTGGGGATTTTTCTTACAATTGAAACGAAAAAGTTTCCCATGGCTATTTGGCTATCTAATATCTATCGATCACAAAACAAATGGAAAAGAAAAATAGAAAGAAGCTTCCACTGGCTAGCATTCTCAATTGAAACGGAAAAGTTTCCCATGGCTATTTGGCTATCTAATATCTATCGATCACAAAACAAATGGAAAAGAAAAATAGAAAGAAGCTTCCACTGGCTAGCATTATTCAGCTAGCATTCTCATGTATCATGCGAGCAAAGGTAGATCGAACTTCCTCTATCGAAGTAGAAAAAAAAACAAAACACAACAAATTATAAGAAAACAACTCTCCAACGAAGTAGAAGCCCCATAAAAGTTAGAAACAGCTAAAAGAAAATTTGTTGTGTTTATTATTACAGGAGTGATTACGTAGATCGAGGGAGTTACACTTCTCAATGTAGATATAAAAATTAGGGAAATTGTCAAAAAATCATCATGAGTTTTCAGCATTTCTTTTAAATTCATCACAATTTTTCAAAATGTCTAAAACTCATCATGTCATTAACTTGACGTTAAAAAGACTAGCAGTTGTTAATATATTACCATTTTAACCTTCATAGAAAAATATAAAATATATACATATATTTTAATATTTAGACATGAAAAAAAAGAAAAAATTCAAAAAATATTTTCAAATATAAAATACATAAAAACACAGAAATTACAAAAAATATAAAAAATTATAGAAATTGCACACAAAATAAATAATTATTTTCAAATTATAGAAACTATAAAAATTGAAAAACAAAATCAGAAAATAAAAGTTGTAGAAAAAACACCAAAAATTGCAAATAAATAACAAAAAATACAGGAAATTTTATAGATGGTAGAAAATAGAAAAATGTAAATAATAGTAGAAATTATAACAAAACACTAAGAATGTAAAAAAAAAAAAAAGAAAAATGAAAAATGAAAAAGACCCTTTCCCTCTAACTAGCCATTCAAGGGTCATTTGATCATAAAAATTATTATTTATGCTGACGTGGACACCTCTGTTAAGAAACATTAACGGTGCACTAATCGAAGGTGAGTTTTGAAAAACAAAAATTTACTAACATAGCGAGTTTTAGACATTTTGAAAAGTTGTGGTGAGTTTAAGAGAAATGGTAAAAACTCATGGTGAGTTTTTGACAATTTCCCTAAAAATTAAAATACATGTTTCTTTGGATAATCATCCGCTCGATGAATTTTGCACGATGCAGATTTAAGATGATCAAACACCGTCATCCCTAACTGAAGTGACAAGAACCCAGCGAGCCAATGGTAAAAACTCATTGTTTGTTTGATCAAACACCGTCATCCCTAAGGGTCCGTTTGGTTCCCTAGAATTGGAACCGGAAGGGTTCATTTCAATTCCAATTGTTTGTTTGGTCAAACGGGATTCCGGTTCCCATTCTTGCCGAAATGGGACTCCCCTACCATTCGAGGCTCCCTCCTTGGAAATGGGATTCCCGGAAAGTCTATTAAAAAGTATAGAATATTAATAGACTAATAAAAAATTAATAAACTAGTATTAAAGTATTAATAAAATAATAAAAACAATAATATATTAATAAAATATTCATAATTTAATAATAAATACTAAGATATTAATTAATCAATACAAATAAAATAATAATAAAACAATATTAATAAACTATTCATAAAATAATAATTATATATTCATAAACTATTAATTAATTAATAATAAAATACTAAGTTGTTGGTTATTAAATACTAATAAAAATCATAAAATAATAAAACAACAACAATAATAATAATAATATATTAATAAACTAATATAAAATTGAAAGTTTTCAATTGATTCTAATTCCAACTCCAAATGAACCAAACAACAATGATTGGAATCTAACTTTGATTCTTGACGGCACGCGGGTTGTGCTAGGCTTGGCATGATGGGTTGGGTCATGCCGGGCTTGAGTTTCCAAGCCCATGGGCTGGCATGATATGACACGACCAAGTGGGTCGTGCTACCTGCGGCTTGTCTGCCAACACACCCGTATATATTATACATATGTTATATATTATATATAATAATATATAATATCTAAACCTTTATTTTTAATTTTTGTCTATTTTGTTAATTTATTTTAAAACTTTCATTATTTTTCATTTTTTAAATATGCCTCTCATGGCTTAGCCTGGTCCACAACACAACCCGAGCCCATGCCATGGGTTGTACCGAGCCAGGCCTTTGAAGTATCCCAAAGATAGCAAGCACGGCTCGACACAACTCGCCAAAAGCATGGGTCTCTCGTAGAGCATATTTACACTTCTAACTGAGGCAATGTCCATAATTTTCAAGGCTCCAAGGTGAGGCTAGGCAACCATCAGGTGCCAAGGAGCCTTGCCTTCGCTTAGGCAATGAAATTTAAAAATAAGAAGATGATGGATTTTCTACCCCTTTTGAACTAGTTTTTTTAGAGGTGTAAATTAGGTCGTGTTGCCTTGACCGACCCGACATGATGGCACGCTGGCCATGCCAAGCACAACACGATGAATTGGGCCCTATCGGGCTTAGGTTTCCAGGCCCATGGGCTAGCATGGCATGACACGACACAACACGACCGAGCAAGTCGAGCCACATGCAACGAACGAGTCGGCACAACCCATGTATATTATAATTATATAATAATATAAAATATATTAATTTATATAAATTTTGTTTTCAATTTTATTATAATATTTTCTTTTGTTATTGCATATATAAACAATTGTATACATCCAAATTAATATACAATAAGATTTTAAGACTTTTATTTATTTTTTTTGTCTATTTTGTTAGTTTACTTTAAATTATTATTATTATTTTTTATTTTTTTAAATATACCTCTCATGGCTTGGCCCAAGGCTCGGCTCGCGGACCAGCCCAACCTACAACACAGTATGAGCCCTTGTAGGCTCGAGCCGTTGACCGTGTCGAGCTGACCCCTTGAAGTATTCCAGGGGTGGGAAGCACAACACGACCCACCAAAAGCATGGGCCACTCATGGGCCATGTTGTGCTGTGTCGTACCGGCCCAGCCTAATTTACATCTCTAGTTTTTTTTTTTTTAATTTTATGTATTAACCTACAAACTTTTGAGCTTACTTTTGTGCTTGAGTTTCTTGCGGTCTTGCTTCAAGTAGGCAAAACAAAATATTAGAGTCACAACTTACAAGTTAGAACTTAAAAGAACTAAAGGGGGAATAACCCTTATTTTAGACCAAAAAAAGAAAAGAACCTAAGAAGAAGAAGGGGGTGGGGCCCCTGTTTTAGATCAAGAAAACCTAGGGAACAAATACTAAAATAAAAGAAGAAAAGTAGGGGGCGAAGCCCTGTGCTATCTATCTATATTTTGGTTTTATGAATTTTTATTATTAAAATTGGATAAAATTATTCAAGTAACCAATCAATTTTAAATCTTTAGAACTTTCATCTCTCCTCATTATCTCTCTCTTATCTTTCTCATTAAATCCTTTCATTATCTCTCCTCATTAATCATTCCATTAACTTCTCTCCTAATAACTCACTCCACTAATTCTCCCTCTTCTTAATTACTCCAATAAGTTTCTTAAAATTTATTTACTCTTTTTGTTTTTCTTTTTCATTTTATTCCCTCTCCTCTCCTCATTATTCTAATAAACTAAAAACAATTTTCTTAGGAATGATCATTTCAGTCAGGCCTAGGCCCAAGTCCACATCAGGCCCAAAAATTCAAGAGGCTGGCATGTGGACCCAACCCAACCCGTAAACAAATAATAGTTTAAAATTAGTTAACAAAAATATCATAAATAGTTAAATCACATAAAAAATAATGAGAGGTAGAATTCTAAGACATAGTGTATTCTAGGCTAATAATGAAGAGAGAGAGAGAGAGAGAGAGAGAGAGAGAGAGAGAGTTTTACTCTCATCCAAATTCCATTTATTTGTTTCATATCTAGAAATGACAATGGCTTGGGTTTGGGGTGGGGATCATACTCCCCATCCTCGACCTCGCCTTAAACAATCCTTGTCCCCCACCCCAACTTGCTAAGGATAAAAATGGCCCTCCGTCTCCAGTTCCTAACGGAGATGGTTTCTTTGTCGAGGAACCTCACTATCAATCTCAGTCCCTTCTAAGGTAATCTCTATCCTTAACCCCATCAGGTCAGGGAGACTAAGTACTCAATGGGGATGGGGAACATTGCCGCCCCTATTCATATTCAAATCCTATTAATTGGTTAGTTGCCAAAAAAACTATAATTTGATACCTAATAACTAAAATAAATAAAAATATTAAACTTTAGCAAGCTCTCATCTATAAACTATTAAAAATTAAGAAATTAATAAAAATTAATAGTTCATAAATTAAAAATTAAAATAAATTTCAAATTCTATTTAAAAATAACTAATATTAGTAGGATAATTAAAATAATAATAAAAAGTAAAAAACATATTAAAAGTAATAAAATAAATCATTTGCATTCCATATAAAAATTATAACAATTGATTAAAACAATAAAAACTAATGATGGCCTAATTATAAGTGTCATAAGATTCCTTCTACTTAAGATGGTCATTTATAACTTAGCCCAAACCCAAATAGACCTACAATTTTTTCAGCTCAAGCAAACGTTTTCTTTTGAGCTAAGTTTAGCTCATATCTACACCACCCCCACATGTAGTGCGAACAATAAGACTATAAACTGATTGAATTCAAATCAAATCGGCTATTGACAGCCCTAGCGAGTAGGGCCTAAGCTAACCCCTAACCAACCTAGAAGTTATATACATACATATTTAGATAATAAAATTTATATTAATATAAAACAAAATTTCTAATATATTTTTATAATAAATTAAAATTAAATAATAACTTTAATTTATAAAAAAAATCATAGTTTTATAATTAACATGGGCAAGCCTGTCCTTGTCCCAAGCCTAAACAAATATTATTACGCTTGTGGTGTGGACTGGCTTGGGCTAGGCAACCTATATAATTGTCAATACACTATTAAAATCTAACCCAGATCTTTTATGTTTTTGGTTCATTAAGCTACACAATGGGGGTAGCCCATTCCCAATAGCTCTTTCGGGTTCAATATTAATAATTTTTATCTAAAAAAAGTTAAAAACCCAAAAATAATACATGTGTGGGTTGTGCTCAATTTGGTTCAGTCTAATATGGGTTGGGTCAATTTGAGTTCAATATGGGTTGGGTCAATTTGAGTTTATAAAAACCCAAAAATAATTATGAATGTCACATTGCTCTTAGGGGGTTGGGTCAATTTGAGAATCAACCAAAGTTCAATATGAAGTCTCAAACCTCAATCTTAGGCTTAGGTTAATTTATCTATGACTGCAACCTAACTTTATATATTTACAAATATTTAAGTAACATTTACAAAAAAAGCTATAACATTTAATCAATAATAAAGTAAAATAAATAAAATAAAACACAAATGGATAATATAGAAAAAATAATTATTTTATTAAGTAATTAGTAGTAATTTATTTATTTTTTGTTAAAAGTTATTAATATAATTAATCCAAACTACTATTTTTTTTTGTAACAAATTATAATAATAAGGATTCATTATTTTAAACACCATTGCAGTCCTTCCTTATAATAGTTATCAGTTTTTGTTGTTTTACTTATTCTTGACAAATCCCATGCATCACACGGGTCCCCGCTAGTACCAAACTAAAAGAAGAACATGGAGAAGAAAAGAAGGGTCAGAGCCCTTGTTTCATACACCAATGATGAGAAAAAAAAAGGTGAAAATGCAAGAAATTTAAGAACAAAAGAAGGAGCAGAGCCCTTGTTTTAATCCAATAAAATGATTCAAAATGCTTTGGGAAAAAGATACAAAAAAGAAGAGGAAAAAATGGGGTGTAACCACTATTTCAAATCACCAAAAAGAAGAGCTCGCCTTGACTTAGATGGCTATGTGGTGAATGATGAAGGGTTCTTGTTCTCCTTCCTCACAACAAAAACATGATAACATGCAACATACTCTATTATAAAAACTAAGACCAACCAATGGAATATTATATATTATATATTTGTTTTTAAGTAGGGTAAATTGCATATTAGTACCCTATACTTTGGGCCTTTGTATCACTTTGGTACCCAAATTTCAAAACGTGCAAATCCAATACCTAAACTCCCAAAATATCACAGTTTAGTCCAAATTCATTAATTGTTAAATTATTAGTGGTTAAGTCATTTCTTATTACTACCCATGTCCTTTTAGGTCTACCTCAAGCTCTTCTACTCCTTTCAAATTGTAAAAAAACAATTATTATAATTGGTGCAATTATTGGTCTTCTATGCACATTCCCAAACCATCCTAATATATTTTTTCTCATTTTATCATATATTGGAATTATTCCTAAGCTCCTAAGGATAACTTCATTTTTAATCATTTATGTCTAGTATTTCCACTCATCCATCTTTGTATTTACATTTTTGCCACATTCATTTTCTAGACATTTTTTTATTGCTAATACTGTACTTCATACAATATAGTTGGCCGTACAAGTGTTTTATACAATTTTTCTTTTAATCCAAGTGTATTTGCCTATCACATAAAAATTTAAATACACCCCTCCATTTATCCATCTTGCTCTAATTCTTTGAGTAATATGCTCCTCAATCTCTCTCTTAATATGAATTATTGAACCAAGTATTGAGTTATGTCTCCTATCCCGAATGTATCTTGATTTATACTCCTATTATTTCAAAATTTACATGCCATGTATTATGTTTTATTTTTATTTATTTTAAAACTTCTTGTTTCTAAAGCATTTCTAAAGCATTGATACAAGTTTAATTTTACATTTAGTTTTTCATTAGTTTCATAGGTTAAACCAATATCATTACGTTGCAATAGTTGTATTGATTTCCTTGCGAAAGCTACAATGGGAAGGCCGCGCACGTACAAAAGGAATCGCCAGTTTTTCAACTTTCAAATACATCGGCAAAAACTCAACAAAATCTAGGGGCATTTCACTAGTTTTGGTTTTACTTGGGTGGCCGACGAAAAGGCCCCGCCCAACAAGCGAGTCGAGCCGAAAAAAGGATTACGCTTTTAAGCTCCTTTCATACCTGATTCTCTTGATTTTCTTGTAATTTGCAACTACAACGCGTTCATGACTCATTAATGATAGTACTGTGGGTGACGGTGTGATACAACTTGCGTCAGATGTCCCAAGAGAGAAACTGACTATTTGCTAATTTATTATCTCAAGCTAATCTTTCCGTCTCATTCTCTCACAAGCGACCATGCGATAGGCCGATAGCCAGCGAGGTTTGACTTTCAAACGACTTAGAGCATTGGCAGTATAAGTTGAACTTGGACCGTTGGAGTTTAATAGCAAGATAGACAACCCTAGCAATTCAGAATATTCTCCCGGCCCCTTCCCTCACTCTCCATCTCCTTCTCTGTCTCCGTCTCATTCCCCATGGGAACTGTTCAAACAGAGCTGCCTGAATCGCCCAAAGAAATAGTTGACGAAGATGAGCTCTCCCCGATCGAACAAGTGCGCTTAACGGTGACCAACACCGACGATCCAACCCTCCCCGTCTGGACCTTCCGGATGTGGTTCCTGGGTTTGATATCATGCGCACTGTTGTCATTCCTCAACCAATTCTTCGCCTACCGAACGGAGCCCCTCATCATAACCCAGATCACCGTTCAGGTGGCTACCCTCCCAATCGGCCGCTTCATGGCTTCTGTCCTACCGCGCACCAAATTCCGCTTACCAGGTTTTGGGTCGACGGAATTCTCTCTGAATCCGGGACCATTTAACATGAAGGAACATGTTCTCATCTCCATATTCGCTAATGCCGGGAGCGCTTTTGGGAGTGGATACGCCTATGCCGTCGGCATCGTCAACATTATAAAGGCTTTCTACCGGAAAAACATCTCCTTCTTGGCCGGATGGATACTTGTAATAACCACTCAGGTCTGTGATTTCGGCATTTCTTTTTCTCTTCCTCCCTTCACTTCTGGTTGTTCTTCTATTATTTTATTTTATTATTATTTTTTTTTTGCTTCATGGGGTCTCTACTCCGACGAGTCAGAGAACCTACCAACCGAGCCACCATCGGTTGGCTTCTAAGTAGCAAGCACAAGGCACGATAAACGTAGACCCACCGACCCACCCCCTTCCATGATTAATTTGTTTTTCTCTTTAATCTTTTTAACCTCGTTGCACCATTCAGATCCAACAAAAAAAAAGGCCACTTTGTTGATAGCTACTTTTGCGGTAAATATTAACTAAAGATGATGGTTGTATTGCTTCAAGATGACTTCAGGATATTGCTTCGATGAGAAGGCCATTATGGCGAAAGGTTATTCGTTATCTTATCATCAATGTCAGTTTATAGATAACACCTGCCATCGTTAACATGCACAAGTCTGCATTTTATATATTTCTTACTACAGTGCTTGCGCTAAAATTGATTTCAATAAATATGAATCTGGATTTGCCCTTCGCACTAGCGTTCCTCGCATACACCCGTCTCACAGCTCGTTGCAGCAATACATTAAAAACATCTCCCATAAAGGTGTTTCTAATGTGCAGCTTCGATTGCTGTAAAATTGGTTTAAGGAATGAACTGTGAAGAGCAAATCTGGATCACAATGGGGGGTTGTGTTTGTAAACGACTAAACGCCCCATAACCATAAACTAAGGAGCTCCAGACAAAATAAAAGTGGACTGGTGTGTGTCATCTAAAAAGGAGATCAATTCCCACACGTTAATCGTTAATATGAATTTCTTTTGCATGATGAACAAAGTCTATTATTGCTTATTACACGTGTGTACGAATGTGTGGGATGTTTCATCAATACGCTAATGACTAATGAGTAATGGCCATTGCGATTTGCAGGTATTAGGATACGGTTGGGCTGGACTTCTAAGGAAGTATGTGGTTGAACCAGCACATATGTGGTGGCCCAGTACTCTGGTTCAAGTCTCCCTGTTCCGGTATGTACATACATGCACTTTGATTACTTAACCAAACTCCAACTTTAAATCATTAAATGTGACTATAGAAATAGGATTGTGGCTGCCAATGGGTCAGACAGACCCAACTGAAGCGTATTAAATTGACCGAATTATATGGGGGTGTTGCCATCTGGATCTGCATTTTATGCCCCAATCATAGTTGACTTGGTTGTTCTCAATCGATAAGATCTAAACGCCAATTGCATATATAAATTATATAGATGTGCATATCAGCATATTGCGAATATAACCCCAGTACGATACCTATCTTTTTCAGGGTATACTTTAATATTATCGTATTATCATGCCCAAATATGTTAACCCAATAAATGAGTGGTTTTACTGTCAAATTAAGCAAAACTGTCAATATATGATCTAATCAGGTCAGACCTGACAGTTTCAATTAAAGCCCAGTAATCGTTGGTTCTGTTTATTTTTACCAACCCTGGGAAGTGGGAAGAGAATACATTACCGGTAAATTTTTTTATGCTGATTTATCTTTAAAGTATTTTCAGAAATATATTTATTTTGTTTTCATAATGATTATTTTATACATAAAAATCTATTATTAAGTATATGCTTTGGTTCTGTTTATTTTATTTGTTTGACATCAGTTTATGACAATTAGACATCACTAGGCTCCACATCAGAGTAACAGTGAAAAACGTCTAATCATTTGTAGAAGCTTTGATAATTTTTCCAAACAATAAGTGTGCATAAAATCCGAAAGTCCATTTTTATCATTCTCAATGCATACATAAAAACAAGAGAGTAGAACTGCTGAAATGGTGTCTATATGACAGTATTTATTGAATAAACGCCCACAGAACCAAACATCATATAAAAAATGCATTTTTGACAACTATTTTCTAAAGAAAGTTATTTATTTACCTAGGGGAAAAATAAACTTTCCCATTACCCAAGTAAATATGAAAAAAGAAGACGGTGATTCCCCCTCATGTGTTTTCGCCTTTTTGTGGTGAAAAGTTTCATTTTCCCTGTCAGTTTCATAGTTTAAACTTTAAACTACTTAAATCTGGAAAATATCACGCCCATTTTACTGAGACACAGATACAACCTAAATGCATAAGCCAGATAGATAGATCCTGAACATAACGATCTTTCTCATTCGGTCATGTGTGTAAGTAATGCAGTCAATCCGCACTGTAAGACAAACCTCTGGGTTGACCATGTGTTTCGGTGCCCACTTCAATATCAGTTTTTTATCAGTGTTATTGTCATTGTACTAGTTGAGTTAAAATCTTTTTCTTGATTTTAATGTACCCTGATATTAGAGAGACTGGGAGAGCAACTTAATATTAAGCCAAGTATTTTTACCACTGCAGGGCCTTGCATGAGAAGGATGAAGAACGCATGTCAAGGGGGAAGTTCTTCTTGATTGCACTAATTTGTAGCTTTTCCTGGTACGCAATCCCAGGCTACCTCTTCCCAACTTTGACGAGCATCTCATGGGTCTGTTGGGCATTTTCCAAGTCAGTCACAGCCCAGCAGCTCGGTTCAGGGATGAAGGGTCTGGGATTAGGGGCGTTAACACTCGATTGGTCTGCCGTAGCTTCGTTCCTGTTCAGCCCTCTCATTTCCCCTTTCTTTGCAATTGCCAACGTCTTTGTTGGATATGTAATAGTCATGTACGTGGCAATCCTCATAGCGTATTGGGGGTTGGACTTGTACAAAGCCAAGACATTTCCCATCTTCTCCTCCCACTTGTTCACAGTCCAGGGTGGGAAGTACAATATAACCGCCATTGTAAACGATAAATTCGAGTTAGATATCCCAAATTATGAGGAGCAAGGACGAATCTATCTAAGCACATTCTTCGCTTTGACATACGGCTTTGGTTTTGCCACCATTGCATCTACACTCACTCATGTAGGATTCTTCTATGGAAGGTAATGTCTTCTTATTCTTTTATTTGTTGTGTTCTCTATGCATCCAAATAAGCCCTTCAGATGTTGAACTAGATTGAACAAACAGGGAGATCTATGAACGATTTCGTGCCTCATATAAGGGCAAGGTGGACATTCACACAAGATTGATGAGCAAGTACAAGAACATACCTGAATGGTGGTTCCATCTTCTACTCGTGGTGACAGTGGCAGTATCCTTTGTACTCTGTATCTTCTTGAAAGATCAAGTTCAGATGCCATGGTGGGGACTCCTTTTTGCTGCTGCACTTGCCTTCATTTTCACCCTTCCTATAAGCGTTATCACTGCAACAACAAATCAGGTAATCAAATTAAACTCACCCCTCCCCTTCCTTTCTATATTTCTCTGCAGTAGAAAATTTCTGATTTACTTTTTTAGATAATCTAAATATATTGTAAGATACCAGCTAAGAATTATAAACAAATTAGCTAGAGCCCAGTATTCCCTCTTCTCGTAATAAAGTTAAAGGCAAACATCTGTTGCAGTCAAATAGAAATTTTTAGCATTTCACCATCTTTCCTATTATGTACTGGAAGCAAGGGTATAATTTTTTTTTCTCATACTCAGTATTAAGCTTTTTTAGTAAGATACCCAGTATTAAGTTAATGTGGATGTCATTTGTAGTGGTTTTGTTTATCATGCTAGAACAAACTTGGATTAAAACCAAGAAAGGTTAAAGATGAGAAGAAACTTCATTCTCATTCATGGAATATTTCTGTTGTACAAATCCTTATATACAGAAAACTGTTGTAACTAACCTGCCAATTCATGCAACAACTCATGCAGGGAATAATTCTAGAATATTGACAGCTCATTAGCTAAAAACTAACTCTCTAACTAACTATGAGCTATGCTAGGCTAAGATAAGGTACATCATATACAATATACATATCATAACATCCCCCCCTCAAGTTGGTACTTGGTGAAAATCAACCATGCCCAACTTGGATAGCAAATAAGAAAATTGCGGACTGGAGAGGCCTTTAGTAAAAATGTCAGCCACCTGGTGCTTCGTTGAAACATGTTGAAGACTGATAAAACCCTTATTGAAGTTATCTCGGAATAAGTGACAATCGATATCGAGATGTTTGGTGCATTCGTGGAAGACAGGGTTTGCTGCAATATGCATGGCAGCTTGGTTATCACACCAGAGAGTGATTGGCAGTTAAAGAGAAATACGAAAATCAGCAAGAATGTATGAAATCCAAAGCAATTCGCAGACAGTGGAGGCCAAGCCGTGATACTCTACCTCTGCTGATGATCGAGATACCATGGTTTGCTTCTTTGTTTTCCACGATATTAAGCCAGAACCTAGATAGATGCAGTATCCAATAAGTGACCTTCTGCTCTGTGGACAAGAAGCCCAGTCTAAATCTGAATATGCTTCCACAACAAGAGAGTTATTTGCTGGATAAAAGACCTGTTGATGGACATCCCTTTAAGTATCGAAGAAGATGAATGGCAACATCCCAGTGAAGTTGACATGGAGAATTAACGTGCTGATTGAGTTGCTATACAGCAAAGGTGACTGGCCTACTGAGGCTTAAATAAAATAGTCGACCAACTAGTCTTCGATACTTGTCAGGTTTAGCAAGTGGTGTCCCTTTATCAGCAAATAATTTCTGGCCTTTAGGAAATGGAGTGGAAGTTGGCTTTGCCCCAAGTAATCCTGCATCAGTTATGATATCCAAAATATATTTTCGTTGACAGATGTAAGTATTAGTATTTCCTCTTGCAATTTCAAGTCCAAGGAAATACTTGGCATGTCCCAAGTCTTTGATGGTAAAAGCAGCATCTAGGAAATTTTTGACATCAAGAATTTTATCTTCACATGTTCCAGTAATAAGGACATCGTCCACATAAACAATGAGTGCCAGGAAATATGTACTGTTGGCTCTTGGATGCTAGACATATTAGCTAAAAAGGATAAATATGCACTGTTGAAACAAGAAGATTTAATAAAAGGAAAAGTTGGAGGTGAATATTAGGCATGGTCGTGTAATATCTGAGACCTTTGAAACTGATCAAAAATTCTGGCAGTAGGCAATGTGCTAGCAGTAGCCATATTTGTTACAAAGTCATTGAGCCAAATTGGTTTCTGTTTAAGCCTAGTGCTATGCCTAGGAACCAAGGTTGATTGGGTAGGGTTTTGATCAGGTGCAATAGGAGAAGGTGGAATTGGCTCAATATCATTTTGTTTTGAAATTTCAGAAGTGAGATCATTTAGTTGAATTTCTGGTTCTGTGGGTTGATCAAGCTAAGGAGTATTAAGTATATCATCTGTTTCTGTCACAATTGGAAGGGGTAATGCATCAATGTGTTCTGAAGACTTGCTAAAAGGGAATATAGATTCATGAAAGACAATGTCCCTAGTAACATAGACTTTATGTGATTCAATATCATATGCTTGAAAAGCCTTTTGACCTTGACTATAGCTAATAAAAATACATTTGAAACTCCTTTTTAAACTTATCCTTATGAGGAAAAGTATTTGCTACATAACACAAACATCCAAACACTCTTAAGTGTTTGTAATTCGGTATCTTGTTATGTAAAATCTCAAAAGGTGTTTTCCATCCTAAAATAGAACTAGGAAGTCTATTTATGATGTGTGTAGCCATTAAAATTGAATGGCCCCAAAATTTCTTGGGCAAATTTGATTGAAACATCAAAGAGCGTGCCACTTGAAGTAAATGTTTGTGCTTTCTTTCTACTATCCCATTCTGTTAGGGTGTATATGCATAACTCTTTTGATGCAAAATCCCATTATCAAGTAAAACCTTTTGAAATTCTTTGTTGACAAATTCTGTGCCATTGTCTGTCCTTACAGACTTTATTCTTTTCTCAAATTGAGTGGTAACCATAATATGAAAATTAAAAAAAACAGTGAGTGTGCATTTTATTTGGCAGTAAATAGGTCCATGTTGCCTTGCTGAAATCATCTACAATTGTTAGCACATAGTGTGCACCAAATAAGGAAGATTGTCTGTAAGGTCCCCATAAATCCATGTGTATTAACTCAAAACGTGTTGATGTGTGAATACTGCTAAGATTAAAAGGAAGTCTATGTTGTTTTGATTTGTAGCAAATATCACACACTGGTAAAGGATGATTCATGGTTTTCTTACACTGATCTAGACGTTTTAAAGCAACAAATGATGCATGCCCAAGCCTTTTGTGCCAGAGAGATAAAGGTAAACAAGATGATGTATTAGCAAATAAAGAACCAAATTTGTCAAATACATCATGTTTAGGAATCTTATTTCAGTCTGCAAAACGGAAATTGCCTTTGGTTTACAATGATCTTCAAAATGATCAAAACAAAACTTGTCTAGAATATATAAGTTTCCTACTAGCTTGCCTACAACCAAGATCTTCTCAGTCCATTGGTCTTGCAATATACACTGGTTAGGCTTAAAAATGAATTTGATATTTGCTGATTTAGCAAACTTGTTAACAGAAAGCAAGTTGAACTTGAAGGTTGGAATATGTAAAACTTATGTTAAGTTCAATCTGGAATTCAAAGGCACATTTCCAATATGTTTAACAAATTGAATGGTTCCATCTGGTAAGTAAACAAGCATGATTTGTTTTACTGGTTTGGAGTTTTCAATCAATTTGATATCAGTGCACATGTGGTTTGAAACACCTGTGTCTATAATCCAGGTTCCAGATTTCAATAGTAAGTTAGCATTAAAAGTAGAAGCCATGGCAAATTCATAAGAAAAAGTGTTACTTGCAAAATCATTGAGATGAGCAAAATTGACATGTACTCCACTTTCTGTTGTCATTTTGCCTTTCAGTAATTTCATCAGTTCTTGTTGTACTAGATTAGCAATAGAACTCTGTTTGTCTGAATTTTTGTCCTCACTATCATCTTCAATATCCAGTGGAGTATCCACCATGTTAGCCACATTTCTACCTGACCCTTTCCCTCCTTTCAAATCCTTATACCAATCCGGGTAGCCATGTAATTTAAAACAAGTTTCCTTAACATGACCATTCATGTTACAGTGACTACAATGCTTATTGGCCTTGTCTACTCTTTTATTGTTCCCTCTCCCACTGCCCTCTTCTTTCTTAACAGATTCCATCCCTTCTTTCTTGTAGAATTGAGTTTTAGCTAACAAAGCATTTGATTCAATATTGTCATTGTAAGAACCATGAACTTCCCTTTGTTTTTCAACACGCAAGACCATTGAATAAGCTTTGTTAATAGAAGGAAGTGGATCCATAACTAAAATCTGATTTATGATATTATCATAGGTATCGTTTAAACCCATTAAGAATTGCATCAATTTATTAAAACCATTAATATCAGAAACAGATCTTGCAACTCCACAGGTGCATATAGGAAAGGGCATAAGGCATGCTAATTCATCCCATAGCTTATGTAACTTAGTATAATATTTCACGATAGACATAGTACCTTGAGAGATTGTGTTGATTTCCCTTTGAATCTGATAGAGTAATGGCCCATTTGATTATCCAAATCTCTCTTTGATTACTTCCCAGAGTTCCTTTGTTGTTGTAGTGTATAAGAAGGCTTCAACAATTTCTTTAGAGATGGAATTAAGTATCCATGAAGTCACCATGCAGTTCACTTTGTTCCACTGAGTTAATTCTGGTGCTCCTTTAGGTTTAACACATTCCCCTGTTACAAAACCCAGTTTAAGCTTTGCACCCAAAGCTATCTTCATCGACCTGCTCCATGCAAGATAATTATTTCCATTTAACAAAGCAATTACCAGGACCATTCCCGGATTATCCGAACTCTACAACACAAGTGGATCTCCATTGTTGCCATATAAGAGCTCCCTTGTAGCTCCAGCAGTAGTATTTGCGACCCGAGCCGCAGGAGTAAGAGTAATTTCTTGCTCCTCTTCCATCGTTCTTTACCACCAATAAGTAAAAAAAAACTTGAAAAAAATCAATATCAGATCGAGAGCTCTGATACCATGAACAAACTTGGATTAAAACCAAGCCAAATAAGAAAGGTTGAAGATGAGAAGAAACTTCATTCACTCATGGAATATTTCTGCTGTACAAATCCTTATATACAGAAAACTGTTGTAACTAACCTGCCAGCTCATGCAACAGCTCATGCGGGGAATAATTCTAGAATATGGACAGCCCATTAGCTAAAAACTAACTCTCAACTATGAGCTATGCTAGGCTAAGATAAGGTACATCATATACAATATACATATCATAACAGCTATACAAGTGGATAACACTTTTACATACTAACTTTTCAATATCCTTGAATTTTCATGGTATGTTTTACGCTTCTATCAACAGCTGAGATTCTTTAAGTCAAATAAGCCTTATCCCAACTGTATGGAGTCTACAAAAATCTTGTTTTCCCGTTCAATTTTATCAACTGCCATAATTCTTTTTGTTACTCTTTTACTATACTGATTTTCTCCTCTTTTTTTTTTTTTATTTTGTTACCCTCATGAAGTGAAATGGAATTTTTTAATACAGTCATGAAGACAGAAATTTGCAACTCAATTTTTTTTTTCTGAATTAATTTTACACCATACAAGACATGAAAGAAAAGATAATGAAAATCTTTATAGTAATTGGGATGTTTCAAGTTGGATGCAGACCTACTATGTAGGGCAAATATAGAAGTAAAAATAGTCTATACAACATGACCAAAAAAATTTGTCTATGTGTGTAAAGATACTATTATGTTCATTAATGTCTTAGCTTTGGAATTGAAATTCGTCATTAAACTCAACCAGGTGATTAATGTATAAATGATTGATTAGTAATTAGGATAAGCTCTACTTTGTCAAATTAAGTAAGAATATCGGTATTGAAGTCTTGACATGGAAAAACAATTTACAACTTGAAAAAATAAGAACCGTCCAGCTTTTGGGTACTGAAGAATCTCTATGGTTCATATATTTAGAACTCTGCACGAAAACACTACTTCCAATTTTAAGCACCCCACAATTTATTCAAAATGTAATCTTTTTTTATATTTGCTTGTCAATACCTTCCTACAATGGTAAGTGGAATCACTGATGTACTTGTGTTTTCTTTGCAGACACCAGGGTTAAACATCATCACAGAGTATGTCATGGGAATTATATATCCAGGAAGACCAATTGCCAATGTCTGCTTCAAAACCTATGGATTTATGAGCATGGCTCAAGCTGTTTCCTTCCTCAGTGATTTCAAGCTGGGTCATTACATGAAAATCCCACCAAGGTCAATGTTCATAGTTCAGGTACCTTTTCTCCTTTTTAGCCTAATTATAATAGAATCTGAGAATGTTAAAGCTCTAGGATGCCCCACACCTTGTTCTAAAATGAACAACATACTCTTGTAACACAACATTATCCTCTGAGTACTAATTTAAAATTTTATACTTCAATACACTCACCAATTTAAATTAGAAAATATAAACTAATATCTGGAACACCTTCCCTGAAAGTAAATTGAGTACATAATTTACAGTTGTCCTGTATAGCTAGCATTCAGGGTCAGGGTGGGCAACAATTCTAGCTCAGTGGCCTGTCCTGAACCTGACTTGGTCCAGCTCGGTTGCTAGTCCTAAGGGTGCAAGTGGAGTACCCAATTCGCATAAGCAGTTGCAAGCTTGCTTACACACCTTCTAAATATGCGGTGCCCAAGCAGTTGCAAACTACCCAATTGATAATGTTCAGCAGATTCTTTCCACCCACTAATGTCCAGACGTTAATATGCACCCTACTTCTTTTGTATTTTTCTCAATAACAGGAACTTGTTTTATCTGCTTGGCAAATATTAATATCATATAGTTTTCATCTTACAGTTTTATTGGTATATATTAGTATATTTTCTAATGTTGTTGCCTTTCACTGGATCCTCCTATTCAGCTTATTGGGACCATCATAGCTGGAACTATCAACCTTGGTGTGGCTTGGTGGCTTCTGGACTCGATTGAGAACATATGCCAAGACGACCTCCTTCCTCCAAACAGTCCTTGGACATGCCCAGGTGATCGTGTCTTCTTTGATGCATCTGTCATCTGGGGTTTGGTGGGACCTAAACGGATCTTTGGGACTCTTGGAAATTATGGAGCCCTCAATTGGTTCTTCCTTGGAGGTGCACTGGGCCCAGTTTTAGTCTGGCTCTTGCACAAAGCATTCCCAAAGCAATCTTGGATCCCACTGATCAACCTTCCAGTCCTCCTAGGCGCAACAGCCATGATGCCACCAGCAACAGCACTGAACTACAATGCATGGATCATAGTAGGGACAATTTTCAACTTTTTTGTTTTCCGATACCGGAAACAATGGTGGCAGAGGTACAACTATATCCTTTCAGCAGCCCTAGATGCAGGGGTTGCTTTTATGGGGGTGCTAATATATTTCTCTTTAACAATGGAGAACAGAGATTTGAATTGGTGGGGTACTGATGGTGAACACTGTCCATTGGCTACATGTCCAACAGCTAAGGGTGTCGTGGTTGAAGGATGTCCTGCATATTAGTAACATTTTACGGTGTCCATGTATACAGGTTTCAATTTAAGAAATCCAACAGTCTAGTTCCCTAAGTGGGTTGGATGTGGTGCTTGAAGAATCTCCTGCCTATTAATTCACACTTTATGGTGCACGCATATACAAGTTTCAATGTAAGAAGTTTAACAGTCTGGTTCCCAAAGAGGGTTCCATGTTTGATAAGTGGTTCTTTAGATAAGATTGTACTTGTATACTGTTTTAGAAAAGGGTTATATGTATATGGGGGCTGGAATCTAATGTCCACATTTCCCCTTTTGCTCAACTTTGCAATTCTCTAAACTTCCTAGTTTTCACATCATCCACATCACTGTTAGAACTTTAATAGCACAGCTTCCTGCTATCCAATTATTCAAAGCAAATACACATCAATCATATATCTAAGATGATATTTTCGATTTAATCTTACGTCTGATTTCTGAACCATCTGATGATGTTGTTCAATCGTCTAAGTTGTAAATGTTGAAAATTATTGTGACACAGACTGTTCAATAAGTGTCGCACCCCTTGGAATGATGACGCAACCACATAATATACATAGTCATATATGTGCTCTGGCACAGTTCACCAGGCAACTAGATTCGAGAAACTGGTTTCGGATAAATGATCTTGACAAGTTAGGAATCTCACTTGAGCAGCATACTCGGTGGCTAGAAGGGGTGTGTCTAACTATGTGCCGCTCCCTCCCCCAATCTATTGATGGGTTAAGTGCTATTCCAATGTCCATCAATCTTGACAAGTGGCCAAACTAAGCCCTGCTTTGGGCCTTCTTACAATTGGAATAATGAAGTTTCCAACAGCAATCACAAAACAGTGGGAAAAAGAGAAAGAAGCCTCCATTGGCTAGAATTATTCAGCTAGCAACATTGTGTGGACATAGCTATCGGGGCTTGGAGGTAAACATATGGTCAATTGAAAACAAGAAAGCCCCTTAATTAAATGGCTCCACCCCAACAAATAAATAGATGGATGCAACCATGATGAGATTGCTTTCATTTAAGCGTCATGGGTGTTCCAGGCCAGTCTTTGTTCCTTCCCTTCTTTTCCTTCTATAATGAATCTTAATTTGTGAGAAAAAAAAAAGGTGATGAAAAAGCCTCCAAAAAAATAAATTGCAGGAATTAAGAAATTTGATAACAAGAGCCCTCTTATTGATAGACATCTAGATCGCTATGTAAGTTTAGAGAACTAAATGCTTTGTTAACAAAATTCAGGTAAGATTGCCATGAAGACAAAATGCGATCTTGGAATCATCACAAATTCACAATTCAATATTGCAGTGAATAATAAAAATAGGAGATCAACAAAATTTTCTGAATAGAGGCATCGGAGGAAAAAGCTTAAAAAATAATAATAATAATAATAGACAAAAAAAGGTAAATGGCTGAAACCTCATTTGATGTTTTTGGCTGTTGCTGAAACCTCTTTTGAATCGTGTTTTTTTTTCTGTAGAAATCAGTTTCAGTAGTAACTGCATGGGTATTTTGAATATTTTTGTGGCTTTATTAGAGGATTTTAATAGAGGGAATCTACTTACAACTATATCAAAAAATTCAGGGGAAGTGATTGTAATTACCAGGGGAGGTTTCAGCAATGCTCATAAACTTCAGGGGAGAAGAGGTTCTATTAATTTACCCAACAACCAAAAAAAAAGAACAAACTATATACCGATCCACGATGGTCTCAACCAAGTCATGGAGCTCTCTCAAGAGTCAGAAATCTAAAACACTACCATATTATTATCCTATCTAACGTGCGTGAAGGATAATCCATTTAAGCTAGAGTGATATTGAAAAACATAAAGAAATTACTAGATCACAATACAGATCAATGAAGAAAGTGTTACAAACGATGCTCAAATAATCATTAGGAAACTCAGACTGTTATCACTTACCTTCATTACACGCTTATGTTATCAAAGGCATATAGATTGGAGATGCAATTCACTAAGTCTTTTGTTAAGTTCTTTAACGTAGTTCCATCCTCAAAGACCTCCAATTTCATGGTTTACTAAATTTCCAACTTGCCCCTGTTTCAAGAAGATAAAGAAGCAATGGTATCAAAACCACAGAAATTACTTCTACTTGGAGACTCGGTCTCTGCAAGATTATTATAGAAATAATCGCATAGTTCGAGGTAATTACACTTTTCAATGTGGATATAAAATGCATGTTGTTTCTCTGGATAATCTTCTGGTTGATGAATTTCGGCCAGCGCATATTTAATATGATGAAACATTATATTATCCTAAGTGTAACATTGGGTTTGGTTTGAAGGGAAAAGTAGGAAAAGGTAAGAAAACCTTTCAAACCTTGATTTCTCTGCATTTTCCTTCTTTTCCCTACTTATTCCTTCAAAGTTCAAACCAAACATAACCTACGTGACAGGAACCAAATGAACCAACTACATTCTAGTATTTAATTCTTTTCCAGCTTTGCCTGGTTTCAACCGGTGAAAGAAAGGGGAAAGAATGAAGTAAGTAAGCTAACCGGCATAAGTTGTGAACTTGTGATAAGCTGATAGCATCAGCTCAAATCCTTTCTCTCCATGGAGATCGAGAAGGTAACACGTCTCCAAACCCTCGAATGCAAATGCGCAAGCCTAACAAAGAAAAATGAAGTCAGTTAAGCAGAATTTGACGGAAAAGGGAAAATAAAGGAGAAAGGCAATTGTCACAAATTGGATAAGAAGGTGTGAAACCTGAGAATCTCAACGGGGCATAGTAGAGACGAAAGAATAGAGGTACAAAAGCATCAGAGAAAG
The DNA here is from genome assembly GCF_056320005.1 of Nelumbo lutea. Classification (NCBI taxonomy): domain Eukaryota; kingdom Viridiplantae; phylum Streptophyta; class Magnoliopsida; order Proteales; family Nelumbonaceae; genus Nelumbo; species Nelumbo lutea. The sequence continues at coordinate 19,186,201 of NC_142688.1, forward strand.
ACGGAATGGTCGTTCAGCACGAGCTCGAAAAATCTCTGGAGAGAGCGTTATCGAAACCTTGTGAATTCCACAATTACTGTTGAAGGAAGTGCCCTATTCTTCGCGATCTGTAAACTGTATTAATAAGTTAATAACTGATAAATACAACAACTGAATCGAGAGACCAACTCCAGGACTCCGTTCGTTGTAAGCGGCGGGAACGCACTTCTCTCACTTTCGTAAGCGGGAAAATATCCTCGACATTAAGGTACTGTTTGGAAAAACTCAACTCTTATCTTTATCAAAAACAAGGGAAATTTTCCGATTATTATCCTATTCTTTGGGCCTATGTCACTTTGGTGTCAAACTATCAAGCACGACAATTCATTGTACTGCATACATGTGTATAAGTGTATTTGATGGAAATTTAAAACTATTTTCAAAGTATATGTATAAGTGTATTTTTCAAGTAATTTATCAATCAAACACCCTTGAATTTTAATCTTCCTGTGAAGTTAAAGTCCAAAACTTGATCCATTTGTTCCATTAATAGAAAATAAGAATTTAGGTACCAGTGGACTGGATTTAGGTTGGAATCAATCTAAATTAAAACCACTATTAACAGATTAGACGGTCAAGACATTAAAATTGGAGCAGTTCAAAATGATCCGAAGTAGTCATCATATTGGATTGGATCTGGTAAATTATGGGATTGGACTCCAATCCAATTGACACACCTACCGCATGGTCGTATGAATGCACTTGGATACGCTTTTCATCAAATTAAAATTGCCTATCGGCTCCTACATAATGTATAAATATATTTTTGTAGTTTATATGAGTACATACATTACAACCAATGATACTAGAACTTGTATTGACACCTAACTAATTATACTCTCTTATCTAATTACCCTCTACGGCACCAGGTTTAGCAATAAATCTTTGGCTGTTCCGGTTCGTCTGTTGAAGGCCAGAGTTTTTCCAGCTTCCAGAGTTCCAGGTTTAGGTAGTCCTGAAGTTTAGGACCTTTCGGTCGCTGATCCGGGCTCTACTAGTACCAGCCTCAGAGCTGTGCATTCAAAGTCAAAGAACGTTTCGCCGTAAGGCCCGTAAAGCCACTACACAAATATTATAAATCATCTAGGATAATCGTATCTGAAATTCGGTGCAGAAGCACGACGATCGGATCCGACTTGCGGAACAAGGGAGTGGTTTCATGGCGATTCACAGTTCAGGAGGTGATGGAGGTTTCAGCAGCTCCAGGTGATTTTGGGAGCTGCCAGTGCTGGAGGTCCCGGCCTTGTTTACAGAAGTGGCTACAATTCTGGATATGATAGCCGTGGCGCGGCCCCATCTCCGGAAGCGACGGAGGCGGCTACTTCTGGATTTGTTTCTGCAGGAGGAAAACCACATAAAAATATGCTATGCCGGTTCCTCCAGGCTGTGTAACAGTGCATATATACCGAAAAATGTCTCTGGACCACAGCATCATCTAGGAGAGAAACTGAAAACTGTAGAAATAATACAATTTCCATTCTTTCTGTATCGCTTATAATTGTTTATTCTCTGGCAATTCGTTGCTCATATCGGAAAAAAAAAATGAGCTCCTTCAATGGAGGACGCAACGCGAACGTCCTTCCAAGCCCTATACCGATGAACACATACCCAGCATTCTATATATTAAATTTGGATTTTTTTATTTTTTATTTCAGGCTGACGTTAGAACCGCTTACCTGTTAACACGTGAAGTACTTCTGGAATAAGAGAAGATAAATTTATTAAACAAAGACAGATATTTATGAGATCTGAAATGTCCATTGAATACATTAATGTACCAGTACATAGATTTGCTGTTATATGTAAAAGTAGAGCAGAGAGCTGGTAAACTCCTCCTCTCTCGACCAACATATTCATTAGTCCCTTTGCTGATTATCTATATTCACTAATATGAAAAGTATGAAAGAAGCTTATCTATTTGACAAGTAGTATACATTCTCTTTATAAGCTAATCCCACTCATCTAATGCTCAACAGCTCAAGTGGGTTCATCAACGACGAACCCTCTGAAACCAAGTACGAACAGCTTTTCACTAATCTGCAAGCGTTTTTGAGGCAGGGGCAGCAAACCTAGAGGAAAACCCACGGTGGTACGAATCCCCATTATCTTCATCCCAACAACCTTCATCGAAGTTCTGAGCGTAGCTCAGGGGATCATACCTGAAACCACCACCTCTTTTCGACTGCCTGATTCCGAAGACCGCTCTGAAGTTGCAATCCCCATTTCTTTGCCTACCGCTATCAAATCCTTTCGGCCATGAGAGCTTAAGCTTGAATCGACCCCAGCATGAAACCAATCCAACCTCATTATCGATGTCTTCAGAGGATGAAGATCTGTCCATGGTTTTAGTTTTCGGGAGAAGAGGTCGTCTTCGTCGGGAGAAGAAGAAAATATTCCGTAGCTCTGTGGTGGGTCGCCTTTCTTTTTATTTTCAATTAGCAATAACATCGTTAGTTTTGCTTTATTTTATGTGCAGTGAGTTTAGTTATGAAGATAAGGTAAAAAAGTTTCTTTTTTGGGGGGGATAACAGGAGATAAGAAAAAGAAAAAGAAAAAAAAAAAAACAGTTTAGTTACGAAGATAAGAAGCGCCAAGCGAATTAGCATTTGTGCTCTCAGACGGGAGTGGGTGGTGTTAGCTGGTTATTGCTTTGGGGGTGGGTGGTGAATAAGGGTGGTTGAATAGACGTTATTAAGATATGGTAATGATTGGGATAGTAAAAGGGTGTTTTCCTAGGGACAATCAGACGGGAGTGCTCACATCCGAAGAAGCCCTGTGAGCCTTTCCTGTTCATCTTTTAGTGGTTTTTGGGTATTTGGTGATACGCCCCTTGAATCCTACACACCTGGCGCACCACCACCCTCTCCCTAAAGTTGTGGCAGCGGCCAGCGGGAATCGAATCCCGTCCCTGCTGAAACGTCCCGGCTAATATACCAACTGACAACTGACCCAGTCTAAGGTTGGGAATATAGCTATCTTGTCAAATCCTTGAGAAATATTATTTGCTTTTGGAATTCAACTTTTCTGCCACTGCGACCATATGTTAACCCCGGGCCCAGGTTATTGTCGAAGACGAAGAGATTCCATATGAAATGTCAAACCCTACATATGTGAGATAGTGAGGGCCATTAGTTTTTGAGGAAGCCGCTTGAGTAAAGAGATCGGATCTTCTCGTCACACAGGGCGCTTCACCGGCACATTCTACTATGCATCGGAAACATCTCCCGTCCTAATTCTTATTTACCTAAGAATATTATGAAGAGACTCCACGTGAAATGTCCAACAGTGAGGTACCGTTTGATCTTTTTCCGGAAGTCACTTAATTGGGTAAATTATAAATGCACCTGTCGCAGGTAAATAAGAGAATAACAGTTTTAATTATAAAAGTTATTATTAAAAAGGGCTAATTTTATTGCATACAATTAATGGCAATTTCTTCCTATTCTAGAAAGTAAATTACCCATTTTAGAGATGAGGAAAATGAGGTACACAGAGAAAATGAATTTTTTGTAAACCCTACATAAATAACAAGAAAAACATCAACATCTCGGAACTCCAAGAGTAAAGGCCAAAAGTAAAATTCCCAAGTATCTTAACCCCGTTGTTTCCAGGTAATGATTTTTCTGGAGTATTTTTCAAATAGCACTTACCTAGGTTCAGGTAAGTGTATTTATTGTGTTTTCTTATGTTTAGTTAAATTTCCTAATTTCATTTTTATTTATCTTTATATCTATTCCCTTTTTGGCACCTATTTGATGGGTATTTTTGTCTCATTAAATTTTCATTTTATTGGTCTCACCTACATTGTCAAAATATTGTATGGCCGTTCTTTAAGACATTGCCATGATTATCTTTCATTGCCCAAGATTTGCTTTCTACCACCCATGTCATTGTCACTAATTAGAAATGTCTTTGCAGTAGTTTGAGGCAAGGGCACTGCAATTCGGGGTAATGAAGGTGATGTCTGGCATCGATGCTGATTTCTCAGTTTCGCATCTGAATTTGAAAAGTCAGTGATTTTTTTTTTTTTTGTTTGGTTGGTTGATTATGTCGTTTTCTGAGAAACCGGCAAAAAAGAAATCCCTGAAATCAGCTTGGGTGAGGGATCACCACATTTAGTGATTCCGATTTTTATTGGGTGAGGTGGCATCCTATGTGAAAGGGGCGAGAAGGTGTTCTAGTGCTTCATTGAAAAACAATCACTCTTAAAAATCAATACCAAACAATTTTAAAAGTGATTTCTAAAAAATTAGCTGACATGGAGGAAATGATACCAAATAATGAAGAAAAAAAAGTGATTTTGAAAAATCACTGATTTCAGTAGCCACTGACTTTCACAAAATCAAGTGTGAGGAAATCATCATCAATGCCAAACATCACCAAAGTTGCTCACCGTCTTAAGCACCTTGTAGACAAATTAACAAAGCAACCCTTGAGACAAGGGCACCATCATATGAATCAGGACAACCCAGAGAAGGGATATTGAATTTTTTATCCACCATTAAGGTTGTGTTTGGTATAATTACTATTTCTACCTGAAGCATTTTGGATTAATCAATAGAAATTGGTGAGAGATATAAATTACCACATCACACGAGTCACTTCAGCTAAAATGAATAAACTTTACCACCAGGACAAGAAGCACCAATTTGACATTTCTACAAACAGTCTCTCACACATGAGCCATGCCTGTTTCAACTATAAACAGTCTCAAATAACAATTGCATGCAAATTTGTAGGGTTGCAACTCGGGCTGGGTTGGCCCAAAGGGTTGATGCTTGGGTTAAGGTTGAAGTTTATGAACCCGACTTTACTTCGGGTTGATCCCTCGAGCAATTCGAATCCGACTCTATATTACATATCATATATAAATATATTATATATATGATATATCACTTAACCCTAATTGGAAATACTAAAACCTTAGTAACATATTTTATGTTTTTTGAATATTTTACTCTTTATGTCCTCTCAATTGTTTGCCACCCATAGCTTGGTGTCCATAAAAGATCTATTATAAGTCATAACTCATAATAAATTATACTCATTTCAAACACTTTTTTTTTCTGAATTTTGTATTTAAAGAACCAATAGAAACGTCAACAAACAAATACTAATAAAACTTAGGATTAATATATATAGTGAAAGCTGAGTTAGGATATGAGATTAAGAAATTCTGCGAGATTATAAAGGATGGGAAGAAGGTTGGGTTGGGCCTAACCCGAGCATAGCATAATCTGAAATTGGTTTTGGGTTGGATTAGGGTAGAAGGAATTTAGTTAGGGTTAGGGTTAGGGTTGGATAGGTCGAGTTGGGTTAGGGTTAGGATTGGGGGTTTAGAACTTAGAGTTAGGCTAAGATTGTCCTCAACCCAACCTAACCTGACCCAACTTGCAGCCCTACAAATTTGTATCGATCAACCCAAAAGGTTTTCGATACAAAAATGGTACCAGATACATCCTAAGTTGGGATAATAACAGTAACATCGATCATGAACTGCACAAGATTCATACAGGCATGCCATTTGAAAAGAAAAAATAATCTCATGTATCTCATTTTTTTATAGAATTACTGTTAAAATATTATAGGCCAAACAATTGTTTTTAACCACAAATACAGGACATGGATGAAGGGTCACAGAGAAAGAGATATGGATTAACGGGGATAAGACGGGAGAGGCCGGGGCTCATCCAAGCAAGAGGCACCTAACCTTCTGAGCACAGAAACTAAGAATCCAAGATTATAAAATGTTAACTCCACCCTATGGATCAATTGCTACGACCCTTCATTTTCACTGATCTTTCAATTGGGAAATCTCCTCAAACAGGACCACCGATAAGTATGGTCCCCCACAATTGGCGTATGAACTAGCAATACGTCCTCACTTTGTACCTCTTCACTCATTACAAAGAACAGTAATTTTCTAGAAAATTTTGCTACAGCTACGTGCCTACGTGTTTTGAGTATTTCTTTAGTCATTATACAATGACAAAGAGACCCTATGTACCGACCAGATATCTGTTGCCATTGCAGAGTAGAGAGCACGTTTTGCGTTGCGCTGGACTCCTGTACTACTGTGGCTTTATGACCAACTCTGTTACAGGTCTTGAAGGAAATTCAACTCGAATACTCGCCCAAGAAATTAAGAATGGCAATCACTGTCTAGAGAGGGAAAGGGACGTCTGTGTTTGTTGGTAGCGTTTGGAAGTCTAGAGAAGCATCTTTTAATTTTATACGATTGGTAGCACCATCTATTTCACTTTTAACCTGCATCAGCATGTGGTTGGTAGGAATACTTGCAGAGATGACGTTTACTAAGCCATGTTCGGTTTGAAATAAAATAAGGGAAACATAAGGTTGAGGGGAAGTTTTGAGGAATTTCACAAATTTTATTAAGAACCTTTCATTTTTTTATAGATGTTAAGATTTAAGAACCTTAGAACCTTCCTTTTAACTTTCTGTTGCTCTCTTATTTTCCATTAAACCAACCCAGAAAGATGCTTGGTTGGCTGGATATTTCTGAGCAGCTTGATCCACCTTTCCTAATAAGACCGATTTTGCCTGTTATTTTCGAGTTCGAATCTACTGACCATGATACATTGCTGGCCACGCACATCCTGCTACCCATCGGGAACATTGGTCGTACTTTACATCACCGATATTTCCGATTTACATAAGCATGGCCAGCAACGTATCCCGGTCAGCAGATCCGGACTCGTTCTTTTCTGAGTTACGATTGAGCAATCCAACTTAATGCGAATTTCAATCTGGTTCCTGCTGTCCTTTCTCCAGACTCGCCCAATGCAAACCCCTTAGAGATCTATTAGTGCATTTTGGCAGGCCATTATAAAGTGTTAATTGCTAAAATCCATGTCCTCTTTCCACAAGCATATCAACTGACATAAAAACTAGTTAAATCCCCATAAGATATATGAATTCAACCTCCCATGAGCAATTATAGTAATGTAACCAAATACATACCTAAAGCAGAATTGGAGATGAAATGGAAGGGATGCTCATAAACATGTAAAAAAGAACACAAATAGATATCTTAATAGTAAATAGAAGGAACAAATTCACCGGCAGTCGGTCTGTATTTGAAGTTTATGAACATTAAAAACCATGCTAGTTTGCTCCAAATCTACCACCCATTAGCACATTTGACCTCCTCTTCATTCGTTCATCGTAAGCATTAACAGATTTGAGACCATCAAACTTTCACAACCACATGTTATAACCAAATTTAAATTCAATGACCTACAAGTGTGAAGTGTAATTAAGAGAATGCTCCAATAAAAAGCTCAACACCTCAGACCCTTAACTAAAGCTATATGAAGTTAATAAATCCAATTACAGTATTGCACTTTGTCGAGGGCCATATCCTCTGTTAAATTACGAGTTCTCAACTCTTTCCTCACTACCTAAACCCATGCCCTCTGTTAACTTCTTGTTAGTTAAGGATAGCCATTTAAAAAAGGGCACCTTGGAGGTTGAAGCTTAAGGTTACAACCGTCTCCATGATAAGTGCTGGGAGGGTTTTCCTGTGGCTGCTTAAGCATAAAACACCATAAACGCCAATGTACAAAGAGATTCTGTACAATCATCAACAGGGCATCAAGTATGACCAAAAAAATCTATAGACAATGAAGTATGCCAGTGCTCTCTGCTAATTAAACATTTTGCCGATAGCCAGTCCCTAATCAGACCACAAGGCAAAGTCAACGACTGTTTCTTCTGAACTATTTTTCTGATAAAAAATTCAAGAACTCGTTTCAGACCAAATCACCCAAAAAATTGCTAGTGGGATCACAGCCCAGTTTGCCCTTCCAATCTTGCCTGCCATAATTAGGCTTGCCCATATCCATTTATAGGATTACTATACTGAGAAACATAGAGTAGATAGGCTTCTGATCAAGTTCATCTTTGATATCTTGTTGAGAATCTCCTCTATGTAAACAGTTTGAGCAACACACCAGGTGTAGAATTTCTAAACATTATCCACACAGAGCAGATGATGGAGTGGAGAAGGACCCAATCAATAGAATGACAAACTAGAAAAATATGGAGAGAGAGAGAGAGAGTCTCTGTTTATTCAGTTTTGAGTTAACAAGGATTAAGATACACAATTAAGTTTACAACCTGGCATAACCCAAGCAGTTCTCATACCAGTGTATGCAAATCACTTGTACAGTAGTACAGTACCTACTTTCTACTACTGGATGGATTTACTCTTTTAACCACTCTGCAACACCCTTGCTCAATTGACTCCTGCCACACTATACAAACAACTAGTTTAATTTTAAAATTAAAGAATGTTATATGGGAAGGTTAAGTTTGAATTTTGGCATAAGAGAAACAGTTTTCAGATCAGAGTATATACGCCACATGTGGGAAGGTTAAGTTTGGAACATAACATAAGAGAAAACAGTGTTAATATCACAGTACATACACCACAACATCATATGAGTTGCACACCACTACCTTGTTTATGTTGCTGGATAAACTTGGTATTTCAATGATTATACAACATCCCTGTTTACTCCTACCACTGTCAAGACATATTGGTTTAATGTCTTTTACTTTCTTACAATATTGGATTGTTATAGTTCGTCATGTGTGAAAAAGCACATCTCCCTCTATGTCAAAGTTACATGGACTAAAATAGCCAAAAGGAGACTGATTAGGAACTCACTGCCATGGTAAAAAAAAAAGGAAGGGGAAGGATATTATTATCTTCTATAAGGTAACATACTCTCTGAGAAGCAATCACTGTTTTGACAACAATAACCATGCAAACACACAACCATACTGTCATAGAAAAAAGCATTACCATCACATCATTAGATAAAATAAAAAGCAAAGAATACTTGAATCATTACATGTGTTCTGTAAAGGAAAAGATGAATTTCTTGAACATTCTTTGAGCTGTAAAGTACAACTAGTAAGTTAAAGGCAGTGTTTACATAAAATATCTATCAAACTTGAATTTCATTTACGGTTGTTATGACAAGCAAAAAGAAGCTCGTTGCCAAAAAAAATTCAATGTTTCAGATGCTTTTCATGTCACTGTGGTGGAAAGTTGAACAAATCACAAGCTAGGACTTAAGGGAAATGAAAAATCATAGAACTCAAAATAGCTCATCTTCAACCCTACATTTTGACTGCTACATGTTGTGCTGAGCTTTTCTTCACAACTCCTCTAGCACACAACTCATTCAATAATTCCAAAGCCTCCTTTGCCAAACCTTCATAAGCTATACCTTCAATGAGGATGGTGTATGTTGCTTCAGTGGGTTTACACCCCTTAGACACCATGTAAGCCAGAAAGTCTATAGCACGGTCAGTTTGGCGAGACTTACAAAGGCCTAAGATGACAGAATTGTAAGTAATGGCATTGGGTCTGATCCCTAATCTCTCAAGTTCATGAAAAAACTTAATTGCCTCATCAACCTTGCCTTCTCTACTAAGACCACCCACTAGTGATGAGTAGGTGATTATATCAGGACGAAGACCCTTTGCCAGCATCTCACCTAGTAGCTTCACAGCATGATCTGTACTTCCCATCTTTGAGAGCCCATCAATAACTGTATTGTATGTAATCAACACTGGAGAACAACCTTTACTACCTAGCTGGTGAAGTAGCTCAACTGCAATGTCAACCTTCCCATCTTTGCACAAAGCTGTAAGCAGTGTATTGTAGGTTACAATATCCGGATAACACCCCCGAGATACCATTATTTCCAAGTACTCGATTGCCCGATCCATTTTCTTTTCTTTGCAGAACCCATGAAGCAACGGGTTGTAACTTAGGGAATTGGGAATGCAGCCATGTTTTGGCATCTTTTCCAAGATATCAATTGCTCGGCCCAATAAACCCTTCCTACACAAGAAGTTGATAAGGATATTGAAGGTAACAACACTAGGAGAACAACCTTTGCGAATCATGTCAGCTAAGAGTTTTTCAGCATCCATCCACCTTCCTGTGCTACACATGCTACGCAGGATGATATTGTGTGTAATCACATTAGGCTGGCAACCATATGATGGCATATTATTCAGGAACTTCATTGCTTCATCCAATCTTCCTTCCTTGCAAATTCCATTGATGAGAACATTATAAGTAACCACATCGGGCTTACATCCCTTACTCCTCATTTCATCCAACAGCTTCATTGCCTGCCCAACTCCAAACTCCTTACAAGTTGCTTCTATCAGAATGGTATAGGTGATAACATCAGGATAGCACTCTTTCTGCAACTGGAGATCGAGAACTTCCATTGCTTGTTTCAGTTTTCCGCTATCACATAAACTACGCAGGATTGTGTTATATGTAACAACATCTGGAGCGACACTCATTCTATCCAAGAGTTGTAGAGCATTCTCAATCTCCCCTGACTTGCAGTACCCACTAATCAAGACATTGTAGGTTATAACATCCGGAACAGCACCAGACTCTTCCAGAATCTCCAGAACCCGAGTTGCCTTCTTAGTCTTACCAGCACGACAGAACCCACGAATTAGACTGGTACACGGGATTATATCTGGAATATCACCATGATAGACCATGTTCTCCAGAAACTTGAACCCTTCCTCCAGTTCTCCATTTCTAACAAAGCGACGAAGTTGATTGTTGCTCTCAAAATCCTCAGAACTGCAGGAAGAATGAAGTGGCACCATAGACGTGTGCCCGTTGCCCAGATGTCCATTAGGGGTTCTGGTTAGGCTCGGTAGTCTACCATTAGAACTAATAGATTCCACCTTTGAAACCGCTAGAACCCGATTCCTGTTTTTTTTTCGATGCCTATCAGGTTTTCTCACCTCATTATCGGCCGGTAAAGCACAACAACAAGTCTTGTACCCTGGAAAACCCTTCACCAGAGAACCACTTCTGCTTAAACTGAAGTCATAATGAACACTAACCGTAACTCTACACCCAAAACCAATTATCTTTGGGTTCTCCTTCTGAACACAGTTTGAAGACGAAAACCCTCCATAATGCTGTTGTGCAGGTACCGTCAAGTCCATCTTTTTGTTCAATTGCTACCCATAAAACTTAAACCCAAATACACGTAAAGGAAAACCCAGAAGTGTTCGTTACAGACTTCGTGAAAAATAAAAAAACAAAGATTGAAGAAATTAAAAAAGAAGGCTTCTAGAGTAACGACTGTACAGTGAGGCAGAATCAGAGGATTTTAGCGGGTTCTACACAACGGAGATAAATATAAAGATGGAAAAGAAGAAAACAATCGAAAGGGTTTATGATGAGAGCTTACTCTACAAGTACTCGGCGCTCTCGGATGGCAAAGAAGCTCTGACCCCTGTTAGAGAACGTGTTCACGGAGGCCGCAACCGCAAGCTGAGGGATGCTCTGTTTCTTTATGCCATTACCGCGCCTCTTATCCGATTTCTATCTTGCACAAGGTGCTCAACGCACATCTTAGTATCCGACCGTTCGATAACATCTGACGGCAAGAACAGAGGACACGTAAATATGGCACGCGCCAACATACCAAATGTCCTACATCAGACGATACGGACCCACCAAATAGATAGCAAAGCCCGTACACTTTTGTCTCCAGCTCACCCGGACTGACCTTTATCACGTCTTTACGGCAGCATAGGTTTTTCCATTTCGTAAATGTCTTATATTCATCAAAAAACATTCTTAAATGTGTCCCTAAAAAAATCGCAAAGTGACGGGAGTGATTGAGGTCATCTGGTATTGGATTGGATTTGCTGACCACAATACATTGCCGAGTCAATTCGATTGGATTTCGTCCAATCCGATTCAGTCTAACGTGAGTATATTACAAAATGGACCAGGTCCAATGAATAATGGATCGATCCAATTCAATGTCTTCAAATTCGTTTTAATTTATATTGGTGTCAATTCAAATCCGGTCCATTGACACTTATATTCCTGGGACCAGGTTTAATTCAATCCAATGTAGTAAAAATTTATTACGGACCAATCAGGTTCAATCCAATCTAATAAATATTTTAAATCGGATTGGTCCAATTCAATATGTTTTGTTGGTCCGTCTAATCTGTGTAAATTGACTTTGGACTAGATGAGATCCAGTCCAAAAATTGATCAATAGACACCCTTACTGATTACAATCACTTAGCCATATATGAAACATTGATTGTGTTGTGGTCACTGATATTCTCAACATGTGGTTGGAGAGTGTAGCCAGCAATATGTTATGGTCAACAGATCCGAATTCTTCTATTAAGTGGGCCTAGAGATCGGCTTCAATGCTCACAAGACTGTGTTCACACCATTCATGAGACAGTCTTGTAAGCATTGAAGCCAATCTTGTGGACCTATCCCATGATGGGTCACAATCTTATGAATATCCAACAAAAGGCAAGCTACTTGAGCGCCAAACCACAAGTGATGCACCCATGTTGAATAGGGTAGCGTTGGATGACACTTCCCAAGTCTGGATCAAGTGGACACAACATTGTAAGCATGTTCGATGAGGGCTTAGAAAAATTTTTGACACATGTCTCTTAAAATACCCTAGCCAATCCTTGAAAAAGATTAAAAACAACTTTTGACAATTGTCAGAATATTTATTAAGTGCCCATTGAAAAAAATTAAAAACACAGTTGTGCTTACTAGATCTGGTCCCATTTATGATGCCCCAAAACTAGGGGTGGCCACGAGATGAACTTTTCATGAGCTATTCGAGCTCGGCTCAGTTTAAATCGAGCTTGAAGCCCAATAAATCTCGGCTCATGAGGCCCGCGAGCCTAGTATTAAATAAATCGTTTTTAGTATATATATATATCTATAATAGTAGATAATTTTTATAAATCTTTATTTTTTGTCTAAAAAATAAAATTAATAATAATTTTATACATATAATTTTTATTTTTCAAAAAAATCTTGGCTTATAGTCGATCTCAAGCCAAGTTGAGCTCGAAATTGTGAGCTATGAACCGAGCTAAGCTCGAGCTCAAGTCTCTAACTCGAATCAAGCTTGAGCCCGAACTCGAACCTAATACTATTCTTGCGAGCCGAGCTCAAATAGCCAAGTATTTGGCTCAGCTCGGCTCGAATCCACCCCACCCAAAACTCCAATATCACATGGACCCAAATCCACAGAAGTTGACAGTTTTGAAATTTTCGAAATGGAACTTGCAATTTGCAAACGATCCATGGTTAGATGATTAAGACGTATTCGGTTCGATGAACTCACTTATCATAGTTGGGATACTCTGCCTAATGGGCTTTCCCCTATCTGTTGTCCATAGTTGTTGCGTGTTTGGACCAGTTTTGGAGGGTTGAGTTGAAGATTAAGAGGCTAGGCATGTTTGGTTTGCTGTGTTGGGCCTCATTTTTTAATTCTTGCTCATTTATGGGCAAGAATGAATAACATTAGTGTTTGGTTACAAATTTTTTGCCATTGGTCTATTCTTTTTCAAAATGAAAAATCAGCCCATAGCACAAAATTTGAGGTAGCCTATAGTATGAAAAAATGGTCATGGTCCATCTTGCTCATTTTCATTCTTTAAAAAAACTCTATACTAGCAATAACAAACTACTACCCTAGGTCTACAAAACTATCACCATAAATGTTTATTGGAGGATGGTTGGTCATCCACTAGTAAACATCTATGCCAATGATTTTAGATACCTAGAGCAACAGATTTTTTTTTTAAGAATTAAAATGAGCAATATAGGGCACTTGTCAATTTGAAAAGAACTCATTTTTAAGAAAAAAATATTTGATTTATAACAATATTTTTTTCATTCTATCCATTTTTATCCAATCATATCCATTTTAAAATTTCATCTAGGGTAAAAACGAGAAACAATGAGAATTGAACAAAAAAAATAGCCATCAACTCTTCAATTGACTGATTGGCAATGGATGTAGGTTCTCCCAAGTCCTGACCTTTCACCAAAATAGTTTATTAGACTGTTCACGTGAAGCCCACCTCAGAAAGCTGCTACACTTCATTCCTCCCAAACAAGCATTTTTAGTTTGGTTATTTTGGTTTTGTTTTCCGTTTTCAAGTTTAGAAATTTGGTTAATCAAAAAACTGAATTAATCAAACTTTATTATCTACAATATATATTTATATATAATATGTATAAAATATATTATATTGTATTATATTATGTATTAAAATATATATTTTATTATATACATTGTATAATATATATTTTTTAATATATAATATATATTAAAATATATATAGTAATATTGAAATTTGGTTCTAACCGAAATAACCAAAAATCTCGTTTTAGTTTGTTTTTCATTTAAAATTTTGATTTATTTGGTTTGATTTTAAACCGAATAAACCGTTTGCTAAATTTGGATTTGAGAGGGGCTGCGTTAATTAAACCATATTAGTTGAGCATTCATATTTCAAACAAGTTATTAAGAGTAGCTTCATGTTACAGTCACGATTTGAAACGTTTATATCAACTTTTGGATTTTCGCCAAACACAGTTTCAGTGGTTTCCATATAGGGGCCGATTCAGAAGGCCAAAAAGGGCATCCTGAAGGACTTCATCCTACTTTGAGAAAAATGTGTTTTGAAGTTTCATACTCAATTTGTAAGGAGTACAAATATAAATATGTGCAGTGCAAATATATACAAAATACATAGATTTACACTCTATATATTAATTATAATTATTCTTTTATACCATACCCATACTAATGTGTCATGCACATGAAGCTTTAAAACAGCTTAGGGTGCTCATTTCCATACAGTCAAATTTGTTCATACTTTGCCCTAATCAAATTGATTGGATTATGGTATTTCTATAATATGACCAATATGATACCTCAACCCCTTCATTACTCTCAACTCCCAGGGCCTACCCAACAGAACTCCCCATGGTGGTTGATCACTTGCCTTGGAATACCTCTTGTGATAAGAAATATATTAGAAAAAAACCAAGGCTCGGTTTGGAATACCTCTTAACATTAACAAAATAAACATTAATGCCTGAAACTAGGGACAGAATATCAGACCACAATGTCCTTAAAGGAGAAAAAGGGATAAATGCAGCATTATTTCGAACCGAAATTGCCTGCTAGAATCAGATTCTATAGTGACTTGTTTCTACACAAGCTAACTGAATGGCCAAAGCTAATCAAGCACATGACTACAATGACAGTGAAGTGAGTGAAAAGACAAATTTTATAAAAATAAAATCCGGATCCGGATCAAATTTCATTATCACCGTGATAGGAGGGTCAAGGGGACGGCAGATGGGCTATACCTCGTTGTATAGCCCCATAAATCTATCTTAGGTTTATGAATGGGTTTTTAGGCCCATGTTCGTATGGGTTCTGATTTAGGCTGCATTCGGAGCCACATATTTATGGTGTGACATTAACTCTTTGATCTCTTTAAGCAAGGAACCCGATTCAAGCCCATAATTATCCATTGCTTGTATCTCATGGGGTTCCGCCCATGTACATTTGTCAGACTGCCCCTAGCATCAGACGTGGGGCAATGACCGTAGAGTTCATTGACCAAGCAGTGTGCGTGTCACCTCCAACCTTTTAGTGTCTCAGGCTTCGTTCTTATATTGCAATTCCCCAATTAACAGATGGGGCATCAGCTCCAGCTGCACAAGATGCCATACGTCGAGCCAACAACGTGTAGCATTTGAGGATTTTGTGGTTCGGGGCAGAATTAAGATGATAACCTTGGCCCACGATTTTCTTGAATCTTCCACTCACAACCACCGACAATGAGGTCCATTTAATTTGAATTTGGTTTTGATGGTGCGCTATCCGGCTAGTTCTAACTGTCAACGGTCTTGCCTCTGAACGGAACTGCAGAGAACTTGAAACGGAGAAAATAAATGAATTCCGGGGGAACCCGGTGAGATTGCTCCGAACCTCAATTTAGTATTCTCTCAAAGGCAAGATAAAATCAGATGGCGCAAAGTTCACATACCTTGTTGTTGGGGGGTAGGGGGCCTTTTATAACCACTTCGCGCACTCAATCCGAGGCTTCTGTTAGGTCGGGTATGATTACTTTTGTACTTCTGCCAGTTCGAGTGTCATCCCTTCTGTTGGGACAGAACTGTCACTGCTCCTTGTCAAAATCGTCTCTGTAACTGGAGATGGCGGTGGCAGGTGGCCGTTTGAAGTGTGGCTGTCAAGCGTCAGATCCCAAGTCAGTCAAGTGTGCCGCCCCTGGATACGAACTTCCTTGGTGTCAGGCATGGTACGGCTGTTTAGTTCGGCGTCCTGAGGCGAAGTGCTGGAGTGGTGAGCAATGAAGTCTTGAGTTAGGATAGAGGTGTGTTCCGAACTGCCATGGGGCAGGCCAGTTCGGGTTATTGCCCTTTGTGTTTGGCTCAGGGCCTAAGGGAGAGTTCGGGCTCCTTGTAGGGAGCTCGGGCTCCTAATAGGGAGTTCGGACTGCTGGTAGCGAGTTCGGACCGCTGGTAGGGAGCTCGGACCGCTGGTTCCTCCCTTTGGTGCTCGCGCCTTGGGTGCGCTATTGTGCCGAGCTATTGCCTTTTCCACGTGTTGCTTAATTACGAGGTCGGGTCAAATCTTCCTTCATTAATTGCCCCCCACTCCTCGTGCTAAGGTTCTTGCCCTGGCTTGGGGAGTTCGCGAGGTGGCAGGTGGATTTGTCCCGTACTTCGAATTTCGATAGCGCGAGGTGCGTTGTCAGGGATCTTTGGGTTTCTCGAGCGCCCAAAAGGCGGGAGACGCGCCGACCTGCCTACAAATGTTGACAGACGTGGCGGCACACGCTTATTTCAAATTTTCAAAAAAGCACGCCACTAGGAGACGTGACAGCAGGTCTTTCCGAATTTGAAAAAACAAGTCGTTGGCATTTGTAAGGCGAGGAGACGTGCGCTGGCGTTCTATCAGTTTCAGAAAGACGTGCGCCGGTGTTTTGTCAGTTTCAGAAAGACGTGCGCCAATCACGTCTCAGTCTCAGGGGACGTGCGGTCAGCACGAATGCGGGCCATCAGATTGGCTTTGATTTGCACTATTGGTTCTTGGTTACTGTGGGTATAAATAGTGAGGGACCCCAGTTGCTTTGTCACTTCTGCGTTTTGCTTCTTGAGCTTGCGTCCAAGTTTCAGCTCGCGTCTAGGCTTTTAGCTCGCCTTCAAGGTTTTTTGCTCGTTCCAATTTCTATAGTCTGTTCAAACCTTTTCTCGGGTGAGTACTTTCCTAGAATCCACCTTTTCTCCTTGATGTCTAGCTTGGATAGCTCAGACAGTTCTTCAAGTGGGTCTGATGCAGGTTCTACGAACCGAGTTGCATCCTCCGATGGCCTTAGCAAACTTGAGGTAGAACTTGAGGAAGAGTTTGAGCCCGTAGGTTGAGCCACCTCGGGCAGTTTGGCATCCACCTCTCTCCAAGGTCGGATGTTAGACAAGTTTGGTCCCTCGACCATGACGCCTGAGGAACTCCAATCCCTTATTACCTATTACAACTTGCCTGGGGAGTACGCCTACTTCATACCTTCGGGTAGCTTTCCTAGGGAACACGGTCTTGAAGAGATCGCGATATTTCGGGAGCAGCTTGTCGCGGGGCTGCGACTGCCTTTCCACCTCCTTCTTGTCGAGGTCATGAACCACTTCGGCATTACTGTCGGCCAGCTTCACCCGAACTCCATTTGTAACTTGGTGGAGACAATCTCCCTATTTTGCGAACAGGGCTTTCTTTTAGACTTGGAGGTATTCTCCTTATTTTAATGCTTAAGAAGCAAGCAGGTCCCCTTCCCAGGCATAGGCTGGCGTATTACCTGTCTCCTCGCCCGGGTTTTAAACTCTTGCACGAACTTCCCAACAAGGTCCCATCGTGGAAGCAGGACTACTTTGGGGTGCGAAGTGCACTAGGGTGGCTGTTTCAGACCGGGTGGGGGATGGCCGCCCCTGACTCCGGTGTTACGCTTGATAAAGAGACGCCTCCGGCAATGGGCATGGCTAGGGATAAAATGCCATCAGTATTTGACGGAGGCCAAGCTCATTGCGGTCGGCCTGAGTTTGGGTAGGTTCCTTGCTCAGAGGTTTCTTGTTTTGCTTTGTTCTTTTGTTTTTTCTGATGTCGAACTCTTTTTTTGCAGGTGTGATGGACTCAAAAAGGACCTGCGGTGGGCACCTATTTCAAGGCATGAAGAGGAGGAAATGAGTTGCCAAGCGAACTCGTGCCGAGTTGCCCCAAGATGCGGAGCCTCAGGTACTAGACTACCCGTCAGAGGATCCGCCCAGGGAGCCCGAGGTGGCTCCTCCAATGCAAGAAGCGGCAGGGGCCCCTTATGCCAAGACCACTCACACGAGAGCACCCACCCACTCTAGTGCTCCTGCTTACTCTGGGTCCGCTTATACGCGAGATGGGCCCTCAGGCTCGAGAGCCCAAGAGGAATTCAGGACCGTGTTGTCGCCGAACTACGCTCTTCAAAAGAGTAGGAGGCCACCTTCCCCGAGAAGATCGCGCGGTGGACCGATCTTCCTTTGAACCAAGTCGCCTGTCGTGCTACTACTCGTGCTATGGTGGTGAGTCAAGTTTCTTGTCGGGCTTATTTGCTTTTATCCCTCTTGTTGTCGTTCTCTTAATCACTTGTTCTTTCCTTTTGTTAGGTGAACTCTTCTATCCATGCCTTGGCAGCCCAGGTGGAGAGGAGCTCGAGGCAGGCGCGAGCTGCCGAAGAGGCTTTCTGTGCTGCCGAGGCGACTTCCCGAGCTTCTGAGGCAGCTGCTCGTACTGCTGAGGAGGCTACTCGTGCTGCTATGGCCAGCCAGGTGAGGTCTCAGAGAGATGCCGAAGCCATGGTGGTTGTTGTGAAGCACATGGCAAACCTGAGGTTGGATATGCAACATCAAGTTGAATACCTTCAGGAGAACATTAGGGAGGGGACGCAGATATTTTCTCAAGGCATCAAAGATGCCAAGAAGAAGGTCGTCGATGAGTACATCGCCTCGCCGCGCTTTGATGACCTGATGGTGGACTCGTACAGAAGGGGTTTTAAACTGAGCCGGTGGGTGATCCGAAACACGTACCCCGAGCTCGATATCAGTGCCATATCCACTTCGCGCATAACTCAGGAGATGGCCAATGCTGCTGATGGTGAGCCAGATTCCGAGGGCGAGACAGGACCTTCGGGTATCGTTGAAGTGCCTTCTGATAATGAAGAAGTAGCTCCGGGCATGTAATTTTTTTTTTCCGAAATGTACACTCCCTTATATTGAAATGGAATGACTTTTCTTTTGGTTAAGTGTTGGTTGTTCTCTCCCAAGTTGACCGTATTTGTCGAACTGATCATATGCCTGATCTGTTTCTTGCCTAGGTTATTGCACTCGCACGACCTGTTTTGATGTTTAATACTTTAAGTCTCCGCTTCACCTGAGCCTTTGGCTGACTTTTCTTTGCTTGCCTATGCCGAGGTTCCTTCGTTAGCTCGGCATCCTGGCCCTTGGGCTCTACAAGCGATTTCGTCCACTTCGCTTGGCAGTCTATAGGTAGTATCTCCTTAAGTTGACGATGTTCCACGCTCGAGATACTTGTTTGCCCTCTAAGGTTTCGAGCTCGTATGCCCCCTCGAGTGCTCTCTTTACTCTGTAGGGCCCTTTCCAATTTGGTCCAAGTTTGCCCACGCCGAGTTCGGGCACCATGATCTTATGGAGAATTAGGTCATCGACTCGGAAGCTCCGCTTCTTTACTCTAGCATTGTAGTACCGAGCTACTTTTTGCTGGTAGGCCGCTGTCTGGATGTCCACGAGGCCTTTTACCTCATCCAGTAGGTCGAGGTTGGTACGTAACTCGTCTCCGTTTGTCTGATCGTCATATGCATCTAGTCGCAGTGTAAGTATTTCGATTTCCGCTGGGATTACCGCTTCAGTGCCATAGGTGAGGTTAAAGGGGGTCTCTCCCGTGGCGGTTTTTTTCTGTAGTTCGGTGAGCCCATAGAACACTTGGTAGCTCATCCGCCCACAACCCTTTAGCTCGGTCTAGCCGTGCTTTCAGTCCGAGGAGGATGGCTCTGTTCATTACTTATGTCTGACCGTTTTCCTGCGGGTGTGCGACCGATGTGATGTTCTGACGAATTCCCATATTTTGGCACCATTCTTAGAACTTGATATCCTCAAACTGTTTTCCGTTGTTGGAGATCAGTACCCGAGGTAGCCCAAAGCGACATACTATGCTCTTCTAAAAGAAGTTTTGTATGTTTCGGGCTGTAACTGTTGCCAGAGGTTCAGCTTCAATCCATTTTGTGAAGTAATCTACTGCCACCACTAGGAACTTTCTCCCACCTGTTGTTGGTGGGAATGGCCCCAGGAGGTCGATGCCCCATTGCGCAAAGGGCCATGGGCTGGTGAGGTATTTGAGGTCGGAAGCAGGCTGATGGTGGATATTGGTGTGCTTCTAACACTTGTCGCATTTTCTGACGAGCTCTACAGCTTCTGCCTTCATCGTTGGCCAGTAGTATCTTTGTCGAAGTGCCTTTTGTGCGAGGGCTCTGCCCCCAGGTGTCCGCCGCACAGTCCTTCATGAGTGTCACGGAGTACGAGCTCGGCTTCAGTAGGTCGCAAGCAACGCAGGTAGGGGAGTGTGTAAGATCGTCGGTACAACCGTTCGTCTATTATGACGTATTTGGCTGCCTGGAGCTGCACCCTCTTGGTTGCATTGCGGTCCGCAGGGTGTTGTGACTCGTGCTGGCTAACCGGGACAGGGCGTCGGCCTTAGTGTTCTCTGACCTCGGGATTTGCCTGATGAAGTGTGACTGGAAGTTGAGCAGATCCTCCTTTACTTTTACCAAGTATGCAATCATAGAGAGCTCGCGTGCTTTGTAATCGCCCGTAACCTGGTTGACCACGAGCTGGGAATCATTGCAGATAACTATGTGCTTTGCTCTTACCTTTTGCGCTAGGTTTAGCCCATCTATCAATGCCTCGTACTCTGCCTCGTTGTTGGATGCCACGAACTCAAAGCGTAGTGCGTATTCCAATTTCGTGCCACCCGGGCCACGTAGGACTATTCCAACCCCGCTGCCCTGCTGGTTTGAGGAGCCATCTACGTGAAGGATCCAGGGCTCCTCATCCCAGTTCGTGCTTGACCTAACCAGGAGAGATGCCACACTGGCTGCTACTTCACGGGGTTCAAACTCTATTGGCTTGGGAGCTCCGGGTTCACTCGAACTGGGGATCTCAAGCTTAACCGGCTCAGGGGCTTCGGGGCTGAATGTGCACTCGGCGATAAAATATGCTAAGGCTTGAGCCTTAATGGCAGTTCGTGGCTTGTATTGGAGGTCGTACTCGCTGAACTCGATGACCCACTTCGTCAGCCGACCGAAAACCTCGGGCTTGAGTAAGACTTGCCTCAGAGGTTTGTCAGTCAAGATGATGACGGTGTGAGCCTGGAAATATGGGTGGAGTTTCCGAGCTGCAATTACCAGTGCGTATGCTAGCTTTTCTATCTGCGGGTTCTCATCTCTGCTCCCTGCAGAAATTTACTAACATAATAGAAAGCCCACTGGACCCGATCTGCTTCTTTTATTAGTACCGAATTGACCACCTTGTCGCTCGCCAAGAGGTACAGTTCTAAGACCTCGCCCTCCTTGGGCCTGACTACAGTGGCGAGGTAGCTCTTTAGCTCATCGAACGTGAGCTAGTAGTCTCGGGTCCATTCGAACCCTTTGCCTTTGATTGCCTTAAAGAAAGGTAGACAGCGGTCTGCCGATTTGGACATGAAGCAGCTCAGAGCGGCTATGCAGCCGTTTAGCATCTAAACCTCTTTTACCTTTCGGGGTGGTCTCATATCTAGGATGGCCTTTATCTTGTCCGGGTTGGCCTCAATACCGCTCCAGTTGACAATGTACCCTAGGAAATTACCGGAGGTGACACCGAAGACACATTTGTTGGGGTTCAGTTTCATGCTAAATTGACGCAGAATTTGGAAGACAGAATCTAAGTCTTGTATTAATTCCTGTGAGAACTGCGTCTTGACGACCATGTCGTCTACATAACATTCTATTTTCGTGTCAATTAAGGGCCGAAACAACTTATTTACAAGTCTTTGGAAGGTCGCCCCAGCATTCTTCAGTCCGAAGGGCATGACCTTGTAGCAGTACAAGTCGAACTCGGTTATGAAGCTGGTCTTTTCCTCATCGGACTGGTCCATCCTGATTTGGTTGTAGCCTAAGTAGGCGTCCAAGAAGCTTAGCAACTCATGTCCCGAGGTCGCGTCCACTAGGCGGTCAATTATGGGGAGGGGGAAGCAGTATTTTGGGCATGCTCGGTTCAGGTCGGTGTAGTCGACGCACATGCGCCACTTGCCGTTTGCTTTTTTCACCAGTACTGGGTTGGCTACCCAGCTTGGGTAATGAACTTCCCTTATGAAGTTCGTTGCGAGGAGCTTTTCGACCTCCTCGTTGACCGCCCTCCAGCGCTCCGGGGCTAAGTTGCGTTTCTTCTGTCTAATGGGCCTAACTATAGGGTCAGTGTTAAGTTTGTGAGTTATAAGGCCAGGGTCAGTACCGGGCATATCGGTCGCGGACCATGCAAAAAATATCTAAATTTTGAAGTAAGAAACTCACCAGTTCGGTTTGTAGAGGCTCCTTGATGGAAGCACCGATCTGTAGCGTTCGAGCCGGATCTGTAGCGTAGAGGCTCCGTAGGCCGCTCCAGTTCGAGGTCGTCGGCTGCCTTGGTTTTTCCCTTCAGGGCGGCAACATAACACTTGCGGGACTCAAGCTGGTCGCCCCGCGCTACCCCCACACCGAAGTCTGTGGGGAACTTCATTGCTAGATAGTAGATGGAGACCACTACCCGCAGAATATGCGTAATTGGCCGCCCTATTATGGCATTGTATGGGGAGGGGGTCGCAACCACCAAGAAATCGTGGTTGAGTCTGACCGCGCAAGGCCATGTGCCGACTTCCACAGGTACCGTTATCTTCCCGATGGGTCTGACTTCCTCTCCGTTGAAGCCCACCAGAGGAGTGTTTACGGGCTTCAACTCACTTCTTTACAACTATAGCTGGTCAAATGCCGATTTGAAGAGGATGTCCGCCGAACTACCTGAATCCACAAGTACGCACTTGACTTTGAAGTCGTTGATCCTTAGTTTTATGACAAGTGCATCATCGTGGGGGTAGTGGACGCCTCGCTCGTCGTCTTTCGTAAAAAATATCGGTTCTTCTGTCTTCGGCCTCTTTGGAGGGTTCTGTTCTGTTCGGACTGCCTTGCGAACTGACGTCCGGGCTGCTGCCGAAGTACACCCTGCTACCACCGAACCTCCCACTATAACATGGATGGTTCCCCGAACTGGCCTCTCTTCTGGAGGCTGCCGCTGCAACGCTTTGTCCGATATGCTGCTGGATTCGGGGGCATCCTTTCCATGATCCCCTTGCCGACCTGCCTTATTATTATTATCATTATGCTATACAAAATTTCTCAAGTATCCACGACGGATGAGTCCCTTTATCTCGTCCCGGAGATTATTACATTATTCGGTACTATGACCGTGATCTCTATGAAAACTACAGTACAGATTTTTATTTCTCTCGTTGGATTACTCTTTAGGGGAGGTGGCCACTTTACGTATGGGGTGTCCTTGATCGTCATCAAGATCTTGGTCCACCTTGTGTTTAACGGCGTGTAATCCGTCCGAACTGCTAAGGGAGCTCAGGACGGCTGGATTGGCTTCGCCTCCCGGGCTTGGTTTCTTCTATCGCCTGGGTTGTAGGGCTTACCTTCTCTTTTTATTTTCTCGACCCCGCCTTCGGTTCTTTGGTTGATTTCTTCCTCTGTTCTCATGAACTTGTCTGCGAGTTTGAGGAATTCGGCCACGGTCGCAGGTTGGCTGGCTACCATGTGCCATTTGAACTCCTTGTGCGTTACTCCTCTCTTGGCCACCGCGAGCTGTTCTGTGGGGTCTAATTGCGGTATCTGCAAGCATGCTTCATTGAACCGCTTGATGTAGCCCCGGATGGATTCTCCTTCCCTCTGGACTATTCAGAAGATGCTTTCTTCGGTTCTAGGGCACCGCTTGCTGGTAACAAAGTGTGTAGTGAAGACTTGCACGAACTGGGTCCAGCTTCTTATTGACCCGGGGGCCAGGCTCTTGTACCAGGTGCGGGCCACCCCCCTGAAGGTGGTGGTGAAGGCCATGCACATGCATGATTCACTGGCCCTAGCGAGGTGCATTTGGGACTGGAAAGCATCAACATGGTCGTTGGGGTCAAAGGACCCATCATACTTGTCCAAAGGTGGGAGCTTGAAGTCTCTGGGAATGGGGACTGCCAGGAGTTCTGATGCGAGGGGGAAGGAACTGAGAGAATTGGGGCATCATTTACCTCGACCGAGCTCATCTCTTCCTTACCTCTGAGCTCAAGTAGGACACGGGTGGCAGTTCGGTGACTTCACCGGCGCCTTCGTTGTTGAGTGGGCCTGGTACTGGTGTTGCTGGCCTCTGTGTTGCCGAGCTCGATGGGCCCAGAATGTTGGTAGTCTGCTGCTAGGGCGCTGAATCAGTTCTCCGTGAGCGGGAACTCAGGCTTGGAGCGCCAAGGTGTTGACTTTGCGGGCGAGGTTCCCGACCCGCTTGCGAGCTGCGAGGCGGGGGTGATTTTCCTTTCCTTTCGGCCTAGGGATGAGGCCTGGCTATTAGGGGGTTCTGGAGTTGGAAGGCTTCTCCTCGGTGAGGGCGTCCACCTTGAGGGGAGGCCTTAACCGGCTTCGGAGCAGGGTGCCGAGGTGGAAGCAGTGACTGGTTCATGGGTAGTTGAGGGAACTACTGCTGATAATGGTGTTGAGAAAGGTGGTGTAGTACTTGGTGTTGCTGGAGTTGATGCTACTAGAATTGTTGCATTTGGGCTTGAATTGCCTGCATGCATTGCATTAGGTCGTCCAACTAGTTCTGGCGGGTCGCCAGTGGGACAGCAGTTGGTTCAACAAAAGTTGTTTCGATAGGGAGTGGAAGAGGGATGTTCAGGGCAGGAAGGTTTAGGGGCGCCACTGCTTGTGGCACATTCAAGTTGGGGATCCCATCCACTGGAAGGGGGATGGTGAACTGTCTGATGCACACCATGAGGACTTGGAGTTGTTCCCCGGTGGTTTTCGTTTCTGTGCCACGTCTAACATTGCTGGAAGAAGCCATGGGTGTTGGAGTTTTTTGGAAGAAGAGGAGGTTATGAGAGTTTTAGAGGGAGGCTTTTAGAAGCGTTTCCCACAGACGACGCCAATTGATGGTGCACTATCTGGCCGGTCCTAACTGTCAACGGCCTTGCCTCTGAACGGAGCTACAGAGAACTTGAAACGGAGAAGAAAAGGGAACTCCGGGGGGAACCCGGTGAGATTGCTCCGAACCTCAAGTTAGTATTCTCTCAAAGGCAAGATAAAACCAGATGGCGCAAAGTTCACATACCTTGTTGTTGGGGGTAGGGGGCCTTTTATAACCACTTCGCGCACTCACTCCGAGGCTTCTGCTAGTTTGGGTGTCATCCCTTCTAATGGGACAGAACCGCCACTGCTCCTTGTCGGAGCCGTCTCTGTAACTGGAGATGGCAGTGGCAGGTGGCCGTTTGAAGTGCGGCTGTCAAGCGTCAGATCCCAAGTCAGTCAGGTGCGCTGCCCCTGGATACGAACTTCCTCAATGTCAGGCATGGTACGACTGTTCAATTCGGCGTCCTGAGGCGAAGTGTTGGAGTGGTGAGCAATGAAGTCTTGAGTTTGGATAGAGGTGTGTTCCGAACTGCCATGGGGCATGCCAGTTCGGGTTATTGCCTTTTGTGTCTGGCTCGGGGCCTAAGGAAAAGTTCGGGCTCCTTGTAGGGAGTTCGGGCTCCTAGTAGGGAGTTCGGGCTCCTAATAGAGAGTTCAGACTGCTGGTAGGGAGTCCGGACCGCTGGTAGGGAGCTCAGACCGCTGGTTCCTCCCTTTGGTGCTTGCGCCTTGGACACGCTGTTATACCGAGCTGTTGCCTTTACCATGTATTGCTTAATTACGAGGTCAGGTCAAATCTTCGTTTTCTCATGTGGTTTTACTTCGTTTTCTCGTGGGGTGGGTGAAGCTCCCCAAAACGACAGGGACTTGAACGTTTAAATGTAGATTGTACATCATATGTGGCCACTATTTGGTCCAAGCTAATGTACCACTAGTTGGTGGCCGCGTTCGTAGGGGAGAAAATTTTGACTATAACATGTCACGTAGGGAGAGTCCCGTGGCTGTGGAAGATAGGCTGTCAAAATTTTTTCCTTAAGAAGGCGACGCAACCATGTCTGCGTTTTATTTGAGATCCATTATTTATATGGCAAGCGTTGAAAAGTCTTGGGGTGGCGTTAAAAAGTCTTGGGGGTGGTAGATTCTATGATTTGCTTTTTTGAGAAATCTATGATGATAGTATCTAAGGGTTTTGATCAATTAAAATTCATTGGGAATTTTGATAAATATCATCTGATTCATTAATATATTTATGATGTTGATTGATTGATTATAAGTTTTTAGGATATGATGCCTTTTCATTATCATAGTCAAAGCCACTGTTTTTAAAATCAGATTAGATTGGACGGTTGGACCGAAAAATTGGGAATCGGTCATTTGACTGGTTTCATTTTTTTTCAAAACTAATTTTCTCCTAAAATCATTGATTTTGGTCAGTAAATCGCTGAACCGATTGGTTAATTATTCGAACGGTTTTAACCATTTTTTATTAATTTATTTTTTGTTAGAATGGATCGACTGTTCAGATCAAACGGTCGAACCGTTTGAACCAATAACCGGAGCCGTAACCGATTTAATCACCGATTCGTTTTTAAAAACCATGATCAAAGCGTTGAATTTTTTTGAGATAATTTGAGTTCAGTCTCACTCAGAATTCCTAATGGGATCGTATAGTTCGGGACACTACAAGGGAAAAAAAAATTCCCAATTCACTAGAGAATGGTGTTTAGAGAGGGTGGGTATAAATATATTTAGGAAACGAATAAAACAATTCTGAGGGGGGCTGAACTGAACTCTAAAAGG
Organism: Nelumbo lutea; assembly: GCF_056320005.1. Classification (NCBI taxonomy): domain Eukaryota; kingdom Viridiplantae; phylum Streptophyta; class Magnoliopsida; order Proteales; family Nelumbonaceae; genus Nelumbo; species Nelumbo lutea. The sequence goes on from NC_142688.1 coordinate 19,213,213, forward strand.
GCCTATTTTTTACGAACCAATTTTTAATTTGTTTGGAAAGTAAAATGGGTTAAATCTTGAGGTTAGGTTATTTTATTTGACTCGGAAACCAGATTAGGGGACCCACTATTAACGTGGGAAATCTTCTTGAGCCATTAGGATGGGGTTTTTGTCTGATTTGGGAGATTTCATTTGTGGTTATCTAAGCTACCAATTTGAATTACGGAAACAATATGTTTTTAGATCTCATTTTGTCCATTTTTATGAGAAGGCTTAGCTTTGTATATGAAAGAGAAGCCGACGGATTTAACTTTAACCTTTGAAGAGAATTCAGAGATCGATTAGGAAGATAATTTTCAAGGAGTGAATTTGGGGGCTCTGTGTCTGATCAAAACAAATCGAAACCAGGCTGGAAAGCACCAATATAAATATGTTAGTGTTCTGTACAGTTACCAGATATACCAACAACTGATGTATTTACTTCCGAACCGGTGTCGTTACCACCTTCTCTCCTTGTATCTAACAGACTCGATTTTGAGGTAGGAGGAAAAAAAAAATAGTAGGTTCAGAAATTGATTTCAAGTTCGGAGGTGGACTACAGTGATAATTCATGTCGTAAAAAATGATGAAGAGAGAAAAAAGAAAAAAGAAAAAAGAATAGTCTCAACTCTCATGGTGAGTAATCACATTTTAACCCTCTTCAACCATTATCATGGATATTGAAAAAGTTTCTCAGTCTAACCACGAGATCCACATTTTTCATCGGAGTCGACAGTTTATTTCCCTGGCTCACTCGGTTGCGGGAGCACAAATCGGCTCCTACCGTTTTCGTACAACCACCTCTTGATCATCGTTTTTTATCGGTTCCTGGGTTAAACGGTCTGGTTGTCCGGTTTGAATGAGTGGCCTGTTTTGATTTAAAAAAATAAAAAATAAAAAATGGTTAAATCATTGTTTGAGTTAATTGTTTGATGGTTTGACCACCTGAGTTAGTGGGTCATTAACTAAATCATTGATTTTTTTGTCAAAAAGTGATTTTAGGATGAAATAGAATCAATCATCTGACCAGTTTCCAGGTTTTTTGGTCTGATTTTGAAAATCATACTCTTGATTTTATATGAAATCCTAAATTTTAAACCGTAAACCCCAAATTTTAAATAAAAAATACATTTAACCAAACCAAAATTCCTTTAACCAAGTAGGAGTGAATAATCCTTCCGGTTGCAGTCAATATCAAGAGAAGCTTGGCAAAGTTCTTTACGGAAACCCTACCCACTGTTGGATTGGGCCATTCTTGTCTTTCTTATGAGGCCCTCTTTCTTTCTTAATGGGCTTCTTGTTTCTCTTGTACCCCCGCGCCTCGTGCTAAGATCACTTTTCCAAGTTCAACCCTCCCTCCCTTGAAAAAAAAAACAAAAAACAAAAAAATATATATATAAATAAATAAAGCCCCATTTGGTTAATAGGAATAGAGATTTGTAATCAGAATTGGAATGGGTTATTCTGATTCCAACTGTTTGGTTGGATGGAATTGAAATCCTATTTTTATTTTTGCTGGAATGACATTCCTCCATTTTAGGGAATGGCTATTCCCTACCTCTTTCTTGGGAATGAAATCTCATTCATGTTGATTTTAATTCTCATTTCCATTATTGTCTGAATCAAACAGACTATAAAATTAGATCATTCTGATTTCAATTTCAAAAAATTTTGATTTTCATTGACTGTGAACCAAATAGACCCTAAATACTCTCAAGTCCCAATCAACGGCCGACCTTACATAAAGTGGATTGATTGAGAGTAGTTAACCACAATAACTACTTTAATAAAACTAAAATGCCAATAATATATCATATCTTGCCATCTCATCTTGTTGGGCGACAATCGAGGAAAGGAATCCAAGGAGATAAAAAGAAGGTGACGATAATGGAGAGACGAGTGAATAACAGACAACAAATCATGGAAAATGGGCTTTGCATGACAGAGTACTTGGTTTGTCTCTCTTGGCAAGGAGAAAAGATGACAAAGGATGGTGTCCCCACGAAAGGCAGGTGGATGTAGCTGTTAGGGGGGGTTCAGTTGTACCAGAATCACATGCACCCAAATAATTTAAACCTTCTCATTGCATTACATCACAGTATGAGAACAAAAACAGTAGACAATACGTATGATGCAACCTAGAGTTTTTAATTCCTTATGGTTTCTCATGATTCTAATTATTCTTTTTGTGTCCCAATTTCCCTTGTTTTCTGGAAGAATGATGCCTCTTTTAAGTAAGTTTTTTTTTCTTTAATGATGATTACCCGGCTAAGCTTCTTGATATGGACCTCTTAGGTTCCTTATTGCTCCTTTCTTTTCTCTCCACTCACATCACATTCTATTGCTTTTGGTAGTTGCATTACATTTATATAGTATAGTTGTATAAAATGTAGATGACCATTCCTTATTTAATACAATAATCATGTCCAAGAGAGGCAATAACATCCAAAGGAAAATAAGAGAATCTGGTTCATGTTTTGGATGTGCACCTTTTTTTGTACTAGTTTTGGGATCTATCCAAATGAAAATCAATTTAGAAGGATTGGATGGGTCAATAAGACATTGAATTGGACCAGTCCAGAATGAATGGTCTAAAGCGTTTATTGGATTAGATTGGAATGGACCTGATTCATCGTAATGGATTTATTGGATTGGATCAGATTGAACAACGCCCATTCCATTAATAGCATATAAGAATACAGGTATCAATAGAATGGACCAAGTTTGAGTTGAAATCAATCTAAATTAAAACTAATTTAAACAAAGTATTCACCAGATTGAATTGAACATGATCTACCTGTAATGAATTCACATTGGATTGGATCGGATTGGACCAAATCCAGTCCAATATAATTGACATGGTTTTTAAAAACGAACCGATCAGGGGCTTGGTTACCGGTTTGAATGGTCAGACCATTCAACCCGAAAGATCAGCCCATTCTGACAAAAATAATAAAAAAATTTTAAATTTAAAAAATTCAAAAAATAGTCAAAATCGTTCGAACGATTTGAATGATCAACTAGTCGGTTCAGCAGTTTACTGACCAAAATCAATGGTTTTAAGGAAAAAAGTGATTTTTGAAGGAAAACGAAACTGGTCCGGTCCGATTTTGAAAAAAGTGAAAATTGACACCCGTAATATCAGGCAGGTCATCCAAGCTGTAGTTTACGGTTTACCTGTTACGGTACCAATATAATTTATGTCATTTTCTTCAACTATTTCTTTAAATATTGAACATGATTTGACAAATTTGTAGTTTTTATAGGATAATATAATATAGAATTGTACTATTGCTCTACCCTCTACCATGCCAATAAAACCACGCATATACTCATAGATAACATATATAAAAGGCAGAAACAAATTTCTTATCTCTCATATCTTACTGTTGCAAGGGGAAGATAGCCGGAGAACTCATACCGATTTACAAATGGAGACCAGTCTGACCCACCGCCGGCGGTTGTCCTACTTCTCTGGTTGTATGACACCGCCATCATGTCTCGACTCTCACAATGAATACTCTCGTGTTCCTGCCATTTATAGTACCAGCAGAAGCCAGAAGTGGAGAAATCTTCTCAGGAGACTGGTGAGAGAAAGCAAGAGCATCTACCGTTCCAAGCCTCTGACATTTCATTACGACGCTGTGAGCTACTCTCAGAACTTCGACGACGGTTTTCGCAAGATGAATCCAGAAGCAGGTAGGATGTTCTGATCGTGAATAATTAAGCTGTGTTCGGTTTGAAAGAAAATAAGAGAGAAACAGAAAATCGAGGGAAAATTCTTAAGTTCACAAATTTCCTTATCGACTTTACTTCACCTTTCTGCTTTCTCTTATTCTCCATCAAACCAAACATAGCCTTAGGGCCTGGTTTTTACAAATGAGAATTTGAGATCCAGAAATGATATTTTTCGTTGCTTTATGTAGCTGTCCTATTTGAATACTTTCAAAGTTTCAATTAATGGATCCTTTCAAACGTCTTGGATCTTCCAGTTCAATTATGTATTAGAATTAGAGTTTATTCGGTGGCAGAGAGAGATCTCTGAGGAGAAGAAACTATTATCATCAAACTGGAGTTGATTGACAGTAGTAATTAGGATGCAACGAGCTTCCTGATGAGGGCTACATTTTTCAGCTCAACATGGCTTTGACAGAAATGTACTCCTCATCAGGACACACGTGGAATATGTCTTTAGCAAATTAATTTGCTTCATCAAATCTGAAATGATGATAATTAGAGTCTGAAGTCTGAGCTCTGAATGCATCTTTGTTTCATCCCCAATTGCTCATCAATGAACAAAGTTTGCTACCACTTTTGAATGAAGTAAGCTATAAACAGGTAGGACACTGTGCCAAGCTTTTATCAAGAGAGAATTAGTAGTACAAGTCACTTTTGCTACAATTACAGGAATTATCCAACCTATTTCGGACATGTGAAGGAATCTTGTGCCTAATCTGAACTGTCCATTGGACGGGGAGCCTCTTATTTAATTAACTACTGCCATTGCCTTCGGCCCACTTGAGCCCTGTACTCCACTTCTTTTTTAATCTTTTTTGAACTTTTCATCGTACAAGTTGTCTGAAGTTTTAATAGGTTCAATAGAGAGCGTTGAGATGAAAACGGGGCCGTTTTGGGTCCCAAAACAAGTTGCAGGCAACAAGGAAAATTCCTGGGTCCTTTATATTCTTTCGCTAGATGACCTCAAATAAAATATATACAGGAGCTATCCTAGTCCTAGAGAATACTACAAAGTTTTTTCTTAGTAAAAAGTTCTTAACATCCACTTCTTTTGGTTCTTTGAGGGAAAATTTAGTCAAGTAGTTACCACACACTACTCGTGTCAAAAAAACATGGAATCTGACTATGATACTGGAGGCATGATAGATATGACTATAAAATTTATTAAATTGAAAAAAAAATACAAATATATCTTATTGAAGCTTGTTGATTATTCAAGTAAACCTTTCAAACATTCAAAACATCCTTGAAGTTTACTTGAATTGCAAAGCATGTATCTGCTTTCCCATCTCACACACATTTTGTTTTGTTTCGTTTTGTTTTTTCACTACTCCCAGGCTGGATGGCACTCACTGGGCCACGCACACCCTTAGATCAAGAGTGCAATCAAATGTTTTCCAAAGAGAAGAAAACGTATGACTGACTGTCCTGCAAATACTGTCCACAATGCACATGGCTTAATCTGACAACCGGAGATACCCCTTAGTACTAGTAATGTTTTTAAAGCTGTCCCGAAAAGTGAACCATTCTTTTGGTTCAGGTGACGGTTCATGGTTCAACCATTTAGGGAGTGTTCACATGCTTTTGTTTTTTAAAACAAAAACAACTGATGTATTAATCGAACACTCTCTTAATAAGTTAAATGGATCAATCCACTAAAATATAAAAAATTTATAAATATATTATATATATATCCCTATTATTATAAATAAGAACTGTTTTTTTTTTATAATGAAAATGAATAAAAAAAAAAGAAAATTACCATTTGACTTATGACCCATTATCCGGTCAAACAGTTCAATGGACCAAAAAGCCTAGCTTGATGAAGGATCAAGAAGTCCCGTTGGCCATTCAAGACTTCAGATTGAAAACATCGCTTATTTAGACATCATTTTTAGAGAACACATTTCCTGTGATCCCCTCCCAGATAAACCCGAGACCGTCTAGTGATTTTTGAATACGTCAGTGTTCAGTGAAAAAGACAAACGGAGAAGTACACGGACAGGCCCAATACAGATTTCTAATTTCCACTGCAGAGTTATAAACATTTAAAATGTCAATAACCTCCACTTTATATACAAATTACCCATGAATTGACATTAATTCCGAACTAATACCCACCCCAACTGTACTTTGAACCTAAAAAATCTGACCCTGGGATGAACCTTCATTCTCCCAAAGATAAAAATTCATGTTAAACCGGTGTTGGATTAAATTACTGCATGATGTGTTGAAAACTCACCGGGGTCTCGGGCAGTCGGGCTTGTCTTGAATCAGGGGTCGCAGGAAATGTATTCTCTCATTTTTGGGGTCATCATCAGTCTTGGCAAACAGAATACGTAACCTGGCCGATCTAGTAGAATGTTCGTAGTTTTCAACATGAAACCAATGCTATAAGTACATTTCGGTGTGTATTGTATGATATGTATCGGTTTTTAAATCCACCAACATATTCCAAATACTACAAATTAGAACATCTGGTCACTTGAAGGTTAATACTATATAATTTAAGAGTATCACCTCTTTGAATTGTAGAATACTCGATTTTTGTATATATCGCATGTCTTAATACTTTGAAACTTGCATAAAACTCAGATTTCAATGCTCCTTGAGCTCATTTCCAAGCTTATCAAAAGATCTATCAAATAATGGCATATGAAATGTGAAAATATAAACAAAATGTAAGTAAGCGAATTCATTATGCATAAGTACTCCGACATGGTTTATTTCTATCATCTCTCAAAGTCCATGTAGCCCATATAAACCCCATAAAAAAAGTTTAGTAATTTATTTTGCTTTCTTGGGCTACATTCACGGCATTTTACAATGACTCATTTTGATGGCAATTTTAGAAAGTACTTTTGGCCTAGTATGTACTTATTTGAAAAAGAATATCTGGATGGTGTGCAATTTGTCAAAGTCAAAATTAATAAGAATTGTGTATATATAATCAAACACGTGTGGCAGGAATGCTAATTGTCAAATGGATGAATGGTAAAGCTAGATCAAAATGTATGGTTAGAAAGAAGTTATACGAAGATCATCTACAATTTAGGAAAAAGTTATCTATTATAAATTAAACTAGAAGAGCTAGAGGTGCATGATGAAAAAAGACTTGGGTAAAAGTAAGAAAAAATTATTTGAGGATCCATAATTTAATGATGGATATATGACATTGAAATGGCAAAACAGGATTCATGTGGCTGACCCCATATAGTTTAGATAAGGCTTAGATGACAATGATTAACCAAACACTAAAATGTGACAATGATCTTTGCTTACCTCTTTATAGCAAACACTAAAACTATGTTACTGGAAATACATAATACCGGAAGGGCTTTGACCAATCGACCTATGAATTTGATAAATAACCACATTTGATTCGGTTACCACTTTTATGACACTAGTTAATTAGTTACAAGTTTTTTTGATATCATAATTGAATCCTTAGGTTGTGTTTGTGATCAGTGTAAAGTTTTACATCGATTATCAAACCGTGAAAGTGACCGTTTCATTTAAAAAAAATGATGAGTGAAGAGTGTAAAGTTTTACATTGATGCAATATTTACATTAATAATCGATATAAAACTTTACGTTTGATAGGTTTTATATCAATTATCAACGTAAAACTCTACTCCATCCAAATTACGCTCTCATAATTACGCTCTCATATATATATATATATATTCTAACTAATTACTCATCAAGATGTTCTTCCACCGATAATAGTCCACGCCTCTAAAAAAATTGTGCTGATCGCAGAAGTCTCTTAAGGGGTTTCTCCCACGTGCCACTCCACCATGTGCACAGATATTGTAATGTTGGTGCTCACTTTTAGCAAAACATTTTTGTACTGTTGAGATTTCTAATCTCAACCTCCTTTTCTTCTGATCCAAATTTCTAAGGAGATGAACACTGATAAGGCGTTGGGACAATGACCCTATTAGCTAAGATGGCTCGGAGCAGGGATGCGAGATCAGCGGGAAAACTCTGGCTGCTTTCAGAACATATACAGAATCTACATACACATCACACGTTATCATAAGCATCGATAAAATCAATATTCTTTTAATCAAAAAGAAATTTAAAAAGAAGCAATGACCAATTGGGTGACATGTAGTGAGTAGGCTTTTGGGGATCAGTTTCGCAGAACTGCCTTTGAACAACTGCACTAGACGGAGGATGGGGTATTGAGGTATGAGTAATAGTAAGGTACCATCATATAAACCATACAATTTACTTTAATTTTACCTATTCCAAGACATAAATGTAACAATAAATGCAATGATTAATTAGACTTTAACCCAAGTCACAATTATTGTGAAGAATCCACCTTTCTACCTGAATTTACATGCGCAAAATCACATTTAGATGATGGCTATATCTATGATACAGAAAAGAAAAGGTATGGTAGCAGAAGAATTTTGACTAACGATCAGAGGCCCTACGTTGAATTTTTATGAGCACCAGGTGATTGGTTATCACTTTGTTAACCTGGTTGGTTGGTTATAAATTTTTCAGGTATCATGCCTTGGCTATTAGCCTGCTTCCATTTCATTTTGGGTTCACAAAATCTGTAGGGGTGGAAATTTTTACCCTACTTGGTGGGTATTCGTTCCTATTTGCCTCAATGAGGCAGTGGTTATTAACTTTATTTTTGTTTGCTTGAAAAACAGATTTTGATGCAAGGACAGGCTTCGGGATATTACGACCTTTACAGGGTATGGGTATAGTGCGATATTAAGCTAAATCTAACCCTCCCCAACCCGTATATTGTTGAGAAGTAAATGAACTTATATATTAGATATTAGATTTAATAATATTTTGAATTTTATATAAAAGATAATTGATGGTTTCTGTGTTTTTTTATATATTTTAATTAGATAATTAAAATTTTTTATGTTTCTTTGTGTTTTTTTAACTTATGGGGCTACACAATGGGGGTGGCCCATCCCCCTCCCCCTTACCCCCCCAACCCTAGTGAGTGGGATACGATCCCAAATCTCCACTCCAACAAGTTAGATCCTACTAATTGAGATGTTTGTGTTATTTTACTCGTTACTCGTTTATTACTTATATATAACAAGAAATAATAGGAAGTTAGATGTAATTTTAGGCCCAATCTAGCTATCCGATTCACCCCATGCACTCTCAAATGCAAAAAAGATAGGGCCAATGAGGGTTTTACATTTTAATGTAGAGGGAGGGTTTGGATTCTGAAAATCCGACCCATTATAAGTTTGAGAAAAGTAGGGGTGGATTCGGGCCGAGCCAAGCCGAATATTTGGCTATTCGAGCTTCACTTGTAGGAATAATATCAGGTCCAAGCTCGATTCAAGTTAAAGACTTGAGTTCGAGCTCGGCTCGGTTCATAGCTCATAAGTTCAAGCTTAGCTTGGCTCGAGCTTGACTATAAGCCAAGTTTTTTTTTAAATAAAAATTATATGTATAAAATTGTTTTTTATTTTTTAGATAAAAATTAAGAATTATAAAATTTATTTAATATTATATATACAAAAATAATTATAAAAGTTGTTTTTATTTTACGTAAAAGAAAATAAGAAAGGTAAAAATTATTTACTATTATACATAAAAAATAAAAATATTATTATATATAATAAAATTATTTATTATATATATGTATGTATGTATGTATGATGTATGTATATAATCAAAATTATTTATTTAATACTAGGATCGAGAGCCTCACAAGCCGAGCTTCACGGGGCTCGAGCTCGGCTCGATTAGCAAATGAGCCTATATATCGGGCTCGAATTTGCCTCAAAGCTCGGTTTAAACTAAGCCAAGCCAAATTCGAAGAGCTCATGAAAGGCTTAGCTCATTGAGATAAAGTATGGATTGGAAAGTTAGAGAGATAGATGGAGTATGTGTTTGGTATAGCTTCCATTTATTAAATAAATGCTTGTACTCGATTTGTCTTCAAAACCAAGAGGCACCATTAGGCGCCACATCAGCAGGACAATGAATAAGCGATGGGTGGAAGCGTTAAAATGAAGCTTCCCCCATCAGTTGGTGTGCACATAAATCAAAACCCACTTTTGTGAATATCAATACGTATGGATGATTATGATGAGAAAAATGTTGATTTAGCGATAACATGGCGGTGTTTGTCAAAACGCCTATCACAAAACGCCCATGGAACAAAACACACACAGTCTAAAATATAGAAAACTCTCCCTGAATCCACCCATTGCCATCACTATAGATCATTAGTCTAATTTATCACCACGTGTTACATTAGATGGAGCAAACAAAACATGTTTATCGATACCCACCGAAAAAAGGCTTAAGGTTTATTTATTGGTTAATAAATCCAATCCCTTTCTTCATGTACTTCTTCTCTTTTATGATTTATTAGTTACTAGTGAGGACATGTGTGATGCATGGGAGTTGTTAAGTTAAAGATAAACAATAGAAACATGTAAGAGTATACCATTTTTTATATAATAATTATTTATATTTTCTATACTACTTTTAATAAATTTTTTATGATATAAAAATAACCATAATTAATTTTAGATAGGGTTGTTTATCAATCTTAGGGATAGCAAATTTCCCCATTTCGTCGATCCTCATGGGGATCTGCCCCGAAAGGGGTGGGGATGGGGATGATTTTCCCCCTATAGGGACGGAGATGGGGAAATTTTCATCCCCATTGATGGGGAAGATGAAGGGACAGGACGAGCACTCCTTGCCCCGCATGGACCCCGATCCCCGCCCCATGGGATCCCTACTAAAATATATGTATATATACGCATAAGTTTATATATGTATATGTGCACACATACATCTATATGTTAATATTTTTAAAAATATGGTTGAATATTTTTGAATCATTTCTAATAGTATTGTGAATTTTAATTATTTTATTGTTATTTTTAAATAAAATAAAAAAAAAAACAAAAACATAATGGTTGACATTATAAAGAATCATGGGGAGTGGGGATCCTCGCGGGGATGGGGATAACTTTGTCTTCGTTAGCAGGGATGGGGACAGAGACGTGGATGGGGATCGGGATTTTTGCGAGGACGGGGATGGGAAGAGGCTCCTCGTCTCCTTGTCCCCACCCCATCTCGTTGCCATTCCAAATCAAACTAATGAAATTGACCAACCCGATTTCTAGTATTTCCAGTCTGCTTTGGTTCAACAATTTCCCAATCCAACTGGGTTGGATCATTTTCACTTCGGCCATTTGTAAACTAACTAAAATCGAACGACATGACCATAGATATATATTAATATTTTATATTTTAAATATATTTTTTAATAGGGAAAGTGGGAAAATTCCAATATTTCTTAGAATAAAATAGTTTGCATTATAAATTTAATTTTTAAATTTATTTGTTTAATAAAGCCATTGTAATTTTTTTAAATTCAAACTTAATTTTTAAGTTTAATTTATTAAGTTTAAAACTTTTGAACCAACCGACCAAACTGAAAATTGGCCTAAACTGATATAACTCGAGTGACCCCCCAACCTGACTAAATTAAACCAACCCGTGAACAATAGTTTAATCTCCAATAACTATTAAAAATTTATAGCAAAAATACATAATAAATTAAATTTAAAAAGCTAAATAACAGTAGTTTAAACTCCAATAATTATTGAAAATTTTCTATTAATAACAGAATAAAAATATATTTATACATAATTGTTAAAAATATATTTATCATAAAAAACAATAAATAATTGTTGAAATACAATAAATATTAATTTTATTATAGATAAATATATAATAAATAAAGATTATGTTTTTAAAATTATTATTATTAAACATTACTTTCTTGAAAGTTATTTTCTAGAATTATTAATTGGTATAAATGAAATTATTTATTAACAATATTATTTATTTATTGAAATAATATCATTTAACTAAATGATATTGTAAATTACTAATTTCACTTATATCAATTAATAATTATAGAAAATAACTTTCAACAAAATTACATTTATTAGTACTACATTTACAATAATAGTCTCTATTCATTATATATTTATATAAACTAAAATTAATATTTATTTTATTTTCAGTAATTATTTATTGAATTTTTTATAAATATGCTTTCAATAATTATTTATAAATCTATTTTTGTTTTGTTACTTAATAGAAAATTGTCAATAATTATTTGATATTAAAAACTATTATTTAACTTTGGAAATTTAATTTTTCATCTTTTTGTTATAAATTTATTTTTAGTAATTATATTTTTTTTATAATTTATTGATTAATATTTATTATAGATTAAACTATTATTTGAGATTGCACTATTTATTAACTAATTTAGTATACTTTTAGTATTTATTATATTTTTGTAATTATTGTATTTTTATTAGATGTCTAATATATTTCCATTATAAATGTATTTTCAATAATTGTGTACTTTTGCCATAAATTTTTAATAATTATTATAGATTAAACTATTATTGTTTATTAGAGATTAGATTATAAATTTAGCTTAAATTAAGAGTGTTCAAGGATTGTTTCAGTTTAGTTGCAGGCCATTTCTCCAACCAAATCAACTTGGTCAAGTTGGGAGTTTGTCACCCGAAACTGATTGATCATTAAGAAAACCCACCAACTTGGTTTGTATCGATTTGGGTCTATTTTTAGTTTGGTTTGTTTGTTCAAAAGATTTTAACTTAAAATTAAATTTAAATTTTATAAATTATAGTGATATTATTAAAAGTTATACTAAAAAAATAAATTTATGATTTAAAATATTTTAGACTAAGAAATATGGAAACTTTCCTACTTTCCTTTATTAAAAAAAATTAAATTTAAAATATAAAACATTAATACATATTTATGATCGGGTTGGTTTACAAATGGCCAAATCGAAACTAACCTAACTTGGTCGGGTTAAAAAATTGCTAAACGAAAACCGATTGAAAATACTAAAAACCAACCAACTCATATTGAGTTTGATTTGATTGGTTATTAAAAAAGTTAAAATATAAAACAATTATATACATTATGTATTTAATTCTTGATTATAGTATGATTGGGTTCGGATGCTCTATTGGCTCATCCGTTTTTTTCAATTCGATTTAGGCATAGATCTAAAGGTGATCATGTACTAATAGATCTAAGCTAGCCTTTGGACCTACTTTCTAGGCTTAAGATAGGTGTAAAGACATAAATACAAAATTTAAACACAAGTAGGGGTGGATTTGAGTCGAGCCGAACCGAATACTTGGCTATTCGAGCTTGGCTCACAGGAATAGTATCAGGCTTGAGGTCGAATATAAGCCAAGTTTTTTTTATGAAAAATAAAAATTATATGTATAAAAGTTTTTTTTAGACAAAAATTAAGAATTATAAAAACTATTTAATATTATATATACAAAAAATTATTTACTATTATACATAAAAAAATAAAAATATTTACTATTGTACATATATATGTATGTATATATATATATATATATATATATATATATATATATATATATATATAATAAAAACAATTTATTTAATAATAGGCTCATGAGCCTCATGAGACGAGCTTCATTGAACAAACGAGCCTATATATTGAGCTCAAATTTGGCTCAAAGTTTAGTTTAAACTGAGCCAAGACAAACTCAATTAGGTCATGAAAGGCTCGACTCATGGCCACCCCTAACACAAAATCAGTGGAGTGGAATAAATGAATTACTAACCTTCTCTCCAAAATCAGACTTGGATGAGGTGCGAATTAGCCTACTGCCTATTGGTAAAATTTCTAATTGGTTTTTGATGTAACCGTTTCTGGTCACGTACCAATGTTTTGTGATGTAAATTTTTTTTGGCTAAGTACCTCGTTATTTGACCCGGTGGTGATGTACCTTGGTGATGAGCTACTTGGTGGTGAATTGCCTAGAGGCGAACTGCCTGGTGGAGAACTGCCTAGGGCGAACTGCCTGGTGGCGAGCTCCCCGGTGGAGAATTGCCTGGGGCGAACTGCCTGGTGGCGAGCTCCCTGGTGGCGAACTGCCTGGTGGTGAACTGCCTGGTGGAGAGCTACCTGGTGGCGAACTCCCTACTAGGCGGCCTGTGACTTAGAGAATGGTGGAGTTCCCTAGTGCAGTGCAACCCGACTGCCCTCTGCATGAGGTGGTCTTCTTTCCTTTGTAGGCAGTGGGAGATGAGGGACCTGGGAGAACTCCATCTTTTCCTCCTCTTTGTAGGCGGCGGGAGCTGAGGGACCTGCGGGAACTCCATCTTTTCCCCTCTTCATGAGGTGGTCTTCTTTCCTTTGTAGGTAGTGGGAGTTGAGGGACTTGCGAGAACTCCATCTTTTCCTCCTCTTTGTAGGCAGCGGGAGCTGAGGGACCTGCGGGAACTCCATCTTTTCCTCCTCTTTGTAGGCGGCGGGAGCTGAGGGACTTGCGAGAACTGAATCAGAGGACCCGGGGGTATTTTTTTAGTGGGGGCTCTCCGACGCTTAAGTTAGCACTCTGATTGTAGAGAGCTTTGAATATAATATTGGAGAAATGAGAGAGCTAGAGAGCAGGGATTACCTCCACCTTTTTCTTTCCATCCCCCTCCCCTTTGGGGGGTGAGGTCTTTATATACCGGAGTCCTCGCTGGTTAGGTGGGTGAAAAGCCTCCAAACGGTAAGACTCGTCACATCCCGTCAGAACCGGGGTATGGTGGTGAACTCATCGAGGTCGTCAGGCTAGCGCTTGTGTCAGGCAGCCAGGCTGGCGCCCTGGCCAGGTTGTCAGGGAGGCGCCTGCATCAGTCGGCGGGTCGGTGTCTGGGCAAGGTTGTCAGGTTGGCGCCTGTGTCAGTCGACGGGTCAGTGTCTAGGCCAGGTCGTTAGGCAGGAGATCTTCCTACGATACGTCAAATTACTCATGTACTAAGCTACTCTACAAGTGGCGAGCTGCCTATGGCAAGCTGCTTATGGCGAGTTGTGGCGAGCTACCTGTGGCGAGCTGCTTATGGCAAGTTGCTTATGTCGAGTTGCCTGTGGCGAGCTGTGTGTGGCGAGCTGCGTGTGGCGAGCTGCCTATGGCGAGCTGCTTATGGCGAGTTGCCTATGGCGAGGTGCCTGTGGCGAGCTGCCTATGGCGAGCTACCTGTGGTGAGCTGCCTATGGTGAGCTGTCAAGAGGCCACACTTAGTTGGCATGAGGTGCCATGTGTCACAATTCCATTGGAGGGCCAAATCTACCCTCATCAATTGCCCCCCCCCACTCCCGAGCTGAGAGTAACTCAGCGAAGGGAGTATATTTATTTTGGCCCGTAAGTCGACAAGCTAGTAAGTGCTGACTCAATTCCTAGTGTGGCTCGTAGTCTACTCTTCTTTGACTTTTGCCCGTGCCGTAGAGGCAACCAGGTCTTAAGCAATAATGTGGCCCGTAGGCTTTGGGAGTGACTCATAGTCTACTCTTTTTTGACTTTGCCCGTGTCGGAGAGGCAACTGGGTCTTAAGTAGTAATGTGGCCCGTAGGCTTTGGGAGTGACTCGTAGTCTACTCTTCTTTGACTTTTCCCATGCCGGAGAGGCGACCAGGTCTTAAGCAGTAATGTGGCCCGTAGGCTTTGGCTATGAGGTGTCGAGCTATGATTGTGTTGCATCAGCTTCGTAATGCCGGTCACCCACTCCTACAAGAAGCTATTAGGTGCTCGACCTTCGGGGGCAGCACTATTAACTTTAGGTTGCCAGCTCAAGCGGGAGCCTTGGAAGGCTCGACCGGTAAGGGCGCCTATGTAGTCTATTGGCCGCCAACTCCCGCGGAAGCCACGAAGAGCTCATCTTTGTAGGGGGGACATTGCGGAGAGGACTGATGAGGCATTATCTGAATTGAAAATAAGGTTGGTAGAGCTACTTAGTCCGTTAGCTCCCTGCATAGTCTTTGATTTCATAAAAATGTAAACTATAAAGCGATAGCTTCAATTTCTAAAAAGTGAGGACTTAGCTTTGGTAAGATGGGAACTTAGCTTTTGTAGGATGAGAACTTAGCTTTTTGTAGTGTGTTCCCACAGACGGAGCCAATTGATGTAACCGTTCCTGGTCACGTACCAATGTTTTGTGATGTAAATTTTTTTTGGCTAAGTACCTCGTTATTTGACCCAGTGGTGACGTGCCTTGGTGATGAGCTGCTTGGTGGCGAACTGCTTGGTGGTGAACCGCCTGGTGGCGAACTGCCTAGTGGTGAACTGCCTGGCGGAGAGCTACCTGGAGGCGAACTCCCGACTAGGGGGCCTGTGACCTAGAGAATGGTGGAGCTCCCTGGTGCAGCGCAACCCGATTGCCCTCTGCATGAGGTGGTCTTCTTTCCTTTGTAGGCAGTGGGAGCTGAGGGACCTGCGAGAACTCCATCTTTTCCTCCTCTTTGTAGGCGGTGGGAGCTGAGGGACCTGCGGGAACTCCATCTTTTCCCCTCTGCATGAGGTGGTCTTCTTTCCTTTGTAGGCAGTGGGAGCTGAGGGACTTGCTAAAACTCCATCTTTTCCTCCTCTTTGTAGGCGGCGGAAGCTGAGGGACCTGCGGGAACTCCATCTTTTCATCCTCTTTATAGGTGGCGGAAGCTGAGGGACCTGCGAGAATTGAAGCAGAGGACCCGGGGGTATTTTCCTGGCGAGGGCTCTCCGATGCTTAAGTTAGCACTCTGATTGTAGAGAGCTTTGAAGATAATATTGGAGAAACGAGAGAGCTAGAGAGCAGGGATTACCTCCACCGTTTTCTCCATCCCCCTCCCCTTTAGAGGGTGAGGTCTTTATATACCGGAGTCATCGTGGGTTAGGTGGGTGAAAAGCCTCCAAACGGTAAGACTCGTCACATCTCATCAGAACCGGGGTACGGTGGAGAACTCATCGAGGTCGTCAGGCTGGCGCTTGTGTCAGGCGACCAAGTTGGCGCCCGGGCCAGGTTGTCAGGGCAGCGCCTGCGTCAGTCGGTGGGTCAGTGTCTAGGCCAGGTCGTCAAGCAGGAGATCTTCCTGCGATACGTCAAACTACTCCTGTACTGAGCTACTCTACAAGTGACGAGTTGCCTATGGTGAGCTGCCTGTGGCAAGTTGCTTATAGCAAGCTGTGACAAGCTGCTTACGGCGAGCTGCCTATGGCGAGATGCCTGTGGCAAGCTGCCTATGGCGAGCTGCTTGTGGCAAGTTGATTATGGCATGCTGCCTGTGGCAAGTTGCTTATGGCGAGCTGCCAGTGGCGAGCTGCCTATGGCAAGCTGCCTGTAGCAAGCTGCCTGTGGCGAGCTGCCTATGGCAAGTTGCTTATGGCGAGTTGCCTATGGCGAGCTGCCTATGGCGAGTTGCCTGTGGCGAGCTGCTTGTGGCGAGTTGCCTATGGCGAGCTGCTTGTGGTGAGCTACTTATGGCGAGCTGTCAAGAGGCCACACTTAGTTGGCATGAGGTGCCATGTGTCACGATTCCAATGGAGGGCCAAATCTGCCCTCATCAGTTATAGCAAACACTTAGGATTGAATCCCACCTTTATTAGGCCGGTCTAGGGGTTTGGTGGAGGGATCCCTACTGTATAGCTCATTATAAAAAAATAGTTGCAAGGAAATAAAATCTAATTCTACTCTTCCAAAATCAGCAGAATGGACTATTAACCCATCTAAATATCCGCTAAAACAATTATGAAGGCACACATAAGTCCATGTCCACCCCTGTTATGGTGTCAAAAATCCTTGAATGGTTTTTCTCCCTTCTAATCCAGTTTGTGAATAGGAGTTGGGGAATTCAGGGTGCTTCTTTACGTCTATTTCTAGGTGTTTTAGGACCCTACTCTTTTTCAATAAAAAAAAACATGTTTTTAACTCCCTAAAAGCTCAATTTTGAAAAAAAAAAATATTTTCATGTGTTTCTAAATTCCCATATATCTTTACCAATATATAGAAGCATATTGAAATTTTAAACCTTACTCCCACTAAATAGTCCCATATATAAGTGTGTGTATGTGTGTATAAATATCTATATTTGAGCAATAAATAATGTATAAATATTTATATATATATATATATATATATATATATATATATATATTATGTATTGTTTTATATTTAATATATATTTTTTAATTTAATTTTTTATTTTTTATTTACAGAATATAAAAAATTATAATTTAAGACCAAAAAAGATTTTTTTTCACAAAAATAGATAGACAAAGTGTCTATGACCTTTAAAAATTTGCAACACCCTACAAATATGATCTCACACTATACATCTCAAACATAACAAATCCCACTTTTATAATGGGTCCGAGCCTCGTGGTGAGATGTGTGGGATGGGGTGTTGGATCGTCCAAACGTGTTCTGTTCGCAGGAGACCCAAACTCTTCTAAAAGAACTTGCAACGAATGAACCAGTACCATAAAAGTAGTATGCAATATTCGAACGGTGAAAGCCCTTCCGAGTTCAGCCGGTATCCGACAACATAGATTTTCACATTTAACAAATAAATACATATTAATTTTTTATACACTTAGGGATAAGTGGACTGAACTATAAAAAAAACCTTAAGTTTAACTAGCGTACATTTGGACTTGATTAGGGTGGAAGGAATCAATTATAGACGATCAAATTATGCAAAATTGAACAAAACGATACTAGTTGTACCTATGGCTCAGGTTCAAAAGAAAAACTAACGGGACCTGATACATTGGTCGAATTGAGAAATAGCCAATCAATGTTTAGTTTGGATATACGTTGTAATCACTCCGTGATATAATACAGAGGCCTTAAACGTGATAAATCGGGATAACGCCTACCAAAGAGCCCTACTTCAAATATGTAACTTTAACAGCTCAAATGATGAGATTGCTTTAGTAAAAATAAAGGGAGTCCATCATACTCAGAAGAAAGAAGAAACTTTCATTGAAAAAAAAAAAGAGAAAAATGACAAGTGCAGTAACCGAGCTAAACAGCTCGGGAAAGGTTCCATCATCATAGGGCACAACCGCCCAACTGAAAACTTGTGAAAGACCGGGTTTACGGCACCCGGAAGCCATAGAAGCCTAGAGAAACGCCACCTCAAGAATCCGCCTCCGGAGAATCAGGCTCCTCTTCATCTGCCTGGTCCGTTGTCTCAAGAGACAGACCCTTCATAGTAATGCCGTCGAGGTTGAGCCCGGAGAACTTCTTCCGAACCAGCCACCGGCAGAGCTTAAACCCTGAGTAGTACGAACCTGAACCATACTCCGCCTGGAGGTCATGAAATTCTTGGGAGTCTTTAAAATCCTAGACCGCTTTCTATTGCTTAGCCTCCACCATCTAATCAAAGTTTTGGGTCCGGTTCAGAAGAGTGGACTTCAAGTCCCGCACCTACTACTTGAGAAGCTCCCTCTCCCCCACCATCTTCAACGATTCCTCCCTATAGCGTGCGCTCTCTTCAGTAAGCCGAGCGATTTGAGATTCCTGGTCATCGACGAGCAGCTCCTGAGACTCACTCCCCTTGCAGGTGTGATGGAGCTCGCCCCGGATCCGGTCGAGCTCGACCTGGAGCTTCTTGTTGGTAGCACGCTAGTCGAGGGCATCGACGCGGTGGATGTGCGTCTGGAGAGTCATGGCATGAATGGCAGAATTTAACTGTCGGCAAGAAAGAAAGATCAGAAGACAACAGAAAAGGGCAAAACAAGAGAAGAAGAGGGAAAAAGGTCACTTACCACCATGCAGTGAGCAGAGGCAAACGCGGATAGATCCCCGGGCTCCATGTTTCCCCACTGAGCAATTTCATCATTGGTTGCCTTCTGGCTCCTCCGGCGGGCTACCAGATAATCATTTACCCCTTTCCAATTTCCCACTGGGAATCGGGGGTAAGGACGGGGCTAAAGGGGGTTGAAGGATACCCCAGGGTTAGTCCCACTAGTCCCCTCAGGAGGGGGCATCGGAACCTCGGGCGAAGGAGAGGGCAGGACCAACTCGGCAGACCTGAACTCAGTGCTTCCCGAAGGCTGGGTTCAGTTGGGGCACGTCCTCTTCACTTGGTGTCTCTGGCTGCCCGAGAGAAGGCGGCGCGAATCGGCACTAAACATGATGGCTGCCACAAGACCACAAGGTATTAGTCCAACAATAAACAAAATGCATGTGTACACAAGTCACAAGGCACTACGCGACCTAAAAGACCGACCTACCCGGGCTCAAGCCTGCTTGCACAAGCTTCTCATCGACTAAGTAGTCCGAGCAATGAAAGCTTACCGACGCCCAGGACAGCATTGTTTTCCGAGTCTCATGGTCTAGCTCGGCCCCGGGGTCCTGGATAGCGCCCCTCCAAGCAGTGGGAAAGGGCCACCCCTCAGGGTTACGGACCACAAAGTAGTCTCGCTTCCAGGCGGGAATCTTATTCGGCAGCTCGTATAAGAGCTTATAGCCGCGACGGGGGGAGAGGTATTAAAAGCGCCTCTCCGGAGGAACCCTAGGAGCAGCATTTTTATACAAAGGAAAGAAGCAAAAATATCAAGATCTAAAGGAAGGCAGTACTCGTGACACAGGGATATAGTCCCAACCATGTTCCAAACAACGTTGGGATGAAGCTGGTCAATAGTGACATTGAAATGATTTAGCACCTCCACTATTAAGGGGTGCAGGGGGAGACGCAAGCCAGCCTCGAGCTGTTCTTGAAAGATCACTATATCGTTGGGACCATGCTCCCAGGGGAAGTTGCCAGTAGGGAGGCTATAAACCAGGTCCCCAGGGAGACGAAAGTAGCAGATTAGAGACCTGTCTCTCCGCTGTCATTAAGGAAGGGCCAAAGGTATCATGCTCCATTCCCCTAGAAGTAGATGCCATATCGCTAGAGGCTTCTTGAGCCTCCAGGATATGCTCCCAGGCTCCTCCCGAGCTCGAGGGAGCATCATCATCCTAGCTATCACCCTTGTGATAGGTATGGCGTGGGTACCCAGACATGGTTGACGACGATTGGGACTCACCAGATTAAGATGAAACGAAGCAAACTGAGGAACTCGAGTAGGGTAGGCGAAGTATGCGACCTCAGAATCCAAAGGATGGCGTGGAGGAAGATAGGGCCCGAGGGGGGTCCCTATTTATAGCCCCCGCCCTTTCAAACTGATGGCTCGGATCAAAGCAGATCCAACGGTCCGTAGATATCCTGACCGCACGCCTTCTGAAAACCGAAGGCGATTGGTGACACATCTTCCACGATTGAGGTAGTCCCAGCCGCACAACGTTCGGAATTAAAAGCCACCTCCCCACATTTTTAGAATCCAAAAAGTCAGGGAAGACAGAAGATCTCTTGATTCTTGTGAATGCATTTAATGAGGGTAGTCAATCAAGTTTGAATTTCGATCAAATCAGTCCATCGCGCTTCATAAACTCCCTGCGCTAAGGCGATACTCTTAGCCTGAGGAGTGGAGGGCAATTGATGAATGATGATTTGACCCGATCTATGAAACGGCGACACGTGGACACTAACCCGACATAAGCGACAGGTCAGCATTGTGGCCCGGTACAGCTAAGTAACGGGCCCATAAAGCAGCTCGCCACGACGCAAGCTCCGGGTTCCCCGATCTACCCCCAAAGGGATATTCCGAGGCAACTTCATCTCGCAAGCTAAGAAAACCAGCTCGCTCGAGCTCCCAAGCAGACAAGTCATCCCGAGGACTAATTCTACTAAGGGTACTCTCGAAGTATTTTGAGCTCGCTGCAAAGTAGCTCGGGAGTGGGTAGCATGAGCATTCCACAAAAAGTTTCTATATGACAGGCCGTACCAATCAGACTGCGCCATATCCCTTACTGACGACGCAGTCCCTGTCCTTTCGACAGTCTGTGCCCACGTCTCTCAGTAGGTGAAGGCGTGCCTGTCACTTTGGAGACGTGTCACTCGCTCGGGTAAGGAGTACGTCACAACGGCCACCTGTGCAGCCCTGGCAGGTAACGACTATGGCAGGGGGCCCAGTGGCAGTTATGTTCGATCTCCCCAGGGAGCGCCCCTATAAAAGCCCTCAGAGCAGAGGAGAAACTTCTTCTTGAAACCTCAAATCTTTCGAGTACAGGAAAATTGCACGACCTCCACTCTTGGCTTTCGTTTTTCCCTTTACTTCCCATACACAATACTAACTTAAGCATCGGAGTATTCCCACCAGATAAATCCCTGGGAATCCTTCCTTTCATCTTATTAGGTACCGTTCGTTTCCAGCAAGGAGCCAGTCAGCGGTTTACTAGGAGTGCCCGGATCGCGCTACATCAATTATCTATCAAATATACCATTTCAAAATATAAAATATGATCAAAATTATAAAAAATTAAAAAAACTAATATATATATATATATATATATATATATATATATATATATATATATTATATATATATATATAATAAAATGATCAGGTCTAATTTTGAATCGATTCGGGACAAACAAAAACGGGAATCAACCCAACATGAAATATTGAGGACTCGAAACCGAACCAGACCTGATAGAATGTAATTTTTAGACACGGGTTGAACCAATCAGTTATCGGAATAAACGGGACTGACCCAATAGACCCATTTATAATATATATATATATAGGGAGTGGAACTTATTCCAAATTGATAATTATCGGAACACTATATGAAGACCCAAAACCAATCGATCAATCCAACTCTTGGAATCAGAACCTATCCAATCGATTCGGCCTGTCGGGTCGGGTTGACAACTCTAGCATTGCCCAATTAACTTATTGACATTCATGTTTCTCATTGAGTGTCGACGATAGGGAAAGGCTACCCCTATTAGAGGTGTAAAGTGAGCCATGCTGCCCTTTTCGGTAAAAAATTTGGGTGTCGGCTTGGCATGGCCGACGGCTCGGGCCATGTGGGCTCGTGGGCCAAGCCTTAGGACAGGTCGGGTTGTGTTCTGGCCGAAGCTATTTATTTTAAAAAATTGACAAAAAAACTTAAAATTTAAATTTTATATGAATTTTGTGTATAAAATTACTTCTATAAGCAATAATAAATAAATTAGTATAATAAAATTTAAAAATATATATATTTTATTAATATATTATATATTATTATATAATTATAATATATAAAATATATATGGGTCGTGCTGGGCTGGGCCATGCTAGCCCGTGGGCCATGGTGGCACAGCGGCACATCCCGCTCGGTCGTATTATGTCGTGCCGGGCTGGGCACGACCCACAAAGCATCGTACCAGGTCGGTCCAAGTTCATGGCGGGCCACAGGCGGCACGGTCAGATTTACACCTCTAACTCCTATGTTATGTAGCACGAAAAAAAAATAAAGAAAGAAAGAAAAAACGAAAACGGAGCACATTACGATTGTGAAATTACAATGAATAAAATTTTTGGATTTCATTAATATAATGTGGGCGGCACCGTGGCAATATCAAATACCTCTAACCTTTTTCATTTTTTATTTCCTTCGACAATAATCGATGTCTAATTGTGTGGGCGGTGCCGACCAAGTATATGCGAGATGGAATCCCCCTGTACCATTCCATTTTCAAATAATGAAAGATAATTTTACCTTTTTTTTTTCTCGAAAGCTCATATGCTAATTTCATTCAACGACCATGACATTGTTACAAAGAAAAGCGTCAATTTTAATAATATGTTGAATACAAACGAGAAGTTTTGTGATCGAAATTGAATGTCTTCGTGGATCATATTTTTCTTGGCCAGTATATGACATAAGGCTTCTTTTTTTTTCTTAATTTCCCGGAAATCATTAAGGGTGTTCATGAATGTTTTTGTTTTTTATTTGTTTTTTTTAATTGTTATGTCAGAAAAAAATAAAAACATAATATTGAATTCTGTTTTTATTTCCAAAGAGAAAAATAAATGGATTTTGTTTTAAAAAATAATGCGTGTTTTTAAAATAAAAATAAAATTTATAGTATAGAAATTATATAATATCAAAGAGAAAAATAAATTGATTTTGTTTTAAAAAATAATACATGTTTTTAAAATAAAAATAAAATTCTCTAGTATAGAAATTATATAATTTATAGATTATGATGCTGAATAATCAAATGAAAACATGTTTTTAAAACCAGATTCAACAACATATTTTTGGTTTCAGTTTTGAAAAGAAAAAAAAAATACATACACAACCAAGAAGATGTTATGTTTTTATTTTAAGAAACAATCTGATTTCAAACTGATGGTGCACGATTTAGATACTCCTAGTAGGAAGATGATCTGAACTTCAGTTGTGTGGCGAGCTAGACCAAGCTGCAAAATAATATATCAGATAATCTGTGATAGCTAGCCTAGCAGGGTCGCTCTTATGCTTAAATTAGTTCTATACTCTGGATGCGAGTTGAATACTTGGATGCTTAAGTGCTAATAAGTAAATAATCACACGTACCTTTGCCTTGGGGTTTGATGTCCTTATATAATGGAATAGTCATGGGCTTTACAAAAGAGCTCCAGGATTTTCGGGCTGTGCGGATAAGATCTGTTCCGATTTTGAATGAAAGCAATACATTAATTGATAAGGTTTATTGGTTTCCTCCGATTCAGGCGGAGTTAGATTGAGTCTCGTTGTGATTCTGAGAAATTCGGGGTCCGTTGGAGTGGCTTTTGGAGTCGATTACGTGGCATTTCAGCTTTTTAGCTTTGAATTAGTATTTTGGTTCTTTAGTCCCGAACTGAACGCCCCACAACACATTTCCGCCGTGTATTAAGAGTATCTCTCGATGATAGTATCACCCCAGATGATATCTCCGGAGAGTGTTGTGGGACGTTTTGGGGCGGAGATGTGATGTCTGTATGGCTAGGGCTGCCTCTTAGCTCTGTAGGCTGCTATGATTGTGTCATTGCCAATCTGCCATGGAGTAGACTGTAGAGGTAGCCTCTCCCATCGCTAACGACACAAACTTCAAAGCCCATGTCGATCCCCTCTCTAAATTCAAGTGCTTTAGCCTGTAATGGCGAACAAGGGAAATCTTTTGCATGCCCCAATCAGCACTATTTCGTCTTAGAGGTTTGAGCCATGACAACGATCCCCCTTGGGACATTGATTTTTATGACACGCTTCTTTCGTATAGGACTGTAAATGGATCGGATCTGACCTGATTGGGTAAAGGATATATATGACTCAAATTTGAATCTTTTATAGAATATCTGATAGATTAGAATAATAAAAACCTTGAATATTATAATATATAATATTTCATAAATAATAATTTATTGAATTCAATCATGGCGGATTGGATTGAGATATATATGAATTCGATCTATTAACTAAATGGGTCGGTTTTTCTGATCCAATCGAATTTATTAGGATAATGAGAGGCATCTAAATTTGGCTCTTACTGGATTGAATTCAGATTAGATGATCTAACTTATTTAAATCCCTACTTCCACAACGGGCTAGTCCATGTTTTCACAAAAAGAAAGCATATTTTTCATGTTTTATTGTTTGTCACAAAATTGAATGGTTATGGAGCGTAGAAATACATAATTTCTAATTATTAAAGTATTTGACAATCTAGTGTTTTTTTTAGGTCATTTGCTCAATCTAGGCATGTATTATATTTTTTGAGCATTTTGTGATAGACGTTAATCAAAACATTGTTATGTTATTGTCAAATCAGCACTTAGCCCATTATGATAATACATATGCATATAAAAGTTGGCATTGATTTATGTGTGTTTTTACTGTTTAACGCTTCCCCCAACAGTTAGGCATTTATTCAATGTTCTACTAAGATGACACCTAGTGGTGCCTATTTGTCATAAATGGTTGACAACGTTTAATTAATAAATGAAAGATCTACCAATTAAATACATACCTAGTTATGTTGTAGTATGTTTAGATTCGAAAATCAACAAAGCATGTTTAAGGGAAACAAATATTTACACATAAATGATCATCACTTTACCTAGAACACTTGGCAAGTATCATACTATCAGTCTTAGGGTTTTTTTTTTTTTCATGGGGTTACCCCATGTCCACCCTAATCCTGGTGATAATGGGATTTGATCCAAGTCCCACTAGTAATATACCTCCTATATGCTTTGGTTTATTCCTTTCACTAGCGGGGACCCGTGCGGTGCACGGGATTTGTTAAGTTATAGATAATTAATAGAAACATGTAAGGTATACAATTGTTTTATTTTATATACTATTTTTAATAATTTTTTACAATACAAAAATAAGAATAATTAATTTTAGATAAGATTGTTTATTATACTTGGGGTGGCAATTTTCCCCATTTCCCCAATCCCTGTGGGGATCTGCCCCGAATGGGGTAAGGATGGGGATGATTTTCCCCCTACGGGGACGGAGTTGGGGAAATTTTCATCCCCATTGGAGGGGATGGAATGGGGACGGGGAGAGCACTCCCTACCCCGTGGGGACCCTGATCCCTGTCTCATGGGATTCCCGCTATATATATATATATGTATCTATATGTTAAAATTTTTAAAAATATGGTTGAATATGTTTGAATCTTTTCTAATATGATTGTAAATTTTAATTATTTTATTTCTATTTTTAAATAAAATACATAATGGTTGACATTATAAAGAATCACAGGGAGTTGGAATCTCCATCGAGACGGGGATGGAGAGTGGCTCCTCGTCCCACCCCGCCACGTTGTCATCCCTAATCAAACTAATGAAACTGACCAACCCAATTTCTATTATTTCTAGTCGGTTTTGATTCAATAATTTCAATTTCCTAACCCGAATGGGTTAGATTAGTTTCGCTTTAACCATTTGCAAACTGACTAAATTTTAATTAGAGAATGACTCAAGTACAAGCAACTACAGCTAAATATCTAATTATCAAACGAAACAACTACACATATATCATTTTATTTGAGTTTCACTATTTATCAGGTATATCTAATTTTAATTTCTTATTTAGTTAAAAATAAATAAATCGGGTTTAATTTAGGGTAAATTACAAAGACCCCCTTCCAAGGGTAAATTACAAAGACCCCCTTCCAAGGGTAAATTACAAAGACCCCCTTCCAAGGGGAAGAAGAGAGATTGTTCGTGCGTATCATGAGGTATTCCAAGGGTAAATTACAATACCTCATGATACACACGAACAGCAGTAGCGATAATCCCCTCTACTTAGATTCCTTCACATCTCTCTCTCCTCTCTGCTCTTTTATCTCTCCCCCAATCTCTCTTCTTCCCCTTCCCCTTAATAGCGTTTGGATTGAACCCATTTTCACGAGTTTGGTGTGATTGCATTGAACGAGTGAGAGGTGAAGAGGTGAAGGAGAAGAGGATCGTTGCATTTCACCTGCCATTTCGGCATGTTGCATTTCATAACAAGTTCCTCCTCTGTAACCACTTGTTCTTGCTCCTTCAACTACTGCTTTTCACCTGCCATTCGGTATCGAGCCCGCCGTGGGATGGGATAATCGTCACTCAAACTGATTTTCAAGCTCTTCAAGCCTTCAAACGCGAATTAGTGGATCCTCTGAGAATCTTACGAAGTTGGAATTACAGGTGGCTTCGGAGCTTGTTCAGGAGGATGGCCAGGGATCAAGTGTGTTAAAGGCCAGGCCATAGCAATCCACCTCCCATGGAAGGGATTGGGCGGCCATATCACCAAGAAGATCGCCCAACTTCAAGCTCTTAGAAAGTTTATCCTGCACGACAACGTTATCATAGGCATGATTCCTACCTCCCTTGGGTTCCTCCCCAATCTGAGAGGTGTTTATCTCTTAAACAACTGACTTTCAGGTTCAATTCCTCCTTTGATCGATTCTTGTCCATTGCTCCAGACTCTTGACGTTAGCAACAACTCGCTCACTGGAACAATCCCCGCTAATCTCGGGAACTCTACGAGGCTTTATAGGCTTAACCTCAGCTTCAACGCCTTGTCAGGTTCGATTCCTGTAAGTCTTACCCGCTCCCCTTCTCCCACCTCTTTGCCGTTCAGTACAATAACCTCAATGTTTCTATTCTTGATACCTAGGGTGGAACAGAGAGCTATCATCTCCAGTTCTTGACCCTTGATCACAACTTCATTTCTGGAAGGGTTCCTGTCTCTCTAAGCAAACTGGATAAGCTTGAAGAGATATATCTGAGTCATAACCAGATCAACGGAATCATACCCGACGAAATTGGAAATCTTTCTAGGCTTCAAACATTAGATGGAAGCTTTCCCGCTAGTCTTTGCAACCTTTCCTCCCTTGTTCTCTTGAACCTTGAGGGAAATCACCTTGAGGATCAGATTCCGGATGCCATAGACAGACTAAAAAATCTCTCTGTCCTTGACCTGAAGAGAAATCGATTCAAAGGAAATATCCCGGATGCTCTGGGCAAAATCTCCAGCTTGACTCAACTAGGTTTATCCCAAAATGGGTTTAGTTTAAATATCCCAATTTCACTTGCCAACCTACCGAACCTAAGTTCCTTCAACGTGTTTTATAACAACCTCTCTGGTTCCGTTCCCTCTCTCCTATCGGAAAAATTCAATCCCAGCTCTTTTAGCGGGAACCTTCAGCTATGCGGGTACAGTATTTCGACTCCTTGCCCTTCCTCCTCTTTGCCATCTCCATCAGATTACGAAACCAAGCCGCCGCAAACTAACCACTAGAGATTCGAACAGAACTGCGTTCATTAATGCATGAACAAGCTTCTCTGCGGAGGCATACTCCCTGGATTTAGGTCATTCGACGCCTGAATTATCGTACCAGTTGAGAATAGTCGATTTGAAGGTGATGTTGGGAATTACCGTAGAGAAATCAGGCTTGGAGTCGTCGAAGAGGATTGGTGTAAAACCCAATTTCTTACAAGCATGAACGTAGTTCCGCTCGAATGTTTAACCGGAAGCAATAGTTACAGGATCCGCCATTAAAGACCAAAAAATTGGACACACAAATTCCTTTGGGGGTTGCTTCGCTTCGGGCTTCAAGGCACCCGAAGAATACCAATGGAAGGAGAACCACTTATGCCTCCCACTCCCCATCTATCTATGTCTAATCTTCCAATCTATTGCCTCTCCATGGAGTTTATTTGATGGAAGCCTGAGTTTCTCGAAGTTGTTCCAAAAAAATGAGTAAAAATCCCAACTTTTTTCATTTTTCGATGGTAGACCGAACAAACAAACAAATAGATCAAGATTCAATAAATTTAAATGAGTTGCAGCGCCGAAAATGCAAAAAGAAAGTGTAGAAGATGGGTGTTACCTCTTTGGTAATCCTGCACATATGGGGCTGAAGTTACCGTAGATTAAAGTCTTCGCGGGAGTTACTGATGTTGTAGAAGTGAGAAATGTGAAGGAATAGAGGGGATTACCGTCCCTGCTGTTCCTGTATCGTGAGATTGGTGGAGATGAACATTATTTTTTCCTTTATTACAAGGGTAGTAAGGGGATTAAAAAATATTGAAATGACCTTTTTAGAAGCAAGAGGTCTTTGTCTCACGGTCATAATAGTATAGGGGATCTTTATCACAAAATAAAGTATAGGGGTCTTTGTCACAAATCCCATAGTACAGGGAATCTTTGTAATTTACCCTTTAATTTATGATTGACTAAGTTTTTATAATGGCCTTTTATAAAAAATTAAATAAGAAATATTAATATGAATCTTACATCTACGTAATTGACAGCCTATTCTAACCTAAATACTTTGTTAAACCTATCAGGAATTAGAATTTGTAGTTGATATTTGGCTTAATAGAATCAAATTTAGAGAATTCAAATTGGGAATGCAAATGGATTACATCTGTGTATATTCGAATATGATCCAACAGTATAAATAGTAGATCCAATGGGATCTCATAGACATTGATTTGAATCCAAATGCATTAATGATGTTGGAATATGATCCAATCCAAATTAATTTTTGAAAAACTTAAAAAAAATATAACATGTTATATCAAGAAAAATAAAAAAATACAAATATTTTTTCAACTATTTTCTTTTTTATTCCCTTCATGTTCCGATGACCTGCTAACTCACATGGTCAATCGGCGCCTCCAAGGAGGAGGCACCCACGTAACAACAATCTCATAGTGGGCCCAGGTGCACCCTAATGAGTAGAGGTGTAAAACACAAAGTACGGGTTGGCACGACATGTGCCCACCTACAGCCCGTGGGCTGTCCTGGGCCGTGTCGCCCTCCCCGGGGATAATTTGGGGGGTCGGCCCGGCACGACCCATGGCCCAAGCCCATGTAAGCCCCGTGCCATGCCGTGCTGCAGGCCTGGGTCGGGTGGGCTGTAAGCCATGTCGTGGGCCCAGGCAATACCAAGCTAGGCCACAAGTCAGGCCTTGGGCATGGGCCGAACTGGGTTTTTTTGGATAATTTTTTTATTTTTTATTTCTTTGTTAAGTAAAACTAAAATATTTAGCTTTCCATTGGGAACTATTTAAAAAAAATAAGAAGCTAACAAAGAAACAAAAAAAATGCTTAACCAAATAAGAAGTCAAAAAGACAAAGACTCAAAGTGAATAACAAATAAAAAAAAACATAGGAATTTTATTTCATTTAAATTTGAATGATACAAAGCATACAATGGTTGGATGAATGAAATATGAAAATTGGAAAATGAAAGAAATTAATAAAATATAAAAAAATACAATATAGTTACAAATTGAAAATAAAAAATTATGTTATTAAAAAATCAAATAAATTAAAAAAAATACAATAATTTGAAAAAAAAAACTTTACAACTATTGAGTATACAAAAAATATTGACTTCATCATTTTCTCCCATTGTTCTTAACTTTGACCATCTGCTTTAGGTGAAACATCAGGTGTAGTGTCATGTCATCATTTGTCTTGTAATCTATCTTCAGCTAAGGATGTCAATGGACCGGTTTTAGATTGGACCCCATCCAATCCAAAATCAATTTGGATGGACCAACAAGACATATTGGATTGGACCAATCTGGTTCAAAATATTTATCAGATTGGATTGGACATGGTCCGTTTGTAGCAAATTTATATTGGATTGGATTGGATTAAGCCAATATCTGGTCCATTGATATAAGATAAGAATATATGTGTCAATGGACCGGGTTTGGGTTGAAACTTGAAACTAATCTAAATCAAAATGAATTTGAATAGATTGGGCGGTCCAGACATTGAATTGGAACAGTCCAAATTGGTCCAAAACATTCATTGGATTTGATTGGATCTGGTCCATTTATAATGGACTCACATTGGATTGGATTAGATTGGACCAAATCCAGTCCAATTGACAACCCTATCTTTAGCATCCAGACAGTCTTTAAAGTAAATGCACATCTATAGACTTCCATCATTTATACAACTTCTCTTGTCGTCCAACACCCTAGTACTTACATTAAAACAAGACTCCGATGGAATTGTAAATACTAGAGATGTTAATAGATCACGTGCCATGGCGATGAGAACTGGATAATTTTTTACATATTCACTCCACCAAGCTAAAATATCAAAATTATTTGTTCCCTCTAAGGTGAATGAAAAGTCGCCTAAAGTAGAATTTTTATTAAATAAAAAAAAGTTTTTCTCTTCCACTACTGGACTCAAGTTTAAAAGTAAAAGATCTAGTTGTACAAGTTGTAGAATTTTTATTATCCCCTCTTACCTAAGATTCATATAAACTATACGTTTCAAATAATAAACTACTAACTTCTTCTTTTTTATTTCCAATTTCAATATTCATATTTTCACAATTTCAAGTAAAATATTTGAACTATCTTTCCTAATCCTAAGATCTAATATTGTAGATAAGCAATAAAGAAGATAAATGTTCTCCCAATATTTTTTAAATTTATTTTTCATTATTTCAATAATACTTTTAAATTATGGGTTCTTTCTATATTTTGAAAAATAAGCACTAATAATCATTAATTGATAAGCTAAATTACAACTAGTTGGATAATAAATACCCGATAATTCATTAGTTGCATTATAAAAATGTTTTAAAAATCGCTTATACACATTGCCATTTTCTAGTCTTTATCAAATATAATTTCAGTAGGCAT
The DNA here is from genome assembly GCF_056320005.1 of Nelumbo lutea. Classification (NCBI taxonomy): domain Eukaryota; kingdom Viridiplantae; phylum Streptophyta; class Magnoliopsida; order Proteales; family Nelumbonaceae; genus Nelumbo; species Nelumbo lutea. The sequence continues at coordinate 19,244,851 of NC_142688.1, forward strand.
TTTTGCATTATAAAAGCCAATAAGAATTTGTTTGTGAGAAATACAAATTTCCAACACAGTATAGGTAGAATTCCATCTTTGTTTAACATCTAATATAAAATTTTTATATTTTAAACCATAATTTTGATATATATAATACAATTTCTAATTTTAGAAATATGAATAGAAATAATATTTACAGCATGATGAATACATAAATTTAAGATGTGACATGCACATCTGATATGAAATAATTTACCATTTAAACATGGTTTTAATTAAGATTTTAAAATATTTATTGCTGAATCATTATTAAAACTAATAGAAAATAATTTATTGTCAATTTCATAGCATGTAAAGTATTTAAAATACTTGCAACAATAGCTAGGCGAGTATGTGGCCATTCAAGCCTAATAAAACTTAAAAATCTTTTATTTAAAAGCCAGTTTTCATCAATAAAATGATTAGTTACACAAATATAACTTATGCTAAATTTAGAAGTCCAAATATCAGAAGTAATTGCAACTTTAGAATTAAGATTTGATAACATGTAAATTAAATTGTTTATATGAATAAAAAAAATTAAAGCATTTGATCTAATAGTATTCCTAAAAACTTTTTTATATTGTGGATTTACAGAATTACGTAACCATTTTTCAAGTTTAGTATCTTCAACTAACAAAAATGGTTGTTCAGCTTGTACAATTTATTTTGCTAATTCTTACATCATTTTTTATTGAGAATATTTAAAAATACCAAAACCCCCACCCCAATTTGTGTTGTTTCTCTCTCTCTCTTCTTCTTCTTCTTCTTCTACTACTACTACTACTACTACTTCTTTTTCTTCTTTTTCATGGGTGAGCAAATGTATGCTCAAATGGCCAGTACCACCTTTGCTACAATAACTAAAGTCTTTTTTACATTTTTGGCAAACAACTCTTTTCCCTTCCTTTAAACCTCTTCTACTTTAAATATTTTTCAAATCGAGCTAATCAACTTAGTGGCCTTCTTTTTCTTTCCCCTAGTATTAGTAGTAGGGGTGGAAGTTCCTTCAATATCAGTAGCATCCATATCGGTGCTAATATTACCATGCTGCAACTGAATATCATCGACATTGAACATATTAGGGAATTGGTTTCAAGAAGAGCCAATCATTTTTTTTATTTAAAAAAAATAAAAATTAATTTAATTGCACTTACCCATATTGCCTGTTTGGAATCCCAACTTAATTTCAACGGTTGAAGCCTTTCAACTCCAAGAATCCAACCAAATTGCTAAATTGAGATACGTGAACTGTTGAGCAAGCATTCTTATTATCGAAACTTCAAATGTTGGGGGCATTTGTATCATTCTTTCTCCCCCCCCCAAAAAAAAAAAAACAAAACAAAAAGCAAAATACACAAATACCCCCTATATAGTTGTTTATAGCTATAGGTCCCTAACAACTAGTTCATCGAGTGGGCCAAGTGTGGCCCATTACGGGCCCATGGGCTATAACGTATGTCATGCCAGCTCGTGGAGATAGAACCCCAGGCACAACACGACCTGGACCATCGTGCCAGGCCTTGCATGGCCCGTGTGTGACCCAATTTACACCTCTAATAATGAGCCATCTATCCATAATGTGTTTGATACCAAAAAAATATCCTAGTGTTTAATTAAAAATATGACGTGTTACACTTAAAATAAATGGTAAAATATTAAAATCCTCTCTTATTTTCTAATAATCTTATAAACCTCCTTTATGTTTTTGACAAAAAACTGTGTATTTTATATTATTTTGTTTGTTGTACATATTTATATTTGTATTCCTTTCTAAAACAGAGCCTAATATTTTGAAAAAAGCTACACATTAGATTTCAGTTGCTCCTAGCTGGAAGGTGGTTCAGACGTTGGACTAACACGTGACAGGTCGAACTGCAAGAAACATAGTATGAGAGGTCTTGGAGTGCTTTACCTGGTGTGGGCACTCCGATGCTTAAGTTAGCGAAGAGTGTTTGTAGAGAATTGATTTGCTTGTGAATAAGAGAACAAGAGAGCTAAATTGCGCGTACCTTATAAGGCCGAAAGTGATGCCCTTATATAGGCGATATGCCGTAGGCCTCATGGAACATATCCGAGATCTCTGACCCTTGTAATGAGGAGTCCATTTCTCACTCGAATATGGACTTCGTGTGAGCTGATAAGGTTTATCGAGTCCATCCAATCCGGATGGGATAAGGATAAGGCTCATTGACGTGCGGCGTGATCCCAGAGAGATCGAAGATAGATGGTTAGCTTCTAGGAGATGACTACGTGGCACTTTGGTAGGTCGGGACACCACAAGCTTCTTGGACCTCGGTCTCAGCCAAGGTGCCTGAACTCACCTGGCCTGCTGAGGTGTTCGAAAATGCTGAATTGTCATCTAATTATCAAGTCGCTCCACGTGTTCGCGTATTAATGGGTTGGGCCAAATTACCCCTCATTAGAGATGTTCAAATTATTATTTTTTTCTTTTTTTTGGTGTTGAGAGTGGGATGTTTGAAATTCAAATTATCAAAATACCTTTCTTACATCAAATTATCTTTTTTCTTTTTTCTTCATCCGTTTTTTTTCCTTTTCTTCTGCTTCTTTCCCGTCTCTCCTCTTCCATGGCACCAACAAGTTCAAAATGTCCCACATGCAACTGGTAGAGAAGACCTAAAGGCAATTGCATGTGCATGTTGCCTCTCCAAAGTGTGATTGTTGTAGGGATGATTTCATACATGTCTTACATCGAACTTGAGGAGTTGTTATACATTCTATCATAGAGCACACGATTCCCTTGTGCGCATTTACAAGGTGAGTCCGGATCTCTTGCCCATAAGAACTCTGTCCACACCTATCCACATAACATCGCAACCATACATGGGGTATATCTCATCCTCCTATATAATATTATGCATAGATAAATGTTTTCAATGCAAGGAGATAATGTATTGTGAGTAGATGTGGGTAGAGTTCTTATAGACATTAGATCCGAATCTTACAAGATCCACAAGTTATTCCTTCAAGGCATGCATCATTTCCTATATGTGCATTCCTTTTGTTTTGTCATCCATTTCTTATCAAAATAGGCCAGTATGCTATGACTACAGAGATTACAGACAATATGGGTTCAATTTGCTTGTCATTGAACCAGAAGGAGAGGCCCCAAAGCTCCTTATTTTACACAATAGTCGATAACCTCTACGGACTTGATCGCCCATCAACCGCTGATCTACAAGACAAAACTAGGTCCAACATATGAGGTAGAGCTATAACCTGTAAACTTGTAATGTGGGTTGGTCAGCACGACTCACTTTTGTCTTCCACCCACACCTTAAGGGAACAGGATCTGCTCCTCACACAGGGCACCTCACATGTACATTCACCGTGTATTGGGAACATCTCCCATGAATAATAACTTATAAGTAAGGGAGATGTTCCCAATGCATGGTATGATGCTCATGTGCGGTGCAAGTGAGGCGCCCTATGTGAGGAGCAGTTTCAGTCTCCACCTTAACAGGTCATGTCATGTCAGTTTATGGGCTTATCTTTTTATGTTTGCTACTAAATAATAAATAACAAAAAAAAATTAAAAATAAAAAAATAATGAAAAAATACAAACACTTAACGAATTGGACAATAAATAAAAAAGAACATTTTAAAAATTTTATTTCATAATTTAATGTATACAATTAATTTGATCAATTATATGTATATATACATATGATATTTATATATGTGGGCAATAACATGGCTCGCTTTACGGCTCTAATGACAATATGACATGTTATTGCACACACAAGGGTGTGTTGTTTGATATTTTCTATTATTTCCTACCACCTTGATTCAAAAATGGCACCAATGCTCTTTGTATCTCTTTTTTTTTGTCTCTTTGTTTTATAAAACCCTCATTTGGAAATTGGAATATGTTTGATATCTAAAAAAAGTTGATGCATTACGTCAATATTATCAATTAATGCTCAATTGGGACGAATCAAGGACTGATTTGTTGGTGTATTAGCTAGTTTGTTCTAGTGTTGACATAGAAGTGAATCTCACAACTAGTACTTTAGAGAAAAAGGGTTCTAGGGGAAAGTTATTAATGGTGCATGACACCTAATACCCAAAAAATGCTCAATTAGAAAAGAATACAAATATAAGTGCTAAACCTTATATTTTATATGTATTTATAAAGTATATATTTATATCTGTATTCTTTTCAAACAGAGTATTCCATTGGAAAGGCTTAGTTTGTAAGGACTATAAATATAAACATGTACAACATAAATAGATAGAAAATAATATAAAATATAAGGTTTTGCAATCTACATATTTATATTTATATTTATACAAATACATTAATGTACCATGCAAATGCCAACAAAGCAAAAGAAACGTTTATACATTCTTTGAAAAGGTTACAGGAGGTTTTTATTAGGTTCAAAAGACGGGAAAGTTTATAAGATAGTGAGACAATGCAGGGGAAATTTTTATATTTTACCCAAAAATAAATTAACGAAAACAACCCTTTCACGGAGGCAATAAAAATATCTTTCCAAAAAATATATTATATTTTTATTCATGTCTACCGGGTTTTTTAATAATTGTCTGCAGAATCAGTTAGGGATCAAACCAGTTAAAAACCGTTCATCGCAACCTTGACAGGTAGTGAAGTGAGACTGCATTACAAGCTTCCTTCTCTCTTGCCTCGAGGGCTGAAATGAATAAAAAAGACGAAAGAATGTAGAATATACGTGGCGAGAACATCCACTTCGTGGTAGATTTCCATTGGGTCAAAATAACTTATTTTAAGGGGGCAAAAGTCAGAAAAGTTCTTTCAAACTAATACTGGCCGTTAGTTTGCATATCCCACAGTTGAGATACATGGGGCATTCGGCTAACACTATTATCAATAAAGCTTTACACTATTGTCAATATATTATATTATTAAAGAAAATGAGAGAAAAAAATATTATATTATTAAAAAGAGAGAAAATTAAGAATTTAACATGTGATACATGACATAAAACAATAATAATAATAATAATCTATATATAATTTGAAACTTAATAACTATAATTAATAAAAATGAATAAAGTTAATAAATTAATAACTATAATTTGAAAACTAATAACTATAAATTAATAAAAATTACTAAAGTTGCAAGTTTTTCTAGTAATTATTAGAAGTTAAGAAATTAATAAAAAATATTAATACATAAATTAAAAACTAAGATACAATTTAATTTTATTTAAATATAATTAATATTAATAGGATAATTAAAATTAATAATAACAAGTAAAAATATATGAAAAATAATAAAATAAACCATTTGCAATCCATATAAAAATATAAAAATTAATTAAAATAGTGACGTAAGACTCCTTCTACTTAGGGATGATCATTTATAACTTAGCCCAACCTTGGCCTTAGGCAAATATTTTCTACTAAGCTAGTTATGACTTAGATTTACACTGCGCCCACGCATAATGCACGCAATAAGGCTATAAATTATGAAATTAAAAAGTTAAATTTTAACATATTTTATATAGCAAGTATTAAAAAATAAGAAGTTAATAAAAATTAGTATTGATATGATAACCAAAATTAATGATAAAAAGTAACAAATTGTTTATAACTTAGCCTAACCCGATCAGATTTACATTAAACCCCCACATAATATAAATGCATATAATTGAATGGATGGGGTTAAATACACATTTAGTTGAATTTTTAACCAAATGTAAATTCTAACATCTAAATATGGGTTAATCGGATTCAAAATCTTATTTCAATGATGGCCCTAGGGGATAGGGCCCAAGATAAACAACCCCTAATAAGCTTAACTTGAAAGTTATATGCATGCATGGTAAATATTATAATATAATATTTAAATAAGAAATTATATATATGTTATATATTTTTATACTAGACTAAAGTTAAATAAAAATTTTAATTTGTAAAAAAACCTTTATATTATAATTAATACAAATAAATCTATTGGTCTAGACAAATATTATTACACTTAAAGTGTGGGAACAACCTTAAAAACTATTAATCCACTACCAAAATTTTTATTGGGCTACAGAACGGGGGTAGCCAATCCTTAATAGTTCCTTTTGCTTCAATCTAATATGATTAAAAAACCCCAAAAATAATGAATGCACGTGCCCACCCTTTTTAACTGTACCCAACGGCTGGTGTGTCGAAAGAGTGTGGATCACTTGCCAACAATCCAACACTCTAACAACATAATCCCACAACACCACACATCTCGTATATAGCGAGTCCCAATTTCATAGTGGGCTGGGATGTGCGGTATTAGATCATCCTGTTGAGTCTCATAGACGCCGAACTCAGCATGTGGCTCCATTCAAAGTAAGATGTCCCCTGAGGCGCAAAACGAGCTTCCAGGAGAATCCGCGAAACCTGAGAAATATATAAATAAGAGAGCCATACTTTAGAGAATTAAAAGTTGATGATGACCGAGAATACGTGGAAACCAAGTAGGGTATACCGATATTGGTGATGCTCTCCGGATCCTTTCTTCTCACTTACCTCCATTTCTCTCTGAGCTTCGCCATCCTGTTACGATTTTCTCCCATCCATGGAACAATGGGATCGTCTGCTGTTCTCTTTTGTCTTCCCACTATTTTCCGTATAGTTCGGTAAATTTCTCCAAACTTCAAATGAGTTTCGCAACCCTGACAAACTTATTTCTGTCGCGATTACTCCAAATTCAGATCGTTGCGATCTTTACTGCGCACCTTAACATTTCATTTGGCTTTTCAAATTTCGGATAGTTTTCTTTTCGATGATTGTCGTGAAAATATTTGGTTTTAGCCAGTTTCCATGTTGCGACCATAGGCGTTGCTGAGATTTCATTTCATATGAAATTTTAAGAACAGTGGAATATGTTTTACAATAAACTCATCAGCCTTTTTTTTTTTTTTTGCTTCCATGTGGTTATTTTAATTCGATTTTGGGATCCTTTACAGATCAAGGAATACTTTGTGGACGGGTTGCAAGTCCCAGGTGATCTCTCTCTCTCTCTTTCTCTCTCTCTCTCTCTCGCTTGCTCGCTCGCTCGCTCTCGTTTTTCTTCTTTGGTTCTTTATGCAGTGGCCAATTTCCATTCAATGGTTTCGCTGCTTCCACAACTTTAACTTGTGATGTGGCTTTACCTCACTGGGTCTTGCATACTTTTTGTTCCAATTGTTTTTCATTATTTGGTGTAGTCAGCTCTTTGTATGCAATTGTGCCGTATTTAGTTTTTCATTATTCCTTTTGCGCTTGTTTTTATGCCTAACCACACCCCCTCCCCATATTCTTTTACATGTTGCTCAAAACTAACATGTCCTTAAGTGAATCATGCATGTCTATACCTTGTGACTTGTGCTTCTCATGGACATGGCAATGTCAGCAGTCAATACGCAAGGAACTGATAGTCTGCTAGTCTTTGTTTTAATGGATGATTAATTCATTGTTTCTGCCGGAAAACCAAAAGTTGCTTAGCTAATCTAGCAACGTGCACAGACAATATGGACAAAACCGTATATGTCGTTCCAATTAAGCTAGTTGAATGTTGATTGATTTACTGAAGATGTTTAATTTCAGATAATTGAGGTAGCATTAGCCCATGTATTCAACTATTCCACTTTATATTTCATGATTAGATTTTGAAATATTGGAAATGCTACGTTATTAACACTATTACCAAAAAAATCGTTATTGTCTATGGTTAGAGGATCCTGAACTTTTTTTCTCCTTTTTTTTTTTTTTTATGTGGCTTTTGGATTCACCTGCCTTAGCTGTATTTAAGTGAATACTTCTGGAGCTTGTGGTGGCTAATGGTCCTGAAAGGAGTTGTTGCTTGTAGTATAATTTGTACAAGTGTTGGTGTAGGATATAGTTGTTTGTTGTATTGAATCTTGAAGAGGTTCCAGTAATGACCCTTTTGATTCCTTCTATTCTTTAGGAGTAATTTATCACTGCCTATTTTTCTTTATTTCAAATTCTGCTTGTTAGCTTGATAAAATTGGGGTACGCATTGCAGTTACAAAATGGGTTGTTACTTGCATAGTTAAATCCATCTTGTCATCTACTCACCTTACATGTGATGGTCATATGGAGTTTAAGTTAAATCCTAGTAGCCACTAGGACATAAATTAATAGCGAAAAATCTAGAAATATCATTTAGATGGAATAATTTTTTTTTTTGCAAGAGCTTGGTGAATGATTTTTAGAAAAAAAAAATGTATAATGGTAATTCATTTATTAGAAATGCTAATTGATTACCATTTCATAGATGAAACATTAAATGCTTCTAGGACCAAGTGGATAGTGGTTTCAGGAAAAGGTTTTACCTTTTGTTGAAAATTTTGGAATTGGTATATCCAAAGGTTTAGATAAAATAGTAATGTTTATACAATTTTTGATAAGAGGCAGAAATAGGACATAGATACATGCAAGAAGAGAAAGGCTAGAAAGTACAAGAGAAAGGAGGGGAGCAAACCAAGTTTTATTTTTTACTTTTTTAATACAGAGAAATTTTCCTTCTATTTCAATGAAAATTCTCATTGAAGTTCCAAAAAAGTTTTTCATTTTGGAGGAGGTTGTAAACCATCTGAAAACTGAAATTTAAAACTTTGGTTTTGGGAGAATAAGTGCATGCTCAAGTCTTTGTTACTTCACCTCATCAATAATGGTTCTATGACGAATCATTTAAGAACCAAATAACATAAAAAAGTTAGTGGCTGGTTTAATATCAATCTTTCACCTAAAGGTCCATATATGTCATTATGAAATATGAAAAAAGACAACAGTTGCCCCAACAAAGTGGGGACAATTACAAGAAAGAGAAAAGAAATTGTTTTCTACCTTACACCATTATTGCATGCATTCATATCTTTCTCCATCCCTTCAAAATGATATGTTTACAAAATAAGTTTACTAAAAAATCACAGTGTGATCCAGTCTTTATAAATATATCTACAAGTAAGTTTGTAGCTATAAGAGGAAAAGTAACAATGCAAGCAGAAAATGATCTCAGATAAGCCACCTCTATATGTTTTTAGTAAATTTATGAAACACCAGAATAGGTGTAAAACAAATGGTGCTCATGTGTTAACACTTATCCGTATAATGTAGCATAGGAGAAGAAAATAAGACTCCAAGATCTCTAAAATGTCTGCTGTTTCTTGCACTCCAGTCCCTGGAAATAATTAACCTAGAAAACACACCAACCGGTAGTACCAAGATGGATATTGGGGCAATCTGCCCAATCTGTATAAGAATTGGTTATAAGCTGGAGTGGTGTGGTAAGTCATGCTATGATTACCATTAGGCGGCTTAGTAAGTCATCCTGAGGCTTAGGTGCTTTGTTTAGTTTGTTATGGAGGCCTAGGCTTGCTGGTAAAGTCTTTGTTGGTTATATTGGAGACCTTGGATCAAATCCTGCCTTCATTAGGGTTGGAGTGTATAGGGGATTAATGCAATGCTTGGTTGGGTAATTTCTGGTCTAGTCAAAGGCCTTAGTGTCTTTGGGGTAGTGGCATAGCTTGGTTTGGCTTTTGTTGAGCATATGTAAAATTTTAAAGGGGTCCTGTGCAAGGCCTAGGCCCTGTGTTGTTGAAATTCTTCAAATCAAGTATCTGATTTTACACACTTTACCCTTGGTATTGCTGATAATGTCTGCCTGGGTTGGCTACTTGGCTTAGTTATGTTTATGTACTAGAGAGTGACCCCCATATTAAGTACGGGGCCAATATTATGCCTTTATTTTGATTTATGTATTCTAATAAATTTTGTTTGATACCCAATTTTTATATTGTAGGTTTAGGTTACTATTTTATTTGATTTTTTATGCATAGATTTGTTATTTAATTTAAGAGATTAAATTAAGTTTTATTTCTAAATAATACCCTACTTTATGGGTCCTATATCATTTGATTAGGTTTTGGTTTGTTCCTTTACTTTTTAGTGGAGGTAACTACCACTAACTTTTTTGAGGGGAAGTAACTGCCATTTGAGTGGTAGAAACATGTTCGAGGAAGGAATAACCACTTTTGAGATGCTCTTTCCTAAGAAAATAAGATGACACTTTTTGAGGGAGAAGCTCTCTAGTCTGAGGGTTATAATGAAGCAGAAAAGGAATGAATAAGAGAGTTCTCTATTATCTTGTTTGATCAGGTTATTTGACAAAAAAGGTCATGGAGTTTGAATCCCTTGAAAAATGCAACTCAATTATATGGGGCATCTGAACTTTTTTTTTTTTGTTAAAAACTTGTATGGCCTATACCTTTTTAAAATCCATGTTTCAACTTAATAAAGTAGATTTCTTGACAATATTTCATTAAATAGAGCCAAGAAGTTTCTCTTGCAAATAGTAGGTGAACTATTTCATTTTCATAATCTCTACCATGAGCTAGGTACAAGAGAATGAGAAAACAATGTATACTAGCTTACAGAAACAGGTGTTAGAAAAAAACGTAGAGATTTAAATTGTATTTAATGCATCAAGAGTAATGGTGGGTTTTGATTAAAAATAAAATAAATGAAAGGTGGAGGAACTGTTTTGAAATGCTATTAATAGGGAACATTATGGGAGATTTAACTTAGGATAATGGCTCTATTGTGACAAAAAATCATGGATAATAAGTTGTTTGAAACTTTAAGAATTAAGACAAGTGCTTGAGTAAATTGTATGGTATGAAAAAAATGTAACAAAGAACAATTTGGTCTCTAAGCCAGAGAGATCAACATGGATGGTATTGTACTTGGGCAAGTAATAGATAAGTTTGATAAAGAACAATAGATCTTTACATGGTATTTGTTGATACAGACAATGTGGATCTTTAAAATCTCATCTTTTACCTATTATTGACCAAGGTCCAAGAACCTTAAAGACAAACTCATAATGGAATTCCATTAAACCCTTGCAAACACATGTTCCATAGGGTGAAGGGTGGCTATAGACTCCCACCTGAATTGCATAACATTGTATTTGCCACTAACCACCCTTCTCCTAGGAGTCCGTCTTCCCTATGAATTAAAATTGCTACTTCTCCAACAATGCTTTCTTCATCACTTTGACTCCTCCAAATTTAATTACCTTATCCCCTTGGATCTAAACAATTGATTCTACTTCACCTCATCTCATCTTTAAGCTAGCTTGGAAGGGTTTGTGCTCCATCCATGTTGCAACTTGAAAGAGTATATCTCCTTTGTTTGTTTAATCCTTCAAGCATTTTCAAATAATCTTAGTGTAGCCAGTAGACTCAATGCTTGATTTATTAAAGTTATGATGAAATAGATTATCTATGCTTGACTTAGTGGTCTTTATGCCCTATCCATGTCAAAAGAGTTAAAAGAGATCCAATGAGGCAACATTTGAGATTAGTTTTGGAGAAGTGATTTTTTTTTTAAAAGTCTGACAACAAAAAAGAGTTGCAGTAAGCAGTAAAAGGCAATAAATACCAAACAAGAATGCAGTAAAAGGCAATGGCAGAATACAATAAGGCTGGAAATCCAAAACCATGGGGATCTGGCTGCAGATATCAAACATGCAATTACACAACAGAATGAAGAAGTACAGACAACTACATCACCAGAGTAACCTCAATAGATTATGAGACATCATATCCCATCCCCCTAACAAGAGTATTAATGAGGAGCTTTCTGATGTAATGATCCATTTTAGTGGGATCCATACAACGCCTGATATAAGTATTCCTCTATGGATTACTAACAGTAATCCGTATTGTGTGTGTGTGTGTGTGTGGGCCAAACACATCCATCTGTATTGCAGGTTGAACTTGTGTTGAGGTAACCATTAATAATAAAATTGGCTGGGTTGGATCAAGGGCACCCATTGGGTTGAATACACGAGTTTATATGTTTCAGATTTTCAAAATCTGCACTGTGAGTTTTGGTTGTCTTACCATCATGCTGTTTGAAAATTGCACTGCAACTTGAGAAAGAGAGAATGTATTGTCAGTTTGGGCTTTGCTTTATCATTCCTTTTCCTTTTTTGTTTTTTTCTTGTTCTTGATACATATGGAGTGTGAAGATGTATTGTAACATGAGATCTTACCTCCCAAAACTACAGTACTGTTCTTAATTCTCTTTCTCCTTGGGCCCAGTCATGGATGGTCAAGATCTATTATCTAAGATTTGTACAAAAATTCTGTAGTTCCATTATTAGCTTGAATTTTTTCTGGTTCCCTGCTCTTGATAAGAGAATTACTTTGTGCTTTTGTTAAGTGATATCAAATACTATTTGATTAATTATATAGATCTAGCCAAGTGTATGAATGGCGCAAGTCTACATGAAGAGGCAAGTGGGAATGAGCGGCCAATATACAAATTACTAACACTTGTGGACCCATAATACATGGTCTTGTCACTCTAATAACGGTTGAGCTTTGGGGTGATCATTGGCTGGGTTGGGCTTAGCATCTATGATAAGAGAGCTATAGGCTGAGCTTGGAGCAGGCTTGGCTTGGACCCCAGGGCTGGACTTTTGGGCCTACATTTCTAGATATAAAACAGTATATATATATATATATATATATATATATATATATAATATAACATATAATATATGTATAGAATTTGTGTTATATTTCATATAATATAAAACATTTTATATAATTTATATTATGTGTCCGGAAAATTTCCGGGCCTGGCTTGGCTGGGCTAGAAATGATAACTTCTAGTGGCTAGGTAGGGAAATTAGGAGAGGGTTAGGTTGGGTGAGACCATATATGTATCTTCCTAGATGGGTGACTAATGGGGTGTGGGTGGTTAGTGAATGGGTTGCTCTTCAACCCATATCCAAGTATCCAACCCAGTCCAACCCACCCAATAGCCACCCCTAGTGCATGTATATGTAGGTGAGGAAAACCTAATATATTTGATGGTTACTCCTTGTGTGTGTGTGTGTGTGTGTGTGTGCATGTGCATGTGCATGTGTATGTGTGTATACATGGTTATGGCAAACTACTCTATTTGCACTCTTTTCCTTTTGATTGGTATCCAGTTACCTTTTTTTTTTTTTTTTTTGCTGACATAAACTTACAGACTACTTTATTTGCATTGATGTAGTCATGATTTGATTCTTGGCTCTTTAGGTCTCCAAATTACACATAGCATAAATAAACAAACCCTAGATAAATAGTATGTTATGTTCACATCTTACATGGATTATTTTCTGAATTCTGCATTTGGTTATGTCCCACTGACTCACTTGTAAAAGAATTACAAAATGTTTGCTTTGTTCTTGCACATGTACATTTTGTATTTAAGGACTGTAAATAAGTAAAATGGTTTAAACTTTAAGAGATTTCGAACTCAATAAGGTGCTTGTGGTGTCACTTTTGGATGTCCTTAAGGACATTTTTTTTTTGCCTCTAATGGTCAAGGTGGTTGTGGGTAGATTCTTAATTATAATGCCACCTATTCTTGTTCCTTCAAGTCCTTGGTATCATTAGGAATACTCTTTTTAAGGTTTGCTATGAGGTTCTATTGGAAGAATGTTGTACCCCATAAGATTATAGCTTTCTGTTGGGAGGTTTCTTACAAGAAGGGCAACACTGAAGATATGCTTAGAGAGAGGAAAGACCGAAGATTTCACTGCATGTGTGTATTCTGTGCTTGTAAAATGGAGAATTGGCTGCTAATGACCTAATCATATTATGGTTGCTTATTGGATCTTGACTATGAAGCTTTGGAGTATGTTGTTAGAGTGGCAGGTCATGTCAAGATCTTGGTTCTTGTAGTTGTGGTTGTGCAGGATTTATCTCCATAATTGACTATTATACAACTTTGAAGGTTGCTTTTTTGGAACCTAGGATCCATTAAGTTCAATATTTCTTGGATGGGCGATAAAGACATTCTGGTCAGATCTTATTATGATTGACTAAATTATTTATTTATTTAATAAAATAATCACCAGAGTAGTGAAAGAACACCATGGTTCCTTTAAGAAAAAGGTGATATACAAAGTTTCAGTAATTATCATGGGGTTAAACTTATTAGACATACTATGAAATTGGGGATTGAGTTGTGACAGCATGAAGCAAATATATTAAAAAACTAGTTTGATTATATGTTACAGAGATCAACCATGTAAGTTATCATTTTGTTGAGGCAATTGATAGGAAAATTTTGGGAGAAAAGAGAGATCTCCATATGGTATTCACTGATCTGGAGAATGAATATGATAGAGTATGTAGAAAGATAATATGGTTGGCTTTGAAAATTAAAGGAGTTCCCCCATAAAAGAGTATCTTATTTCTTGTATATATTTCATTCTTTAGGAGCAGATTTGCTGATGACATGGTATTACTGATAGATGCTCTAGAAACATGAGATTTTAAGACAGTGGGCTGAAACAGAATTAATGCAATGTAAATTTAATAATAATAGAAGTACAAAACAGGGTTTGGGTCTGAAAATGCATCCCTTTTGTGCAAAATACAGTTAAATCTTGAGATGGCAGGCATGTGAACACAAGTTTGAGTTTGAGAGTAGCAATTTTGTGCAAAAAAGGAAAGTCAAAGGTCAGTTCTGTATCCTGCCCACCCCTGCCAAGACCCTAGATATCTGGGGTCAACTTGGGTAATAGCATCTTTAGAAGTTAGAGTGAGGGTATAATTAGAGTAGGAGGCCAAACCTCTAAGTCACCTGTTTCTTACCTTGGCTAGGATTTTGCTTGTATAATCAGTGTGGGATGGGTAAAATGGAGGGGTATAGTATGGTTTTTATTTGAGGGCCCATAAATTAACAATGAATACAATATTGAACAGAGTAGAATGGTGGAGCAGGCTGGGAATAGAACTGGAAAAGGGAAGGTTCATGGGTTAGAGTTTCAATCGCTGTCAAACTGGAGGTCAAATTGTGATGACATAACATATACATATATATATGCAGGTCACATAAATATTATATATAATATATTTTACAAATGATTTCACACTTGAATGTGGTGGATAAGTGGCTAGTTTCTTAATTTTTAAAGCAATACATGCATTAAAGAGGCGTAAATAAACACAAATGAAGAAATTGATTAGTGGTAAATACACATAAATAAAAGGTCATGGGTTCAAATCTTGCCATTAGCATTTTGAAATTTCCATTCGTTTAGTTACCCGGGAAGTTTTACGAAACCAGGATCGGTTCACTGATTCTCCAGTTAAACAACATGGTCAGATGGACTTGACTAGTTTTTAGGGTATCACTGAACTGGTTCGGGCCCGGTCACGGTTTAACCAGTTCAATTGGCCTGTCTAGTCCATTTTTCTAGACATTGATTGGGACAATGTTTAATTGACTTGAGCTTGGTTAAGTATTCTTTTTGAAAGCTGATATGCTGTAGCCGAAGTAGCAGAAGAGAGAAGAAGAGCAAGAGATGCTGAGAATGTCGAACTAAACTACCCAGTCGACGGTACTGTTATTTATAGTACATTACAGTACAATGTTACAGAAAATGTCTGGAATGCCCCTGATTAGTGATGGGACACCCAGACTACTCAAAACAACAAATAAACTTAGGCCCACTAACACAGGCCCAGTACATAACAACTAAAACACAAATACAGACTAATAAGGACACTTAGCAGCTGAACCATCAATACATAAAACCCTTCAACCTAACACCCCCCCTCAAGCTAAGCATGGATGTCCATCATGTTTAGCTTGCCAAGAAGGTCCTTGAATTTTGCTGCAGCTAGCCCTTTGGTCAGTACATCTGCAATTTGCATCTCAGATGGAGTATAAGGAATGCAGAGTTCTCCCGAGACTATTCTCTCCCTAACAAAATGTCGATCAATCTCAATATGTTTTTTCTCGTCATGCTGCACAGGGTTATTTGCAATGTTGATGGCCGCCTTGTTGTCACAATATAGTCTGAGAGGGCCCTCAGCTTTAATGCCAAGCTCATTTAGAAGAGTCCTAAGCCATAAGAGTTCAGCAACCCCGTGAGCCATAGCTCGATATTCAGCTTCCGCACTTGATCTAGCAACAACATTCTGCTTCTTACTCTGCCATGTAACCAGGTTCCCTCCCACAAATGTACAATATCCTGAGGTTGATTTTCTGTCCCCAACAGAACCAGCCCAATCTGCATCAGTATAGGCTTCAATATCAATTTTATTGTTTTTCTTGAATAGAATTCCCTTTCCTGGGCAAGTCTTCATGAATTGATTGACAACATGCACAGCATAAGCAATATCTGGTCGAGTGAGAGATAAATATATCAGCTTCCCTACCAACTTTTGGTATCTCTCTCTGTCACAGTAGTCCTCCCCCACTGATTCCTGTAGGCCATGATTCTATTCTATCGGAGTATCTGCTGGTCTACACCCTATCATGCTTGTCTCCTCAAGGAGGTCAAGAACATACTTCCGCTGACATATGTAGATCCCCTCTCTTGACCTGGCAACTTCAATCCCAAGAAAATATCTTAAATGGCCCAAGTCTTTGATCTCAAATTCAGAAGCTAAAAACTCCTTCAGTCTTTTGATCTCATCCAAGTCATTCCCGGTAATCACCATATCATCCACATAAACAATGAGTGTTGTAAGGTTGCTACCCTGTCTCCTTATGAATAGGGTATGGTCTGCATACTCTGAGTGTACCCTACTTTCTTCATGGCCCCACAAAACCTCTCAAACCATGCACGAGGAGACTGTTTCAAGCCATATAATGTTTTCCTCAGTTTGCACACCTTTCCATCGAAGTCATAGCCTGGTGGAGGTTCCATAAATACTTCTTCATGAAGGTCACCATTTAGGAAGGCATTCTTCACATCCAGCTATCACATGAAAAATTTGTTGCCAATGACAATAGAACCCGAATTGTGTTGAGCTTTGCTACTAGGGCAAAGGTTTCTTTGTCTGAGTAAACCCCTTTGCCACAAGCCTGGCCTTGTACCTTTCAATGGACCTGTCCTCCCTATGCTTTACAGTAAACGCCCATTTCTACCCAATAGTGCTCTTCCCCTCTGGCAGATCCACTAATTCCCAAGTTCTTGCTTTCATTAGGGCTTTCATTTCTTCATTCATAGCTTCTTTCCACCTTGGATCAGACACAACCTCTAAGTACCTAGAAGGAACATGTACAAAGGAAAGAATAGACACAAAAGAGTGATAGGCTGGAGATAAATGTGAGTAAGAAACAAAATCAACAATGGGATGCAGAGTGGTACAAGAACGGATAGGCTTACAGAGAGCAATAGGAAGATCCAAATCAGAAGTATGAGTGTTGGAATTACCTTGGATTGTAGAGACAGATTGATCCGGATTCAACTGGTTTCCGTCATGAGTTTGAGGGCTCTTTTTCCTTCTGTTGTAGGTGAGTCGTATCTCTTTCTGTTGCCTATTGGAGCCTTCAGGGACATCTGCTTTTTCAGGAGAAGTAACCGGCATAGTGGGAGCCTCAGCCTCACTAGGTTGACCCGGTATGTCATAACTAGGAGCAGATAGGGGAACAAAAAAGGAGGGAGAATGAGAATCCTCTTCCATCCCACTAGTCTCCCCCTGAAGAGGATCCTGAGAAGACTGAAAGTAGGGTTGAGACTCAAAGAAGACCACATCTCTGGTGACATACTTTCTCTTGGATACAGGATCATAACACTTGTAGCCCTTTTGTGTAGGAGAATACCCCAAAAATATTCCTTTTGTAGCCCGAGGATCCAGCTTGGTCTTCTTTGGATCCTTCACATGTATGAAACATATATAGCCAAAGACCCGTGGAGGAAGAGGGAAGTCTGGAAGAGTAGGACACAGAATAGAGAAAGGGGTTTTCATACCCAACACCTTAGATGGCATCCGATTTATCAGATATGATGCAGTAAGAACAGCTTGAGACCGGTATTTCTTGGGAACCTTGTGCTGGAATAGTAGGGCTTGAGTTGTCTCCAATAGATGCCTATTCTTGCGCTCAACAACCCCATTTTGCTGAGGGGCATTAGCACAGAATGATTGATGTAACATGCTAGCATCTTCCATGAATGAGTTCAAGGATTTCTCAAGATACTTAGCAGCATTATCTGACCGGAATTGCTTAATCTTCTTATCAAATTATGTCTCAATCATTTTGCAAAATGCCATAGTTATCCGTGACACTTCATCTCGTCCTTTTAACAGGTAGATTCATGCGCATCGAGAGTAGTTGTCAATAAAACTGATAAAGTAACGAAAGCCATCAATAGAAACAATAGGTGAAGGGCCCCAAACATCAGAATGAACCAAATCAAAAGGAGCTTGAATTTCATTACTGAAAATTGGATAAACATTTCTACATTGTTTTGACATCTGACATACTTCACAAACTAAACTCTGACTTGAAATTCCCTTAAACAATTCTGGAAACAACATTTCTAATGAACAGAAAGGCAAATGACCTAGCCTAGCATGCCACAGATGCAACCTAGCTATTGACTCCACACTCTTCGGACTACAAGCAACAGATGCTTGTAAGGCTGAACGGATGTCCGCATCAAAATAGTTCAAATTTTTGAGGTGAGACACAATCGTTATCCTCGTCAATTTGTCCTGAAAGACACAATGAGTAGGAAAAAAAGGTTATACTACAGTTCAATTTTTTGGTAAGTTTTGAAACAGACAAAATATTTGAGGTGAGACTGGGAACATGTAGGACTGATTTAAGAGAGAGGTCATTGCTTAGGCCAACCACCCCTTTTCCAGAGATGGTGGAGAAAGACCCATCAGCAACTCTCATCTTATCCTGACCAGACAACAGTTGATATGAAGAGAATAAGGAGGACATATGTGGCATGTGGTCAGTTGCACTAGAATTAATAACCCAAGAAGTAGAGTCAATAGAACTAGTTGCACTAAAGGCAGGGACTGTACCTGATCTGGGAAGGGAGGAAGAAGCAAAAGAATTACTCCTTAGTCGGGCCTCTACCTCACTAGCAGTGAAGCCCAAGGCACCAGCTCTAGAGGAATCAACAACCTGCTTCATAGGAGAAGAGGACACTGTTGGTATATTCTGTGAGTTGTCACCATTGTTTCTGGTGACAAGATTCCCACTTGCTGCATGGCCCTTCTGTTGTTTCTTGTTCTTTCTCAATGCAGCTGGCTTCAGGTGAGGATACAAGATCCAACACTTTTCTTTTACATGTCTCTCACCACCACAATGAGTACACTTGAGGTGCTTCTTGTCTGGATGTCTGTTTCCCTTAGTAGAAACTAGGGCTGAATGTTCTCCAAATTGTTCAGTTGGTTGAGTCTGAGAGTCAACTTGCATCTCATTTCTCCTGACTTCTTCATTCCTCACCAGATAATAAACATGGTGTAACTTGGGCAATTCATCTCTCCCCAGAATTTGAGACCTTATACCCTCATACATTGGGTCCAGACCAGCCAAGAACTTGATGGCTCTGCTCTCTTCAATTTGCTTATCATGTCTCTCCTTGTCCCTGACATTTTCCCAATCCAATATCAAGTGATGGTCAAGTTCTTCCCAAAGACCTTCCAGAGTTGCAAAGTATGTTGCAACTATCATATCACCTTGCCTTAAGGCAGCAATGTCTTGATTCAATCTATAGATTCTAGCATTGTTTTTCTTCTGTCCATAGGTCTTAGACACCTTTTCCCAAATCTTGGCTGCTGTAGGAAAGTGACGAACAGTCCTGGCAACCCGAGGAGTCATAGAGGCAAGCAACCAAGACATAACTGTGGCATTCTCCTTGCGCCACACAGCATACTCTGCACTGCCAATGTCAGGTTCCTTCTTGCTCCCATCTAGGTAGCCTGTGAGATGACGAGAAGTAATAAAAAGCATTGCGGAGACGGACCACTCCCTGAAGTTATATTCATCCAGCAGCACACTTATAATCTGCAAGCTGTGTAGATTAGGGTTTTCTAGATTTGAAGACCTTGCAGCTGGTCTGTTATCCCTAGAAGAAACCTCTCCGGATATTGAAGACATCTTGACTGCAGCCTCTGTGTTGATGGCACTGATTAAGACTAGCCGAAGCAGTTTTGAAGCAGGTTTTGACTAGCCGAAGTGATCACAGCAGGTTCTGAAGCAGTTCTGAAGTAGGTCCTGACTAGCTGAAGTGATCACAGCAGGTTCTGACAGCTCGCAACACAGTTTCAGACTTGCCAAGACTGTCACAGTTCTGAAGCAGTTCAGTTACAGCAGCAAATGAGGTGTTCTGGGCTGGTAACCGACCTGAAACTGAGGGCTTTCCACTACTGTGCTATGCAAACTCCACTTGAGCTTCGAGTACTGCAACTGTAAAGAAGTTCCCTTCCTTACGGCCAATACTGGGACTGCTGAAATCAGTCCTCAACTAGGTCTGTCCTATACAGACCTCTCTTGGCAGCCGAATAGCTGCTAACTACTAGAAACAGTCTAGTAGGACATCAGCTTCTGGGTCTTACTTCCCTTCCGCCCTACTACCAAGGGAAACCCTATGTTCGAATCTTGTGTTGTTCTCCTGCAACCCTAGGGTTTCACATCAGCAACCCAGATAAAAAAAAAGAAGAAAGACAGCAAGAGAGAGGAGATGGCGTCGGCTGTAACCAGGAAGGTGCTCAATGCTCTGATACCATGAAAGCTGAAATGCTGTAGCCAAAGTAGCAGAAGAGAGAAGAAGAGCAAGAGATGCTGAGAATGTCGAACTATACCCAGTCGACAGTTCTGTTATTTATAGTACATTACAGTACAATGTTACAGGAAATGTCTGGAATGCCCCTGATTAGTGATGGGACACCCATACTACTTAAAACAGTAAATAAACTTAGGCCCAGTACATAAAAACTAAAAACACAAATACAGACTAATAAGGACACTTAGCAGCTGAACCATCAATACATAAAACCCTTCAACCTAACACTTTTTATCTTAAAGTTTTCTAACTTAGGGTCTGCATATGCATTACTCGTCTCTCTTTGTTCTTTGGTTCTGGTTCTTTGGCAAGATTAAATGTGGACCATAATGGCCAACTTTGACTCATACTTACCAAATATTGTGTTATTTTGTGAAATGTCACTTTTTTTTTTTTTTACTTGTGATGATTGATGTGCAAATATATGGTCCTGAATGACCATTGTGGGAAAATCTATTTTTACAGATAACTTAAATGTATTATTATCCCATTGCACAGGGCACTGGGAATAGGAAGGAATACATAATGCGGTTGTTTAGGCCCATGACATGCATGATGTATACAAAAATTGAAGTGGTTATGTACTCTAATACATGCATGTTGCCGATCCCATATAGTTGGGAAAAAGGTTTGGATGATGATGATATTTTTATGATCTAATGATTTTTTAGGAAGATCCAACATATACCGTCATTGCCAGGAAAACTAACATTTCAAGTGGTTACCTTGTTGCTGTTTCTTCAGGATATCCTTCAACTGAGGACCTTGGTACTTATTAACTTACCCTTAATTGATTCTTTGAGGTGATATTATCCTCATCTCATATCGTAACTGGATTCATGAACTGATGATTAATGGGGTGCATTGGAGAATGACAATGCGATACATAGAAAAGCATATTGTTCACTTAGATATTCTGCAGCTTGTACAAAGTACTAAGCTTTGAAAGTGCCTAGTGTTTCACTCAATTGACAAATCAAGAAATGCCATAAGCACGAGGCTTTTTATTTTTCAGAATTTACAAAACTATCATTTGGCAGGAGGTATTGTTTTGAGCCTTCAAATGAGATAGAAGTTTGCATGCTGTAGTGGTGACATGATGTTGGCTTATGCTGGTGATACTGAATAGTAATTTTATGCTTTTAGACTGGCAGTTAAGAGCTGGGACCAAGTTTGTTCACCCTTAGGTTGGATTGTGTAGTAGGGTTTTATTTCTCCTACAAATATGGTTTAAAGTATCGTACACCCGATATGCACAAACAGGTGTATTGGGTCTTTTCGCTACTTTATAACTTCGTTATTTTAAGTTTTTTCCAAAATTGCTTCAAGGGGGTCAGTTTTAAGCATGCCTACCCCCTTAAAATAGTCAAAGTCCGAAACACCCCTTATTTGGGGTTTTGGGCAGCTCCCGGTACAATACGATACACCCGATATGGGTGTGTCGTATCAAAATTTGTACCCTTGCCTACAAATGATTTTTATTAGAAAATTGCAATATTATTTTCAACTTAGCGAGTGGAGATTTATCTTTAGTCTTTGTGCTCTTCTGAGAATTTTTAGCATCTTCTGAAAGATCCTATGCAAAATTCTTTTCTTTGACTAACTTTTGTTTTGGTTAGCATTTTGCCTAAAAGATTCTTAAATTATTGGTGATTGGAATATCTATTCCTTTCTTCCTCCAATTTTCTTAATGCATGGGGATTTGTTTACTCCTGTATCTCCAGTAATATAGTGTTGAAAATCATCCTTGACATAATGTAATTGATATTTTTTTGGTGTCAAAGTTGTTTTAAGGGATAGGCTTGGATGTGTTTTTGTGTTTATCTTTGTTCTAATGGTTGTAGCTGCTTGATTGCATTGTCAAACAACCAAAAAATGCATATCAATGGTTATGAAATTGTAGAGAAGATGGGCCAAATGGCCCATAGACTGTCATTTCATGTTATGTTTTGCCCTCTGTTGTGGGCCTTATTCTGGGTCCATACTTTGTAATATTCTGTTTTTTGTATTTTCCTGCCCACTCAAGGGCCTCTCTGTAATTTTTCAAAGATTAACTTATTAATAAGATGTTTAGAGTGTTAGAGAGGGGTTATGTTCGAACCTCTTACTCTCTAACACTCATTGCCGCCAGCTCTCTCTTCTCTTCCTCTCTTGTTTGTTTATTTTCTGGTTTGCATCTAATCTCAAACAGTTCCATACATCAAGTGGACTGTTTTTCAACTGAAATATCAGAGCGAGCCATTGCTTGGCGTGTCCCTCATGTGGTTCTAGTTCAGCCAACTGCATGAGGAGGTTCTAGGGCTGAAAGTTTACAGTCATCCGCCTGGTTCTTGAAGGTCATTGGAGGGTGCCCAAGTTTCTATACACTTAGAGAAGGGTTCGGTGACTAGGAAGAATCAGAGAGCAAGTTGTTTGGCCTGATTTGAAATCAGAGAAAAAGAATTTCGAAGTTATCTCAGAGAACAAGTGTTCGACCTGGTTTATAGTTCAAACCAGAGACTCTCTTACTGTAAGTTTTTTTTCTCAGTCCTTTACTGGGTTATTTTTTGTTGTTTGGGAGGACTGTTAAAGTATTCAAAGCTCACCTCCATTTGGCCCACTATTGCTGGACTGATTCTACTCAGAAATTTCTGGGTTGTTTTGGAAGTACTATTCGGCTGATTATTGGACTGCCAAGCTGCTGAAACTGATCTAAACTAAGTGGTACTAGTCTCATCTTCATCCTAGCCTCTTCTTGGACCTATACTGAACACTTTGAAGTGGTTTCTTCTAGTTAACAGTAGGCTGTTGACTACTGCACATTGAGTGTTCGACAAAAGGTCTCTTAAGGACTATGGCCTTTTTTTCTTCTCTTTGGGATCGGCTGTTGGGAACCTGAAATACCTTGTGATTGGAGGTTTGCTGGGTGTCCTTTGAAAGCTGAAACAGTATAAAAAGAACTACCACTGAACTGGACTGTCACAGTTATCAAGATTGAACTGATTCTGTGAGCTAGTTGTTGTTGCCTATTCAGCTCAAACTAAACTCATCAAGACCCCCAGTACTTTGGGAAACCTATTAAAAATCCTAATCGGAGCCTTTACATGATGGATTTCTCAAGCCTTGAAAACAAGAATGTTGTTGAATATGGACAGATTTTGGGAACTCCAATCGATTCTATGCTGGTTGTAACTACAGTTAAGCTTGATGGGACCAACTACTGGGCTTGGTCACAATTAGTGAAAATCCATATTTGTAGCAAAGGAAAATGGGGTTTTATTTCTGGGAGCAAGAAAGCTCCTCCAGAGGATGATCCATCTTATGAGAGATGGGTGCAAGAAAACTACGCAGTGATTGGGTGGCTTGTGAACTCAATGCAGCCACAGATTAGTCAGCATTATCTGTGGATGACCTCGGCTAAAGAAATATGGGATAGTGTTGCAGAAACTTACTCCCAGAAGTTGAATGTTGCCAGAGCCTACAAACTGAGAAGTGATGTGAAGAATCTAAGACAGGGGGAGAAGTCACTTGCAGCATACTTCTCAGCCCTAAAATCTCTATGGCAAGAGATTGATTTGATAGAGGCTGTGACATGGGATACCCCTAAGGATGCTGAAACATACAGGAAATTAGTTGAAAGGAATAGGGTCTTTGAGTTCTTGATAGGGTTGAATTCTGAATATGACATTACAAAGCAAAACATCTTGTCCAAGGAAGATGTTTCATTGTCTCAAGCATATGCTTTGGTCAGTAGTGAAGAAAGTAGGAGGCAAGTGCAGGTTCAAGGAGTCAGTACAAATGATCATTTTGAAAATATGGGAATTAAACCCAAAGGGGTTACAGGAGCTCCCAGTGGCATAGGAAAGAATGAGGTGGTGTGTGAATATTGCAAGAAGCCGAAACACACCAAGGACAAATGCTGGAAATTGCATCCCAGTCTTGTCCCTATCCGATTCCAGAAGAAGAATGATAGTGAAAAGACAGGAAGTGCACATGCAGCCACAAGTACAGATACAGAGGTTGAGTCTGCCAGTGCACAATTGGCAGCCATGAAAG
Organism: Nelumbo lutea; assembly: GCF_056320005.1. Taxonomy (NCBI): domain Eukaryota; kingdom Viridiplantae; phylum Streptophyta; class Magnoliopsida; order Proteales; family Nelumbonaceae; genus Nelumbo; species Nelumbo lutea. Next base: position 19,269,515 of record NC_142688.1, read on the forward strand.
CTGAATATGAGAAGTTTGGAAACATGATCAGCTAGCTTGAAGGTGTAACTTCATCATCCAACCCTTTTGGAAGTCCAACCACCACCGCATTTGCTCGCTCAGTTATAAGGGCTTCTGCTAACCATGCATCCACCTCAGGTAATCCCAAGACCCCTTGGATCATTGACTCAGGTGCTTCTGATCACATGACCAACCTTTCCACTTTGTTTGTGTCATATGATTTGCTTCCTGGTCGTGACAAAATCACCTTAGCTGATGGTTCTCTTGCTCCTATTTCTGGCAAGGGAACTGTCAAGCCTACTGACTCTTTACTCTTATCTTTCACTCTTCATGTACCTAAGTTAAATACCAACTTGTTATCTGTAAGTAGCTTAACCAAGTCATTGAATTGTTGTGTAACCTTTTTCCCTTCTCACTGTGTGTTTCAGGACTTGAAGTCTCGGAAGGTGATTGGGAGTGGCCATGAAGCGAATGGAATATACTTGCTCGACACCCCTGGCCAATGCTTTGATCATCCCAAGAATGTTGCTTTTGGTTTTTACTTCTTCAGAGTCAGTCAGTCAAATTATGTTGAGTCATTGTCGGTTGGGTCATTTACCTTTTTCTGCTTTAAGTCATTTGCTTCCCAAACTATTTAAGGGAGTCAGTATGTCCAGTCTCAATTGTGAGTCATGTCAGTTGTCAAAGCATTGTAGAAAAAATTACCCTGTGAGCAATAAAAGATCTTCTTTTCTTTTTCATATTGTACACTCTGATGTGTGGGGGCCTTACCACTTATCCTCTATGGGGGGTTACAGATATTTTATCCTGTTTATTGATGATTTTTCTAGATTCACTTGGATATACTTAATGAAATCCTGAGATGAAGCCCCGAGACTTGTGAGGCAATTTCATGAGTTTGTTTTAACTCAATTTGATACCAGAATTAAGGTTTTCAGATCTGACAATGCAAAAGAGTATTTTGAGAAGAGTTTATCCTTGTATTTCTCTGACATGGGGGTTATTCACCAAAGCTCCTGTGTTAGAACCCTTGAACAAAATGGAGTTGCTGAGAGGAAAAATAGACATATTGTTGAAGTTGCAAGGAGCCTTTTATTTGCCTCACATGTTCCCACAAGATTTTGGGGTGATGCTGTACTTATTGCTACCTACCTCATAAACCGTATGCCATCCAGGGTTTTAGGGTTTAAATCCCCTTTCAGTCTTCTTCATCCAGGCAAGAATCTCTTTCCAATTCCTCTTCATGTGTTTGGTTGTACCTGTTATGTTCACATTCCAAGCGTGCAGAGACATAAGTTTGAACTAAAAGCCCACAAATGCATTTTCTTTGGTTACTCCCCCACACAAAAGGGTTATTGTTGTTTTGATCCAAAGACTGGCACCTGACATGTCTCTATGGATGTTACCTTTGATGAACTTTCTCTCCTTTTTATGGTTCCTCTCAGGAAGGACATTGTCAACAGGGGGTGAGTCTTTCACAAGTTTTTGCTCTTCCCCTTCCTATCCCAGTTGAGTCTCTTGACAAACTTGTATCCTCACCAAATGAATCAAAGGAGGATCAACCACTTCATTCCTCTTGTCCTAGTGCTCCTATTTTTTTACCTCCTCGTCCTACCCATAATCCCAAAGTGTATCAAAGGCAGAGATCCAGGAATGAGCAAGTGGTTTCCCTTACAATAGATGAGGCTCATACACTCCCAATCACAGATGAGATAACATGTACTGTTTCAACTCCCTTGGAATCATCCTTCCCAGATCTTGATGTCCCCATTGCTGTTAGGAAAGGAAAGTGGAAGTGTACTGCACACTGTATTTCCAAACACCTTTCTTATGACCTATTTTCCCCCTCATACTATGCATACCTCTCTTCATTTGCTTCTAACCCCATTCCTAGGTCTGTATCAGAAGCTCTTGGGATTCCAAAATGGAGAGATGCCATGTAGACTGAAATTGATGCTCTACATGAAAATGGTACTTGGGAGGTGGTGGATTTGCCTGAAGGGAAGGATCCAGTCGGGTGCAAGTGGGTTTTTACCATTAAATACGGGGTTGATGGGACTATTGAGAGGTACAAGGCCAGACTTGTTGCAAAAGGCTACACATAGACATATGGGATTGATTATCTAGAGACTTTTGCCCCTGTTGCTAAGATGACATCTGTGTGGGTTCTTTTATCTCTAGCAGCTCACTTTGATTGGCCTCTCTATCAGTTAGATGTAAAGAATGCATTTCTGAATGGTGACTTACATGAGGAGGTCTACATGTGTCTTCCTCCAGGAATGTATGGGAAAGATATGCAAGGAAAGGTATGTAAACTGAAGAAATCTCTTTATGGCCTCAAACAGTCTTCTAGAGCCTGGTTTGAGAGATTTAGAACTGCACTTGTTAAATTTGGCTATGTTCAGGCACAGTCAGATCATACTCTCTTTGTGAAGAAAAGTGGATCTCTAGCAGTGTATCTCATTGTGTATGTTGATGACATTATAGTGACTGGTGATGATGCCTCAGGCATTCTGGCCCTTAAGTCTTTCCTCCGTACAGAATTTGAGATCAAGGATCTGGGGGAGTTGAGATACTTCCTTGGCATAGAAGTTGCCAGATCCAAAGACGGGATTCTTATTTCCCAGAGGAAATATGTCATTGATTTGTTGTCTGAAACTGGAAAAATGGGTGCAAGACCAGCTGCAACTCCTATTGATATGAGTCACAAACTTTCAGCTTCGGATGGAACTTTGTTGGAAGACAAAGGGGTCTTTCAGAGACTTCTTGGGAAGCTTTTGTACCTGTGCATGACTAGGCCAGATATTGCGTATGCTGTCAGCTGCATTAGCCAGTTCATGCATGCTCCTAGAGATACCCATATGGCAGCAGCAGAACGGATTTTGTGCTATCTGAAAGGCTCTCCAGGAAAAGGAATTCTATTTGCCAAGCATGGTCATCTGAAACTTGAAGCCTATACTGATGCTGATTGGGCTAGAAATATTGATGATAGAAGATCTACTTCAGGGTATTGCAGTCTGATGGCTGGTAATGTTGTCTCTTGAAGGAGTAAGAAACAATTAGTTGTGGTCCGATCCTCCGCAGAAGCAGAATATAGAGCTATGGCACATGGAGTCTCGGAATTGTTGTGGCTGAGGTCCTTAATGGAAGAACTTGGGATTGATCATGACAAACCCATGATGTTGTATTGTGATAATCAGGCTGCCATCAACATTGCTCACAACCCAGTACAACATGATAGAACCAAACATATTGAGGTTGATAGACACTTTATTCGAGAAAGAGTCTCCTCCGGTGAAGTGTCTTCCATTCATTACTTCTGAAGGACAATTGGCAAATTTCCTCACCAAGGGCATTTCCAAGGCAAGGCTTCAACATGACACTGGCAAGCTGGGCATGATTAACATCTATGCTCAGCTTGAGGGGGAGTGTAGAGAAGATGGGCCGAATGGCCCATAGGCTGTCATTTCATGTTATGTTTTGTTTCTCTCTGTTGTGGGCCTTATTCTGGGCCCGTACTCTGTAATGTTATGTTTTTTGTATTTTCCTGCCCACTCAAGGGCCTCTCTGTAATTTGTCAAAGATTAACTTATTAATAAGATGTTTAGAGTGTTAGAGAGGGGTTATGTTCGAACCTCTTACTCTCTAACACTCATTACCGTCAGCTCTCTCTTCTCTTCCTCTCTTGTTTGTTTATTTTCTGGTTTGCATCTAATCTCAAACAGTTCCATACATCAAGTGGACTGTTTTTCAACTGAAATCAAGTGGTATAAAAGTTGTTTTGTGGTATGTGTATCACATGATATTTTGGGAAGAGTACTTAAAAATGCTTTAGTTTTAGCATAGCAGCAAAACATTTCTCTGCCCTAATTTTGGTCCTGAATCACAGAACGTCTGGCTTCATCATTGCACACCAGCTTTCTATATCTTCTGTTTTCATTTTCTGAAAAAAAAAGGCTACCTAGGTGCTGTTAAAAACTTTATCCTTTTCACTTTCTAATAACAAATTTTTGGTGCTATTCACCAGCTATTCTTGTTACTGGTGGTGGTTGACCTGTGATGTCTGAAGATGGAGTTCTCTGTTATATTTTTCCACAGGTTATTGTGTCATTGCTGCTAATAGACTGATATGCAGAACTTACAGGAACTTGTGTAAATTTGGAACTGCCAAGGCTATATGTAACTAATGCACATAGCCTCTATCCATGCTCCGAGCACAACCTAGCAGGAAAGTTGGACTTCAATATGCAATTAATAATGACTGTTGATCCATTGAATAATTCAACCCTTTCTGGTGTTGTGGCTTGCTTATAGGCCAAGTGCGTTAGTTATACTTACAGAAAACCTTATGATGCCATTCCACATGTAAAATTATTGTAGATTATTTATGCCTAATACTTATTTTTCTGTCTTTAAATTTGCTTGACTAATTATCGTTCTTCAGATACATGTTGTACAGGATTTTCCCCACTACATCTTGATTATTGATTATAATATGTTGATGTTGCTGAAAATGAAAATTTTGGGACTATAGCTATAAACTATTACAAACAAGAGTTCTGGTGTCAACACTTTGGATGCCATGAATAATCGGGCCTTTTTTAAGTTGTGTTCACTCCATAGTAGATACCACTATAGCACCCTTTAAACTCATGTTGCTAATACAAGTCCACTTCAACTGCAGACAAACTTCGTATATCTCTATGAATTCTTGATAGTTGTCTACCTTTCCTGGTTTTGGTGGCAAGCACTATGTACCATTTGCCTTATGAACTCTTGGTGCTTCTAACCGAAGCCATTTTTATGTTATATGTAAGTGGCTAGGAAATGTTTGAATTATTTCATATGCATGATTTCTAATTTGGGGCAACCTGTGCCCTTGGTCAATAGTCTTGGTGTTTAAACGATTGCCAGATGTGAAACCATTTTATTCTTTAATCGGGATCTGCATTATACAACTTACAACACAAGGCATGGTCATCTTTTTACCTATGGAATCTATTAAAGTATTACATTCATAAGGTATACGAACTATATAAATTTTATCAAAAAAAGCACACAAGTGGCTTCTTTTTAAATAAAGTCTTCCATTCATTAACTATAGTTTTTGATACAACTTTTGTTTCATTTATTTATAACAGAAAGGCTGTGAAATGATGCTGTCTACATGATTGTTCACATCGAGACATTATGTTGAACATGAATGAATGAAGAACTAGGTAGGATATTAAGGTAGATATTATGTTTATAATTATTTTAATATGTTAGTTGAATTTATTTTAGGGTGTGCTTTATATCAGAATAACGTGCATTCTTATTTTTCTTATTAATAGACTGGAAACCTTGATGTGGGTTTTCACTCTTTTTGTAGGCAGTTTTTAATTGATGACATCTGAATATGTACTTTGGTATGGTGTTTTACACATTTTGTGGTGGATACTTCTCTGCTTGTTTTATCTCTGCTAGATTGTTGGTTGTTATGGTTCATGTGAGTATAATAACCATTTAATATATATTTTGTATTTCTCATACGAAATGCAAGTATACGCTATTGAAAACAATCCATTTTATGTATTGTTAAGAACATGAAGATAACAATGAAAAACACAAAACACACACACAAGGAATTTTTATTAATATGTAACTTTACAGATGGTTTTTTTTATCATGTCAAACTAAATACCAAGTTGGTTATTTGATCATGTCACACCAGATTTCAATTGATGGGAATTGCTCTGACACCATTCCAGAGTTCATCATTCCACTTCTCTAATGCAGTTCTAATCTGCTGCAACATTTGAGAAATGTAATTGGGATCAAGATGAAAATTAAAGTTATTGCAAGAGTAACAAAGAGAAGAGCTTACCCCAATTTTGTAGGTTTTGCCAATGTCTCATAGTTTTGTTGCTGTGGCTGGCTTAGCTGGAGATGGATGGGCACATGCAGGTCCTCTCCAATTCTAAAACCACTTGGAATAATGGCATTTTTTTCTGCTCCATTGATATCCCTTGTTCCATACACCTGATATCCAAATTCTTAGGCACAACTAGTTGCAAAATTTACTTTCTACCATAGGATTTAATGGTAGAAAAAAATTTAAAAATCAAAAGTTTTGGTATGTATATCTGTACTTTCTTAGGTTTATTTGAAGTTATCTGAACACATACCTTCTTATACAATTCTATGTTTTCTTGACGAATGAGGTTTACCTTCTTGTAAAGTTCCATGTTTTCTTGGTGAATGAGGTTCCCCTACAATGAGTTCAATGAAGTTAGTTACTTGAAGTGAAACAATTCATAAGATAAAAAATCTGATACATGGTGTTTATAGGAAGACCTTTCGGTTTAGTTCTTGTATCTCATCAGATAAAATCTGGTCCTGTGGAAGACAAAATCCGTGTTACTTTCATTCATGCGCTTCAAGTGGGGATATAAAAGGATCATAGGGTAAGCATTGGATGAAGTTTAGGGCTAGTTGACCTTTCTCATACGGACACAACGCAAGCTCATTTCCAATTGGTTCTCCAAATTTTGTAGATCTTTGACAGTCAATCCAGAAAGTTCTTCTCCCATCAATTTCCTGCACTTATGACAATGGAAATCTAGGATGCACCATCTATGCTTTTGGTATATTTTTTTACATGGATAACAATTAAAAAAACTGTGTCTATAAAGCATTGAAGGTCGATTCTTCAATAACTAAATCTTCTTTTGGTTTTTTTATGTTACATGGTTTCATAGGAAGTTAAGGAATACATCTTTGGTATTTTTAGTAGGAATAAGCTTTTTAAGATTGAACCAGGTGATAGGACCTGTTGATTTGAAATCCTGTCCCAAAGTTGAGGTTTGAAATGATTAGTTTTGCAAACCTTTGGTATGGTTAAACCTTCATGAATAACAAATCTAATGGTTAAAAAGTTCTGCAAACTTTTGACATGTACTTATTGTCACATAGTCGTGTTCACATAAGATAGGTGTAAAACATCAGTTATAAGATTTTAGTATTTTTTGAACTTTTATTTTGCATTTTTCTTTGAGTGGGTTGACTAGTTGGCGCAATGAATTAGTTGAGTCATAACCTGTTGTGATAACTCTAACCCACACTAGCTCGGGCCCAAGCCCAAGAGTCCACTCAAGGCAGATTGAGAGGCCCCCCATAGCAGAGCTATTTGTTAGGAGGCAAAATGGACCAGTGGCCATGACAACAGATCTGGCACCAAAATTAGTTACAAGCATACATGAAAATATCTGATCCTCATGACGAGCCCAATATATATGGCTCCTGATTATGTAATAAAGATGTAGTGAATTGATTCCTTCTTCTTCCCCTCTATTCTTCTTTCTTTGTAATTCCATTTCAGGAGGTGAGTTTCCTCAAAGAGGCTACTGAGGTAGGCGGTTCCTACCAGTTGGTATCAAAGCATCATCCCTTCTTACAATGCCTCAAACGCAGTTGGCTATGATTGGCAAGGTCAATCAGATTGAAATAGGTCTTCACCAGGTGGTCACAGAACTGAAGGAACTCAGGGCCATTGTGTCTGCCATTGCCTCCTAGTGGCAGTCTGGGGAGTTCAGCCGTAGAGATGGTGAAATGGAAGGCTCTAGCTATAGTGGTGGAAGGACCGACTCACCCTATGTCGGTAAAGTAGCGAGTAACCATGATCAATTTCCCAAATTACTCCGGTAGTGATTCTGTTCCTTGGATCTTCAAAGCCAAGTGGTATTTTTTAATACCACGAGACCCCATCTCACCAGTGAGTGTCCGTTGCATCCATCCACTTGGATGACAATGCAATCCTCTAGTTTCAGTGATGTCGCTGCTCACACCCATAAGGTGACTTGGTTGGAATTCGCAGAGGCCCTATGCATCAGATTTGGTCCCACCAGATTTGAAGACTATGATGAGCAACTCTCCAGGTTGAAATAGTCAGGAAGTGTGCGGCGGTGGCTAGAAATAGTCAGGGAGTGTCCCACCAGACTTGAATTCAAGCAGCTGTTCTCCCAAGTTTTTGGATGGCTAGAAAAAGCCTTGATGGGCTGTTTCATAGGTGGTTTGAGGAATGATATATGCTTGGAGGTCAAGGCGTTACAGCTTGCTATGGTCATGGCAGCGGTGGGTATAACCAGATTGAAAGAACGGCTAGACCACCTGTGGCGGACCAACCGCTCCCTCAGCCCAATCCTAAACCTGACCAATAGTTCCTTTTAAATGCCCATCTTTGGCTGAGATGTAGGCTTGGTGTGAAAAAGTATTATGGTATAATTGTGTAGACAAGTACTATGAATAAAGTATCAATCATTTATCAAAAAAAAAAAATTGTGTAGACAAGTTTGGGCCGGGTGACAAGTGCAAGGCCCAACAGGCTTACCTTCTTCAATTGGATGACAAGGCAGCTAACATGGACCCATCCCTACCTTCTGAGGACGAAGCTGGCAGACTGGACCATGAAGATGCCGAGATCTCCCTCCATGCTTTAATGGGCCTAGATTCTATGTAGACTACATGGTTTTCAAGGTGTCTAGGCGATTTTGGGCGACGCTAGGGAACCTAAGATGAAGCTTCTGTTTTATTTAATTAGATAGAGATTTTTTCTTTTTTGAGAAGGTAAAAATTTTATTGAAGAAGGATGAAAAAGATACAACAACTTCCGGGCATCTCACACCCAGAAAGCTTAGATACTGCAGCCTGAGTTAACTGACAGCCATGAAGCAAGCTTAGACACTGCAGCCTGAGTTAATTCCTCCAGACTTCTCACTTTGTTGCAAAAAATCCTGTTTTTCTTTCAGTCCATAAAGTTTCTAAAATAGCCACGGGAATGGTTCTTCAAATCAGATTACCCTTTTTCTTCAGGCCCGGTAAATTCCAGCAGCATAAGAGATCCTTAATTGAACCAGGCATAACCCAGCAGACCCCAGCTGCTTTAAGAAAGTGCTCCCAAACTCTTACAGAGATCGGACAGTGGATACCAAGGCGATCAGCCGTCTCTGGCAAGGGTCCACATAAGCCACAGCTAAGGTCTGAAAGCTGAGCCCCTCTCCTAACCAAGTTAGCTCTCGGCAGGCACTTATTTAGAGTCATCACCCAAACCAAAAAATTATGCTTAGGTGGACTGACAGAATTCCACACCTGCTTGCTTGGAAAATCAGAATTATTTGCTATACTCAACTTTGAGGCAAAAAATTTAACAGTAAAAACACCATCTCCACTCCATCATCTGGTTCATCTCCCAATCAAAAAGATTTCGTCTAAAAAGGAGACACCGGAAGATTGAATCCCCAGTCACATCATAAGAATCAGGAGGTTGAATCCCCTGTCACATCACCAGGAGATTTCCTTCTTTTTCTCTCCTCAGAACCCTTTGATCTTTTAAATTTCAATAGTAAAACATTAAATCAAAGAATATATATATATATATATATATATATATATATATATATATATATATATATATATAGCATATTATAAGATCTTTTAACACATGCATTAATAAGATACAACAATATAAATGACATTATAAAAGGTGCCTACCTTGTCTTTTTTGTTGCCTAGGCGGGTGCCTTGTCACCTAGTTGCTAAAAGTCAAGGCGTTTGGGCAAGGCGCCATGTCACCTAGGTGATACCTTGACAACTATGGAAAACTATGTGAGTCAAGGCCAAATTGCTGGGAAGACCCATAGCCGTTCTCATTGATTGTGGGTTGACATTGAATTTTATTACTTGCATCTTGGCCAAGAAACTTGGTATGCCACTTCAACCAACTTCTCCATTTTCATTTCATGTAGCAAATGGACATAAAATGACGTGACAATGTGTGCAAAAAGAAATACATAACAATACTAGGCCATAAATTTTGGGTAGACTACACCCCTTGGAATTTTCTAGAGTTGATATTATACTGGGGGTGCAATGAGACCTTTACACACCCTAGTTTGGGCCCCAAAGTCCTCAGTCCAACCTATATTTATGTACCTAGGCTTGCAGTCCACCTCCCCAATCCTTGATAACCCAAGCATAGCCTCGTTTAACCCAACCCACCAAGAGGCTCTATAGGGACTTCTAGACCAATTTGGAGATGTCTCTGGGGAACCAACCCAACTTCCCCCACATGGGCCCAAGGCCACAGGAGTTAGTGCACCTCCTTTTGACCCACTACAATCCCACTTCCATGCCAGAGTTAGCCACTTAATTCTTTGGGTGACATCTTCCTCGATCTCTGCCTTATTATGAATTATTGAACCAATGTATCGAAAATGATTACATTGAGCTATCTCTTTGTCTGCAAGCCTAAGTGTATCCTCATTTAGACTCCTATTATTATTGAATTTACTTTTCATATACTCTATTTTATATGTACATATTTTAAAACCTCTTGTTTCTAAGGAACTTGTCCGTAATCTTAATTTTGGATTTAATCCTTCATTAGTTTCATCAGTTAAAACAATGTCATCCACAAACAACATGCACAATGAAACTTCCTCCTACATAAGTTTAGTCAATTCATTTATGATCGGTGCAAATAGATAAGGGCTAAGTGCTGAACCTTGGTGAAAACCCCTCATGATTGTAAAATCTAAAGTCTCTCCAACTAGTCTTCTAATATTGGTTGTTGCCTCCTTGCACATATCCTTAAGTAGGTCCATATACCACTTTCAACTTCTTTCTTTTCCAAGACCCATCATATTATCTCTCTAGGAACTCTATCATATCATATGTTTTTTCTAGATCAATGAACACCATATGAAGGTATTTCTTCTTTTGTTTGAACTCTTTTATCAATCATCTCAAAAGAAATATAACTTCCATGGTTAATATCCCCAACACAAATCCAAATTGGTTCTTTGATACACTTGTTTCAAGTTGTAGTCTTTGTTTAATTGTTCTCCCCCAAAGTTTTATTGTGTGGTTCATGAGTTTAATCCCCTTGTAGTTATTACAACTTTGTATATCACCTTTATTCATAAATATAGACACCACACCGTTGTTTCTCCAATCATCAGATACCTTTTCTTTCACTATCTTATTAAATAGCTTAGTTAGCCATAACAAGCCCACCTTTCTCATACTTTTCCACACTTCTATTGGAATCCCATTAGGTCCTTATGCCTTTCTCTTCATCTTATTTTGTGCCCCTTTTTACTTCAGTAGGTTTAACTCTATTGCGGTGCATATTATTTTTAACACTTCTAATATTGCTAGATTCTCTTCTTTTAGCACCCTCTTCCAACTGTTCATTTAAAATTTTTTTGAAGTAGTTTTTTCATCTTTCTTTGATCTCCTCATATTTTACCAAGACTCTTTGATCTTCATCTTTAATGCATCTAACATGGTTTAAATCTCTGCCTTTCCTTCCCCTCAACTGTGCTAGTTTATACGTTCCTTTTTATGGTTTAAATCTCTTTGATCTTCATCTTATGGTTTTATATTTTTTTTTCTAGTTTTCTGCATTTCTAGCCTTTTGCCATTCCTTGTAACATGCTTGTTTTAATATGATTATGTTTTCAACCTCTTCATTTCACCAAGCTTCTTTAGTACTTTTCCATTTCCCTATATATTCTCCTAAGACATCCTTTGCTTCTTCATTTATGTTGTTTTCCGTTTCAAGCCAAATATCATTAACCTTCCATCTAAATTCAAATTTTCTTTTATTATCAAGCTTTCTAAATTGAGCTAGCTTTTCTCCTTTGCGATTTTCCACCTAAATCATGGACACCTATTTTCTTGCCTATTTCTCTTCCATTTCCTAATGCACCTATTTACCACTACTAGTTATGTTATGTTGTTAATTTTTCTCATAGAATAGATTTGTAATCTTTACACATCATTTATTCCATTCTCCTAGTAAGGAAAATATCTATTTGACTTTTATTTAATCCACTTTTTAATGTTATTAAGTGTTCATCCTTATTTTGGAAAAAAGATGTTTAAAATTGCCATATCATAAACTAATGCAAAATTTGATATTGTACCTTATATTCATTTCTCTCCCCAAGCCCAAATCCTCCATGTACAATATCATATTTTACACTTCTTTTCTCTACATGTCCATTTAGGTTTCATCCTATAAAAATCTTCTCTTTGTTTGGAATCTCTTGGATTTGATCTTTCTAAGTTTTTCCAAAATTGTCTTTTAAAGTTTTATTTTAAATCCACTTTAGGTGCATAAACACTAATTATGTTAATGATTTCCTTATCTAAAACAAGTCTAATTAAAATTTATCTATCCCCAATTTTTTTAGCATTTCCAATTTCACTTTTTAAATCCTTATCTACTATTACCACTACACATTTTCTATTATTTATCTTTGTTGTATGCCATAATTTGTAGCCATCAATTTCATTAGCCTTTTAACCCTTCTATTTAGTTTCTTGTAGGTGTGCAATATTAAGCCTTCTCTTCATAATCTTTACTAATTCCATAGTTTTTCTTGTTAATGTTCCTTCCAAGTGGACGGAGTCTTGTTTCTTGGACTAGCTTTACCCACCCCCTTCTAGAAGGATGTGGGAGCCCTTTGCCTACTTGACACCACAACTGAGTGTTGCTGTGGTGGGTCACTTACGGGGGTCATCCTAGCAAATTCTTTTCCACTTAACACTACACTTGGGTTAAGGTGTAGTGCATCAATTTTGGACAACGACCTAGCTTGAGCATGAAAAGACAAATCGGGATCTGTATTTATGAAAGCCCGGCAAAAGTTTTAGTGTTGGCTGCCAATCTGATGCAACCCCTCTCCTTTATTTGGGCTTGGGACCAACAGTCTAAGACAACCTCATGAGCTTAATTCACTATAATTATTACAACTTTGTACGTCAGCTCATATGATGCTCTTTTTCCATTCATTTGACATTTTTTTTTTCTGTTTTCATTATCTTATTAAATAGTTTAGCTATCAATAATAAGCCTACCTCTCATTTTGTTTAATGTCTCCTTTTTACACTTTTATTTGGATACCATCAGGTCCCAATGCCTTTTCCCTCTTCATTTTGTTTAATGTCTCCTTCACTTTAGTATTTATAATTTTATAAAGGTATATGTTGCTTTTAATATTATTGGAGTTATTAATCCCCCCACTAACACCATTCTACATGTTTTTCATTTAATAAATTTTCAAAATAATTTTTCCATCGTTCATTAACTTTCTGATTTTTTATCAAGCCTTTTGATCTTCCTCTTTAATGCATCTAACTTGTTTTAAATCTTTACTTTTCTTTCATTTTTCTCAGTTTATAAATTCTATTGTCTCCCTCTTTAGTACCTATTTTATGATATAGCTCATCATATGCCTTAAATTTAATTTTACTCATTTTCTTTTTAACTTCTTCACTTATGGTTTTGTTTTTCTAATTTTTCTACATTTTTAGTTTTTATCCAATCATGATAGCATGGTCATTTTACTTTGATTATATTTTGAAGATCTTCATTCCACCAAGTTTCTTTATCACTTTGTCATCATTTGGGGCTCCTAGCAATGGGAGGTATTCTTAGGAATGAGGCAGGTCAATTGTTTCATTATTCTTGGATTTAATTGGTTTTGGATATTCGTTGAAGGTTGAGATAATGGCTGCAATGGAGGATGTGCGAAGAGAAGGGGGTATGAATGTGAACAAAATGATTTTCGAAGGAGATTTACAATTGGTGATAGGGTCATTGCGATAAACTCACAGTTGGTGAACATGTATTGTATTGTATTGTATTATATTATATTATATGTAAAAACAATATAACATTTGTTATCAAACAAAAAATAATAAGGTGATGTGTCCTTGTAATCAATCATATTTTTTAACATTTGTTTGTTGGTCAAATTATGTTTACTTGTATAATTTTGACAACAAAAGGTAGAGTTTTGCTTTTACCTCATCTCTAGAAGCCTCTGGTAGCATCATTTTCATGTGGGAATACACGAAATCATTTTGGTGCTTGTCTTTCCATTTTCACATAGTATCACCGCATTTTCATGTTTATTTTAGCTTTTCTATATTCATGTTGTTTTCATAACTTTTCCATTGTTTCCTAAAATTTCACAATGTTTTCTTACTTTTTTATCTATTTTTCTATTGTTTATTATACATTCTTATATTTGATAGGTGTTTTGCTGACATTTTTTTGGGGATTACTAGTGGACATATAAATTGAATGCAAAATCTTATTTCTATATTTTGTGTTTATCAACTAACTACTTAGGGATATATTTTGCATAGTTAAAATGCATTCAATTCAAAGTTTGAGGGAAATGATTGTACCGATGGCTTTCTTGCAAGTTCTGCAGTTGTTGCCTCAAGGTTGCTGCCTCCCTTTGCCAGAACTAACATATAAAAAAGAAAACATCATGTCTATGAAACTTAAGATATATTCACTTGAGCAACATGGTCAAATAGAGAAAAAAATAGTTATTAATCTAAGACATTCCATGAACATATGTGACACTAGATACCATTAAAAGACTGGTAAAAAATTGTATGTTAAGAATTATGTAAAAATCTTCGGAAACTGGCAATTATTTTATGTGTTTTTTGTTGATGCAAGAATGAGTTTACCCATTTAGCATCCTTATCCTAAAGCTATTCAATGCAATAAAAAATAGATGATAGAACCAAGGTTCAAAGTATTGATATTTGATACACCCCAATATGGCAGGAGTGTATTGCTTTTTTCTTTCCTCAAGAAGAGGGCAGGGGGTAGGTTTAAACGTTATTTAATGTTTAAAACCAACAGTCTTAAGAAGAGCCTTAAAAAAGACGTATCAATTACCTGCCAATGATATGATACACCTCCTGATATGGGGTGTATCATGTCAAAATTTTGAACCTTGGATGGAACATGTATTAGGTTATCTATATTTGTTAACTTATGACATCACATATTTTTTTCATGTATGTTTATTGTCTATGATCATCTCTAATGAGTTGTGTTGGTTTTCTTAATTCGATGCTATCATTTTATGCATATTTTTGTCCTTGTAGGATGTTTAAGTATCTTGAAATTGATCTAATTATTTTTCAGGGCTCCACTTTCGTGGGTGAATTTCAAGGTTTTTAATTTGTGTTTCAATTATGTGGCCAACTGCATCAATACTTCATCCACAGACCACAGTCAATGAGCCAAATATTACATTTACATTTTTTTTTGGTATAATGAAGCTTGATTTAAACAAAAGAGAGAATAAAAATAGACCTTGGACCGCCTACAAATAGGATTAAAGCCTTTCTTAGCACTCATTAGACACCATCTTACAAATACCTGGGTTTCTAGAATAACATAAATGGATATATTACATTCCATCAAATTAGTTAACTTTAAAAGAGGTGATACCACCAGGCGATCCATTAGCTTTAAGAAAACCACTAGGTGATCCACCACTTGGAGATTTAATCATTGAATCTAGGGAGTCCTTATCAGTGGCTTCTAACTTCTTGTTCACTTGGCTCCTTGCTCTGGAATATTTTAGGGTATTCCATAATAAAGTCTTAGTTTATTATGTGTTTTATGTACAAAGGGTATGTGCTTATTTTTTAAAAAACTTTCTTGCTCATATTAATTGCTTGATAAGGAATTCCCTCTTTTATAACTAAAAAACATTCATTAAAATAGAAATGGAGGATGATAATAAATTCATTAAAGCCTTTACCCTGCCAACTATGTTTTGAGATATATAGCCTCTTTGGCATCTAGTATTTATTGAACTTTGTATAAAATTTTAACACTACAATAGGCATTTGATCAAGAAATATTATTACATCTTCAATCAATCCTGGATTTTCTGTATTGGTTTTCCTCCTTTCCCTTGGTGATATTAGTTTCCATTACAAGAGTTAACCACTTAGAACGTTTCTGTTCAGATAATCTTTTCAGGATATGGAAGATGGTTATCTTGTTATGTTTGTGAAAATATGGGTCTAGTACCTTGGATCAATTGTTCATAATGAGGAAGTAATTAAAGATGATGTGCCCAATTGCCCATAGAATTAGAGTAAGGTAGTTAAAGAGGTGAAGTGCATCTGGTGTGTGGTGTGACTAAAATATACCAATAAGGCTAAATGGAAAATTCTATAAAAGACAATTATACTGCTAGCATTGCTATATGACACAGAGTGTTGAGCAATCAAGAAACATGTTCAAAAAATGAGCATAGTTGAGATGAATGAGTGGCAAAACTAGAAAGGACTGAATTAGACTTGAGAACATTATTAAGGAGTTAGGAGTAGCTGCAATTAATGACAAGATGATGTAAAGTTGATTGAGATGGTCTGGTTATGCACTAGAAGACCAACGGTCGTCCCAATAAAGAGTTACTTAGTCCAAGAAGGCTCTAGAAGAGCAAGAGGAAGACTATAGGAAATATGGTCTAAAGTAGTAAAAGTTGATTTAAGGACTTGTAATTTGATAGAATATACTTTTATCGAAAAGTGTGATTGCATTGTATGATTTGATAAAAATTGGATCTTGATAGAACAAAATGCCAGGAAAGGATCAAAGTCCCATTTGCTTAAGAAAATAGTACTAAGTTTGAGGATCCATCAATCAATTTATATCAGGATTGAGGTCTTCTGCTAATTGATGTTTCCTCTGGGCCTTGGAAATAGTACTTAGCTTGCTATTTGATGTCATTCTATCAAATAAATCAGTTGAATTGAGTCAATTGAACTGCCCCACCTCCTCTCCCTGATCATTTCTAGCAATCAATGCATATTCCTTATTTTGTTAATAAGGATATATATGAGAAAATTTCATCTTGCTTCATTCGTAGCTTTTTCAGAAGATATTCTGGGCACTACCTAGAGGGTCAATGCTTTGATTAAGGGATGAGTAGAAGAAAGGATTTTCTTGTGAAGGTTTAAAGAAGCCACAAGTGAGGAGACACAAACTGCTGAACATACAATTTATCTATAATTTATGAGGTCTTTGCATGGATTCTTATGGCGTTTTTATTTAATTTTGCTCTAATTTAGCTTAATACTAAGAAAAGATTTCAGGGGTAATCAATCCAAGAAAAAGAAGGCAAAAGGTAAGAAAAGATGGACCAAAAAGGACCAAATTCAGCTCAGCCCAGTTATGGAAGCAAGAGAGCACACTTCGGCCCAAGAAGTACAAGTTAATTCTTTGAAAAAAAAACCCAAGAGAAGAAGCCTAGCAAGGAGTAAATTTCGGCCCAGCAAGAGGAGACCCATTCTCAGCCCAAAAGAGCAGCCTAGAGTGTAGCTAACATGTGCTAAGAGGGAGCCTAATTGCAGCCCAAATAGCAGCCCAAAGAGCTAGGGGTGGCAACCCTTAGAAGTCTCTTAAGAGAGCACTCTAGAAAGTTCAAGAGGGGGGTGTAATACACCCCATTCTAGAGGCTTCAAGAAGGGGCAAGAGCTCCCTTGAAAATCTATATAAGGAGGCCTCTAGAGGGGGGAGAGGTGTTCAATTGCTTGAGATCAAGGCTCTCCCACTCCTTGGAGTTCGAACATCTTGAAGAGAAGAGGAGAAGGAGAACGGCTAGGCGCAAGAAGGAGAAGGAGAAGGGCTGAAGGAACTCAAGCTAGCAAGAAGAGAAGGTGAGTTCGAAATTGGGGATTTTGGTTCAGAGATCTAATGTAATTAATTCCTTTTTAGTTTCAAATTTTCTTTGATTCGAATTTAGCTTCCTTTGATGCAAATTTCTCTCTCTCCCGCTTCCATTTTTTCTTGATGTAATTAAGTTTGTAAAATTTCAGATCAAGCAATCAATTTCTTTTTGTTCATTCGAATGGATGTGGTTTGTTCTTGAAGTTTCTTGAATAGAGGTTAATTGTAGATCAGATCAGCCAATTAATCTTTCAAAACTCAGATATGAATTCTCAGATCTGAGATTGCAAGATCTGAATTGCTTGAAAGAGAATTTAGATCTACAATTTTCAGATTGGCTGATTTGATCTAAAGCTTGGAATTCTTAGAGTGATTGAGAAAGACTCCAGGAATTCAGATCTACCATTCAAGAACTGAATTGGATGCAAGGTTAGAGATAACTTGCACAATTCAGTTGGTGATCAATTCGGATTTGAATTGATACCTTAGAAGTGTTTGAAGAAATGCATGCATGAATGATTAGATCCTTGATAGAGATGTGGGGATCATCAATCATGCATAGGATGAACATGCACTTGAAAGAGGCTGTTCATGACCTTGGGGTTTCACCAAACCAAGGCTCAATCATGATCTATTTGAATCATTCAATTTGATTGATTGTTGAATCTGAAGATTGATTTTAATTGCTTACCCTTCTAACCTGAATTGAAGGCAATTGGGCCAATAATTTAGATAGATTTTAGTTTAGGATCTTTAGCTTTTGAATAAAGTTTTGATTTGTTGTTGATCAGATAAGAATTGACCAAATTAGTATTAGTAATTGTTTCCTAAATCCTCGTGTGAACGATACTCTACTCACTACTCTATTACTTGAGTGGCTAGTGCACTTGCTAGTGTCACCAAGACGCACCACAAACCTAATTGAAGGAGCACGTGGTTGAGTGAAGTGTCTGAGTAGCAGGAGGCTATGGCTGTTAAGTTTAAATTCAAGAACTGACGATGAAAGCTTTGAATCTAGATCAGTGATCCAAGGATAACTAGCAATTCTCAACCCACTGGTGGAAGAAACCTGCAGAACAGAGTCAAGAACCATCTTGTAAGTGAAAGGTATGACAAGTTTGTTGGACAGTTCAGAGGTTGTGTTATATCTGTTACTGAAACATACTATGACTTCATACCAGAGTTAAACTTGCAGTGAAGAAGAGTGTGTTCCATTTTTACATTTTGGTATCACATAGCACATTACTGGGGGACTCATGGGGTAGGGACAGAGTGGGGTGCACAGGAGGTCCACTGATCTCACCATGGAGAGCCTGCAGTTATGTGGGTTTGATCCAGGGCCTCCACTTTAGGAGGGATGCCAAGTGACCATCCCAACCACTGGGTCATTGGGATGAGTGTGTCTGAATCTGTCATTGTAGACTAGGTGATCTTGTTAAAATTTCCCAATTATTACACCAATATTGGTTGAGGATGAGGATTGTGAGAAAAAGAGCCCTATGTCTTGTCAAGTTATATTGTTCTTCTGGATCTTATAAATAAGATCTTTCAAGAACCAGGCTTCCATAAATCGTGTTGCCCCTAGATGGCCCTTAATTGTTGCCAGTTGTGTTGAACTCATATGACCGTTATCATCAGAACTGAGCTCTTAACAAAGATCTGCCATTACATTACTTGCATTAGTCTTCTATATCTGGCTTGGAGAAATAAATGGTGATTGTCTACTTTCCTGCTGGGTTTTTTTTCTTTTTTCTTTTTAACTGAGCAATGCTGGAGTCCTGACATTGAAAGGCTTCTCCTTTCTTCTAATCTACTTTTCAGCCTAGAGCATTAGATTGTTTAAGGAACTACATCTTTGTTGCTGCAACTTCACTGAAGTGACATTACATTGCCTAAATGCAGCTCAGCTAGATGGCTCAATTGCAGTTCGTTTGGCAGACTCCCTGTTCTAAATTATGCCTGTTAAGGGCAAGAATAACCAGAAATAATCCAAAATACTTATAAATTACATTTTCATTTTGGCTTTGGACTTGGGTCTTATCAAGTACTGGCCTGATCTCACTCTACCAGTATCTACTTGCCAGTCCTCTTTGATAGTTTGGTTAATAACTGATACTGTCTTAGTAGTAATCTGTTGCATGCCTGGTCTTTTGCGTAAAAGAGAGGGATCTTCCCTACTATCATATTCTCCATAATAAGGTCAGTAACAAGAAATATTTTCTGGGTTGCCTTCAATACAAACAAGGAAACAAGGAAAGAACCCGTGGAGAAAGAAACCGTTTTTCTTTCTGATACCTACACCAATGGCATTTTCTTTTAATCTTTGAGTGTTTTCATTGCTGGTCAATTTGAACTTTTAAGTGTCGTTTTTCTAGTTTGTCAAGTATCTGAGAAATAGGGTTAACTATCTCAACGGGTCAATCTAGGAAACTTATTAAAACATTGGTCAGCGCCTAGGCACCTGTTAGTCATTGCATCAGCTAGAGAGGCCTAAACAACTACTCATTGCTTTACCGTATTAATAACACTGCTATTGATAGTTGTTGGGACTAGGGAATTGGGTAGGATAGGTTGAATATGTAAGCCCATCTATATAGCTTTCTATCTGTAATTGAAGCACAATAATATAACACGCACAAGTACTCCTAGCAAATACCAGAGCATTCACTTGTAATTATGATGGGGGGGGGATGCGTAAGAGGTTTTCTCTCTTAGTGTGGCATATTTCACTTCAGTTGTGCAGGGAATGCAGCAATTCTGGGAACTAAAGGATAGCATCCAATGTTTTAGTGTCATATTTTGTTATCAAGTTGCTAGTTGCTGAATGATGGCAGCTAGGTTTTTGGAATTTTAACTGTTAAAAATCTGGTGTCAAGCCTTTCTAGACAAGAAATTTAAAATTTGAGTAAACGACCCAACTAAAGTTAGGATTACCTGTCCAAAAATTTAAAGGTAAAAAAGCTCAGAAAGAAAAATAGTTCAGGATCTAAATTATACATGAAATATGTTATTTATCATGATAGGAAAAGTGATATGTTACAGTTGAAGGGGGCTAGAAGAGTGAGGGGCAGACCAAAAAGGACTTCAGTGGAAGTAATAAGAAAGGATTTAAGCACCCATAATTTGATGACGGATATGGCACTTAACAGAACAGAATGGAGAAACAGGATGCATGTGGCTGATCCCATATAGTTGGGAGAAGGCTTAGATGATGATGATGATGATCTAAATTATACATGGTAAAGAACCAAGGTACCAGAAAAGGTCACATTACGTTATCTCTTGATCTCCAATCCAAAGTGTATCCTCATTTTCACTCCTATTATTATTAAATTTGCATTTCATATAATCTCCAATCCTAAGCTCATAGTTATGGTTCATATGCCTGGATTTTAGAATTGCCCATTTTACAGGTCCATTGGCAACCTTTTAGTCCTCCAATTGGGTAAAGTCATTTCTTTTGTATACTTCTATCATTGCAGGAACTGCCAGAAGAACAGAAAATGGAAAATGATTGTTGAATGAGTACCTTGATTTCTGAGGTTGGATTCAGTAGTTGATGATACTCCTCCTTTGTTTTGTTGTATCGTTCAATCACTGATTTCATGCTGATAACAGTGGAACAACTCCATGAGCTTAATAATTTATGATAACAGGTAATGACATCGCAATGAAGAAGACAAATGTAAAGAAAAGATATTAAACCATGGTAATGTAATACCTTTGTTAAGTTCTTTCTATTCAAATATTCTACACTTAATTAATTTATTTTTTTCAACTCCCATCTGAGGAACACTGGTCTACAAAATTAGTTTCATGATACATGTTTCTTCATGCAAGGGGACAATTACCTTTCTTGATAAAGAAAGGTAAATCATAGCTATTTCCTTTAACTTCAAATAACTTTAATTATTTTCCATTCAAACATTACAGCATAAGTTCTCTATGCAGGATGTGCTGATACTTAAATAAAACAGTACTTGATTGACATAAATTAGAGGTTTCACAGGATCACTTTAGGGTTGGAGTCTTGGAGATTGTGTGAAATAGGAAAAGTTCACCCATCAGAATCACAGGTCTTTGTGATGACACTATTTTTTTTTTTTTGTGTAATAATCAATTAAATGGTTTGAAGAACAAATTTCAGAAAAAAACCCTTGTTGTCCGCTCTCAAGAGAGTAACAGCACATAAAACATACACATTAACTTGTAATAATAAACTCCATTCTTATATTAATGGACTAATGAATATTTATAGATTCATAACTTTCTCCTAATTAACTAAGACTCCTAGTATGAATGTAATAGAACTTATATTAGTGCAAATGAATTTGCCAAAGAGGCAGATTCCATAAAGTAATAGCACTTAAGAATTGCCTGATAAAATCATCTTGGGATTTCTTCTTTATTGAGTTGATTTCTTTCTACTTTGGTATAGGGGGGGGGGGTAACGAGGCATTTCTACAGGCTACAGTGTGTTGTTTTATGAGTAGTAAAGCCTATATGATTGTTGAAATCATGTTTTAATGGTCCACGTATGTCTTACATTTCAATATTCTCATGGATCTTTGATGATTTAATATGTTTTTGAAATTGCTGCTGAACTTGAACGCAATATCTGTTCCATATCCTCAAGCTTGATCTCCAAATGCATTATAGGCCTTAAAAATGTGGATAAAGCTCTCCACATTGTCATTTTTTTCTGATTTAACCATATGTGTTTCTATGTAAGCTATGAGTTCCCTGTATATATTTCTTTTGTTGTTTTCTATGTAATCAAAGTAGTCTAGTGAGTGGCTTGGGTCTTGGATTTATGCTTTTTGCATGGGGGTATTTCTTCAAGGAACGATGTTGGAGCCAAATGCTTAGATATGTTTTTCCTTTTAATTTTATGTTTTTTTAGACAGTAGGGAATTTTTTTGTCCTTTTACATAACTTCTTTTAGGTCCAGCTGTGGTAGTAAATGTGTCACCTAGGTGACAAGGTGCCTAGGCTGAATGCCATGATTTGAATCAGAAAGGTGCTGTCTAGGCAACTAGATGCCTACCTAGGCAACAAAAAAAAAAGAAAAGAAAATGAATGGCTCATTGTAATATTATCAATATTGGCTGCACCTTATTAGTATGTGTATTTTTTTATCTTATCATATATTACTTATATTTTATTTTAAGGCTTTACTCAAATCAAATGAACCTTAACCCAAATTATTTGGGGTTGGCTACATTAATTCTGTCTCCTCACTATTCTCTACCAAGAGCCAGTTTTCTGTCAAATTATAAGTTTTCAGGTCATTTTCTACCACTTCAAACAAAGTTCGATTTTTCCCTTGCTCTTTTAGGTCCTTTACTTGGCCAATTGATTCTTCAATGATGCAGTCATTGATCATCAATACACTGGACAGAAACAATTTTGGTTTCTCTCCCTTATCTTGTCAATAATTGGAGCTCTTCCCAAGTCCTCTTAATACATTCATTTTTTGAACACATTGTTTCCTGATTTAAGGGTTTTGAGAAAGGGGAAAATAATTTTCTTATTTTTACTGAAATTAATCTTTCTCTTGAATATTTTATCAATATAAATTATTTTGTTCTTTAGTCTCAGTTTGGAAGGAGTACAAATAGAAATATGTATAGTGCAAATGCATACAAAATACAAGGTTTTGTACTCTACATATTTGTATTTGTAAGGCTCAGTTTGGAAGGAAGGTTCAGTTTGGAGAGAGTACAAATACAAATATGTAAAAAATAATACAAAATACAAGGTTTTGCACTCTACATATTTGTATTTGCACTCTTTCCACACTGAGCCTTAGCTGCTAATGATATTTTGACCTGCAACTTTTCTTTTAAATACCAATTATATATAATATTGTGTTCTAATTACTGAAAGTAATAGATTTAAAATGCTTATTTCTTTTTTCCTTTGTAAATTATGTCTAGTTCTAATGAATAAATGAATTTCATTGCATATTTAAAAAAGATTTCTTTTAGATATGATGATTTTCCATGTATTGAAATGAAATTCAGTGTGATAGTAAAAACCATTATTGTTTCTTCAATTTATATGCATGTTGTTTGATATACAAGTCCAGGGAACTGACCTAGAATTTAGCCTTCAGATTCATAGTTGTTATAAATCCATGGAACTGACCTAAGGAGTTTCTGTTTTCTGAATTATTAGTTTCTTAGGAGTTTAGTTGGCCTATGTGGTCTATATAAGATTATGCCATTATGGAGGAATCAGATAGTAACCCATTCAAGTTAGTGAGTGATTCCTGTGACCTAGTGTCAGTCTAGGGGCTCATCATGCTATTCCAGGTTTTCTTTCTCATCGATCTTTTTCTCCTCTCTAATATCCATTGCAACCATCATGAATCATCAATTTCTAGAGCAAACATGTTCAATCAGAAATTTTAAGTGCATGAATCAATGCAGATCAGTTCTTATAGTTAAATGTTCAAACCCTTAGCCATTCACTAATTTTTCTACTGAGGGGAACTCTTTTCTTTCATTGTCACTTCTAGTTTCACTGAAAACTAAATCTAGTCCATCTGTCTGCCATCTTTTAGCCACATCAACAAGCCTTGGAAACAGTTTTGCAAGGAGCTTTCATGGCAATACATGGAACTAAGAGTGGCAAATGGGTGGGTTGGGTTGGATTGGGTGCGGGTTGAGTACCAACCCACCCATATTTACCCATAATGCATTTGCCGCCCATATTTAAGTAGGTTAGTGGGTCACAGCCCACCCTGACCCTGACCCACCCTAATCCACCCATATGACCCACTGAACTTACTATATATTTACAAAATTGCTCTTCGTATATATAATCCATAAGCTTTCTAATTTAACTTAATTCCAGGCACTGTTCATTGTTTTCTTAATTCAAAGACTGAACTCACAGTGGTGGAATTCCTCCATCCCAACTTCTCTCTCTCTCTCTCTGTCTATCTTTCTCTTTCTTCTTTTTCTTATTCTCCTTCCTTTTTCTCTTCTCTTCTTCATTCCTCTCCTCCATTCTCCTTTCCACCATTTCTACTGAACCTGTGCAGACCATCCTCTATCCCATCCCCTCTCTCTCTTTCTCCCCTTTATATTATTTTTCTCCTTATTCTATTCCTATTCTCTCCACTACTCCGATCTCCAACCTATTTCTCCCCTTGTCCACTGCACACGAATCAGTCAAGTAGCCAAAGATTTTGAAAGTTGCAGACTGGTATCCTCTTGAATGTGATCATCAAAACTCTTATGGGCAATGACTGACTCTTTCCATCCAATCTTTGTATTCTAGATCTACAAAGTTAAGTACATAGTTAGGCTGATAGAGCAGGACAGCAGGTAGCTCCTTGCAATGCTAGTCAAATCATCACCCATTCTATTCCCAGCTTCAGCTGTGGTTCATCTCTTCTGCATTCAGTCACCCCAGCTGTGCTTCATCTGTCCTGGGTTTTCCCGTTCAATCAAACCCAGCTCATGTTTCAGACTAACAATGACCTCTGTTTCTGTCTCTGCTCAAATAACCAGAACTGTGGATTCTATTAGGGCTCGAATGGTAGAAGATAGGTGAATGTGAGAGAGATGAAAAATGAAGGGTAGCGGCAGCGACTGGTTCCCGTTTCTGTTTCAGATCCAGTAGTGGTGTGGTGAAGTTAGAAATGAACATGTTATGACCCAATGGCTACCCTTGACCCAACTGTCCCTGACCCTTTTCCCCTGACCCAAATCGGTTACTCAACCCATGATCCTCTGTTCAAATGGGTGGGTAAAATGAGTTCGGTCAGACTTTCCATCCCTACGTGGAACGAAGAAGAGATCATAGTGAATATTTCAATTAAAGTGGTACGCTGGGTCAAAATATGAGAGGAGCTTGCTCCCTTCTCAACAGATTATGTACTAATGGGTCAGCAGCGGGTGGCATCACCTTCTGCAACCTGTATTTCACCAGTGTAACCCTGGAATGTCTGGATTTGGAGGAGTATTTAAGGACAGCTTGGTATATGTAGAGAACACTGAAGTGGGCCCCACAGCTACAGTCCCACTGTGTTCGTAGGGTAGAAGATATTCTAGTCTGCCTAGGGTTAGCTATTGGTCATTTAGTTGTTTCAGTTGTTATTTATTTCAGTCTTTGTTTTACTCTATTTGTTATGTAAAGACTAAGGGCAGATCTGTCCTTTCCATGTAATGAGCATAACCTATAAATATTAATTAAAGTGGCGGCGGCAGAACATGAAGCTTCTGCTCCTCCTTTCAACCCTTGTGTTCTACTGCTTCTTCTCCCTCTTTCTCTTCTCTCCTCTTTCTTTCTGTTTATCTTCGATCCTGAGATTCATTAGGGTTCAAGACTGATAACAGTCCTGAACTTCTAGTTGGTATCAGAGCCAAGTTCTCTCATGTGAGTCTAGTCCAGCCGACCACATGAGAACCATCTAAGGCTGGAAGACTGAGAAAGCAGAGTTCGTTGACTGGTTCTTGGAGATCTCCAGAGGATTAGCAGCTGTTTGAAGAAGTATCACAGTTGTAGCAAGTTGGTGATCAGGAAGAATCAGAGAAGGCTAGGGTTCAGGTAACCTTGGTAGGTAGCGAACTGCATTCTACTGTAAGTTTTTTACTTTCTGAGAGAAGTAACATCAGAAAAGATAGGTTGGACCTATCCAGTAAGGGTGGCCGAACTACTCTAGGGTTTTACCTCTCTATTCTCTAGGGTTTCTCTAGGGTTTTGTCCTATCCCTACGGAAAACCCTAGTATTAGGCCGAAACTTGTGATCTTATTCCTGCGGCAAACCCTAGAATTCTCCTCAACATTGATCAGTTTTAGGGTTTCATATTAACCCTAATACAAACCTTATCCGTAAGGCTCTTAGGACTGATTAAAACCTCGAATTGGCTTCAGCATATCAGATTGCCCTTCAAACTGTGTTTCAGTCTTCTTTTGGGGTTTCAAACACTTTTGAAGGGGTGAAAACAGTTCGGACTGTTGCTGTTGTGTGTGGTTATTGATTTCAGATCAGTCTTATATATATTTCATGCACATCTATCGTGAGTACTGATTGGTTCTCCACTGATTTTGTGACTGTTGTTGGGACTTCTAGTGCTGGTTTTGACTGTAGTAACCATAATCTTTGATACTTCTGGTTCTTGACTGAAATGGAGCTTAAGAATCAGGCAGAAGGCAGTTTTGGGAACAACAGTTATGGTGGTGGTTCTGAGACAGGTTTTCAGATTACAACCGTAAAGTTTGATGGATCAAACTACTTGGAATGGGCCCAATCAGCCATGATGGCTATTGGGGGAAGGGGCAAAGTAGGGTATCTCTTGGGAGATGTAGCAGAACCTTCCAAGGGAGACCCTACGTATACCAAGTGGGTCCAAGAAAACTACTTGGTTATGACATGGCTCTGTAATTCAATGCAGCCCCATATCATCCGAAATTACTTATGGGCAAAGACAGCCAAGGAGATATGGAATGTGATGAAAGAGACTTACTCCCAACCCCTTAATGTTGCCAGAGCATATGAGTTGAAATGTGAGGTGAATGCCCTTAAACAAGGAGAGAAACCAGTGTCGGTCTATTTCTCTAACTTGCAGTCCCTGTGGCATGAGATTGATCACTTAGAGACTCTTGAGTGGGAGAGTCCCAAAGATGCTCAGATACATAGAAAGCACATTGAGACAAACAGAGTGTTTGAGTTTCTGGCAGGACTGAATTCAGAATATGATATTGTGAGGCAGCAGATCTTGACCAGAGATAGTGTGACCCTCTCTCAGGCATACTCCTTAGTGCACAATGAAGAGACCAGGAGGAAAGTCATGATGCAACCTCAGCCGCTTACACCTGCCTTGGTAGTTGTCAAACCCAAAACAGAGGGTGATTCAGAGAGGGACAGAAAGAAGGGAGATAAAAGGGATGTGGTGTGTGAGTATTGCAAGAAACCTAAACACACAAAAGAAACATGTTGGAAGCTGCATCCACATTTGGTCCCGGCAAAGTTGAGAAATAAAAGGAATAATGCTCATGTGGCTACAACTACTGATTCAACATCCTCATCTGGCACGAGAGGCACACCATTAGAGACTTTAGCTGCAGTTCGGGCAGCTCTAATACAATTGGAGAAGGAAGTTGGCAGTTCAGCTCAGTTACCGCAATCATCATCAGCTCCAGCTACATCGACCTTTGCACACTCAGGTACTCGAGCCTCAGCCTACCATGCCTCCGCTCCAGGTACTACTGAACCGTGTTGGGTAATAGATTCAGGTGCATCTGACCATATGACCAGCTTGCCCTCTCTATTTACTACTTATCACTTATCTTCTGGTAGGGATAAAGTATCTATAGCTGATGGTTCTCTTGTCCCTATTTCTGGCAAGGGTGACATCAAACTGTCAGATACTATATCCTTGTCCTTTGTCTTGCATGTTCCTAAACTGGATACTAACCTCCTTTCCGTCAGTAGCATTACCAAACATTTGAACTGCTCAGTAACTTTCTTTCTTGACCGATGTGTTTTTCAGGACATGGAGACGAAGAAGGTGATTGGGACTGGCTGTGAGACGAATGGGATCTATCTGCTCGGGGAGAGTTCTCGTCGGGAAGAGTTAGTGGATAAGAAGTTACTTGTTTCTCAAGTTGTAAGTCCGGTTATGTTGTGGCATAACCGATTGGGTCATTTGTCTTTTCGGTCCTTGAAGAGTCTGTTTCCTACTTTGTTTGAGTCTGTTGAGTCATCTCAGTTGAAGTGTGAAAGTTGTGAGTTGGCTAAACATTGTAGAAACTCTTATTCATTGAGTAATAAAAGGAGTAATAGTTCTTTTGATATTGTGCATACTGATGTTTGGGGGCCATATCACATTCCTTCTATGGGGGGGTACAGGTATTTTTTGCTATTTGTTGATGACCACACCCATTTTTCATGGGTTTATCTTATGCGATCACGAGATGAGGTGCCTGTCCTGACCCAAAACTTCCACCAAATGATTCTAACACAATTTGATGCCAGGATAAAAGTACTTAGATCTGATAATGCAAAGGAATACTTTGCTAAGCCATTGGCATCGTACCTCCTTAATCATGGGGTTATCCACTAGAGCATGTGTCCTCATACACCTCAGCAGAATGGGGTTGCAGAGAGGAAGAATAGGCACATCTTGGAGGTGGCTAGAAGTATTATGTTTACCTCCAATGTCCCTATTCGCTTCTGGGGTGATGCTATCCTTACGGCGGTATATCTTATTAATCGGATTCCTTCTCGGGTTCTTGATATGAAACCTCTTTTTTCCCTTCTATACCCCAATGAGGAGTTGTTCACTATTCCCCTCAAGACATTTGGTTGTACCTGTTTTGTTCAGCTTCTTGGTCCCAATCACTCCAAGTTTCAACCCAAGGCCTCCAAATGCATCTTTCTTGGTTATGCACAAACTCAAAAGGGTTATTGTTGTTATGATCCTGTTTCAGGGAAGAAGTTTGTATCCATGGATGTCACTTTCTTTGAGGAGACACCCTACTATTCTCGGGTCTCTCCTCAAGGGGAGAGTAGTGAGCGTGGAGATTTGGGTCTTTTTCTTCAGGAGGAGGAGGAGTGCAGTGAGGACAGGGTTAATACCTTTGGGGCTGTTCCCTTACCTATTCCAGTTGATGATGAGGGCTGTAGTAGCGAGGGTAGTCAAAGGGATCGGGAGTTGAGAGTCTATCATAGCGATGCAGGCAGATTGATCCTGGTCATCAGCAGTCCCAGCCAGCTACAATCTCTTCTGCGGCTCCAAGTCCAGATATTACAGTCCCAGGGCCCATAGAGACTCCTTCCATTGTTGCTACCTCACCCTATGCAGATGACCTTGACCTTCCCATTGCCCTCCGTAAAGGAAAACGACATTGCACCACATCTACAACCCACTGCATCTCCCAGTTTTTGTCCTATGATCGCCTATCTCCCTCCTATAGGTCCTATCTCACCTCTGTTGCTGATGTCCCTATTCCGAGAACAGTGCAAGAAGCCCTATCAGTCCCACAGAGACTCCTTCCATTGTTGCTACCTCACCCTCTGCAGATGACCTTGACCTTCCCATTGCCCTCTGTAAAGGAAAACGACATTGCACCACATCTATAGCCCACTGCATCTCCCAGTTTTTGTCCTATGATCGCCTATCTCCCTCCTACAGGTCCTATCTCACCTCTGTTGCTGATGTCTCTATTCCGAGAACAGTGCAAGAAGCCCTATCAGTCCCGGAGTGGAGAGGTGCAATGCAAGTTGAAATGGATGCCTTGTTGAAAAATAATACCTGGGAGCTAGTTGACTTGCCCAAAGGAAAGAAACCAGTTGGATGCAGGTGGGTATTTACTGTGAAGCATATTGCAGATGGTTCCATTGAGAGGTACAAAGCTCGGCTAGTTGCAAAGGGGTTCACTCAAACTTATGGTATAGATTACTTGGAGACATTTGCCCCGGTAGCCAAGATGACCACCGTTCGGGTTCTATTATCTCTTGCAGCAAGCTACACTTGGCCTTTGTACCAAATGGATGTTAAGAATGCTTTCCTGAACGGGGACTTGCAGGAAGAGGTCTACATGCAGTTGCCTCCTGGATTCTATGATACAGAGGCAGGTAAGAAAGTTTGTTGGCTCAATAAGGCTTTGTATGGTTTGAAGCAGTCACCTAGAGCTTGGTTCGACAGATTCAGATTAGCCCTTGGGAAGTTCGGTTATGTACAGGCCCAGTCAGATCATACATTATTCATCAAGAGGGTGGAGTCTCAGTGACACTACTTGCAGTTTATGTTGATGATATTGTGGTCACAGGAAACGACAACCATGAGATTGAGTCCCTCAAACAGCTTCTTCATCAAGAGTTTAAGGTGAAAGATCTGAGTACACTACGGTATTTTTTGGGTATTGAGGTTGCTAGATCTAAGCAGGGGATCTTTGTCTCTCAGAGGAAATATGTGTTAGATCTCTTGGCTGAAACTGGAAAGCTAGGTGTCAAACCTGCAGATACACCTATTGAACAGAACCACAGGATTATTGTAGAGAGTGGGGAGCTGCTTGAAGACAAAGTTATGTTCCAGCGGTTAGTGGGAAAGCTCCTATATCTATGCCTTACCTGACCAGACATCAGTTATGCCGTTAGTGTTATCAGTCAGTACATGCATTCTCCTAGAACCACACACCTTCTAGCAGCAGAAAGAATACTAGCATATTTGAAGAGATGCCCAGGTAGAGGTATACTATTCAAGAACAATGACCACATGAAGGTGGAAGTCTATACAGATGCCGATTGGGCTGGGAGTGTTGATGACAGAAGGTCTACCTCTGGATATTGTGCTCTTGTGGGAGGTAACCTAGTTTCTTGGCGGAGTAAGAAACAAAGTGTTGTCTCTCGATCCAGTGCTGAAGCTGAGTATAGGTCAATGGCTAATGGAGTGGCTGAAATTCTTTGGCTGAGATCACTACTTGAGGAGTTGGGTGTTGAGTATGAGAAGCCCCTGATGCTGTATTGTGATAATCAAGCGGCTATTAATATAGCACACAACCCAGTGCAGCATGACAGGACTAAACATATTGAAGTTGATCGACACTTTGTACGAGAGAGGGTCTCATCACAAGAAGTATGTCTCCCATACATCACCTCCAATATGCAACTGTCAGATATCCTCACTAAAGCTGTATCACGGAAGAAGCTAGAGGCAGATCTATCCAAGTTGGGAATGATAAACATTTATTCCCAACTTGAGGGGGAGTGTAGAGAACACTGAAGTGGGCCCCACAGCTATGGTCCCACTGTGTTTGTAGGGTAGAAGATATTCTAGTCTGCCTAGGGTTAGCTATTGGTCATTTAGTTGTTTCAGTTGTTATTTATTTCAATCTTTGTTTTACTCTTTTTGTTATGTAAAGACTAAGGGCAGATCTGTCCTTTCCATGTAATGAGCATAACCTATAAATATTAATTAAAGTGGCGGCGACAGAACATGAAGCTTCTGCTCCTCCTTTCAACCCTTGTGTTCTACTGCTTCTTCTCCCTCTTTCTCTTCTCTCCTCTTTCTTTCTGCTTATCTTCGATCCTGAGATTCATTAGGGTTCAAGACTGATAACAGTCCTAAACTTCTAATGTATATTCATGCATGAATCAGGCCCTACAGGATGGGGGAATTCACTAGAGCAGAAGTGTTAGCAGCGTTTAAGGCCTAAATGTGGCCACAATCTGTGAATTTAGGAATTTATTGGTAGAAGGGGATACAAGGATGGTGGTGGGTTGGCTAAGGAAGTAAGGGGTGAAAGTATTGGCTTGTGGACCACATGAACGCATTAAGGGTTCATAGTTGATAGAACTCGGTTAGTTTGAAAATGATTGTAACAGACACAGGCAGCTGAGTCAGGGCTATTTATTGATGTGCATGGATACAAAATGTTGTACATAATTATTTTAACATTGAATTAATATTTACTGTTAACAATTAAAAAAAAGTCTGGGAAACAGTTCCTGAAAATTTCAAGCTTAAATTTTCCCTTTACAATGTTGTTCTAAATACCTTACGCTGCATTTGTTTGAGGTGTAAATTCAAATTTTACACCAGGGAAAAATGTGAACCGGTTTAGTGATGGATGGATATTAGGACCGGATGATTTTGAAAATTTACATTGGTCACATTTGGTTTCCCATGGTGTAAATTTTCAAACTGGGTCTCGACGGTAGGAACTCAATACGGGCGAGAGCGTTTCCATCAAAGTGATAAGCAAGGACCAGGTCAAGAAGGAAGAATTAATGGAGCAGATCGCGTGGGAGATCTCCATCATGCGTCTGGTCCACCATCCCAACGTTGTTGAGCTCAAGGAAGTCATGGCGACAAAATCGAAGATCTTCTTTATTATGGAGTACGTTGGAGGTGGTGATCTCTTCACTAAGGTCTATAGAGGGAAGCTCAAGGAGGACGTTGCTCGAAAGTATTTCCAGCAATTGATCAGCGCTGTTGATTTCTGCCGCAGTAGGGGCATCTCTCACCATGATCTGAAACCCGAGAATCTCCTCTTTGATGAGAACGGAAATCGCAAAATCTTTGATTTCGGGTTATTTGCTCTACCAGAGCTGCTCCTCAACGACGGACTCCTACACAAGCAATGTGGGACGCCGGCCTATGTGGCCCCCAAGATTCTAAGGAAAAAAGGGTGCAACGGATCGAAAGTGGATCTCTGGTCTTGTGGGGTCATTCTCTACGTATTGCTTGCCGGATTCCTTCCTTTCCAGGACAAGAACATGATGATGTACCGGAAAGTTTTCCAAGCAGCACCTACGTGTTGCTCTGGGTGAGGGAGCGAGCGATGGAGGCTGAGTAGATCTGCAACACCTCAAATCCCTCTGATTCGTTGTTGTTTGGTACCAACCTGAGTGAAGGAGATACAAATCTGCAACACCGATTCTTACGCTAGTGAAGAAACTTGCGGCATGGAGGCTGAGCAGAGCACCCAGGTTGAAGACTGATCGGAGAAGGGGAGAAGGGGAGAATGGGGAAAGTTGAAGACCGATGGTAGGTACGAAAAGACGAGAGTGAAACCAGGAGGAAGAAGAAGAACAAGGAGAGAGAGAGAGAGAGAGAGAGAGAGAGAGAGAGAGAGAGATGTAATAAATACATTGAAATTTTTGATGTATTTATTACATCGATTATCGATGTAATTCAACGGTAACATGCAATTTTACACCGATTTTTGGTGTAAAATTACATGTTTACCAAATGCTTGCAAAATCGAACCGGGGTAAAAACTTCTACCAAGCGCAGCCTTAGTTTTCTCTGGACTTTAGTTTCAGCTTTAGATTCCATTCCTAGACTTAGTTTTCCCTTTACCATAACCCTGAGTCATGCTCATCCTACATCATTTGGCATTTGAGCAGTTAGTCCTACATCAAGGTATATAGACCAAAATGCTATTAATCACATTGACACACTGAAACTTTTTATATTCCTGTAAAAGTCTTCTATTACACGGCCACACTGTAGCCTTAGCCAACTTTCATGCTCTCATGAAACAGTCCAACCTATAAGCTTAAGCTGTTAGGTGAGGTCTCCAAGTCAGTTTTTATTCTCTGAAACATACTATTCTGGAACATATTCTGAATGTGTTGAATTGCAAACATCTATAAGTCAAACTGAATCTTGGGAAGCTGGCCAAGATAACCATCTAATTGAATTATCAAACTGTTCATTGAGCTCCTTTACATGGTACAACAGGGTAGTTACCATTCAATTACTTGCACTTTTCCAGAATATATCAATGGTTGGTCCCTCTTTAAACTTTTAGACATTGCTAATGTATGTAAGACTGTTTTCATGGGAAACTGTGGACATCCAAACTCCCTGATGCAACCACCAAACTGTCTATTGAACTATCTCTGTCACATGCCAAAAGTGGTTCACTTCGACATCTGATTGGATAAAGTTATTGCCTGAGTTGCTTCTTAACAAGCATTGGTTGGAAAACCCCCTTTCCCTTTTGGTGCTGTCAAACCTTTAGGAATTTGTCTGTCTTAATCTCTGACCAAATGTTGTCATCTGCTCAAGAGTAATATAGGTGACATTTTTTCAATACTATTGGACTTAGTTCAGAGTCACCTGTCTTATGCAGCTCTGAACTAAGATACTATTGGACTTCTGTGTAGTATGGTTTCTTGGTGAATGGATGAATCTCAACCTTCACGGTGTGAGTCTGTCCATTGTATAATCCTAAACCCTTCACACGTTTTAATTTCTATGTGCCATTTTGTCATGCAAACTCTGAGGATGTGATGCTTACCAAACTGAATCCTTTATACTGGTCTTCTAAATTGTATTTTCAGATGTCTTACAAATGTCAGATTTAAAAATGAATATAGATTCTGATGAGAGAACCGCTCACCGCAGAAGCCCCTTAGAGGGTGGCTTAACCTCCTGAAATGGTTAGGTGATGGAAGAGCAGGGGTGAGGAAGAAGATAAGAGGAGGGAGAAAGGTAGTCATTCACTCATTCCACTTACACAATTGGGGCCTTATATAGCTGGCCTTCCAATACAATCATGGAGAGAATATCTTCATGTGGCATTGTAACTAACTCTGATAGAGGATCTGCAGACGTGGCATGCTAGCCCCTTCGTCTTCTAGTGAAGTGATCAGTGATGGGAGGGTGGCCTGCACCAGCTACTGAGCTCGAGCTAACTTCCTCATGGGCTGTTTGGGCTTAACAACAGACTGTTAATGGAAATTATAGTTATTTCACTCAAGGTTTGGTAGTACTAAAGTTGTCCTTGTGATGGCACTATCTAATTTCTTCTGATCTACCAAGGGTCTTCTATTGGTTATCTTTGGTTATGGGCCATTCTTCTCTTCTAATATGAAGGTATGTTACATTTAAATGCAAAATCGCCAACATCTTCCCGCAGTTTGATGTAGCTTGACCACAAATATGCAATCCTGAATTTTTAAGATGGAATCAAGTCTTTTCTCATGGCATTGGAATATCAAACAGCTGGCTTGTTTATGGTCATCAGAGTTGCTCAATTCTCATTTGTTTGGTGCAACCTCTGAGAAAAAAATGCAACTGTTTTTGTCTGCCTATATAAACCCAAAACCTCTCTTTTCAGCAACTTTCTCCTTGCATTTGGAGAGCTAATGACATCATACAAAGTAGTGTGAACTAATTACCCTTTTCTCTTCTCTAATTTTAGAAGGCTGAAGGGTAACTTTAGATGTTATGTCATTCAGATATTCAAATAGGTTTGACTATGATACCGGAAAGGTTTCGTAGCAATCAAACGGTATCATAAAAAGTTGTAACCAATCAGGTCTTATTTATCATAATTCATGGGCGGTGGAGTTGATTGGTCAAAATTATCCTAGTATCATGTCTTTCTGGCAGCATAAATTTTTTTCTCATTATACCAAGAAAATTGAATCAAAGTGGATAGGGGGATGAAATTTTTACCTGGAGGTTCAGATTCAGACTGTTAAAATTGTCTCATTATACCAAGAAAAGAATCAACATGCAAACAAATATTTTCCTAAAGTGAGTAGTTTTATTAAAATGACATTTCTCCAAAATTTCAATCAGCTTTGCAATGAAGAGTTGGCCCCATCTATTCAAAAGCATCCACATATTTCTCCACCATTCAACTTTTTTCCAAATTAACACAAACGCCGGGATAATTAGGAAGGTGAATTGATTGTGTTATGTGCAAGCAAATGCAACCTTTGAATAAAAAAAATCCAATTAGGTTTTTATTGGAATTCATTACAATTGTTGTACACTTGTACCCAAGTATCATTAAATTTTCACTTTGAGCAAAGAATTCGTTGAAGCTTGTTGCTCTCTTTGATTGTGGTAAGAATCCATCTTAAGGCTCTTTTGGTAACTAACACGTTATAGTTCAATGAGGGCATGGATTTTGTGATGGTGGAAGGTGGTTCTAATTTAGTGCAGCAGTTGAACCAAATGAAGGTTTCAGTATATAATTTTCTATGATTCTGTGGAAGGAAATCGTACAACAGGATATGTTTCTTCCACATCAAATAACCTTACATAATCATGTTTCTTGGGCACCAAATATCATACCATTAAATGGCGAGGTATACACAAAGATACGCTTTTACAAGATCACAAGTTTGGACACGTTGGCACGAGTACAAACTAGCTGTAAGAAAATCAGAGATCATGTCTGGCAATATAATGGATTATGTTCTCAAGAGCAAGCAAATTAGCTTTCGATGTTGTCAAGGCATATTTTGCCGGTTTTATGACTCAAAAGTTATAAAGGGGATATTTACCTTTGTAAATACAAAGGCGAGTGTTATGGAACTATTAATAATTTAATATTGAAGCAAAGGTAGATACGTGTAGCTTTTTTTCATTATTAATACTAGTGTAAGGACAGGTGCAACTTGCACATGGGCCAGACCGGGCTTTCACTCTGTATTAATAGATTTTTTTAAGGCCCGAGCCCGGTCCGACCGTTGGGCCTAAAACTTGGGCCCGAGTCTGGCCCGACCATCGGGCTTACTGCTGAAACGGCTGAATAGAGAGAGAGAAATAAAAAAATGTATATATTAAATTATAAATATATATTTTAATAAATATTATATTATTTATATATTTATATAATATATAAAATGCATATTTATGTATTTTATAAAATATATAATACTGAGTTTGGTCGGGTCAGGTTTTTTTGACAAATCCCAAGCCCGGCCTGTAACATAGTCGGGCTTATTGTGTTAGGCTTGAGTTTCGGCCCGTGGGCCTAATTACATGACCAAGCCTGATCGGGGTGCAGGCCGGGCCGAGCCGGGTCATCGGGCTACCCGGCCCATGAACAGGTCTAGGTGCAAGTAAAGGGTGAAGATACAAGTTGATTATAAATTTTAATTTAACTTTTATGACTTGTACCAAAATCTAGGTAATAATATCTACTTTATAATAGTATAGATCTTAAAATGTGTATGGCACCCAAATATCAATAAAATCTTTGTTTATTATCCATATTTTTGTTTTCATTTGTTTTTAGAATTGCTATATCAGTAAAAAAACAAAAGCATGTTCTCTAATTATGGTTGTGATTGGCACCATTGTCACTTGCAACGTTTTAGGTTGGTCAATGTGAAATTTTGATAAATTGTTTTATCACATCACACTAGATAACCATTTTGGCACTTCCACTAAAAAAAATATAGGTATTGGATTGGGTGTTGGCATTTATAGTAGAAAGACTGATGTTTCTAGCAATGGTACCAAATATTGTATTGATAACTCAAAGCATTTGTGGTAATATATATATATATATATATTCTCGTAAAATTTGTATTGACCAACCTATAATGTTGCAAGAAGTGACAATGGTACTAGACACAACCTATGTTGTTTTTTCATAATTTTTTCTTAAACTATAAAAATCATGTTATTTAAAATGCAAACAAATTTTTACTCTTCAAACTTTTGAAAACAATAAAAAATCCATAGACAATTAACAAAGCTTTCCATGCTTTTGTTATATAAAACAGTCTGTTTCTGAACTAGATGGTTTTGATTTGTTTTTGGAACTGGAAACAAGAAAAACAATTAAACATTGGAGTACAGGCTCCTAAAAAAATTGATTTGTTTTACCAATTTTTATTTTTATTTGTTTTATTTATTTTTTTTCGTTATTAAACATTTGGGATAAATACCTTTTGACATAAAAATTTTATCATTTAATCCTGTCTTGCTTTCTCTCCGCTCTGAATGATGGATTTAAGAGAAGAGTTGGAGCTTTAGGGCTTTATAATAGGAAACCGGATTGGCTGGAAACAAAATCCTGCAGACCGGGCTGGGCTACATATCATGAGTGAACACGCCTGTGTTCAGTGTTCACTCATGATAGATAGCCCAACCCAGTGTGAAAAGGAATGACCAGAAGCAATTACTCTGTTTTTATTTCTATTGGTGGTTGTTATTTAAAGTATGAATCCTCTGTCTAATCACTGGTAAGAGTGAAAGGAATGACTGGAATACACATGTTGATCTTTCTTAACGGTCACACATGTTTGGGTCATAGGGTTGGCCCAATACCTATACTGGGAGTAAAGGAACCAAATGAGGAATTTATGAGTGAAAATTGAAGAGATTCATATGGTCTATTTCAAATGTTGTCAATACATTCTTGTTCTTTTATGCATCTTCCTTTACGTTCAAAAAATGGGGAAACCAATATCTTTATTTTTTCGTTGGCTTCGAAGGGGCATTTTACTCTTATCTTGACTATTTGTTTCATCTTGTTAAATGATTTAAAGTTAAGAAGATTCTTTTATGCCTCCCAACTTGCATAGAGCAATTATCAATTTACATTACACATTATTAGAGCGTCATGTTGATTCAACTCTCCACGGGCCACGGCTACATTCATTATACAGTCACCCATGCCTCAACCATCCAACATTTTGTTCCACATGAAATATGGCTCATATTATTTCAATCATGAAAAATACCTTCCTACAATACATCAAGAAACAAGTCTCCACTTCATTCGCCTAGCTTCGATTTGCATTGGTTCCTTGGACATTAATTATGGTCTAAATATTTAAAACTACTAATATTTCAATAAATTGTGAATCATATTTTAATAATGTCATTGATTTATTAGATTTTGTTAATAAAATTCTGCTTCTTAAATTATTGAATTTCTTACCTCGGATCCACCGAATGGATGATCCTGATCCTATTTTATATGCATTAACCTACATTTGGTTCTTGAACTAAAAAAATTATGTTCTAGCTCATTTTGCAATTACTTGAGGTGTGATGCATTTAAGTATTATTGTTGTCATTTTTCTTAGTAATATAATTAGCCCTCCCACATAGAAGCATGGAAGGCCTCATTATCTATTTTTGTGGAGAAATTGTTCACCTAATCAAAGTCATCCAGTAATGAAAAAGTGAAGCTGAAGTAAAAGGTGGACTAACCAATTATGAAGAAATAGGAGATGGAAAAACATTATTTACAAAGCTATTAAATATGCAATTTATTTTGAGCTCAAGGTTATAAAACAAAATGCAGCGAGTGAACCGGTTACAAATACCATGAGCGGAATGGTAGCATAACTTGAAATTAATTACAATATTAATAAGTATGATTGTAAGGGAATTTAATCCACTATTTATGCAGAGGACAAAACTGTTTAATTTAAGATCATGACCAAGCAAGATACTACCGATTGTTATGAGCAAAACTGACTTAAAGAGATCAGGATGCATATAATTGTCTATCTCTACTTATTTTATCAAGCATTAATTGAGGCCTTCATGTGCAGGGCCTTGTAATCTTTTCATTTATTTATTTATTTATTTATTTGAAAATTTTTTATTTAAATGATAGGTTCATTTGAAATACGTAAAAAAATTGTAAGAGATGAAAGGTGAGAAAAATATTCAATTTATTAACTTTTAATATACTATTGACTTTGAGAGTGAAAATGAATTTATCTTAAGAATTAATTAGTTGGGAGATGTGCAATGCAGGGGCTTTGTTAAATGAAATTAAGGCAGAAGTCAAAAGGAGTATTAAGACATTCCTAATTGGACCAAGTAAGAATGAATCCACCCTAAGCATTATTTTTGGGTTTACGTATTGTCTGATAAATTGGTATTACTTTTTATTAATTTTAAGTTAAATTTAAATGGATTTGAATTTTTATTAATAATTTTGTTTTTGTTAAATATTTATTAAATTGTGTGATTTTTGTTTTAAGTAGAGATAAAGTAGAAGGAAAGACATTTGAATTTGGGGAGAGTCAATCCAAATTGAACCCAAGTATTATATTTTGGGTTGTGTATTTTAGATAAATTTACATTTTTACATGGATTTTAAATGAAATATTATTTTTTAAAATGATAAAATTTTATTACTTTTTAGTGGATGCTAAAAATGGAATTTAAAAATAATAGCTTTCTATTATTTTTTTTAATATTCTATATTATTTTAGACAAAACTTAAGTGGATTTTTAATTAACTAATATTTATCACTTGTTAATTTCATTGATAACTTAATTTTTATTAGTTATTGCTAAAGAAATTTGCATTTTTATTGTTTTTAGTTGAAATTTAAGTTAAAAATTCATTTTTATTTTAAAATTGGATCTAAATTAATAAAAATTAATTTTAAAATTAATAAAGTTGATTTTAAGTTATTATTTTACTAAATTAATTAAGCTATTATGACCAAATGACTGGGAACTTATTCATAGAAAACTGAATAAATAGAAAGGGGAGAGGAGCCCACATAGAAACATCCTTTAAAATCAAGGAAGGTTGGCATTTAAAAAAAAAAAAAAAAAGATCTAAAAAGGATGAGGGAGAGGGGATGCTGAGAAGAGCAACAACTATGTTTTAGGTATACAAAACATATAATTATTATACTAGTAAGTTAGCATCTAATGTACCCTTTACTTAAAAGGCAAAATTGATGAGGAAACCTAATAATGACTACTATTTTGGGTATTCAGAACTGTTCTCCAAATATCTGGGTTGAACTACTTTCGTGTAAGGCAATTATATATAGATTGTTTTAAACTTATTTTGTTGAACTTGCTGCGTCTTACACTTTTATTATTGTTGTGTCACGTTAATCATTTTTATTAAAGAAATGGCATTATAAAAATTGCACCTGAATCTTAACTTTGTTATAGTGTGCTAAAATAGATTTCTTGGTATAATAACTGTGATTAGATCACGAAGAAAAGTTACCTGATTACATTTCCAACAAATTAAAAATAAAACTAGGATAAAGTAAATAATTAATTAATTATTGGCCCGCTCCTATAAAAATTGAAACTGACTATTAATGATAATAAATAGCAAGCTTTGTGTGATAGCATATCAACTGGCATATCAAACGAGAGCCTGCTGGAAATCAATGCAACCACTTTAAAAAAAAAAAAAAAGAAAACCGATAAACCAATATGATCTCAATTGATTGCATTTCAGCATATGGAGTTATCAGTCAACTTACAGTAATCCAGTTCACTTCCGAAGCCATTTCTTCTACAAATAATTTAGAGTAGTTTTCTTGTATAAACTAAAGGTAAAGTTGTCTTGTGTCAATCCCAACCAATAGTCTATAGCATAGGAGGAACATGCAGAGCGCACCACTATATTGAAAGTGATGGCTCAGCACATCCACTTCAATTCTATAAATTTGAAGGAAAAAATAAATTGGGTAAGATTCAGAAATCATTGCTTGTATTTGAGCCATCCATCAACCCCTTTTGTTATTGCCGCACATGGAGAAAGCTGCAGACAACCGGCAGGTTAAAGGTTCCATCTAATCCCATGCCAACCCATATGCACGTATTATATTGGCATGTATCACCTCTTCAGCAGAATGTTCAAACATCCTAGCATTTATTACAGCAAGAGGGTTGAGGGGATGCCTCAATATCTATTATGTTGAAGCTATCATCACAATTTTTGATAGATAATTTTCTCATTTTCTTATTGAAGTGGCCATTTTCTTCATCTACGCTGAGAGAGGTCAAGCGATCTTTCCATTTTCATTTAATTTGTTATATAGAAACCACAGAAAACAAAACTGGATAACATTTAGAGTACGATATGTTAACCGAGCATAAAATTATGGGGTGATTGCCAATATGCCCGATTTTCTTTTCAAAACCAAAATATAGCCGCCATAACAGAAAAAAAAAATAAATGTTTTTTTTTTTTTTTGATGTAGCAGTCGCTTTTATTTTTGAAAACAAAATCATAAATATTGGCGAACACCCACTATCTTCTGTGTTCAAAAAAGAAAGTATTCCCTAATGTGAATTGTGAATCCAAGCCCAACATCTTCAGCTTGGCCTAGCATTCAATTTGCACATTTTGCCTGAGGTCGCCACAGCATCTCTCTTTTGTCACCGACAATAACGGTTAGTACCCGATTCCCAATTTTGCGTCGTATGTGCACGTGCACTTGTATCATGATGACCATACATCCTCTCTGGCAAGTAAGGACACAACTGTACTTTCCATTTATCTAATCTGTACTCGGAGCAAACAGCCTCCGGCTCCGTTAGCTTGATTATCTATTTCCATGTGACAACAATTTACCCCAATGAAATTCATCCTTCCAAGTTTGATAATATCTCAACACAAAATTGAGCTCTTAACGAAGGGTAGCTTTCTCAAATTACACTCAACTTACATCATCAATATTCTTCAGGTCATGGTTTTCGTGCCATTTACTTCCATGTCACCTAGAAATGGAAAACTACATAATCTTACGACTGCACATACTCAGCTCACGCTTACGAGATACGACATACTCTTACTTGGAGAATAAAGCCTTCTTTCTCCAGTGCGACTCAATCTATATGTTTGGCCTTTGCAGTATTTCTGATTTATCTACATAAAATGTAATTCTAAAACGGTTCTCTCATCTAAGTATCCTAGGAGAAAAGCAAGCTCAAGACCTTGACGCTCAGAGCTTCTCCAAGCCTGTAATGGAAATCTATGGTACTACGAATTGGAAAAAGGCATATCAGGAAGAAAAAGAAACTTTAATACAAAAGGAGATGTGTACTATTAAATACATACGTACTCTATTCTCGAATTCTTATTGAAGACTCAGCGTTAGTCTTCTAACATATCCTAAAGCCAAATAAATTCATTTTTGAAGAGTCTGCTGTTATTTTTCACGGAGGAACCCAACACTGCGACCTGTACGTCTCTAGAATCAAGACTATCGATTATCGACACCTTTCAACCCCCCCGCCCCCCCCCCCCCCCCAAACAAAAAAAAAAAAAAAAAAAAATCAAGACTATCGAACACCTTAAGCATGCCTTCAATTCAAACCAAGCAAACAGTTGTACATCAATTCCGTATCCTACAGGTGGAAGCTTCAAACACTTCAGGAGTATTATCAATAGGGATGAAATCACAAGCAGATAAGTAGATGAACGATCAAAGAGCAAGCTATGAACACAGAGTGAAGGGAAATAAGGTCGTAT
The DNA here is from genome assembly GCF_056320005.1 of Nelumbo lutea. NCBI lineage: Eukaryota > Viridiplantae > Streptophyta > Magnoliopsida > Proteales > Nelumbonaceae > Nelumbo > Nelumbo lutea. The sequence goes on from NC_142688.1 coordinate 19,312,542, forward strand.
CGAAGTTGGAGAAAGTGTAGCCTATGTCAGCTCATGCAATGTGCGTTAATCGATTTCATAGTAAACCTTGAAGTCGTTCTAAACTTTTAGCAATTAGTACAGTCATACAACACAGTTTGTCATATTTCATGAACGACAATATCGTATTTTAGGGGAAGCAAAGAGAAAATGTAATAGAACTATATTAAACAACATAACTCCAGATAAAGATTCTAAGCTACAAATTAAAGCTACGATTACTGAGAATATAAGCTCCAGCTACTCAGATTTTTTTATAGGTAATACATGCAGAAGTACTAAAATAGAGAAATAGAGTGAGAATATAAGTAAGGAATTTTGTCCAACCTGGTACTTGCAAAATCATAGAGCTTCCCGGTGCTGGAGAAGATAATCAAACCTACTTCTGCGTCGCACAGGATCGCCAACTCCCTCGCCTTCTTCAGTAATCCGTTTCTTCGTTTTGAGAAAGTAACTTGCCTGCTGGTCGAATTGTCGATCCTTCGGATCACGATCTTGCCTCTCCCCATTCTTACTGTTTCAGATGTCAGGGTTTCTCCTCTGGCTTCTCTTTTAAATTTGCGGAAGACAGAAAGAGAGTGAGATAGAGAAGAGAACTAGAGCTCAAAGTTTTGAGATCTGAGGTATGTTAAAAAGAAGAAAAAAACAAAGAAATCGAACCATATGAACGAAGAATGGAGGAATATTTGAATCTACGAAGATCAGAAGTGAGAGATCGGAAGAAGAAAAAGAGAAGATTTGAAAAAAACCTTTAGTTAGTGAGCTTCTAACGGCGGACACCACAAGCGACTTTACACGAGAGGAGAACTGAAATGGATGTGAGATGTCTGTAATATACTGCTATATAAGGGGACGCTGCAATCAAAAAGCGGTTTTAGAAAATTGAAACCACTTTTCTAGGAAACACCAGATGGTTTTGTGCTCTGAAACAGCTAGTGGTTTTTACTGTTCAAACCTCAAAAGGAAGGCAACAAAAGTGCACTTGGTTCGAGGCCGAATCAGGGGCTGCGGGAATTTTATATTTCTGTACTTTTTTTTATGCGCCGTCTACATTAGCGATCACCGACACGTGTGAAAAAGTCACCTTCGCCGTACCGCCTGTTTCGGGATATCCTTAAATCTTTGCAAAATGGCGATCGTGTCCCTAACGGCTGTACCTCAAACATTGTCTTATATTGTACATTATCTACCGGGAATTAATTGTTAAATGTTTCACCTATTTATTAATTGGGCACGTAATCGCTGGTCATTCAGACTATTAGGCTGTGTTAAAAAAAAAGGAAAAAATAATATTAGGCTGTGTTTGGTTTGCCATAAATTAAGAAAAATTCGTACGATCTTGTTTGGAAAGAATGCAAATACAATATAAGATTTAAAAGTATACAAATCTAAGGTTTTGCATTGAATATATTTGTATTTATACTTGATAGCATTGGAATTTGAGATTTGAACCCGTCTTCACTACAGTCAATTATTGGCTTTAACTTATCAAATGAGGCACTATCACTTCGTAAATTCTTAAAAAACTTCCCCTTAATTTTCTTTTTCTCTTTAATTTTCTATCTAACCATTATTAAATTCACATAAAATAATTTTAAGACAAAAAAAAATCAATTCAATTTAATTGAATGTTAAAGCTAATAAATACATCGACTATCTCTTATTCAATTTAAAAAAATATATATTGAATCACCATGCAACTCTTTCTACAAATAGTTGGCATGGTGAATGGATCACAATATGAGAAACTTTGCATGCCATTGTAGATCAATGATGCCATTTTGGCATATAAATGATTATGAATTTTCATATTTTTTGATAATTTCATAATAAAATCCAATCTACCAATCATAAAAGTGGTCACCAATCGGTTAGTATCAAATTCATAAAGGGTTGTGATTGGTTCAAAATTTTCTGATATAATACCTTTTATGCTGATTAGATCTTATAAAACTGGGGATATGGTGGTAATTCATACAAAAGAGTGAGGGTAGGATCGGCAGTGAATATGAGGGGAAGGGCAGCCTTGGCTTGGCTTTTCGTGTGTTCCCAGGTTTTCGGGTTCGTTAATTCGCTGAGAGACCGAATTGGCGGGGGCGAGTACACGTCAAAACAATAAGGAATGTGCCACTTGTCATTAGAAAACGAGGTTTAATAAAACTGTGTGAGAGAGAGAGAGAGTAGTGACACCAAAGAAAAGGAAGAGAACCACCGATCCCGTTTCTATTTCTAACAGCTGAGAGACCAACCTCAACCTTTGAGGTTTTCCAAATAAGGCAAGAGTCGATCCTGCATGCAAATCCGAACGCAAAAGGTCATCCCCGTTTTTTTCTCGCTTCTAACAAGTTGCTCGAAACTGCCAACCATCATCAACCCATGTAAAAATTCCTGTATTGACTTCCTCTCCGGTTCCTCCCCTCTCAAGTATTTCTACTCTTAGATGAGATTCTTATTAAATATCATCATCCACTGTTCTTGGAGCTGACAATTCGGCATCAAAAATAGAAAGAAAATTTCTAGCTATAAGATATATACAAGTGGGCTTTGTTTATTTTTCCAAGTTTCTCTTTCTTGAGCCTTTAATTCTTTCTTCTTCTTTTTATATTATCATCAACAAACATTTGGTGCATTCGGTGTCATCATACTTTTGAACAATAATAGGATTCCATAAACTAGATTTTTTCCACCATAATAAGAATATGCAGTTGTCCATATATAATATTTTTAATTACCACAAAAGAAATTGACAAGTTGTCTACCTGGTCGCTCACTGTTTTTTTTTCTTTCTCGACACATTTATTTTTTATATTTATCAAACTCCAAAAATAGTCCTAGTAATTTTAAATTAAGATCTGTGATCACCTTATTGATCTTTGTATCAGAATAAGGAGCCATTTAATAACGGATGAAGTAGCTGAGTTGAATGACTTATTGCTTTATCTTTTAGTTGTTAAAATAATTAAATAATAAATTTCTTAAGAGTATGGTGATCTATTCAACTTCAGTTTTAACTGTTGAAGAGTCATAACTCTCTTAAAAACTCAATTATTAAAAGACAAAACAATAAACTTTTCAATTCAATATTTTCAGCTATTATCAAACGAACCCTTAGTTGAGTTGAATCGCTCAGTATTGAGTCAAACCAGTTATAAAGGACCGGAAAGCTAGCTGACTCGCATAAACTTCTGCCGAATTGAGCTGTTCATGTTCAAGACAAATTAAAAAATTAGAAACCAAGGGTTAATCCATAAACCGTGCTTAACTTTCATGATGATTTTATTTAACTATTCCTTTTTTAGTTCCTTTGATCATGAAAAGAATAAAGTTTTGAAAAGGGGGCCAATAAGACTTTGGAAGCATTACCTCAAATATCCATTCCACCAAGCCAAATAATATAATATCCAAAAAGAGAGGCCCAAATAATCTATACTTAATTTGGTAGATTTCCATTATCAAGGAACTCTCTTTTGAAAGCATACAGATGCAACTACATAAAAGTTACATGCTAAGAGTAAAGTAATCTCTCTTTTGGACATTGTTTGCACAACTATTTAGACAAGAGTCACAAAATTGTATCCTCTTTGGATTTCCCTGGCAATATTGTAAAATCCAACCATGCTCCTTGGATACCTTTTGCCCAAGATCGAACTGAACCGGGGCCCACCACCTGCTGGAGTCATCTGAGACCCATAACTTATGCCGTGGAAGGTGGGTACAATTTGAGTTGGACTTTAGATACATTATATTATTTATATAATAGGGTTCTATATTTTATGGTATTACCATATGAATCAGTAAGAAGAAGAGGGCTGGATGGATTAAAATTAAGTCTATGAATCCATTTGACCATTATCATTTTTAACTGTGCGTTTTTTGGGACCGGTTTAAAAAAAAAAAAAAAACGTTTATGTTTTCAAGACCTATTTAAAAAAAAAAAATGTATTGATTTTGTTTGGAAGTGTTTCTGTCACGTAGGTAGGCAGTGAACAATATTATTCTGTTAGGTATGGTGATTTTCATCTTCATTTTTTATGTATGTGCCGACAGGTAAGCACCGCATAGGATACATATAATCGTCAATCAGTCAACCATTGGGGGCAACAGTTCAATGATGCATGAAATGCCAAATTTAACGTTTTATGCATCGGTGGGGTCCCAACTTACGAGGCATACCCATGGTTCAAGCATTTTTTCAAAAAACGAGTGAATCAAATAATCATATATATGGGTGTTTGTTGAAACGCCTATGTGGATCCAATGTGGCACCATTTTTCAGAAAAATGGCCACGATTCCAAACATCCCCTTATTTGCAATTCTAGATTTATAAAATTTGAAAATGATTTTCATAACTCGTAAAGGATCAAATCTTATCATTTTTTTAATAGAAATTCATAAAATAAAGCATTAACAAATTAAGCCGTACAGAAAGGGTGGATTTAACGATTTCAACGTCATATTTATTTTGAGGGTAACTTAAATTGTAAAACAAACATGTGAGGAAAATCATTTAATTAATACATCAGATAAATAAGATGCTTTTATTGTTATTATGTGTTTTTACAAGTTATAACAATAACATGGTTTAGGTGTGGTACACTCATAGACAAGCAATCAAAACTAAAATGGGTATTCCCCTCAAAGCAGGAAATAATTTTGCCTCATTTTAAAGACAAGTTATGAAATTCCTGTGTTGGTTATTAAACTTCAAGAACTGAAGGGCTTGATGACTTTCTGGGTCAACAAATGGTATCTAATAAGCTCTACAAAGAAGATTCAATTCAAACCTGTAAAATATTGACAAGTTGTCCACTTCAAATGCCTAATTAATCAATAAAACATTGAAGAAATTAACCCCTTGCACACTTAAGGTAGGAACAGCTCATGGGTCATACATATCTCTCTCTCTCTCACCCCCTTGTTAAACACAGATTATTCTTTTGATTCTCTTGGGTACAAGTCAGAAAAGCCCTTTCATGAATTTGAGAGATTTGGTCTTTTTATGTCAAAGATTTTCTGCATTTCTAACCTACGACCTGGAATAACTAAAACAAAGTACACCCACTTAACAAAGCTATACTATTAACTTATTATCAAATTAGGTTTAGGTAATTCAATGGATTATATATTATATTATATTATTCTATCCATGATCAGAAATTAATTATTTATATGGCCCAACAACCCTATATTGACTAAATTATAAAATAGTGCAATAGTTAGTAGACGATTATTACAAGAACAATTAAGGTGTTGAACTTGAGCAATTATTTAGTGAATCTGTCACGAAATTACTATTCAAATAAAGTAATAAAACCATTAATTATTAATTTTAATTAGGGCTTTACTTCAAAACGACGTAACTTATAATTTGATGAAGGAATCGCCCGCAGTTAGGTCAAACGTCGATTGGAGTTGAAACTGGAACACCACCAGTTCCACTCGCAAGATGTTTCTCACATAGATTGTTGTTTATCCTTCCATTTTAAGTAAACCCAAGAAGATGGAAACGGGAATCGTCAACCTTGGATGGATGAGTTGTTATTGTTTTGTGTGTAAGCATTTGTACTTTTCTGATTCAGCATGGGAAATGATAAAGTACGACTGACCATAAACAATTTATTGTTTTAAGTTAATATCATATTCACCCAATTTCAAGAGAATAGTGCTCCACCCAATTTCACTTCCAGCCATTGAGAAGCACACAACTTAATATCATATTCACTAAAGGATAAAAGAAGTAAGTTTTTTAGTTCAGTATCTTCAGTTGTTACCATATGGCTTTAAGTATCAATCATTCAATTCCAAAATATGTGGCCATTTCGGAGGGCTTTCAAAATGCCATTTTTCACTTTCTAAGTTGGGCTTCATACAAAAATTGAAGAAGTTGTGTTTAGTGAAAACCAAGAAAGTCAATATTGGCATTTTAGAGGCAAAAAAATACAACTATAATATAAAACTACTCTACGTAGTTTATCTGGAACACAGGTACTCAACCACCATATTTAACTTAACACAACTTGCCCCAAGTGCAAATGCAAAAGGCGTCACCAATAGGACCTAATGGCCTATATATTATGGGTAGGGGTGGATTCAAGGCTCGTCAAGATATTACAAGGCTCGAATTTGAGTTTGATTTGAAAAAAAAGTATTTTATAAATATATATATATATATATATATATATATATATATATATAATAAATTTTACTTGATATTTAAAAGATATATAATATTTTTATTATATATTATTTTCTATAATGCTATATTTGTTATTATTATTATTATTATTATTTATGTATGTATGTATATAGCTATTTGAGTTAGCTCGTGAGTTTCATGAGCCGAGTTTTATTAGATTCGAGCTCGATTCCATTAATAAACGAGCCTATAAATTAGGTTTGAGCTCAGGCCAAAGCTAGTTTGAAACCGAGCCAAACCGAATTTTTCATGAACCGAGCTCGAATAGTTCGTGAAGGGCTTGGCTCGTGGCCACCCCTAATTATGGGCGTTAGAGATGGATTCAACTTGCAAATTGGAGTCTTACATATGGATTTTTGATAATCTGGTTGAATGAGTAGCTTCAGTTTGGTCACACCCCAAGAATTGGAATTGTTAAAAATGTGATGAAAACAGTCTCTTTATTAAAATTTGAAAAATATGTAATAAGACTTAAACCCATGACGTCTTATTTTCAAGTATTACTTAATTATCAGTAATCCACTTTTTTATTTATGTTCATTAATGATTCTTTAATTATTGTATAAATTATTTTATTAAATACGTATTTTAATGAAAATATGAATTAGGAGACTTGAACAGTGATCAAAATTTACTTATAATTTGAAAAACTTACTATCCATACATCATATTTAAATAACATATAAGTTATAAAATATATTATATATAATATTAATAAAACCCATAATATATATGCCGGTTGGATGTCAAATTTAACCTCAATTGAACCTCTGAAACTTCTCCCTTTTCCGCTTCGATAAATATCGACTAGAAGTTACTCATTTGGAGCCTTTGACATGGAATTGAATTCAAATTCCGGAGAGCATTTGCCCTTTTCGCGTGCGAATCTAAAGGGGACGTTGCGATACCCAGACGCCCGACACACATGTGAAGATACCAACATCATCCGCCAATCGAGGGCATAAAAATGGCGCTCATTCATCAACCTCTGCTAAAGGGAAGAAGCAGCCGTACGAATAGTGAACCAAAGCGTGTCAGTCTTACAATGGCCAAAAGGAGTAAGCCACCTCGAAGGCACCGATTACTATATCTAAACATCTGGATATTGTTTTCTCTTATCACTTAGGGAACAGTGGATTATTTTATCAAGCGTTCCCTGTGAATTTGCCTTAAGCTTTGGAAACTTTGTGTTTTGGTAGACACCGGCATCTTTGTATGGGTTTTGATCTGTTTGTAAGCTCGGGTTTCCATTGGCCAAAGCCACGTGAATAGATTCGTTCAACGATCTTTTAACCTGAAAATCAACAAACACTACTCGAGCAGGGTTGGCTCGGGCAGATCAACCCTAAATTCAATCCAATCTATTAAAACCCTGACCCTAACTCAATACTTGATCATCATTATTTATTATTCTATTCTTGACCATACTCCAGCCCAAGTCATGAAAGGGTCTGTTTGGGAGTGCTGAACTAAAGATTCAGCTCAGCTGGTTGCTTTGAAGCGCTCCTAATAATAAGTTAGTTTAGAATACTGAAATGAATAGCCCTTCAAATGTTGATCGACAGTTGATTTAGGCTGTTGAGAAATTTCGCTAAGGTTATGTTTGGTTTGAAGGAAACGGCAAGGAAAGGAAAAGGAAAAGATAAGAAAATCTATACAAGATTTGTAAAGATTTTTTTATCTTGCCCTTCTGATGGAGCGCAATCCGGTCGGTCTTAGCTGTCAACGATTTCGCCTCTGAGTTGGAGCGACGGGGAGTCTAAAACGGAAAAGATGAGGGAACTCCGGGGGGAACCCGGTGAGATAACTCCGAAGCTCAAGTTAGTAATCTCTCTAAGGCAAAGTATAGACCAGATGGCACAAAGTTCATATACCTTGTTGTTGAGGGTAGGGGGCCTTTTATAATCACTTCGCGCACTCACCCCGAAGCCCTTGTCAGGTCGGGTGTGATTACCCTCGCATCTGTCAGTTCGGGTGTCGTCCTTTCTGCTGAGACAGAACCGTCACTGCCTTTTGTTGGAGCCGTCTCTCTAACTGGAGATGGTGGTGTCAGGAGGCGGTAGCAGGTGGCCGTTTGGAGTGCGGCCGTTAAGCGTCAGATCCCAAGTCAATCAAGTGCGTCGCCCTTGGGTACGGACTTCCTTGGTATCAGGCATAGTACGATTTATTTGGTTTCGGTGCCCTGAGGGCGATGTGGAGTGGTGAGCGAGGTGAAGTCTTGAGTTCGGAGGTATGTATAGGGCAGGTCAATTCGGCAAGGTGTATCCCGAACTGTTACACGGCAAGCTAGTTCGGCGAGGTGTATCCTAAACTGTTACAAGGCAGGCCAGTTCGGCGAAGTACGTCCCGAGCTGTTATAAGGCAGGCCAGTTCGGCGAAGTATATCCCGAACTGTTACAAGGCAGGCCAGTTCGGTGAAGTATGTCCCGAACTGTTGCATGCAGGTCAGTTCGGATTCTTTCTGGTTTGGGGCCAAGGGTAAGTTCGGGCCCCTAGTAGGGAGTTCAGACTTTTCTCCCCTTGATGCTCATGCCTTAAGCTTGCTTTTGTGACGAGCTGTTGCCTTTGCCACGTGTTGCATAACTGTGAGGTCGGGCCAAATCTTCCTTCATCACCTTCATTTTCCTATATTTTCCTATTTTTTCCTTCAAATCAAATATAGTTTAAGGCTCAGTTTAAGAGTATGTATACAAATATATACAATATAAATACACTACTGCTGCTGCAACCCCAGACTAGCATTTTCTTAAGATACTGAATAATCTTCTTTTCAATTTAACTAACAATCATCAGTGTGTCCACGTCATGAACTTAACATACATATATACAAAAGATAGGAAATTTGGGTTTGATTTGAAATACAAATATTATAAATAAAATAATATAAACATCATATTATGATAATGATTTACTAAAAAACATCATTTGTCATCCCCTCTCCTCTCCCTCTCAAATACATATTTATGTACATAAAGTCAATACATATTAAAATACGTAATACATCAGGTTAGGGTTGGGTCAATTTGCTAAACCATCAGAGATGGAATTCAGTCTTTCCAGGACAGTGTTTCCATCGTCTTTGTATTCATTTACAGCCATGCATTAAGAATATCTCTATAATTGTATGCTTTTTTTTATAAAAAAGTATAAAGACTTAACATGGTCTTGTGAAGACCAAATCCAATTTCAAACCATTAAGCCTACTCCAACCTAACCCTTTATGTGATTGGAAAATTTCCGATCCTTAACCACAAATCTTATATTTTTTCTTGGATTGGGCGCCGATTGGCACGACCCCAGTTGCACCTTTGGCGCTAGAGTTACCAAGAAGAAACCCCATTTCAAGGTATTGGATTAAAATACAAATGGGTTCATGTCTCCAACTAAGTGTGTAGCCAAGTGTCATTGCATCCCCAAATCGTGCGACTGGATACATGGAGCAAGAGAAAAAGTTAACCCCATAATAGATTTCTATTCCATTAAATAATAATTTCAACCATGGAAATGTCTCTTTACTGAGTCGTCACCTTTTTAAAATTTGATTCTTTGCCGTTGTGATGTCTAGCTCCCATTCTCCACTCAAAGAAAAGAGTTTGCCTTTCTTTTTTCTTTTTTTTTTTTTGGAAGAGAGGCATACATGTCCTTTCGATGCCTTCTACGGGTCCATCCTGCACACATAAATTGAACGAACTTGTACTTTTACAGGAGGTTCTGATAAAAATTTGTTTAGGTTTTGTATGGAACTATGGATTTTGTGGATGAATAAGAACATACTCCCACATTTAATATTCTCTGTTTGAACTACTTTACGGTAGCTTTCTGATGATTTGCTCAGAAAAAAATAAAGTTTCTGGTCATTAGGGCTATGCAGGATTTATTGTTGTTGCTTTCTATTCTTCATGGCAATCAAATTGCCTTCATGAAAGTTTTGCATACGGTTTAATTTTACATCTGTTTATTTGTAATTATGATTTACACTTTTATTTAATATAAAATTTGTACTTTTTGTTTCATTTGTTCTTGAAAACTGATGCAAAATTTATATCACCTTCTTACATCATTTTACTTCTTACCTCACTTTCAAGTAAACAATCCTCTTCCTAGTTACTTTTATTTTCTTTCATATAAAGTGAAGATTACATTATTTTACTCCTCATAAACAAATTAATTAATAAAGATAAAGTCAAATATGAAGCAAAAGTAAATCCAAATTTACATTCAATCTATTTGCATCGCATGCATTTACACCAATGCAAATAAAATTTATTTGCAGAAAAACTGAGCCAAAGGATCAGTAGTCATATTAATGACACATCTTTCGTATACTTTAACTTGTTACAGATATGATGTACCAATTGTGGCTATAATGATTAGTACCATTGCTATTTCTACTGAAATGTCAATTTGGTGCCTATATTAATATACGAGCTTGATAGAAATGAACATAATTATGAGGTGATAATTGTATCTTGTTAAATTTCCAAGCTCAGCAAAAAAAAATGTCTTGATTCCGAGGATATAAATCTAATACCATAAAATTTGTGCCCATATAGAAGTATGGACCTTTATCCAAATTAATTCCATATCTTACCTTTTTAAGACAAAATTCATTTAATCATATTTACACTTGAGTTCTGTATTAACTATATTCTTTTATTTTGATCATTTCATTATTGTTATTGTTGTTGTCTTTCTTTTTCTTAGTATCCTTAAGATTACTAGTGCAGGAGCAGGTATTATGCATATTTGCAAGTAAGGTCGCTGTGTTTGGTTGAAGTGCAATTTTATTTGTATTAGTATAAATGCATGGGAGTACAAATGTAAAAAATGCAAACTCTTTTTTAATTTTGTTTTGGATTTTTCTTTATTCTGATTATTATATTAATTTATTTTATTTATATTGCAATCAAACAAAATAAACTAAATTTTAAAACAAAAATAGGTCAGAATTTACACTTGAATCATTTGTACTGTCATGGTTTTGTATCAGCGCAAATTTATTTGCATTGCAATCAAATACAGCCTAAAGCTCAGTTTGCAAGGAGTACAAATGTAAATATATATAGAGCACAAAACCTTGTATTTTATATTATTTTTTATATATTGGTACTGTACTATATTTGTATTTATACTCCTTCCAAACTGAGCATAATTCAAAAACAATAACGCAAATATATACAAAATATAAGATTTTATACTATACATATTTATATTTGTATTGGAAGAAGTAAAAAAACAATTATATAAAGTATAAAATCTTATATTTTGTCTTATTTTGTATATATTTATACTGTACATATTTATAGTTATAGTCTTTCCAAACTGAGCCCAACTATTACCTACACACATATATCCAATATCACCATTCCGATCGCCTGAAGAGCCAATATATGCTATTAATGGGGTTTAAAAACGAAACGTGAAGAAAGGGTATTAATTGTGTTCATCTCAGTAGAAAAAATATAAGGGGAGATAAACTAACAAAGAGAAGAAAAAAATTATGGATATGTAGTGACACAACTTGTCCTCCCTGTCACATCCTCCTTTCTTAACCTAAATTTCCATTTCCCTCCACCTAGGTTGTTTTATTGTTTTAATATATGAGATGATACAAAAAATTCTTTCCTTGTTAACTTGTTTTTTTTTTTTTTTTTCAGAATGCGTAAAATATAAAAACAAAGTATGAAAATGTTATAAAATCATGCAACCGCGCGGCCCATATATTTGGGATAAGGCTTGCATGATGATGATGATGAAAAAGTAAAAAGAAAGAAAGAAAAAATCATTTAATTTTCTTTCACAGTCAACATATGGTCCCACAGTTTTCAAACAAATGATGCGGTTTACAGTGATTTTTGTAATGCTTAGCTCAATTATCAGAGCAACTAGAACCAAGGTTTGGTTCTAACTTCTAAATCCCCATAGTCCAGTTGTCAAGTTTGTTGTTTTGAAATATTCATATCAATTGTTACAATAAAAAAATCATAGGCTCATCCTCTTGTCTATGGGCCTTTTGGATTCGTGCCCCTAGTTTTGGGTATACTATTTTTCTTATTGTGTCTACCACTATTTTCACACATATTTCTCTCAAAGAATTGAGACACTGTGCTAGTATGAAATACGAATTCAAGTTAAAAATTACTTAATTTTCTCAATCATATTAGAAATATTAAAATGTAGGAAGTAATGGGGGAATTTTGGTGATCATTCACAAAGTTAAAGAGAATACCAGTAAGTAGTTTTGTTTTCTCTTGTTCTCTGATGTCATACTGTTGTCACTTATGTAATATTAAGTAAATGATCAAAAGATACAAAAGCAATTTTAACCAATTGTGATTTGACAACGTGGTGGTGCAGCAAGCAGCCTCTAAAGAACAGCTTGTTTTATTGTCATAATGCGGTTATTGACGGATGAGAAAACCGGATAGCTTTTTTATTAAGGCTGTGTTTGTTTCAACATAAAATGGAAGTAAGGGTTTCCAGACTGAAATATTTATCCGTATATCTTTTCATTTAAAAATTGTGAAAAACAATAGTTAAAGTATTTCAGTATGAAAAAGATTTTACATTCGGGTCTTTCTGGGGAACCTGTGTTTATCGAGGATCAGGAATGAAGTATAACTTTTATCCCCAACAGGGCTCAGAGTTGAAAATGGGAAATATGATCCTTGCCCTAAACTCATTCATTGTCATTCCTACTTAATTATAACAATTATTTCAATTTCTCAGACTTCAAAACAAGGGCCCCACCCCATTCTCACATTCAATTAGTCCAGCCACGTATGCGTCTGCTTCCTATTTGTGTATCAATTACAATAATCATTTGCAAACACATGCGTCGAGTTGTCAATCTTGCTTTTCGTTTGGTATTCTCCATGTTATTTTCTGGTTTAAAATAGAATTTTCTAAATTGGATTAAAATCTTCTGCTAGTTTATTTTGATCATATTCAATCAATAGCCGGTTTTGAACCAATTCACAAATATTTAAATGTCAATCATTTGTAATTTATGGTTATACCTTAAATTAGTTTAGGTTTCGGTGAATATATGCCGTTCTACTTGAAATATATAACTGATCAGGTTTGATTAGATTTATTACAATTGTAATTTTGGATTAGTCAGTGAGACAGTAGAGGTAATGTTTTGGTAGATGTATTAGATGCTTGGTTAGATGCATTAAAGAAGTGTTTATATTAAAATTTTAAAATTAGTTAATACAAAAATAAAACTCACTTAAACAATAGTAATATATTTAAGTTAGAATTCTAATGTTAATTCAAGTAACTAATATATGATTAATAAGTGTATGACTTTTTACAAAACAAATGACTAGGTTTAGTCATCTGACAAAATCAGTTATATTTTTAAAATAATGTCAAAAATGGTGAATAGAAAAGATTTTTAATTTTCTGGGGGTAAAATTGCCCTCAACTAAAAGACTTGTCACATGACTTTTTCCCTTTTGCTTGGTACTCGAGGCTTATCGACCAGTTGTGCGGTGAAACTATCACCGCTACCAATGTCGTCGCTCAATTGGTATATGAACAGGGGGTTCTGTGTATTGTTGGGGAAAGCCGAAATGGACGAAGAAAGCCGGTGCAAACATCGTGGGAAAATAAGGATTCCAGATGTTCATTCTTCACCGGTAAGAAATTTCTGTTGAAGCTTTTTGGGTATTTTCTTCCTCGGATTCCAGACCCAACAGAACAAAACAAAACAATAAATACAATAAAAGAGATCTGAAATAGGAAGAAGAATGAGGAGGATGTTTAGAGAAAATATTACATCGATCACAACTGTGCTTTTTTGCAATATATACTAAAACCGAAAGTTCATATTTAGAAAATCTAAAGAGATCTTTGAATCAAATGGGTCAAGATAATATTCAACAAAGAGATAAAGAAAACCGATCAAAACATGACATGTTATAGCCTTGTAGGTATAAAAAAACTAAGTGTTTTTCTCCTTTTTCGTTCTTTAACTAGTTTGGTGGTGCTGGGAAGCAAACCAGTGAATTTAGCAAGGTGGGTGATGAAGGGTGATTTGTCCCGACCTAGTAAAGAGGGGATACATGGACATGACCTGACCAAGAGATGACAACTCAGCCTAATACGATCATTCTACAATAGATCGAGTTCGGATATTCAACCATCTTGAGATAAGGTAACCTCGGGACAAGGTCACCTCGGTACTAGATCGCAACAGGATCACTTCGATCCCAAGGCACTTCGGCATTCAACTCAGTTTAGAACCTAAAAGCATAAGCTCGAGGATACCAACTTCAAATCACTATGTGGTGACCCCAGAAATCCCTCCAACGGATTTCAAACCTCATGGGATCACGTCGCGTAACAGCTAGCGTTATCTCCTCCTCGCCTGATTCGGGCGGAATTGACAAGCCTTATCAATTGACGACGTTATCCCTCAATTAACGTGGAAGTGGATCTCATCGTGATGAAGATCCCGGATCCAATCCGCGAAACCTGCAAGGACTCAGCTATATAAAGGCTCCAACCCCAGGGGCATAAGGTACGCATGATTTCTCTGCTCTCTAGCTCTCAATATTCTCAGCATTTTTTAGCTCGCAACAAGTTTGCTAACTTAAGCATCGAAGCGACATCGCCGGATTAGCCACCATGGGTTCTCTGATCCTCTTGTAGATCAACCTAGTCCACCGTCCAACTGAAAGTCAGATCACCTCTAACAGAGAGCAGCTAGATCACATTACATCAGTGGGTTTTGATTCCCTCCATTCGTCACTCAGATTGAACCACCGGACCACTATTGGCTTGAGTTATAGTGGCGTGTGGAGATAGGGGAAGGCGGAGGAAGAGAGAGAGAGAGAGAGAGAGAGAGAGAGGAGTAGGAGAAAATGATTTTCTTATCCTCCTCACTGTTTTTGTCATTATTTTAAAAACATAACTGATTTTGTATTTTGTAAAAAGTGACCCTTAAGTGTATTAGTAAGACAATTATATTAGTACATAGTTAACTTTTAATTTGGGTAAATTAATATTATAATTAATTAAACTAAATAGGTATTAAAATAAGTAATATTTAAAAATAATTACATTAATATTGAGCATTAAACTAGAAATATATTTTCTTTACAATTACATGCATCCAACTAAAGACATTTTATACCAAGGTTTTAAAAACTGTATTGGACAGAAACCGTTATGGGGACTGGTTCCCGGGTCAAACAGTTTGACCATTTGATTCCAATGGACGACTTATTTTGACTTAAAAAATAAAAAAAAAGGCCAAAAAACATTATTTGGGTTGACTGTTTAATCGCCCGGGTCAACGAATCATTAACCAAATCAATGGTTTTGGCCAAAAAGTGATTTTAGGGTGAAACAGAACCAATTACTTGACTGGTTCTTGAGTTTTCAGGTCCGGTCATCCGGTTTGGTCCATTTTTGAAAACCATGTTTTATAACAAATTTAAGGTTGTGTTAGAGTTTAAGGGTTTAGTGATTTATGCTTGTGAGCGTAAGGAAAACGGTTTGGATTAGGAATGGAATTGTCACCCATCAGAGTTGGAGGTGATGGGACCTTCAACAATGATTTTTAGAATAGTTTTGGTCTAATGATGATTCCAAAGCATAACGCACTAGCTGAACCAATTTGGATAAGACTTGGATGGGAGAGGGAAGGGATTAGGAACCCCTCTCCCGAGTCCAATAAGTGGAGCCCACATAGAATTTCAAACAAGTAAAATCACAATTATTTAATCAACTTAAAGCATAGTATGATGACAAAAATAGCGAAAACAACCAATAATAAAGAGTTTACCATTTGTTATAAGAAATGACGCATGTTATTAACAACAATGTAGACCATAAAGGGCAAAAGAACAACTAAGAAATCAAAATAAAGTGTTAGTTTTCTCTCAGCCTTGAAGGATTGATTATCCCCGATGGGCTGATTTCGATAGGTTCACAGGAATTGGTTTAACCACAACTTCATTACCAATTCTGATGGCTGTCCGTTTTAATTCGGTATCAAAGTTGGGAGGAACTAAAACAGAAAGTAAAACTAACAATTTCTGGCAGGATTGGGTAGGTACTAGGAATCTACAGGAGCTGGTTTGGCAGAATCGATCACCAGCTCTGTTAGTTCTTTCTCCTCCAAATCCCCATTATCCTACAGTCGCACCAGAACAATAAAATTAATCAAAGAAAAGGGGGTTACCTAGTTGAATGTGGGCGGGGAAGGATTTTTGCGTTTAGATGGCTTTTCCTAAACACCGAATGTGATACTAGTTTGTGAATATAGGTTGAAGATGAAATCTCATGTGGGAGCTACTGTAGTCGACATAGAATGGGGAGTGTTGAGAGTGTCACCGCTGATACCGTCATTTTCTGCTGTGTTAAAGGAAGGAGACGAAAAGTCAATCGATCCTCCAGATCTCGGTCGGTGGAAGAAACAGGGACAACGGAAGTATGAGAAAGAAAGAGAGGGGGAAGGAGAAATAACGAGAGGAAAAGAGAGAGAGAGAGAGAGAGAGAGAGTGAGAGAGAGATTAAAAGAGGGGTAAAGAGA
Source organism: Nelumbo lutea (assembly GCF_056320005.1). NCBI lineage: Eukaryota > Viridiplantae > Streptophyta > Magnoliopsida > Proteales > Nelumbonaceae > Nelumbo > Nelumbo lutea. The sequence continues at coordinate 19,329,306 of NC_142688.1, forward strand.
AGGAAGAAATGGAGTGGGTTGCGCCGAGTTTAGACCTGCCGCTAGTTGCAGCGGCGGTGATGAGACCGTGGTGGACTAAGCAAGAAAGAAAGAGACGAAGGGGGGTGAGAGGAATTCGATTAAAACAGGAAAGAGACGAGGGGATCGAAGTTTGGAGAGGAACTTACCGTTGTCGCCAGTTCTGGTGAGGAAGAGGAAGAGGGATTGATTCGGGCAGATCAGGAAAAGGGCTTAATTCGGCTTATCTACAGAAATAGAACGGAATCTGTATGTGATCAAGGGGCAAATAATAAAGGTGGCTTTGGGTGAAATTTCACCTAGTAGGGTTTTTGGATAGTGTGAGATGATTGGTAAGGGTAAATTTGGGCCAATTGGACGTGGTTTTCTGGCTTTCTAGGGTGATTGGCAAGGTTTGATTGCTTTGGATGTGTTTGGATCAAGTGGATATGGGTCGTAGGTATAAAAGAGATTGAAATGAAATCTTTATTTGATGAGAGGGTAAATAGGGATTTTTGGGTTGGAATTTTATGGGCAAGTGTTTTGGTGTCTATGGTATATAATTGGTTTAGATGGGTCAATATCATAAAAATTTGGGTCAACGAGATATTCCAAAATGAAATCTTGGTTTGATGGAAGGGTAAATGGGGGAATATGGGGTTAAGACTTTATAGGCAGGTGTTTTGATGTATTTGGAGTTTAATGGTGTGGTTTGATCGATTTAGATGTGTTAAGATCAAGGGAATTTAGGCTCCGAGTGTTTAGGCTAATGAGAGGCATCGGAATGGAATCTTTACTTGATGAAGGGGTAAATTGAGGAATCTTGAGCTAAAATTTTATGGGTACATATTTTGGGAGGTCTCGAATTTGATGGTGGTGTTTGATATGAGGGTAAAAGTGTAGGTGGGGGTGATTAGGGCCATTAGATTGGTATTAAATGGGTTTAATGGTGGATTTAGAGGCTTTGGGGTTGAAAGCTGGGATTTTTGGGTTTTTAGATGTTTTACTAGGTTGCCTATCATAGGACTAGGCGACCATTTCAGGACCAAGTCGTCTATCATAGGACCAGGTTGCCCATCGTAGGACTAGGTCGCCCATCGCAGGACCAGGTCGCCTATTGTAGGACTAGGTCAACCATCACAAGACCAGGTTGCCCATTGTAGGACTAGGTCAGCCATCTTTAGACTAGGTCGCCCATCGTAGGACCAAGTCGCCTATTGCAGGATTAGGTCAGCCATCACAGGACCAGGTTGCCCATTGCAGAACCAGGTCACCCATCGCAAGACTAGGTCGACCATCTCAGGACCAAGTCGCCCATCGTAGGACTAGGTCGTCGGTCGACCATCTTTGGACCAGGTTGCCCATTGTATGACTAGGCTGCCTATTGCAGGACCAGGTCGGCCATCACAGGACCAGGTTGCCCATTGCAGAACCAGGTCACCCATTACAGGACTAAGTCGGCCATCTAAGGATCAGGTTGCCCATCATGGGACCAGGTCTTCTATCGCAAGACTAGGTTGACCATCGCAGGACCAAATCGACCATCTCAGGATCAGGTCGCCCATCGTAGGACTAGATCAGCCATCATAGGATTGAGCTAGGGACCTCAACATGAGGAGCGACCTTTCTCCGTCGACATGGTTGAAGCACAATTAGCGACCTATAAGACGTGGTGACCGATAGACCTATTCATGGGCTGGGTAGCCCGATGGGCCGGATCAGCCCCCAGACGGGCTTGAGCATGTGTTTTAGCACGTGGGCTTGACCTCAGGCCTAAAAGACTGAGCCCGACTATTTTACGAGCGGGCTCGAGATTTGTTAAAAAAGCCCGACCTGGTTCGACTTTTCCTAAACTACTTAACCCTAACCCTAAATACTTAAAAAATTTCTTTTCATTCTCCTTTCTCACTCTCACTCTCAGAAGCGACTCTCATTTCTCCATCTCAACTCTCAGAACTGGCGAACCCAGTTGCACCTGCGAACTCAGTCACTGGCAGCCGATGCCACCAGAAGTAGTCATCTCTCTCTTCGGCGGTGATCTCTCTCTCTCTCCAGCCATCACCGTTTTCATCTACTTTCTTCTCATTCTCAGTTCTTTCTCTTCTTAGAACTAGGTCTTCTATCTTCTCAGTTCTCTCTCCAACTAGCGCCACCAGAACCCAAGCACACCGTTTTCATTTTGCGAACTCAGGTACCGGCAGTTGGCGCCACCAGATCTAGATCGTATCTCTCTCTTGAGTGGTGAGTTTTCTCTCTCTCTCTCTCTCTGGTCGACATTGTTGTCATCTTTTATCTTCTCACTTTCTCAGTTTTTATTCTCACTCTCATACTCCCAGGAATCGACAAACTTAGCTGGCACCATTCTCTCAATCCTCAAAGGGCATTGGTGCTCAGACTCCCAGGTCGGGCTTCAGGATTTTTATGAGGACCGGGCTTGGGCTTGGGCCTGAAAATTTTATGTTAATAAAGAGCAAAAGCCCGACCCAACCTGGCCCATGAACAAGTTTAGTGACCGATCCCCATCATGAGTGTGTTATCGTCTTTGAATCCTTTGGGATCATGTCACCCCATCAATGGAGCTAACTATCGCCCCACTTGCTTCTGATGCAATCAAATAAGCACTTCCCGCTTACGCGGAGTCCATCTATAGGCGTGAAACCACCTTTGAACCAAACAAGCTGGAGTTCTCGGGCACGCTTCATGGAGATCACGACAGTTAGCCTATATAGTCACCTTCCTTAGAAAAGGTACATGCGATTTAGCTCTCACAGTTCACTCGCTTTTTAGCTCTCTCAAAACTTTTCATTGACTTAAGCATTAGAGTGCCCACCCCGGGTCAAGCAACTTGGACACTCTAATTTGTTCTTCTTGCAACTCAACTAGGCGCCCTGACAAGCTCGACATTTGAGTTGTTTTCCAATAGGGAGCACTAGATCGTATTACATCAATTGGCACCGTTTGTGGGAACACACTGCACAAAAGTTGAGTTCTCACTCAACGCTTGGATTGAAGGAACCCTCGCAGGGGGTAGAATCAGAATGATCAACCCTCCATGCTCCCTGCGAGAATTGATGGCCAACAAATGATGAGGCCACCCCCACAGGTTGATCCCTCCATGGTTTCCATGGGAGTTGACGGCTAATAGAATATGAAGCCGCCCTCGTAGGTCGAGCCCTCCATGGTTCCCGTAGCAGTTGACGACCAACAAACTCTGGAGCCGTCCTCGCAGGTTAGCCTTATCGAGGTGACGAGGTGTTTGTAGGCCAAGGTGTTAAGACCGAACTAGCCTGTTAAAGTTTTAGCAACCTAACTAAGACCCTCTTTGGCAACATGGATGAGTCGACTCGTGATGCACGCACTTTGGTGAAAATTTATGAATAGGAAGTCAAACTGTGTTTAGCACTAAGGCTCCCTCAAGCCGACCTATTCGAAACATGACGACAACAGATGGCCGACCCGCACTTAGCGCACCTTAGCTAGATCAATCATGCAACATCATCCTCGTCCTCATTGCTAGCACCGTCGCCGACAACATTCTCGTTGCCATCTCCACTATCCTCCACCTCAGTTTCGAGCTTCGCTCCGACCTCGTTGGCCACCCCCTCAAGGACTAGCTTGAGGGACACTGTATAGGAGATTGTGAGTGGAGTGACTTTAGGAAGTAATGGCACAGTTTGAAGCCCTTCTTGAGGGCAGGCATGACGAATTCCACTCTTGAGGTGCTTGGGTGAACAACGGAACTCCTCAATGACAACATCCCTAGATTGGCGGATGTCCTCAGAGTGCCTGCTCTGCCTCCTCATGTTGATGAATTCACTCCTGTGCCCCAGTGGTCAAGATGGTGATGTGTTGCATAGTGCCGCATAGCCCTTAGACCCTTCCTGCTCAGGCGAACAAATCGGGCTGATGCCAACAAACTAGCTGAACTAAGTCACTTTGGGCCAAAGACCTACAAGGAACTACTCCCTTCATCGAACCGACCTTGACTTGGGAGTGGGGGGCAATTGATGAGGGGCGATTTGGCCCTCTAGTGACATTGCGCCACATGGCGTCCCTAAACAGTTGCTTAACACCTTGGTGTCATATTGGCACGTCGACCCAAGACCAAGTAAAAAATCTCAGGATCAGGTCGGCCATCATAAGACCAGGTCGGCCATCGTAGGGCTATGTCACCCATCGCAGGACTAGGTCGCCTGTCATAGGGCTAAGTCAGCCATCTCAGGACCAAGTCGACCATTGCAAGACCAGATCGCCTATCGCAGGACCAGGTCTTCCACCGCAGGACCAAGTCAGCCATTATAGGACTAGGTTGCCCATTATAGGACCAGGTCAGCCATCTCAAGATTAGGTTGCCCATCGCACGATTGAGCTAGAGATCTCAGCATGAGGGGTGACCTCTCTCCGTCGACATGTTTTTAGCGTAGTTGTGACCTATAAGACGTGGTGGCCGACTGCCCCATCATAGTGAGCTATTGTCTTCGAATCCTTTGGGATCACGTTTCTCTGTCAACAAAGCTAACTACCGCCCCTCCTGCTTTGGGCATGATCAGATAAGCACTTCTCGCTTACGCGGAGTCCATCTATGGGAATGAAACCGCCTTTGAATCAAATGGGTTAAAGATATCGGATGCACTTCGCAGAGCTCACAACAATTAGCCTATGTAAGGGAGTCCCCTTAAAAAAGATATACGTGATTTAACTCTCTAACTCTCTCAGAACTTTTTGATGACTTAAGAATTAGAATGCCCATCCTGAATCAAACAATCCAAACACTTTGATTTATTCTTCTTATAGCTCGACCAGGCGACTCTAACCTAGGTTTTGGTATTTCTTTTCTTACGATATCAACTAATTATTGCCCATTTTAACAGATCTTGTTTGCTAATATCTGACATGATATCAAGTTCTTTATTCAAATGCTCCTTTTGACGGTGGATAGAAAAAAAAGCCTATATCATAAGTTTGGGACAAAGGAATAATTCTCCTCAATATTCTTTTGAGCGAAAAGTCAAACAGGGGATTGAATGGATTGAGGTGCTATGGGGAAGAGACTGCTCTCCTCAACAATCCACTTTCATTATTGGGCCAATGGCGATGTATTTTATTTCTATGCATATGGGGTGCCACAATATCAGGTTAACATGACGTATTATGATTGGCCCAACCCAAACCCTGATTGAGATTGGGGTATAATTTGGGCGGCCAACCCAAGCCTTGATTGGCCTACCAAGCACCAAGCAATTTTATACGGATTGGGTTTGAATTTTCAATCCTTACGTTGGGTTGGGTATGAAAATTTGGATTTTTTTTTTTAATTTTTCATATTGGACCCGCGTCTAATTTTCAGATAGCCTAAACTTGGCCCTGACTATGTATACATATATTTGTATACACACACACACATATATATTTGTATATACATATATATTATTCTTGTAAATCATATATTAATACATATATACATATATAACATATATTTATATCAATATGGGTTATTTAATTAACTCAAATCGGGTCCAAACTCAACCCAAATGCATTAAATTTCTATGCATATTCAAGGATTAAAGCATCAATACAATATTCCTGATACAGGATACATATCCATGGTCATGGATACATGATACATCACAACTAGGTACGTATCCCACAATTTGTATGTATCGGCACAATACGCCTCCGTATCAAGCCATATCGTGTTGTATTGATGGATACAACCCAATACACATGAATATAGAAGCATATTTATGCCTAGTTTGACAAATTGTATATTAACTACTTTTGGATTGTTTTTCATCTTTAATAAAAATTACAAAATATAATTATAGAAACTGGAATAAATAATTTAAGATTTGATTTTTCCAAAAGAATTAATAAAGCTAAAAATTAAAAAAATAATATATTTTATCTACCTTAAATGATTTATATATTTTATTTTACACATAATTATATATTAAAAATGAAAACATAGTTATTATTTGAAAAAATAGAGTTATTATATAAAAATACTAAATAAATGATTTTCCCACCAAAATTAACTGAAAACAGAAAATTATAATTATAAAAAACTGAAATGAATAATTTAAGATCTAATTTCTCCAATAAAATTAATAAAAACTGAAAATTATAAATAGTTTATCTATCTTAAATGGTTTATATGTTTTATTTTACAATTGTATGTAAAATAAAAAATACGTTAAAAATGAAAACATATTTATTATTTAAAAAAGAGTTATTATTTATACAAAAAAATAAATTAATAAATATTCTCAAAAAATAATAAAAATTGAAAAATTATAATTATAAAAATTTAAATAGAGTGATAATTATTGTATGATGTTTGAATGTTCTAGAGTTATGATATTGCTGATTGTAATGTTTCTCTTTATATAACCTTTTGAAGTATGCATTTCTCATATGTTTTATACATTATTATAAATAATTCAGCTTTTGATTTAGTATTAATAGTGTATTTATGTGATTTATATATATTTTCCTAGCATATCCAATCATTTTTATATCTTTTGTTTATATATATCCATAGCTTATCAAAGTGTATCCGTATCTGACTTATCCAATACATACAATACCCGATAACAATAATTTCATCCTTATATTAAACTTGGATTGTACAATTCGGGCTTTACATTGGATTCGGGCATTCCAATTGTTAGGGTTGGCCTGGGTTGAGCTTAAACACAGCCCAAACCATCTGACTTGCACCCCCTACCCTTTGCCTCTGCTTTTTTAAGAAAGGAGGTAAAGTAAACTCCAACTCTCGAAGTCAAGAGTATCAGTTGCTATTTTTTGGAGAGAAAGATAGTGGACAAGGACAAGAAGACAAAAAAAGAGTGACTAAGTTGGACCATTCTTGATTAGACCTGGCCGGGTAGCCCGACGACCCGGCCTGCACCCTGGTCGGGCTTGGTCATATAATTAGGCCTGCGGGCCTGACCTCGGGCTTAACACAGTATGCCCGGCTGTGTTTCGGTCCGGGCTCAAGATTTGTCAAAAAAGCTCGGCCCGACTTAGTATTATATATTTTATAAAATATATAATATGTATTTTATATATTACATAAAATATATAAATAATATAATATTTATAATTTAATATATATTTTATTCTTTTCTTTATAATTTCAATCTCTCTTTTTCTCTATTCAGCTACTTCAACATTAATAATAATAATAGTATAAGCTAAATTTTAGGCCCGGGCTCAAGCTCGGACTTCGGGCTTTTTATCAGGGCCGAGCTCGGGCCTTAAAAAAATTGTTAATACAGTAAAAGCCCGGCCTGGCCCATGAACAGGTCTATTCCTGATAAGATAGACGGTTTGGATCTTTCATATTATCATCTAAGCTGGAGGAATGTTCCTGTGATGTACGATTGGGTGTCGTTGATTGTGTATTTGCATTATTGCACAGTTGAAGCACCGTAGAAGATACGAGCAAACAATATATAAACATGGGAGGCGATGGAACAAATAAAAGATTCCGATCGTAAAGTTTAAAAGAATGAGCATTCGGCTTTTGCTACTGATTGCTATTGAATCACGCCCCTGTACGTATAAATGCAAACCGAGTACTACTATCACCAACGTGGACGAAACCCGGTTGGCTGGGAGTCGGAAAAGTCTTTACTATTTAATTTTTGCAGGCGAAAAAATCGACTCTTCCCTAGTTTTCACAATCGAAATCGAAGAGCATCCAAGGACGGATTCTATCCAAGGTTTGATTTTTCTTTTCCCTTCTCGTTATGTACTTTTACTGTATCTTGCAATCCAACTCAAAGCTTTTCCTTTTCCCCTCGCAATTTTGCATGATCCCTTTATTTATTTCTTCTGAATTTCTGCTTCCTCTACAGAGATATTTAAACGAGATAAGGGTTTTATCGATTTTCCTTTGGGGTTTCATGGAGATTCCTTCAGAACAAGTCACAAGCATCTGCAGTCACTGGTAAGAGATGATCCTGTTCTGAAATCTATGTTCACTTTTCTTATTTTATTTTGAATGTTTATCGTAGTTGTGATGTGGCGATTCCTAACTGTGAGGCATTCTTGTTGTAATCCTCAAATTTCTTCGTCAAAACAATCTTTATGAGAGTTAAATTTCCCTTTTCGTTTCTATAAAATTTTCTTTTTTGGAAAATTTTGCTCTCCTCCTGAATTAGTTAGTTTTTTTTTCCTTTTTTTTGCAAATTCGATGTAGTGACTACATATTGTTGCAATAATATCTTCAACTGTTCTCATTTTTAACTCGGCATCCTACTTTTTATTTGTTTTATATATATTTTTTTATAGTTAAAGGCGTACGTGGCTATAAATGCTTGTCAGTTTGCTGAATTCTATGTTTGATTTCATATAATAATCTCTTGTTAGCAATACCAGATATAGATGATATTTTGGTCATCACACACTTCAACAATTATTAATTGTTCAACCTGATTTCAATGGACGAGCTGCATTTATTTTCTTAAACCGTATTCTATGGGAACCTCCTTGTCATTCTATCAATGAAACCATAGGACTATACGCTTAAAAATTCATCTGAAAAAGTGTCTTACTGAACCAAGACAACTAGAAAAACTATAGTTTTAAATCTTACTTCTGATGACAACGCCAAGTGGTTTGTTGAACTTACACATTTGTCTTACTTGTTACGTTCTTTTGTTGGTCATGCTTGTTACTACTCTTGCTTGTAGTTACTTCATTCTATGAATTGTTCTCTTGGTGCTTCTCTTTGATACACCGGTATGATGTTATTCCTTTTGTGCATTTTTGTATTCTTGGTCATGCTTTATTCACCCCTACATAGGAATTAGGGAGTAGGGACTTGGTAATGCATTCTGGAGAATTTCTTATTCAATTTTTCTTACCAAAGAAATATACATAATTGACAATTTCTCTTATACGCTTTTAGTGACAGAGCTATTCCAGCCGCAAATATTGATTTGCACTATGCACATTGCTCCCGGAATCTGGAAAAATGTAAAATTTGTGGAGATATGGTGCCCAAAAGACATGCTGAAGAGCATTATTTGAGTACACATGCCCCGGTATGTTAAATTTATGTAGATGTTCTTGTTTAGTTATTGTTTCAGAGGATGCTAGAATATGTATTTTGTATAATCTCCTTTTGAGAGACACTTTTGCTTTTATGTTGGACTGCTCTGTCAAAACCCTCTTTAAATTCTATATATATATATACATATATATATATATATATATATATATATATATATATATATATATATATATATTTGGGTAAATCCCTTAAACCACCCTTAGGTTTTCTGAAAAAGGTCTTAAACCTCTACTGAACTTTTACCTGCCCTTAAACTTCCCCCGACTTTTGGGGATAAAGGGACTTATAGACCCCTTCTATTACTTTTAAGTGGATATAGACATTAAATGTCTATTATGCCCATACTAATTCCTCCAATCAAGTTAGTAGATTGATGTGGACACGTATTGGGAGCAGCAGCAGCAATGATCCGGTGTTCTCATCCTATCCAATTCGGCAGCAACAGTCTTATCCATTCAGCATATTAAAGTAGACTATCTTGTTATTCTTATCTTATTAAGTTAGTAGATTAGATTATCTTATCTTATTAGATTAGGATTAAGAGAGACTTATCTTATTAGATTAGGATTAAGAGAGACTTATCTTATCTTATCAGTCTTATCTTATCAAGATAGAGTTGGAGGTCTCCCTATTCAGCAAGGAGTCTCCCTAAGAGCAGGACTCTTGTAATCTCCTATTTAAGGAGCCACTATTATTGAATAAAGGCATCCAAGAATTTCAGTCAAGAGAAGAGTCGAGGAGAGTTAGGGTGATCTCTTGGACAAATCACCCCTTAGGTCACCACGATAGGGTCTGCACGCAAAGGGAGGGGCAAGGGGAAGCTAGAGGTTCTCCCCGTGGACCAACCCGTGACGAGATCCTACGCCCGGGCCCATAACATAGATTTTTCTAATTCCAACTTTACCCTGGACTATTAATATGAGTAATTATGTTTTAGTATTTCATTTTTTTACTGCATAAACAAACCCATTTTTGGGTTAAGGGTTTTTTGGTAAAAAGTTTTAAGTTTTTTTTTTGTTAAAGGTTTAAGGGTATTTCAGTCATCAAACATTTGATGATATTATATGAGGGAAAAATTGGCCTTATAAATTTTAAACTTTTAATATGTTTAAATCCATGATATCAATGATTGCTGTTAGGTTTGTAACAGTAATGTAACGGAAAGGATTCATAAGTCCCTTTATCCCCAAAAGTCAGGGGAGGTTTAAGGTCTTATCAGAAAAGCCAGGGGAGGTTTAAGTGTTTTCCCCTTTCTTTGTTTTACTATTAATGAAATGATGTATCTATAAGACTTGTTAGTCAGAATTATGGTTTCCTTCTTTGGCTGCAACTAGCTGAATGGACTCTTCTAAATGGATAATGTGTCATGCTGGACATGTGCAGGAATCTGACACTCCGTAGTTTCCGTAGATTCTTGAGGGAACTTCTACTTAACATTTCCTTTTTTATCTATTAGCTTATTTAACATAGATGAACAGCTAATCTACAAAATGAGTCCAATTTTTGTATCAAATGTCATTTAGTAACAAAGGCAACGTATTTCATAGGTATATAATGTTAGTATCCAAAAATATGAATTATTTTAATAGTATATACTTTTCCGTAGATGTTTCCACAATTCCATGTTTTCTTATCTTTCCAAGTCAGACTGTTGGACATGTGTTAGATTCCGACTCCTCTGTCTGTGCCCATGCAACACTGGCTGCAACCTGCAAATTATCATTTCTCAAAAAGGGGAAAAAAACCTTAGCCAAACCATAATTTATTGGATGAAGAAACAAGAGGATATTCCCTGGAGTTTCAGGCCTTTAGTTAGACAGGCACAAATCCTAGGTAGCGGTTTGAGTAGCTTATTCAAATGGGTCCCTAGAAGAGGAAATACTTTGGCTGATCCATTAGCAAGAATAGGGGCTGTAAGGGACCATATGGGGGTTACTGGGGCCAGGTATCTATTTGTGATACTCTAATAGCTATTATATGAGTTGGCACTGTACCTCTGGCCTACTGCCCACTTTATTGGGTAGCAAGGAGTCTTTTCTAATGAAATCTAGTTGTTACTTTTCAAAAAGAGTTTCTTTTAATGAAATCTAAATTTTGCTTGTCAGAAAGTGTCAATGTTTACAATGAAACCAGTATTGAAATTGTGGTTTTTATGAGATGCTGAATGTGTTGATGTTTCTTGTTTGTTAGGTGTTATTGAAAACATTCAGTTATGATTCAATAAAACTGCATGGCATTGGTCTGCCTACATTCATTTCCTAAAATTACATACTGAAAAATCAAATTTCAAAAACATAGTTGTGGAAGGAGACTCAAAGGTAGTGGTGGGCTGGAGTGCTGGACCATGGCCATATCAACACATGATGAGGGAGATAAAGCTTTTGGCTTGGGCGTTGTAGCCAACTGTTCAGTGGGTTAAGAGATCAGCAAATAGTTTAGCTGATGCATTGGCCGAACAAGGGGTAAATTAGGAATCTCCATTTTGGATTCAGTTCTAATAAGGAAAGAAAATTGGGCTAGGTGGTTGTTTTTGCCAACCTATACCTAGGGATGCTTGGCATGATTTAATAAACTCTAACATCATCATCATCATCATTATCTAAGCCTTGTCCCAACCATATGGCATGGGCAACATTAACCTGTTTACTAATAAAAACAATCAAGTTTTTAAGGAATAAAAGAAACAAAATCTCATTCAGTGTTATCAATATATTCTCTAGCTACTGCATAGATGGTCTAGCAGGCAAGCAATGATGTGTGTTTTAACCTTCAAGTTATAGTTAAGACTAATGGAATATGGTTCGATTTGATAATTACATGATGAATAAAATGCTTATGCATGCACTCACACTGAATTCTTTCTTGCATTGTTCTTCTTTATTCATCAATTAGTTCTTTCTTCTTTAATAGCCAAATAAGAAAAACCAGACCCATACAAAAAAAAAAGTTACCTATAGGTTAGTGATTGAATTCGGATGAAGCAGGTATCTTGTTCGCTATGCAGTGAGACAGTAGATTGTGAAAATTTAACCCTCCATAAAGGTGAAAACTGCCCCCAGAGAATTGTCAGATGTGAATACTGTGAATTCCCATTGCCTGCAGTTGATCTCTTCAAACATCAGGTTATTCATTGATAAATTTAATTGAAGATTGTTTTCTCATGTCTTGGTACCATTTGCTGGTTCAATGACATTGTTTCCTAATTTCAGGAAGTATGCGGGAACCGGACAGAGTATTGTCATCTGTGTAGCCGGTATATTAGACTGCGTGAAAGAAATGACCATGAAACCAAGTGTCGTCTTGCTCAAGACAATGCCAGACTTTCTAGGTAAATGGAACACTATTTTATTTACTTTAGCCTTCAACAAATGATTATTTTATTCTTCTCCAAATATATGGCACCACTCTTGAAGAACTGTTCTATTACTACTATTTTTCTGTTTGTCTTGAGACATTTCATGGTTCATATGTGTTTGCATTCTGGTCCATATAGTTTGAGATGCTTCTTTGACTGCCATCTTTTTTTCCCCCTTTTGATCATTAATCACAATCAAGTTGATTTTATTGATAAAAAAAATTAATTATAACTTATAAGAACCACTGCTCTGAGCTAGCTGAAGGCTGAAGCAAAGTCAGCTCTTTTTCCTTTTCTAATTTATCACATCAATAAATTTTTATTAGTAAAAATGAAGGAGCTGAAATCTCAAATTTGCATTTTGTTAATGATATAAATTTGTTGTGTGAAGCTCAATGAGATTCCATGTATCACACAAGGTGTCATTAATTGTTTTGGTGCAGTAATTGGCACATCCATTAATTTGGTGAAAAGTCACCTAAAGAACATCCATTTCTCTAGCTGAATTGTTGTCATTAGGTTGTAGAGTGGAAAAATGGTTGAACTAATATATTGGCATACCATTAGGCAGAAATCTAGGAACTTTGTAAATTTGGGATCTTGTGACAAAAAGTTCGAGATGAGGTTGGCTACATGGAAATTTAAACACATCTCTGAACACCGGAAACTGGTTTTGACCAAGCGAATCATGTCTTATGTACTTAGGTACTTTCTTTTGGTATTTGGATTCCTCCTAGAGGGAAGAACAGAATTGAGCAGTTGCAAAAGAACTTCCTTTGGAATGACAGTTGGGAGAAGAGGGGGATCACTTGGTGAAGTGGGAAATTGTTTGCAAATTTATGGAGGGTGGTCTTGGTTTGGGTGTATCTGTTTAAGGAACATGATGTTACTTGTAAATGTCTCTGGAGATTCTTGCTGGAGCCAAGTAGCCTTTGAGCCACCATCATACAGAAAGTATGCGATGAATGCCAATGAATAGGATAGAACCCTATACTGCTACACAATTTGTCCCCCAATTCTTGGAAATGTCTCATTAGATCATTTGGTTCCTTATCTTCTTCTTCTCCAATTTTTATTCAATGGAAACAAAACCACAAATACAAACTACAACTTATAACTATTAAGTGTTAGGGTTGTGACCCTTAACTCATCAACATAAAAAGCTAAAGCAATATCCATTGGTGGAGATTCAAAAATTTTGCCCATTCTTCCTGGCTAGAGATCTGTGCCCTGATTTCCTTCCGTTTTACAATAATTGATCTTACCTCTCATTCCAGTTAGGATATTGATAAATAGCTGGTTAGCTGGTTCCTTTATTTCTTTCACCTTAGTCAAGATACCTGTAACCTGTTCTCCTAACTTCTGCTTGGATTGCAAAACATAGACTTCCCTGCCATTGGGGGAGGCTCAACTACCAAGATCTGTTGGATCCAAAATGTGGGACTGACTCATGGAGACTTGCATACTAATTTATTTATCTTTACAGATTGCATGTCTTGGACTTCACACTTCAGACAGCACATGGAAAGTAAGATCACTCACATCCAAAATGAACAGTTAAGATGAATTTTGGGGTCAGTTAATACCCTAATTGTCTTACTAGAGGGGGGTAGATAGGGAAATTTTGTATTTGGGAATGAGCATTCCAGGATCGCTCTGTTTTCGTTTTTGTTTGTTTGTTTGTTTTTTTTTTTTTTAATTTTGGTAATGGGGATCATCAACCATAGCAACAACATGAGTGTATATAATGACGTACAAGGAAGACAAAAATATGCTGCCCAAACCAAAGAAGTCTTAACTAGGCATGGAGGTGTAGCTGTATAAAAGCATCTTTTCTCACCCCTTCCTTTGGTGAAGCCATCAGCTATTGAATTCAGCTCTCTTGATGTCTATCTATTCTAAACTAATATAGAGGATAAGATATTCTTAATTTTTAAGGTGAGTCTCTTATGTGCTCTCCTATCTATTTTTCTATATATAGAGTATCTCCTTTTCTCTAGAATAGCCCTGTTTTAGACTCTTTGGTTTCAACTTCAGGCTGTGTATTAAAGATTGAGCCTAGGATATTGGGCTTGCAAGTTGTGAAGACACCTTACTTTTGGGACACATGAGCATTAAGATGCCCTGTCGGTTTGGTTCTAAAGCCACATTTGGAAGGCCCACTTGTGCTGCTTGATGTGGAGATGGATAAGTCAATTTACTAGGTAGGGACGGTCAAAGAGATGTTCTGAACTAGTCTATGGTGAATTCAGCGATTCTATTGGTCTTAACTACAACAAAAGTTGGGGAAGATTGGGTGGGATATGAAGCACACGTTAAGGTAGGAAAGTTGCAGGAGAGTTGTGAATGGTTTTTTGGATATATATTGAATTGTCAAGGTTCCTAGTGTCTGTAGGGTTGTTGGTACCCTTTATTATAAATATAATGGCTGGCGTGTAATTTGTTTTGGTTTTCTTGGGGGTCGTTTCTAAGTTGGTTTCAGATTGGAAAGGGCAATCAGTTTTGTCGACCAGTCCAGGAGAAAACAAATTCTTTATACTAAAAGTTGGAGAAATTACATTAGCACCCTTGGGCACACCACACAAAATGTCAATAGAAAGTGATAAAATACATCTGGATGTAGAGTAGTAATAATGTATAGCATGACTCTAAACTCTCCTATTTTGTACAGTAGTGCAGGTTGGGGGGGCCTCTTTGAGGATCTTTCTTCCTTTTCTTCCTCTGTTCCTTGTTTCTGTTATCTTAGCATTCCCTTATGAAATGTTGATTTTTAATAGACATAGTTTTTTTATCGGTAAAAAACATATATTTTGTTGTTTATAAAAAAAATGAAAACTGTATCTTTTGTTGATTCTTAAACTTGAAATAGTATCTAAATGATTTGATAAGCCCTTGAATGCTGGTGAAACTAAATCATTAATAAAAGCATCCCTTGTGCATTTGCACTCTGGTTCATACTGTAATTCAGAACTGGCTCAGTGGGAAAGGTCTCTGGCTCTGCTTGTGGCAGAGAATTGGGGGGTTATGGGTTTGGAGGATGGGCTACCCCCCTGTTGTGTAGCCCCACGGAATCAGAGAGAGAGAGCATACAGGAATATTTAGTTCATTAGCATCCAAGGGCTCATCGCATGAATGCATTACATTTATTGGTCAAAACTTTTGATTACTTTGGCTGATAAAAAAAAAATGGATCTCCTTGTTTAATTTTTAAGGGATGCAAGTGCATCTGAAAGAGAGCACGATGCTCATAGAAGGCAACCACATGATCTATCACGGAGACGCTTACTATTAACAATTGCAATAACGGGCATTGCTGTTCTACTTGGGTCATTTTTCCTCCAGAAAAAAATCGACAGCAATCAATTGCAGTAAAACAGATTGGAAGGACTTTTATTTATTACGTTTTCTTGAAGTGATGTATTATTTCTACACGTATCTGAAAGGATCTAAAGTTATTGTTTTATAATAGCTGTATTGAACACACAAGGATCATGTAAAGTATTAGCCGAGATTGTGCTTATGACTTCTTAGCATGCAATGGCATCTGACATCTTCATCCCCTTGCTTTTCTTTTCAAATTAATGATTTATCTCCTTGTGTGTTATGCCACAAGTTTGTTTTGGGACACCTGGTGTCTGATAAGATTCCTCTGTCGTTTGTTTTGTGGGTATTAATTTATGACTGTTGAAATGTAAAAGGGATAGGGTTCGGTCAATCACATAATAGCATTGAAAACTGAAAAGCACCAAATTATTTCTTGATTTACTGAAGACCAGATAGCAATATTGTACATTGATTTTGTTCCCAGCTATCCTAACCCATCTATATTTGAGCTCTGCTTAAGATGTTAGGGGTGTCCTAGGTCTGATTTTTCTGTATGTTGCCTGACCTAGCGTCCTAGCCTCATCAGTTCAACGTGGGTGAGCCAATGGTCTTATCGGTCTGGGCTGCTAAATTGGACTCTTTTGATAGAGGTCTTTATGACTGAAAATCAGCTTGGCTGTGATTTTAACCATTCAATGGATAGCCTTTTTTATCTTCTTCCTGAATGTCCATAAATATACAATTGATTCGGATGGTTTAGACTAATATGATTTGGCTGGCTGATTACTGAATGGCAAGAGTGCAAGTTTACCATGGGAACAATTTCAGAGCTGCTATCTATTAAAATTGTTCTGTTAATTATTCTTGACCAGTTTGAGAGTACTTTTGACTTTTTGACAATATTTCCAATCTCTCTGGTTCTGTGTAGGGGTGTCAATTGGACTGGATTTGGTCCAATCCGATCCAGTCCAATGTGAGTCCATTACAAATGTACCAGGTCAATTCCAATCCAATGGATATTTTGGATCGGTCTAATTCAATGTCTACACCGTCCAATTTGTTTAAATTTGTTTTAATTTAAATTGATTCTAATCCTAACCTGGTCCAAATTGATTTTGGTTTGGATGGGGTTCAATCCAAAACCAGTTCATTGACACCCCTAGTCCTGTGAAGGCATTATGTTGATTGTTTATCTCGTTATTGTTTAGACTTCTATATTACCAACAGATCAGTCTTCAGAGCATAAAGCCTTGAGTTTTCAATCAGTTGTGCTAATTTTACCATTAGTCCTATAGGAAGATTCACATTTCCCAATGGCAGAATAAGGTATATTTCCCCAATGGCTCTAACTATAGAGTTCAACAAGGGATCTGCTACCAACAAAACGCTGGGAACAGTCCCAAGTGACCACTGCAGCCACACATTGGAAGCATCTCCCTTGTCATTCTTGGGGAGATATTCCTGATTTGCGACTGATGACTTGTTGGGGCAGGGTTAGGAGCATTTGTTATAGCACTACCATAACGTCACTTCACCTAATTCAAAGTGGGGCCACAATAGGCTTTGATCTTGTAGTTTTAGTGCAGCATTAAAATCACATTAGAGCAAAAATCATATATATATATAATATATTTAAGATTTACGACCAGAAATTGACCCCACCTCTGGCTCTTTTTTTATGTGTGCAAGAAGTGGCCAATCTTTGGCATCCAGTTTATCTCTTCTGGGACCTTAAACTCGCACCACATTTTTATCATTGGTGCAATCCTTTATGTCTATGCCCAGTTAGCTTCCAATTCGTAAATGTCTCATTGTTTGCATCTCTTATTTTCTTTTCTAAGAATTTTCCTCTTGATTGTTCTATTACACTTAAGCCTTAGTTTCGAAGGAGTACAAATACAAATATGTACAGTATAGAAAGCAATCCTTCCAAACTGAGCCTAAATCTCCATGAATGTTTTCATTTTGAAGGTTTCTCTTTTAGCTTTTCGATTAAAAAATGTCATAACATTAGCATATCTTTTATTATTGTACTCGTTTTTTAGCAATGTTTTAAAATCTGACCTGGAACCAAAACTGTTATGGCCACTGGTTTTTGAGTTGATGGTTTGACCATTTGGTTTGAACAATTTGGACGAGCTGAAACAAAATCATACACATCGAGTTGAATTACCTATTATGGTTGAACATGCCAGTGTTGAGTATAGCTAGGGATTGAGTGGGGCCCATAGTGAGCACTAGTGTGTTCACTCATGATAGGTTGTTCAGCTGGGTGTGTATGATTTTGTGTCTAGTTAATCCACTCCCCGATTTGAACGGACAACCCGTTCTGAGGAAAAAATTTAAAATTAAAAAAAAATTAAAATAAAAGGCAAAAAATTGTTGAATGGATCAACAACTACATGGGTCAATGGGTTGTTGACCAATTCAACAATTTTTGGCGAAGGACTATGTTTGGGATAAAACAGAACTAGTTGCTTGGATGGTTCCCGGGCCAGATGGTTTGACCGTCTAGGTCAACGTCGATTTGAAAGCATTGCTTTTTAGGCATTAGCATTTATTTTGGTGATAAAAGTATTAGATTCTTGACTATTTAACAATCAATTTTAGCAAAATCCATGGTGCATGAATTGCTTAAGCAAACAGTGTAGTAGTGATAGAATGATATATTTGACATCTTTAATATTGTTGAAGTTTTTAATGATAATTCAATATTGTAAAATATGAACTAATGAAAAAGTAAGTAAATCATTTGACATCTTAGTTAACATGTCACAGATATTCACTAATGCACCATGATTTCATACAAGTTGGATGTATGAATCTCCTAATATACATGTTATGAGGGGTTCTATTGTTTGAGTATAAAGACCCCTAGCTCTCCATATTTGACGTTTTGTTAAATACAATGCATTATCATACTTTGAACGTTGGTTCTAGGGCTCATGCCTCAGCCTCAGCTTCCATGGAGAAGAATTCACTTTTGCTCATGGTCTTGAAAATCAGACTGGACAGGATGGTTTGATTGGTTGACCCAAGAATTATTTAGGCAATCAGTTCCATTTCACCCTAAAACCATTCTTGAACCAAAAATTATTAACTTGGTCAGCGACTGATTCAACCCGATCCAAACAATGGCTGTTGGCCTTTTTTATTTTAATTATTATTTTTTTAAATCAGAACAACTCTTCTATTTAAATTGGACGGTCGAACCACTAATCCAAAAACCAAAATGATCCAGTTCCAAGTCGGTATTTAAAACATTGCTTTTGCTACAAACAGTATTATGACTCAGGGCAAAAATACATGGAGCCCGCATCTTTTATAATGAGCCCATTAATTTATTAATGCTGTAAAATCTTACCATTGCTTACACAGCTTGCTGCGCTGAACAGCTAAAGCGTTCAGCCAATTCGAATCAAGGAATTTGATTTGTTGTTGTGTCGTATCAAATATGATTATAAGGAGAGATGGTTGGCATCTGCCGTGACAGGAACGGAAGCAGCCTTCGCGCTTACCTGTTACACCACAAACCATGGATAAAGGCAAAACAGCAAAACTTGTATACGATGTTTTATCAAAGTCAACTCCACACGACCAAGAAGATCCGCCCCTGGAATTTCTTGTGGGAGATCGCCAATTCTTTTGTGTTTTCCATCTCCATCCACAAGCAGAATTTATTTCAGCAGATTATTTATTATTAATTTTGGTGAAGATCTCTTCGTTTTCAATGCTAGGATAGAGACATCTAAGCTGTCTAGCTAGTCTCAAAAATAAGGTGCAATTGTTGAGAATGTTAAAACCTCAAAAAATAATACTTTCCTTTTGGCATCAATAGAGAATTCAATTAGCTGTATAACAAAATCTAAAAACAACCAGCTCAATATATGATATCTATGAGTGCCATTTTAATTTCAAGCACTTCTCCTCACCTCTCTCCACCCCAAAACGTTCTCTTCTTCTTCTTCTTCTTCTCTCTCTCTCTCTCTCTCTCAAAATTGTGGAGATGTCGTTCTGCAACTCACCATTTCCTCCCCTTCTATTCATAATTCTCATCTTAATCTTTCTTACCCCTTCTGCAAGCTCTCTTTCCTTCAAAATATCTCGTTTTGATCCCGAAGCCACCAATGTTCTCTTTCAAGGCAATGCCATACCTTCAGTTGGAACCATTGAGTTCAACAAAGTTAATTACTTGTACCGAGTAGGTTGGGCTATCTATGCTGAACGGCTGCACCTCTGGGACTTCGCCACCGGAAAGCTCACAGACTTCACCACCCACTTCTCCTTCACCATCAACACGCAGGGTGCTGCCTCTTATGGTCATGGCCTCACCTTTTTTCTTGCTCCAGTAGGTTCTCAAATCCCACCCAACTCAGCTGGTGGATTTCTCGGCTTATTTAACACTACAACAAGCGATTCTGTATCCAGAAACCAGATTGTAGCGGTCGAGTTCGACTCTTTCTCAAACCCTGAATGGGATCCTCCTGTCCCACATGTCGGAATCAACAACAACTCCATCGCTTCTGCTGTATTTGCTCCTTGGAATGCTAGCTTGCACAGCGGAGAGACTGCAGATGTTTGGATTACTTATAATGCTACTACCAAAAATCTGAGTGTGTTTTGGAATTATGAAGATAACCCCAATTTTCGAACTAATTCTACTTTATTTTACCGGGTTGGTTTGATGAAGGTTCTGCCTGAATGGGTCACCATCGGGTTCTCGGCGGCTACAGGCCAGAACGTCGAGCGCCATATTCTTGAATCGTGGGAGTTCAGTTCCAGTTTGGAAGTAACGGAGAATCAAGGAAAGAACAATAGAAATATTAAACTGGTAGTGAGCTTGGTTGTTACCTCAGCTGTTTTAATTGGTGGGGTCTGTATAACAGTAGCAATCTTAAGGAGGCGTTGGAGGAGACAACCAGAAAGAGAAGCCGAAGGGTTGGCCCAGCTTACATCTATAAACATTGATTTCGAAAGGGGAGCTGGACCCAAGAGGTATTCCTATAAGGAGCTAGCTTCTGCAACCGACAACTTCTCAGATGAAAGGAAGTTGGGAGAAGGAGGATTTGGAGGTGTCTACAGAGGATTCTTGTCCGATTTAAATTTGGCTATAGCCGTAAAGAAAATATCCATAGGATCTAGACAAGGGAAGAAGGAATACATAACGGAGGTGAAGATTATAAGCCGGTTGAGGCACCGGAATTTGGTGCAGCTCATTGGTTGGTGCCATGACCGAGGTGAGTTTCTACTCGTTTATGAATTCATGCCCAACGGAAGCCTGGATTCTCATCTCTTTGGCAGGAAGAGTCCTCTAACATGGGCTGTGAGATATAAGATAGCTCATGGGTTGGCCTCGGCTTTGCTCTACCTTCACGAAGAGTGGGAGCAATGTGTCGTCCACCGTGACATCAAATCGAGCAATGTCATGTTGGATTCAAACTTCAATGTAAAGCTGGGCGATTTCGGATTAGCTCGTCTGATGGACCACGAGCTAGCCTCGCAGACTACAGGTATAGCAGGAACTTTGGGCTACTTGGCGCCGGAGTACGTTAGCACAGGCAAGGCAAGTAGAGAGTCGGACGTTTTCAGTTTTGGAGTGGTGGCCTTGGAAATTGCTTGTGGGAGAAAATCAGTGGATCCATTAATGGAACAGGATTCCCAAGTGGGGTTGGTAGAGTGGGTCTGGGATCTCTATGGAAGAGCAAGGCTTCTTACGGCTGTGGACGAGAGATTGGAGATGGATTTCGATGCCAAACAGGTAGAGTGTTTGATGGTTGTTGGATTGTGGTGTGCTCATCCTGATCACCATCTGAGGCCTTCAATCAGGCAAGCGATTCAATTACTCAACTTTGAAGCTGTGATGCCAAATCTACCACCAAAAATGCCTGTTGCCACGTATCAAGTACCAGCAGTCAATTAGAGCGATCCCTTGGTTACATATTCGAGCCTTCAAGAGGGTCGTTGAAATTAACTTGTATCTATCTCATTTGATTTTATTGTTTTCTTTAGGGTCTGTTTGATTGCTAAGAAAGTAATGAGAAAAGGGAATATTCCTGAATTATTCTTCCTTTCTTGTGTTTGTTTACAGGTAAACAGTGTTTTGGGATGAGAAACAAGAGGGACACGGGATCCCAAAATTAAGTGAGCGGGGTCGCACCAAAACAGTGCGACCCTAGTAAGAAAAGAAAATGCTAAGAAAATGCAAGCTGAGCAATCTAATACAAGGTGGGATGCGGTGTAAAATAGATTCCAATTGGACGAAGAAAAAAGGCATTCCCTCACGAAGGTGGCGCCCTTCGCCTTCAGGCGGCCGAGAAACATCAAAAAAGAAAGAAAAGGGGCGAAATCCGAGATCGAAACTCGAGAGTCCAAATTCCGAATAGAAGAAAGCAACAGGAAACGGAACAGAAGGGCGGTCGTTGTCATTTTTGATCAATCGACATTCAAGTAATGAGATGGTAGCGATCACACTATATAGAGGGAACCTGCACAGAGTGCCCGACGTCCCTCGGCGATGGCTCATGCCAATCCCTCGCATTTCCCTCAAAGATTTCAGGATTCTCCTCCGCAAACGGGAGAAAGCTCTGTCTCGCATCTCTAGCACCACTGCCCCCACTAGCTCAAATCCTAACCCTAACCCTGATTTCAAACAAGAGGAAGGCATTGGAGACAGTGGCTGTTCCAAACAAAACGGGAGAAAGCTCTGTCTCGCTTCTGAGCCCCAATCCCAGCCAACCATCACCAGGAATTCTGAAGATGCGCCATCCTAGCATGGAACAATTGAACACGCCAAAGATCATAATGAAGCAGATTGCGATCCTCGTGTTGAGCAATCCTCGGGGGATACCCGACATCGACGCCGACGCCGACGACGAATGCGACGATCTCTACCTCATGATGGTTAATTTCGTGTTTCAATGGTTGTCGGCTATCTTAGGACAGTTGAAATCTCTAGCAATTTTGGATTTCTGGATCCAATCTTGCTGGCGACGATCCGAAGTTTTGTCTCTGATTACTAGCGACAATCAGCTCAAAAAAATTTTCTTGCAAAACAAACACTAGAAAGTGGATTTTCTTACAATTTTTTTTAGCAAACAAACACATTATAACTAAGTGAGAAAATAAATTTTCCTTTTCTCATTCCAACATTTTTCATCCCATCCTTTCTCAATCCAATTTTCTCAACAATCAAACAGACCCTTAGTGAAAGCAAAAAAACTTGTTTCTCATTCAAGTTTGAAGAATTTGTACATTAATTATTTGTTTTAATGCAACTTGACACTCTGTTTAGCATTTAAAAATTAAATGAATACTTACTAAGGACTAAGGTAATGCTGATGGCATTGCTGGGTAGTATTGGATTAGTTTTAGGCCACCGACTAAGTGACCTGGCGACCTCTCTAAATTTTTTATATTTGCAATACAGTTTGGACTGTGTTAACCATTAATTTAAATCTTTGACGACCAGTGAAGAACTTTCAGAGTGGGTGTCTAAAGACATTAGGACTTTGAAATCTGGTACATATAATCATAATTAAAGAAGATGACGATAATGAATAAGATTATATACTTAATTGGATTAGTTAGGACTCTTGCCTTGGAAGGCAAGACAATAAACAATTAATGTGTTGGATTTTCAACCTGTGAGGAATGTGTTACGAAGCATTTTGACAGCCTTTTTGTACTGTTGTAGTTTATATTATTCATAAATCGCTTTCTATTTCTTTCTTATCTTCTATTAAAATAACCTGGATTTACAAAAAAAATAAAATAAAATAAAATAAAATCTATCAAACCAAAGACAGACTTAGGAGGAGATGAGATAACCTTCAATCTGGTTTAAGATTTAAATATAGTCATTTCGTTACTACATTGAACATCGTTGGAGTTTAACACCGATGGGCTTAAAATGAAAGTGAACAGTTGGAACTTTTTAAGGTGTGATAATTGATGTAAAACTCAACCGTGCGCGAGGTTTAGATCGATTTTCTATGTAAAACTTATACTCTATCCAAATGTATAAAAATATTGACCAAGAGTGGAGTTTTACACCAGTTCGTTTTTACACCAAAAATAAATACAGTCTTAGCAAAATTTTTCATACATTAAAAAAATAGAAACGGAGGAATTTTATAAATGAAGGGGTGAGCATTTGGTTAAAAATTGAATCAAATAAATTGAAATTCTAAAAACTGAATTAAAAATGAAAACCAAACCAAAATCGAATTATAAAAAAACCAAATTTTTTTGTTCGGTTTTTGGTTAAAACCAAATTTCAATAATATATATATATATATATACATATATATATATATATATACATATATATATATATATATATATATATATATATATATATATTATATACATTATATATTATAACATATAATATATAATATATTATGAAATCATATTTCATTATATTAAATATATTAATATATAAATATATTATATATTAAATATTATATATTATATATTATATATTATATATATTATATATTACATGTTATATAGCAAAGTTCGGTTAATTTGGTTTTTCAATTTACCGAATTTCAAATTATGAAAACCAAAACTGAAACTGAAATATTTAAAAACTGAAATAACCAAACTAAAAAAACCAAAACCAAAATTTTCAGTTATGTTTTTTGATTTTAACCGAATAATGCTCACCCAACCATCCATTGGATTAGGTGTGGCTGTCCATATCTTTTACAAAACCAATCCCCGAATCCTCTTTTTTTTTTAGGTGCAGATTGGTATGTATGGTTCATTCAAAGTTTCAACCTTAAAAAGGAAAATCTATGATACTAGAAAGACATGGTATTGGAAGAGCTCTGACTAATCAAAGTACTCCGTGAATTTTGATGAATACGACTAGATTTTGTTTTGATTGGTAATAGGGGTGTCAACGGTATTCAAAAATCCAATTTCAAAATTAAGATTCGATATAATTGAATCGAATTCAGATAATTGGAATATCTAATCGATCGAATTCGGATATGACCTAATTTAATTACACCTAAATTTGACTGATTATATACTTCTTATATATAATATATAAAATGTTTAAAAGTTTTATATAATTTATATATATATATATAAATAATTAAATTATATAAACAATTTATATATTTATATCCATAAGATATTGAATCGAATTTGGGTATTGAATTTTCTAATCAAACTCGAATTTGAATATTACCTGATTCAATTTGAATTCGATCTATTTACACCCTTAATTGGTAACCTCTTTTATGATATCAGTTGATTGGCAATAAATTTTGACTATATATCATAGTTGAACCCAATTAAAAAATAAAACCAAAAGAAAACCTTATTTTTTTGGCAATATGACAAATGGTGAAAGTGGATGGTAGGGGTGCAAGTCAAGTTGGCTGGCCGGGATTTAAGGTCAACCTATGCTCACCCTTAAGAATTAGGCCTAAGCTCTGAGCCTGAACTTAGTGCTAAGTCAAGCCAATCTATCCAATCTAGGCCCAGACCACATTCAAAGTTGACATATATGTGTATATATAATATATATACGCAAACATGTAAGCCTATATGTATGTAAATGCATATGCATTTATGTATATGTATAGTCGAACTAACTCGGATTAGGTCATGGTTGTTTATTTGTTTTTTTTCTTTTTCTTTTGGTAGAAATTAAGAATAAGATGTGCTTTAGAAAATGCCACCTTATTTGTGGAATATCCTGCATGTTTGTAGAGAGACTGAGCCAAATGGGCCCCAATTCCTTATTATGTTTTTTATTCTTTCTTACTCGTTATGTTTGTTAGTGGGCCTTGTCCTTATGGGCTGTTAATCAATTTTTTACTTATTTTAATTTAATTCATTTTTATGAGCTAGCCGCCCCATTAGGGGTAGTATTGTAATTGTACTATCAAGATTAGATTAAGAAAAGATTCGTGGAGTAAGGAGTGAAGATACCAAACATCTTTTCCTTCTCTCTTCATCTTCTTCCTCTTCTTCAATATTGTCTCTATTCTATTTCTCTCTCTTTTCTCTCTACAATTTGAGTTTTATTTTCTGATTTTATTAGACTGAATCACATCTTAGTATCAAAGCTTTTCTCTTTCTCTTAATCACATACACTCTTCGATTACAAGAGTGTATTGATAGATAAGTTGTTCATAGTTTTCAGCTTTTGTGCCTTCTTGTTAGAGGGCTTGAAGAGAAAGAAGTTGGCTATAGATTGCTAAGAAACTGAAGCTGCAGATTTTTCCCAAAAACCCTAGCTAACTAGAGAGCTTTCCACTTACAGGTCAAGGAGACTATGTAAGAGTGGTGCTCAAAGCTTGGGAGGTCTCTTTCAATCCCTAGAAGAGATCGATTGAAGTTAAAAATTGTTTGTAGAGCCCTAGTGGGAGGTCTCTTTTGAACTCTAGAAAAGATTCATTTCTCCTAAGTAGACTTGTTCATGGGCCAGATAGCTCAACAGCCCGACCTGTCCACAGTCGGGCTTGAACATATTCTTAGGCTTGCGGGCCTGGGCTCGGGCCCTATTATGTAAGCCCAACTTCCTTTTGGACCGGACTCAGGATTTTATAGAAAAGCCCAACCCAATAATATTTTATAAAATAAAAATATTAATAACATATGTATTTATATTTTTTTCCTAACCCTAGCCGCTCATCTTTTCATTTGACAATCACAAACTCGGTCTCTTTCAAGTGCTACCCTTGTATTTCTTCAAACCTGAGCTTGGAAGGTTTCTTCCCTTTTGGCCGCCTGGGCAAATTTGGCCAAGCGCTCTACCTCATTGTGGATTTGGCCCTCCAATGATATTGTGACACATGGCACCTCAAAACAACTAGGTGACACTTGGAACCACTTTGGCAACAACTTGCCTTAGCCAAGTTGATGGTGTCCCACCTGGTGGCCTGGCACATGCGCGACCTGGCCCTAATGCGAACTGGTAGCCTGACACAAGCGCAAGTTGGCAGCCTGGCACTAGCGCAACCTGGCGGCCTGGCATAGGCGCCGACCTGCGAGACGTGCTCGGCGAAAAATTTGGCATGCATATCCAAACACTCCCGCAATCCTTGGAAGTTGGCCCACGTGCCGAACGATCCGGAGGGTGGTCAACGTGCATGGTGGTTACTTAAGGGAATCTCGGACCACTTAGACGACTTCTCAGAAATCTCGGATATGGTGCATGAAGCCCATGCCAAACAATGCCTATATAAAGGTACCAACCCCAATGGCATAGAGGGGCAAGTAAGCATATTCTAGCTCTCTTACTTTGTGATTTTTAGCTCGTAGTCTACAATGAGAGTACTGATTTAAACATCGGAGCGACCTCGCCGGGTTAGCCACCCCGGGTTCTCTGACATTGATTCCTTGCAGGTCTCTATAGAACTATGAAGCTTGGCACCTAATAGGCAGCTCGACACTCCGGTCAGCTTGGCACTCTGGTCAGCTCGGCACCTAACCTGCCTAGCTTGGCCCAGTCAGATCGTCACCTAACCTGCCTAGCTTGGCTTAGTTAGTTCGACACCTAACCTGCCCAGTTCGACCCAGTTAACTCGGCACCTAATCTGCCCCCAGCTCGGCCTGGCCAACTCAGCATCCAGGTCCTCATCTAGCAAAAGCTCACTTTAGCATCTGAGTCATTGGCCACTTGAAAGCAGACCAAATGACGAGGTACTTAACACAAAAAATTGATTCATCACCTTCCATAGCGGCGATCGACGGTATCATCTACAAGCACCGGCGAAAGGATGGTATCGTTCTCCTTCAAACTCCGAGTACCCAGAGCAACTAGTGTCGCCAATACTGACTTAAACATCGGAGCGACCTCGCCGGGTTAGCCACCCCGGGTTCTTTGACATTGATTCCTTGCAGGTCTCTATAGAACTATGAAGCTTGGCACCTAATAGGCAGCTCGACACTCCGGTCAGCTTGGCACTCTGGTCAGCTCGGCACCTAACCTGCCTAGCTTGGCCCAGTCAGATCGTCACCTAACCTGCCTAGCTTGGCTTAGTTAGTTCGACACCTAACCTGCCCAGTTCGACCCAGTTAACTCGGCACCTAATCTGCCCCCAGCTCGGCCTGGCCAACTCAGCATCCAGGTCCTCATCTAGCAAAAGCTCACTTTAGCATCTGAGTCATTGGCCACTTGAAAGCAGACCAAATGACGAGGTACTTAACACAAAAAATTGATTCATCACCTTCCATAGCGGCGATCGACGGTATCATCTACAAGCACCGGCGAAAGGATGGTATCGTTCTCCTTCAAACTCCGAGTACCCAGAGCAACTAGTGTCGCCAATACCATTCTCTATTTCCACCGTCTTCCACAACAACGCCTGGCGGTTTCCAAACCAGCAAGGCAGCAACTATTTACATCTGGTATTTAGGGTCTGTTTGGTTCGTAGGAATAGGGTTTCGGAATCGGAATCGGAACGATCCGTTCCAATTCCAAATGTTTGGTTTAGCGGAATCGGAATCCCATTCCCATTCTAGGCGGAATGGGAATCCCTCGTATGGGGGAATGGCCATTTCCGACCCCTCCTAAGGAATGCGATTCCCATTTCAGATCTCATTTTCAATCCAATCGAAGAGATTGGAGAACTCCATCGCCATCTTCCATTATTCGGAGAGCCGAACAGAGACGAGAGAACTCCATCGCCGAACAGAGGGCCGAACCAACCTCCGGCGAGGTAAGACCACTGCTAAACCATTATCCTCCTCCTCCTTCTTCGAAATCAACCGCCCACTGATTGAATCTTCTTCTTCCTCTCCTCCTCTTCCTCATTCTTCCTTCTTTATTTTTTCACTGACTGGTTTTATCATTTTCAGATCTGCTCCTACTCATTTTTGGGATCGATCTACTTCACTGCTACCATTATCGGTTTTTCACACCAAGCAATCGGTGAGGAATTTGGCATTTCCAAAAAAAAATTAGCAATTTGGCATACAACAATAATACAGTACAAGAAGCTTTCGTGTATGGTTTTCTTTCATTCTATCTTATATGCATATATTTTACATGTTAATGCATATTATTGAGAAATGCTCCATATTTCTATCTTGTATAATGTTTGAGTGAGAGTAGGGAGTTTATGTGTACAGGTGTATTCCTGGGTTCATTTAAGTTCTTGTCTTTGATTATCTCTTATGATTTGCAGTTTAAGGGAGTACAATCAGGGGTATAATGGTTGTTTTCAATTATATTTGAAAAGGAGTTTATATAATGGAAAGGGACTGTACGCCCATACTTTTTTTCAGACCTGTTTTCTTCAACTTTATACTTTCTCTCTTCTATTTTTCCCTCTATTTTCTCATTTCTTTCTAACTAGATTACTGACCAAATCATGTAAAATATATAAGATGTATAATATATGATTATATACATAGAAAAGACAAAAAATATTTTCTTTAAAATTATTTGCATAGAATGACCTATAAAGGTCAAGAAAACATTATTATATACAGATTCCATATTCGTTCTCTGAAAATGGCAAATTATTTGCCTAGAAATTATTAACCGTGTGAAGTTCTAAATGTTTACTCCAAAACATGTCGATTGTGGAGTTTGTACATAATATGATAGGTGCATAATATATTGATAAAAAAAATAATACATGCATAATATGCAAGCATGCTAAACAGAAACAAATCTCTGAAGGTACAGTGACACCTTAATATGTTAAGATCCTACTCCTGCAACTAAGGGTGTATTGAAACCAAATTGAGAAACTAACCGTGGATACTTATGAAGCTTACCATGCATAATTTGGGTCATCAGAGTCGGTGCACAATTCAAGTCCAAACTCATTCTGACCAGAGATACATGAATCATCTGAGTTTTTTTTTTTTTTTTTTTTTTCTTTTTTTTTTCTTTTTTCAAATGACAGTATTTCCATCTACAACAATCAGCTCATAACACAACACCCTTGCTACAGCCTGCAGATCTCCCCATTCTTTACCTTGTTTAGGCCATTGTACAGGGGGACCAGAGATGACCAGATAATAACAATAACTAATAATTATTTTGTATGCGGAGTAATTTGAAGTATTTCTTCTTAATATACTTGAGAAATCTGGGTATAGCGCTTGTCTGCATCACCATATTTGTCAAATATTGGTAGTTTGGTATTTCATCTGTTCACCAAGGAAACAAATATTCGTTGCCATCCATGTATTAACCGAATTAATGGGAACTTTTAATCTCTTGGAATGAGGAATTTAGGGTCTAAGCTTGGGGGGATGATCCGTAATAAAATCGTTTTCTGTAAAGTTGCTTAAAATAAACAATGATGTAGCTAGATTTATAAAGGAAGGCCATTACCCAATTCTGGTCCCAGCTATCTGGGATCTTGGGAGGGGTGGGCTGGATATGGACCTAGCTTCTAGCATCTTTTGCATTAAGCGACCACTCTTGGGCTAGATCTCATGTTCTCTCACTCATGATATTACCATTCCACCAAGCAATCACCCCTAAGCTGTTAATAGATAATGATGTATATCTATGATTCAATAGTCAAATTATGGTACGAAGATAATGATGTATACATGCTGTTTGACTATTTTATGTGTTAATTTTGATTCCCTCCAGACTGAGGCTGAAATTTTACTAGAATTCTCTTACAATAAAACTCAGGAATTCAGGATTTAACAAGTACTTACGTTTCAATCCACAGGAGAAGCAACAGAAAAAAGGAAAATTCTCAAATAAAGCGGTTTGTCTTTCCTTATTGTGGCTTGAACTCTTTGTATATGCAGCATAGATAGTATACAATTTCACATGCTGTTCGTATTTTTCTTTCCTTATGACTTGTCTTTTGGTTTCCAGGACAGAAGCTTGCTTCAAGTTGTGCCCATGCAAGGTCCAAGCACCTTAGCATCTATACAGGTGAAACAGAACTCTGTCTAAATACTAACAAATAGAAGCACAACCTGCTCTTATTGCTCCCTTTTACAGGAAATGAAGGGGAAATACTATTATTTCCAGCATAGATAGTATACTATTCTTCTTTTCTTTTTTTTTTTTGTCTTTCTTTTCATTTTTAAGTGATTTCTGATAAGTCATTTCCAGCAACATCCAGCTGATAGTGTAACATTTAAAAATTGTATTGCTTCCTTGACAGGTTATTGGAGGCTTGGTTATAGTTATAATGCTTCCTCTTGTGTCACTGACTACACAATCCGCTTCCTATGTGTTCACTCATTTTGAGATATCTGAGTCAACTGGGATAACAAGCAGTGTATATGCAGTCATTCTATCTGTTCTTGTTAGTCAACTTGAGCATATGAGGTAACTTTGCCATAGTGTCCTCTGCAGACCTTCTATATAGAAATTGAGTAGAAATCTTGTGGGTGATAGATTCAACTGAGTGATATTTTCCTGCCAACATGTGATCATTTTGCTTCTCCTGCATGTGGTACATAAAATACTGTCTTCCTAAGTTTAGCTATTATTATTATTATTATTATTTTATTTTTTTTTTGGTAGAAAGCTAATAGCATATTATAGTTTTGTAAACATTTACCATGGTATTCATTAATAGAAAAAATACCAGTACTGTTGTTAAGAAGGGGGTTCCATCTCATTTTAAACAAGCTGTACTGCATTGATTTGATATCTCTGCATCTATTTCTTTTCTTTTTTTTTTTTTTGGGGGGGGGAGGGGGTTGCTATTAGTGCATCTGCATCTAGTGGTTCTTTTCAGGTCAGATGGTCTAAACAGTACTTGTATCTGTGACTTTATAATATAGTTGAGAAACCTAAACCTTTTCCATAATTTTGATTCTAAATAATGAAGTGTGGTTATGTTATTTTACAGGTTAGAGGACTATATCGAGGTGCAACTTCTTCTTTTATTGGAGTGGCAGTTGAAAGTTCAATTCTTTTTGGCATTTATTCCCAAACCAAAAAATCACTTCAGGTTTTTCTTTGTCATAGAGTGATTGAATATGCTGTTCAATGATTTTTTTTCAACACCGAAACAAGTTGTTGCAGGCTATAACCTCATTTGTTGATGTTGCATATATTTTTACTTACAAAAGTTAATTTTAATCCCTGGTTAATTAAACACTTGTACTATGTCTTATTTGTGAAGGGAGAACTGAATAGCAGTAAGCCACAATTTCAGTTTATCATTCCATCAGCAGCTTATGGCGGAGCTATAATCAGCTTAGGTGAATTGCTGCCCTCCTGTATTTCAATTGTCTGTTGGCCATATTGCAAGTTCAAGGGACTGATTCGCTTGTTGGTAAATGTGACAAATACAGTAGTACTCTTGATTGTGCTGTTAAAACAATAAAGAGTGAGGGGGTAAGATAATATCTCTGTTTACTTTGAAACATGGAGAATGATGTGATTGGTACTTATTGTCATCTATATTCTCAGCTCAAGGGTATATTTCGTGGAGGTACTGCAACTTTATTGAGAGAATCTGTTGGAAATGTGATCCTCTTCAGCACTTATGAGTATACACGTTACTACATGTACATGCAAGTGAATTCTGCTTTATCTGTCTATAGCCATCTGCCAAATATATTGATTGATGCAGGAATTGGCACAATCACTGGTGGGTTTGGTGGTGTTGTAGTAACTATTTGACAACTTAATGCATATCAGAATCATATGAGACTGGATTTCACAATATTTGGTCTTCTTGACAGTACTGGTCCGTGGTTCTACCCTTTGATGTGGCAAAGACTGTTATTCAGACTGCACCTGATTCAACTTCTAGTAGAAATCCATTTCGCATACTGAGCTCGGTAATATGTAGTTCTTTTCCTCCCCCTGGAATCCTGGATGTTCAAACCACCTTATGGCACATTCTTATCAGGGCTGTTTCTGTAGATATACAGGATGAAGGGAATTAAAGGATGCTACACTGGCATTGGTCCCACATTAGCAAGAGCATTTCCTGCAAATGCTGCTGCAATTATTGCATGGGAGCTCACTGCCAAACTTTTAGGGATTAGGCTCGATTGAAGGCTTATTTGATGATAGTGACTTCCATTATGCTCCTGTCCTCATCCTAATAGCAAACGTGCACTTCTCCGATGGCAAATCATTCAAGTGGCTTGGCAATTTTGTTTTCATGAGTTTTGTTCTTGATTGATGCAATATTAAGTGCTGTGTTGAACTACCATGAGTTTTATTAGATATAATTCATAAATCATAATTGCTAGTGAGGATGATTTGATTTTAAAGATGTCATCGTATGGAAGTTCTTATGACAGAACCGGTTTAGTTACATGAATTCCCAATGTCTGTATATGTTGAAAATATATAATTAGTGGATGTTTTTGAGGTTCTTTTAATAGGGGCAGAATTGGAAATTTTGGCTGATTCCGATTTCAGCTTCTAGTTGAACCAAACAGCAGGAATTGGAAACCGATTCTGATTCCTGACTTAACCAAACGGACCCTTAGTTTTCTCTCTCTATTCCCACCCCTCTCTCTCTCATTACATCCTTATCTTGCTTAGCAAAGAGACTAAATGTTGAAATGATACCATTCTCTGATTCATGCCGTAAGCGAGAAAACATTCATGAGAAACAAAGACTAAAATATTGGAATGAAATATTAACATAATAAATGAAAAAACTTCGAGTTTTTATCCAAGACAAATAAAATAGATGAAAAATCTGAAAATTAAATGAAAGGGGTTACATTGGCTAACTGGCGTTGGAAAATCCCAGCAAAGACCTTGTATGGAAGCATTAAATATGTAAAATTTGCTATAGAAATCACAAGATGCTGTAGTCTAGCTGGTTCGTGAAAAAGAATTGACAACGTTCTTGCTCTGAGTCAAGATGAGCTTTACAATATCAACATTCAATGCTTTTCCTCTTCCAAGTTACAAGTTGGGCTTCGGGCTTAAGCTCGGGCCTTGGGCTTATAATCTAAGCCCAATGGTCGGGCTGGGCTCGGGCTCGGTCTCAGGCTCAGGACTGAATATATATTGTGTTGATAATGAATGAAAGGCCGGCCCGGCTCACGCTTTAGAAATCAGAACCAGGTTCGAGCCTTCAAGAGGGTCGTTGAAATTAACTTGTATCTTATTTGGAAACAGATTTCTATGTCATTGAAGTTTGAAGAATTCATACATTTAATTTTAATGTTTTAGTGCAGCTAGTTTGATATTCTATTTCTATAGTGGTACCTTTCTACTACTAGTGGCTTTTGATATTTATTACAATCATTATAAGCCAAAAGCTGAGCCAAGCAGTTATCAGTTCTGTTTATATGTAAAATAGAACCAGTGAATCAAAATATTTGCACAGCTGAAGAAGGTATATCGCCAATGTATTAGCTCATATATCCAATATTAATGCCTGCATTTGTGTCGTGCCTGAATTGAATAGGATGCATCCCATGAGCCGTTCCAAATACGACCTTTTTATGTAAAGGAACGATAAGCTGACTCCACTAATATCAGCATTATCTTAAGGAACAAATTAGATGCTGATGGAATCATGGAATTACTGGCCAGTATCGAATTTAGTTTCTACAATGCTGAGAACCTGAGACCACCGACAAGTGATATTATTTATATTTACAATATATATATATATATATATTGCAAGGTTACATAATGAAATTGTGAGGGTTAATTATTTATATATAGCCACTATATTTAGAAAATTACTAAGATATACCCTGATGAAATCAGCCCCACATAATATATATATATATATAGGACTACCCTAGCTTAATAGACCGTTTGGAGCTTGCGCTAAATGTTTTTATAATATTAATATTGCCCTTATAACTACCCAGAAATCTTTTATGTTAATGTTCATCAAATCATTGTTTTAAAAAACGACCTGGAAAACTCAACTGTATTTGACCACTGGTTTTCGGGTCAATGGTTCGACCATTCAATTCAAATAGACAATCTGTTTTGATAAAAAAAAATTATAATATAATTAAAAATAAAAAATGGCAAAAAATTATTGAATGGGTCAATGGATTGACCACCCGGGTCAATGGGTTGTTGACTGATTCAACAGTTTTTTTCCAGGGATTGGTTTTGGGGTAAAACGGAACCAGTTGCCTGAACAGTTCCTAGGCTGAAGGGTCCGGCTGTCCAGATCAATGGTGGTTCGAAAATCATGCATCAAACCCTGAAAAGGGGAACAGGAAAAACACCAAAAATAATAATTCAGGAAAAAAACAAAAAAAAAGATCTAAATTGATCTTGTCCTGCCTAAAGAAAGGTTAACATTGTAGGCAAAACCTCTGATTAAGTAGCTGGATTGCTAGAGTCTTAACCATGGTTTTCAAAACTGAACCGGACCAGATGATCAGACCGGAAAAATTGGGAATCGGTCAGTTTTACCCCACAACCATTATTTTTCCAAAACCATTGATTTGGTCAACAAACCGTTAATTCAGGTAGTCGAACCATTTGAACCATCCAATGGTTTTAGCCATTTTTTATTTTATTTTATTTTTTATCAGAACAGGTGATCTGTTTGATTTGAATGATTGAACTGTTTGACCCAAGAATCGGACCCTGACTGATTCGTTGTCTAGTTCGATTTTAAAAACCTTGGTATTAACCATCTGAGTGTTTTCTTGCTATATATTGGCGGTGGCAATGACTCAGGAAAAGGATTAAGTTTGAAGAAGCTTGAAGAAGCGTTTTCCGATTTTAGAAAGGGTTTGTTTTTTGAATAAGTTGATCATTTGGAGCATTGGTGGAAGTACAATCAGAGACCACGACAATTTTGGCGGAATCGGCAAGATTATTTGACCCTAAAATTTCAGGCCACGTTTAATCTCATCACTTATTTTAAAAGCTCCTTTCCGGTTAATATCTCCCTCCGCTTTTGTAAATTGGATGCACTTTGAGCTGAGGCCTGAGCTTCCCTTTGGCTTTAGATCTTTATCATTTAATAGTGCTGAGGCCTAAGAATGGATTAAAATTCTGAGGTTAAAATGCACGGGAGATCGGTGGAGAAGGATCAATATCAACTCTTCATCATGGAGGTGGCTCTAGCTAGTAGGTGAGGCGCTTGCCAAAACATGTTTAGACGGGCCAGTCGCTCAGCTGCGCTCGATCAAACTCAGCTCACTGACGAGAATGTGAAAACATGTTGTGGCTCCGCTGTGCTTCTGTGTTTCTCTCGTACCGTCTTTACTCCCAATCACCCAAATATGCCTTGGGGAATGTTTTTTAGCAGTTCAGAAGAATGAGAGAGAGGCACATTTTAAGCATGAGGAGTGCTTGGTATCGGGCATAAGGCTGCAAACATATCGAACCCGGGGTGTGTGGATTTCATGGCATATTTTGAAAATTCGATGAATAATTAAGTGTTTTACATTTATCTGTTAAACTTAATTTAAACAAAATCAATAATATATATATATATATATATATATATATATATATATATATATTAAAAATTTAAGGTATATTTAAATAGTTTCCTAAATATACAGGGTCTACATGAGTAATTAACCAGATATGTGACCCAGTGAAATTGGATGTCCCAAGAGACATTAGGCCCTTGAAATGTGGAACTTGAATCTCTCAGGGGAGATATATGTTCACAGCACACGGTTGCAGTTTCTTACGAGTGTTGGATAGGAATGTGGGAAGAATTTGTAGATAAGAGATCTCTTAGATGGGACTCATTCAACAGTGAGCCACTAGGGTTAGGACTCTTCTAGTGTCGCATGGCATGTTCAATTTACGCAAATCCAACCGAATCATAATTCGCATAGAAGAGCCATAATTTATACAGCATGCCATGTTCAAGAAGAAGGGGGTGTACTATTACATTCGAAATATAATATAATATGATTTTTTACTTTGAGTTTAATATTTCTATTAGTAAAATGAATTAAAAATGATTTTCCTATTAAATTTCTGAATAAGATTAATTAAAAATTATTTATATAAAATTTATATTTATATATGGAATCGAATGGGATGATACCTGGATTGGACAAGGATCGATCCATAATCAATCCAGTTCCGGTTATAAATAGACCAAATTCATATGGGTGTCATTTGTCTAAAAAAACAACTCAATTCGACACCAAGCACATAGGAGATCAGCTTTAGTACTCACAAGACCATGCTATCATAACTGTTCGCACAATTTTTTATAATCATTTGTTAGGATATCTTCATATTTATATACTTTTTATAGGGAGAGATTTTCAATGCAAGGTTGCAAGGAACTGTATGAACATTATGAGCATGGTCTTGAAAGCACACTGAAGCCGATTTCAGCGCAAAGTTATAGCCGCATAAGTTTCCATACATTATATGTGTACATAATAATTTGTAACCCGTGACCCTTGTTTGGATCAAATAGATTGATGGATCACCTGATCAATAGTTTTTTTTTACT
The DNA here is from genome assembly GCF_056320005.1 of Nelumbo lutea. Lineage (NCBI taxonomy): Eukaryota > Viridiplantae > Streptophyta > Magnoliopsida > Proteales > Nelumbonaceae > Nelumbo > Nelumbo lutea. The sequence goes on from NC_142688.1 coordinate 19,366,417, forward strand.
AACTCAATAATTTTTTGACAAATTCTCAAGTTTGGGGTTAACCTGGATTGAGAACCCTTAAATAAAAAAAAAAAATCCAAAAAAAGAAAGATAACTCAATCCACCCAATAACCACAAAATTATGACCTTCAGGAGCTTTTGTATATTATTTGTATAATAATTTATATCTCGTGACCCTTTGCCCAATCAAATGGGTTGACCGTCATCCATTGATAAATAATTATTTGATCAAATCAACAGTTTTTGAGATTTTATTATGCTTTCTGTCACGGGGTGATAATTTAAACAGTTTGATCACTTGGGTCAATGCCAATTTGTTTAGATTGTTCCTAAATCGGTTTATCTTTCTTTATCAACTTTATGAATTTACATCACGTATATAAAGACTTTAAGATATGTTTTGTTTGATAAAAAATAAGATAAAACAGAAATCTGAGGGTAAGTTGTTCACAAAATTACTAAAAGAACTTTCTAACTTTTTGATTTTCTCTTATTTTTTATCACCAAACACAGCCTTGTGAGAGGGAGGAGATGCTGTTCACCCTTGAGAAAAAGGTTTCTGACACAGATAAGGGCAACTTTTTACCTTAAATATCAAATAAAAAATAATAGTTTTATAAAATAACAAAAATAGGATAACTTTTTATAGGGTTTCTGAAGACTGAAGCACCATGTTCTATCTCAAAAGCATAACTAAAGTGCTGCTGCCTCTTCTCTTAACCCTCTCAACCCTTTTACTAATACTACTCTCCTCAGTAAATCCGATCAAAAAGGAACCAAAGTCCATCAAAACCCACCATTGCACCTTCACAAACATCTTCAGATCGCCCATTCGGATGCCAGTCCGTTACAGTCCAGCACACAGTCAATGAAGTCAGAACATCTGCTTCTAACTGCACTGGCATCCGAATGAAGCGCAGAACACTCGACCCGCTTCAAGAGATGGCTCTGGATGACTGTCTCGAGCTTTTAGACGAGACTGTCGCTGAAGCACAGTGGCTTTTGGCTTTCTGAGGTGGGCCTCACATGGACAGACTATAAGTTATGTTTGATGAAAAATCCAGAGAGCCCAAAAAAACTATTAGTGAATTATTTGAGGGACAGTTTGCTTCAGCCTTTTTGAATAATTTATCAAAGCACTTTAAAACAGCTGAATCGCTTAGTTGGATTTTCCGCTCAATCCTTATACCCCCCCCCCCCCCCAATCATGTGTAATAATATGTAATATCAAAAGAAAATCTACTTTTGGGCCTTGGAATAGATTGTTGTAAGCCCATCAAAAAGAAAAAAGAAAAAAAAGAAAAACAGAATTGCTTGTTTGTAGGCCAATTTTATAGATTGCGTTAACAATATAAAATCAGTTTTCGTGGGCTTTAACAAGTGCAAACTGCCATTGCCAACCTATATATAAACAGTTTTTATTTGAATAACAGAATAAGGGAGAGTTAAGGCATGAATTAATCTAAGAAAAGGCTATTAAAGAACCTTCAAAGAAAGATTGTTTGGGGATTGGCAACCACCAAAATGTGAGCATTAGCATGAGCAGGTGAAACACAAAGACAAATTACATAAATCAACAATATTTTTATTGCCTTGATAAAATCACCCAATAGGTGATAAAATGAGAAAGTAAATTAAGATGGTATGCACACTTGCATAGATGGCTATTAACATCAGCAATTAGAAGAAGTAATTTATTATAAATTGAATGGGATTGAAGGATTAAGGTTAAACCAAAAATGACATAGATAGAAGTAATAATAAATGATTTAAGCACTAATAATTTAACAATGATCCGTGCGATATGGCTTTAAATAAAATAGATTGGGATAGGGCCAATAGGCGCGCACAGACAATATACTGAGGATGAAACTAGGTTGTTTTGGAAAGAACATATCTTGATCCATATTAACAATAAAAAGAAATCATTACAATTTGAATTTTGGCTAGCATGATTAAGCCTAGCTAGGAAATTATTCTTTTCCACATCCACCACTCTTCCAGCAGGCTGACCTTTCAACCATGTCGGCTTTGCTGGTTGTTAGACCATCACCACCACTCAACCATTCCAACTCTTGCACCAACATTGACCTTTTGTGCAGTAGAATTCAAAATTCTGCAACATGGGCCTGGTCTTCCAGCATTGACTTGCCCATTTAGTACCAAGTACATACCCATAATTCTATATTGTTATGTGGATGAAGCTTATAATATAAGGAGAGACTCAAATGGTCAAATCAATAACTGGGTTAAGATTGATTCTCATTGCCCAAAACAATGAAGACCCACAATAGTAGTTTTGACTTAAAAAAGGGGGTAATTTGAGTTCAATCCACTTGAAATTTCTAATGTGATGATACATTAGGGTCAGTATAAAGGGGAAAAGATTTCTAATTCATGGGGATGATGTTTATAGGAGAATGGGCGTAAATACATCTGAGAAATCAATAAAACAAATTTGAGATGGACTGAACACTAAAGAGGCAAAAAAATAGATTTTTTATAGCTCTGGACTGAAAATCCCGAGAAATAATCAGGTAAGCTCTGCATCTGTAAAGTCTTGATGAAAAAGTGCCCATATAGAGCTGCAGGAAATCGTACCAAGCATTCTGGTAGAAATCATGACACACTGATATAGACTGGGATTTTTTAGAGTAAATTCCACTCCTTTCTCTATTCTTAATTCTTATTATATGGTGTAAGGCTTTCATATAATCTACCTAACTAAGTTGACTCTTAAACAGATGTTACCTGGGAGGAGGAGTTTCATTCTCTCCAAGGATCCGTTTATTATCCTTGATTTAGCCGGATCCTTTAATATTAAATATTTTCTTTATTCTATTTTGATTTCTAATAACCATCGGATACAAGAAAACAAAAGAATCTTTTGATAATTAATAATGGAGTATGGTGTTAATACTTGGTACAAAGGCAAAGTTATTAATACTCGATAGGATCCAAATAAAATAAAAATTTGAGATGATGAACTAACTGTATTTAGCTTTTGTAAATGAAAATACTTTTATGAATTTCTACATATATATTTTAAAGGCAAAGGTAATATATAATTATTAAGAATATTTTGATAAAGATATTTTTTTCACAGTCCTGCCTCTTCCATGGACAAAAGCTCCCATAGTTGGGTGGTCAAAGTGGATATCATTTATTATGAAAACTTGCTTACAGAAAAGGAAAAGTTATTAAGTAAACTTGAGAATATGCCATAGCAGTTTACCAAAAATCCATGGGGAGGTACAAGTAATTTATTCTTAAATTTGGGTCCGTTTGATTCATAGTCGGAATCAGAACCGGAATTGTAATTCCTTAGAATCGAAATCAAAATGGCTATTTTCAATATGTTTAATTTAAATAGAAACTAAAATGAGAATTGAAATCAATTGCAATAAAATTTTATCCAGAGGAGAAATGGCCGTTCCCTCAAATGAGGAAATACCATTCTACTAGAAATAAAAATAAAAATAAGATCCAATTCCGCCCAACCAAACGGGGGTGAATATGATATGCTATATTGCCATTAAAAAAAAAAAAACTATGTGATCTCCGTCTCCACTTCCATACTTCCAAAACGCCTTCTAGAGAACCCTTAATATTTATTCTATATAAAAAAAGGCTTGATATTTATTGGTTATCGTACCTTTTCAGCGTCATAAATTTACAAGTCAACCTATTAATTTGTATACTGTATTAAGTAGGGGTGAGAAAATTTTGAAAAATTGAATCGATCCAAACCGAACCAAAAAATTGGTTAATCGAACTGGTTGGTTTGGTGTTTTTAAAAAACTGAAGGTACCGGTTCAGTTTCGATTAACCAATATAAAAAATCAGCAGTTAACTGAACCGACCGATATACATATATTTCTATATATTTATGTATATATATTATAAATTAATAAATATGTATTATATATAAATATATTTATAATATATATTGTAAAAACTGAAAAAAAAACCCAAAAAACTGACAAACCGAACCGATGGTTAACCGGCTGTTTTCAATTCAGTTTCAGTTACTGGTTTTCCAAAAACCAGTACCAGTTCAATTCAAGAAAAAGCTCCACGGTTCAGTTAACTGAACCGTGAGCACCCCTAGTATTAAGAAAGGCTGTTCTTTTTCTAACTAACGCCATCAAGGGACGTCGGCCGTAGATTTTCCCATATCTTTTGGCCACAAATTGATAGCGTTGAACTGAAGCTATTGGCCGGGCCTGATTGAGATTGGGCCAGCACTTAGCACAGTGTATGAGATATAGGAAAAGCCCGAATCCGGCCCAGCCCTCAGGTCTATGGAACAGGTCTAATCCCAACCTTAAGCAGACCGAATTTAGGCCACATTAAGTCTATCGGCACTGTGTTTGATAAAAAACAAGAGAAAAATAGAAAGTTTTTAAGGCTATGTTTGTTTGATACAAATGACAAATCGTAGTATTTAGATACCCCGTTTCAGGTTTGTTAGCATTTGGTTGTCATGCAAAATTGTATCGTTTAAGAGGGGGAAAATATATTTGACACATTTGTATCATTACTGTATCTATTTTTTAGATACAAATTTGTGCTCTTTAAAAGCTGATGCAAACAGGTTTATTGACTGCGTTGATCGAGTGAGAGAGACCACCACTGTGAGTCCACCTGTAACTCCACCACCATGCTGTAAAACCAAGTCATCTAGCTTCCACACTGCTGTAAAACCCCTTCTCCCCATCTCCAATGTCCGATATGAGGATTGGACCTCCCCCGATGGTAAATTCCAACCAACTCAACATCCCACACCGCTATAAAACCGTTCTCCCCCATCTCTAATGTCCGACATTGTTGATGTCAGAAACCCTCTTGGTTTAGACAGATCTGGTATTGAAGCGAATAGTTAGCCGTTGTGGCTATTTAATGTTTGCATCGATGTACACTATCAAATGCAATAAAAATGCGTTGGTATTTGTATTGAAAAAAGAAACAAACAATATCAGTGCGAAACAAACAATATCAATACAAAGTGGGTTGGAAATACTGGACCTACTTTGTATTAATGAACCGGACAGGGCACAAATTTGAAGGATACATATTTGTGTTTGTACCGCAACCAATGGCAACTTTAGAAATTTTACAAAAGAATTTAAGAACTTTCTCTCAACTGTTTTTTCTGGCTTATTTTCCGCAAAGTAAAGTATATCTTAGGGAATCTAAGCATTTATATAGGTTGTGAGACTCAAACTCTAACTTTATAAGCTGAATGGAAATAGAATAAAGCTCTAGATAGATGGGGCGTTTGCACAAAAATAATAATTACATCCATGGTGCATTGGGAACATCTCAGTGAATAATAACTAATAAGTATGGGATATGTTCCCAAATGCATGATAGGATGTGTGTGTGAGGCACCAAGTGTGAGGAGCAGATCTGGTCTCCTATGTCTCTACAAATGTGGGTCCAACAGCCAATTGTGTTAAAGTGTTAGTGCTACAAGGAAATATACTCATCCCGAGTTCAGATCTGTGCCTCACAAGGAAGCACTCCACAACGTCCCACAACACATCCCCAGTGTGTATTGGGAACATCTCCTGATGACGACATCATCAGTTTTAATACTTTCACCGGGAGATGTTCCCAATACACACGGGGGATGTGCTGTGGAACGTTGAGGGGTGCACCCTTGTGGGGCGCAAATGTGAACTCCCTCATCCATGCATTAATTGTATGGGAAATTTGAAAGGAAAAGAATGTAAGCTGGTTCAATTACAAATTGCTTTGCTTGATGAGAATCATTAACAAGGCAATGAATTCTACAAAAAATAGTGATTTAGGCTGCATTTGGTATTTCTTATTTTAAGAATTTATCTCATTTTTTTAGTTAAAATGCCCCTATGAACATTGAATTCTTAACTACAAAAAGAAGATAAGTCCTTAAGATAAGGAATGCTAAATGCAGCCTTAGATTATGACATGTCCAGGGTTTGTTTAGGCTATTTCTCATCTGGAAACCAATACTATTATTATCTGGGGCATGGTTTTCAAAACCAGACGGGAAAAATCAGGAACCAGTTAGATGACCAGTTCTGTTTTATCTCAGAACCGTTATTTCACCAAAAATCATTAATTTGGTCAACAAACCACTGATCTGTGCGGTCAAACCGTTCAAACCATCCAACAGTTTTGGTCATTTCTTTTAATTCATTTTGTTTTTTAGCCAGAATAGGCTATCCATTCAAATCAAACGGTCAACATTCGACCTGGAAACCAGACCCCTGACAGGTTCATTGTGCAATTCAATTTTAAAAATCTTGATTTGGGGTTTTTTAAGACATCAATTGGTCATGGTCACCCAACATCTCTCCCTTCCACGAAATTTTGGAAAATTGACAGGAGGGTAGGCTATTTGTGTAGTGAATGCTAGTGCGCCCATGCACCCTACCACCACTAACTATGCTAATTAGGTCTAGTGCTCAATTTGTGAAATTTTCCATCAAACCAAACGCAGCTAGTCAGATTTCTGGTCTTCCACTTTGAGATATAAAATGGCTTCAGTCTTCCATTAGAGATGCATTTTGGGATACAGGAAACTTATAGTCCTCCACTAGAGGTAGTGGAGATATTATTCGCCTCTAATTGGGTACTCCCACCTACGAATTTAGTTTTACATAGCTTTGTATCCCATGTTCATTCTTTGGTGTAAAAATCCTTTTAGGAGAAATTATACAAGTATTTTTTATAGAGTATAGCTTCGACAAATATATAGACTTAAGAATGAATTTTGTTTTATATTAATATCCTATTGCATAATTGTCTATTTTGATTGCCTTCGTCCTTATTTCCTGAATCATGTAATTAAATTCTTGTATTTTATCTATCATTTCTTTATTTTCTTAAGGTTCCATTAATCTCCACAATCTCACTTCTGCATAACAGATTGACCAGGAAAGCCGGATCATCTAAGTGGGAGGGGGGATGGGGGTATAGAGGATTCTTATTGGGGTTTAATTTGTAATTATGCTATGTTTGGTTGTAATGCAAATTTATTTGAATTGATGCTAAAGTATAATAGTGCAAACAATTTGAATGTAAATTTTGATTCATTTAGGTTTCAAAGTTTTGCTTATTTTGTTTGATTTATAATAATATATATATATAAAGTAACTCAAAACAAAAATTGCATTCTTTTCATTTGCATTACCATGCATTTGTATTAATGGCTTAGTGCAAATAAAATTGCACCGCAATTAAACTCAGCCAAATCACAAATTAACATTGAAGCGGAGTTACTTGTGATGATTGTTGACATGAAATTCTGCATTACTACAAATGTTGGAGTGGGCTTATATGGTCCACATCAGGGGTGGAGCCAGGGGGACCCAGGGGCATGGTTTTCAAAACTGAACTGGACCAGACAATCAGATTGGAAAAATTGGGAACCGGTCAGGTCAGGTGATCGGTTCTGTTTTCCCCCAAAATCGTTCGAACGTTTTTGACTGTTTTTTATATTTTAATTTTTTTTTAATTTTTTTGTTAGAATGGGTTGAATATTCAGTTCGAATGGTCAAATCGTTCAACCCGATAACCAAACCCCTGGCCAGTTCAATCTCTGAGCCGGTTTTAAAAACCATGCCCATGGCTATCAATAGTTCTGAAAATTCTCACTGTAATACAACTTTCCATGTAAATTTTTCCCTTCCCCCACTCCATCTCAATGATTGTCCCCCTATGGGCCCATCCAGGGCTATCAATGAAAATTCTTTACAAAATGTGGTCCGACTATGTCAGACTTGACGAAAAAGGCTGGCTTATTAGCCTAATTTAAGCCAACAGTGACAGACAAAGTAGGGTTTAACACATTACAAATTACTCAAGAAACCGGTAGGGGTGCTCATAAAAAGAAAAAAACCAAATGGAACCAAGAAAATTAAACACAAAAAAATTAGTAAACCAAATTGATCGGTTTAGTTTTGCTTTGGTATTTCTAAAAAAATAAAGAATTGGTTCAGTTTTCAGTTTATTTAGAAAAATCGGTGGTGATTCAAACCAACTGGTATATATATTTATATTATATATTTTTACTATATATTATATATTACCTATATATCATATATAAATATACACATATATTATATTTATAATTATCTATTTATAACATATAATATATTATAAATATATATAAAAAAACCAAAAAACTGAACTGATCAAAAACCCAAAACCAGTCAAGTTGCGTTCTATGCACCTGTGGGTGCACGTCGACCAGGCCGACGTTAACGCGTGTTTGAGCGTTAACGTGGTCTGGTCCGGTTCACGTGAAAATGAACTGGTTCACGTGAATACGAACCGGTCAAGTACCCAAGCAAAAACCCCATTTTGGTTTTCTTCGAATTCCTTCTTCCTTCCAACTTCCATTTCTTTCCACCGAACCCTACCCATACAACAACCCTTGTCCATCGGCGGCAACAGAGCTCCGATGGTGAATCAACGGCAACAAAGCTCCGGCGGCAATGCATCCTTCTTCTCTTCTTCTTCAACAAAAGGGGTGGGGTGTTAAACCTCAGTGTTCGAAGTTCTTCCCTAATTTCCCCTGGAGAGCTCCTTCCATCGAATACTACTCATACATTGAATCCTTCCAAGATCGGCATGACAAAAAAAGCTCCAACGATTCATTGGCGGCAACAAAGAGAACCCTTCTTCTTCTCTTCTTCTTCTCCTCTTCATTCTTCCTCTTCTGTTTCCCTTGAGAGCTTCGGCGGTGACAGAAAGGGCACAACATCCACCTGGAAGGAGGACCGGCGAGCACAACATCCTTGGAAGGAGGACCGACGACCACAGGGAACAGGTTCGATCTGAAGGATGAATAGGTATGACCGGCGACCACAGCTACTTCTAGATTCCTTTATATGACTTGATAATAACAAAGTTAGGTATCATCTAAACCAGTATCAACGTATCATCTTAAATCACTTAGATTTATTAATGAGGAATCTTACACTTCCAAGAACAACTAATATCATTTTAGTTGCTTTGTTTTTTTTAATAAATTTTAGTTAATTTTTCTCCAAAAATTCGACCCATTAATAAATCATACGGGGCTGTTTGCTGTATTTACCTTTGCTTAATGCTGACTATATGCATTGAACAAGCAAATTTTAATCCTTTGTTGCTCAATTTGTGAGAATTTATTGGTGTTTTTCCAATCAACCCGATCTGGTCGGTTTACCTAGAAATGAAACTAAAACCGACTCAGTATTAAATAAAACCAACTTAGTCTGTTTGAATCGGTTTGGGTCGATTTTGTAAATGATTCTCTCGGTGTGAATGGCAAAGGGTTCAAGTTCAACAAAGCAAAGGCTGGATGCCTGAAAATAAAAAATGATTTGATGGATTAAAACTAATATTTTATATATCAGAAATTTTATATATAATATGTATATTTCTGAAATAAAGCTGAAATATATATATTTCCACAAATATATATCTAAAATATATATTAAAGCTGAAATATACCAGATATATATATATATAATATTTGAAATATATTATATATATAATATATATCTAAGCCAGTTCGGGCCAGTTCAGTTTCGATTTTCATATATGAAAACCGAAATCAAACCGAATTATCGGTTTATGTTTTTTTTAACCCAAAACCGATCGATATTGAAGAAAAAACGACCAACTCAGGTTGGATCGGACCGATTTAGTTGCTTTGATCGGTTTGGGTCTTATTATGAACAGCCCTATTTGTATGGGTAGGGTTCAGTGCAGAAAAAAGGACGAAAAAACCGAAAGAGTTGAAGAAACTGAGAAAAAAAAGGGGTTTTTTGATTGAATATTCAACCGGTTCGTATTCACGCGAACCAATTCGTTTTCCCGCGAACTGGACCAGACCACGTTTACTCGCGTTTGAACATAACATTAACTTGATCGACGTGTCGACATGCAATTCGCGGGTGCACAGAACGCGCTCTCCAATTAATTAACCAATGATACTTGTTCGATTTTACTTCAGAGAATTGTAAAAATTGATAGGCCCAAAGTGGAATCCATGTGCGGTGTCAGATGTGATTGGTAGGGACTAGGGTGTCGCAATGTCTTATTGGCAGGTGATCCGAACTCGTTGACCGTACTGTAAGCATCCCCTAACGAAACGGTTATCGATCGTTGAATCATTACCGTCCACCTCCGATGATATCATGTCACGCACGCTCACACAGTGTGAAGAGTCACTACATGTCAAATTTGGCTATGGCGTGTTATTTGGAAATGCACCGCAACTTCAATCATAGAATATTACTGGCCATATTCCACACAACCATTCAAAACTTCTACCAAAACGGCTGATGGGCCTACCAATAAAGCACCTTCTTAGACTCAACTAAACCTCAACCCTATTTCAACCCATCCTGAGTTCCTAACCCGCATTATACATGCCACGCTTCACTGTAGGGTCCATTTCGCCCATTAAACCAGAATTGAACCGCCTTCGTGTCCCCAGCTGTCTTCTCCAATCTCATCCTATCACATCGTTTTTGAACCGTCGTTGATCCAGACGGTCAACCTGTTTGGTTCGGAAATCCTTCAATCAACCCGTTTGGTTCGGAAATCCTATCACATCGTTTTTTATCTTTTATTTTAATTAATTTATTATTATTATTATTTTTTAAATTGCAACGAATTTTAAACCAATTCTAAATCGATGCAAGCCAAATGATTAAACTGTTAACCGAAAACGAATAATCAAAACAGTTCCAATTCTGGATCGATTTTTAAAACATTAAACCATCATATCAGCGGGTAGAAAACACAAATGGAAAAAGAATTGGCAATTGATGTTTGACCCATATAAAATTCTGTAGTAACCGATGACTCCTCCAATCGGATTTCTAATTAACTCTGGTCTTTGCCTTGTAATTTTGTTTTGGTTTTCTTGCTGTTACTTTCTGTTAGAATTGTCAACGAAATTTCTGGGTTTAGCCCTCAATCCCCCCCCACACACACCAAAAAAAAAAAGCCCAGAAAAAGCAATTTGGTAGCTGCAATCTGAACACCGAGTGCTGTCTTAAGTATTAGATCGCAAATATTGATCATTTCAACTGACTGGTTTTATATAAATTATAATCATCCGTTCGCAGAACGATATGGGAACATGATTTCACATATGGTGCCGTGTGCCGTGTGCCGTGTTCTTGGCGTTGAAATCTATAAGTGTATTAACACCATATATGGTACTTTATACAATTATAGTGTGTTAAGACTAGACAATATAAAAACCTTATAAAAGCCCAACTTGTAATCCACTCTCTTCCCTCTTTTCTTTTCTTTTCTTTTTTTATTTATTTGCCTTTAGGTGAGGGGTATTCATATACTTAGATAATAGATGTGGGGACCACGTTTGGCACGGTTAAAAAGGCAGGACATTAGGGATGTCAATTAACATCGTGTTTGGCATGGGCTTGTTTATCTTCACCCTAACCCATTTCACCCCACTACCTTCTTTATTTGTAGTTTTTTGAATCCTCCCTAACCGTATATGATTTGAATCTAGATCAACTCCAGAACACTTGCTCACAAGAACTCTGCCCACATCTACTCACAATATACTATTCCGTGAATTAGAAACATCTTCCCCTACATAATACTATGTAGGAGAATGAGATGTTTTTCATGTGTGTCTGCAATGTTATGAGGGTAGACATGGGAAAATTTTGTATGAACAAGAAATCCAGACTCGTCTAGATCTATTGACCACGACACATTGTTGGCCCATGTTCATTTAACTGCATATTTAACTATATATTGAGAATATCAGTGATGTAAAATACAATCGATGTTTTAGATGTGCAGCTGGATGAATATGACCAACAATGTGTTGCGATCAGCATATCCGAACTCTATATAGTTCGAATTTAATTTGATCCGCAGTAATGTAATTGTTTTTAATAATATTCTTTGAAAACCCTAGAACCATTGATGTAAGTTGAAAATTTTGGTTGATGGATTTTAAGGTGTCACTTCCTCTATAATTAAAGAAAAAAAATTATAACAAATTTGAAAAGAAATCCTAATTTTAAGATTAATAGGTTAGAAGTCATATTAAATTAGAACAATACCCTCTATAGACATCATGACCCCTTTTTGATATGTATGATAAACACTACTCAGGTGGAACCATCAAAACCCCCAACCTGACTTCAAAAAAAAAAAACCCCAACCTGACCGTATATCTGAATAAACCTGACCCTAACCCAAACCTCTAGGTTTGGGGGGGTCAGTTTTAACCTGACCATTGACATCCCCAAGGCAGGTGTTTTTTGTTTGGCCGTGCTTTAGATGATTAATTTAGCTATTTTCTCCTTTCACAAAAAAGAGAAGTACAATTTTCTGGCTTACTTTTAGCTTCTACTTTTTGAGTGTCAGCTATATAAACGAACAAGTTATTCGTTATATTTTTTATAGCCCAGAGTTTCTTCATAAATACCCTAAAAATCGTATCAACATTCACCAACAACGACTCTTGATCTCTCGTAAAACATCTTAATTAAAACACTTCAAAAATTACTAGTGTTCATGTTCAGAAACCTGTAAAAAGTAAAAACTAAAATCCCGAATCTCAGTCAATGCATAATTTCCTTCATACCTATTCACATATAACTAAAAGTATCCACAAAGCAAAAGCACTGTTTATGGCAAATCTGCGTGCTCTCCCAAACACCACCTACGAAATTGTCTTTTTTCTCCCATCCTCATTTTATTGACAAACATAAATCGAAGACAGATTTAATAAGAAATCTCTAGTTACTTTTTTTTTTTTTTTATGGGGTAAAAGTATAAAAACAAATGAGGTTTTTACTGCTGAATTCAGAATTGGTGGAGTGCAGTCTACTTATCCCAAGAATTAATTTAATTGCTCCTGCTGTTTTCCATTGACCAGGCTCTCGGTTTCTTTCTCCTTCTAGCATCTGTCCAATGAATTGTGTTCATGTGGAAGTCAGGCACCAACTTCGCCATGTGATGTTGATAACCAAGAAAGAAAAGACTGAAATTTTGAGTCAACAATAAACAAATCGTGTTTGTTTAATTTGGAGAAAAAATATATAAAATATATATACAAAAAATTATCTCTAGTTCTCTACTCTGGAAAATGACAGGCTTGACAGAACTACCATCTGGGAAACGAATACCCACAATTTCAAGTTGTATAAATAAAGCTCTTCTGAGTTTCAACCATGACTCCCTACAGCTCAGCAAATTCCCATCTTGAATATCCAAACATCCATTTTCATCAATCTCCGATCCTAGTTGTTTCCATTCTAATTCCATCACTGTTTGTCCCCTCTGCGCTATCAACACCCCTCCGCTTCAGTTTTGACTCAGACGCGCAGGAAATCACATACGAGGGAGGAGCTTCTGCATCTGATAAATTCATACAGCTCAACGGCCCCGATGGTAACCAGGATCGAGCTATATATTCGAAACCATCGCAGCTCTGGGAAAGAGAAACAAAAGAACTCGCAGACTTAACCACTAAATTCTCCTTTATCATTGACTCAAGCAATAACACCAATCACGGCGACGGACTAGCTTTCTTCCTCTCTCCCCGCGGGTCCACTATTCCTGCTGCTGATTGCAGAGTTGGCCTCCTTGCGCTAGTTAATTCCACTTTGCCAAGCAATTTCTCGAGAGACCAAATCGTTGCAGTGGAGTTCGATACTCATCAAGAATCCTGGGATCTGAGCGGCAACCATATAGGTATCAACGTTAACTCTACAGTAGTATGTGGGATGGGAGGACAGCTAATGCTTGGGTTAATTATGAGTCCACTTCAAAGAATTTGAGCGTCATCTTGACATATATTGACAGTTATTCTGTGTTCAAAGAGAACTCCAGCCTCTCTTACGTAATTGATCCGAGGGACTACCTACCGGAATGGGTCACCGTTGGTTTTTCTGCTTCCACGGGATTTCCAGTCGAGCAGCATAAAATTCTCAGCTTGGAATTCGATTCGAGCTTGGAAACCGAGACTCTGGATCGGGCAAATCTGGTTTCAAAATTAGTCACGGCTTTGAGTAACGAAGCAGGTAGCCAGAATCCTCAGAGGGGACACACGAAGAAGAGAAGATTGGTACGTAGCAGGATTGGTTGTTGCTGTAGGTATATATTCTGATGGGATGCATGGGCGTGGGTTGGTTTCTCTTGTGGATGAAGAGGGGGAAAGAGAGAGGGGAAGGAGATGAAGACATGGTACTTGACGATTCTGTGAACGATGAATTTGAGAAGGGAACAGGACCTAAGAGGTTCTCGTATGGTGAGTTGGCTCGGGCGACGAGCAAATTTTTGGAAGAACGGAAGCTGGGAGAGGGAGGATTTGGAGGGGTTTACAGAGGTTTCCTGAGAGATCTCAAACTGGATGTGGCCGTCAAGAGAGTATCCAAAAATTCCAAACAAGGGATAAAGGAGTACATGGCCGAGGTGAAGATCATCAGTCGGTTGAGACACAAAAACCTGGTTCAGCTTGTGGGCTGGTGCCATCAACGAAACGAACTGATTCTTGTGTACGAGTACATGCCCAACGGAAGCCTGGATTCATATCTCTTCAAGCAGAAAGGTTTGTTGAGTTGGGATTCAAGGTACAAGATAGCTCTTGGCTTGGCCTCTGCACTGTTCTATCTGCACGAAGGGTGGGAACAGTGCGTCCTGCACAGGGATATCAAATCCAGTAACGTGATGCTGGATTCGAGCTTCAACGCAAAACTTGGGGACTTTGGGCTGGCGAAGCTTGTCGACCATGAGCAACTGTCACAGACAACCGTGCCGGCCGGCACCATGGGTTATATGGCTCCTGAATATTGTACATCAGGGAAGGCTAGCAAGGAGTCAGATGTCTACAGCTTCGGAATTGTTGCTTTGGAAATCGCTTGTGGAAGGAGGTCTGTCGAGATCAAATTCGAAGAAGGTAAGATGATGTTGGTAGAGTGGGTATGGGAGCTCTACGGAAGAGGGAAGGTCCTTGAAGCAATTGATCCGAGACTGAGAGATATGAGTTATGATGAGAAACAGGTAGAGTGTCTGATGATTGTTGGGCTCTGGTGTGCTCACCCAGATCACCACAGTCGACCTTCCATGAGACAAGTAATGCATGTTCTCAGCTTCGAAGCTTCATTGCCGACTCTCCCTTCCAATATGCCTGTGCCCACGTATTACTCTCCTGCGAGCGCGTGCTTCTTGTCGAATATCACATCATCCTTTGATGTTAGTAATACTGAAAAAGTTCGAACCAAAAGTTCATTCAATAGCTGCACCACCGATGACTCATCCAGATTGACCACCGCTTCTGCTGCTTCTTCAGATGCTTTCCTCTTGAATCCACGGTAATTTGAAACTCACTGTTTATGTTCAGCTTTTCCTCCCATATATTTATTAGTTTGTTCTATCCATGGATTAATTTACTCTCTCTCTTATAGTTTGATCGATATACCATTTAAATTATACATCACTGAATATTATAAGAATTATTTGTTGTCAAACAGGCGGCACGGCCATGGAGGAAAGGAGCAGAGTGTGAATGGTGGAGATGTTCATGGGGAACAGATGGATCAAACGATGCCCAACACGCCATGGTCAGACTATATAATTTGATCTTGTTGGTTTACGACCATAAGCTTGGTCATATATATTTTCTTTTTTTATTTTTTGTAACCAAAACTCTGGTCATGTATTGTATGAGAGAGATGCGAGCTTGAGCTTGTTGTGAATTTTTAGGTTGTAATGTTCTCACTTCTAAGTACCGGTTTGTGTTTCTTTTTGTTTTTTTCTTTTTTAGAGGGAGAGAGAGAGGAAACAGAACGGGGCGGGAGTTCTATTAATTAAAGGGAGATGCGTTTTATAATCTTTATAAGATACTTCAGATCTTTTGCAATCTTGTACATATATAATTGCAGACTTCTAAGTTGAGACTGTTGGTGTTGCGCCCACTGCGTCCAGCACGGGCGCCATTCAAGCAATATTCCTGCCGCAGTTCCCCGCTGAAGCCGCACTGTTACGACCGACCTGTAATAAATTTCTAATTGAATAATGGTTTCTTCACTTCAGTCATGGCGCTTTCAAACGCCTAATTGGTGTGTCGTCCGGCCGGGCTTCAAATGTGAACACTTGGGTGTTGCATGAATTCCAATCCCGCTAATTTTAGCAGATGGTAACTGGGACAAGGTCAGCTTAATCAAAATAATATTAACGATTAACAAACAAGTTTAGATACGAACCCGTTCAGACACTAAACAACTGCACACCATTACGGTGCATTTGGCATTAAGGACTAATCTCCCTTTTTGGGTTAAAAACCCATTCGTCATAGGGTATTTTAACTGCAAATCGAATAAACTAATATCCAAATTCGACCAATTAATTATTTAGGTAATTAATAAACATTTTATTTATATAAAGTATATAAACTATATAAATTAATTATAGAATTTAATTATTATATATATTGTATATAAAATATTTAAATATTTCATATATTATATATAAGAATTAAATAATCGGTCGAATTTGGATATTTATTGAATTGGATCAGGTCATATCCGAATTCGAATCCGATTAGCTATTCAATATGAATAAGACATCCGAATTCTACTGATTAGATATTCGAATTATCCGAATTTGATTGGATTGTATTGAATCTCAAATTCAAAATTAAATTTTCGAATACCGTTGACACCCCTACTAATGTTGAGACACCACTCATATCGGCTATTATACTTATCTTTTTTTTTTAAGGGCTACACAATGGGGGC
Source organism: Nelumbo lutea (assembly GCF_056320005.1). NCBI lineage: Eukaryota > Viridiplantae > Streptophyta > Magnoliopsida > Proteales > Nelumbonaceae > Nelumbo > Nelumbo lutea. The sequence continues at coordinate 19,383,198 of NC_142688.1, forward strand.
TATTATACTTATCTTACAAGTCTTGGAACCCACAATCAAAAAGATCAAATTCAAATGGAACCAAGGAATATCTGAATTTGAATTCAATTAGAAATTTTGATATTGGAATTATATTCAAGATATTGAAATTTGACATTCAAATTGGAATTCAATTAATTAAATGGTAAAATATTCAATTTGATTTAAATTTGATCTGCTAATCTTTTAGATAATTAATATTTATGTAATATAAATGTTTTGTTTATATAAAATATAAAAATCTATAAATTATTTATATTATTTAAATATTATATATGAATTATATAATCAAGTTTAGATATTTATTAGATTGAATTAGGTCATATCCAAATTTGATTCAAGCATATAGAATCCCAAATTTTTTGGATACACGGACATCCCTAAAAAAGGATTCTGCATGTAGGAGCATGGAAAATTAAATAAACAACAAATAAATTGAAAATAAACTTATAGGGTCCATATTTCAATTATAAATAAACGACAGATAAATAAATTTTAAATAAACATATAGGATCCATATTTCCATTATAAGTCAGATGTACAGAACCTGCATACACATTTCAGGATATCCATCGTTTGACTGGAGTTCCATGCACTACAAGAAAGGGGCGAGGAATTTCTTCTTGGGAGGTCGACAAAGAGTAGTGTTGGGAAGTGTGAAAAGAACTTGTCATTGGGAAATTTATCATGTAGTAGATTACTTAATCTATGCAAACAATCATTATTTTCATTAGTTTTCATAAAAAAATGTAATAATAAATTTCAAAGATTGATTCAATCAAATATCAACAAAAAGCTTAAATCCAAAATTTCATTATTAAAAATTAAAAACATTTGAAAGAACAATGTTAAAGCTAATGAAGTCAAATCACCAAAAAAGAATACAAGACATTAATAAAAAATAATATAAAATTTTTGGAGTAGGTATAGAACAGTGTTTTAAAAGGCGTGGAAGGCGTTTCATGAGTTGTGCTAGAGGTGTATGCCTCATGCACATCTTATATAAAAAGACAGAATAAAAAAGAAAAAAAATATATATATAAAAGGAAACGAAAGGAAATAAAAAGAATGAGAAGAAAAGAAAATGAAAAGGAAGAGAAGAAAAGATAATGGGAAATAAAGTGATTTGCCCCTGTTCCTTCAGCGGGGGGCTTTCAATTAATGTTATGTATTTTTATTCTTCTTAACAAAAGATTTTATTAAAAATCTTTCCTTTTCCTTGTGTTTGGGAGGCTTACGCCTTATGCCTCTAGGTAAGGGAACTTCTCGCATCACACCTCCACATTTTAAAATGTTGGAATGTACTGAACCAGTAAAATTTAAGGCGACAAAGGGGCTCTTGTTTTCCTTATCATAGGCAAATTAAATTTTATCAGCTCCAAGTTAAAAGCCATTTCGATTGCCAAATGACTCCTCCCCATTTTTCTTCTTGTTTTATGGGCAGAAATTTGGACCAAAAATATCACCAAGGATATTAGGACTGAAAATGTGGTCAATCTCTACATACCGTTGTCCTCAAGAACCAAATTGGATTGAAACCATTAAAGGGTCTTCTAGACTTTAGAATCATGGGGCTCTTCTGTCCTGTATTGGCGAATTAATTACCTAGGGCGCTGGGAGATTTTCAACAGTTTTGATTGGATATTTGGACTTGGGTTGTTATCTGCCTTATGAAATGTCCCTACAAACTATTATTGGAAGCACTGATTACTGCAAATAACTGTTGAATGATCAAATTTGATATCATCCAAAAATCTGCTCCATCTTCAGTTCTAGTTCGTTCATTGTGAGATTCATAAAGTATGGAAATCAGGAGACTAGGTTTGGACCCACCCAGTACAGATTTTGACGATGAAGACAACCATGATGAAAATATATAGAGGTTTCCTCGTTGAGTCTCCTTTTCTTTTTGACTGGACTTATTAACTCGTTAATCTCATATATCTCCCCTCATCATTTTCCGTTTGGACAAACACCGAGAAAATACAGTAGTCAAAAAGGGTGAACTCGGACGTCTGAAACACCTTCTATACCGTGGGCATGCAACTTTGTGTGGGACAATCCGCCATTGCCAGCTAGCTAAAGAAGCGCGTCTAAAGAATAGACATTTATGGGACCTGGTTCACTCATCAATGTTCATTCCCACCTTCGACTATAACTTAGATAATGGATTGGAGATAAGGTCAAAGCCTCAAAATCATTTAAACGTAAATTCTACGGCCTACCTCTATAAGTTCTATTGATTGATGAAGTTGAACAACATCTTTGGCCTTTCGCGACCAATATTTATGAGGACCAGAGCGTGACACATTTTTGGAAACAGTGGTGAATGGTGATGGCGTCCTCCCTGGGAGATCATCCAACCAAGCCTGTGTTTGGACTAAAATGATTGAACTTCTAAATTCTAATCTTCGGGGTCAATACTTTATTAGAACTTATCTATACTGAAAAAAAAAAAAAGCATTTAGAAAAAGGAGTTAAAACTGCAAGATGGGGACATATAATGTTTAAGGAAAAGTACTTTTCTTTACACTTTTGCTTTTAAATACTAATAATTTTGAAATATTTTGGTGAGGGGGTTCATTTTATTTCAGGTGGGTTTTATAAAATTTTCTAGCATTCGATTGGATGATGGTTTTGGATTATTGGGAAAAAATCATTTTGAGTTAAGAAGACCTGAAAAATGAAAACGTTTTCAGATATTATTTTCCAAATGTGTCTAAGTGGACTCAATTTGACTTGATGTTCCTGTTAAAACGTTTGGGGTCTTGTCCTAGGATCCCCCCCCCTACCTTCTCTCAATGGGGTACATCGAGTGGTAGGTCCCACTTAGTCGGGTCCTGTCCTTTCATTAGGTCCATTTTAAAGGTTTGTGCCTTGGTGGAAGGTTCCACCAAGGTCCCACTTAGTTGGGTGATGTCACCCATGAACAATTGCCCAAAAAATCTTGAATAAAAATGTCCACTAATATTTTTTTTCTATGTTTACTTGTCCAAACAATTTCCTAGTAATTTTAAATTGATCCTCAACAAAAAAAATTAAGAAAATAATTATTAAAACAAAAAAAAATAATATCTAATAAGCAAATGAACCCAAAGGGTAGAATATGACATATAACTATCTGAGATGCAAATCGTTAGTTGTAATTCCATTTGGTTCTGATTTCTAATTAATCAAACAAGTCGCCAATTTTTTATTTTGTTGGAATTTAGGATGATCAAACAAGATGTCAGTTTCTGATTAGTTTCTGCTCTAGTCATATCATACATCATATATATATAAGAAGATATTCACATTGGTTGAATATCCTGATTTTCATTTCGACAGTGCACCCTATGCTCAATGTTCAAAACATTATCAATGGCCCAATTGAAAGGGAAACGCCAACAGGAAAAAAAAGAGAAAAAAAAGTAGAAAAAGAGAAAAAAAAATGTTCATTCACAGTGATCACTTTTGGTTTAAAGCCATGAATTATGGCCTTAGTGTTGTACTGTTGTGGTCCACCACGGCGTCATCTCATGTAATTTAAGGTGGAGCCATAACAATGCATCAGGCATTCATTTTGGCCGTATTTGGAATTAATGCCTTTTTTATAGGTGTTTTTTTAGAAAACGGTGCTGTATTAGCATATTTTTTTCATTGGGCCCGTGCCATGCCACGGGTCGGGCTGGTCCGTGGGCCATGTCTTGGCCCAGGTCGCCAAAGCTATGAAAAGTTTATTTAATAAAATGAAAACAATTGCTTATTTTATTAATATATTATATTATATATTATAATATATATAATATTATATATTATTTATAAATATATATTATATAAATATATATGAGCTATGATGGACTGTGGCGCGAGCCGAACTGGGTCGTGCCGTGTGCTGGGCAGGGCTGACACATGGGCCACAGGCAACACGACACATGCTATCCCATACCGACCCATGGACATGAAACCCCCGACCCAACATGACCCACACAAATGTACCGTGCCTGACATGACTCAATTTACACCTCTAGCTAAGACTATAACTTGGTTAGAACCCGCTAGCAGGATTCATTGGGCCACGGCTGAGTCAATAAAAAGGAAAAGAATTCCTTTAGGCTATATTTGATTTGAAGAAAAAAGTAGGAAAAGGAAGGGAAAAGCAGGAAAACCTATACAAAGTTAAGTTTATAAAGGTTTCTCTACCTTTTCCTACTTTTTTGATTTGAAGAAAAAGGTAGGGAAAGAAAAGGAAAAGCAGGGAAACCTATACAAAATTAGATTTGTAAAGTTTCTCTACCTATTCCTTCCTTTCCCTACTTTTTACTTCAAACCAAACACAACTTTAAACGATGAATTCCTAATCAAGTATTAACACATGAACTTAGACACGATCAGACACTAAAACACGCTTGACAATGGCCAGAGTGTTAGTACGTATACGTTTTATGTAATATGTAGTATGCAATATGTAATAGTTAGATTTATACTTTATATATATATATATATATATATATATTTGTGTACATTTGATTCACAGTTAATGAGAATGATCTATTCCCTTCACTTATTTGGTTCAGAATGAATCGGAATCAGAATCAGTATTGTTTGAAATAAAATCTCATTCCCAGGAGAAGGGAATGACGGAATGCTATTGCACCATTGGATTCCGTCCAACCAAATAATTGGAATCGGATTCGAACCCTATTCCCACAAATCAAACGGAAATCAATTTGTTCTGGAGCTTTTTACTTCAAACCAAACACAATTTTAAACAATCAATTCCTAATCAAGTATTAACACATGAACTTAGACACGATCAGACACTAAAACACGCTTGACAATGGTCAGAGTGTTGGTACGTATACGTTTTATGTAATATGTAATAGTTAGATTTATACTTTATATATATATATATATATATATATATATATTGTGTACATTTGATTCACAGTTAATGAGAATGATCTATTCCCTTCACTTATTTGGTTCAGAATGAATCGGAATCAGAATCAGTATTGTTTGAAATAAAATCTCATTCCCAGGAGAAGGGAATGACGGAATGCTATTGCACCATTGGATTCCGTCCAACCAAATAATTGGAATCGGATTCGAACCCTATTCCCACAAATCAAACGGAAATCAATTTGTTCTGGAGCTTTTTACTTCAAACCAAACACAATTTTAAACAATCAATTCCTAATCAAGTATTAACACATGAACTTAGACACGATCAGACACTAAAACACGCTTGACAATGGTCAGAGTGTTGGTACGTATACGTTTTATGTAATATGTAATAGTTAGATTTATACTTTATATATATATATATATATATATATATGTCCATTTGATTCACAGTTAATGAGAATCCTTCCAAATGGAATGATCTATTCCCTTCACTTATTTGGTTCAGAATGGAATCGGAATCAGAATCAGTATTGTTTGAAATAAAATCTCATTCCCAGGGAGAAGGGAATGAGGGAATGCTATTGCACCATTTGATTCCGTCCAACCAAATAATTAGAATCGGATTCGAACCCTATTCTCACAAATCAAACGGAAATCAATTTGTTCTGGAGCTTTTTACTTCAAACCAAACACAACTTTAAACAATCAATTCCTAATCAAGTATTAACACAAGAACTTAGACACGATCAGACACTAAAACACGCTTGACAATGGTCAGAGTGTTAGTACGTATACGTTTTATGTAATATGTAATAGTTAGATATGATCTTATTCCCTCCACTTATTTGGTTCAGAATGGAAATCAATTTGTCCTGGAGTTTTTTTTTTTTTCTTGTATAACCAAAAGAATTTCAAAATTCCAACGGTCCAAGTCCAAACTCTCAGCCTGTGACCGTGTCATAAACTTCTCGAGCGACCCATCTAACCGGGTCGTTTGCCGAGTCACACCTGCCACCATAAGATAGAAAAGAAAAATCAAAGCAAAACGTCAGATTCAGGTGTTTTACGCGGACGAACAGGAAAAGGAATTAATGGAGGATTACGAAAAGTAATGAATGACCAAGACAAACAGCTCAAGATAAGCCTTTTCATGTTCTTCATCTAACCATTGATATATATTAGCCTGCTGCATGAACTCTTTCTGATCAGTTGCCTCAAGACATGGCCAATCATGTCAGATTCAATCCTCTGGTCTTCATTTGCCTCTTCTTCTTCGCCTTCCATTCTATTCACCTGTACAAATTTCTCCTTCTCATCCTTCTCCCCAAATGATCACAACATCACTCTCAATGGAACCGCTGTTGTAGCCAATGTCTTTAACCACAACTCCATCCGTCTCAACGATAATCAAATTGCCGGAAACGTATTTAACAGTTCTGGCCGAGCTCACTATTCCCAACCCATTCAATTATGGGATTCCATCACTAATTCCATCACAGATTTCACTACTTACTTTGAATTCTCTATCACGTTCCTTAGTGGAGATTCCAATTTGAGCTCAGGCGGCATAGCTTTCTTCTTAGCATCTGAAAACTCTTTGAATACTATTCCATCCAATTCTTTTGCAGGATGGCTCTGTCTATTCTAGGTGTTGGAATAGTTCTGGGTGTCTTATGGAGAAACAGAAGGATGAGAATGGAAGATTATCAACAAGAGAATGACATGGATTTAGATGACTCTATGGATGAAGAATTTGAGAAAGGAACTGGGCCAAAGAGATTTTCCTATAAGGAACTAGTCTCTGCAACTAATAACTTCTCCGGGGAAGGAAAACTTGGACAAGGGGGCTTTGGGGGTGTTTACAAGGGTTTCTCCAACGAGCTAAACATGGCAATTGTAGTAAAGAAAATATCGCGAGGGTCCAAACAAGGGAAGAAAGAGTACATGTCTGAGGTTAAGATAATAAGCCGCTTGAGACACCGAAACTTGGTTCAGCTCGTTGGTTGGAGCCATGAACGTGGGGAATTCCTTCTGGTTTACGAGTACATGCCCAATGGGAGTCTCGACTCGCATTTCTTTCTTTCACAAGAAAAGCACTCTGACGTGGGCACTGAGACACAAGATTGCTCTTGGTTTAGCGTCCGCATTGCTTTATCTGCACGAGGAATGGGAGCAATGCGTTGTTCATAGAGACATTAAATCGAGCAATGTGATGCTGGATTCGAACTTCAACGCCAAGCTGGGTGATTTCGGACTGGCTAGGCTAGTAGACCATGAGCTCGGCTCGCAGACAACTGTGTTAGCTGGGACCATGGGCTACATGGCTCCAGAGTGTCTCATCACGGGCAAGGCTAGTAAAGAGTCAGACGTGTTCAGCTTTGGCGTGGTGGCGTTGGAGATAGCTTGTGGGAGAAAGCCGGTGGAACAGAAGGCTGAAGAAGCTAATAAGGTGAGGTTGGTGGAATGGGTATGGGAGTTCCATGGAAGAGGAAGGATTCTGGAAGCAGTCGACGAGGCATTATGCGGTGAGTTTGAGGAGATGGAAGCGGAGTGTTTGATGAATGTTGGGCTATGGTGCGTTCACCCCGATCACAGTCTAAGGCCCTCCATTAAGCAAGCAATTCATGTTCTGAACTTTGAAGCTCCATTGCTCTGCCCTGCAAGATGCCCGTGCCCACCTATTTGACCCCTTCACCAATGTTGTCCGACCAGTACTCGTTTACTTGGTCGAATCATCAGACCAGACAAACAGCAGCAGGGGCCTCAATGGCAACCAATTCTCTATCGATTGTGTAGAATGTGCTTTCTCCTCTGATATTCTGCCTTTTATATTATTCAAATTTGTTGGTGATGATGTATTGTTCAAACTTCAAAATGAAAAATCATTATTCTTCAAGGGATGAAGGGAATAGGGAATCCCTTTCGCAATATTGTACAAAGGGCTTCATTTAGCTACATGAAAGGGCTATGGGGCAGGTTTTGAATGAAAAAATGTTGTGGGTTAGTCTAAAATTGGGACCAATGTCATAAACCACAAAGCACCTAAAGTTGGGGCCTCATTTTTAGGTTAAGTTCCAAAGCGCAAAGCACAAAATCTAAAAGTGGGGCTTTGAGCTTTTGGGCTTTAAAAAGCACAAATCCTCAAATTTATTCAAACACAACTTAATTTATAAGTTTACAAGTTCGTAAAATATATTGAAGATAATATTAATATTTTAAGGAATTGACTGGACGACTAATTGAGGCCCTCATAACTTACCAGGTGACGTCATTATCATGGCCCATCGATGGATGAGTCGGAGCCCATCTAAGAAGCGGCCCACATTAAGGATGGGCATGATCAACTGTCCTTGGCTCATTGATCTCAATGATTCATCAACAATTTTCAGAGGTTTCAAAGAATATTTAAATAGACCTCTTTACCACCTTTCAGTATTTACTTTTCTTTTTTTATACAGGTTTGGGAAGAAAAAGGCTAGACAAGGGAGTATTTGCTATGAAAAGTAAAAACACATATTTTAGATAAAGGTCGCTTTTGGCTCTATTTTATTCTTTGAGATGGGTTCCATTGAATAGCGTTTCTGATCATCCTAATCTACGACAAATAGCAAGTTTCGATGATCCATATATCTATTATGGCTCCTGTATCCCAAAACCCAAGCTTGCTTTTTCATAATTTAAATGGTTTTATTTTTCTTATTTTGGTAAGTGTTGTATAATTTTTTTAATGTACAATAAACATTTGAATAAAAATTTCGAATAAATTCAGGCACAACCTAAGGTATAGCCGACGATCCCAAGGGTAGATCAAGTCAAACCCCAACTCAAGTTGCACCAGGTTCAGAATAACAAACTAGTTTTAACTTTTAAGCAGCAAGAGGCAGTTCAATAACAATTTTGGTCTTCGGGGTCATTTGTTTTCAATGTCCCCCCTTCTGTAATTAAAAAAAAAAAACGAAGCATATTCTTGAAATACGTTTTTTGTTTTCAAAAGCTAAATTTTGTTTGTAAAAAACAATTCATGTTTATCAAATCATCAAAATAATGCTTTTTAAAACCAAAACAAATTTTAGAGTACAATTTTTTTTTGTTGTTTTTGTATTTAGTGATACACACCATTAATAACCCACCCTTCCCCAAAGTCGGTGGTTGCGGGAACCAAATCTATACTGGAGTTCATGGTTTTCGAATCACCATTGACCTAGATAGTTGGACTGTTCGGCCCGGGAACCATCCAAGCAACCGGTTTTGTTTTATTCAAACCCAGTCTCTGACCAAAAACCGTTGAATCATTCAATGATCCATCGACCCGAGTGGTCAAATCGTCAACCCATTCAATGGTTTTTGGCCATTTTTTTTATTATTTTTTTTCAGAATGGGTCATCTATTCGAACCAAAAGGTCAAATCATTGACTCGAAAACCGGTGGCCGGTTCCACTTTTGGGTCATTTTTTAAAACCATACTGGAGTTAACCATCTAGCAAACCAGCAGTACAAATATTATATGATCCATGAAGCATGAGCGTGTTTTAAAACATGTTTTTCAAACCAGAAATACAAAAAAAAAAGAAAAAAAAACACATATACAACCAAAAATGTGTTCTTATGTTTTGATTAAGAACCATTTTGCATTCAAAACCAGGTGATTTTGGTTTATATTTTGAAACTTACAACAAGAAAAACAATTAACATTGGAGAACACCCCTAAATGTTATATTATTTATTAATTCTCTTCACAAATTTGGGTATCAAAGTAAATATTACATTTAATTTTGTTATTTCTAATGTTTTCATAACCTTCTTCTCTTAAGGTTGTAACATCATTTATGGGGTTTTTGCCTATACGTACATCAATATAAGAAGGGACCATTTGATAACGGCTGAAGTTGCTCAACTAAATGATTTATTGTTTTGTTTTATGTATATAAAATAATTAAAGAATGAAATATTCAAGGGTATAGTAAGTGACCTAATTTCAGCTTCAGGAGTAGGCAACCTCTTTAATAACATAGGTGATGCTTGGTATGGTTTATATACTTGATTTATCTTTGAAACCAAGAAAAATTGTTTATAAATATTTTTCTATTGTTGTTTGATAGGTAGGTGCCATTAAATATCATTATGTTACACATAAGCAGAACAGTAAATAAATACCTTAATGTTGGTGAAAATCATGGTTTTTAAAAACAAACTGGTGACCGAACCAATCAGGGGTCTAGTTACTGGTTTGAACGGCCGGCCCGTTCTGACAAAAAAATTAAAAAAATAAAAAAATAGAAAATGGTTAAAATGGTTCAAACAGTTCAAATGGTTCAAATGGTTCGAATGGATAACTGGCCGATTCAGCGGTTTGCTGACCAAAATCAATGGTTTTATGGGAAAAAACGGTTTTGAAGGAAAATAGAATCAGTTAGGTGACCAGTTCCCAATTGAAAACAGTGGTGAAAACATTAAAATGAAGCTTCCCCTAACGTTCGACTTATACATAAATCGAGAAAAATATTTATTTAATAAATAGACTTATCAAATAACATTTTGGGACAAATGCCCACATGATGATGAACTGCCATTGTTTTACAAATGAACCAATGTCATACCAAACACCATCATATTTATTAAAAGATGAAGCAAAAGTCATTCAGTTCAACTATTTCAGCAATTATCAAATATTTTAGTAGCAATTTGGTGATGCTGATCAAGCTATACGAGGCTTCATTCACGCCAGGGTTGACAGGCCTAACCTTTCAGGTCCAGGTCCATACCAGAGCCTAAATATACAAGCTCATAGGGATGGGCCTTCTCAAGAATATGCACCCCTGCGTGGAGAACTAGTAAGATGGAGACCGGCTCACTTGTCAGCCTAGTTATACAATTTACTTTTGCTACCATGTGGTTTTAGCCTGGGGTTAACCTTCTCTGTGTTGTTGTGGCTCCATCATGAGGTCACTTCATCGAAGGCCATGATTTTTCAGTTTTATCCCAATTCCAAAACCATGTCTAGCAGGTGAGTTTACATCTATACTCAATGGATCGTGCCCCACAAATACTCCCTATGTACATCTCAGTGTGTATTGTGAATATCTCTCATATTTGTCATTGGGAGATGTTTCCAATACACGATTAGAATGTATTATGGGGCACAGATGTGAATTCTTAACAGGAGTGAATTTGTTATATGAGATCGAATACATATATATATATATATATATATATATATATATATATATATATATATATATATATATGAATCCGCATCATTCAAATTTTCCCTTGTGGGCCTCATATATTTTATGAGTTCGGATCAGGTCTCAGTAGCCTTTGCAGCCATGAATTGGAACACTAACATCTCCCTTGTCTTCCACTTGAAGATGTTCCCAATGTACAGCTGCAGTGTCTATTGGGATCAATTGTTGGGACTAGATCCGGTCTCATTTTATCACTGGCGTTATCGTTGGTTCCACAACCAGACAAACACAAAACTTAGCAGTAGCACCCAGCCCAAAGATCAAAACAAGAATTAGGAAGGAGTCGTTAATTCTTGATTTAACATCATACCCTTTCTTATTAATTTTCCTTCCTAAGTCTCTATGTTCGTTCTCTGCTGATTAGGTGATTAACCCTCGTCTTCTTCCTCGCTACTACGGGCCAAATTGTGAGAGCTGAAGATTCATCCTTTAAAATGACTAACTGACAGCGGATTTGGGCTCTCCAGATTTGTTAACAAGCATAATTTATAAGTTGTCCATATGGGGCCCATCTGGGAAAGCCAGAAGCCGCTGTGTTTCAGCCCTCCCAAATGGATAATCTACCCGTGTACCTTGCTACTCTGCTTTTTGGCTCCAACTAAAAGTGGTAAATCTCCCGCAATGGATATTTGGCATGAAAACAAAGGCAGCTTGTTTGATTCTCCCAATTTTATCAGCAAGTATAAATTTTTGCTGATCTAAACAATAAGGTCATTAAATTTTGCTTCGGTTCAGTTTGAAAAGAGTATAAATATAAATATATACAACACAAATACATATAACATAATACGAAATATAAAGTTTTGCACTCTAAATATTTGTATTTATGCTCTTTTCGAACTGAGCCTTCATGAGGTCATTAATGTTGTCATTGTTTCACAAAAAACTAAGAAAAAATAAAAATTTGAGGAAATTTTCTTAACTAATTTTACAAATTTTGTTAAAAAAGCATTGTCAGAACCTTGGAAAGGACTTGACTCCTACACATTGGAAGACATGTGCCCTACCATAGCTATTTTAAACACAGATTTTAGAGTTTAGGGTTAGGGTTTAAGAATTAAGGATTTAGAGTTTAGTTTTTAGGGTTTAAGATTTTAGGGTTAGGGTTGTTAATGCTATCCTAATTTCGCAGAAAATAATAGGAGAAAAACAGAAGTTTGTGGGAATTTCTTAACTAATTTTATCGATTTTGTTAAAAAGTATTCTCTCAACTTTGGAAAATACTTGGCTCCTAAGTCCTACTATGTTGGAGGACATGTGCCCTACCATAACCATTTACACATTGATTTTAGGGTTTAGGGTTATGGTTTCAAGGGTTTAGGATTTTTTTTTATATGTTCTTGAGGGCTACACAATGGAGAGTAGCCCATCTCCCAACACAGATGGAGGCAGGATTCAATCTCAAGCCTCCGCTACGATCAGCAAGAAACTTTACCTACCAGCTGGTTGGCACCTTGCGGGTTAAGAATTAAGGATTTAGAGCTTAGATTTTAGAGTTCAAGGTTAGGGTTAAAGTTTAGGTTTTAGATTTTAGAGTTTAGGGTTTAGGGGCTTATAGTTTAGTGTTTAGACTTTAGACTTTAGGGGCTTAAGGTTTAGGGTTTAAGGGTTTAGATTTTAGACTTCAGGATTAGGGTTTAATGTTTAAAGGCTTATAGTTTAGATTTTAGGGTTTTAGGTTTAAGAATTTAGGGTTTAGATCGAAAAGCGAGGGGTTGGTAGGACGTGTATACTCCAACATGGTAGGAGTATGTATTGCATGCCCCTGAACTTTTTTCTCTTATTTTCCCCATCATACAAAATATACCTTAGTCTTTACCACAACAAAACAAAAGGTAAAATATAAAAGCCTCCCTTGAGATTGCTAACAATTATAAAAACCTCCCATGATTACATGATGTTTTTTAACAAGAACCTTCACCGTTGTTTTGAAAAAACCTGTAATTACTTGCTGTCCTCATTGTCCTAGACAGATAATGTATTATATTTTTTTAAAATACCCATTTTACCTATAATTACTAAAACACCCACAAAGAGCTTTTAACTTTTAACTAAAAAATCCCCCAAGAAAAATGTTTTTACCTTGTAAACTCATCATGTAGTGAAATTTAAAATGGTAAAAAATTGACATTTTGAATTATGTTAAAAAATGCTCTAACAAGTAATTAATAACAGTAATTTCTTAGCTTCCACTTCCAATCTCCTTTAATGGAACAATGACAGAAGGGAGGTAAATACAATTTTTTTTTTTACAAAATTACTGTTAAAGTGAAATCTCAGGGGAGGGAGGTTTTCATGATTGCCAAAAACCTTGGGGGAAGATTTTATATTTTATACCCAAGAGACTCCGTGAGATTGGCTAAGGCGGCATCCCAAGGATATTTTGGAATAACAACCTACATGTATATTGACCCAAATGACCTAGCTATAGCTGAATAAGCCACACAGAATCCCTCCCATAGTAGTGTATATGCATTATGAAATACCAAAAGAAACAAAGAAAACATCAAATACACAAATGTCATGGAAAGCTCATCAGCCTTTATTGCCTTTCTGGCATAATAACCCCAGACCCCAATCCCATGCATCAAATCTACACCACACAGTCTAATCTTTGACAAATCCTGAACAGTGGAGATGGCTACAGGTTTGGCCCACAGCCCACTATCCCTCACTATGCTTATCATCAAATCCTGCACTCTCTTCAGGTGTGGGGACAGAATAGGGTGCAAATGAGGTCTATTGACCTTATCACTGAGAGCCTGCGATTCTATAGGTTTGATCCTTCATTTTCTGAGGGATGTTATTGAGTGACCATTTCAATTAATGGGTCATTGGTTTTCACCACTTTGATCCATAGTGGAGATAAGATTACCAAAAGTTCACCATGTGGCGTTTGATTGGTCAAACTCTCAAATGTGAAAGTGGGTAGCTATGGTATGAAGAAATCTTACAGTTTTAAGTTTGACCAATTAAAGCCACTCCTGTGAATTTTGATGAATTTTAACTGTTAGTAAAATTAATTTTTTGTTTTTGTTTTTTTTTTTTGTTTGGTTTTCCGGTGATACGCCCAAATCCCTTATAGGAGCCGTTTGAATAGTGCAGCACCACATTTAGCTTAAAGATAGTTTAAGACTACGAGATGCAGACCGGTTTTACTCCTTCATTTTTTAACTCTCAAACTTCTCTGTTCTAATTAAAATTATTGCAAGTGATCTAATTTGCTTTAATCTCTGTCTGTTACTCTGTCGTTTCTCCGCCGTGTCTTATAATCTTCACCAATCTCACGGTGTATTACAAGGTTTTTAAAATAGAATCAGATAATGAACCGATCAGGGATTTGGTTTCTAGGTTGAACGGTCTAACTGAATCAAACAGATGGTTCATTCAAACAATAAAAAAAAAAAAAGGCCAAAACTATTAAATGATTCGACTGTCTGAATCAGTGATTTGCTAATTAAATCCACGATTTTTTATGAAATAACGATTCTCAGATAAAACAGAACCTGACCGATTCCTAGTTTTCAAGTCTGACCATCCAGTTCGGTCCTGTCCGATTTTGAAAACGATGATGTATTATTTCGCTTAGTGCAATGGTTGGTCATCCCCTCCGCTCTCATGTAACCAAATACATGACATGACCTCGAGTAGATCATCTATAGGGCATGGGCCCGGCCACCTTCAAAAAATCCGGGTCATTTAAAACTTCGTTGGTCTGTTTTTGCGGACCCAACTGTTGCAAAAAACATTGTTGCGCGCACCACGTAAGACACTGTAAGAACAGTAAATTTGTGGATGTTTCATTCATAAAGGGGTAATTGGAGTTTAGTCCACCCCCAGAATTCATAATGCGAATCGTACAGGAGAGTGATGTTTACGGGGGTGGGGATAATTACATTTGGAGAATTAATTATGAATTATGAGGTGGAGTAGACGGTAAAAAGGCTTTTAATAAATATCTTAGGCGCCTTTTTAATAAATATCCTAAGCTTATATCCGAGTTCCACTTCGGTTGGAGCAGTCTTTATTGCCTTGCATTTAGAACATCTACATATTTGTGTGTTTTATTTCATAGAAAAATATTTTCTATATAAGATTGGAAAAAGGCTGTTAGAAGGGTGTGGGTACAGGCTTGCCCTGATGGAAGCCGACGGCATATCCTTAATATAGTATGAGGATGAATTTGTTAGTTCTAACAAAAAGTATGTCAATTGTCCCCAATTTAGGAGCTGTTCTTTCCGTGGTTGTGTGCGTTTCATTTAATTCATGAAAAAAAAATATTAATCTTCTAAATAACTTCTCAATTTAAGAAGTTTTTTGCATTCAAATGTTTTCATTTTGTTGCTGATTCTATAATCAACAAGCCATGATTCCTGAACCAGCTTAGATATCAAACTCTGATGAGCATATGTTGATTTTCCTTTTTCTCCCTCTTTTCTTTTCTTTTAATTTCTGGCTTTTTTTTTTAATTCCTCATAATTTCTTTGTATTAATGAAGATCTAGGTGTTCATAGTTCACCTGTGCAATCTTGGATATAACTCCTATTATAACCACCATAACAGTTAAGCACAAGGATTGAAGGAATGGCGGACAAGTAAAGTGATGATAAGCCTCGCTGGTGGTGGAAAGGGGAGAGAGAGAGTGTGTGGAGAAAGAATGTCGGCTAAGCAATGTGAAGCTTGGCTCTTGAGAAAGACGCCGTTCGGATCCAGATTAAACAGGTGAGATATATAAATTTCTACTTTGAATTCATTGTGGGTTAAAAAAACAGAAGTGGGTGATCTGATATTCCCTTTCTTTGTAAGTTAAGAAATTATCACTTCTGGGGCTCCTTTTGGCAAGTCGAAAAGCTTTGAGAACTCATATTGGAAGGTTGTTGACGGAGCTAGCACAACCCCAAAACAATGGCACCGATCGCTGTGCGACTGCAGATACAAGATCGATATGTATTTCTTTTTTTTTTCTTCTTTTTATTCTTGTATCTTCATTTTTTTTGTTGCATGCTTTGTACTGTCAACGTTGAATTGTTTTATTGGGTTTCCGACGATCGATCTCATGAACTCCGTGATCAACAGAGGTTAACAAGGAAATTGATTTTGTAGGTGGTGATGGACAACGGCCTCCTGCAAGTAACTCTGTCAAAACCAGAGGGAATTGTCACCGGAATACAATTCAACGGCATCGACAATTTACTAGAGGTTGTCGATGGAAAAGATAATTATGGAGGGTATAAATTTTACTTGTAAACTTATTTACTAATCTGTTCCTTCTCTCTCTCTTCTTTATTTGTCACAAATCAAAGATCGGAAACTCTGGAATTGAGGAATTGCTTAGAATGCTTCTAGGGATACAGATTCTGTAACATAGTATGGATCAGTTTAGGTTGGGTTGAATCTACGCTTTTGGAATCACAATCCATCCATCCTCTCAAATATAGGTTCCAAGGTTAATGACAATAATTACATATTTCAGATCCACATAGTGATCCAATCTCAAAGAAAATAAAACACAATCATTACTAAATCACAATTTTTTCACAATTTAATTAAATGCAATCTCAATGCAAATAAATTGTAATCCATAATCAATCTAAACAATACAGTATAATTAATACATAATCAAACCATCATTCAAAGTAATTAATAGGTTAAGTTCAAATTACATTAGAAGCCAAATCTCATAACCAATAAAAGAAAAGAACCAATCTCCCAATTTTCATTGTCACTAACACAATTTAATTAAGGCAGTTTCACCAAAACCAATTAAGACCAGCTCTCGAATTTGGTTTGGTTCAGATAGAATAAACCCCATAACCTAGAACCAGCTTGGGTGAAAGTCAGTTTCAAGAATTTAGAACTGTACCCTATTCAAGAACTGATTGGAGTAATGCCACTTCGAAATCGGCTCTAGCTAATTGATTGAAGGTAGAACCGATCCATTTACTCACGTCTGGTTATTAGTAATTTTTTTTTTTCTTTTCCCCTTTTTGTTACTTCAGAAGAAGAAGCATAGTTAACACTTGTCTATGTAATGATCAAAGCTCAATCATCTGACTAAGATTTTTTTAGCTTTTCTTAATCAGTTGATTTGGCCAAATTCCAAGTTGGCTTGTAAAATCGTAAGTCATTATGTAACACCTCTACTCAGTATATATCATTAACCATATATAACTAAGAAAAATTGGCAGTCTACTTATTTACTTAAAATACATTATATTCTGTATTTTGGAAAGAACATTTACACAATTGTGCACTTTAAAAAATGAAAAGAAAAATATGTAAATAAGTGAATTATTCATTAAAAATACAATAATACCATAGTTTTTTTTTTTGAAAAAAAAAATGCTACTCTATGACTCAAAACAGTATCATACTGTGAAAACATGGTTTTCAAAACTGGACCGGAAAAACCGGGAACAGGTCAGGTGATCAGTTCTGTTTTACCTTAGAACTGTTATTTTGCCAAAAACCGTTGATTTGGTTAGCAAACTGTTGACCCAGGTGATCGAACCGTCCAATGGTTTTGATCATTTTTTTTTATTTTTTTATTGTTTTGTCAAAGTGGGTCATCCGTTCAGTTCAAACGATTGGACCATTTAACTCAGAAATCGGACCCCTGACACATTCGTTGTCCAATTCGATTTTAAAAACCTTGTGTAAAAACATTATAGGGTGTAAAATGTTACAAAATGGAGGCTGTGAACATTGCACCCATTGTTCACAAGATTTAAACTATGCAAAATTTACAACCAAATTAAGTATGCAAAATTTACAGCCCTATAGTTTTTTTGTGGTACTGGTACATTGAAAAATGTTTCCAAAGTTTATCTTCTCTCCTTAAATGAAGGATGCAAGTGGAATGCTCAGTTAATTAACAATCTGAATTTCAGCCTGAAAAAAAAAAATATTGAACTTAAAATGGAGAAAAAAGAATAATGACCATCCTTCAAGATTCAGGTGGAGTTGATGATTTGGATCAACGATCAACATATAAAGTTCATGGAAAATTCTTCAGACATAAAAGCATGTAAAATTTCATGGGGCATCACTTTCGTGTGTTTTTATTCTTTGTTATATAAGTGTTTATGCAAATGATATTAGTTGACTTGGTTATAACCAAATCCGCAGGTACTGGGATGTTGTTTGGAATGGAGCAAAAGCCAGCGGAATATTTGATGTGTAAGTCACTCCTCTCTATATAAAAAGACAATGAGAAAAAGAAAGAAGTAAAACAAAAAAAGGTATCGAAAAGATATGATATTCGAAAAACATTTGACAAATTAATTGAAATCATAAATGTGGTAATTATAGGGTAAGTCACTTCTGGGTTTAGGGTAGGTCCAGTCTGGACTATATATAATTATAGGATAAATGTCATATATGTTTAATTTTGGGAGAAATTATGAGTATATCAGAAGAAAAATGGATTGGGGCAATTAAAAGTGGAACAAAGAAGAGAAATAAAATTGAATTTTATCCAAATTATAAATTCAACTCTGCTCTACATATAGTGTTGGTGGCGAACAACCCAGAAAGATTCAAAGAGAGGTTAAGATCATCAAATTGAACTAGTATGTTGGAAACGATAAGCATCTTACTTGGTTCTATTGTTGGTTGGACCGGGTTAATTCTTCTTCAGGATAAAGGGAACAAGTTTTAAGGTAATAAAGGAAGATGAAGACCAGGTGGAGCTTTCGTTCACAAGACCATGGGATCCATCCCTTGAGGACAAAGTCATCCCTCTGAATATAGATAAAAGGTCTGATTTCTGTAGTTTCCCCTTCTCGTCATCACTCATCAGTAGAGTACTTAGTTTTTTTTTTTTCTTTTTTTTCTTTTTTTTTACTGCAAATTTGCAGGTTTATAATGCTGCGTGGGTGCTCCGGCTTCTACTCCTATGCCATTTATGAGCACTTGAATGAATGGCCTGAATTCAGCCTTGGTGAAACCAGGATTGCCTTCAAGCTTAAGAAAGACAAGTAAGATCATGACATCAATAATCAATTCCCCTCTTCACCTGGTTCCATTATTATTACTATAGCTGATAGTGTTAATGGGCCGGTTTGGACCATGCCCAGGTCTGTCTTAACCCACCAGTATACAAGCTGCTAAAAGAATAAAAAATGGTCTTTTCCCATTTGATATCGCAAAGACCGAAAGACCTGAATACGAGCATGCAGAAAGATGAAAAAAAAAAAATTATTTGGGAAACTTCAAATGAAACTTTTAGTCTTTCCTATGTTTTTAACAGTCCGGTAGAGCTGATAGATCACAACGTGAATCAAACAGTTTTGGTCTTTAAAGATAAGACCCCAAAAGCTTAACGTATCTTCTTGTTTACTGGGCTATTGAAAGACTTGCCATACAGACCCAAGTCATCCCTGAATGCAGAATATTAACATTAACATCAAGGATGTGGGAATGTAGGTTCCATTACATGGTTATTGCAGACAATAGGCAAAGGCCCATGCCTCTGCCGGATGACCGGACAAAAGGACGTTGCCAATCCCTTGCCTACGCTGAAGCAGTTCTCTTAACAAATCCAATAGAACCAGAATTCAAAGGAGAGGTTCTCTCTCTCTTTCTCTCTCTCTCAAAGTCTCAATAGAGGCTCTAGAGAAGTTGATATAATGAATAATGCAACAGGTGGATGACAAGTACCAGTATTCATGCGAGAACAAGGATAACAAGGTCCATGGGTGGATATGCATGGACCCTCCAGTGGGCTTCTGGCAGATCACACCCAGCGATGAGTTCAGAACTTGTGGGCCATTAAAGCAAAACCTCACCTCTCATGTGGGCCCTACGACCCTTGCCGTAAGTATTTCCACTCTTCCTACATGTTTTCAAAGTTTCTTTTTTTCGTATCATGTTCTCAATTCTCATAGCTAATTTGGCATCTTCAGATGCTTCATAGTACTCATTACGCCGGACCGGATCTTGGGCCAAAATTCCAGCAGGGAGAAGCATGGAAGAAGGTTTTTGGGCCTGTTTTTATTTATCTTAATTCGGCCTTCATTGGGGAGGATCCACTGTCGCTCTGGAATGATGCAAAAACGCAGGTTTTGAGTTTTGACGTTTTGTTTCAATTCCCTCTGCAAATTTCTACATCTTCATGTATTTGAAGAATAAATAACCTAAACTCGGCACATGCTTCTTTAGATGCTGACCGAAGTCCAAAGCTGGCCATACAGTTTCCCAGCTTCAGAAGATTTCCCTTTTTCAGATCAACGAGGCACTGTTAGCGGTAGACTACTCGTCCGTGATAGGTGTATCCCTCTCTCGTTCAACTTCTGTAGCTCTATTCCTTCGCTTCAAGTCTGTCAAATTGTCAATCTACTCCGTCTTTCTTGTTCTTAATGATTCTACGCCTACAGCTACGTCGATGAAGAGTGGGTACCTGCAAACTCTGCTTATGTTGGTTTGGCTTTGCCTGGTGAGGTTGGGTCCTGGCAAAGAGAATGCAAGGTTGTGTTCTGTTTAAACTATCTCCGGCCGAAAGTTACATTGTCATTCTCCATCATAAACCTTAAGCTTTGATTACTTTCTCAGGGTTACCAGTTCTGGACTAGAGCTGACGAGAATGGGTTTTTCTCTATCAGCAACATACGCGCTGGAGACTACAATCTCTATGCATGGGCTCCTGGATTTATTGGGGATTACAGATACGAAGTTGTCCTTACCATCACTGGAGGTCTGAGACTCCCGATTTTCTTTTAAGTTTCTTCAGAGTTGATCTAATTACATGAAACGTTACACCTTTGTCATTTGCTTCAACATTCAAAATCAGGGTGTAAGGTCGACCTGGGTGAAATCGTATACGAACCTCCTAGAGATGGGCCAACCTTGTGGGAGATAGGCATTCCTGATAGATCTGCAGCAGAGTTCTACGTTCCTGATCCTAACCCCAACTACGTAAACAAGCTTTACGTCAATCATCCAGACAGGTTAGCCTATGATAGAAGATTACTTCAACGGTGTACACTGTGTGTTTGTTGTAATCTCTCATACAAAGCAGCCTTAAGGGACTCGTTGGAGTGATTTTTAGTTATTAACCTTCATATTTCCAACTTTGGTTTACAGGTTTAGGCAGTATGGACTGTGGGATCGATATACAGAATTATATCCCGACGGAGATCTGGTCTTCACGATTGGAGCAAGCGACTACATGAAAGATTGGTTCTTTGCTCAAGTTAACAGGTGAGGATCTTTCAACCCCCTAACTTGAATTTGTTCTCTCCGTCCTTTTTTTCTATGTTTTTGTTTACACCAGTAAATATGTATGTGCAAATGATTTGCACGTGACAGCATCTCCAACGCAACTATTTACATAAACACTTTTTGAACAATCATAAGTGGTTAGTTTCTTAATTGTTATAAATGATCAGTTTTTGGAGTGAGAATAAAGTATATATATGCCCTCTTTATGCCCATTGTATGTTGCTTAGATAAGGGATAGAAAATGTCTAATGAAAATTCCAGAAAAAAAAAAAAAGGGACATTGACTCTTTTATAGGTAGCATATAGATAGATTAACAAACTAGTAAACATGTACTGTATTTAAATACACATGGCAATATCTCTAAGACAAATGTAATTCATAGACAGATTCTTAATAGTTATAAGTGGTTAGTTTCTAAACGGTTATAAGTGAACAGCTTCTAAAGTGAGAATAAAGGACATAAATACCCTCTTTATGCCCGTTATATGTTTAGACAGGGAAGATAGAAAGCATCCAATGAAAATTCTAAAAAGAATGGGCATTTGCTCTTTTATAGGTGGTATAGATATAGATATAGATTAGGCATGACCACCCAATTATTTGATAATTGGTCAAAATCTATGGTGCATGAATGGCATTATGAAAGAAAAAAAAAATTGTTGAACTTAATATTATTAAAAATTGTGATAGTAAGTACACCTTATGAAATATGAATCAATGAAAAATAAATAGATGGTATGACATTATTTCCGCCACAAATATTTATAGATAAAACTTGATAATTGTAGACACTCACTGCAGGAAGAAAGATAACGGATATCAGGCAACAACATGGCAAATTAAATTCAAACTCGATAGCGTGAACCGAACCGGAAAGTATAAGTTGCGATTGGCACTTGCATCAGCCACGCTTTCTGAGTTACAGGTATGGAACCCAACTTAACTCCCGAACAAAATTTAGTCCTTTCTTAGGTTAAATTGGACTAATTGAATTCACTCTCTGTGTTTAGGTTCGATTCAATGATCCCAAAGCGAACCGGCCTCACTTTACAACAGGGCTAATAGGGAGAGACAACTCAATTGCAAGACATGGCATTCACGGATTGTATTGGCTGTACAATGTTGATGTACCAGGCACTCGACTTGTGGAAGGAGACAATACCATTTTCTTAACTCAACCAAGAAGCTCCAGCCCATTCCAAGGGATAATGTATGACTATATTCGTTTAGAAGGGCCCTCAACAACTTATCCAAACAAGAACAAATAAGGTTACTAATTATCTCCATAAGAATTAAGTACATTTCTGGGGAAAGCCCACCAACAGTTTCCCTTCTTTTGGTTTCTTTGAGGAGAGTAGGTCAAAGCTTGTATTTGAAAACAAGCGAGATCCTGTGATCTGAAAATAATGAATTAAAAGTGGAATCTTGTGTAGTTACATGCTTTATATTCTGTCTACAGTAGATTGAATGCTATTTGAAAATGGATGGTGATCATATGGCTGAGTTTCTTTACAATACAAACGCTGAAGTGGAGTGTTCATGTACCCCGGTTTGAATTTATAAACATTTTTTTGACATACAAAAATGCAATGATTGAAAAGTCAAAAATGTGTTTTTGACAATTTTATATCATGATGAGAGAGCATCCGATAATTGGTTCTTTTGACCAAAATTTTAAGCATTGGAGCATTAGTAACTATCTCATAGTGATAGTTTCATACTTCCTATCTCAACTACAACGCTAAATGTGTATGCGAAAGTATTTTATAAAATCCATTCCTATCTCATAGGGATAGTTTCATACTTCCAAGGACAAGCTTATTCAATAGTCAACACCCAGGGCAAGTATTAATTCTTACGAAAAGTGGTTGGGGCCATTGTTTAACTGAATTAGTTAATAAAATAATTAAATAATAAAACTTATCAGCTTCAGCTTCAACCGTAAAAGAACCCACGACCTCCAAAAAATTCACTGAAAATTATTTCATTCTTAGGTGGCTTTAACTTTTCTATTCAATTTTCATAATTAATTAATAAAATAATTTTTGCTCATAATACATATATTTGTTTAACATGATAAATGCAGAATATGTGAAATGTGCCGAACTTTTCTCTAGATGTTATGTGTTCGTATATTGTTTTGTATTTTTATATATTTTTTTAATTTTTATTATTTAATTTTGATATCATTGGTTAACCCATTTTACCCAAATGGTTGGACCATTACTCCATCACTTTGATGAAAAAATATATTTTTGAGTTAGTTTTAATTTTTTGTTAACACTAGCAAATGTGTATATGCATTGCACATGATACTTTTAGATGATGATGATTATGTATGCCCGCAATTTACCAGTTTTTTGTATTTCTACCCATATAAAAATAATTCTTATTTATCACATTTATATCTGTTTAATATGGTGAATATAGAATATTAAAGATGTGTTTGGTTTTCTACAAAATGTTTATTTTTTTTTTTGTTTTTATTGTTTACTTATAAAATCAAGGGTTGGCACATTCGACCCAAAAGGATAACTTGTTAGCCTACCAATAAAATGGAAAAACAATTTCATTTTTTGGTCGATTTAAATTTTTTATTCCATTTCCATCATCAATAAAAACAAGTGCTGTTTAACACTTGCTTTTCTTTAATACAATCAATATTAAATATTAGAGATGTGCTAAAATGTTTTTCTATAAAATTTCTGTATTGCTTTCAATTTCTGTGTTTTATCTTTTTTTTTTTATTTTGTATTACTTAATTATGACATCAATTGTTAGCACATTTGATGTGAAAGGTTGAATTTTTCACCCATAACCAAACAATACAACAATTTCATTTTTGGGTCAGTTTTAAAATTTGTCTTAAATTTGTTTTTTCTAATATCATTAAATAAAAGATATTTGAGATCTACCCAAAATTTTCCACACTTTTATGTTTGTTACCTTTTGTATTTATTTCTATTTAAAATTTTATGTTATTTAACTATGACATCATGGATTGGCCCATTTGACTTATGGTTGAATTTTTTTACCCACCACTTGGATAGAAGAACAATTATGTTCTTGGATTGGTTTAAAATAAACATGGGTTTTATATTGTTAAAAGTACTGAACTTATATCTAATTAGTAACATTTATAAGCAGCGTTTTTGAACCGTCATTGACCCAGATGGTCGGACTATTCGGACCGGAAATCGATCACCCAAACGGTTCTTGTTTTACCCCGAACCGTCATCTAGCCCAAAACCATTGAAATAGTCAAAAACCCGTTGATCCATACGATCGAACCGTTGACCTATTCGACCCGGCCAATGGTTAGCAATTTGACATTTATATTTATTTTGATTTATTATTTTATTTTAAAATAAAAACAAAATAAAAAAAATAAAATGGCAAGCATATCCCAAATTCTAAACATTTAGTGATTCCTCTCTATAGGGTTTTGTTTTGCAAAAACTGAAAACCCAACATCTTAACCAGCTTCACCGGAGAAGACAACAGCGGCAACCGACACCTACCTTCCCGAAGTTTGAACCACCCATCGGTAACCAAGATTTGTAGCGACAGACGGTGAACACAATGGAACACTTAGTTTCTGAGCATCTCTGATCTTTTGAAAGAAACAGCATCTCTTGAAGAGAACGGCGGCGGTCATTGTGGACATCCAACCTTCGACGACCAATCTTCACTACGGCTGCCTGCAACCACTCCGGAAGGAGTACAACAACAACTATAAGGTAAAAAACTTACATGTGATTGTGTTTTTTCATTTTTCACTCATTTGATCTCTGTATTCCAATTTTACACCAAGAACCACCAATCTCTGCGCATTAAGCCATTAACTCATTTCCATTTTTTTTACAATACAACTATTTCCTGCATCAGGAACCACCATTTGCGCTGGCGACCACTCCATTGGAGCCAAGAACCACTGTATTTTTCTAGTATTTCTTGCAATACTATGACATCATGGGTCAAACCGTTTGACCAGGATGATTGAACCGCCAAACCAGAAAACGGTGTCCAAAACGGTTCCATTTCTGGGTTGAAATTTAAAACCTTGTTTATAAGTGAGAATAAAACATCTTAAATATTGGATACAATGAGAGATAATGGGAATTAATACCTTAAATATGATACTTAATGAGAGGGAATTAAATGAAGTGAAAAATAGTAGTCGGAATGCCCTTAGAATTATAGATTGACAAAATTCAAAGATAGGGGCATTTTAGTCAAGAAGAAATTTTCCACCCCATTCATACCGTTAATAGTAGTATAGATATAGATATATATGTTTTTCTATAAATTTCTGTATTTTTATATATTTTTGTATTTCTATGATTTTAGTTTTTTTATTATTTACTTATGACATCATGGGTTGATCAATTTGTTTTCTTTTCTCACTTTAGGTCTTCTGTTCTCCATCTTCATAGCACTATATAGTTTCGTACTCCTCTATTTTCTGTGGATTTTCCTAGACCACGTTTTTTCTCCTGTCTTAATTGGAATTTTCTATCAACCTTGCTTGGATTATAGGAGCCGTTCAAAGTATTGAAGAAGGGAATACTTTTCTGGCAGTTTAAAAAAAAACCTCTGCTTCCATAAGACCTGAAGACGAAGATGAGAAATGGGTTGCAATACGAACATGGTCCAAAATGAAATTTTATTTTGTTCTTAAAAGTTTATTTGGTAAGAAGATAAATTTGTCAGTGCAAAATTAATCCAATTTTATAATTTATATGAACCATTTTATATTCTACATATTTGAGTTCACATTTATTGGCATTGTTTCCAAACACAGCCTAAAGTCCAAAGTTCAAAAGAAAGAAAAACAGCACAAAATAAATAAATAAATAAATATCACAAAAATACCACTGGTTGGAGATGGACCCCACTCATTTAGGCTGCGTATTAAATCAGTGTTAATGAATTTTTATATCGATGGAGTTATACACCTATTGGTTTAAAAGTGTTAAAACTCAATATGTGTGGAGTTTTACCTTGATTTTCAATGTTTGATTACTCTCCATCCAAACAACTATAAAATCCGATCAGAATATAAAATAGGGTAAATTTCTTAAGGTACTCTTATGGTTTAGCTAATTGACTAAAGTGGCGTTTGATTACACTTTTCAGACGTTTAAATCTGAAAATGTTGCTTTTCAGATGTTACCTTTGTTTGATGTTGCATCTGAAATAAGGTTTGAATTTTTTTTTTCAGATTTGAAATTTTTAGAATCAATCTCGTCACTTAATGCGTTTAGATGGGTTTTAGATGTGGCCAAAAGTCAAAACTACCCCTCCCATTCGACCTCTCTTTCTTGTCTTCATACATCTCTCTCTGCCATGTCTTCTACCAAAGCCACTGTAAACTTGCAGCAGTGGTTCTCTCTCTCTCTCTCTCTCCGCCTTGTCTTCCCACCACCGTCGCTGCAACTTGCAGCGGGAGAGGGAGAGGGAGAGATTTGACAAAATCTCTTTGTTTTCTTCTCTAGAATCCATCGGAATTTGATTTGGTTGCAGCCGAAACCAGAGGGAGTACATATCCCTCTCTGTTTTCTGTGAGAGTAATACATCTTCAATGTTTTTTTTTTTTTTTTAATGAAAAGGTGTTAGAAACAAGAGCAAGTATTATGAAAATCCAAGAGAATAAGAACAACTAGTTATACTGGGATCAACGGTAGCATGAAGAGAGAGGATATTGTGTGATTCTTGGGTTTTCGCCAGAACTAAGGATGTTGGAACTAAGATCTCAGCCTTAGTATAGACCTTAGTTCTTGGGTTTTCGTCAGAACTGAGAATGTTGAAACTAAGATCTCTTTGCCGGAACTGAGATCGACATCTATGCCTCTGGCTTTTTGTTTGAAATAGATAAAGAATATGAAGAAAAAGGTTATTGGGATGGTGTTTTAGAATAGAAGTCAAAGGGTGTTTTTAAGAATGAATGTGAAAAGGGTATTTTAGGAATTTTTAATAAATAAATCAGTCACGTGATGTCACATGTAACAAAAAGTTAACAGATGTTAGGATAGTATTAGTCAATTTTCAAACAATAAAGATATACTTAGTCAATTAGTTAAACTATAAGATAAAATAACACTGATTTAATATTTACACCACAAAAAAACGCAACCTAATACATTTCTCTTTACCCCCGCCATAGAAATAAAATACAAAGAAAGAGAAGAGAAGAATGAGGTGAATGAAAGGCAAGAAACTCGTCAAATGGGTATCAACAGATTGTTGTCACTTTACCACCTAGAATCTTACATAGGCGACGGAGGGAGAATTCCCAGATCGATTTGTGAGATTCTCTAAAAAATCTATTTTACATGGCACAAAAATGATAAATAGGGATTAATTGAGATGCCTCTAGAGGACAAGTGTAGTCCAATTTTTCACGTTGAAGAGAACAATCTGATTGAAATCGATATTTCTCCTATCGGAGCTTGAAGGAAATGCTGAATTTTTTTCCTGGTTAGTGTCAAATTCAATTAACACAGGTTAATTAAATATAGAAATCCATATTTGAATTCCAACTTATTCAAAAATCAAGGGTAGATGAGGAAAGTATTCAAAATGCTGATTGGCTACCTCAGTTTGTGAGGCATTGTTGATGTTATCTGTTGTTTTATTGGCAAAGGCAAATCCAAAAGCGGACGGTCGGATACTGCAAAGATACTACTTTCGTTCCTTGGCTCACTAAAACTCAATCTACTTGAGGGCAATAAAGACATTTTAATGATTTCATTACATGAAAATTCTCAATAATCACCTTGTACTTTAGGCCGAGTGTCAATTTAGTACCCGAACTTTAAAATGCAACAATCTAATATCCAAAATTTTGAAATGTGACAATCTAATACCTGTTGTTAATGGACCATCAATTATGTATATCACATGACCTCATGTACTATTTAAGATTTTTTAAAATATCAAAATTGTTCTTAGAAATAAAACATATTATTCATTATCTTATTTCTCAAGAAAATGAAGATCCGGTGGGAATCAAATTTCTTGATGGAGGTGAAGCTTCTATCCACCACCGCTCACGTATTTGGCATCATCAGCATCATGAGAGACAGGTACAGTGTGGCATTTGCAATGTCTTCAGCTTCACTTGGCCCCACCAACTCTCTGGGAGCCTAAACCATCTCCACATGGCGTATTGACCATTTATTCCATCACAAACGAGGTCGGAATAGCGAATGATGAGATGCAATTAACCCGAATGCGATACTTGCACATCTCAGATGCAACTATAAGTAAGAACTAAGAAGAAGCTTTCACTTCCAAGCCCAAAACCTCCTTTTTTACATAATTGATCTGATCGTTAGGGTGATAAACCCTAGCCGGTATTATCGTCCTTGCACAAAGCCTTACACTTGACCACATTACTGTAGACGTAGAATCCTAGTGCCACCATGATCCGGACCACAGCCAGAACCAACTTCCGAGCTTTGTCTGCACCCATGTCCTCCATGTACACCTCATCGAACCTCATCCCCTTTATCCATCCTGAATATGGGCAAGCTTGAGTGCACCGAACAAGTCTATAAATGAACCAACTAGACGTTTTTCGTCGCACCAAAGAATGATTGCAGCAGTGACTCTGGCCATGTTCGGTTACACCCCAACATCGCCACGATATCGCTCATCTTTCGATCGTAAAATCGGCTGAACTCCTCGCTGAAGTGTTCGGTTCCTTTCTTCAACACCTCGTCCCAGGTGAGTCCCCTAAGAAGAGTGAAGGAAGCGTAATTTGCTTCGCATTTTTTGTATTGGGTTGAGGATTTGCTCGGACCCACTTTTTCTGAAATCCGATGGATTCGAAGTCTTCGTAGAATGCTCGGTTCAGGAGTGCTTCCAGGTAGAACATGGTGTTTCTTAGAGAGCTTCGTCTCTCTTCCGAGTGGTTTGAATGAGCTTCTGCGACAGGTCCGCGACGACGAGCTTCCATTACTCTTTCTTGGCGGTTGAAGCCGACGACTCTGATGACCTGGGGCTCTTTCTCGTTAAGGACAAGAAGATAGATCTGAAGAGGCCATTGGGGCTTGCGTTCAGATGCTTGTTGGAGCTATTGATGTCGATAGGAACGAGATTTTCTCACGGGATGTGGGCCAACATTTGTTGCAGGACACCGAGCGGTTGTCTTTGTCATTGGTCTCCGGTCGTTTCTGGGACGACGGTTTGGCGTTGTTGTTCATGTAATGATGATGGAGGGGTGTTTACTGGTGCTTTGAGCTCACATTCTATTCGGTCATTTTGTAACCACAAGTATTATTGTTTATTTTTTTAAATCCCTGAGCTTTTCCTTTTTTTTTAAAAGAAAACAATTGTAAGGTTTATTTTTTATAGGGAGGTGCCGGCGGTCGTTGGCTGCCATTCTAGCCTCACCATCGGTTTCTTGATTGATGGTTCAACTGTCGTCTTCCGCCTCCTTTTCTATAATTGTTGTAGATTTACAGATTGCAGATGATTAATAAAAAAAATTAGATGATATTTGAAGGGTATTTGTGTCTTTTCTCTTAACACTTGAGAGATAATTAATACATGTATTAAATTATCGCATTTCAAAATTTTGAATACTTAGATTGTGCCATTTTAAAGTTTGAATACTAAATTGACACTCGACTTAAAGTAATACCTATCCAGAATTTTTTCTTGGGTTCAATTTGAAAGAAATACAAATACAAATATATACAATAAAAATACATACAAAATATAAGATTTTGCATTCTATATATTTGGATTTATACTCCTCCAAACTGAACCTAAATCTAACACGAGAGTCAATTTTTTTTTGAAAAGAGAAGGTTTTAGTATTTACGGGAAAACTCCCTTGCCCTATAAAACAATCCTAGTTTTTAGCCTTCAAAATAAAAGAAAAATCCTGATTTTTCGCGCACCGGGAAGAATTAAAGAAATCAGAAAGTTACGTATTACTGTATTAGTCTATTACTATTAGGAGTCTACATATATATATAATAGCTTACTTATTCCTGTGTTATAATCACGTGGTGAGTGTGACACATATTCCGTTTGGATTCGATTTTCGAATTCCAAATAAATTTAGAAAATATTATTTTGGAAGGGTTTTCTGTCGACTAGTTGCTGGTCAGCGCCCAAATCGCGATTGGTTAATTGATAACGAACACTGTCGCTCAGTCTAATGCCTCCCGGGGGAAGGGGAAGAGGAAGAGGAGGGGGAAGGTGGGGTTACTTCTCCCCCAAATTACAGCTAACTCCTTATTATGTTCGCTGTCAAAGTTCGAATTTTATCATCGAGCTTCGCTCCAGTCGTCGCCCTCTTCTTAGTAAGTCTAATGTGGACGCTTTGCTTGCTCATTGTACTGTAACTCCCGACCGCTCCGAGGTTTTCCCCACGGATCTTGTTGCTGCCAAGTTGTATTTCCTGCAATGGAGCGATGCGTTAGAAGCGATGGCATTCTTCTGGGAGCGGCGCCTCGACGGTGCTCATCTTCTAGATCCTGTCCTCATATCCAATGTCAACGTCGCTTCTGATAAGGACGAGCAGAGGGACCGTATCAAATCCCTCTTTGTCGCTCGTGTTCACAGTCTTATGGAAGGGGAGGCCGTCCGGCGTTGTCAGAATAAGCTGCAGGTTACGTTGGATAACATTGCTGGACTCTCGAAAAGACTCCGGAAACAGCAAAAGCTCGCTACCTTCAATATGCTTGATGCGGAAAGGAAAGGCCTTCTTGCAGAGAGAGACCTTATCTCCAAGAGAATAAGAGAATTTAAATCTGCTATTCAATGCATTCTCGCTCACCTCGAAGGGAAGCGGTCCGGCGAATGTTGTGATGATGGAGTCGAGATATTTAAGTTCCATGGCGATTTTTACTGGAGTCGTATTCATCATTTGATGATACGGGAGCTCCGGAGGTTGGAAGATGGTTTGCCAGTGTATGCCTCGCGCCAGGAAATTCTTCGGGAAATACATTCCCATCAGGTAATCCCGATTCCTCACATCCATTCCTTTTGTTTAGTAGCTTCCTCATGGGATATAGAAGAATGATATATACTAGGATATGCTTGTGAAAATGCATACCCATAAGAAGTATAGTTCCATGGTCCATTCTTTCTTTCTCACCCAGAAGACTGAATTGTGGAAATCATGTCTTCTCTATCTGATAGAGAAAGACGCTAATCCTCGCAAGCTCCTACCATTTGTTGTCAGTCTGATCTCATCATCTCCTTGAAATCTTTGTGCACAAGAACCCAACCTATAACGAATGAACTTATGTTCTTGCCAATTCTTAGCAATGGCATATAGGATTTTCAATTACTCTTTTGCTGCACCTGCTTCGAGATGCACCAAAAGTCTACTAGAGGGCTAATCCTCCATAAAATAGCTCGTTTTATTATAAGGTAATCGAATGCCATGACTGAAGGAGTTCAATTGATGTGCCTTATTATTCTGTAATCCACTTGGAAGATAGAGACAAAGAAGCGCTACATCTTTGTAGACATTTTGCAACTTGCATTATTCAAATAAGTGATCTACGTTGTACCTAGCTTCCTCATATATTATACTTTTACTGCAAGTTGCAAGTTTGAAATTCCTGTCCCTGAGTTGATCTTAAGTATCTTGCCATCGGTTGCTGGCCAAGAAAAAACTTGCACTATAGGGGGAACTGGATTACTCTGACTCTTCATCAGAGCTGATGCAACTAGCCCTTCTCCTGCCAATACCCGTTCTCCTGCCAAAACCTCTTCTGTGGAGTTTGCTTATTTGTCACCCTTATCACCACCAACTGGAAAGCAAATAGATTCTCAACAATAGTATCTCTGATCAAGCAAACTTTGTTCTTCACCTTTTTCCTTTTATATACTCTCTTGAATTTGCTACTTGGGCCTGCACTTATGAACCCATTTTTCAGCCTAGAGAAAACTTTGGTAATGTGAATTAGATGCCCTATGTTTGTGCTCTTCGTCTTCTTTGAAATTACTGATGTTTTCGGAAAGGATTTATGTTGCTTCAATAACCCAAATTTTCTTGTTCCCTGCATTTTCCTACCAAGATCTCTTCCTAATTTCCCCACTATGACTTTTGAGAAAACTACCTCTTCTTCCTTAAACTTATTACCAGCTTGAGAAACTACAATGTCTCCCTCAAAAGTTCTGGAGCTCTTCTCTGAGATCAAAGAAGAAACATCTGATAGAGAAGTAGCACCACTCTCTCGCAAGCACATTTCATCCGTAACAACTCGATGTTTTGGTGCTAAATCTTCCTCAACAATAGACAAAGGGGAACTAGGCTCTACCTCTCCACCGCAACCAGGCTGTGAATTCTCTTGCTCCACTCCACAGTTAATACCCACAAAAACCAGACTGGCAGAGGGAGCCAAACTCTCCATCGCTTTGGTCTCTCGAAGAGATCCATCTTTCAAAGGAGGACAATCTTGTCCAAGATTCATGCTGATCACACTATTTTCTTGGTTAAATTTTGTTACCACCCATTCCCAAAGCTTACCAGCCTTCCTATTTTTTGAATCGTTTTTTTTCAATTTCCTCCTAGAGATTGAGGTTCTGCAGCCAAATGAATTCCTGGAACTCAACTGCAGAGTCCTCTTGTCCTTCTTGAAATGATGCATCTCCACTTTCTTTCCAATGGGCCCCTCATGATGAGAAGAAGATAGACCATATAATGGGTCTATTGAAACATCAAGGCTTAAGCTGGTCACGTGCTTTTTAAAAAAGATATCTGGCCCAATCTCCAACACCTTCGGCCCAAACCTTACCAGCCTAGGATTTCTTTTATCTAAATGGGTCCTGGTTTTGGGCCCACCCCTTCTTACAACTCAAGCTTAAGTCGATTCTGCCCAACCTACTTGGGGAATAGTGGCTTAAATTGCTCGAATCTTGCCCAAGTGTTGCCTTTTTGAACTCCTTTTCAACTCTTGCATCATTTTTAAAAACCCAATCAACTGTTCCCTCTTGACCTTTCAAGTTCCTGCTCCTCGAGCCTAACGGAGGAGACACTAATGCTGTTTTCCCCCTATTGGTTGAAGCTACAGCAGGGGAACTGCCACATGCCAGCCCTTCCTCACGCGAGGAGGTTAGTATTTCTTCTTCCTGCTCCACTTCTTTTGAAAGCTTCAGATTTTGTTTAACACTTTAACCACTTTTGGGAATAGGGTTCCATCATTCATGCTGTGCAATTATTGTTGGCCATATAACACCATGTTCTCCATCCCTTCGTCTTCCCCCCCTGTGAGCATCCTTCCACAGAGTGGCTTCAATGGAGGCCGCTATCCATATGCTGTACGAAGTACTACCAGCCAGCAACTCAACATTTCTTGGAATGTCATCTAGTATTACAGTGTTCAGCAGCACCGCAGCAAAGCGTAAATCCAAACTGAAAACTCCACCTAAGTGGCCATCGCAAGCTAAGGTGATTGACTCAAATAACTCCTGCTTCCAGAGATGAAATGGAAAACCGGAAACTCTAATGCTGCAATTTCAATCTAATCCTCCACCAGATGAAGTAATGTTTTTCTTTTCACAAAAGGAGTTAAAATGACCATATCAGCATGCCTTTGATCTTCAATTCATTAATTAAGATATCAACTAACTTCTTCCAATCTGAAACAGCTTCTGTTATTTCAACCACTAGTTTGGTAGTCCAAATCTCCTTCCCAACATTCACTGTTATTTTGCAGTTACCATTAGGGTTCATAACCAAAAATCCATCCTGAGTCTGATCCTGAACTGTGTCACTGAAAACATCTCCCATCTTGTTTCTACAGCACCTTGGCTGTTTTTAATCATCAACCCGTAAGTTCAGAAACTCCCGTACTGTATCGTGAATCAACTCCCAGCCTTGAGCATTCTTACGTCCTGGAAAACAGACCATCTGCATCCTTCCCAGGCGATAAAATTCTTGTAAAGTTATGAAGTGTCCTTTTGCGTTTCTTGTTTCCACAATATATTTTCTTTGTTCTTCCACCAACATACTTTTTCAGATCTTTCTCCCTACTGGAAGAAACTACTTCTAGAAATTAGAAAACTTCCAAACCATTTCAAAGACTTGGTACCAACTAGCAACACCAACAGTAGCTTTGCTTCTTTGATCTTCAAAGCCAATCTCCCATTGTATCTTAGCTCTTTAAACAGAAAATATTTTGCTTCAACCTTCACTGATTTTCTCCAAACACCCATCTGTTAGTGATGCACCAACCATGGCCTCCCCTTTGGACAGCTCATTCACATGGATCCCAAGGTTGGTTAATTCTTTGGCAGATTATATATGGTAAAAGGACTAAATTGTGGAATTCAAGTTCTGCATTCCGTCTGTTTTGGGATGAAGGTTTTGTATTTGTATGTTATTTTGTGTTATGAGGTTTGTCCTATTATTTTCTTTTGATTTAGGTGCCATATTTGATTTCATATCTTTGGGATCTTTCCCCTTGTAGAGCCCACTTTTATTATGCCTGTAGTTTTTGTTTTCTATATTTTATCTTTAATATGGTATATGTTAATGGAGAAATATAAGTGTCAAAATCAATAGAAATTAGAACAAATTATGTTTTCTAGCCAAGCCCATATAGTTTGGATAAGGCTTGGATGATGATGATGAACACATTATGTTTTCTATAATTTTGTTTTGATTCTATTTCAATTGTTTGAGACCTTCTTTTGAATTGAATTATGAGTTGTATATTTTCTTGCATTTACTCTTGTGTGTGAAAGCATGTAGTTTCTTGTGATTCTCCAAGAATCATATTCAGTTTCAATGCCTAAGGCAACATCTGTGGGTGAACTCAACAACCAAGACCAGTGACTAGGGCCACCGTTTGTATGGTTTTATGTATGTTGCAGAAAATGTATTGTGATTAAGCGCTAGTTTCATATGGAATGGTTTCTTTTTCATTAGTGGCATTCTTGTTGGCTTTAATTGCTTGGACGGTTAGGTTGTATCCCATAACTGAAAGTGTAACAGTATGCCAATTTGGTTGTATCCCATTCTCCACACTGAATATGGTTACAAATATTAGTACTGTATTCAAATATTCTCTTTTTCTTTTTGATGACTAACTTCAAATTTTATTAAACTCAGGTAGTGAAACATTACCAGCCTCCCTTAGAGAGGCACAACATGCTACCTCTCTATATTAAAACAAAAGACAAATTACATTTGAGCCCAAAACAAATGAGTTGCATTCACCTTGCTCATTGTTTTGATCAAATATCTTGAAGCTCTACTCTTAATTTCCGAATTTTGATGTGGCATATTCAAGTGTAATTTTGAATTGCAGTACCTAACCAATATTGGAACAGCTTTGCTGCCTATATCAATTTCTTTCCTTTTTATTTTCCCCCCTTTGTACTAACTCCCGTTACCACAGGTTATGGTATTGATTGGAGAAACTGGTTCTGGAAAGAGTACACAACTGGTTCAATTTCTTGCTGATTCAGGAATAGGTGCTGACAGGTCTATTATATGCACTCAACCACGGAAGATTGCCGCCATCTCTTTGGCACATAGGGTTTGGGAAGAGAGTAATGGGTGCTATGCAGATAATTCAGTTATTTGTTATCCAAATTACTCTTCCGTGCAGGGGTTTAATTCTAAGGTAATATTTATGACAGACCACTGTTTGTTACAGCACTACATGAATGATGAGAATTTGGCTAAGATTTCATGCATCATTATAGATGAGGCTCATGAAAGAAGTTTAAACACTGACCTCCTATTGGCCTTGGTTAAAAAGTTACTGGAACGGAGATTTGATTTAAGACTTATTATAATGTCTGCAACAGCTGACGCAAGCAAGCTTTCAGATTACTTCTTTGGTTGCAGAATGCTTCATGTGGTTGGGAGAAAATTTCCTGTTGAGCTCAAGCATGTTCCAGTTGCCCGTACAGAAACTTCTGCCATTTTGAAGCCCAATTCTGGTAATTATGCTTCATATGTTGCTGATACTGTGAAGATGGCTCTGGAGATCCATGCTAGAGAGGAGAAAGGGGCAATACTGGCCTTTTTGACTTCTCAAATGGAAGTAGAATGGGCTTGTGAAAATTTTCAAGCTCCCAATGCAGTTGCATTGGCTTTGCATGGAAAACTTTCTTATGAAGAGCAAGGCCGTGTTTTCCAGAACCATGCTGGGAAGAGAAAAGTTATTTTTGCAACAAATCTGGCAGAAACATCATTGACAATTCCTGGGGTTAAGTATGTAATTGATTCCGGCATGATTAAAGAGAACAGATTTGAACCTACAACTGGTATGAATGTACTTAGAGTTTGCAGGGTTAGCCGGAGTTCTGCTGATCAACGAGCTGGCCGGGCTGGTCGAACAGAACCAGGCAAATGTTACAGATTATACTCTGAAAGTGATTTTGAGTCATTTTCTTCCCATCAAGAGCCAGAGATTCGTAGAGTTCACCTTGGGGTTGCAGTGCTGAGGATTCTTGCCTTGGGCATTAAGAA
Organism: Nelumbo lutea; assembly: GCF_056320005.1. Taxonomy (NCBI): domain Eukaryota; kingdom Viridiplantae; phylum Streptophyta; class Magnoliopsida; order Proteales; family Nelumbonaceae; genus Nelumbo; species Nelumbo lutea. The sequence continues at coordinate 19,420,027 of NC_142688.1, forward strand.
TGTACAAGAATTTGATTTTGTTGACGCACCTAGTCCTAAGGCTATTGACATGGCCATTCAGAATCTTATTCAGTTGGGTGCTATCACATTAAAAAATGATGTTTTTGAATTTACAGACTGTGGTTGGAAATTGGTAAAGTTGGGTATTGAACCTCGGCTTGGTAAAATTATCCTTGATTGCAGTTACCATGGGTTGCATAAAGAGGGTGTTGTTCTTGCTGCAGTGATGGCCAACTCCAGTAGCATATTCTGCAGAGTTGGTGGTGATGAAGATAAATTAAGATCGGACTGTCATAAGGTGCAATTCTGCCATCCTGGAGGAGACCTCTTCACACTGCTCTCTGTTTACAAGGAGTGGGAAGAAGTCCCCGAGGAAAATAGAAATAAATGGTGCTGGAACAACAGCATAAATGCAAAATCCATGCGCAGATGTAAAGAGACAGTTCAGGAGTTAGAAAATTGCCTTCAAAATGAATTATACATTATTATCCCAAGTTACTGGCTTTGGAACCCCCATGTGCCCACTCAGCATGATAAAAAACTGAAGATGGTTATACTCTCAGCCCTTGCTGATAGTGTGGCCATGTATTCTGGATACGATCGACTTGGTTATGAAGTGGCTTTAACTGGACGGCATGTCCCACTACATCCTTCCTGTTCATTGCTTGTATATGGTCAGAAGCCCAGTTGGGTTGTCTTTGGTGAAATCCTGTCAGTATCGAATCGATATTTGGTCTGTGTAACTGCACTTGATGATGAATGCATTTCTATGTCTTCTAGTCTGTTTGATATTTCACAGATGAAGAGCCGTAAGCTGCAGATGAGGTTGATGACCGGATTTGGCAGCATTTTGTTAAGAAGGTTCTGTGGGAAATTAAACACTAATGTGCTTCGTCTTGTCTCTCGCATTCAAACACACTGCAAGGATGAGCGGATTGGCATTGAAGTCAATGTTGATAAGAGAGAGATTCGACTATTTGCCACTTTAGGGGACATGGAAATTGCCACTGGCCTTGTTAATGATGCCTTGGAGTTAGAAAAAAAATGGTTAAGAGATGAGTGTATGGAAAAATGCTTGTACCGTGGTGGATCCGGTATTTCTCCCTCTTTTGCACTATTTGGATGTGGTGCTATGATTAGGCATCTGGAACTGGAAAAGCGATGTTTAACTGTGGATGTATATCATTCAGATGCAAGTGCAATTAATGATAAGGAACTTCTTATGTTTCTTGAGGATCATGTATCTGGAATTTCTGGTTATCATAAATATGCAGGTATTGTTCTCCTCTTTCTCTTTCTCTCTTAATAGGGCTGCCTAGAACTGCTAGGGCTGTTTGTAATGTTACATTTCCTTCAAGATTCTAATAAATTCCTTTTCAGTTACTCATGAAAAAAATTATGCAGGTATTGGACAAGAAGGTGAGGGCACAGAAAAATGGGGCAGAATAACATTTCTAACTCCTGAAGATGCTGAAAAAGCTGTTGCAGAGCTTAGTGGTGTTGAATACTGTGGATCATTGCTGAAGATATCTCCTTCGAGGACAAGCTTTGCTGTTGATCACAGAATGTTTTCATTTCCGGCTGTACGAGCAAAAATTTTTTGGCCACGAAGGTATAGCAGGGGTTTTGCAGTTGTTAGGTGTGCAAAGCAGGATGTTGATTTTATTGTTGATGATTGCTCTGACTTGCTTATTGGAGGAAGATATGTCCATTGTGAAATTAGCAACAAATACATGGATTGTGTTGTTATATCTGGACTTGATAAAGAGGTTTCTGAATCAGAAATTTTCGATGTTCTGAGAACTGCAACACATGGGAGAATTCTGGATGTTTTTTTGTTGAGAGGCGATGCTGTGGAAAGCTTGCCATATACTGCTTGTGAAGAGGCACTTCTCAGAGAGATTGCTCCATTCATGCCTAGCAATATCCCCCTTAGTAGTTCTTGCCAGGTCCAAGTATTCCCTCCTGAGCCAAAAGATTGTTTAATGAAGGCTGTCATAACTTTTGACGGAAGATTACATTTGGAGGCAGCAAAGGCTTTGCAGCACATCCAAGGGAAAGCACTCAATGGTTGTTTTTCATGGCAGAAGATACAGTCCCAACAAATGTTTCACAGTTCTGTCTCTTGCCCTGCTACTGTTTATTTTGTTATCAAGAGACAGCTGGATTCTTTATTGAGCAGTTTCAAGCATCGAAAAGGTAATTCCTATGGCTAGTTTAAGATTGAAAGTTCATTTCCTTTTAATTTTTCCCTTGCTATCCTCTACATCCCCTTCCCTGTGTGTGCATCTTAGGAATATAATCTTCTGGTGCTTCTATTTCCTGTACCCACTATTTATGGTCTCCATGGTTGCATAATGTCTTTTATACCTTTCTTACATTAGTTGCTTTTAGTTTCTGGAATGAAGGGTAACATATTTAAATGATTTATATACAAATAGCCAGTTTTCTTTCTTATACTTACAATGGTTGGGGATTATTTTTTAATTTGATTATGTTCCTGTATAAATAATTATCAGCCATTTGTTAAGAATGGCTTGGGCACTGGGTGAAACATTTTTTTCTTTATGCTACAGTAACTTTTCAAATATCTTTCTCATTGCACTTGTGTTCTTTTTTAGTGTGGCTGACTACATTCATATAGTACTTATACCAAGCAGATTATAGATGAACCATCATAAAAAATAGAGAACAGTTTATAGGATGGAAGAAGTAATTGAGTTTGGCTAATTGATATATAATTAATCTTAGTTCAACCTTTGCATTGGTTTTAAAAATATTGATTCCATAACCAAGACTATGTTAGGGAGGAGAGAGCTCTGGCATCTAGGGGAAGCCAGAACCTTTCACATCAGCAAGGAGATGGAAGAAATTTGTGAAAAGTGAAACGTAGGCAAAAATCTTCATTTTGGAAGAGGTGTGGATGAGAAGGGTTGCAGCACTGAAGATAGTAGAACTACGAAAAACTTCACTTAGACTCGTTGGAATAGCAGTAAGCTGGTTTCTGAAGGTTTTAGAAGGAGCAAAGTTTCAGATTTCAAACAAGGTTGGAAAAGCTCACATTTGGAGGACAGGAGGAAATACTTAGCAGAGAGGAAAGAGAATATGAAAGGTTGCTTTATTGGAGTTTATGAGCACTACGGGGAAGGCCTTAAGCAGTACACCTGCTTCGCAGAGGACAAACGAGTAACAGGTTGGACAGCAGTTGGGAAGGCAATACATGATTACACACAGTTCTCAGAGACCAGGCTAGTGGCTTTTGGCGGAAGCAACTGAAGTGAAGTCCTCGAGGAATAAAAGGACATAAAGGACATAGAGGGTATCAAAGACCTCAAAGTATGAAGAGAAGGTGGGCGAGCAGGCTGATCCCAGAAGGGAGTTACATCCGTCTTTGAACCTGCAACAACCAAAACTGTGGATTAATGCCTCTGAAGAGTACTGGAAAGAAGGGCTGGTGTTATCTACAAAAGGAAGAGTTAAAGATTGGAAAGTCTTGGGTGAAGAAATAAGAGGAGTGTTGAAGATAACTGATCAGTTGGAACTAATCCCTTTCGATGCCAGCAAGGCCCTGTTCTTTTCTCCAGTGACTATCACAGTTTGCAGCGATTTCAGTGGAAACTAAACAGGACCTGGCATTGGTTCCAACGATGGTCTCCTTCTTGCAATGAAAAAGAGGTCAATCTGTCCACCCCTATAACTATGCAGATTCTGGGTTTGCCTTTTCACCTTTGGTAAGAGAATGTTTTCTCCATGATAGAAAAAAGTTAGTGGTGGAGAGTTGGAGAGCTTTGAAACCTCAGACTTGAAGGCAGCACATTTGAAGCTGGTTGGGGCGAAGCCAGAACAGATCCCAAGGTCGGTGGAAATCTTCTCTGATGGAGTAGTATACAGAGTCTGGATCACCTCCTCCGCTGAAGCTCAGTGGTGGCTGGAAGGAAGCTGCCTTGAGGAAGAAGGTGATGATGTGGATCGAGGTTAATGGTTGAGCAGAAGAGAGTCAGACCTTTTCTAAGAATGGAACAGCAATCGACTGGAAGCTTGAAAGTCACAGGTCATGCTACCCGAGCGGTCGAACCGTCGACCCGTTCAACGGTTTTTTATCATTTTTTAATTATTTTTTATTTTTAATTTATTTGTTGGAATGGGCCATCCATTCGAACCGGATGGTCAAACCATCAACCCAGAAACTGATGGCCAGAACGGTTCTGTTTTCAGATCATTTTTTTAAAACGTTGGTGCAGATCATTCATAAATGTATATGAATTACATGAAATCAAAAAGTATGGTCCATACCACACCTACAAAACGCCATCATAGGTGTAGTGTGTCCATACCCACCAATTTCTCATCCACACTATAGAACACCCCCTGAATCCTACGGCTCCCTTTGTATCCTTGCTTAGGTGGTTGCGTGTGATGCAAGGAAAACACCTGTACGATGTGTAGGGTTCTTAAGACAGGCAGATGGTGATCAATTGTCTGTAAACTCAGTGGGCCATTCAGTGGAACCAGCTAGCTTAAGGTCTGAAGTGGCATGACTTTTCTCAAAGGACAAATAGAAAAACTATGGGCCTCAGTCACGTGAACTTTTAAATGACCATGTGATCCCTCTTAAAAAAGCTTGGACTATAGACCAAAAAACTGGTCTATGTTCTTCCTCCACGAACCAGAACAAAACTGTTGCAGGGGTCTGTCGCTCGAAGGGTCGAACAAGCTCTCTTCAATGGTAACCCTGCCTCCCATCAGGCAAAGTGGCGACAAACCGCCCAAATCCTAGATACTCCAGGGCTAAGTCGGTTGATTCAAAAGGCACAGATGAGGGATGGGTTGACTACAACGCCTCAGACAATGAAGAAATTGACTCAGATGAAGAGTCTTGTATTGGAAGTATAGATGGGAAGCAGGGTCTAAGGGCTGAGGACTTGGAGGACCTAAACACAGAAATCTTATTTGATGAAGAAAACAAAAACATACCCCATCAAGCTACCCTCGTTTACAAGAAGCTCAGGCTGCATAAAGAAGTGGGGACACTGGTTCCTAGGATAGAAACCGGAGAAAACTGAAAACTTGGATGAAGAAGTCTCCAGATCCACTAATTCACAAGAACAGGTTGAAAGTAAGAAGGGAGACAGAGTTCATCAGTTCTTAGATAGATCTGCCCCAAAAGGGGAAGAACACCCTGTCTCTGAGAGTGGTCAAAGGTTGATTTCTCCAATGACAGTTCCCTTCAAGACAAATGAAACAGGGCTGGAGGGCCTTAACCATATAACTTTGCAGGATAATGCTTTTAAGACCAATGACCTGGCTCCCCCGAACCAACCCCCTCCTTTACCAGGTATGTTTGTCAATTCGTTTTTGGTTACTGATTCCTCTACTTTGCCTGTAGCAGGTGCTTCAGCGTCTGCTTCTCCCATTGTTCCAAGAACTTTAGATTGGGAGGTGAAAGGGGGTTAGAATAAATAGTGAAGAGGATGAGGTGGAGTGAGGGGAGAGAATTTGGGACCTCATTAGAGCTCTGTTTGAGGAGTTAAAAAATAAGGAATTGGAGAGCTCTAAAACATAATCAGGAGTGTTGGTTCAGCAGGAAAAGGAAACCGGAGGAGGTAGCATTCATCCAAATGAGAAGGATAAAAAAGGGAAGGGTAGAGCAGAATTTGAAGATTCAGTAGCTGTCTTTGTTGAAAAGTTAGGGTGTAAAGTCAGAAACCCCAATGATCTGAAAGTTTATAACAAGTCAGAAGTAAAGGTGCGTAAAAGGAAATTGTCTGAAGTGGAGAGGTTAAGACTAGACCTTGAAGGAAAGAGGGAGTTTAGTGGGAAAGGGGAGAGAAAAAGAGGGGGAGGGTAGAAACCTCTAAACAAAGGGGACAGAGACTTTGTGATAATGAGGATTATAAGCTGGAACGTAAGAGGTTTGGGGAGTGCCAGGAAAAGAGCAATAATAAAGGAGGTATTCAAAAGGGAGAAATCGGATATAGTGCTTCTGCAAGAGTCCAAGCTAACAGATTTTGACATTAGGTGGGCTAGAAGCCTTTGGAAGGCAAGGGGAATTAGTTGGGCTTATGCACCTTTTTGGGGTTCCTTAGGAGGCATAGTTACATTATGCAATAGCAAGGTGTTGGAAGGAGTAGAAGAGTTGGTTGGCAAGTTCTTAGTATCTATCAAATTTCATCAGGTGGGGGATAGCTTCAAATGGATGTTGACTAATATTTATGGCCTCAATGATACAGGGAGAATAATGAAATGTGGGATGAACTTAGTGACATCGGAGGACTTTGGGAAGGGCTTTGGTGCATTGGAGGTGACTTTAATATTGTTAGATTCACGAAGGAGACAAATAATCATAGGCAGAGAATCACGACTAGCATGAGGAAGTTTAATCAATTTATTGATTCTTTTGAGCTTAAGGATTTACCCCTTCTCCGTAATAGTTTCACTTGGTCAAACCTCCATATTAACCCTATTTGCTCAAGGCTTGACATATTTCTTTTTTCTCTAGAATGGGAGGACCATTGGAGTAACCTAGTCTCTAAGGCTTTACCTAGAGTCACTTTAGATCACTGGCCAATTTCGTTAAGCAAGGAGGAGATGGTTGGTGCAGGACTGGCCCCTTTTAGATTTGAAAATATGTAGCCTTGCCACCCTGGGATTATCCAAAAAGTGAAGGATTGGTGGTTTGAATTTAGACCCAGAACTAGGTGGAAAGGAATGAAGTTCCATAGGAAGTTACAACTCTTGAAGGAAAAATTTAAGACTTGGAATATTGAGCATTTTGGGAGACTAGAAGAAAGGAAGCAGGAGGTGTTTGATCAGATTGAAGACCTAGACTTGAAGGAATCACAAGGTTTGTTGGAGGAGAGAGATAAAGAGTTAAGATGGATTCTAAAGAAGCAATTGGAAGACATCCTATACAACGAGGAAGTTAGTTGGAGACAAAAGTCAAGGCACAAATGGATCAAAGAAGGGGATAGGAATACAAATTTTTTTCATGCAATGGCTAATGGGAGAAGGAGGAATTTTGTGACCAAATTGGAGATAGATGGAGAGGTTCTTACCCAACAGGGAGATATTTCCGAGGCCTTTGCGAATCATTTCAGATCCATATACTGGAAGCCCCTTTGTGAAAGAGTATGGGTGAAAGAGTTTGGATTGGCCCTGCTTATCGGAAGATCTTAAGTTAAGGCCAGAGAGGAATTTTGACTTGGGGGAAATTAAGGAGGCAATATTCTCTATGGATAGATCCAACTTTCTAGGGCTAGATGGTTTCACTATGGCCTTCTACCAGGATTATTTGGATATTCTTAAAGAGGATTTGCTAGAGGTCTTTGTTGAGTTTCATGAAAGGGGTGTGATAAGCCCAGGGTTAAATGCCACTTTCTTAGCTTTGGTCCCTAAAAAGTCTGGAGCCGCTCACCTGAAGGACTTTAGACCTATCAACTTGGTTAATAACCTCTATAAAATAATTGCTAAGGTCTTGTCCCATTGACTTAAAGAAACTCCCCTATATCATCTCTCGAAATAAAGGAACTTTTGTTCAAAACAAGCAGATCAATGATCAGATATTGATTGGAAATGAATATGTAGAGGAATTAAAGAGATTAGGGGAAAAATGGTATAAGTGGGTTTTGGGTTGAATCCAAAATTGTCATTATTCATTGATAGTTAATGGAGTTGTGACGGACTTCTTCCCTGCAAACCGTGGAATTAGGTAGGGAGACTCTCTATCCCCATTTCTGTTTACTCTTTATTGCAGATTTTTTAAGTCAGTTGATTTTAAGGGCAAGCTCAAGACATTTAGTGAAAGAATGGAGAGTAGGAAGGAATAGGGTGCTGGTCTCCCATTTGCAATTTGCATATGATACCCTACTGTTTTGTGATGGGGAGGATTTAGAAACCTGAAGATGACAATACAGCTCTTTGAGAGAATGTCAAACCTAAAGATGAATTTTGAAAATAGCTGCATAGTGGGTGTAAATATGGAAGCAGGGGAATTGCCAGAGTGCTTCAATCTTGGGGTGTAGTGTAATGCAATGGCCTCTCAACTACTTCGGTTTACCCCTGGGAGCCAACCCAAAGGATTCAAGCTTTTGGAACCCGTTGTGGAAAGGTTTACTAAGAGACTTGCTTGCTGGAAAAAAGATACTTATCACTAGGGGGAAGGATTACACTGATTAAGTCGACCTTAGCAAACCTTCCAGATTACTTTATGTCAGTCTTCAAGATCCCAAAAGGTGTTGGTCAAAGTGGAAAAACTGATGAGAGATTTTTTTTATGGGAGCCAGGGGAAGAAGAACAGGACCATTAGGTCAAGTGGGAAGTAGTTAAAAGAAGTAAAGCCTTAGGAAGATTAGGGCTAGGGAATGTACCGAGAAGGAACCTAGCTTTGTTGGGTAAGTGGTTGTGGAGGATGCCTTTAGAGGGACAAATTGTGGTGTAAAGTAATTATTAGCATTCATGGGCTCTTGGACAATGGGTGGGATGCTAGAGTATCGGTTAGGGCAACTCGAGCATCTCCCTAGATAGCTATCAATGCAGTGCTGCCTTCTTTTGTCCCCTTTGTCAGGTATGACCTTTGTTCTGGAGATCATATAAAATTCTGGCAACACGTTTGGGTTGGAAACTCCCTCTAAAAGATTAATTCCCTCGCTATTTGCTTTATCTGCTAAACATAATCTTCCTATCTCCAACTTTTTGGCTCCTTCAAACTCTAATAATGGCTTCAGTTGGGATTTGGGTTTTAGAAGGGGAATAAGGGATTTTGACATGCCTAATTTGCTTAACCTATTTCACACCATGGAAGAAGTCTTCTTGGACCCTATTAATCCAGATGGTCGTATTTGGACCTGTTCTTCTTCGGGCCTGTTTTCTTGTGCCTCATTCATCAAAACTCTTTCTGAACCCTCCACTACCTCTTTCATCTCTTTCCCTGCAAAAGAGATATGGTGCAAGCCTGTCCCACCCAAAATTGCAGCTTTTTGTTGGGAAGTTGTTCATAAGAGGATCAATACCTATGACTTTCTCCAATGAAAGAGACCAAACTGGTGTTTACGTCCCAATTGGTGTGTTCTGTGTAAGACTAATGGTGAAACATCCTACCACTTACTGATTTCTTGTTCTTTTGTTGCATATTTGTGGGAAAGGTTTCTTTCTTATTTGGGTGCAGGTGGAATCCACCGGCTGATTTTCCTAGCCTCTTTGCCCCGACAACCTTTGAATGGTCAAAGAAGAGGGGAAGAATCGAGTGAGATGGCTGAAGGAGGGAGATAATAACTCAAAGTTCTTTCATAGTTACGCTTCAGGGAGAAGAACGAAGAATTACATCTCAAAATTGAGGGTGGGGTAGAGAGAGGTAGAAGACAAGGGAGAAATTTCAGAAGTCATCGTGCAGTATTTCAAAGGGTTCTACCCAAAGGATGGTACTAGCAGAATTCCTCTGAATAGATGGGAGGGCCCAAGATTGTCTAAAGACAAAAGGGTGTGGCTAGAAAGAACTTTTGAAGAAAGAGATTAAAGAAGCAATATTTAAGATGGACGGTGATAGAGCTCCTGGACCAGATGGGTTCCCTATTCTTTTCTACCAACTATGCTGGGACACAATCAAGTCTGATCTAGTGGAGGTGTTTGCAGATTTCTACCTATCAGCCATTGTGAACAAAGGAAACAACTCAACTTTCATCACCCTAGTGCCAAATAAAGAGGGATCCTTAGAAGTTAAGGATTTCAGACCTATTAGTTTGGTGGGAAGCTTATACAAAATAGTAGCGAAAGTGTTGGCGACAAGGCTAAAGGTGGTGCTGAATGATCTAATTTCAAGCAACCAATTCGCTTTTGTGCAAGGAAGACAGATTATTGACAACATTCTAGTGGCCAATGAATTTGTAGAAGAAAGAAGACAAAGTGGCAAGCTAGAGGTGGTAATCAAGTTGGACCTTGAAAAGGCCTATGACAAAGTGGATTGAGATTGTTTGTTAGAGATTCTAAGTCTGGGAGGTTTCGGTAGAAGGTGGATGAGATGGATAAAAGGGTGCATAAGCTCTGCTTGGTTTTCAGTCCTGATTAATGGTGAACCTATTGGATACTTTAATGCAAACAGGGACTTGAGACAAGGGTGCCCTCTCTCCCCACTACTCTTCACTTTGGTGGCGGATGTTCTTAGTTACTTGATACAAGAAGTGAGGGAGTTAAATTTGCTGAAAGGATTTGAGATAGGTAGGGAGGCAGTCCCAGTTTCTCACTTGATATTTGCAGATGACATCATACTTTTCCTGGAGGTGGATTGGATTGGGAGAACATTTCCAACTTAAAAAGAGTGTTAAATAGTTTTGAGATGGTGACTGGACAGCAACATTGTGGGCCTAAATGTTGGTGACCCACTCTTGGATAGGTTTAGGGAGATGTTGGGGTGTAAGTTGGAGAGTCTCCCCATTGCCTATTTAGGAATGCCTCTTGGTGGGAACCCGAGAAGTCAAAGTTTTTGGGACCTGGTAGTGAAAAAATGTGAAAAGATTGGCCACGTGGAAGAAAAGCTTTTTTTCAAAAGGTGGAAGACTTACACTAATTAAGGCTTCGCTTGCCAACCTGCCAACCTACTTTTTGTCGATTTTTCGAATCCCAGGCAGAGTAAAAAGCAAGATTGAAAAACTACAACGGGATTTCCTATGGGAAGGGGGTGGTGAAAACAAGTGGCATCTAGTAGGCTAGAATCAGGTTTGCAAGCCAAAGGAAGTTGGTGGTTTGGGATTAGGTCATGTCAAAGAAAGGAACTTGGTCCTTCTTGGAAAATGGCTTTGGAGGTATCCCTTGGAGATGGAAGCGTTGTGGACAATCAAGAGCAAGTACGAGAGACATACCAATGGTTGGGATAGCAAGGTCCACTTGAACCGGATCAAAGCTTCTAACCCGTGGAAAGGTATTACTTCTATCTATGACTTCTATTTTTATTCTGTTAGATATCAGGTGGGGAGAGGACACCCTTACTAACTCGTATCCTAGAATCTTTAAGCTGTCCCAAGCAAAAGAAGCCACGGTAGCCTCTAGTCTCAACCCCTCACCCTCGGGAGCAACTTGGAACCTAAACCTCAGAAGGCCTTTAAGAGAAATAGAAATTGCTGATACAATTAGTTTACTAAACTCTCTTAATGAGGTTTACATCTCTCTTGCTATCCCTGACCAGAGAATCTGGAAACTTAATCCTGCTAGCAAGTTCTCCACTAACACCTTTTTCAAGGCTCTAGTGTCAGAAGATCAGAGGCCTCCTTTTCCGGCTAAGAAGTCTGGAGATCACACATCCCCCATAGAGTCTCTTTCTTTGTGTGGGAAGTTTGTTTAAAGAAAATAAACACCTGCGAGTTGCTTCAGAAAAAAGTTTAAAGGCAGATTATGCATCTCCCCTCATGTCTGTCCTCTTTGTCTTGGCAACAGGGAGACAACTGATCACATCCTTCTCCACTGCCCGATCACTAGAAAGATTTGGTACTTCTTCCTAAACCTAGTTGGTTATAGCTGGGTGTTCCCGGAGAGGGTGGTGGACATCTTGTGGCAATGGCAAGGCAGAGGGCTAGGAAAAAGAGGAAGGTTTTACTGGAATACAGTGACCCATGCAGTCTTGTGGGGCATTTGGGAAGAAAGGAACAATATAACTTTTGAAAATAAAGCTAGAAATGTTGAAGATCTATCTTCCTACCTCACACATCTCTGTAACCCTTGGGTAATCAACTCTCAAGTGTTCAAAGGTCTCTCCCTAAATGACCTCCAGAGAATTCTTCCAGAAATTCTACACTCCTCTCCAAGACCTGAGTGGACTATGAGATAGGCTCTTAGAGAAGAAGGAGAAATGACTCTAAACTTTGATGGTAGCGCCCAAGGATCCACAGGTCAAACAGGATTTGGAGGTGTAATACGAGGGGAAAGGGGGAATATTTGCTGGGCTTGCAGTGGTCTGATTGGGAGGGCTGATGCCACAAAGGCAGAGGTATTGGCTGCACTCACAGGGATTCGCCTTGCCAAACGGCTTGGTTTATCCTTCTTAACCATTAAAGGGGATTCTGCAAATACTATAGCTTGGTTACAGGAGAAGGGAGGGCCCTGGAGACTAGCCTACGTCTTAGCTGAAGCCAGGGATATGTTAGGCTCTATGAATGTGAAGTTGGTCTGGATTCCTACAGCGCAAAATTCTGTTGCTGATATCCTAGCAAAATCAGGGGTCTCTAGAGATTTCTTATTTAGTGACAGTTGTTTGCCTTTGTAATCCTGCCAAGCCATTCTTGGCTTCAGTACATCCTCTCACGTACTTCTGATTTTTCTTCTTCAATAAAAGTTACCTTTGCTTAAAAAAAAATCATGTGGAGATGTGGAAGGGTAGCTATATTGTGGACAGTTTGGGAGGAAAGAAACTCAAGAATTTTCTCAGGGAAGGAAAGAAGTAGGGAGGCTTTAATTGAATCTGTCACAATTAGAACTATACATTGGCTAAAATTATTGGAACTATTCTCTTCTATCACAACAGATTATCTACATAGGAACTGGAAGGAAGTTGTGGAATCTGCCCTCAGAAAGAACCCCACCAGTCCATTGTGGTCTCCACTGGATGCAACATTCATCAAACTTAACTTCGATGGTAGCAGTATAGGGAATCCTGGTTTGTCAGGAATTGGTGGGGTGTTCAGAGATGAGGAGGGGAAGATTAGAGCCTTGTTCTCAGGTCCAGCTGGCATGGGGGATTCTCTCAGGGCAGAGGTTATGGCTATGATAGAGGGAGTACAAAGGGCAAGACTGCTGAATATCAGAAAACAAGTTATTGAAGGAGATTCAAAGCTGGTAGTGGGATGGTTAATGAGTAAAGAAATAAAGCTGTGGCACTACAACAGTGAAAAGAAAAAAGTTTAATTTGTTGACCAAAGAAATAGAAGTAAGAATACAATGGGTCAAGATAAATGCAAATTACTTCGCTGATGTATTGGCAAAGCAAGGGGTGGGAAGAGAAAATATGTTCTGGGAACAACTGTAATTTTGGGGGGAGATAAGAGAGTTTATCTCCCAGTCCTTGTATTTTTCTGTACACATATTTCTTAATTCTAATGAATTTGCAGTTATTGATCAATATATATATGTATCACTGCCTCAATGGATTCAGACAGTTTGGCAAGCTTGGGTGTTCAGGTTATACGGATTCCTAGGGAGGTGAATACCATAATAGATTTTGCATACTGGCAGCTCCATCCCCTCATAGGTTTTTGTTGCCAGGGGAAGCTGCTTGCTATTGTGCACCACTTTGCATCCTCTCATATACCTCTTGCCTTTTCTTCATGTTACCTTCTTTTGGGAAAAAGGTTAGTTGCCAAACATTCTTGATAATTATGCCTGTTTTGACTAGAAAAGCAACCAAGAAAATGTGTTATCTTAGTGCCTGTTGGCATTTTGTGAGAATGTAGCATGTAATAGAGTAGGATTATGTGGTGCAGTTGGAATTTCAATGAGTGAACTGATTATGTCATAAGTTTTAAAGGGATAAGCTAATTAAGGAGTTTAAGATTTCCAATGGACTAGTTGTGTTGGCTTAGGAATTCTGAAGGGGCATTATTGCATTTTTAGGGTTTCAATGTTTATACGGAAACAGATAACCCTTTTAACTCTATAAAGTATGAACTGGTCAGATAACAAAGTAGCTGTTACTCTTTCTAGATCTTTTTATTTTTTATTTTTTATATTTTTGGTGTGTGTGTGGGGGGGGGGATCTCTTGTATGGAGTTTGTTTCTGTTTCTTTTGTGAGTATAATTTATTTCTATTTATTGTCAGATCTGGCTTTTTTTAGTGTCTACTGCAGTCCTGGTATTGACGATTGGACAAGGGCAGGATTTCTAGACAGTTTCATTATGCGTTACTGATAAAAAAATATATTTAAAAGGGTTATTGTAGAAGAGGTTGAGGGACAGATTCTGGTAGATTTATCCTACTTGTAACATTTATCACGTGGAGTCTTAGTTTGTCTGTTTTATTATATGAAGGTTGGCAGTTAATAAAGCTTGAAACTGACTTCATTTATTAATATTTGGTTAGAACTCTTCGCATGATGCTGGCCACACCTTAATACTGTTCATGCAGCACCCAATCATACGAAAAGTTCTAATGTTTATTATTTGTATGTGCTTCTTAGCAAAATTTCTGCCATTTCACTGCATATCATAGTTTCCATGATATCTTCTTTTCTGATATGGCTTTGCTGGATCAAAATGATTATCTGTTTGGTGCCAGGCTAAAATTTGAAAATACAATTTGTTTAAAAACAGGCAATGAGTTTTGAAGCTTTTCGACTTCAGATGGAGTAACTTGGTGGCCCATGAAAATAAAAAGGGGATAATTCCATAATGTTCTCTTTATGAAACCTTAACTTGTTGGCGTCATGATTTGGAAGTTCTATCTTCTATGTTGACCATTAGCCTTAAAACCCTGAGTCGCATGCTGCAGACTAGATAGTTTTATTCTGATGTAATTATTATCTGAAAGAGCTTACTTGACTTTACGGACAGGTGCAACCTGTAATCTGGAAAAGAATGAAAACGGCTCCTATAGGGTGAAAATATCTGCCAATGCTACAAAGACTGTGGCTGAGTTGAGGAAGCCTCTGGAGCAGCTGATGAAAGGGAAGACCATAAATGATGCTACCCTCTCTCCAAGTATATTGCAGCTTCTTTTATCCCGTGATGGGATCATGCTCATCAAGTCACTGCAGCGAGAAACAGAGACGCACATTCTGTATGATAGGCAGAACATGAATGTCAAAATATTTGGTTCAGAGGACAAAATTGCTGTTGCTGAGCAGAGATTGGTGCAATCCCTTTTGACTCTGCATGAAAACAAACAACTTGAAATCCACCTCCGAAGTGGAGACCTGCCACATGATCTGATGAAAGAAGTGGTTAGGAAATTTGGGCCAGACCTGCATGGACTCAAGGAGAAGGTGCCGGGGGTTGAGCTGACACTGAACACTCGTCGTCATGTCATCTCTGTCAAGGGAAAGAAAGATTTGAAGCAGAAAATTGAAGAGATAATTTACGAGACTGCCCTACCTCTTAGAAGTGGTGGGCTGGGTCAGCAGCTCAGTGGAGAGGACACCTGTTCCATTTGCTTGTGTGAGGTGGAAGATTGCTTCCAGCTGGAAGCCTGTGCACATAGGTTCTGCAGGTTGTGCTTGGTGGATCAGTGTGAATCGGCCATCAAAAGCCATGATGGGTTTCCACTACTCTGTACTTACGAGGGGTGTAAAGCCCCTATCTTGATTGCAGACTTGAGGCATCTTCTGTCAAGTGAGAAGCTGGAAGAGCTATTCAGAGCTTCATTAGGAGCGTTTGTGGCGTCAAGTGGTGGAACTTACAGGTTTTGTCCATCTCCCGACTGTCCTGCAGTATATAAAGTTGCGGAACCTGGGACTTCTGGTGGGCTATTTTCCTGTGGAGCATGCCATGTAGAAACATGCACCAGATGTCACTTGGAATACCATCCCTATGTTTCATGCGAGATGTACAAGATGTTCAAAGAGGATCCAGATTTGTCACTGAAGGAGTGGGCCAAGGGGAAGGAGCAGGTAAAGCAGTGCCCCATCTGCGGGTACACGATAGAGAAGGTGGATGGGTGCAACCACATTGCATGCAGGTGTGGGGGCCACATCTGCTGGGTCTGTTTGGTGAGCTTCAACAGCAGCGATGACTGTTATGGACACTTGAGGTCTGTACACCTGGCTATATTTGATGTCTTAGATATGTAAATATATTTTAAGTCTGTGTATAAACCACATATCGACTACATCTAGTTAAATGTATATCAGTTGATAGTATACATGCATACTGGCAATTTCCTCAATTGGCTTTGCTAATCGTTTTCTATCAATTCACTAACATCTTCGGACCATCTCAAAGTATGAGCATACATAAATAGCTTGCAACCATCTTCATTCTAATTCTCTCCTTGGTTAGCAACAAAAGTCGTTAGAGCCAACCTTGGGGAGAGAAGAAGAAATTTAAAGGAAAGCTAGTCCCAAACCTGAACTTTCAACAAGCTCAGGTTATCTTGTCTTCCCGAATGATCTTGCTGCAAAATAATCATGATGATTCATGACCCAGATTTTATATTGCCGATCAAATTATGCATCTTCAGAACCGAGCTTTTTGATTGATCTTTTTATTTTTGAAATCTCTGAAATGTAATGGAATAAGATACGTGAAGGTGACAGTTCTCTCGGTTCCATAAAAAAGACAAAACAGCTTACGAGGGTTGAGGGGGAGCGTCTTTGAATGAGGTCGAGGTAGGGCCTCTGAGAAAGAAAGATGCCCCATCACCACCTCTTTTTAGGGCCTCGGATCTGTTCCTCCTTTTAGGGCCTCGGATCCGTTCATTATAGAGCGCATCTCACTCCGACCTCACAGCACGTTCTAGCTGTGCATCTAAAACATCTGCCCATGAGTAAAGTTACAATTACGGAGATGATTCAAATGCACGGCTGAAACTTGTTGTGAGGTTGGTGTGAGGAATAGATCCGATCTCTCATTGTATGGGCTCGGAATGAAAGAAAACCTTCTTTCCCAGGTGCTCCCACGGAAATAATCGATAAAGACGTTTGGTACTTTAAGTTGAAATAAATATACATTATCTGTTTAGAGGTTGTCATGCACAAACCTGGACAAGATTTTGGTTTCGTTGACTGGATGGTTAAACCATTGATCCATTCATCAGGTTACTGTTTTTTCTAATAAAAACTTTGAATTTTTTTTTGTTATTACAATGCTACAGATTTACCCATCGACCTGGAATGTTAAACTGGTGATTCGTTCACTTGGAAGGAAAAGCAGTTCAAACTTTGGTTTGGGGGGTTTTAAAACATTCTCTTTGACGGTGTCCACTTTTATGGATAAAGAAGAAGAAAGAAAAAAAGAAAAGAGAAGTATTGTGAGTCATTATAATAAAACTCCAAATTAAGGGTTGAAATGTTGATATCTTAATCTACCCAGAGGGTCAACCATCTATGAACAGATCTCAAGAGATATTGTCCAGTATGATTTGTTTTGCCTTCTATAGAACAACCGCCATGCCATGTTAAGGCCACATCATCTCATGACTTTGTTTTCGGAAACAAAAACAATTGCTATCTCAGGAGGTGTTCAGACAGCTATCATGTACTTTGGAGGTAGTGATACTTAGATCCCTAAACTTTCATTTGAGACGGTACTTTTGATTCCAGCATTTTGCTCCCACTATAAAAATTTAACACTCTGTTAGCTTTGAACTTTTATGAGTTCATTTTGCTCTCTTTTTCATTGCATCTCCAAAGCCTAAGTTTTAAAATTTTCCTATCTTTTTTCCTCTCTATTTTTTAAAATTCAGGACTTACATTTTAGAGGTGCAATAAGGAAAAGGCAAAATGGTCTTATAAAAGTCCAAAACTAACATAATACTAATACATGGAAGAGTGTTGGAATATCTGAAACCAAGGTTCAAAGTATTGATACATATTAGTCCGTATTGGCCGATACGTATCATTTCGGGAGCTCCCCGATGTGCCCCTATAGAGGGTGTATAGGGGTTCTGACCGGTTCAAGGGTGGAGGAGCCTTAAACCGCCCCCTGAATCGGTTTTAAAAAAAAAAAGTAAAAAAAAAAAAACACTACCGATATTGCCCGATTGGGCATGTCGATATTTAGAACCTTGTCACAAAATAGCCATTTGCCACAGTTGAAAGTTAGGAGAACTAAGGCTCCGTTTGGTTTGTGGGAAGATTTGGGTGGGATGGGATGGCATGGGAAAGTGTAAAAAATTAAGTTTCTATTGTTTGGTTTTATTGGATCTGAGCCCATCTTTGGCCTCCCTTTCCCATTCTCTCTCCCTGATCTTCTTCTTCTCTCTTCTCCTTCTTCCCCTCTTCCCCCATTTTCTCACTACTGCTACAAGTTGTAGCGATGGTAGATTTGCGCGTCCCCTATCTAATCTCTCTCTCTCTCTCTCTCTCTCTCTCTCTCTCTCTCTCTCTCTCTCTCTCTCCTCTATTCTCTCTTCTTCTTCTTCTTCATTTTTCATCTCCACTAATCTATCACCACCGAACCTAAAATGACGAGAGCGGCGACGACATACCAGTGGATTCCTTCGTAAGTTTCTATTCAACATAGATTTCTTCTATATGAACGGGGAAGTTGCTTTGGATTTTTGCCGTTGTGTCGATTCCCCTATGCTGGCGGTGGCATTGGCGCCGAACACCTGCGTTGGTGCCGTTGAATAGGACTATGTTGCCAGATTTCTTTGTTAATGTGTGTGGGACCTTCGGCATGGTCGTTTTACAGGATGAGGGAGATGGAAACTTGAGTTTTCTCGAGTTTTCTTACCAGGGTTGCACTGTTTTCGTGTGACCTTGAATCCACGATTTTGGGATCTCACATTCCACTTTTTTCTCATCCCATCCCCCTCTTTCCCTCAAAACAAATATGAGAAAAGAGAATATTTTTGGAATATTCCCTTTTTCCATCCCCATCCCACAAACCAAATGGAGCCTAAGTATCAATACCCAAAATACCAGGATAGTAAAAAAAAATCACGTGTGTGCACAAAGGTGTATGTATATATATCATTATGAAACCAAACTTCTGGGTTGGGCTGGGTTATCAGGCCATCAGACTGGGTGAATGGTGCAAAATATATTTTGGGCTTGGGCAAGAGCAACATAAACCCACATATGTTTTTCATTTTTTTAGGGAAAATTCCCGATCAGTACCCTGTACTTTGGTTCGAGTGACAATTTGGTCCCTGAACTTTAAAATGCGACAATCCAATATCCACACTTTCAAAATGTGACAATCTAGTACCCAAACTTTCAAAATGTGATAATCCAGTACCTGCCATTAACCAGTCCGTTAATCTAACGTCAAGTGTCATTTGAAAAGTAAAAAATGCCCTTCAAATGCCATCTAATTCTCTTTACCAACCATCCAAATGTTGACAAAAAACTGAACAGTCCTAAATCCTAGCCTCTTCTACTCAAAAAAGTTGGTGACCGTTTAGAAGAATCTAAAATTTGGGATTGTTCATTTTATTGTCAATGTTTGGATGGTTGATAAAGAGAATTAGATGGCATTCTTAGGACATTTTTGACTTTTCAAATGTCACATTTTGAAAGTTCGGGTATTGGATTGTCACATTTTGAAAATTTGGATAATGGATTGTTGCATTTTAAAGTTAAGGAACTAAATTGTCAATTGAGCAAAAGTACAGGATACTGATCGGGAATTTTCCCATTTTTTTTAGCATAGATCAAGCTTAGCGGTGCAAATCTCCATCAAGTAAAAGATGCTGCAATGCCTGAAAGTAGCAATTTAAGTTGGAGAATTTGGTGTGAATTATCGTCTCTGGACTAGGGCTTGACCCAGCACAGTCTAAGCCCCATGCGCAGCCTAGCCTCTGCGGCCAATAATAACGCAAACGGTTCCAGGCATTCCAATCGCATTTAAAGCCATTTACTGTACTTAGCAAATGCAACATTTTGAGTTAAGTGAACTTACCGCCTTCATATTATCATGGAATTGATTTAATTTCATTGCAAACTAATTCATTCCTACACTCTCTCTCTATACAGTATACAACTGTTAATAGAAGGTGAAGGGGTTGATTATGCAGTTAATTGATCCCTGGTAGATTGTTAAGATGATGTGAACATATATATAGCATCTGTATGCTTTCTTTGCAGTTATTTTGCAGGACAGACACAGACATCCATACAGATGTGAGGTCTGTCCTCTACTGAATCCAGATACCACCACTTTTCAGGAATTTCGAAATATTCTAAAACAGTTACCCTTTTCTTCACCACTCCAAAGGAGATGAGACTGCATGGAATATATTCATGACTTCCATTCAGCTATCTATCTATGGGCTGAGTGCAGTTGATCCAATTAAGCACAAGAATGGATCCAGAAGTCATAGTAAGGAGAGGAATATGTTTGACCATATGCACCAGGCTATGGCCCATGAACCAAGATGATCACCAACACAGAATGAAGAAGAAAATTATAATTCTTTCGTATTTTTTGTTTCAAGTGAGCCAGCACAGCTTAATTATAAGAGGTTCTTATGTCATTCCACGTAAAGTTGAATGGAATCTTGATTCTCAATCTTGTGGCGATTGAAATTTATTTGATCTTCACACAAAGTGGAACATTGCAGGTTCTACACTATCTTCTTTTCTCCATAGTGGAACTCGGAATTAGCTTCTTACCAGATTTATTCTAAATCAACTTATGAATATTCCCCATAAAGAGGGAGTGCACAAAGCCTTATAAAAACCTTTATCACTCTTCTCCGCACTAAGTAGTCACAAAGATCATCAGCGACACATCACATTTCGTCCAAGCAACTGCCCTTACAATCAATCTCTAAAATGGTAATTAGTTTTGTTTCTTTTTTTATACTCCGTAACTGATGTATTTGCATTGTTTATAGTTTAACGAAGATGTACAATATTGAACCATTGTTTACATCAGAGTGATGAAGGAAGCAAGAACTACGTATCAGTAGGTCCTTGGGGAGGCCAAGATGGAGCTAGGTGGGATGATGGGGTTTATTCTACTGTTAGACAATTAATCGTAAACCATGGAGCCGGAATCGATTCCATTCAGATCGAATATGACAAGAAAGGGTGTTCGGTGTGGTCTGACAAGCATGGCGGAACTGGAGGCTATAAAACTGATAAGGTTAGTCCATAACTAAACAGGGTTCTGTAACCTCTACGAATAGTCGAATAGGTTTCTGCTTCAGACCTTCCAGCTTTCTTATTCCTAAAAATTGCCCGTTATTTCTTGCGTTTTGAAACAGTGCGAGTACTTGAATTCTGGTAAGATTTAAAGAACGAGTTGTGACTTACTCCAAGAATGGAGATGAGAGTAACTACAATCTTCTGGTTGAGTTTTCTCACACTGATACAAACCACTATACTGATTGAAAGTGTTTTTTTGGAAGATTGTCCTATTTACATTTGAGAGTCAGAATACTACCAGATTAGGATTTTATGTGTTGAGAATCCATTCTCTACATGGTTTTTTGGTCTACCCACTTTAGATTGAACAAGGTTTTGTTGGGTTTGAGTTGAATTTAGTGGTTTTTTGGCCGATGCTGTTTATTTAACCTTACTGATCTTTTCTCAACCATCCATCTGTTGTAGATCAAGCTTGATTTTCCAAATGAATTCCTCATCTCAATTAGTGGCTACTACGGTCGCATGGATCAATGGAACTCTGTCAGTGTTCGCTCCCTTACATTCAAGAGCAATAGAAAAATATATGGTCCATTTGGTATTGAAGAGGGAAACCATTTCTCATTCCCAGTGACAGGCGGCAAGATCATCGGATTCCACGGGCAGTCCGGTTGGTGTCTTGACTCAATTGGAGTATATATGAAGCCTCTCAAGCAACAGATTCCATCTGAAAACTTTCTAGTCCATAGTTATGGCGAAATGGTGGTTTCTGTAAAAGCAAATGCCACCAATAATAAGAAGGTTCTGCCAACCTCAATCTTGAACCAACAATTATACTCAGGGTTTTAGCTATTCAACAATGCAAATTTAGTTTCATGACATTAATTTATGTTGCAGGTTTCTTTTCCAGATCAAGTTGAGATCAATGGAACCCCAAACACCAGACGAGTCGTGTCATATGGACCCTGGGGTGGCAATGGTGGGACAATTTTCGATGATGGGGTGAATACAGGAGTCCGAGAAATTCATTTAACACGTAATGGAGGTGTTACTTCCATTAAAGTCTGTTATGATCGGAATGGGCAAGCTGTATGGGGCAATAAGAACGGGGGAAGTGGAGGGATTAGACTGGACAAGGTGATTCAACAACTGGGACTTGCTTGAATTAATTTTCATTTCTCAGTTCTCATTCAGTAATTCAAACATGCTTGCAGTTGCAGCATGCATCACAGAAGTTTTTGCTGCATTTGTTGTGCAGATTGTTTTGGACTATCCATCCGAAATCTTGACACATTTCACAGGTTATTATGGATCCACAATCTTCAGGGGGCCTACAGTGGTCAAATCCCTCACATTTCACACTAACAAAAGGACATATGGACCATTTGGAGATGAACAAGGGATGTCCTTCTCCTCTGGCTCTAAGGAAGGGATGATTGTGGGATTCCACGGGAGGAAGGGATGGTTCGTTGACAGTATTGGAGTTCATGTTCTGGAAGGGAAGTTGTTGCCACTATCTCCTAATGAGGCATTCAACATGATGGGTGGCATGAGAATTGCAGAGGTTGGTAATCTTCATGAGTTTGATAATCTGATCCTCCTTCTCATCCCCTGCACTACACCCAAAACCAGCACATCAGATCATTTGATCTGAAACTTGTTTCTGTGAGCATTTCAGAAGCTTAGTAGACTGTCTAGAAACTATATAGCTGTATATATATATATTTTATATCAAATTGAATTTGCAGGTAATGTATGGAATGGTAAAAGAACCAGCTCCAATTGGACCTGGGCCATGGGGAGGGGATGGAGGTAGGCCATGGGATGATGGAGTATTTTCAGGGGTTAAGCAGATTTATTTGATAAGGGGAGAAGCAATTTGCTCGATACAGATCGAATATGATCGAAATGGCCAATCTGTTTGGTCTACAAGGCATGGAGGTGGGGGTGGAGACAGCACCTATAAGGTAGTAATTAATTAATTGCTTTACTTTCTCTCTTTTCTTTAATTTCTTTAACAAGCCACAAGTATCAAATGGAAACCATTAATGGCGACATTTTTTCTTAACATCAAAATGATGTTCAGATCAAGTTTGAGTACCCAGTTGAAGTCCTTACTGGTATCAGTGGTTATTATGGATCCATCCTTGGTGATGAGACAACAAAAGCTATCGGATCTCTGACATTTTATACCAACAGAGGGAGGTACGGTCCCTATGGGAAGGAGGTGGGCACCTTCTTCAGTTCAATGACAGAGGGGAAGGTGGTTGGCTTCCATGGTAGGAGTGGCTGCTATTTGGATGCAATTGGAGTGCACATGGAGCACGGTCCGGGTTCGGGTGATAGAGGATTCGTCAAGGCAGTACTCAACAAGTTATTTGGTTGATCAATCTCACATTCACATCCAACAAACATAATACAAAGAAACCATTATTCCTTAAAAGGTTGTTACCCTTTTAATTTGTTGTTGCCCTTAATGACCCAAGACTGGAAATATATGGTGCAGTATCCTTTGTTTGTATGAACTATTGCAGCTTATCAATACATATTTGAGCTTGCCAGGTTGTGGGATTTGTGGATCCCTACCGGACTTGTGATGATGATGTTATGTTAATTAGATTGGACCAATCCAGACTTATTGGTCTAAAGAATTTAATTATTTATTTTTGATATTTTCCTAAGGGCTACACATCAGGGTAGCCCATCCACCAACGCAGGTGTAAGTGGGATTCGACCCCAAGTCTCCGTTATGACCAGCAAGAGATCTTACAAATCTGCTGATTGACATGTTCCTTGCAAAGAATTTATTGGATTGGAATGGACCTAGTCCATCCATAATGGATTTATATGGGGTTGAGTTAGATTGAACCAATATCTGGTCCATTGATGGAAGACAAGAATACAAGTGTCAATAAACTAGGTATGAGTTGGAACTAATCTAAATTAAAACCATTTTGAACAGATTGGCGGTTTAGACGTTGAATTGGACTGGTCCAAAATGATCCTAACTCCTAAGTATTCATTAAATTGGACTGGACCTGGTCCATCTATAATAGATTCATATTGGACTGGATCAGATTGGACCAAATCCGGTCCAATTAACACCCCTAGCCAATGGTGAGAAACGAAACTGAGAGAACACCATTAACCAGAAAACACCATTTTGGAGCTGGAACTAGTTTTAGGGTTTTACAACCCATACAGGTATGTGTTATTAGGCTAAATCCAACCCATCTCTAACCCATATATTGAATTTATTAAAATACCCCTGATTTTTATTATTGATAGTTTGTGTTTTCTATATGTTCCAATCAAATAATTGGAAATTCTAATGTTTGTTCATTCTATTTTGCTTATTTATTGTTTATATATAATATGAAATAACAAGAAATTAGGTACAGGTTTTGAACCCGACCCACCCCACCCTCAAATGTGGGGAGAGCAAGGTTAGGGAGGGTTTGAATTCTAAATCAACACATTGTACATTCCCCTAGAATTTACAAAACACTTCCTAAAGTCCCGAACCTGTCCTATTGCTATCCCTAACTGAAATCCACCTCCACGTTTCATCAACCTTTTTGGGAATTAATTACTTTTTCGTCCATTGAAATTGTATATAAGCTTTTGCTTCATGGTACAGTTTCTATATCATAGATCTTGCTTGAAAATCAGACCATTACAGTGCAAAAATAAATATTTGTGATATACCCGTTTGGCAAGTCTTTCCACATCATCTTCCGTCTGTTTAGAAGCTCGGAAGACCGCTTTTCAGTCTATTCCCGTTTATTTTGCGGAAGATTTAGCCGCCAAAAGCCAGAGCACCGAAAAGAGAAGCCCATTTTAGGTTGATTTCGGGAAGCTCCAAATAGAGTTTTTCGCATCTTTTTCACTTTATTCTCATACGGAAAGACATTGGAAGATGCACACTAACCAAACTAGCTTCGAGCTGCTCAGATCTTCAAGCAAAAGCTTAATGCATCTTTTGACTGTCAAAGCTACCACAAAATCTTCCTAAAAAGACTTGCCAAAGGGCCCCTAAATTTTAGAAAAATCTATGTTATTAGGAAGACAAAACTTTGACCAATCAACCCCCATCAATTCAGGGGGTTTTATGACAATTTTGATTGGTCACAAGTTTTTCCATATCATTGTCAAACCCTAAATTTAGATATCAACCAATCACATTTAAACGTCACATGACCATTTATATCTTTTTATTGGTTTACATTTTAGAAAGCGTACTCAACAATCATTGAAAGATCTTTAATAATGTTAAATGGTGTCGATTGGAACACCTAATTACTTCATTAGTGGTTTACAAATCATTATTTGCTTCACACTCATAAACTTTCCTAAAATTTATTCCAAGTTGTTTCCCTATTGGGACCCAAGAGCAGAAAGTTTAGATGGGTTCTGATGCTAAGGCCATTATGGCCCATTGGGCATCGAGACTCGGACCAAGACATTATGAAACTGCTAACAATGAGCTGATAAGAATCGGAATTTCTTTGAAGAGGAAGGATTAATTGAATGCAATAGCTATTCAGCGGGCTGTAGAATCAATGATAATGTTCTATACCAGTAATAAAATATATAAAACTCTGCATCTTTTAAGGTGGAACCCATAAATTTATTATTGGCATAAACCATTACCATTGATTCTACATAACAGCGGTCACATTTAGCTAATCCAAATTGCTCCTTGGAAGCTACCATACCAGATTTTTGCTAAAATAAGTAATCAGGGTTCAGACTTCAGTGCAAAATGAGGAATTACTGCGGTTAGTAAAAGGTGGCGTAATTAACCATGAGGAATTCCGAATTCCTGCATATAATAAGAAATAAATAAAAAGGAGGAATTAGAATTACTGTTTCTTTTTCTTTAGCTATATTTGGTTTGAAGGAAAGAATAGGAAAAGAAAAGGAAATGCAGGAAAACCCATACAAGATTTATAAAAGTTTTCCTTCCTTTTTTTATTCCTTTTCCTACTTTTTTCCTTCAAATCGAACATAACCTACGTGTATATATTAACCAAGGGGATTACGATTACTGTTCAGCAAGGAACAATGCAACGGGATTCCTATAGCCAAAGCTGATGTTTATGATGGCGATTGTGACAGCAGGACAATGACAATGGAATTCTTTGAAGTTTGAACAACCAAATTTTTATTTTATTTTTTACTGCATGGACGGATCTGATTCTCTCTCTTTTTGGTGATGGTGGACCAAAGAATAATCCTCCTCCACTTCAACAAATAATTATCAAGATGAAGTCATTTCACCTTGGGCTATCTTTGCCATCCGTCAATGTTTCATTTCTTTGCATTGAAATGAATTCATCCACTGCTACTGCTTTTCTTCTCTTTTGGTTTGGTTTGATCGAAAATAAAAGAGAAACAGACAAAATCCCTTATGTTGTGTTTGGTTGCAGATTAATTTTATTTGCATTAGTATAAATGCGTGTAAAATGCAAATTCTGGTTTAATTTTGTCTTAGATTTTATGTATTATTTTAATTCATCTGTACTTCAACCAAATCCAAACAGAATAAAATAAATTTTGAAATAAAAATAAATCATAATTTGTATGGAATCATTTGCACTACCATGATTTTGCATCAGTGCAAATAGCTTAAAATATTTCCTTCACATGGATTCGGCCTTGAGGGTCAGAGTGTATACGACGGGAAGTCAAGTGATGGCAGCCCACGGATGGACAATAGGCTCCATCCAGGTCGAGAACTGTGACAATTCATGGGATTATATTATAGGAGCCCATTGTATTCAGTGATAAATAGTGGAACTAGTGGTACCATATTCGGGTACCAGGCCCATTAATCTAGATGTTATGGGCTAGGCCTGACCGAGAAAACTAATAATGGACCATGCTCCACCCGACATAACAAACACATGTAAGCCCATTTTGAGTCCATATCTCTCTCTTGATAGAACAAAAGTAAGTATACTTTTGTTTGAATGATTCGATCTTCTGTTTTGCTTTGTTTTGATAGAACGTAGATTCTATCTGAGTGCACCAAAGTAAGTAACTATACCAGTAGTAGTATACATTGGACGTGGAAGTGAGAGGATCCAAGTGAATGGATTCACAAAACCAACAAACAAGATGTGAGATGACTAGCTCGATGGATCAACTTTCATGTTGTAGAAAAGCTGTCATGCACCACAATTCACAAATCCAAAAGCAAAATCAGAAAAGTAGGACGACCCACACATTCCACCAGGATTTCTTAACATTCTATATATTAATTGGGACCTGTCCTCGCTCCTCAGTCATCCATGCATCCACATTCTGTATATGCACCCTCCAACAGTCAACATACATACCGCAATGTCTACCATCCTCTCCTCTCGAATCTTGATAACAAAACTAGACATGTCAATTTCAGTACTAATGCAGAAACCAACTATTGGGTCCGGATGTAATAGGCACGTTAGGTAATTATAACGAATGAGCAGGTAATAGTTGTGTGACACATGTCTTAATTAATGTATTTTTCATCTAAATGTTTTTGTTCTATTAGATAGAAATATGAGCACGTAATAGTTGTGTGACACATGTCTTAATTAATGTATTTTTCATCCAAATGTTTTTGTTCTATTAGATAGAAATTATCCATTATTTTATTATTTTTGTTAAAATAATTAAAAATAAAAACAATGAAAAAAGAAGACCTATACATGTTGGGAATTAGAATTCATTTAAGTTTTTTTTTTCATTGTTTTTATTTTTAATTATTTTAACAAAGATAATAAAATAATGAACAATTTCTAACGGAACAAAAACGTTTGGATGAAAGATACATTAACTGGAATATGTGTCACACAGCTATTACATACAGACCCGAAATCATCACCATGGTTGCTTTCTTCCGGCATATACTTGGCATCCAACTTTTCCAGTCGCTTTATATAAAGCTGATTCCCCATTTGGCATCTCTTGGAAAAAATAATGCATGCAGAAAATTTCTCTCTCTTGCTTTGTTCATTGTCATTAATTTTGAACTTGTTATAATTTAATTACTATTAGAAAGAAATATTACTCTAACTGATCCAAGTTAATATTATCAATTAAGAAAATAACATGGGTTATGGGTAGTCTCAGTCTGCCATTTCATCGATCCCTCCATGCAGAAGAAAAGCCAGTATATATAGTATAACTGTATAAGCTTCAAAACCCACGACATCAACACAGTCATTGTTAACGGGTGGAAATTTTCTTGTAATAATAAAAGAAACCCACCAACTTTGTGCTGGTTGTACTGTTTGTTGTTCATGCATAACGGATCCGATTCTTTCTTCTTCTTCTTTTCTTGGTAGTGGAAACTCGAATAAGCTTCCTTCACTAGACACTTCCAAAGCACGAACGCAGTTTAAAATAATCTCCGCAGTGTGATTGTGACACATAATTCCTTCATAAGAATCCCTCACACGATCCATCCCCCAAATCGTTGCCATTTCTTGCAGAGAAGAGACTCCATCAGTATTACTGCTTAATAGCGCAAAAATGGTAATTAAATTGTTGATTGTTGTTCTTTCCTTTGGTCTTCAATTTGAACAAGAGATTATTCAGAGAGAAACCCATGACCCATCCATCTGGGTTAACTTTCTAATTTGTAGATTGTTTCTCTTCATGTTTAATATATATAAGAATTTTGGTACTATATATATATATATATATATATATGGTAACAGAGCAGCGATGGATATGGAAAGAGCCCCATCTCAGTTGGGCCTTGGGGAGGCCAAGGAGGACTGCAGTGGGACGATGGAGTTTATTCAAGTGTAAGGCAATTGATTATCACCCACGGAACGGGAATCGACTCCATCCAGATTGAGTATGACAGGAAAGGGAGCTCTGTGTGGTCGGAGAAGCATGGTGGCAGTGGTGGCATCAAAACCGATAGGGTTAGTGTTGGTTTGGTCCCACTAAATTACTTTATTTTTCTCTGTGAATTTTGACTACTTGATGATGAGTTCAACATATATGGCATGTTGGCATGGCATTCAGCATGCATTTAGAAAACAGTACTCTATATATTATTAACCATTAAAAAGCCCATATCTCTATTATACTGTCTGTAAACTCAAGAATTATAATTAAGGATGTCAATGGACCGATTTTGGATTGGACCCCATCCAGTCTAAAATGAATTTGGTGGATTGAACGGACTGATAATACATATTGGATTGGTTTTGGCCCGTTCATAATAAATTTATATTGGATTGGATTGGATTAAACTAATATCTGGTCTATTGATATAAGATAAGAATATAGGTGTTAATGAACCGGGTTTAAGTTGAAACCAATCCAAATCAAAATGAATTTAAACAGATTGAAATTGGACCGTTCCAAAATGATCCAAAATATTCACTGAATTGGATTGGATACGGTCCATTTATAATAAACTCATATTGGACTGAACCGGATTGGACCAAATCCAGTCCAATTGACACCCCTACTTATAATGTGTCAGACCTGGTTCATTCATATATCTGAATCTGATAATTAATATCTTTCTAAAAATTATGTCTCTAGTGAGGGAGAATATATATATATATATATATTGCATTGTCACCGTGCTGGCTTATTGGTAAGCTTCTCAGCTGGTTCTATCCCTGCTCAAACACAACCTGGGACCTAACTGGGGGCCCAAGTGATGATCTGAGAACTCCGACAAGTCCAAGAGTAGTCACGGCCCATGGCCCCTTTATTTTGTGGCCATTGGCGTTGAGTTAAAGACCATGGCCAATCTGGTGGAGTTACTTGTGGTAACAATTCGATTAAGCCGGCCTGAACCCACCGGGGTTGGACCAAGAAGGCTTGTGCGCTAGACTCTCTCGTTAACAGTTTAACACCCCACTCCGGTTTTTATAGTTCAGGTTCACGAGAACTGAGCATTTCTCCTGTGTGTGTAGTAACACAGATGATTATAATACGTGATTACAGTCCCTCGTAGAGTGAAAAATCAGAAAAGTCTTTGCATTGTCAAATAATTAATTTCCTTTATATTAGTACTTTTATATTATACAAAACTAAGGCTCTACTTCGGTATAGTGCAAATTTTGCACGCTCTGAACATATTTGTATTTGCACTCTTCCCAATCTGATCCTAAACTGCAAAATTACATTTTTTTTTTTTTATCTTCTACAGTTATCTGAAGATTTCAAATAACAAGATTCTTAATTAGATGCCATTTTCAATCAAAATAACACATGGAAACGAATATAAAAACATCTTAATTCTTACTAATAAAAATATTGAGTAACCCAAAATGGGGTTTGTGCTAGATTTAACTTAATTAAGACTCAATTAGCATGACTTATTAAATTAATGCAAAGAGTTTAATTTATTGCACTATCCCATGTTAGCCTGGAGAATTAAAATCAATAAGCCATACTGCTTGGTGATTTGTCTTAAAAACCGTCTTCTCTCACTCTTTGGCCCTAAAGTAGAGACACTTACTTATTAGAAATTCACTTATATACTACCTAAAAAAAAAAAATTCTCTTATTTCAGGTCAAGCTTGATTTCCCAGATGAGTTTCTGACATCAATCCATGGGCACTACGGTAGTATACAAGAACGGGGACCCACCTTTGTTCGATCTCTTACGTTCGAAAGCAACAGAAAAACATATGGACCATTTGGAACTGAACAAGGTGCCCAATTCTCGTTTTCGATGACCGGCGGCAAGATTGTTGGATTCCATGGCAAGTCGGGATGGTATCTTGATTCCATTGGAGTATACTTGAAGTCTCTCCAGAAACCGAATTCATCTAAAGCTCTGGTAACTTCGCAAAACTTGGTCACTGATCATAAAGTTGGATACACTGTAGTCCAAGGAAATATAGGCAAAGACTACGACATAGTTCTTGCTGTAAGGCAAAGGGACGACAGCATCAGCAAGCTATCAAACAACTTCTCAACTCAAACTACTATCTATCGAGAGGTTAACGGAGGACTGGATCAATCAAAAGAAAAGGTGAGATAACCCTACATATAGCAATTATCAACTCATCATCGCTTTAATTTTACAGTTTATTAATTATTTGCTTGAATTATATTATTACATATTATTGATATGCAATAACCTAACAGCTAATTAATAGAGCTTCCTTTCAGCTAGTTGAGAGAAGATCAGCCACAATCACAGTGGGACCTGTTACATATGGACCTTGGGGTGGTAATGGCGGGATTATATTCGACGATGGAATGTATGCAGGCGTCAGACAAATTAACTTATCACGTAATGCAGCTATAACTTCAATCAAAGTTTTCTATGATCAAAATGGGCAAGCCATATGGGGAACCAAGAATGGTGGAAGTGGAGTAAGGATTAGATCAGATAAGGTGCTGTGTTGCTCCAGCTGATCTTGAAATATTAAATCTGCATCAATTTCCTTTATTTATTTATTTTTTATACGACAACAGTTCTAATTAATTAGAGAATTTAACCATCATAAATGCTATTAATGCAGATAATCTTTGATTATCCATATGAAATCCTGACGCACATTACTGGATACTATGGGGCTGTGATGTTTATGGGACCTACTGTGATCAAGTCATTGACATTCCACTCAACAAAAGGGAAGTATGGACCCTTTGGAGATGAACAAGGAACTTTCTTCTCAACCAACTTGAAGGAAGGGATGGTTGTAGGATTTCATGGGAGGAAAGGGTGGTTCATAGACGCTCTCGGAGTTCATGTACTAGAAGGAAAACTCTCACTGCCTCAACCACCTACTTCTACCATCTCCTTCAGCAGAACTAATGTGCCAATTTCTGAGTTTGATAATCCTCAGTGGTCTAATAAACTGGTATTAACCAATAAGCAAGTGCCAAGAGAAGAGGTATATTTATATATATACATATAGATTCACGATCATAATTATATATATCATGCATGGTTATATACATTCATATCCATGTATCTATCTAAATTTGTGAAATTAACCCTAATTTAGGTTGCATATGGGGTGATAAAAGAACCAGCTCCATGTGGACCGGGTCCATGGGGTGGGGATGGAGGTAAGCCATGGGATGATGGAGTGTTTTCAGGTATTAAGCAGATCTTTTTGACAAGAGGGGAAGCGATTTGCTCCATACAAATTGAGTATGATCGGAATGGACAATCTGTTTGGTCTGTCAGACATGGAGGCAGTGGAGGAGAAGCTACTAATAGGGTAAATTATTGTTTTTAAGTGCTAAAATTCATTTTCATGTTCCCTAGCCGCAGCTTAATTAATATCTGTTGGCCGAGTTTTCCTCTGATGTTGGTTCTTCTTCTTATTATTTTTTCCTGTAAAATTTAGATCAAATTCGAGTATCCACATGAAGTTCTCACTCGCGTCAGTGGCTTCTATGGGTCCACTAGCACAGACCAGAGGCTGAAAGTTATCAGGTCCATCACATTTTATACCAGCAGAGGGAAGTATGGTCCTTATGGGGAAGAGATTGGAACATTTTTCACTTCGACGACAACCGAAGGGAAGGTAGTGGGATTCCATGGTAGGAGTAGCATATACTTGGACGCCATTGGAGTCCACATGCAGCACTGGTTAGGGGAAAGAAGATCTGCCAAGCCAACGCTTTTCAAAATCTTTAGTTGATGGATGCATGCTTTGTCCCACCAAATTAAATAACAATGCTAAACTATGTTTGTGAAGAATCTATATCCTAAGTAGTGCAGTCAATACTAGCTAATACAAATTATGGTGAAGACTTGAGGGGAGGAATTCTTAGTGTTTGTTTATGAATAATAATAATCCTGCAGCCTGCTGATATGATGCCTCGGCAGTTGCAACACTTGAGATTTTCATTTCCAAATCTGTACTTTAATTGTGAGTCAATTTTATATAGTTTGGAGGGAGAATAATAATCTTGGTTAATTATCCTTTGAATCAAACATGAGAATTTGATCCAAATCAAATGGATTCAACCCAGATCCTTATATTTCTTATATAATGAAATGATCTTTTACAAGTTCAAAGGAGACTAGAAGAGCTAGGGGCATGCAGACTGAAAAGGACTAGGATAGAAAAAGAAGAAAAAGAAAGGATTTAACACCCATAAATTGACAATGGATATGACACTGAACAGATTGGAATATTGGCCAA
Source organism: Nelumbo lutea (assembly GCF_056320005.1). Classification (NCBI taxonomy): domain Eukaryota; kingdom Viridiplantae; phylum Streptophyta; class Magnoliopsida; order Proteales; family Nelumbonaceae; genus Nelumbo; species Nelumbo lutea. The sequence continues at coordinate 19,452,890 of NC_142688.1, forward strand.
ACAGGATTTAATTTACATATATAAATAAAATTAAAGGTTGCAAGGCCTCACACACAATATATAGATGAATATGTCCCATATGCCGTCCCTACTCCTCATTCTAATGTAAGGCAGCCTATGCATGAGGCTCCTACTAATGTGGGGTCTGGGAAGGGACACATGTACCCAGACTTATCCATGCAGATACATCAAAATAGACTGTTTTCCAGATATAAACCCAGGTCACAAATGGACCAATCCAACTGTTAAGCTAAGATCCACCCTCAGCCCTAAGGCTGCGTTTGGAAATGATTCAAATAAGTGTGAATGTAAATATGTAGTATAAAACGGTTCATATAAATTGTAAAATTGGGTTAATTTTGTATTGACAAAATTATCTTCTTACCAAACAGATTTTTAGCTGTAATGAATTCCAATAAAACATACTTAAATGTATTATTTCCATTTGTCAATAAATAAATGTAATATTGCCAAACACATGCAAAAATGAACTAGAATATAAATTTACCCTGAACCAAGATTTATACTCCATTTGCATTTTTTTTTCAAACCCAGTCCAAATTCTAATCTTCAGTTTCAAAAGATGGTAGCTACAATAGTATAGGATTAGAACCCCCCTCGCTGGTTCAATAAGAGTCAGGTGAAGTTATTATTATGTCATTAATGAAGGCTTCACGTCAAATGAGAGAGTTCATAGGCTTGTCAAGGACTTAAAAACAGTCTACCCTCTTGCCCTGGGCCCCTGGCATATTGTGACGGTTCAGCCACCATCAGTGCCATCAGCACGCCATGTAATTGTTTTGGGTTGGGTCCTTGTACTCTTTTTGTAAGGGGGTATGCCAATGGCAATTATGTAAATAGTAGTATGCATGTACAGTATTTTGATGTATTATTTTGTCACTCCCCCAAAAGCTTAACGTACTCTTTGAGGGGAGGTAGGTAGTCGAGTGAGCTCATAAGCGTGTAAATGTTAAGCACGAGATCCCCTCGACACTGTACTGTGTGCTTGTGCTTACCACTGATTAATGCAATACAAGTTGCCTTTTGTCTAATTTGTGTGCACTCCTGTTTCCTTTTGCGTGTTGTTGCTTGCATTTGTAGGTTTTCTCGACCCCAATCGAGTGCCGCACGGGGCCCCATCGATTAGCCCCGTGACAATTGGTATCAGAGCTTCGTTGACACTAGCGGTTGTCAAACCCAACGAGTCCTTGTCGTGCCCCGCAACAACACCAGCCCGATGAAGAATCGTGACACGCAAGAGGAGATCTAGGAAAGGATCTCATGGGTTTATGATGAGGACGAGCCTAGAGGTAGCTCTCCCAAAGACAAAGGCATCAGCTCAAAGCATAGCAAGCTTGACAAGTCAGTTGACAAGCTTGCGACCATGGACAAGCGCATCATGCGCTGTGAAGCAGTGGTTGGAGAAACTCGTGACTGTGTGGACAAGCTTCAACTCAACCTTGAGACCGTAGCATCAGTCGTGGAAAGATTGGAGGACCAGTCTGGTGATAGCTCCAATAGGCCAGACAACCCACTAGAAGACTTGGTAAAGTGCCTACAGATCCAGCTTGAAGAATTGAAGGGCGAAGTGACCCTTCTGAAGAGGCTGATGGCCAGTGCAGCCAACACACCTGCTGCTCCAGCCCCTCCAAAGATCAAAGTCCGCGAGCCTAACTCATATGCAGGGACCTGCGATGCCCGGGAGCTTGACAACTTCCTATGGCAAATGGAACAATATTTCACCACCGCCGAACTCATTGAGGAGGCGGCCAAGGCGCGTACTATTGTTATGTATCTTACTGATGTTGCTATGTTATGGTGGCACAGAAGATGTGCCGATGCGGAGCAAGGATTATGCTCCATTAATACCCGGTCCGTGTTCAAGAGCGAGATAAAGCGCCAGTTTTATCCAGAGAATGTGGAGTACCAAGCCCATCGGAAGCTCAAAAACCTAAAACACACGGGCTCATTGCATGAGTACGTGAAGGAGTTCTCCGCACTATCACTCGAGATCATGGACATGTCATATAAGGACCTACTCTTCAACTTTATGGATGGCCTACAACAATGGGCCGAGCTTGAACTCCAGAGATGAGGTGTGAAGGACATCGCCACAGCCATGGCCGTTGCTGAACAACTGATAGACAACAGACGACCAAGCAAAGACGGCCCCAAACCCAACTCATATCAGGGCGTAGGGAAGATTGGAGGTGATAGGAAACCTTACTACGCGCCCAAGGGAGACTCTGGGCCAAGTAAACCCAACACTTTTAAGTTCTACAGGAGACCCGAAGGAGACTCTGGATACAGGGGTGGCCAGTTTGTGAAGAGAACACCTCCGGCACCATGCTTCATCTGTGAGGGAAAACATTGGACTAAGGATTGTCCTAGTCGAGAGAAGCTCAATGCCTTGCTTGCAAAGCTTATTGATGATGAGCATAGCGAGGAGGAGAAGGAACCAGGGGAGACAAGAATGGGGGCTCTACGAAGACTCAATGCAATGAAGAAGAAGACGAGCACGCAAGGAGCATCAAAGTTCAAGCCGAAGGGACTGATGTATGTAGACATTCGCTTGAATGGTAAGCCCACAAGAGCCATGGTGGATACAGGTGCTACCCACAACTTTATCTCTATGGAGGAGGCATCCTGAATAGAACCTGCACCTACCAAGGAAGTCGGATGGTTGAAGGCTGTGAACTCTAATGCCAAACCCATACAAGGTGTAGCTCATGGGGTGGTCTTGCAACTTGATGACTGGGAAGGGATGATAGACCTCTCAGTCGTGCCCATGGATGATTTTCAGGTTGTTCTCGGCATGGACTTCTTAACTCAGGTAAAGGTGGTGCCCATGCCTTTCCTCAACAAAGTGTGCATATTCAAAGATCAGGCTCCTTGCATGGTTCCAGTTGTGCCAAAGACCACGTCCAAGCCCACGATGCTCTCAGCATTGCAACTCAAGGATGGAGTGCAGAAAGGACAGGCCACTTACCTAGCCACATTGGTAGACTCCAACCTGCCTGGCCCACCAACCGGGCATATCCCGCCAGCGATTACAATGGCATTAGAAGAATTCCAGGATGTCATGCCTCCCACATTGCCGAAGAAACTTCCCCCAAGGAGAGAAGTTGATCACAAGATTCAGTTGGAGCCTGGAACCAAACCACCGGCGCGCCCGCCATACAGAATGTCTCCTCCTGAGCTGGCCGAGCTACGAAAGCAGTTGAATGAGTTGTTGGATGTTGGATTGATCCGACCTTCTAAGGCCTCTTTTGGAGCACCAGTCTTGTTTCAAAAGAAGCATGATGGATCTCTTCGGCTCTGTATTGACTACCGAGCTCTCAACAAGCTCACCATCAAGAACAAATATCCCATACCTTTGGTGGACGATCTCTTTGACCAGCTCAGCAGGGCCAAGTACTTCACCAAGCTAGACCTGAGGTCGGGGTACTATCAAGTGCGTATAGCCGAAGGAGATGAACACAAAACAGCTTGTGTTACATGATATGGGTCCTTTGAATTTCGGGTCATGCCCTTTGGGCTCGCCAATGCTCCAACCACCTTTTGTACATTGATGAACAGAATATTTCATCCCTACCTAGACCAATTTGTGATTGTGTATATTGATGATATTGTAATTTACAGTAGAACATTGGAGGAACATGTTGACCACCTCCGTACTATTTTTCAGGTCTTGCGGGACAACAACCTGTTTGTTAAGAAGGAGAAATGTTCTTTCACCATAGAAGAGGTGAACTTCCTCGGACATATAATCCGAGCAGGCACAATCAGTATGGATCCAGCTAAATTCAAGGCCATTCAAGATTGGGCACCGCCCACCAGGGTCACCGAACTTCGCTCCTTCCTTGGCCTCGTGAACTACTATCGAAGATTCATCTCTGGATTCTCAGCACGAGCCACTACCCTCACCAACTTACTGAAGAAGACTAGTACGTGGACCTGGAGTGAATGTTGCCAAACAACTTTTGATGATTTGAAGAGAGCTGTCTCAGCAGAACCTGTCCTCGACTTGCCTGATCCAAGCAAGCCGTATGAGCTACACACAGATGCTTCTGATTTTTCCATTGGTGGGGTCTTGATGCAAGAAGGACATCCCATCGCCTTTGAAAGCTGCAAATTGAATGATACAGAGAGGAGGTACACTGTGCAAGAGAAGGAGATGACAACCATCGTCCACTGCCTCCGCACATGGCGACACTACATGCTTGGCTCCAAGTTCGTGGTCAAGATTGACAACATAGCTACTAGTTATTTTTAGTCACAGAAGAAGCTGAGCCCTAAGCAAGCTCGATGGCAAGATTTCTTAGCGGAGTTTGACATGACTCTAGAGTACAAGTCAGGGCCGATGAACAGGGTTGCTGATGCACTTAGCAGGAAGGCCGAGCTTGCAGCACTATCCACAGGTGAAGGTTCCTCTCAAAGCAGATCAGACCGGACCTCATTAAAAGCATCAAGGAATGACTCCAGAAGGACCCCATTGCTCATAGCCTATTGACAGCGGCTCGTGAAGGGAAGACTAGGCGGTTTTGAGTTGAAGACGGCCTTCTTTTGACAAAGGGAAGGCGGATATTTGTACCGAGAGTTAAAGACTTGAGGAAGACTCTCCTACGTGAATGTCATGACAGCTTATGGACAAGACACCCTGGGTGGCAACGTACCTTGGCACTTCTACAACATGCTTACTATTGGCCTCATATGGAGCAAGATGTTCGAGAATACACAAGGACATGCTTGATTTGCCAGCAAGACAAGCCCGAGCGTGCCAAGCCTCTTGGACTCCTACAACCTCTTCCAACTCCCTCACAACCTTGGGAGAGTGTTTCCATGGACTTCATCAGCGGTTTTCCTAAAGTGGGAGACAATGCATCAATCATTGTTGTCGTTGATAGATTTTCCAAGTATGCCATTTTCACCCCAGCACCAAGGCACCTTTCAGCTGAAGACACGGCATACCTTTTCTTCAAGCACGTGGTGAAATATTGGGGAGTCTCACAGAACATTGTTAGTGATCGGGATCCCCGATTCACTAGTGCTTTCTGGACAAAGCTATTCAAGCTTCTTGGCTCGAAGTTGAACTTCTCCAGCAGCAACCATCCAGAGTCAGATGGGCAGACAGAGAGAATGAACTCCCTCCTTGAAGAGTACCTCCGCCATTTTGTATTAGCTACACAGAAGAATCGGGTTCGATTGCTGGACATTGCATAGTTCTCCGTCAACACACAAAAGAGCTCCTCCAACAATCAAAGTCCTTTTGAAGTCATCACTGGCCAACTACCAAGATGTCCGCACAGCATCGTCAACGACCATCAAGGAAGAAGCCCTCGAGCCTTCACTTTCACCAGGGAATGGAAAGAATGCCTTGACATCACTCGAACCTCCCTAGAGAAAGCCTTCAGAAGAATGAAGAAATGGGCCGATTTGGGTAGACGACCCGAGAACTTCCAAGTAGGTGACCTGGCCTTAGTAAAACTCCATACCCATTGCCTTAGGTTCTTTCAAGAGTACACCCCGGGCTTGTGAGAAAATATGAGGGACCCTGTGAAATAATAGCCAAAGTAGGAGCTTCAGCCTACAGACTCAAATTACCCCCTGGTTAAAAGTACACCCTGTCTTTCATGTAAGCCAACTTAAACCCTATCATGCCGACAGCCAAGATACCTCCCGAAACCAAAGTCAATGCCCACACCCATCCTACCAACCACCCAAGAACCGATCCCTCGACTCCATCCTCAACCATAGGTTGTCCCAATCCTCCCAAACATCAGAATGGGAGTACCTGGTGAAGTGGAAGGGACCTGCAGAAGAAGACACCTGGGAGCTAGCAGAAGACCTCCTTCATTCGTAGTGAAGCTGGACGAGTACCTGAGGAAGAATCTTCGAGGACGAAGATTGAATTGAGTGGGGGAGACTGTGACGGTTCAGCCACCATCAGTGCCACCAGCACGCCATCTAATTGTTTTGGGTTGGGTCCTTGTACTCTTTTTGTAAGGGGGGTATGCCAATGGCAATTATGTAAATAGTAGTATGCATGTACAGTATTTTGATGTATTATTTTGTCACTCTCCCAAAAGCTTAACGTACTCTTTGAGGGGAGGTAGGTAGTCGAGTGAGCTCATAAGCGTGTAAAGGTTAAGCACGAGATCCCCTCGACACTATACTATGTGCTTGTGCTTACCACTGATTAATGCAATACAAGTTGCCTTTTGTCTAATTTGTGTGCACTCCTGTTTCCTTTTGTGTGTTGTTGCTTGCATTTGTAGGCTTTCTTGACCCCAATCGAGCGCCGCACGGGGCCCCGTCGATTAGCCCTGTGACAATATGGCATTCCGTGAGTAATGACCCAGCTGACTCGTTTGCGTACAAGGTATTGGACAACCACATTAAAAGTGTGGGCCTAAAGCCCGACCCAACCCATCAATCGGACTACTAAAAAGAAATCCTTTTCAAATATAATAGAATAGTCAGGATGGTCCTAAAAGGCCCAGGCCCTACGGGTGCAACGTGATTAGGCCTTTGTTGAGCTTTAGCTAAAGGGAATTTGTCTAAAACTCATCATGAGTTTTAGCATTTCTGTTCAATTCACCAGAATTTTTCAAAATGTCTACAACTAACCATTTCATTGACTTGACGTTAAACAAACTAATGGGAGTTAATGTATTACCATTTTATTCTTTATAGAAAAATATTTTTTTATGCATAAATTTGTAGAACCTTCGATGGGGATTTACATTCTAGATTCAAAAGAATACACTACAAATGTTTCAAAACATCAGAAGGTAGATTTGTGCGGCAGCGACCTTCAAACGAGAGAGAGAGAGAGAGAGAGAGAGAGAGAGAGAGAGAGGGGAGAGGAGAATTTAGGTCTAACCCTAACCTCCTAACTCGCCATTCAAGGGTAATTTGGTCATAAAAATTATTATTTATGCTGACATGGTCATTTCTGTTAAGAAACATTAACGGTGCACTAACGAAAGGTGAATTTTGGAAAATAAAACTCATTGACATGGGGTTCCCTGGACGTTTTGAAAGTTGTGGTGAGTTTAATAGAAATACTGAAAACTCATGATGAGTTATAGACAATTTCCCTTTGCTAAACTTTGGTTGGGTGGGTGCCAGACTCTGCAGCCCCACTGAAAGGATTTTGCCATATATCTTATAGCATCAGCTACTAAGACAATAAGCTGTCAAACCACAACTTTAGTGTTGAATGCAGAATTAAGCAGATGAACTTCATGTGCCTCTTGTGTACAACATATACTGGTGCATTTTTCCAGCAAATGCCACAAGGTGAAGCTTTATTCGATCCTCCACCAGTATCAAGCTCAACCCACCTCCTCCTCTTTTCGTCAATTAAGAAGCAAATGAGAGGAGTGAAACTCAAAAGAAATATGTGGTCGATAGTAAACTGGCCAACCATGCAAAAAAGGTTCTTAGTTATCTCATGTACATAAAGCACATTTCCAAGAATCAAAGTATGAGATTTAGATTGATTACGAGAAAACTTAGAAGCTGTTCATCTCATATTCAAACCTGCTGCACCGCCAGTGGGTTCTACTCTATTAATTTCTTTATTCTTTAATAAGTGTAATCTTATGTTGCCCAAGTGAGCTCTAGGTTTGAAATTTTCTTAAAACCTGCTTTGGAGATAAAAAAAAAAAAAGAAGAGATCATATCTAAGCATGTCACGACAGAGGTGTAAAATGGCTCGTACTGTGTGCATCAAAGAGAGGTTGCCATGGAATTTGTCTGAATTTGTTTGATCTTGAAATGTGTACTACGTACTTGTGCTAAGAGTGCTAGCTCCTAGTTCAAATTAACCGATGATGACTTAAGCTTTTGTCAGTTCTACATGTAAAGATATTAGCCAACTAAGTAGTAGTTGATCTCGAACTTTCCAGGTTGTGAAGACTGGGTTCACATGGCTGAACTGAAGAAGCATTATCCACAGAGACAGGTACTTGGTGCACAGGGAAAAAAGATCCTTAATGTTAATTGTAAAGAATGATTTGATTCTCTGTCAAGATAGATATCAAGTGTTCCTTCCGTAGGAGGTACTTGTTTTATGTACAATTGATGGGAATCAGCTGAGAGAAATATTTCAATCCAACAAATAATCCATTTGTCTTGAAGGAATTTTATGTTGAAGGCCAGGGTTTAAATCATTTTCCCTATCAACTATATGGTTAAAGTTGGGTAATATATATACTTGTGTAAGAGCATTAATGCAAGTAATATTAATCATATATAATATATGGTATTTGAATTTAACTTTTATGACCTAAAATTTGTATTAAAGGATTTCAATTCATTTGTCCGGTTGAAATATATATATATATATTATACGGGAACCGGTCAAGTGTAGTTGATTTAGTTAGTAAACTATTGACTCGGACGGTCAAATCATTCGAACCATTCAACGGTTTGGCCGATTTTTACTTTTTTTTTTTGTTAAAACGGGCCGTCTGTTCAGTTTGAACTGTCGAATTGTTTGACTTGGGAACCGGACCCTTGACCAGTTCGTTGTCTGGGTCAGTTTTAAAAACCTTGTATATATATATAAGAACTTGCAATATTATGTATATCAGTATTAACTATATATATGATATATGATATTTGGATTTAATTTTTATGACCTTCACAAAAGTCAAGGCAAATATCCCCATAAGCTAACAAATTAAATGGTTTCATCGCCCCCATGTGATAATTGATGAGAGGTAATTTGGTCCTCTGAATAACATCAAGAAACGTGCATCCATGTGACACCTCATCATTGAGTAAGCATATCACCTCAGCAGAGCGGTTAACAACACCTCGTCTAGGGCTGACTTATAGTACCCTGACTTGGCCGACCTACGGGACCCCGACGCTTAGAGTGACTCTACCAAGTGCTGACCGAGCTAACCTAAGTATAGGTAGCGACCTACAAGACGTGCTCGCCGACCAATTCTTTACCTAGACTGGATTCTCTGGGATAATAACGCTTGACTGCTAAGCTCGTCTTCTACCCACATCTTCCGCATCAGTGTTGATCAAATGAATCTTAGCCCTTAGCATGAATCATGTAACCAACAGATCAAGATATTATCTCTGAGCATAGCGGGAGTGGCTCTCATGGAATCTCGGACTCGTTACAAGGAGCCTCTAGCCCCACGCACATATATAAAGGCATTGCTCCCCTAAAGGAAGATACACACGATTAAGCTCTCACACACTCTCATCCACTAAGCACTCTAATTCTCTAGAAACTACTCACTGACTTAAGCATCTAAATACTCACGAGCAACCCGGGCATTCTGATGTTATTTTCTCACAAGTCTTTCTAGAGAATTGCACAGCTCGCCCATATTCAACTTGGCACCCAAATATCTCCTAGCTCGGCCTCCGAATGTCTTTCCAACAGGAAATTCTCCATTTTGTCATCCGACTCACTTGCCAAGTGGGAACAAACTACCAAATTCACATCATCTATAATATATAAAGAATTTCAAATTATTTTAACCCTATTCTCAAAATAAAAAAATGGAAACTATCATCTCAATTATTCAAAGGTCATGACATGGGACCCATCATCCTCGAATTAGATGATGATGCGGCCACCAATAACATCTGTCACAACCAATATTTGTCCCCTAATAATTGATGAAGAAATTTAGTATATGTGTACCCCATTAGCGTATGGTATGTCCAAATAAAACAAAATAATAACATGTTATGTCTGTTTTTTATTTGGAAGGGAGAAGATGGGCATGCATACGAGATTTCGTCATTTAGGAAATTTGTGAGGTCAGGGTCTATCATCATAATCCATCTCTCTCTATATATATATTTTCTTTCCTTGATTCTCAGCTCGTTTTAAGCGTTAGAAGTTTTTTGATCGTATATACACAATGTTTGAATGAATTGGAGCTTGGAATGAAAATGAGGGAAGATATATATAGATTGGAATGAGGAAAAATGACTTACAGTTTCTCCTTAAATAAGAAACAGACGCCCTATCCACAGTGATGGGTGGTCAAATTCCACCAACCAAAACAAGACTAGACCGAATTGGAATCAGCTTGCTTAGCTTCTTCGAGGGGTTTTGCAATTGTTTGAAAGGGCCATGAGATCATTTCAGACCATTCATGATCATCAGAGATTGACATCATGTATTCATGTACGATGCCATTCAATCAAACTGGATATTCGCATATGCGTGCATGGTGCATATTACGTACATAGGTAGGTATCTATACATGCGTGCACGAATATAATTCATACATGACCACATGCATGCATTTAAATGGCCGTAATGTGTTTATATAAACTCTATGAAATTTGCCACACATTATTTTGTATACGTAGTGTTAAGATGATGAGTTGGAAATTACCAAAGTGTACTACTACCCACCAATGTTTTAAAAATTGATTTGGAATTGGAATCGTTCTGACCACTGGTTTTTGGATTGATGGTTCAATTATTCGTTTCAAATAAATAGTCTATTTTATCAAAAAACTAAAATAAAAATGGTCAAAACCATTAAACGGATCAATAGCTTGACTGTCCGGGTCAATGATTTAGCCAAAAACCGGATTTAAAATAAAACCAAACTGATTGCTTAAAGAATTCTTAATCTGAATGGTCTGATCATCTGGATCAACCACGATTCGAAAACTACCCACAACTAAACTATTTTTGTGTTTTTAGATTGAAGGAGAGTTGGGGATGAAGGATTAGTGGTGTGGTGGCAATGAAGACGTTAATATATAGAGAAAATTATTTAAGGATGGAGTAAGTAAAAGCCATAAGTGAGGACAAAGTTGGTGGTGGGGACGATGGCTAATTAAATGTACAGGCTATATATAATGGATAGGGTAGAAAAAGGAATGATCATCATGGAGAAGATGGGTGAAGAAAGGGTGGTGATTCTAATATATATAAAACAAGTGGTATAGTCTACGGGCAATAATGGAGGAGGTGAAGAGCTGAGGGTGGTGGTGGTGATATTGGGGACAATGGTGGTTGAGGTGGTGATGGCTGATTTCTACATCGTTTAGATGGCTGAAATCAATTGATTGATCGTAGCTAGGAAGCTGTTTAATTTAATTGCTGATATTGGAGGTAGTGAAAGCAATTGAACTAACGGCTGATTGAACCATGACACTATTGAGATAATGGAGGTTGATGTTTGAATTTGGATGTGACGATGAACCAGGTCAATGGTTTAACGTGGTGCACCATTTGGATAGGCAATAGTACTAATCTGTTGCTCTAAAATACCACTTTGATGCTTTTAATTGTGGGGTTGTGGATGGCCAAAATTAATCGGAATTGAATGGTTTTAAGTTCACTGATCTTAGGATTATCACGACACTTAGCTATATATATCTGTACCCTGTTAAATATATAGCTTGTAATATACCAAATCCAATCAGCCTCCCAAATTAAATTAATAAATAAAATCCAACACATGCAGAAGCTTTCAATATATTAGTGTAAATCATTCTTTCATATAAAGTGGATGACTAATTGCTTATCAAACCTAATTATTCTAATTAAATCAAATAAAAAAAACCCAACCTAAGTTTAGTATGGAATGGTCATTAACTAGTGCTTAATTACTTGAAACTTTTGTTTGATGAGCTAAAGTTGATTCATGCAACTCTTGGAGTTGATGGGTCTAATGACGTCTGTTCTGTTGAGCGAAATTTCTAAAGAGTCGCACAAACTCTTTGTTTACTACTGTTTGTCTATACGCGCAATGAAGGTCAAACTCCTCATTCAATGTAAAAGTTGCACAAAAAGTCATGTATGAGCATTTTGATTGAAGCATCCAATAATAGTTATAGGGTCCGTTTGGTTCGTAGTTGGAATCGGAATCGAAATCCTTCAGAAGCGGAAGTGGATTGGTCAATTCCCATAATATGTTTGGTTCAGACAGGAATGTGAATGGGAATTAAAATCAGTCGGAATGAAATTTTATTCTCAAGAGAGGGGCACGGAATAGACCTGTTCACGGGCTGGGCTTTAGGCCTGGCTTTACATTGTGTCGGGTTCGGGCCAGGGCCAGGGCCATTGAAATTTTGACAAAAGCCAAGTCTGAGCCCGACTCATGAATAGGTCTAACAAGAAATGACTATTCACTCAAATAAGAGAATGTCATTTCAGTATGAATAGGGATGAGATTTCGATTCCATCCAACCAAACAGTTGGAATCGGAATAGCCCATTCGAATTCTGATTCCATACCCTTATTCCCACAAACTGAATAGGGCCTTAGCTATCTACGCTAGTCTTTAAAGGTATCCCGTGGTTGCTCAAGAGGAGAACCTGAAAAAGCAAATAAAGCTAGCTAGCAGTCTTTAATTAATTTTCTTCTATCTGTCTGAAAATCTAATCACCATCGTCCCACTTTCAAGCCTACAAAACCCTAAAAGAATCTAGGGTTTCTAAATCCTCTCGATCTTGATCTGTTTGCTGAAAGGAAGACTGATCTTGGTGGAGTTATGATAGAAGAAAAAGAGGCTGATTCTTTCTCCCTCGGAGACTGACACAAAAGAAATCCCATCTCTTCTTCAGTGGCTTTGTCCACAACATGGCAGTTGTGTAGGGCCGTATTGAACTCGAAAAAGAAAGGACCAACGACATGGGTTTTTAACTTTTATCTAAACAAAGATAAAAAACACATCGCAGATAAGCAAAAGATAAAGCAAAACAATATCAGCAGAGAGAGAGAGAGATTACTTTGTTAATCGGAGAAATGAGACACCGATCAGAAGCAAAATTCTTGGTGTTTGTTTATTAGAGAAAGATGATTTTAGAGAGAGATGAGGGCACAACCAATCTCACCTCCTATCATTCAAAGCATTCAAAGTATATATATACCCTCTTTTAATGTATTTATTCGTTTGGTAGTTCATTTATTTGAGTTGAATAAAGAAGGAAATGACAACACGAGCATATGATGCCAACTTACTTGATTATCTCACAACTATAACACCAACTTTTTTTCTACTAATTAATTTAGCTCACCACACCAAATGCTTTGTCTTTCCAATCTTCATTTTTGCTGCTGATTCTTGATGGGTTTGCATCAGCTACTTGCGCAGCAACCTGTCAATCAGTTTTCTCTTTCACTTTTGACCAGCTGTGACACTAATATTTAGGGTAATTAGATTACACTCCACCTCAGATTAAATCCCCTCTCAAAGCCTATTCATTTATTCTGAAGTCTGATATCTGAAAGTATAATAATTATATTAAGGGGTGAAATTTTTTTTTCTCCAAATTTTGAATGTTGAGAATGTTATTCTAAATTCTGAAAATTATCAAATATCAATTTTAATGTCATATATCAGAGTTTTTATTTATCTTTTTGAAGGAATTATTAAAAACAAAAAATTGTATAATTACATTTTAAGAGATAAGAGGAAACAAATAACTATATTTTCTTAAATTTAAAAGATTGCTCTTAAGATATAAGAATTAAGAATTAAAAAACGATAGATAAACCACAGTGTCTCATTGATATATCCAATTAATAGATCCGTGGGCGCTAACTAGCTTTAATAGATATACAGCCAAAAATGCGAATCCAATTTGATTATCCTCACTCTTTAGATCTGTGGCTAACCATTCCCTGACTTTAGTGGTCAATCCAATGTACGACAGTATGCATGAGAGAGATTGTGTCTAGGTTCATATGCATGTCTTATTGTACATCTGTAGGTTCCCTGCTATGAGACTACGAGCAGCTAAGAGAATTCTATCCATCATCATGTGTAGCCAGTTGTATACAGTTGTTTATTAACGGAACACTTGTTTACTCAAGCCAACTGGCCCACTGGCCCTCACAAACCCGATGAAATTATATTGGTGGGTGTTTGGTTGGAGGATTTAATTGATTTGTCAAAATCTTTTTTTTTTCAATAATTAGTGATTGTGATTTTGAGGGGTTTGGAGTATCTCCACTTTCTTCGATATATTACCATGTCAGAAATCAATTCAAAAATCACCCCCCAAACCCCGGTTTCTTGAAGCTATCTCTTGGAGCTCTAAGCATCGACCTAGTTTCACTAATCAATATTAGGGTTGTTCATAAGAAGGCCCAACCCGATCAAACCGACCAACCTGGACCGATCCAACCCGAGTCGACTGGGTTTTCATCAACATCGGTCGATTTCAGGTTGGGCAAATTTATAAATCGAAATATTGGGTTAGTTTCGGTTTTCTTGTGTAAAAACCGAAACCAAACCGAACCAGTCTTCTACTAGAACTAGAACAGCCATATCTTCTAGTTCCTACTTAACTAAATTATATCTATCCTAGTTTCTATAGTCTTTTACACCAAATAGGCAATTACAATTAGAATTAGGTGTCATCTTTTACCTAGATTAGAATTTAGAAAGTTTCTTTAAATATAAATGTTTCAGCTTTCTTTCTATAAAACAGTTTAACTTTCTATTTTATTGTCTTATTGGATATTGATAACTTTTGTCTTTTGTCTTCTAACTTTTGTCTTATTGAATATTGAATATGGATAATTTTTGTCTTCTATAAAATAGTTCTATCTTTTGTCTTATTGAATACAAAAACTTTTTGAGTGGAATAGGGGTTAGTAAGGTTGACACTGGACCAAAGGTGAGACAAGTTTCAGAAATAAGGTTTGACTACAGGAGCAAAACCGAAACCGACCCAACCGAACTCAAACCAACCAGGTTGGTTTTGCCTATCAGTGGGTTAGTTTCGGTTTCCACCTCAGGTCGGATCGGTTGGAAAAACCCTAATAAACCGACCCAACCCGACCCATGTACAGCCCTAATCAATATTGTATTTTATATAACTGTCTTGTTGTCAAATGGGATTTTTCACACAATTTGGGGAATCAGCTGATGCGGCAATTTCACAAATTGGAACCAAAAACCCAATTTCTCCAACCAAACACTCTCTTAATTAATTACCAGACAAAAACAGGTCAAAATTACATAATACGTAGGATGCCTGGAATCTAGGTGCAGCTATGCATGACATCATTTAGGAACATGTTCAGTAATATGAATTATAGATATAACACAGCGGTCACTTCAGGTCACTTCAAGTTAATCAATCAAAATAAATCAGTTATAGTCATCAGTCATCAATCTAGAAAATATTGCCAAAAAATAATAACATGTTAGAGACCCATCAGGTGAGATATGTAGAATATTTTTTTTTAGAGGGGAAAAAGTCGATTAATAGAGAAAATTTTATTTCTTTTTTCAGCTTTATACGTGAGTAACAGTGAAAGTTTATTTTTTTAGGTATTACTTTCACATGAAATTGATATATTTCTCTTAGGTGAATAAATAATTTCCTACATAGAGAAAAAATTGTCAACACTTGAATGAGACAAAAATGCCCCTTTTAATAATGGATTTCTATGGTTAAAATGGTTGTTGCCTTATTTACGTAGGAAATAAAAGAACATAAGTAAATTCACTTATCCCGATAAATATTTCCCAAAAAAAATTACAGAAATAAATAACTTACCAAAAAAAACAAATAGGGCCTAATTATAGTTATTTTTTTTTTACAAACTAATGAAAACAAAAAATGGATATTCTTATCTTAGAATAAAATAACTAAAAAAGGAGAGATGTTCTTGGTGAAAATAATGTTCTGATCTCCATAACAACTTTGAATTTATATCTGCTATACACACATTATGTACAATATACTACAGCCACACATGAAAGCAAATCTATGCGCGCTCAACAGCTTTATGTATAGAAAATATATAATATCTAATGAAGTCATGTGTATACCAAGAAATCCAATGAGAACCCAAGAAGAGAGACAATGGATTTAGAAATCACGTCGCTATGTACTCTGTCTGGCATATAATATGTTAGTGAGGATTTCATCTAATCGATCCAGCCAAGAATAGGCATTAATTAATATGGTATAACAACAAACAATGCAACGGGTGACATAATCAGACTATGTGTTAAACTTATGCTTTCAAACTTCGATTATATATAGATATTTAAATGGTCGAAATCATAGATGTATATTTAGTTAGTTTTGTTTCCCTACAATGGTAGAACCGGGTGGACCAGCCAATTAAAAGAACCGGGTGGGTGGACCAGCCAGCCATGTAATAATAAAGACATGGGGAAAAGTTAAGTAGATTTGGGGATCTAGTTGAAGCAAACAAACAAGAAAGGTACAGAGGGAAATGGTGACTGTCACAAGAGTTCATTTATTATACAGAACGTAGGACACCCCCATATAGTGCACGCATGAGGAAAATGTTGCCTAGTCACTACAAGAAATTGAACTTTTACCTACCAAATATTAGTGATTAGCTAGCTTAAAAACTCATCGTTATAAGACACAAATTACATCGAAATTTATGCAGAAATAAAATATTAAAATAAGGTGGGCATTTTTGGCGCCAGATCCATCCACCCTCTCAAACTGTCAAACACTCTCGATGATAATACCACTCTCGATCATCGGAAGATGTTTCCAATACACGGCGTCAATGTGATATGGAACGTCGTGGGGCGGAGATGTGAAGTAAAAAGAAAAAGCTAAGGAAAAATTGTTCACTCTCTTTCAAACACCCTACTTCCCTCCTCTCTATTCTCTTTCATCCTTCACCGAACCTAAAACCAGAATAAACCTCTTTCCACCTCTATTATCTCTCACACTTCCGCCACCGAACCCTAAAAAAATAGGAAAGCCTTTCCCTTCTTACTCACAGATCAAATGGCTCATTTTCTCTCCAACGGTTAAGTGGAATTGATAACCAAAGGATGCAGGGTGTCTTTTGTTTTTTTTTTTTTATTGGGAACTGATTGAGTGGCCTTGTCTTCCCTTTTTTTTATTTCTATTTTTGTTTTCAAAATTAAAGTCGGTATTTAGTTGTATTTGGAGCTCTGTTTTTGTGTTTGGAATTTGCAAGTTGCTTCAATTTACTAGTTTGCTTTCACTAATTTTGACTTGTTTCTAACTAAAATATCAATTTTGATTTATTACATGGATTCTTCTTTCCTTTATGCATTTGATATATTCTGAATTTGATTTTGTATGAAAAATGTTTGTGAAAAAGTCCCTGAATGATGTTTGTTGGGATTGAGAAAGAGAGAGAGAGAGAGGAAAGTTTTGATTCCAGGTTGAATCTTATGACTCAGTTTGGAAAGAGCACAAATGTAAATATGTACAATATAAATACATACAAGATAAAACAAAATATAAGGTTTTACACTCTGCATATTCCTATTTATACTCCTTCCAAAATGAGCCTATAAATTTCCGATTTTAATCAAATGCTAATGTAGATAGGTCTGAATTAAAGTCGTTATTTGTCTGTAGGTGTCGTGCTTCTATGTTCTGTGATTTTGATCAAATGGCAGTATTTCCATGGAAAAAAAGCACCAGCAACATTTGAATGTTTTCAAATGGATATTTTACATTAAGAGTTGACTTGTCTTAGGATAGGTTCCATTTCTCTGGTTCATTTTTGTTGTCCGAATTGAATAATTAGCACATACGAACCATTTTCTAGAGATTTGATGAGTAGCATTGAAATTTGCATTTTTATTTCTTTGGTTGGTACTGATCCATGGTTGAAATTTGTCGTTATTGTTTGGTGGGTGGATGTCAATTCGCATGACTTTAATCATCCGGATGGGTCGGTTGAAATCTTTAATGGTTCATGTTTCACCATTGTAGTTTGGGATCTTTTAGTTTTTGACTTAGGAACTATATTGTTAAGGGTTTAAATAAGAACGGGATTGTTAATTCTAGTCCTTAAAAGTTAAATTTGGATTAGGCTTGAAAATAACCTAAAAGTTCACTTTCTCTGAATTGGGAATTATAATAAGTGGTATTTTCATTTTGGTTTTCAATCCGATTTTCCTTCATGAACAGTTGTTTTTCTCACTTGTCGACAACTTAATTTTAGTATTTTTGAATGATTTTGGCTTGGACTTTACAACTTAAAAGCATGGAAGCACCATTTATCAAATTTTCATTCTAAATATAAAATCTGATTCCAATCCTTAAACTGGATTTCAGATTTGATTCTTAAAATTCTTTCTCAAATACGAGTTCTTAGTGGGATGTTTATGTTTATTTTCCAAATAAAATTTTAAATCCTAAAACTGTTTCCTTTAAGAACATGGGCTTTATTTATTCAATTTCTAGTGACAAACATGAATTCTAAACATGACCATTCTGTTTGAAATTTGGATTAGGACTTACAATTTATCTAAGCTATAAACTTGAACCCTAAATGTGCTTCTTTGCGTCATCCAAAATTTCAGGTTCCATCACATTGTTGAATTGAAATATGGAATAAATAAACCTTTCTTATTATTTTTGGAAGGTTCCTTCCTTTAGATGGAATAGAACTACTGTTTAAAGGTAAATAGGCTTGAAATTGTAAGTTGAAAGTAAAGGGTTGCATGTCTATAAAAAGGTTTTGGCATTCCTATTCAACCCCCAGTCACATATTATCATTATCATGGGAAGGAAAACCTGACATAGATATAGATCTTAGAGCTTTTAAAATGAAAGCTTCAGATCAAGATTGGGTCTATATTTTGAACATTTCGAAAGCAAGAATCTCACACTGTTATTTAAGGAATTCTTTGCAAGAAAATTATCCAAGATTGGATTAATACAAGTATTCATTTGACCCTTTGTGTAATTATTTGACAAAACTATGATATGTTATGTTTTACTTTGGTGCAGATTGGTTTTACTATTGTTTCCTCATATCACCTTAGAATATGGTTCATTGTTTCATTAAAACAAATTAATATGGAGGTTTCATTGTTAAAGGGTATGACTCTAACCTCTTTGTTTCCCAATTTGAACCAAAATATGATGGTTCCTCAAGGTGAGGTACTGTACAGCTTGTTGATCTTGTGCAAGATATAGACAGGTAATCCCCACCTAAATTAAATCCACTCAGGCATGGTGCTATCACTATACAAAAAGAAACATCAATTCTTGATTTGGCAAACATATCAACTTATGAAACAAAACTCTCTTGGGATTCACCAAGCCTATACAATGATCATAGCCAAGTTCTCTTATTAAATTAAGGCAGTGTACCAGCTTCCATGGATTGCTACCCACATTTTGTTGAGACTTGATTACATTTTTGGAATCACCCTCAGTTATTAAGTGGGATATATGGAGTCGCCTACCTATTTGAAGTACCAAACTTCTCTTTCTATAGAATTGGAATCCTCTACTAGCCCACTAAACATCCCACTTGGACCAAGACCCCCCTATGGATCTACCATCAATCTATATCTTGACCACATAAAACATGATCAGGTGGAGAAGCCATGGAATTCTCAAAGAAGATATTAGTGATGAACACGAGTAGAAAAAGATAATTCAAAAAAAAAAAGTTTACACAATTTATGAAAGTTTAACTGGATGCTTGAAGAGGTCTTCGACTTCAATTACTAATTTACTACCCTTGTCATTGCCAACTAATATCAGTCATTTGATCTTCTATTAGAAGGCTACAACAACTACAACTATTTTGGCAAGAAAATATGGAACAAACATTATAGCAGTTAGTATGCTTACCACTTTCCTATACTTTTCATGTTTTGTAGTTCTCAAAATCTCAAACATAAGTTGTAGAGGTACCTCTTGTTTAGGTTATAGACCTTTTGAGAATAGGATTTCATAAAATATAGAAATTTGATGTTTCTTGAAGTTATTGACAAAAAGAATAAAGAGTGGTTCCTAGAGAATAACACCCTACTTTCTAGCATCAGATGACATCTCTCTAAAGGTTGTGAATTAATAACAATGTAGAGTAGATCAAGCAATGGATTTGATGGGAATTAAATTGGTTGACCTTTGATTTATGAGCCTATAGAATTTAAGGTTGTGACTTAGCTCTCTTTTAAGTAAATAACATGGGATTTATAATTTAGGTAAATAAGTAAATAAATTAGGTTTTCTTTATTGAAGTGTATAGACACAGAATGTGTTGAATTTTTTCTCATTACTAACTTTGTTTTCTTCTCGTCTTGCATATAGTTTGTGTACATGATACTTTATGTGGGGGATTTGAGGAATTGGTTTGTTGAAGCAAATGTTGGATTTGATACAACCTAAAGGTATATGATCAATTCTAATTTTTTGTTTTTGAACTTGTACATACACTAAGTAGACATGAAGGCATGGAGTTTAATGGTCAGAACAATTGGCAATAATTACATTTGATGCCCTTGGTTTTATTTATCTATTTATTTATTTACTTTTTTTTTTTTTGCATTTTTAGAATTGCTTTCCTAATATGTATGTTGTTTATTTCTCCTTTGTGCAGGTAATTGAAGATGAAGCGCTTAAACCAAGAAGATTATTTCATCCATCTATCCATTTTGAAGAACACAACAAAGTTTCTTTTTCTAGATAGCATATGAATTATGAGTTCAAGTTAATTTAATAACAACATATTGTACTTGTTGAGATGATGGAGATTTGTTTATTAGAAATTTGTATTAAGTGAATCTTCTTGTTATGATTATTAATGAAATTTTATTTTATTAATATAATTATTATTGATTTTCATTTTACTAATTTTGAACTTATTTGGGTAAAGTATATGGTTATTTAATATCACAATGAAATGTAAGGAATTTCAACTATTAATTTAATATATTGGTTATGTATTGTCTTAATGGATTCATTTAATCGATGATGGTATAAAGTGGTCATTATTGTTATTTGGATTAAAAATGAAATCAATAGCGACGACATGCATTGGCTGTAAATAAAATCAATAGCGACGGTATGCATTGGTTATTATTAGTTTTAAACTTATTAGTGATAATATTTTTAGTCGTTATGATGTATTTAGTAGGGACAACATGAACCGTCGTTAATAATTTTGAATTAATAGTGACGAGATTTGTTTATAGTTATTGTGATATTTTTGACAACAGGTGGAATCTTTGGCATTAATAAGTTTTAGCGGTCGAAATTTTCAACTCGTCACTTAGGTTTTTAACGGCAAGTGGTGACGGTATATACTCTCATCGTTAAAAGATTTGAACGACAAAATTTAGACTTTTAACTATGGTTTTTCTGGTTGCTAAAAACCTCTATATTCTTGTAGTGAGTGATCCACAACTTCAGAAATGTAAAAAAAAAAAAAAAAAAAGTTACATGGATTCATTTATTAGCTGCACTAAACAGAAAGAATCTCTCCACCATATAAAAACAGTTTTAGGGTCCAAAACCTTAGAGCGCAGGTGGGTCCAGCTCCAGTCAGTTTCGAGTTCAAGAAACGTAGGTCACCCGCACCCACCAAAGCTGCTGGGGAAGGGGAAAGGTTTTGCACTTTTACTTTACCCTTGTTGCTTTTGTTTTTGACAAATTTATTAATTAAAGAAACTGTAATTAAGCAAATTTACTGCAAAAGCCTGTTTGAAAATTTGGCTTTTCCTTTGTTTGTTTTCAGAAGAAACCCAAGTTTGAACTAGTGACGCTAATCAGTTAGTCTGCTTTGGGTCTTAAATTGCCAAGTTGCTTTATCACCTCACTCAGCTGCTCGGCATGCAGCAGCATCCTCTTCAGGGGCGTTGGCACATCGAACACATGCAAATGAAATGATCTTCTTCTTTAAAAAATGGAAACAACTTCTACGCGTGAACCATGCATGGATCTATATATTATCATGGACCAGGGTTTTATAGGGCATCAACAGTATTAAGGCCTGACCAGGTGCCGGGCTGGACATCCGGGTTGGTCCATATAAATTAAAATTTAATTTGATATTCATAATTACATAAAAAACATATTTAAAAAGTTATTCTCTATATAATAATATATGCCACATACATACTATTTAGTAAAATGTTTATACCACAACAAATATACATAGCCCGGATCTGGGTAAGATGGATCATAAATGATCACCAATAATCGTACCACCACCGAAATATGAATATTAGAATATATCCCTAATTAATCCCTTATAATTAATTCATAGGTTAAAGAAAATTAAATGATTAAGTAGAATTGGAGCTGATAATTAAGCGATGACGGGCACGGGCTGAGTTGCTGATCCATGACCATGACCATGAGAGAAATAAAAGTGAATGGAGGAGTCTGCAGTGCATAGTGCATTGGTTGGGCTTCTGCCCAAACACCGTCGCCTTCTCTGCACCCACGTGAACGTTCACAAGCCCTCGTCCCCACACAGATCCTCCGTATCCCCCTGGTGGTCCCCACTCTGTACCACCTTCATCTCCACTCTTTCTCTTCACACGTGTCGTCCCATCATTTTACAACGCAGGGCTCCACGTGTCATCATGCCTCCCGTTCTTGTCCTATAAATTGATGACCTGTATCTTAAACCCTTGACACAGAGAGAAACGGAGATAGAGAAAGATAGCAGCCCGCCAGCCCTTCCCACCCCAGTTCCCTCCTTACTCCTTATTTCTCTCTCTCTCTCTCTATATATATATATATAAATATTCACTTCGTTCTTCGCCCTGCTGCAAACATTGTAATAAAGCGAGTATGAGAATGAGATGGAGAGAGAAAGAGCGCGAATCTGTGCTTGTTGCGTAGAAAATCTTTAAAGCGCAATCCGGCTTACGTTAGCACCACGGCTCCCCACGCTGCTGCACAAGATTTTGTTCCATATCCATCCATCATCCCCGAAGTTTCAGCCAGACCCAGCCCAGCCCAGTAGATCCATCCCCTCGCTCACTCATTCCTTCGCTTCACCGGGTTGCACTCGTAGTTTTTGCTATCCTATATTCCTATCCTCCAGTCCTCCTCCACCACGCCACCACGGGACGGGCCACGGCTAGTCGGCTACCCCCCGCTTCTCTTCTATAAATTAAAAGCCCAACACACTGACAGCACAGATATGCCTACCACCAAGCCTCTCATTCTATCATTCGTCATCTATCATTTACTCTCCACCGTCGGATTAACGGTGGACCCCAACGGCCTCCTCGGCCTGGGTTTCGACGGCCAGCTTAGCGTCGACGCCGCCGACGTGGAAACCGTCTCCCTTGATTTCGGTAGAATGACCCGAGTTAAGCCGTTAGCCGTATTACACCCGGCCTCGGCTGACGACATCGCCGGGTTGGTTCGCACCGCTTACCAGTCGGCTCAGGGCTTCACTGTCTCGGCCAGAGGACACGGGCATTCCATCAACGGCCAGGCCCATGCAACCGATGGGGTTGTGATTGCCATGAGCAGCTCCACATCCAAGCGAAACCGGATCAGTCTGCAGGGAAACCCAGCAGCTCGCCCTACTCTCCTTTTGGGAGACAAGCCCAGCTGCAGCTACATGGACGTCTGGGGTGGGGAGCTATGGATAGATGTATTGAACTCAACTCTCGAATACGGACTTGCACCACGGTCCTGGACCGATTACTTGTATCTGTCTGTGGGCGGAACCCTTTCTAATGCTGGCATTAGCGGTCAAGCTTTCAACCACGGCCCTCAGATTACCAATGTCTATGAACTCGACGTTGTTACAGGTTTTAATCACACCTCTACCTTCCAGCTCCCATGCTCTCTCTCATGGAAACAAATGACTAAAGAGTTTCATTCTATTAATTAATTACATTTTGGCTTCTTTAGATTTCCATCTCTAGCTAACTTTCTTATCATATATGCTAGTATTATTTGTTTTTTTTTTTTTTTTTTCTCACATACCCAGCTTTGATTATTTTCACATGACCCCTCTAGTATCGCTTATCCAACTTTAATCTTTTCAATACTCACTTTTGCTTTTTCATCGTTTTCTTAATTTTATGGCCCTTTTTTGGATATATTTTCATATGGGGCTTTTTTTACACTTTTTATGCAATATACCTCTTTAATTTCTTAATTAATAACTTTTATATAATATTCATATTTCTCCCTATCTCTCCTCCATTGTTGGGACCTCACTATGTTTATCCATGTTTCTGTTACAGGGAAGGGAGAGGTGGTAACATGTTCAAATGAACAGAATTCAGAACTATTCCATGCGGTTCTTGGTGGCTTAGGACAGTTTGGCATCATAACTAGGGCCAGAATTGCTCTAGAACCGGCTCCACAAAGGGTACCCTCTCCTTCTCTCTCTCCCTCTCTAGATCTCTTTCCCTTTATAAAGTCCAGAAAGGAGAGCTTGTTTTCTTCTGTTGGGCGGGGAGTAGGGACGCGCATCTCGTTGTGGTTAGGCCGACCGAAGCCCCCATAATACTTTTTAGGCATTAATTACGAGCAAGCCAACTTAAGAAGCAGCCAAAGGACGCAATTAGAGTTGCTGAGTTGGGTCCATTTGAACCTCTGAACCCATTCAAAAACGGCTGTGTGAAGGCTGGCAGTGTTGTGACGTGTCTCACGTTCCATTCCAACGTACGTAGTCTCGTTTTTCTCATTTTCCTGTGCCCGTTTTAACTTGTTGTGGCCTGTGGGGTGTGTAGGTATGGTGGATTCGGGTACTGTACTCCAATTTCTCAGCTTTCACAAAGGACCAGGAGTACCTCATCTCTCTGCATGGGCACCCTTCAACTGATAGGTTCGACTATGTCGAAGGTTTTGTTATTGTAGATGAAGGGCTCATCAATAACTGGAGATCCTCCTTCTTCTCCCCTCGTAACCCCGTCAAGATCAGCTCTCTTGGTGCCGCTAATGGTGGTGTCTTGTACTGCTTGGAGGTCACAAAGAATTACGATGAATCTACTGCCGATACCGTCGATCAGGTATAATACTCCTAATCCTAAATCAAAACCACCATGCACGCATACCTTGATCATTCCTAGGCTAGCTAGCTAGCTACGTCTGCAGGAATAAACCAGAACAATTAAATAGCTTATTCCTTTTGTCTCTTCATGCTGCGTTGCCCCTAATATTTTAATTTTTAAAGGGTCAGATTATTCCCTTGTGTTGTGTCTGTCCATTCTTCTACACCATTACTAACATTTACCACAAATATCAATAACACTTCCACATCGCAACATGCAAAGATCTTCTGTAATCTATTCTTTAATATTTACTTAACCAAATCTCAGCCGTCCAACCACCAAATGATTTTCCCTAGCTAACTAAATGCTTTTTAAGTTTTAAACAAATCCAAATCCTAATCCTAGTTATCCTGACAAAAACAACCTTTTTCTGCTCGCTCTCTCGCCGCTTAGTTTATTGATTAACTTGTTAATTAAATAATCAAGATTACTAGAGTGTAACTAATTTGGTTTCGAATTTGGATCACTAAATTGCAGGAAGTCGGGGCTCTGCTAAAGAAGTTGGATTTTATACCGACAACGATCTTCACTACAGATATTCCTTATCTGGATTTCTTGGACCGGGTTCACAAGGCCGAGTTAAAGCTCCGGTCCAAGGGTCTGTGGGATGTTCCCCATCCATGGCTAAATCTATTTGTTCCCAAGTCCCGAATTGCCGATTTTGACCGTGGTGTCTTCAAGGGTATTCTGGGAAACAAAACAAGTGGGCCCATTCTCATCTACCCCATGAACAAAAACAAGTAAGTTCCTCGTTCTGGTGCTGGATCTCCTCTTTTCTGTAAAATCTTGTATAGCGTATACAATGCATGGACGAGTCAATCGTTTGGCTGCAAAATTACTTATAGTTAGCTTTGATTCATCCAATCTGTAACACGTAGGATGCAACCAATGAGAGCGCGCTCATTGGAAAAGACGACCCGTACGTCAAATGATGAGCCGTTAAAGAACAAAAATGTCCTTTGGGAGATTGTCTGTACCGCCCTATTAGGAAATAAGAAATTGGAACCTATTCTTTTTTACCAAGAATGGTAAAGTTCATCTACCGTACACGTGTCTCATATTCTCAGATGCCCAAGGTCATCCGGATTCGATGATGACAAACCATAACCTTTGAAACTGTTATCGTTTATCACTGTGTCTGACGGCTGAGATCATTCGATTGGGCTGACTTACGAGATCTTCCAAGTGTAGGACCACTGCTTGGTTCTTTATCACTCTGTACCTACATGTGTGTTAGTGTTAGACGCCCAAATAAAAACACAAACCCTTTAAGTACCTTTCAATTTTATTAAGCCTTCATAGATAACAAGTTTAATCAAGACCGGACAAACTGGGCCCCCACGTAAAACTCCATGAGTCACTCATCAGATTCCAAATTTCCAACTTCTTGGAAGTAAAACACCAAGTCTTTTTGTTGCTATGATGCAGATGGGACCATCGGAGCTCGGTGGTAACTCCAGACGAGGACATATTTTACCTTGTAGGACTGCTTCGATCGGCACTGGATTCCGGGGAAGAAACACAAACGATGGAGTACTTGAGCAACCAGAACCGTCAGATTCTCAGATTCTGCAACGAGGCGGGGATCAAAGTGAAGCATTACCTGCCCAATCACAGCACACAAGAGGAATGGAAGGCCCACTTCGGAGAGAAGTGGGATTTATTTGTCAAGCGGAAGATGGAGTTCGACCCCAAGCGCATTCTAGCAACGGGCCAACGTATATTTCAACCTGCCTTCACCTCTTCCACGTCATCCTCATCTTGGTGAATGGGTGACCACGTCACAGCGCCAGCTAACAACAAACAAAATATTTGTATGGGTTGGGATGGTGTTATGGTGTGATAGTTGAGCAGTTATTGTCGAGGACTCCAAGGGCATTAAATATCTAACGGCTGAGTGACGAGAGATTCGTGGGGCCCATATCTTGTCCTTCATATCTCATGTGCGGCAGCTGTGCAGCAGCCGTGATCCCGGACAACCCGACCGTTGCCTCCGAATCTTGTCTTTTCACAGCTGAGCTGCTCCCACTTCAGTCATCCCATCATCCGGATACCCGATTTTACTACTGTCTTACGTTACGTTACGTTACGTATTTCTTTCTTTCACGTTCTCCATGTAATTGGCTCTGCCAATTTTACTGCTGTAATTACGTTTTTTTATTTGTTCCGCTAATCCATCAATCAGTACTACTTTTTACCTTTGTTCCTATTAAATGAATTGTAGTAGGTACAATCACCTTTTCACGGTGAATTTTGAGCATTCAAAAAAGTTGATAAAGATAAGGAGGCGTGGATTCATCATCCACCGTTAAAAGCGATTGTACCGAACCGAAACCTTTTCCTCTGATGGAAGCCTTGCGTGGTGGTGGTGGTGGGTCCTATCGCGGTTAGACTGGTGACGTGTTCATTCGGGATAAGGTGCATTTTGCTGCTTGGTATTAAGATAAGCACGCATCTTTTACAAAACTGAAGGGTTGGGGGACAGCAAAATGTGAATCAATCACAGGAATACCTTGGTACACGTGGCACAAATGTACACCAATCAGAACACTTTTGATGTCGTTAGATCCCTTGATGTATGGGACCGATATCCAAATAATTGCACCGGCCAACAAATCCTATCCCTTCGATTTACAGCAAAAACATGGAATAGCCAGAAAAAAGGGTATGCCGCCCAAAAGAATCAACAACCTTTACAGGCATTACATATTATCTAACGTGTAGAACTGGCAATTGGGTTGGGTGGGTCGAGTTCGGGTTGGGTCAACACCTTTTGGGTTGACTTTGGGTCAGGTTTAATTTGGGGTTGGGTATCAAATGATAGACCCTAGATCCTTTGGGTTATGGTAGACTCATAGATCAATTTGGGTCATCCAAAAAATAATTGAAATTTAAAAAAAGAATAAAGAAAAACTACATAAAAAATGTCAAAATTAAAGGAATTAATCTTAAATTTTCAAATATAAAATAAAAAACTTGAATATTTAACAATTTAAAGAGTAAACAATAAAGATTAAAGACTAAATAGAAAAAGTTAAAGAGTGGAAACTTCTAACAATGCATAAATAGTATCAATTAAACTTGACAATCGGGTCAACAGGTTGACCCATGACTCGACCCAACCCAAGCCAATTTTTTCTGGGTCGGATCATTCTCACATTCAGGTAGCTAAACATGAGACCCTAACCCTATTTTTCCGGGTTGGGTTGGGTCAGGTTCGTGGGTTGGGTCAACTTTTTGCTAGGTCTACTAACATCTAAGTAAAAAATAAAATAAAATAAAAAGTAGGACTTTGACATATGTTCTAAACCGTTGAATCCCATGCAACAGATTCCGATTCATAGGCATCATCATGGCTTATCTCAATTCTCAACCGTAACATCGACATGTAGTGTAACAATGAATCAAAAACCTTCTCCTATAATGGATTAAGAGTGTGGAATGAAGATTCTGAATGTTCACCCGACCCATTACTTTGGTGGGTTTATTTTTGTGATGACATGGACCTAAGGATGCAAACAGATTGAATCGTATTTAAATTAGGGTATATTTGAATTTGATTCGACATTGTTAATTGTAAATTCAAAGATCTAATTAGATCTAATAGATATGGATCTGAATTTGAATTTGATCGAGAAGTTGGATATTCGAATCTGATCCAATTTAATTTGTTTTCTTTAAGAATTAATAAATTTTTAAAAGAAAAATAAAATGTACCAATTTAAATAAAGAAAAAAAATACAACTATTTTTTATTATTTTCATCATATATATACATTTTTATAAAAACTAAATAGTATAAAAATTTTACAAAAATATAATATAAATAATATATATATATATATATATATATATATATATATAAAATAGATCGGATAGGGGTGATTTGAATCCGATCCAATTTTTAATAGAATGCTATTATTTGATCCGATCCGAAATGAAGTGATCCAAATTCGATCAAATCCATTAGAAATATCTCTCATACTTGTATATTATTAGTATTCACGGGGAAATGTTATCAATACTGGATGGGATGTTCTGTGAAGTTGGTATTAGATGCATTGTGTGAAAAGGAAATCCCGATTCTGGCATGCTGGCTGGTAGCCTATGACCCGATACAATCCTCTTCCTATTGGCTGATACCGCAGCCACATGGCTAATATTAACTGGAATATGGTTCGAGTCAAATTGATAGCTAGGCTTGAACTTTTAACAAGACCCGGATTTTATTTTCGTCCGGTGGCCGATGGGAATATTTTGTACAAAGATTTGAATCTGGATTTTGGGTTATCAGGAATAACTCTTCCTATCTCTGGATGGCTGAAGCCTAAAGGTGGGCCTCAAGACGTACGTATTTAGGGAATATTTAAAGATTATAGAATGTGGGGAATACGGTGAATATGGAGTCTGACGTGGTATTGATCCCATTCCAGGTAGACCCTGCCAGTGCTGACCCAAAAAATGAAAGGTAAATTTTGGGTGAGCTCTTTTCAAGTGGAGATAGATCTGATACTTTGTTTTGTATATATGGTAGATTGGATACGATCATAATCTTTGACGTTTTTTTGCACCAAGTGACGGATATCATACTCAAATTCACATTCTCACACTTTCCAGTTCAACATTATACTATTAACTTAATAAAGTAATGGCCCCAGTTTCACCATAAAGCAAATAATAAAAATAAAACAAAGTAAATAGACCATGTAACATCTTTAACGTACTCTCTCTCTCTCTCTCTATCGTGTTGGAATATGATTAGAAATATATATTAAAATTCCTGGGGATATGCAACGGAAACTGTTGTGAAAAGGAAGATTGGACCCCCAAAAGCCTCCCTGTGATTTGTTGCCAACTTTAGGTAGCCAAGCTTTCTCCTCTTAATTTCCACACTTGTTGTTATGGTCGATTACCTAGTTAGTGACTTTTGAAGGCACCGAAACTGAAAGAAAGATTGATGCTGACTTTAATTGAGTGGTGATTAATCAATTTCAACAAACAACAACAACAACAAAGATCAAAACGGTTGCAGAGCCCATACATGTGTGTGGTCGGAGACGACTTTGTCTTAGGGACCCAACTTGAGCTTTAAGTCTCTCAAGTCTCAAGAGAGAATTGAAATTTCTTCTCTCATTTCAGTCTGATGATCCAAAAAGCACATACACATTGGTAGTTGCCCACATGTAAACGTTCCACAGTTCTCTACTTCTACCACACAAAAGGGGTCCACATGTTAACGATCTATAATTGGGCAATTAACTTAAGCTGGATATGATAAATTCTCGTTATTCAGATGAAAGATGAGGAGACAAACAACAGAATTGATTCGAGATGAAGTAAACTGACTAATAGAAACAAAAAATAGCCAACCACCCGGATCTTCCCAAAATCTTAGGGGAAAATCCAAACAGTGACTAGTGGTTTTCATTCATGATGTAATGTTGTGGCTTCCTTGGTTGGCCTATCCCACCAGGAAAAAAAACAACCAAGTGAGTAGCAAAAAAAGTCAAAACCAGGATCTCAACTGTGTCGTGCAAATCTAGAACTTAGACAAATGGAAGCAGGAGATTCAAG
The DNA here is from genome assembly GCF_056320005.1 of Nelumbo lutea. Classification (NCBI taxonomy): domain Eukaryota; kingdom Viridiplantae; phylum Streptophyta; class Magnoliopsida; order Proteales; family Nelumbonaceae; genus Nelumbo; species Nelumbo lutea. Next base: position 19,483,239 of record NC_142688.1, read on the forward strand.
TGGGCTAAGTTGATAAGATATCCCTCCAACTCCATGTCAAGGGGGTGGCGGTTCTTGTGTCTTGACCATTCGCCTAACCCATCTGGATCTGGATCTGGTTCTGGAGCCACTTGTCTTTTATTGTTAATCAACCATGTTTATAACTGACTAATGCTTGGATTGGCTACACTGAAGTGACTTAACTCAAAAGTTTATTGCTTTGGAAATTTATCGATTAGTTTCGTCTACCTTGGGCATACTGCCACTTTGATAATCCAGTATTCGAACTTTCAAAATGTGTCTATCCGGTATCTGCTGTTAAATGATATGTGAAAGGATATAAATGTCCTTCGGGTATCATCTTATTTTCTTATTAATCATCCAAATGCCCATCTCAAAACTAAAATACTGTTGATCATCTTCTTCCTCGAGAAGATGAAACTGAAGTATAAGGTTTTGGTACAATTTTGCAAGGGAGTAGTAATGATCCAACTCCTAGAAAAACCAAATGACTCCCCTCAAATCCCCAACTAACCAATGTGACAAGTGCTGAAACCCTGGCGGGTTCAGAGGTTGTTCACCATTGATTTGGTTCAATCCTAATTCCTGAGGAAGAAGATGATAAACAGTGATTTAAAGGATAATTTTCAACATTTTTAAAATTTTTAAACTGCCTATATTATTATGTGATATACATAATTGACGTTAATTAACAAAAGGTACTGAATTGGCACATTTTAAAAATTCGAATATTAAATTATCACATTTTAAAATTCAGGGACCAAAATACAAGTTACTAATCGAAAAGTTTCAAGCAGCAACTTCACTCTTCTTTCCCAAATTATTAATTTATGTGGCCCGGGGTAAAGGGGGGACAGCAATATATAGTGTGATTGATGTTTTCATAGTTATAAGCCAGAACATCACAAAAGACCCTAGCTAGCTACTATCCTTGTCTTGTTTTGACTACAGGCTCCACCTGATTAGGGTCCACAGTGTAGTAGAAGGAATGGACCCAGCTCCTTGGCTGCTTTAATGGCCTAATGGGGTCATTTCCTATGCCTTCATAAATGGTTCAGGCTGAAATGTTTGAGGTATACTTTTGTCCCTTCCATTATGAAAAGTTTGTTTTGATTGTGATTTGCATCGATCAAAACAAAATAGAAGAGTAACCCACTGTGTCAGTGGCAGAAATAATGGTAACGTTTCAGTCTGAAATGTTCAAAGTGGTGGTTCTGCCGGTCATCGGTCATTATTATAACATAAAATATATTTTTAATGTTAAATGTTGGGTTGACGAAAATAAGAGTCCGTTTGGTTTGTAGTTGGAATCAGATTTGAATTTTTTAGAATCTGAATCGGAATGTCTATTCTCATAGTTTATTTAATCCAGACAAAAATGGGAATTCAGTAAGAATGGAATTTCATTGGCATGGAATGTCCATTCCTTCAGATGGGAGAATACCATTTTAGCACAAATGAGAATGAGATTCCAATCCCGTCTAACCAAACAATTGGAATCAAAATAATTCTCCTTTTTCCCGCAAACCGAACAGGGCCTAAATGCTTTTAAAACAGCGGGTAAGAGTGGGACAAAGGTTGTTTGTTTTATTGACTAATAACAAATTGTAGAAATTAAGAGTTTTGGCTACTTCGTAGAGATTATTAATTAGAATTATTTTTTTGTTCCCCTAAGTTTAGTCTATGCAGAGGGGAGCCGCCTAAAAATTTTATTAGCGATTAGCAAAAGGAAGGTAAATCAATAGAGCGTAGCTGACCTTGCCGCAAAACCCAACAACGAAGCACACAACCTTACCCTCTCATCCCAAACCAATACAAGGCACAAAAAAACAAAATAATAATAATAATAATTACAACTCGTTGGTACATTAGTCTGACATTGAAAATGCTGCCAACGTTTGCTTCTTATTGGAAATTATATTATGAGAGAGAGATCAAATTAAATTAAATTGGCTTTTGGCTTTTGGCTTTTTCAACTGTTCAAGAACAATGAAGACCACAAATATTTAGATTTTAGAATGAAGGACGGAGCAATTGTAAGCTTTGTTGATAGGAAGCAGTGCAAATCGATTGAAGTATGAGTAATGAAAAATGATGGAGTATGGGACAGGGGTGCAAATGGATTGAAGTAGAAAAGACTTTTTATTCCTTTTCTAGTTATTTTGAATATAAATAGGACAAAAAAATGTAGAGGAATATATATGATGTTTTTTCTTCAATTTTTTTATTTTTTTATTTTTTTACTTCACATTATTGAATGTCACTTTAGCAACCAATTAAAATCCAAAATGGTCTCTCCTAAGAAAAAACTTATTTTCTGCATTTACTGTATGGTACACAAATTTAACATATTATATGGTAAATGCATTTTAGTATGTAATGGACAATCAAGCGGGTCCCTAATCTAGTGACAATATAGATCAGCCACAGGATTTAATCATGTGAAAGAAATAGGTGGGGCCGTGTAGGGAAGTTCCCTACTTGACCCAATTAGCTAGGAGCCATTTTTATTTCTTCATAATACTTTATTTGTCATCTCCAAATAATGAACTTTATCAAATTATAATCCTCATTCTAGTCCACTGGTTACAGAAAACCCAAGTTGTTTCCAATAATTTAACTGAATCATCCTCATCATCATCTAAGACTATATGGGGTCATCCACATGAATCCTGTATTTTAATGACATAACCGTTGTTAATTTGTATGAGTGCTTAAACCATTACTTACTACTTCAATTCATTTCCTTTTGGGCTTACCCCTAGCCTTTTGCCCTCCCTTCAGTTTCCCAATCAATCCTTTCTTCAAACCGCTATTGCATATATGGGTATTCAATAAAAATCAAAAATCGAACTAAATCAAGAAAATCGAACCGAAAAATAAATATATATTGATTTGGGGAATTGCAAAAACTGGTAGTATCAGTTTGATTTCGGAAAAGAGCCCAGGTTCAGTAAAGCACCCCTACCTGTAAATGTCATTTGCACAAGTGACCAAATCATTTTAACCTGTTTTCTCTTATTTGAACATCCATCGGAGCCAATTCTCTTTCATATAAATAACTTTATTTCTAACCCTGTTAATTTTTAGTTTCTTTTTTTTTTTCACTCATCCATCTCCTATTCAACTGAGTGATATTCCAAACTGAAACAAGGGGTGGTGGCTACTGCAACCACAAATTGAAGAGACAAGACAAAAAACAATAATCAAAAAGAAGACAAGGACCCAAAACCCAAGAAATAAATATCATGATAATGTTTCTCTAATTCTCTCCTTGTTTGGCATATCCACTAAAAGCAGACCTACCCGCAGCATGACAACTATTTCTTCTGAATCTCATATTTGGACAAGTTAGATTTAAAACGTGCAAATGTTCTACGCTGAAAAGATGTCCCTCCAACTGCGCAAGACACCAGGTTTCGGGTTGACACATGTTGAGTCAGCCTCAAGTTCAACAATATACCTCAGTTCATATTTTGGTGTCGATTTGGTCCAATCCGGTCCAGCCCGATTTGAGTCCACTACAAATGGACCCAGTTCAATCCAATCCAACGAATATTATGGATCATCTTAGACCAGTCTAATTCAATGTTTGGACCATTTAATCTATTTAAATTTGTTTTAATTTAGATTGGTTCCAATTCAAACCTGATTTATTGACACTTATGTTCTTATCTTCTATCAATGGACTAAATATTGGCTTAATCTGCCCCAATCCAATATAAATTTATTACGGATAGATCAGGTCCAATCCAATCCAACAAATACATTGGAACACTAAGTTTGGATTGGTCAGATTCAATATGTCTTACTGGTCCATCCAATCTGTCCAATTTGATTTTGGGTTGGAACCGGTCCATTGACACCCCTAGTTCACACCACCCATATAAAATAGTCCAATTAACTCAGCCATGTATTTTTTTTCTCTTGTTGCTTTAGTTATATGTTTCAGTGAATTTCGTTTTTATTTGGGAGTCTAACCAAACTGTCAAAGTTGTTACTTAGGGTATTAGCGGTCCCTACTTAGGCTATGGAACATTTTAGACCAGTCCAATTCAATGCTTCAGGAATCTATCTATCCATTAATTGTCAACAAGGTTTAAAATCTCGATACGTATCACCATGTGTATTGCATCAGTATCAAGTGTTACCAAAACTCAAAATACCAAGAGTTAGAGGATATTAATGGTTTCAACTGTTAATAGCCATGATAACCAAGGTTCAAAGTATTGATACATATTATATTGTGTTTAGTATCGGTATCGAGAACTAGATATCCATCTCTATTAAACCGATAAAACAAAGTTAAAGAAAAGGAGTATTGACTGATTGAAACTACATAGTACATTTAAGTAGTTTTGTAAACATACAGAATATATAAGGCCCGGTTTTTGGTTCGCAGGAATAAGGGTCCAGAATCGGCGATTCCAACTGTTTGATTGGGCAGAATCGGAATCTCATTCCCATTCCTGCTGGAATGGCATTCCCCATTTGAGGAAATGGCCATTCTCATTCCTGCTGGTTCCAATTCTCATTCCCACTCCTGTCTGAACCATACAGACTATAAGAATAGACAATTCCGATTCCGATTCCAACAGCAAATCAAACGGACCCTAAATAGTTATCCCTAAACCTAATCTTGCCAGCCATCAAGTAAAAATTGAACATAGAACGTAGATGTAGCATCAAGGGAACAGACTGCCTCAAGGCCACGATAGCTTATTCCTCAAGGGAACAGACTGCCTATGGGGCAGAGCCTCTTGCCCTGCCTCAAGGCTCCTACTGGTTCCAGGAGGCTTTGACATTATTTGAATGTGGATTGGCGTAACCTGTAGGAGCCTTGAGGCAGCACTTTTTAAAGAGGCTCTAAAAGAATTTCAGTTTGCATGTAACCAGTCCACGATAGCTTTCTAAACTGAATAAATGATAACATGCTTGTTTTGTCTAAATCATCCTTTGATTGCTTCAGAAACGGGTTTTCTCCTAAATCAAACTGATTTTTTTTCAACCATCTTATAAGGAAAAACATTTTCAAGAACGTTTCTTCTTTACTGATGTGACATATTTTAGAAACTAAAAGAGAAGAAATTCTATTAATGTTGAAGAACGTCTCACAGATCATAACCAAAGTTCACTTATTTGGATGGGGGGCACTACCCAACAGATCAGAACTGGTCTTTTACAAATAGATACACTGCCTCGTGAAAAACATCTTTTTTTTTCTGATTAACACTGCCTCGTGCAAAACTTCTTTTTTTTCTGATTAACACTGCCTCGTGCAAAACTTCTTTTTTTTCTGATTAACACTGCCTCGTGCGTAACATTTGCAACCATCTCTTAAATTAGTCGCTGGAAGCCAACAGAGACTTTCTCCGATGCTTGAAGTAAGATTCACAAAGAGAGGTTGAAAACACCTACGACTGGAACCATCTTCTGATTTGCCTGGAGCCTTGTTTTTCACCACCAGTCATGTCTGAAGAGCTTCTCTTTGAAAACTTTGAACGATACTGTTCGATCAACATGTCAAGTTTATCAACTAGTTCTTTATCCGATGCTTCTGTTTTCTTGCTCTTTTTCTTCTTCAGGCTTTTCCTATCCATCATTTCTTCTGAATGAACACTATCCTGTAGCTTCCTCTTCTTTGGACCTATCTCCACTTTTGCTTTCTTTTCGTCTTCAGTACCAACAACCATATCTCCACCATGAAATAATTTTCCACCCTTCTGTTTGGTCATTTTCTGGTGCCTGCTCGGCTTCCTAGTTGACTCTTCAGATGTCAACCCACCTTTTCTCCCACTTTCTGGAATTCCCTTGTGCTTTTTTGCCGCTGATCCTTCTTTGTTGCCTGTTTTCTGGACCCTATCCACTTCATGGTCTTTACTGGTTATTACCTCAGATGGTATGTCATCAACTCTAGTTTTGCTTTTTCCTAACTTCTTCCCAGTATCTTTCTGTTGTAAAGCAGTCTTTGGATGAACATCTTCCAGATGAGAACCTGCACCCTGCTGCTGAGCCTGTAGCTTAGCACTCCGCTTCTTCAATGTTTGGATATTATCAAGAGCAAATTCCACAATGGGGCGATGCTCAGGACCAAAAGTTTCTGCAAATGGCAGAAACAACATTTTGAAAATCCAGCATAAGGATGCTTAAGTGATCAGGATGCATAATAAATATAGATACACTACAGGAATGATGTTTTTTTTTATAATTGACTATAGGAATGATGTTTTTTTTTTATAATTGACTATAGGAATGATGTTTATATCTCATTATTTTCGCATTGCTTATTTGTTGGCGTAGAGAATCCAAATTTGTGATTTTCTGAGTTTTATGTATTTTCTGTGTGTGTGTGTGTGTTTGCAGCAACAGTTTCTTTTCTTTTGTCTTTTTACATACTTTCTGTTTGTCCGGCTAAGGAGACTCTCAAGTACAGTCATAGATGGTTTATGTTCAAAATTTGAATGTCTGGTCATAGCTTCCTTTCTTTTCCAGAAGCTAAGGAACAATTATTTCTATTTTATGAATTCTTGGCTATACAAGTTTGGCTGGACTAAAGTCTATATTATGTGCATGGAATAGATGATTCACACAGTAATAGAATTTATTTATTTGAGTTTTTCAGCCTTGTACATGAGTTTTGAGTGATTACCACAACCTAGGGTGAGCTTACAGACGCTGAGTTAATTCGGACATTTCCTCTTTCCGTCTTCTTCAGTTCTACACTCAGCAATTATAATCATCATGTCTTCCAATATCCATTTACAAGTCTCAGGTTAGCTACATGAATCATGTTCTGCCATTCTGCTCTGTTCAGTGTCATATCCAGTCATATCCATTATTCAGTGTCATGTTCTGGCATTATTTTAGTATTTTCAATACAAAATAATAAATGTGCAAGTCTTTTTTGCTGAGCAGAATTGACTATATTGGATGATATCCAATAAATCATAAGTCTTATTTGTTAAAAATACCACCTAACCTGCAAGGTGCCAACCAGCGGGTTGGTAAGGTCTCCTGCTCGTCGTCATGGGCTACCCCCCCCCTCCCCCGCGTTGTGTAACCCTTCAATGCAGGGTGGAAGCTTAATAATTGGATTAATGTAAGATGAATCTGTGTAAATAAGGTGTTATGTGTTAAATAGATTTCAAGCTGGCTATAGAAAAGTGCATCCTCATGTGGAACCTTGTTGAATCGATATCCTTTTTTCATAAAACAAACAAAAGTTAACACTAAGGCCAATAATTCATTTCTTGGATTACATAATGACTAGCATCAGCCATGCTATTCTTTCATTTACTCTCATACCTAATTCCTAAACTAAGCAAAGTGAGAAGATGCAGAACAAAGTAATAACCCAAGCAGAAATATATCTTACAAAATTGTTGTCAATCATTAGTACCATATGAGAATGTAAGAATATAAACTTCAATGCAAGAATATTACCAGGATTGTTATTAAGAACTCTTAAAGCCACTATTGCATGTTGATGTTCAGTAAACTCAACAAAAGCCACCCCTCGTGAATAGTTCTTTGAAACCACCTTGCCTTTCTTTGAATCCTCCAAGAACTTTATCTGACCATGCATCACTTAAGTTAGGAAAATATTCCTACCATATCATGTGTACGCCAAACAGTAATATGATTATAATAATTATAAGTAGCTAACCTGTCGAATCACAGGCTTTTGTTTGGATGCCCGGGAAAGAACTGCATCTATAAAGAGCTTTTTAAGTTCCTTCTCTGTCATAGACTTTGGCAAATTGTATACAATAAGTCTAGTCCTTGAAACATGAAAATTGGGAGATTCTAGCTTGGACATTTTTTTCTTGTACAACCTGTAGACAACATAATTCATTTATTATATTTTTTCACCAAGCCAAAGAACTTAAAAGACCATCAACGATCCACATATAATTCCAGAAATTCTTGGACTTTGACATATAAAACTCATAAAATATATTACAAATATGATCAAAGTTTGCTGACAATAGAAAAAACCAAAATAAACTACAAAGCCTGTGGCTTTTAATCCATATCACCAAATATTATTCCGGAAAACCTTTTCCCAATTTATTCTCAGAAATCGCTCTTTGTTGTTCTAGAATCCCTATCTGGGAATCTTAGGTAGAAAAGAAATTACACCAAAAAAAGTATAAAACAAATGCCAATATCCTTATCCAAGAAAACGCAATGGTAGAAAAACAGAAATAGAGGACTTAAATCCTGCCGTGTCAGCTAGGGATTTGGAAATGCACAGGAAAAACCTTTAGCTTGGAGGTTCTGAGGTTTCTGATGCTGTGGAAGAGGGCTCAGGCTTAAATTTATGGATCTTCATGGAATGGGTTTTAACAAATATGTATGGCCCAACGTCCTATAGAAAAACGGAAGGCTTTTGGGAGAAACTTGCAGCAATCAGGGGTATCTGGGAGGGTCCTTAGTGTTTGGGTGGAGATTTTAATGTGTTCAGATTTGTAAATGAAACAAACAACCCAAACCACAGGATAATGGCAGTATAAGGAAATTCAACGAGTTTGTGGAAAGTTATGAATTGCGGGAACTACCTCTCTTACAAGCAAAGTTTACCTGGTCAAATTTCCAAGAGAATCCCACTTGTTGTAAACTAGATAGGTTCCTCTTTTCTCAGGACTGAGAGGAGGGTAGGGGGTTTGGTAGCTAGAGCCTTACCAAGACCTGATTCAGATCACTGCCCCATTAGGCTATCCCAAGAAAGAGTGGGAGGAGGCTCTTGTCCTTTCAGATTTGAGAACATCATGTGGTTACTTCATCCAGAGTTTATTCAAAAAATGAGAAAGTGATGGGAGGACCACATGGAACTTAGATGGAAGAGGTACTGCTTCTATAAAAAGTTGCAAAGTTTGAACTTTAGAATCAAGGAGTGGAACAAAGAGGAGTTTGGAAATTTTGAGGAAAGAAAAAATGAGATTGTTGGAATTATCAAAAAAAAAGGAGATTGTTGGAAGGATTGAGGAACTTGATGGCTTTGATTCTTTGAAGCAGAATGAAAATTTAGAGTGGAAGAAAGGGGAAAAAGATTGAGGAACTTTCTCTCATTTATCACCTATTGGAGTCAAGGATTAAAATTTCACAATGTATTGGCCTGTATCGGATACGTATCCTATCAGTGGGTCACCAATATGCAAAATAATGGGTGTTTCAGGGGGTAGACAGGCCTTATACCAACCCCCATGAACAGGTTTGAAAAAAAAAATTAAATGTAAAGTGTGCTGTTACAAAGTCTGATACCCCCATCCGGCATATTGGACTGTATCAATACTTTGAATCTTGATTGGAGTTACTCCTAGATTCCTTCCTAATGACATTATTTCTGACCCTATCATTTCTAGTTTTTCCACTCATCCATCTCATCATATTCATTTTTTGGACATGTTTCTTGACTGCCACTCCATATTAAGGTTCAAAATATTGATACGTCCAATACGCTGGTAGGGGTGTATCAGGCATTTCGATACTCGTTTTTTTACCTTTTTTTACTTTTTTTTTTCAAAACTGATCCAGGGGAGCCGGTCTAGGACCCCTCCATCCCCTGAACCAGTCAGACCCCCAACACACCCACTGTAGGGGTGTATCGGAAGGGTCCCGGAACAATACGTATCGGCCGATACGGGCCGATACGTAACGATACTTTGAACCTTGCTCCATATGCATCTCAGCATACGCATTCGACCCCCAAAATGTAATGATCCAAATGCATCCTTATGGTTTAGTATGTGGTGGATGTGAATCTCGCTAAAGGGGATAACAGCTGAATTGGCTGAACTTAACTGCTTATTGGTTTCTTTTTAGAGGATAAAATAATCAAATAATGACATGTTTAGAGGAAATATAGTCACCTTGACATGCCATTCAGCAATTGAAGAGCTGGCTCCCTATTTAACTGCTTATTCACCTAAGGCCATACTGATAAATAACGTCATTCAGCCAATTCAGTTGTTTATCAAATGACCCCCTAAGTTTCTCCAGGTCAAGTATGCATGCTGAAGATGCTTAGTAGCCATCATGTCATGTTAGTTGTCTTTTTGAACCAACCCAGATTCGACATAACCAATGGTCAATCCTAACTAGAGTTGCAACTATCATTCAACAAACAGAATGTTTGCCACTCAATACAATTCCCAGAAAGAACAAGAACAAATGCTCAGGTTGAAAGACTTTGAAAAGGAATAAATAATAAATAATCACATGCAGGGGAGTTTAAATTAGTATTAAATCACCATATGAATAACCACTTGAAATGGTTTAATCACATCAAATGAAGATCATAGGCAATAAAGCATCATAAATCTCCAATTTGAATGTCATTTACTTACATTTGACGTTTTAGCATGTCACTCGCTGAAACACCTTCTGCAGCTGATGTCCCTTCAAGAATAAGACCTTCCTGTTGACAATAAAAGAGTGTTATATGGAATCAAATCACCCATCACCATATAGCACTTTATATTACACTATGACCTGGAAAGGAATCAAATAACCTTGGCAAGATAAAGGTTGCGATGATCATGATCCTCGCTCTTTGTCTTCTCTAATTCCTTTTTATGAGCTGATTTCTTGTCTAAAGCCTTCAAAACAGTAAGCTGTCTGCCATTTAGAACAATCCCTAACCCAGATGTAGCATTTGCTGCTAAAACTGCGGCTTCTGCAGCAGATGTTGTATTAAACCTAAGAAATCCAGTGCCTCTTGGTCGCCTGCCCAGTCACAAGAAGGTTATAATAAAAAACTAAAAACGCAAGAGTTAATGAAGTGCTAGGTTGATAAGATGAATACTTGGTGACTTGATGAAGAACGGGGACAAAGGACTTCACTTCCCCAAATGCAGAGAACCGCTTCTTAACATCTTCAATATCAACATCAAATGGGAGGTTGCTTATAAAAATTGTTCTCTGTAAATCATCCTCACTGTCAACTCGCCCAAGAGCTACTGTCTCAACTTTGCTAGATTTCGGAGGTAAAGCTACACCCAAACTCTTTTCTTGAATGGATAACTTGTTCTTTGCATCAATAGCAGTCTCAATGCTGTGTTCATCATTACCTTGCGGTAACCTGGAATTTCCACCAAATGGCAGAGTTGCAGTGGCAGAAGATGTAATCAAATTATTAAGAACTTTCTTTACAATGCCTGCCTCCTCATCAAAATCCAGTTCTTTAGAGTGAACTTCATTCTCTATGTGATCAGATCTTTCTTGGACTTCTTCTGCATCAACCTGTTGGGAATCCATATCACTCCCAGCATAATCACCTTCCATATCAATGCTACTGTTGTCACTCTCATCATGTCTATCATTCTCTGCCCCTGTAAACACACATAACTTGTTCCAATGAAATTGAAAAAACAAATACAATTTTCATAGTAGCACAATTACATCTCTATGAAGATGAGATCAACTCTTTTTCAGGCCCAATTGGGGAAGGAGACTCTCTTAGGGCTGAGATCCTCGCAGCCCTGGAAGGCATCCAAAGAGCAAGGGAGCTGAACATCAGATGTTTGGTCCTTGAAGGTGACTCGGAGGTGGTGATTAGGTGGCTAAAAGGGGGAGACAGCGGATTATGGAGTTATAACAATGAGAAGAATATATGGTGGTTCATTACAACTGGGTGAAGAGGACTGCTAATTCCTTAGCTGGTGGGTTAGCAAAGCGAGGGGTGAATAGGGATTCGATTTTTGGGGCTAATTTTTTATTTTTTCCTTGTACTCTTTGATGGGGAGTTAAGTCTTTTTACCTCCCCTTTGTACCTAAGCTTCACATAGTTTCATATCTTTGATAAAGTTTCTTGTTATTGATCAAAAAAAAAAAAAGATGAGATCATCTCAAACCAAAACAAAAAAAAAGATTATGGAAAAAAAAAAACACAAATCTGAAGCAATGACGTTGCAGTAGAAGGCACATCAAGAAGATGCCCATTGTCTACCAATTACAGGAAGGACCTCAATGATGTTCTATACCGTATTTGTTTGGCTAGAAATATTGACTATCTGACACATCCCAGTTGTTCACTTCCCAACAATGGTTGACCCATAAACATGTGTTTGTGTTGAAGATGCTTTTCCAAACATGAAATCTGTTGTACTTAATAGGTAGAAAACCTGTTTATCAGAACCAATAAAAAGATGTTTCATTCTCAGCAACATGAGATCACCTGGGTGATGTGTTTTTTATCCCTAAATCCTATGGTATTTTCCAAGGTTCAATATCAATCAGCAAGCATCTTTTACTAGTAATTAACAATAATCTTCATCAAATAAATATAAACTTCATATCAAAATATATATATATAATCAACATATTCATGAAAAGAAAAGGAATGAGAAGAAAACTCAGAAAAATAAGGGTTGAACCCCTATTTTTGTCATAGGAAAAGAAGAAAAGAAGTGAAGAACAAGAAGAAGAAGAAACCTTCTGTATGTTTAGGTTTCTTAAGTCTTCCTTGCTTATATGTTTAGGTTTTTTAAGTCTTCAAGGGTTCAAGACAGCATACACCTTGTGTAGATTGTACCTTAACAAATAAGAAAATAATAAACAGAAACTAGTATCAAACCCAAAAAATGAATAATTTAGTTTAACAATGTCTTTTATTATCAGAAGTTCAGAAAATAAAAAAGGCCATTACTCAATGTTTATTAAATTATAATTTCAGAAAATAAAAATATACAAAATACGACGCCTTGTACAAAAAAAGCTAGGCACTTTTGCAAGGCAACCATCCTCCATGGGCACATTGCCACCTACACACCTACCTAAGTGGCGTTTTGACAGCTATGAGCTGTACTAACAAAAACCAATTCATTTCCACCCCACAATGGGTTGAACCAAAAAACAAGTATATATCCAAAGTAATCCCTTGAAGACTCAACCGACAACTATCAGTTAATAAGCTTCCACCAAAAGCTTATCCATGCTTGTGCAACAAAATTCCCTAGAGGCCATCTCATCCCAACCATGTATCAAGTCAGCAAGTCATTCAGATAGCTACCATAAGATGGAAAATAAGGGAACAAAAACACTGCAAACTACACTTGCTTTTTTTTTTAATCACAAAGGAGACTATAGTGTTTGACTACATAACCCTACAAATGAATGATCCAAAAGGACTTGCCTTTTTCAATAACAAAGTGGGCTATATTGTCAACGTAAACCATCACAAAATAAAGTGATGCCCCTGTGCGTTTTTCTATCCTAATCGTACCAATGATGAACTACCACTTCATTAAGTCTAGCCAAGATGTGGAAATACCATTCATGTTCCTTCAGAGTCCTAAAATAAAAAAAATAAATAAATAAAGTACTCTGGTACTGTTCAAATATAACCATTACCAAGGAACTCCTACCCAGAAGATCTCAAGAAAGGAGATCTTGAGAGTAGACCATTCATGCTAAACATCCCTCTAGAACATGGTCTTCGGAACAAGATTAAAAAGGAAAACCACACCACTTTTATTTTGTATTGTCCCATGCCACTTGATTCATACAAAAAATTACTCTCCACAATATATCAACCCATTAGTGCTTGCAAAATTTGCCACAATCCCTCTCTTTAAAAGGCTATCTTGTTCTTCCCCCAGAGGTAACACTCCTATTAACTATTTATAGGGTGATGCAGACATGCCCACTTATCAGATTGGAAAATTTAAATCAAATCAGCATTAAACTTGCTCTATAAACTACAAAATGTGATTTGGGAACACAAACAATTTGTAGCTAAGATTTTGGTCTTAAAAGTGGGATCCATGCAACGATACTCAGAAACAGTTGATACAGTATCAGATGTGAAATTTACACCAAAAGTTGAATTATCAAACATTACATGACACCTCTGTACAGGTATCAGTGTATAATAGCTACACACAAGCTCCAACAGAAACCATTTTGCATTTGAGCCCACTTCAATAAACAATCAAAGGTATCCCCTCTCATTACAATTACCTCTGCTCTATTCTCCATAATAAGGACAATCTTGATCATTTTAATTACATTTAAATTTTAAAATCACTAAAGCCATACCTAAATTGTATGGCATTTCCATTATTGCCACATTGTTCACAGTTTCTATATGTCAAGTTTAATAGACACCAAGATATTTCTTACACGCAAATGCTCTCACCTACTATTTGTTTATGAATCTCTTGCATATTCACTCTTGAGAATTCTTTATGGTAGAAGCTTTCCTGCTCACACTCTCACTCTGCACTTTGGTCACTTGGCCCCAGAAGATCAAACCATTCTTCCAAGTGCAGCTTTATTATTGAGCTGAATAAGATGCAAACCCAATTCTGGAAACCCCAAACTTATTAGGTAAGTAAACAGGATAACAACCAAACACAGAGAATTTAAAAAATATCACCCAATCGGTTTGGGAGGAAACCTACTGCAAATTCTCAATCTTAAACATAAAACTGGTCAACAACGCAAAAAGAGTTCCAAAGTGCACTAGATATTTTGTGAGTTTTATGAGGTTTTAATAAGGATGACAAGTTGACAACTATGGCAAGGACACAGCTGGACAAATATCAGAGAATGAATTCACACAAAAAAATGAAGCATCTGACATAAATGGTAGTATGGTACCCTTGTGCAGGTATCTAGGTATCATGACTCATGAGATGCCAATTCTAAGAGAGGCAGGATTTTGATCCTACCTCAATTCTCTGGACTAAAAAAATCAGCCAATTCGGTAGCAGGTACCCTAGCAAAAAAAAGGTGTTTTGAAATATGAACTTTGTTCAAAAATTGCATAGGAAATGAAATGTGTTCTTTAGGTAATCTTTTTTTATGAATAACAGAATATATTTCACGCAAAGAAGCCACCAACTACACAAAAGGGCAGGCAGTAACCACAATATACAACTCCACCTAAGGAGATTCAGCACAGCATAAGAAGAAAGAAGAAAAAAGAAGCAGAAAAAACAGCAAGCTACTTTTAAATATTACAGCCCGGCCCTGGAAACCCACTTTCTTTAACTTCTCTCCCAACCCCAGCTCTAGTCAAAGAATCTGCCAACATGTTAGCACTCCTAAGCACCCAATTGAACGAGGAGTTCAAAGAAACAGCTAGGGAGTGAGCCAGTCTCATCCATGGCCTAAATTCCAAGGCATCTGATCTTGTGCCTCCATCCATGGGATGATAGTTTGGCAATCACCTTCCACTTCCACATTCTTCATCCTCTGCATCACCAACAAGTTCAACCCTTGCATTAGAGCCAATAAATCATCCCTCAAAGAGTCACCCTGACCAACCAGGCCTGAAGCCCTGAATGATTGAGAAGATTGCCACAGTGATCCCTAACAACTTCCCCCACAGCAAAAACCCCGGGATTCCCCAGGTAGCATCCACCAAAGTTAAGTTTAACCATCCCTATTGCAGGAGGAATCCATTCTACCATCCTTCACTGTCTGCAGATTTGGAATTCAGCAACAACTTGCCAACCCCTTAGTAAATAATTGAGAGAAGCACCTCTAAACTCCTCACAAAATCATTCTTTCTGTAAATTCTGAAAAGGGATCTGATAGGTCAGTTGACATTGGGCACCCCAGGCCTTCCTTTTGTCATAAGCAGGGCTTATCATTACACTTAATTCACACTAATATGGTAATACCATGGCTTTGCAAATACCCCATAAAATGAGGGCAGGGTTTCACCGTTTAGAAAAATAGCCTTTCCTCATGAGGCCAAACTCTCCAGATGAGTCCCAAAATTGAAAACAACCTGTAGGTCACCCCAGAAGGGAACCCCAAATATTGGATGCTTCCCAATCACCAATCCAAACAATCAAACAAGTGATGAACCAGGCACCAAATTCTCCACTTTAAACACCTCCTAAGAATTTGCTTTTGTAAAAATTCTTTCACACATGAAAAAGGAATACCTTAACCACCTTAAAATGCATCAGAAATACCTTAATTGCAAATGGGATATAGTAAAATAAATTAGTATATGCGCAATCATTAGCCACCATCTGAGTCTCAGAAAGATAATGCAGTAAGGGTCATAAGTTACCATCCGTCTGAGTCTCAACCAAATTACCACCAGTTGTATATATTTTCTTTGGAACAGCCCAATCAACAGCAATTGGTCTTTTACTGATCATTTTCCCATTTACTTTCTTGATAGCCTGGAGAGAAAAAAAAAATTATAAATAAAATAAAATAACTTGGAAAGGAAAGATAAAGTTTCTATAGTACATAGAAAACTTATAAAAGGAAAAAAATAAAGAAAAAGGATAAAATTTCACAGCTCTCAACAAACAATGGATAGAAAATCTCACATTTTCTGCATCCTGCTTACACGTGAATGAGACAAATGCAAATCCCTTAGATAGCCTGCACGACCAAAAACAAGTGAGAGAAACAAATTAGTCAATCTCTCTCCCAGAAATCAGTTATGATAATGAAAGAAGAAGAAACATATGTTGCAAAATGGGTAAATACCCTGTCTCAGAATTTAGTGGAACAAAGACATCCCACACAAAACCTGCTGATGCAAATAAATCTTTTATCTCGTTGACTTTTGCCTGCACCAACAGTCTATGAAAATTTATTCAACAAGCTCCCGTCAATGAAAAACAGGTGAAAGAGAAAAATATCATCATACTAACAACCTTAAAAGGAAGGTTCCTAACTATAAGTCTCCATTTCCGAGTCTTGGAACCCTGATTAACATAAGCAGAAAGATGATTTAGAGTACTCAAGCGTAAAGACATAAACACTATAAAATAGAATAATATAATCAACAAGAGCTAAAACCCTGCAAGCAATCATGCAGGAATTCATATATCTGACTCCAGATCGTGCATAACAAGGGGACATAAAAGATGATTCAAAATGTGAATATATCACCACATGTCAGATGGCAAATGGTTCAAAATGTGAAGAGGAAATGCAGTCATGGTGTACAAAGCAAGCTGTGCTCAAATGAAGGACAGATGGAAGAAGTCGAGAATAAGTTACTTTCTTGAACATGTGAACAAAATGATGAGACATAGAAGATGATTGTAATTATTAAACCCCAAAAAGAGGACTTCTGATAATTACAGGTATACAAGCATAACTGAAAGAATATAATATTTAAAGTAACAAAAGAAAATTATTGAGTACAGAAACACAAGCATGTATAAAAAGATGACAACCAACAATTTTTATGTTGTACAACCTACACTCAAAACAGCAACCAAACTACATACCCCTTTTCTGAAAGAACTTAAGTCCTTAAGCCCTACAGCCCAATCCAGTGTTTTAAAGGCAAGAAACACAACTAAAAAGCAAGAGGTTTGTAGAGCCTGAGATGCAACGTGCAATGCAAAGTGTGCATGTTCAAAATGTCACCCCAACATGCAACATTTTACTTCTGAATGTTCCTGAGTTCTGCAGATTTCCCTTGACCATATTATTAATTCATTATAATAAGCCTAAGACCTTAGGACAACTATAATGTGTTACGGAGAACCACATCTTATAGGCAAGAGCCATAAGATGGAAACTATGGTGCAGATTTTGTACATAAACAAGCATCTTGTTGCCTGACTTCATATTGGCTAGCAATGTTTTGAAAATCATAGTCATAAATCATAAAGAAAGTTGAATCGATAGATGTATCTAAAACAATAGAAATTACTACTTATACAATAGAAGTCTAAGATGATATAATCAAGCTTGGCTTGAAAATCAAATAAACCCACATGCAATGGCTATTTAACTTACATATGATGCAAAATATAATAGTGTAAATAATCCATTTTCTAATAGGGGCTTTAAAACAAGTCTCCCTTGACAAAACTAAATATGAACAAACAAATGCAAAAGTAGAAAATTAATTCTTAATTAAGTTTACTTGAACCACAGTAAAAGCACAAGAATCATATGAATTGTAAGGTTTATGAAATCAAATTGTAGGATTCAAACAAAAATCATAAGATTTTTGCAGAAAAGGATTGAAGCATAAGATTCAAATCTAAACCCTTGGGATTTACAATTCAAATCATGAAACGTATTGTAAATTGTAAGATTTACAACATTGTTGGCTAGAAGAAAACTACACGCAAGTCTTTGACAAAACCAGGTCCCCCTTTCTAGAGTCACAGAACATTCACTGCTGATTATATCGAAATAACTGAACAAAATAGGAAAAAGCCAAATGCACAGGGCACACTCAAAGATGAAAGCACAATAAGCTAGTACCCAAAGCTAATGTACTAGGCAATAATGGGTCTCAAATCTTTGAAAGAAACAAAATATCAGACTCCAAGACCCATAGCTCACCAGTCCAGTGCCAATTGAGAAAAATCATCAGATTAAAAGAAATTAGTACAAATAAACAGTGTTTTTTTTTCTATCGGAGGTTTTCAGATTAAATATGCAGTTATAATAAAAACATTCCATAAGATAGAAAGTCATTCCAAAAAAATAGTAGTATTATACCTCCCCACCCAACTGGCGTGCCCAAACACATCCACCCTTTATCTCCTGCTGATGCAACATAGCAACAGAAGCACGTGCTGCTTTGACACTAACATAAAGTACAGATGATGCATTCATCTTGCATCCATCCTTAGCCAGTCCTGAACATAATGTCACAAGTTAGTCATTTGTCAATGGCTCTCATATCCATCTCTCTAACAGAAAAGCTCTACTATCTGATAAGCGTGCAATGGCTTAAGTTCATGGAGAGATGCTTCAATTAAAAAACAAATATGTACTAGTATCAACTAAAACCCTTTAATCCATCGACTTTAAGGAGTATCTTCCCTAATATGCCCGTTAAACCCATCAGTATCAGTCAAAATATGCAGAGGGAGAAAATGAACTAGGCGAGCTTACAGGGATCAAAGTATATGAAATGAAGGAAAGGGGAATCAAGAAAAAACAAAACAATTTGCCTAATAGCTACAGATCAAGAAAATAATCTAACAAGAAGCAATAAACTAAGGTAGAAAAATGAAATAGAGACCAATAGACCTACTAATACCACTAAGAAAACAATGATGCTTTATTTATTGCATATTTGCATTAATGCCATTTATTCATTAGTCACAGAATCACAAATAAGTTCCAAAAAAACCATTTCTTTTCTCACCCCCCCTCCCTAAAAAAAAACCGAAGTGTGGAACATGATGGCACATAAAGTGGTGACAGGTTTGCACATACTGCTAACATCCAATTAAATTTTCAAAGCCTCCTTTGTCCCCCTTAATCCATGGTTTGTAATCATGTTCGGAAAGAACATTGACAGGACAGGATGAAATATTGCAAATTGGGGAAAAAAAAAAAACTTTTTGAACAGTGATTTAAGAAATTGCAAATGGGAAAGACCTTGGAAGCCAACAAAAGGTGCTTGATGAAAAACTTCATCCCTTGCCCAACCCCAGCAGACCCCTTGGCTTTTCAATATTAAACCTGTTGCATGGCATGCATCAGTGTGTGCAAGTGAAATCTAATTGATCATCATCTCCAGTAATTGTAACAAAATATCAAACTCAAGAAACCAGCATATTCTACACCACCTATTTAGTTTAGTTTACCAAACAAACATGAACATAGGAACTTAGAGATACTAACCATGTAGTTCAAGCTCTTCTTTTGGAAGAGGATAGCTTATAGAACATACAGTGCCAACCTCTCTGGCGCGACGGTGAACTTCCTCAGCCATGTCAACACTAAGAAGTCCACCAAATATGACCGTCCTAGCAACCCTTCATAGAAATAAAACGAACATGTGTTATGCAATGGTTCTTCCAAAAGACAGCATCAAACAACACATCAAGGATTAAGATAGTAAACTAAAGAAATATCCGCTAAAACAAATCCTAAAAAAAATGAAGTTTAAAGTAAGAAAATCAATCAAATCAAGTCAATCTTAAATGAGTTTCATTGCAAGCAGTGAGATTTTGAACACCATCAGACAATTAGAACAAAATAATTCCTATATACTAGAGCCAAGAGCTAACACTTAGAAAACAGAATCAAATCATACTCGATTCCAGATCAACATGTGGGTTTTATTGCATTTTACTCATTATTTTGAATATGCTTGAGCCCAGATATGAGGTCCATGACATAAACTGGTTAACTGGGCCAACTCTCCCAGTTCTATTGGTAACCCCTTGGCCTTTTAGGGGATGGATGTGTCTTCTCTGGTCTCAATTGCACTCCTTTCTGGTACTTTTGTGGTCCTATTAAAAATGTCAGTGCCACTAAATCTTGATGGCATTGATTACAGGATCAAATATAGCAAAGTTGTTTCAGACCAATGCAGTGTTTTAAAACTGCAAGGCGCAAAAAGGGCGCAGGGGTCCATCTGCGCCTGAGGCACAAGGCGCAAGGCGAGCCGTGCGCCTTTTTAAGCAAGGCACAAAAATTAAAAAAATCAAAAAAGATGCCAAAAATGGAAAAAAAGGCAAAGAAAAATAAAAAATTATTAAGCATAATATTAATAAAAATATAAACTTAGATTTTAAAATAAATGATTTACAAAACCTTTTATCCAAAATTAAAATACATAAACATAGCATGTAAAGCATATTCAAATGAGTAGAAGGAAGACTAATAAGAAATTGAACTCTTGCACCGTCCAAGTAGAAGGAAACAGGTTCAAAACTGGGTTCCAGTTTACAACGAAGTAGAGCCAAAAGCTGGTAGTCTTCTGATCAAGCTTCTAGGGCTACCCTTTAATCTCTGGAACGAACCTACTCTCAGGAGACTCACAAGAGCTTTGGGGGGTGTCCTGCTGGAGGTGAACTTGAGGTGCTTGCGTGCTGTAGAACTCAAAGTTGCAGGTATCAAACCAGAAAATGTGCCTCGTTCCTTTGAAGTGCACTCAGATGGTGCTTGGTACAGAGTTTGGGCGGCCTCAGAAGCTGAGGCGTCGCTGTGGGGAAGACGAACAGAGGAAGGAGACGGAGAGGAGCTCGCAGGTTGGAGCACACATGGCTCTCAAAGATTGGAGGGGAAGTCTGATGCACATGCGGGAGTGAAAGAGGAAGGGGAACAGTCACAGGGAGGGTACTTGTATCGAAGCCTTCCCTTTAAGGCTATCAATTCAAATTTCTTTGAAAATAAATTGAGTTTCGGGGGTGGCCCTTCCTTTGCTGACGTGGCCAGAAGGGGAAAAGGGCGAGCGGTTTACGTTAAGAAATCCTTTTCTGAACTGGCTGTAACAAAAACTGAACCGGCTAGAAAAGGAGGTGAGCCAAGAAGGGAACCCGGTTGCACCTTAAGAGGCCCACGTGACAACTTAAGTTATCACGTGGGGCGGTTTTGTGAAAACTCAATGATAGATGAAACTGGTCATCTATCACCGTCTAAGGAGGGCCGAACACCTGAAACACCAGAACAGACGTGTGACGGGGTAATCGGACTCTGAATTGGGTATGTAGACAGGCCGGTGACAAGCAGCAAAGCCTTGGTCTCGATCGCCCAAACCCGCGTTATGCGAGGAACAGCATAGAAGAGAGGGAAGAGGAAGACAAAGGATGGATAAGCTGCAGCTCAGAGAATGATTGTGATGAGAATTCAGAAGAGTTTGAAAGTTTGGGCAGCTCGGAAAATGAAGATAATATTGAAGATCAAAACAGGGGAATGTTAAATCTGGAACTTCTGTTTCTTGAGGAGGCAGTGGGGGAACAAAAGGAAAAAGGGGAGGAGTGGGTGAACGAAACAAACACCTGCAACAGAGCAGTCCTTACCCCAAAACTGGACGTGCCCCTCCCAAGTTCTAGTGTCTTGCAAGAATCCGAGGAGTCAGCCCGGGTTTACTCTGAATTGAACAAGAGTACATCACAGGGAGGTAAACAATTGGGTACAGGAAGAGGTCATTGTGCAGACCAAGTGACGGGGATTAATTTCCTCCAACCCGAGGAGATAGAGAACTCCAATTTCTCTGAACAGGGAGTGACAACCAATCTTCCTCGTTTGAATACCCCTCCACCCTCAGTTGATTTCAGGTATTTCTGTTAACTCTGTCAATTCAGTTTTTACTACTGATGAGTGCTCTGTGTCCCTTGTGCCAGATTCCTTTCTCAACCAAGTGTCTGAGGCCCATGGTCAGAAAGTCACAGTGAGGGTACAAGGGGATAAAGAAGGGGAGGAAGTGGTGGAGAAAACTTGTAGGGAGACAAAGATCTGGGAAATTATTGAGGGTCTAATGGGAGAAGTGGAAAGGAAAGAAATGCAGAGGGGGTTTACAGAAGGGATAAAAAGGACAAATGATGGAGGATATAAGGAAAGGAGTGAGAAGAGAGGAACTTAAGATAAGGAGGAAACTAGCAAGGAAGAATCAGTTGCAGAATTTGTGCAAAAGTTTGGGTGTAAATTGAAGAATCCAAATGATCTAAAAGTTTATCTGCTTAAAAAAGATGATGGTAAGGAAAAGAAAAGAAAGCTGAGTGAAGTAGAGAGGTTGAAAAGAGATATTGAGGGGGACAAGAAGTTTGAGGTGAGAGGGGATAGAAGGAAAGGGGTTAAGTAGAGGGTGGAGGAATTGGGGTTGAGTTTGAGAAGTTAAAATGAGAATTCTAAGTTGGAATGTGAGGGGCTTGGGCAGTGTTAGGAAGAGAGTAACAATTAAAGTGGTGATTAAGAAGTTTAACCCGGATGTGGTAATGATCCAGGAGTCTAAAAGAATGGATTTTGATTGTAGATGGGCAAGGAGTGTGTGGAGAGATAGAGGAATCGAGTGGGTGGCCGCTGCATCTTGGGGATCCTCAAACGGGATTGTAACACTATGGAAAGAATATATACTAATCGGCTTGGAGGAGCTAATAGGTGATTACTCTGTTTCCCTGAAGTTCAGACAGGTGGAAGACGGGTACGAATGGGTACTAACAAAACGTTTATAGCCCCAATGACTACATGCAAAGGAATAAATTGTGGGAGGAATTGAGTGATGTTAGGGGCCTCTAGGAGGGACTGTGGTGTGTGGGAGGGGATTTTAATGTGATACGGTTTATAGAGGAAACCAACAACCCCAGACAGAGAGTGACAACTAGTATGAGAAAGTTAAACCATTTTGTGGATACTTTTGAGCTTAAAAGAAATTCCACTCCTAAATAATAACTTCACTTGGTCCAACCTTTAGTCGAGGCAAGTATGCTTCAAGTTGGACAGATTCTTGTTCTCAACAAACTAGGAGGAACATTGGGGTAACCTAGTATCTAGGGCACTCCCAAGAATTACTTCGGACCATTGGCCTATAGATGTGTAAGGAGGAATTGAGAGGTGATGGACCCACTCCATTCAAATTTGAAAATATGTGGTTAACCTATTCGGGATTCAGTGAGAAGATCAGAGAGTGGTGGGAGCAATATAATCCGGTAGTAGAGTGGGAGGGAATGAGGTCCCACAAGAAACTTCAATTTCTAAAATCACAATTAAAGGAGTGGAATAGGTTGGAGTTTGGGAGATTAGAGGAAAGGAAACAAGTCCTACTAGAGCATATCGAGGATTTGGATATGAAGGAAGAGAGGGGATCCTTTGGAGAGGAAGACAGGAAAATTACATGGGAGTTGAGAAGGCAGATGGAGGATATTCTAATTAAGGAGGAAATAAGTTGGAGGCAAAAATCTAGGTGTAAGTGGCTAAAGGAGGGAGATAGAAACACTGGATTTTTCCATTCAAGGGCAAATGGGAGGAGAAAAAAGAATCACATATCAAAATTGGAAGTAGAAGGAGAATGGTTGGAAAAGAGGTTTGATCCGGAAGAGATAAAGGTAGCAGTATTCCCAATGGATAGGACAAAAGCTCCAGGCCCAGATGGCTTCACAATGGCTTTCTATCAGGATTGTTGGGATATAGTGGAGAAGGATCTTAGGTCAATCTTCAAGGAGTTTCACAATAGGGGAAGAATTAATCCGGGCTTGAACAACTTTCATTGCATTGGTCCCAAAGAAAAAAGAGGCATCACAACATAAGGATTTCAGACCTATTAGTTTGGTGAATAGCTTGTATAAAATAATTGTAAAAGTGTTGTCCCTCGGGATAAAGAAGGTCCTCCCCTCTATTATTGAACCCAACCAAGGACCTTTGTATAGGGAAGACAAATCATTGATCAAATCCTCATTGCAAATGAGAGTCTAGAGAGCTTCAGGAAATCTAAGAAGAAGGGAGTGGTATGCAAATTGGACTTGGAGAAGGCTTATGACTTAGTAGATTGGTCTTTTTTAGTGGAGGTGTTGAGAAGCTACGGCTTTGGAGATAGGTGGTGTAAATGGATTTGGGGTTGTATTAGGACTTGTCACTATTCTATATTGGTGAATGGAACGGTAGTTGACTTTTTTCCTGATTTGAGAGGTATAAGACAAGGAGACACACTCTCCCCCTTTCTTTTTACCCTGATGGCTGATGTACTTGGGAGATTGATCCATAGAGCAAACTCAAGGAATCCGATAAAAGGGTGAAGAGTTGACAGGGAGGAGGTACCACTAACACATCTCCAATTTGCAGATGACACAATTTTGTTTTGTGAGGGTGGGAATATAAGCTGGATCCGGAATTTAAAATTAGCAATACAACTTTTTGAGCAGATGTCTAACCTCAAGGTGAACTTTGATAAGAGTTGTGTGGTGGGGGTGAATGTGGATGAGAGGGAGTTAAGGAATTATGCAGGTGTGTTAGGTTATGCAATCTCAGAATGGCCTTTGACGTACTTGGGCCTCCCTTTAGGAGATAACTCTAAGAATGAAAGCTTTTGGACTCCGGTAGTGGAGAGATTTGAGAAGAGGCCTGCGTCCTGGAAAAGAAATTATCTTTCCTTAGGAGGGAGAGTCACTCTGATTAGGTCCACCCTAGCTAACTCACTTGTGTATTATTTGTTAGTGTTTAAGATCCCCACCAAGGTCTCCAACTTATTGGAAAAATTAATGAGGAATTTTCCGTGGAAGTCGGGAGAGGAGAAGAGAGATCATAGGGTGAAATGGGAGGTGGTAATTAGATGTAAAAAACTAGGTCTTGGGATTAGAAACATCAAGAAAAGGAATATGGTGCTGTTGGGAAAATGGTTGTGGAGATTCACAATGGAAAAGGAAAAATTGTGGACAAAGATCGTGGCTAGCATACATGGGCTAGAAGACAACAGTTGGGATTCTAGAATTGTGGCAAGGGCTACAGCTGCTTCTCCATGGAAATCCATCCATGATTTGCTTCCAGCTTTCTCCCCTTGGATCAAGTACGATGTTAACTCTGGCAATCGAATAAAGTTTTGGGAACATCTTTGGGTTGGGGTTTCACCTCTAAAGGACCAGTTTCCTTCCTTCTATGCTCTGTCAGATTTGAAAAATGAACCTATCTCTTCTTTTTTAGTTCCTTCAGACTCCACTTCTGGTTTTGGGTGGAACCTCGGCCTACGAAGGGCAATTAGGGATACAGACTTGGACAGCCTCTTACCTTTATTAGCCATCCTTGAGAATATCTTCCTTGATTCAAATAGGAAAGACACCAGAATTTGGATCCCTTCTACTTTAGGAACCTTCTCTTGTGCTTCGTTTTTTGAAACCTTAACTCAGTCATCTGCCCCTTCTGGTGTGTCCTTTCCGATTAAGGAATTTTGGAGCAAGCCCATTCCTCCTTGGGTTGGGTTTTTTTGTTGGGAAATTTTCCTGGAAAGAATAAATACAAATGATCTACTTCAGAAAAAGAGACCCAATTCTTGTTTACTTCCTAATAGATGCTCTCTCTATAAAGATGATGGGAAATTCGGTTACCACCTTTTGGTCTCTTGTAAGGTTACTAAAACTGTTTGGGAGTGGGAACTTTCTCGCTTTGGGTGTACTTGGAACCCTCCTGAGAGTGTCCAAGGTTTGTTCTCCCCTTCGTTTTTCAAATGGCCTAAGAAGCAAGGGAAGATGATGTGGAGTATTATTAGGGCAGTCGTGTGTTGGTCGCTATGGGAGGAAAGAAACTCTCGAATATTTTCAGAAAAGGAAAGATCCCTGGAAGAACTATTAGATCTAATACTTTTAAGGGCTGCCCACTAGCAAAAAATTATGGAACTGTTCTCAGACTTTCCTATTGCTGACCTGTTAAGAAACTGGAAAGAGATAGCAACCTCTACTCTGTGTAAGAGGACTCTTAGTCCCTTGTGGTCCCCTCCTCCCTCTGAATTTATAAAAGTGAATTTTGATGGCAGTAGCATAAGGAATCCAGGGCCCTTTGGGATTGGGGGAGTTTTCAGGAATGAGGAAGGGAGTCTTATTGCTCCGTTCTCAAGCCCTATTGGAGAAGGAGACTATTAGGGCTGAGATCCTTGCAGCTTTAGAAGGGGTTCAAAGAGCAAGGGAACTAAATATCAGTCGGCTGATTTTGGAAGGTGATTCAAAGGTGGTGATTAGCTGGTTGAAGAAAGAGGGCAGTGGCTTGTGGAGTTACAATAATGAAAAGAAAAAATTCTTATGGCTATGTAGAAGCATTGAGATACAATACAGATAGGTGAAAAGGACCACTAATTCTTTTGCAGATGGGTTGGCCAAGCAAGGGATGAATAGGGAGGCTATTTTTTGGGCTATTTTTTAATCTTCTTTCATTGTAATTTTCTGATGGGGAGATAAGACTCTTTATCTCCCCCTTTTTTGTACCAAAAGCTTCATAATTCTTAATAAAGTTTCTGTTATTGATTAAAAAATAAAAAAGCATATTCAAATGAGAATTTAAAAATAAAATCAGACATATAAAACATTTTCAAGCATATAAAACCGACAATCTTTTTTTTCTCAATTACATTACTTCAAGTAGCTAATGTGACGAATTACATTCCTGATTCTACAAGCAAATTTTGTGCCACGCCCCTCGAGGCAAGACAAAACAAGTCCACGTTAGGGCTGAGGCGCAAGGCCTAGGTACACCAAGTGTGCGCCTTTTGAAAGGGATGCGCCTAGGACCTAGGCAAGGCGCCTACCCTAAAATGTGCCTCGCTTGTGTGCCAAGGCACGGCTTTTAAATCACTGCACCAATGCATTAATTGTGAGTGATTGGCCAAAGATATCAGGTGAGATAAAAGAGCAGGCTCTTACCCATGGAGGTTAGCAAATTATCTTATGAGATCGGATATATCACAAGTTCCTTTAGTCACTTCCAGAAGTTGTTATTGCATTTCCTTTGTGGAGTTCCAATATATTTTAAGCCCATGGTAGAGGAACAGGACACAAACTAAGTCAATTCCAGTGGGCCGAAAGTCAGTCTACAGACTTTATTGTTTTTCCTTGCCATGGTAAGGTAGTGCAATAGCCAATAAAAGTTGTACTAGATAATGAAGTTGAGAATGCATCCAAACAAGTAGAGTATGAAGATAGTCTTAACAAAGCCAAGCAAATGAGTTTTTATTGGTAAAGACATGCAAATGCTTTACCAATATATTACAATTTATAAAACTTAGCTCAAGCCCCAAAGTGGGGCTCAAAACACAAATCTTGTAAATCCCAAGGGATTCCAAGTTGATAAGTGACCATTTATATCTAGCCCATGCAAATAAATCTCATCAAACACATTGCCGTCTTAGAATGATATGCATCTTGAAGAAGAGCAAGGCAACTGACTCTACAATTCGCTCATCGATGGAGAGTTCGTCGACCAGTGTCGAGGAGAGGCCTGCTACGCGCATGCCCGAAGTCGTCGACCTCAAAGGGGGCGGCGACCCAATGTCCATAAAGTTCGCACAGGTCGCCACGGACCCACTCGCCTCCTCCCCTCAGGTCAGTCAAGAAGAGCATGCTACCGGTCCTATCACTCTGACATACCTCGCTTCGTTCCCAACATCGATATTTCAATCATCGATCGTCTCACCGATCCCCAAGTTGCTTTACGAATGGGGAGGGAAATTCTTCTTCCTGAGGATTTGCAGTTCTACAGCAGGCTGGATCCTTCTAACATCGGTATTAGAATGACTCAGTGCATCCTTCAGGTATGATCTCTATTTTTTATGCCTTGATTTTCTTTTCCTTTCGGGCCTTGCTTATTTTTCCTTTCTTGCAAGCAAATATGATGAGCCAAATTTTGTTAAATCAGGTCGCCTTGTCCAGACAAGAAAGGCATGAAATGCAAGCGAGCATAAAGGCCCTGCAAGCCCAACTAGAGGGAGCTCGCCTAAGCACGGAAGCGGCCCACCATAGTGTAGAGCAGGACCGCCAACGCTTCATCAACCTCAGTACCAACATGCAATGCAAGCTAGAGGAGGCCAAAGGAACCATCGTCGCCCTAACCGATGAAGTGCAAACGAAGGATCGTCAACTGGAAGAGTGACGGGCTAAGTTTACTGAAGATATTCGTCGTGTCGAGATCGCTGCCGTCGAACATTTACGTACGCCGCCTAATTACGAGTAGGAGAAGATCAAGAGTGTCCTTCCTTCGATGAAGAGGGGATTCAAGTTGTGTCGCCACTTCCTTAAGTCCCTACCATCCCAACTTTGACTTCAATAACATGTCCATTAGGTCGGTGTCGGATGAGCTAGTCGTGCAGGTCGACCAAAAGCCTCTAACTCTAGATGAGGTAAATGAAGAGGTCGACGATGAGCGGATGAGGGGGTAGACGATGTCGACGACAAGCTTCAAGAAGATAAGGAAGAGTAGTCGCTAGTTGGGGAGTTTCTACTGTTACCTGAAGCATGGCCACTCCTAATTGTTTCTTTTTAGAGCCTACATGTTCTTTGATTGCATTTCTTTTTCTTCTCTCTCTCTTTTTGAGATACACCCTTTCTTTTTAATGGAATCGACTTTTCGCATATATCGTGCCCCTCCCCACCTTGTATTCTCAATTACTAGAAAATAGGCTAGGTGTCGAAACAACATTTGGTATTGTCGAGGTCATGAGGTGCACGAGTTGCCTAGGCACCAAAGCGACTAGACCCGTAATTTTGGCTAAATCAAAACAATGATGAGGTATCGAATTGCCTATGTGTCTCGAGGTCGGCATAGGGAGCCTTAAAGCTAAAAGCGGTTTGGCTCCCCCTTATGTACAACTTAGCCAAAGTGCTCATATCGTAGATCGGCTAGACCAGGTAGCAGGACGAGTGGTCTCATTTTCACACTTAGTAAAATTGTGTAGTCTCAGCAGACGCAACTTGAAATTTTTGAACTCTTCATAAGTAATACCTCCTTAAGTTGTCAACGTTCCACACACGAGATTCATGCCTCCCCTCCAACGTTTTGAGCTCGTACGTACCCTCACCAATCACCATGAGAACTCTATAGGGTCCTTCCCAATTCAGACCTAGCTTTCCTACACTAGGCTCAAGTACCATAACCTTCCTAAGTACCAGGTCGCCAACTTGAAATTGGCATCTTTTAACTCGAGCGTAGGGGTGGCAAGGAGCCAAGCTTTTCACGAGCTGCTCAAGCTCGGCTCAACTCACAGGCCAGCTCGTATATATATATATATATATATATATATATATATATATATATATATCAGCTTTTCACAAGCTGCTCGAGCTCGGCTCAGCTCACAGGCCAGCTCGTATATATATTATATATATTATATATATATATATATATAATAAAATTATAGAAAATAACATATATAATAAAAATATTATAATTATTAGTTATTATAATTCTTAATTTTTAAATATAAAATAAAAAGTTTACATATAATTTTTATTTTTATAAAATATTTTTTCTAAACATTTTTATAATAAAATATTTATAAAATATAAAATGAGCCGAGCCGAGCCGAAATGAGCTCGAGCTTATGAACTCTTGACTCAAGCCGAGCTCGAACTTGGTACTATCCGTCTCGACTCGGCTCGAATCCACCCCTAATAATTATTTTATATATATATATATATATGAACTAATAATTATAATATTTTTATTATATATGTTATTTTCTATAATTTTATTATATATATATATATAATAAAATTATAGAAAATAACATATATAATAAAAATATTATAATTATTAGTTATTATAATTCTTAATTTTTAAATATAAAATAAAAAGTTTACATATAATTTTTATTTTTATAAAATATTTTTTCTAAACATTTTTATAATAAAATATTTATAAAATATAAAATGAGCCGAGCCGAGCCGAAACGAGCTCAAGCTTATGAACTCTTGACTCGAGCCGAGCTCGAACTTGGTACTATCCGTCTCAACTCGGCTCGAATCCACCCCTACTCGAGCATTATAATACCAAGCTACTCACTGATGGTATGCTACAGCCCGAATATAGGCCAAGTCATTGAGTTCTACCAGGTCGAGGTTAGTCCGCAGCTCATCCTCGTTTGCCTCCTCATTGTACATCTTAGACTGCAAAGTCGGCACCTCGATCTCGGTTGGAATGACCTCTGTCTCGTACGATAGGTTGAAAGGAGTCTCCCCGGTTGTCGTCTTGCTAGTAGTCCAATAGGCCCATAGGACACTGGGCAGCTCGTCCACCCACAAACCTTTAGCTCGAGAGAAAAGAGCTTTGAATCCGCGGAGTATTGCCCTATTTGTTACATCAGCCTGACCGTTTGCATGGTGATGGACCACCGAGGTGAAGTTTTGTTGGATTCCCATCTTGGCACACCAACTCTGGAACTTTATGTCTTCGAACTTCTTGCTGTTGTCCGAAATCAATACTTTGTGGAGTTCGAATCTGCAGACGATACTCTTCCAAAAGAAATTCTACACATTCCATGTTATGGGCCCAGGCGTAGGATCTCGTCACGGGTCGGTCCACGAGGAAAACTCCTAGCCTTCCCTTGCCCTTCCCTTTGCGTGCTAACCCTATTGTGGCAAACTAGGGGGTGATTTGTCCAAGAGATCACCCTAACTCTCCTAAGCTCTTTCTTGATCGAAAATTCAATGCCTTTATTCCAATTCCAAGCTCCTTTAAATAGGAGATTACAAGAGGGTTTCCTTGTTGTATTCGGCTAGGATAATCCATCTCTTAACGAAACTCAAACTCCTACTTCTAATGGTAATTAACTTCCTATTTCTATCGGTAACACAACTCCTACTAAGAACAGGGGATAAGTAGATGGGATAAGGGATACAGTAAGGGATAAGGGATAAGGGATAAGGTAAGCTGGCGGTGAGTTGGCTAGAGTGGCAAGGTAAGTGGGCCCCTGATGAGCTGTCATGTGGGCCCCCCTTCGGTGCTGATGCCCTTCGTTGCTACTGCCGGCTGCGGTGGTTAGGCTCGCCTACGAGTGTGTCTACTGCTTCTATGTCTGCAACATTACACCCCTCTTGGACCACGAGCTTGTCCTCACGCTCGAATTCAGGATGGGTGTCGGAAAACACCGTCAAAGGAATCCTAGATAGATGGAATGGCTTTGCCCTCCTGGATCGGGTTCCCATGAAGGGGGTTCCTCTTCATCTTCCTCTTGTTTCACCAGGAAGCAGAAAAGCCTCTTGCACTTGTGCCCTACTGAGTAGAGTTCCTCGCAATTAAAACATTGCCCCCTCGCCCTACGTTCAGCCATCTCAGCCCTAGACAAGTGCTTAATAGGGGGTGTAACGACATTGCTCCCTATACTGGATGCTGATCTGGGATTGGTGCTTGTCTGTGGCTTCCGTTCTTGGCTGGCTGCTGAGTATGGAGCCACTTCGAGTGGTTCCGGGTATGCCCATGCTGATGAAGGCTGCCCCATACTGACGGTTCCGTGGTTGGGCTGTAGTTTGCGTTCGAAAGCGCATGCTAGGTTCATGGTTGTGACCAAGTTGGGAGGGTGTTGCATCTCCACGTCCACCCTTAGGGGTTCTGCTAGCCCCGAGGTGAACATATCCACCTGCTGGTCTGGGCGTACTGAAGAGGCTCTGGCGAGAAGGGTCTGAAATTACCGCTGGTACTCGATTATGGTCCCAGTCTGCTTGAGGTTAATGAATTCTCCCAAGGGGTTGCTCGTTAATGGGGGTCCAAACCGAAGGAGGCAGTATGACTTGAACTGATCCCAACTAAGTCCTGGTTCGTTCTGTTCCACTCGGTAGAACCAGAGTTGCGCTTCGTCTGTCAGATGGAACGCGGGCAGGCTGACTTTATCCTTCTCCTCCGTGCGCTGATTACGAAAGAATTGCTCGCAGCGGTACAGCCAGCCCAATGGGTCGCCGTTGCCGCTGTATGAGGGAAACTCAAAACGGCTATACTTGGGAATAACTGCGGCCGTCAGGGCAGCGATCTGTTGTTCGCTGGATGCCTCTGCCTAGTTCGGACGGCGATTGTTTGTGTTGGCGATTCCCTCATAACTCCTTTCTTTGTTGGAGAGGAATGCTTCCAGCAGGCGTCGCAGCTCCCGGACATCTTCCTTGACTTCACGAACCTCCATGCTGGTTTCTACTAGCCTATGTTCTAGTTCGTGGACCTTGGATGATAGTTGCTCCATATCGCCCATGACGTTAGGCTCTGATACCAAGTTGTTATGGGCCCGGGCATAGGATCTCGTCGCGGGTCAGTCCATGGGGAAAACTCCTAGCCTTCCCTTGCCCTTCCCTTTGCGTGTTGACCCTATTGTGGCAAACTAGGGGGTGATTTGTCCAAGAGATCACCCTAACTCTCCTAAGCTCTTTCTTGATCGAAAATTCAATGCCTTTACTCCAATTCCAAGCTCCTTTAAATAGGAGATTACAAGAGGGTTCCTTGTTGTATTCGGTTAGGATAATCCATCTCTTATCGAAACTCAAACTCCTACTTCTAATGGTAATTAACTTCCTATTTCTACTGGTAACACAACTCCTACTAAGAACAAAGGATAAGTAGATAGGATAAGGGATACGGTAAGGGATAAGGGATAAGGTAAGCTGGCGGTGAGTTGGCTAGAGTGGCAACGTAAGTGGGCCCCTGATGAGTTGTCGTGTGGGCCCCCCTTCGGTGTTGCTCAGTGCTACTGCCCTTCACTGCTGCTGCCGGCCACGGTGGTTAGGCTCGCCTACGAGTGTGTCTGTTGCTTCTGTGTCTGCAACATTCCAAGCTATGATGGATACCAGCTGCTCGACTTCCACCCACTTCGTAAAGTAGTCAACCGCAATGACCGAGAACCTCCTCTGCCCAGTCGTAGGTGGAAAGGAACCGAGGATATCTATCCCCCATCGTGCAAATGGCCACAAGCTGGTAAGGTACCTCAGATCGGCAACGGGCTGGTGTGGTATGTTAGCATGGCATTGGCACTTGTCACACTTCATTGTGAGCCAATAATAGCCTTGTCGAAACGCTTTCTGGGTGAGCACCCTGCCCCCTAGGTGTCCTCTATAGAGACCTTCACATATCTCGCATAGCACTTGGCTTGCTTCAGTTAGGCACAAGCAACGCAGATAGGGAGCGTGAATGACCAGCAGTACAGTTGCTCACCTATGATTACACAACGAGTTGACTACCACTCCACCCTCCGAGCTGCATTACGCTCTACAAGTAGAGTCTCGTGGCGCATAGTCAACAAGCGGATCCATCCAGCTCAGCTCTGCAACCAAAATGGGGTGACCTCTTCTACCACCCTTTCTGTGCTAGGGTGTGGCAAGTCTTCAATGTAGACTGTTCTCTTCGTAGTGTCCATCGCACCGACCAGCTTCGAGAGCGCATCAGCCTCAATGTTCTCAGACCTCGACACTTGCTAAATGTACCAAGAGTGGAAGTTGGGCAGGAGCTCTCTAACCTTAGCCAGGTAGGCCAACATGGCGGGCTCCCAAGCCTCGTACTCTCCATTCACATGGCTCGGCACTAACTGCGAGTCACTGCACACCACGAGATGTTTTGCACTGACCTCCTTCGCCAACGATAGCTCGGCTACCAGCGCCTCATATTCAGCTACATTGTTCGGCACTCGAAACGCGAATCGAAGGGCGTACTCCAACTTCACCTTGCTAGGCCCATAGAGGGTCAGCCCAACTCCGCTTCCACGTTGGTTGGACGATTCATCCACTCGGAGGATCCAAGGCTCCTCATCCCAAGTCGAGACGGGTGTCGCACTGGTTAATGCCTCCGAGGTGGTCACGAGCTCAACAACTGCAGGGGTCAACGTGCTGAACGTACACTCGGCGACGAAGTCAGTCAGGACTTGTGCCATGATCATTGGTAGGTCGCTCCCATTTCATCAACATAAGCTTTGATTTTATTTCCAATTAAATTAGCAAAAATTTTATTTACAAGGCGCTGGTAGGTAGCTCCAGCGTTCTTGCTAAGGTCTTTGTTGATCATTTCAGATCAATTTATTGTAGGCCATACTAAGAGGTGGGCTCTGGATGGACTAGAGTGGGAGTGCTTGGAAGAGTATCAAGTGGAATTACTGGAGAAACTGTTCGAGGAAAATGAAATTAAGGAAGCCATTTTCTCTAATGGATAGATCCAAGACTCTTGGACCTGATGGATTCATAGTGGCTTTTTATCATTGTTGGGAGATAATTAAGAATGAATTGATGAAAGTGTTTAGGGAATTCCACAGAAGGGGAGTAATCAGCCCAGAGATGAATTCAACCTTCTTAGCCTTGAACCCAAAGAAACAAAATGCCACCTAGCCAGGACATTTTAGACCTATAAGCTTAGTGACTAGCATCTACAAGGTAATTGCCAAGGTGCTTTCTCTAAGGCTTAAAAAGGTGTTTCCCCCTCTCATTTCCCATTACCAAGGGGAGTAATCAGCCCAGAGATGAATTCAACCTTCTTAGCCTTGAACCCAAAGAAACAAAATGCCACCTAGCAGGACATTTTAGACCTATAAGCTTAGTGACTAGCATCTACAAGGTAATTGCCAAGGTGCTTTCTCTGAGGCTTAAAAAGGTGTTTCCCCCTCTCATTTCCCATTACCAAGGGGCCTTTGTCCAAGATAGACAAATTATTAATCAAATCCAAATTGCAAGTGAATGTGTAGAAGCTCAAAAAAAGGCTAAAAAGGAAGGTTGTGGCAATTAAATTGGATCTGGAGAAAGTTTATGACCTTGTAGATTGGGACTTTTTGATAAACATTATGAGGTGTGAATTTGGGGATTTGTGGTGTAAATGGATCAAAGGCTGTCTACAAACTAATCATTTTTCTATTCTAGTTAATGGAACAGCAATTGACTTTCAGATCCAAGGTTTAAGACAAGGAGATCCCCTCTCTCCCTTTCTCTTTGGTGGCTGAGGTCTTAAGTAAGTTAATTTCAAAGGCTAACTCCTTGCAATTGGTTAAAGATTGGACAATTGGGAGAGATAGAGTTTTAGTCACACACTTGCAATTTGCAAATGATATTCTTGTTTTCAGTTATGGAGAGGACCGAGAAGGTGTGGAAAACATGAAGATGGTTGTGAGTCTTTTTTAAAGGATCTCCAATTTGAGAATCAATTGGTCTAAGGGTCTAGTGGTTGGCATCAATTTGGAAGAGGTTGTTTTGAGTGCAATGGCTGATTTGTTGGGATGTGAAAAAGGAGAGTGGCCCTTGTGTTATTTGGGTTTGCCTCTTGGTGGAAATCCTAGATAGATGAGATTTTGGAATCCAGTAGTGGAAAGGTTAGAAAAAAAGGTTGGCAAGTTGGAAAAGGAATTATATCTCAATGGGTGGAAGAATTACTCTGATTAAATCTACCTTTGCTAATCTTCCAGTCTATTACATGTCGGTCTTTAGGATGCCCCAAGCTATGGTAAAAAAACAATTGGGAAAATCATGAGGGACTTTTTGTGGGAGCTTGGGGAAAGGAAGAAAGACCATTTGGTTAGGTGGGAAAAGGCTAGGCAATTGAAAGGTGAAGGGGGTTCGGGGATTGGAAATGTAAAGATGAAGAATGTGGCTTTATTGAGTAAATGGTTGTGGAGGCCTAAAGAAACTGAGAAACTATGGACTATAATTATCTCAAGTATCTATGGGCTGTCAAGCAATGGTTGGGATGCAAGCTATTTGCGTAGAGCTACGTTGGCTGCTCTGTGGAAGGCCATTCATGATATTCTTCCCTTGTTTCTTCCCCACATAAGGTATGATTTGGCTTCAGGTCAGAAAATCAGATTCTGGGAGAACATTTGGGTTGGGGAATCCCCCTGCCTGTGGTTTTCCCTTCCTCTTTGCTCTTTCCAGCCTCAAGGGAAAACCTATCAGTGACTTCATCAGTTCATTCTCTTCATTTTCTAACCTGAATTGGAATTTGGGCATTACTAGAAATTTGAGAGAATCTGAAGTCTCTAATGTCTCCGCTTTGATCAACTTGCTAAGTTCAATGGTTTTGCGGAACAGTTGGTTCAGACTCTAGAGTTTGGGCTCTCAACCAGTCAAGGTCATTCTCTTGCAAACCACTTCTGAATTCCCTCCTCCTCTCCTTTTTTCCCTGTCAAAGAGATCTGGTGTCAGCCCATCCCTCCTAAAGTCAGTGCCTTCTGTTGGGAAGTGTTCCATGGCTCCATTAACACTTGTGATTTGCTTCAGAAAAAAGACCAAATTGGTGCTTGTCCCCGTTCCTTATGTAAGCTACACAATGAGACTGCCTTTCATCTTTTAATTTCCTATCCTTTCGCTAACTACATTTGGGAGTGGTTTTCCACTCTATTCGGTTGCAGTTGGACTCCTCCTGTTAATCTGGACAGATTCTTTAGTTCTCATACTTTCAGGTGCTCTAAAAGAAGGGGTAGAATTATGGGAAGGTGCACTAGAGCAGCAGTGGTTTGCACAATTTGGGAAGAAAGAAATTTAAGGATTTTTTTATGACAAGGAAAGAAGCAAAGAAACTTTGATCGAAGTGATATCTCTAAGAGTGGCACATTGGGTGAAAACATTAAAGTTGTTTGCTGACTTTAAGACAAAAGACTCTTCAGATCTTCGGGAACAATTGCTAACACTGCTTCTAGAAAATCTAGAACAAATGATGTTGGGTCCCCTCCAGTAACTGGATAGAGGAAATTAAACTTTGATGGTAGCTGAAATCCTGGACCATTGGGTATTGGTGGGGTGATAAAGGAAGAGAATGGGAACATTTTAGCCATATGCTTGGGTCCTATTCAGCATGGTGGTGTGGTGAGATCAGAACTGATGGCAGCAGTGTATGGTGTTGAAAAAGCCAAAGAAATGGGGATTAACAGGCTGATTATTGAAGGGGACTCAAAAGATTGTTGTAAACTGGCTGAAAAGGGGGGAAGGAATAATATGGAAGCTAAGAAATGAACTCAGGCGCTTCAAGCAGATATCTAAAGACATGTTGATCCAAGTTAGATGAGCTAGGAGATCAGCTAACAGTAATGGCTGATGGGCAAGCTAAACAAGGGATTCAACGACAATCTATATTCGGGGCTGGTTTGTAATTAGTGGTTTTCTTCTCTTGGGCTTATCCTTCTGCCCACAGCTTCTTGATGTATATGCTTTTTTAATCTAATCAATAAATAAATTCTGTGTTGCTGATCAAAAAAATTACCAAATAAACAGGAAAATCAGTACACCACTTAAAGCAGCATTAGAAGGTCCAAAAGATAAATCACATACCTCTGCTTTTCTGAACCATCAGTTTTATTGGCATGGTCACTGAGAACTACCATTTCTTCTGTGGTTCCTTCAGAGTCCCCTTAAGTATTGGAACCAAATAAACCATAAAGATAAAATATTCATCAACCAATAAATAGAAAACCAAATATGACTGAACTAAAGATAATACCTTTTCTGTGCAGCTTTGAAGCTTGTTCCTTTTTGACCATCCTGGAGGAGAAATTCTCATCGCCATCCTTTTTCTTGACATCATTCATATGAACTACCAAGACAGGGAAAAACAACTTAGCCCATTTTTCCTCTTTTTTTCGAAAAATAACAGACAAACCACTATCTCTGTTACATGGACTGAGATTGGGCAAATCCCTCAAACTTCAAGAATGTGGTGGCAAAAGGTGATTCACAGGTGGTAGCAGGGTGGTTAAAATACAACAGCATGGGCTCATGGAAATTGAAAACATCATTTTGCTGGATTGAAAGATCAGTTAGTCGTTTTGCAAATACTTTGGTCAGACAAGGAAATAATTGAAATAAACTGTTTTGAGGGTGTAATGCAGGGCACGCAAATAGCAGCCAACTGGGTGGATGAAATGGGCCTAAGCAAGCTGGAAACAAACTACAAAGTACAAACCCATCAGTTTGTTAGTTTGAGACTTAGCTTTGGTTTGACCAACAAAATAGCTTGGACATAACTTAAAATACATTAATTAATCAATACAAGCATAAATAGAATTGTTTTATAAGTGGCTGTGATTGTACCATTAGGCAAAGACTAGAGGAATTCAGCAATAACCCTAGTAAAAAAATAAAAGGGAATGTGGAAAACAACAGAAGATGTTAGGGAGAGAATGACGGAGACTGTTCAAGTTGATGTTAGGGAAGTTGAGAGTTTGGACGAGAGGATGAAGGTGTTGCAGGCCAGCTTGATTGGTAGATTCATGGGAGTCAACTCCGATGCCAAGAAAGTCGAGGCTTGGGCAACATTTGAATGGGGAAATGAGAAGGTAATGGAGGTAAAAACCTAATGGAGGTTTGTTCTTGTTTATGTTCTTCAATAGGAGAGAGGCTGATTGGGTGCCAAAGATGGAAGGTGGCATGTTCTGTGGATTGGGGTGGTAGGCATTCCACTGCATGCTTGGAGTCTAACTACATTCAAAGCAACTGGGGAAGAATGTAGCAGATTCCTTATGGTTGATGTATGAACAAAAAGTGGGAGAAGTTAGATCTGGCAAGAATGTTAGTGGAGGTGGTTGACGTATTAGGTGTTCCATGTTCCGAATCAACTGAAACTTCAATTTTCTAGGGAGGTTTATAACTTAAGAATTTTTGTTGAATGAGAGGACTCGACTTTTCTAAGGGCAGATCTGGTAGGCAATAGTGAGAAGGGTGTTTTGGAGGTTGTGGGGGGAGAAACCAGTAAGGCTTTCCAGGAAGATGGACCAAAGGCAGGAAGGGAGAGGAAGAGGTGGCTTGAGGTGGAAGATGATAATGTGTTAGGGTCAAAGGGTAAAATCGATATTGTGGATGAGAGAAATAAAGGGGAGTTGGATGAGGCAAGGGGCAAGGACCGGATTGCGGTCTTCAGTGGAAGGACACATGGAAGAGGGAGGCGAAGAGAGATTGGACTTAGGTGGATTTGAAAGGAAATGTTGGGGAATGGAGAGAACTGAACAGTAACCGGCAGGCTCGAGAAGAATTGAAAGGCCGAAGGGGTTTCACTCCCCAATGGTGAAGCTCAACCAACTTAAGAAAGGTGATCGGTCCAGCTGTTAAAGGGTTTCAAAAGTAAAAGCTTTCAAATGTAAAAGTGTCCTAAAAGGTTGAGGAATTCTCATGGAAAGAGGAATTGAAATACTAAAGGGAGAGCGAGAAGTGGGTTTTGGTGATTGCCACTTATGACAGATCTAGGATGAAGAAGCTAGTGTCAAAGAGCTTGAGTGTTTTGAAGGACAACATGCTTGTTTGCAGAAGTGAAAGCTATGAGGTTGAAGTTTGAATCATGTGAGTATTGTTGATGTTTAGGAGGCGGTTAGGACTGATCATTATAAACAAGTAAGTAATGTTTTATGGTTTGGTTCTATTTTGGTTGAAATACAATATGCTTCGTGCCAAAAGAGTAGTTACAAAGATGGTGTTCCAGTTGGTGGAGGATTATGAGGAGTAGGAGAGAAGGAGGACGCATACTCAGGATACAAGGGAGAGTGGTGGATGCAAGGGGTGAAGTGAATGGTAACAAGGCTTTAGCAGGAAGAAGTGTTGCAAATAGGGGTGACGAAAGAGAGTTGGAAGTTAGTCATACTCTATGGAGATTGATAGAGAAGGTGTGGCATCAGAGATGGCTTCTGCAGTTGAAAACATTGAGAAGTTTTGTTCTGAGGTGATAATTGGAAAGTTAGGAGTTGATTTAGGCCGGAGGAGGGATATAAGCGACAATATAGAAGTTACTAAGCTGAGGTGATGGAGGTGCAAAAAATAATCTCATTATACAAGCAACCCCCATATTATGCATGTTACGAAAGTCTTTTCCCATTTAAAAGGAGGCCTAATTGGGGCACGTCCTACTAACAAATACAAAAGGTGGTACAAGAGAAAAGGAGTTAAAATCAAATCTTCTTGTCATACTGTTTCAGTTGGAGCAATTAAGATTGAGTCAACTCTAAGAATGGACAATCAATTGGTGGTTAA
This sequence comes from Nelumbo lutea, assembly GCF_056320005.1. Lineage (NCBI taxonomy): Eukaryota > Viridiplantae > Streptophyta > Magnoliopsida > Proteales > Nelumbonaceae > Nelumbo > Nelumbo lutea. The sequence continues at coordinate 19,523,294 of NC_142688.1, forward strand.
TCCCATTGAGAAGCTTGAGGCTAGAGTTTAGAATTGAGGAAGATGAAAGGGAGGTTGGAGGAGATGTTGAAAAGAGGAGTGGTGAGAACCCATCGGAGGAGAAAGAACAGAAGACTGGTAGTGTGGAAATTGAGAAATGGGTGAGAGGGATGAAGGGATAGGATATCCATCACATGGACGCCCAAAGATTGCGGAATAAGGGGCAAATTTCAAAAAAAAATTCTCTCCCTCCAACTGGGAATCGCATTCCCTATTTAGAAAATCATATTTTCAACGATCATTCTTGAACCATAAACTGAACCAGATCTGAACCAAAAGGAGTAGGGAGGGACTATACCTGATACAGAGAAGCAGTATCTCCCAATGGAGGTGTTCACACCCAAAGAATGATCCAAAGTCTGCTCCCATTGAAGATGGCGCAGTGTAGGGTAGAGCAGAATCAGTAGTGTTCTTCCAAAAGAACTTGACCCTTCGCAAGAATCAACTGGATGGCTTGTGAATACAGCTCCAACCAATCTTTTCTCCAAAAGATTGGTATCAAGATAAAATCTTGATTTCTCCCAAGAACTGGAGATCGAACTGTTGGAGGCGGCGGCTACAGGAAGGAGGTGGCAACAGAGTATTTGCAGGGTGGAGATTCTCTCTTCTTGTGATTTCAGCTCTGAAGAGAAGAACGTGTATTACTTGCATGTCTAAAGGCTGCCGCCCCCTCCTCCTTTTAAAATCTCAAAGAAATCAGCTCCTAATCCCATTAGGAGTTGGAGATCCAAATCATATTTGAATTAGAAGTCCCTTTAAGTGATAAGGGATAACTCTTATCTTATCTGCAGATCAGATCAGACATCTCCTAATCTAATTAGGAGGCTTCCAGATCTAAATCTCATTTAGATCTTGAACTCTCTAAGTGGATAGGGTCTGGCCCCAATCATATCATCTGATCCATCTCAGAATTCGCCCCTTTAAATGACTAATCAAATTAGCCCAGTTCGAAATGGGCTTAAGGCCCATTTAAGGTTATATATTCACTTAGACTTCCAAACTGTTGCCCAGTTGGGCTTCCTTGTATGGCGTGGGACCCTAACATTGATCTACACATCAGCCACATGGGTTTGGCCCAGCCTTTGTTACAAGGCCTGGCCGAATACACTGTTATAGACAGTGCACCCCCTGAAAACCATCTCATGGTCTCTATGGGCCCAACACTTACCCTAAGTGGTCCCTGGGCCAAGCCACCTTGTAACACCCAAGGACTGTGGGCAGATGCAAGATTAGCCCATCAGGTATTATCCTCAATGGTCTTACACTTAACCTCTCAGCCAATAATGATCATACACTGCCCGACAAGAGAGGACCTCTCCCTCGACTGCAAGGAACAGTGTTGCACTCCCTGCTCATATGGATCCCGGGAATTAAAACATTTTGCAAACCTTTTAGAAACCATAATATATATACTTTTATATCTCATAAAATATATTTTGCAAAAACAAATCTCAACGATTGAAATCGGCTGCCAGCAGTCTTGGTTTCGATCAGTGAGAGTGCATCCCCGATCATTACCTTTGTCCGACAAAGGGGCTAATCCTGTCACTATGATCACCCACTCAAATGAATTATCAGACTATCCCAACATACTCAGGTTTTGACCCCCGCTAAGGATCTCACTGAATGTTATATCAAAGACAGCTCAATCCGACACCTAGTGCAATATCATAATCGAGTCTAGGGGTCAGGTGTAACTTTCCAATTTTGACCATCGATCTCCAAGGTCCAGAGCAATACTGGAAATCTGGTCCAGTTCAAAGATTCAATTAATCCTACACTGTATGAGCTTAGGGTCTCACCCTGGCAACTGAGACAGGCCACCCCAACCGACTTGGTGGCACCATAGTGTCAACCTTGTCAGGATAGGTCTCCCCAGACCGACCCACTAGCTGTGAACATTCTAAACTAACACGAGACTCATTAAGTGTCCAGTTTAAGGGTATTACACAGAAACATACCAAGGGAACATGAATCAAACATGCACTTTTATTCATTTACAATAAACTCATAAAGTACATCATCTTGATTAAAGCTAAGGGCATACAAAACTGTCTAACAAGGGATATTGAGCTAGGTAGATCTTTAGGCCTATGGTTCCTGGGTGGAGAGGTGTTTGCTCGTAGAGCATTTGCTAAACTCGAGAGAAGGTGCAAGAAGGGAATGAAGAAGACTGTAGGTGGGAAAGGTGGAGAGGTTTGGGATGAGGAAGTTGAAGGGAGGGAGGATAAGTTTGTTGAGGAAGAATAATAGTAGCGTATCTGATTAATGGGGTTCTTCCAAGTCTGTCTTTTGAAAGTGTGGTCATCAGTAGTTTGGAGAGAGTTTTCTCAGAAGGTCTTGATTAGAGCAATTAATGTTTTTTTTGTTTGGTGTAATGGAATTCTTGGATTCTTGTCTCCTTTCTTTTTTTTTATCAATAACTTTGAAAGAATTTCATTAATTAAAATACTTTAGGATACAACAAGATGTTGCAAAAGAAATCAGCTTAGTAAGCTCACCCAAGACAGATTTACAAATGTGCCCAAAACATATGTGTTCTTTGGACCACTTGCTTTTCTAATCTATCTGCCAAACTGTTGGCAGATCTCCTAACCCATCCCACCTGGATTGACATGTTCCTTGACATCCATTTAAATCTTCGAAAATCATTCTTCAACTGCCATGTCATCCCTTCCCCTTTCTGCAACCATTTTATCACTACTTTTGAGTCTCCCTCGATGATCAGTCTACTAATACTCAACTCTTTAGCCTTCTCAACCCCATATGCTGTAGCTAGAAACTCTGCCCTTGCCATATCACCCTCCTCGTCAGGACCGAAATACAGAGCAATAATGAATCCATTTTCATCTCTAATGGCCCCCCAATGCCTGAAGGGCCTGGGTTACCCACACAACTCCCATCAAAGTTCAGCTTCTTCCAACCATCTGTTGGAGGGGACCAAGCCTCAAAAAACTGTTGTCTCATAGATGATGCTGCAACGATAAGTCCCCAAACCCTGAAAAAGTCTTCTTCCTTAAAAGTTCAAAACAGCTTCAAGCTTTTTACCCAATGCGCCACCCTCAATGCTATTGTTTCAACTAAAGCTTCATTGCATTTTTCTTTACTTTCAAATATTCTATCATTTCTTTCCTCCCAAACGGTCCAAAGTATTGCTGCTCTAGTACACTTCCAAAGAATCCTACCCCTCCTTGTCTTGCCACTGATACCATTAGGGTTGAATAAGCCTTCCACCCTGTCAAGAGATGATCACCTGCACCCAAAAAGGGAAGTAAACCAATTCCAAATAAAACTAACAAAAGGGCAAGATATTAGAAGGTGGAAAGCAGTCTTACCGCTCAATTTACACAGGACACACCAGTTAGGGGACAAGCACCAATTTGGTCATTTCCTTTAAAGTACATCAAAGGTATTAATACAACCATGAAAAACTTCCCAACAAAAAGCACTAATTTTAGAGGGAGTAGGAGGGCACCAAATTTCTTTGACTGGGAAAGGAAGAGAAGATTGTGTGGCAACCAATGAATGTAGAAAGGATTTACAAGAAAACGACCCATCTGAATTAGGACCCAAAATCCTAGAATCTGACCCACCTTCCCCCAAAAATATTGAATTAAGCAATCCTAACAGCTCGGACACTGCAAGAAGTTCAGACTCTCTAAGGTTCCTGTTAAATCCAAAGTTCCAATTCAACCCTGGAAGGTGAGATGGTTGACTTAGGAAATCTGAAATAGGCTTACCCTTGAACCTGGACAGATCACAAAGAGAAGGAAATTTCTCACCCAAAGGAGTATCCCCAATCAACACATCCTCCCAAAATCTGATTTTACTACCAGAAGGCCATCCATGATGTTCTTCTTGTCTCCTTTCTGCCGTGTTAAGGTGCTGCAAAGAAAAGACTGATAAACTTGTACTATATTAAAAGTCCTAATGGGTTTTCCTAGGAGCCAGCCTCCCAAACCATAAAATTGTAGGAAAGATTTAACTTCATTCTTTCATTACTCATTAAAAGAGTTTTTACAATGATATGTAGATGTATGTCAAACCTCTTTGAGATCTACAAGATAATCTTTCTAACAAGTGTAACTAAACAAGGAAATACTTGCTAACAAAGAAAAGAACTTCAAATTTAAATAAATCTAAAAGGTTTTCTCAATTTCTATCAAATCCTTGAACAAATTGATGGCAAATCAAATCTTTAATTGATTTAACTAAGATCACTATCATATCCTACTTGAGCTGGCCAAAACTGCAAAAATGGGCCCCGAGTTCATGGGATGTCCAGGATGTGGGCTGCAAGTATGGGTTGTGAGACCCAAGGCCTAGGACCATGCCTTCTTTTCAGTTCATTTCTTCTTTGTATCAGGGTGATTCCCCAATTAAACAATATGAAAAGTGTAAGGAGAGTAGAATTAAAAGGGATTAGGCAGCAGGGACTAGCCTAACTGGAAAATGGTTCAATGGAACATACCAATTTGTACTTCACTCTTTTTATTTAGTTAATAAAACCTTAAACAGTTATTGCTCAAAAAAACAATTCTAAAACAAATAAAATTAGAAAGGAATCTGTAATTTTATTTGATTAATAAAGTTTTAAACAGTAATTCATCAAAAAACTGCCTCTAAAACAAATAGAATTAGTAAGGAATCTGTACTAAAAAAGTCTGAACTAGCTAAAGTGAAAAATATTAACCTTGATTTGCCCTTGAATGGCGCTGCTCTAGGGGAAGACGATGCATGGCATATTTAACCACAACTTTCCTACCACCAATAGATGCACCATTTTTGAGCTCGATAGCACGGTTAGCATCTTCCTTGACAGCACTGCAAGAAGAAGAAATCAGTAATAGTGTCAGTAACAGATTTTGATGCAGTCCACATGAAGAGTATAAACCACAGAAAGCATCAGCAGAAGATATGGAATAGACATCCTGTTTCTTTATGGGTGATACTAGTATTGATAAGAATCACACAAACAGCATTTCCAAAAAATAATTGGTAAGCATTACAGACCCAATAAGAAGCATAAAAAAGGATTTACAGAGGAATCAAACAGGAGCAATCCAATCACTCCTGCAGCTTTCAGAATTGACCGCTTAAACAACTTAATAATAGAAGTCCGGAAAAAGCTAGCATCATCTCTTATCTTTAACAGTTTGACTAGCCTCAGATAGCAAAATCTAAAGATAACCACCACAACAATAGCATCTTTGACTGGGCCATATATACAGATTTTTTTAGAGAATCATAAAACAAAGATCAACTGCTACTGCTAGTTCTTAGACCTGTTATGGGGGGACAGAAGCAAAACCCTGAAGAGCACATGTGATTTACAGGTATTTCAGGCCTGGATGTAAGGAACCTTGGCCTTTCCAATAGCAAAGAAACTGCAATTGGACAGAATAAAATAGTAAACATCTCATTTAGAGGGATCTGGTTATCAGCAAGCCCTTCAGCAAAAACCAGACAGTATACCTAGAAGTGGCACTTGAAAAGACTTAGGCCCCGTTTGGCGCGTCTTTCTGCACGGTATGTCAGCTATTTACAAGCTTGGCAGACCGCAATTCGGTCTATTCCCGTTGGTTCGCGGTAGATCTAGCCGCCAAAAGCCGATGCACTAAAAAGACGCGAGAAGCCCAAAACAGGCGATTTTTGGGAAGCTCCAAATAGATCTTTTGCGTTTTTTTCTATTTGTCTTCGCGTGGAAAGACACACCTTGACCAAACAGGCTTCAGGCTGCTCAAATCACAAAAGCACAATGCGTCTTTTGACTGTCAGAGCTACCAGAAAATCTTCCCAAAAAGACTTGCCAAATGGCCCCTTAAACTGAGAAGAATCTCTCCCAATGGTATTTGTTGTTTGGCCTTCCTTTTCTAGAGAGGGTTTTGATTCACATTTTCTCATTGGGTGAACTAGAAAATGGTAATTCTAAGTTCAGATTTTATTGTTTCTTAATAAAGCAAGTAGATCATGTTAATGATAAAAATGGGGGTTTTGTTCCTTTGAATTTATATTGTCTTCTCTTTTGTATTCTCTACCCTTTAGTCTTTTAGACATTCTATCAAAAAGGATAGATCTATTTTATATGGATATGTCATTCAGATGGATATGATACCAGCCAACTTGTTAATCAATAGATTTCTATTCAGAGTGAGTATATTCAGTCATGGATTCTTATTCTCGGAAGAATTTGATGGTTGTTGCTACTTATTCTTTGTTTCCTGATAAAGTTAATAAACTTTATAAAGAAAAATACCAGTCAATCTCACTCCCTATACTTACAATTGGACAAATCCAAATCCACGGTGTGCATTCGATCCTGTGAACAAGCCATGAGAAAAGGTTAGAAAAACAATATATGAATGCCACAAAAAAAAAAAAAAAAAGATAGGAGTAAATAGCAAACGCACTACAACAACAAGCAACAAGTTAGTCCATCTAATAACTACATGTCAATAGATTACCTGTTAAGATGCTCAAGTTATAGTACACAAGAGTCAACCCAAAACTCCGACATTATAAGAGGTAATAGCAAACTCTAGAACTGGTCACTATAGTATGTTAAATGTAGGTATTTCTTTTTTTCTCTATGAATTGTTGAACTAAGCATGTTTTGATGCAAAAGTAGTACCAACTGTGAAGCCTCCAACTTATGAACACAATGTAAAAGGCCATTACCCAATATTGGTCCCAACTATCTGCCATCTTGGGAGGGATGGACTGGATACGGACCTAACCTTTAGCTCTCTTTTCTTTTTCGTTTTTTTTTTTGATAAATAATACTCTTTTCTTTTTTTAAATGGGAAAATAATGGCCACTCTCGGAATGAATCCCAACTCTCACATTTCTCAGCCTGAGATTTTTTTTTTTTTGATGAATGAATATAATTTATTAAAACAGAAATATGACAGCCTGAGATTTTACCATTACACCAAACAGTTACAGTAATGGTGTGCATTTAATTTACACACCAAAAGTTACAGTCATAGCGGTATGATCTTAACAAAATCAATTGAATGCAAAAGTACTCCCTAGATTCTACCACACTAGTTCCACTTAAGATAAGCATAAGTAGCTAATTCCCATATAGTCCCGTGAAACAACTAATGCAATATAAATAGCAACCAATAAATCATCAAAGGAGAATTCATGTATTTCAGTACCCGGGCCGGCAGAGTTTTCCCTGGATACAAAAGAAAATAATACCATACATCTCATACCAAGTAAACTACAATGTTCAATCACTGGAAATAGACAAGAAGAATTAAAAGTTTATCAGCGATAGAAACACATTTACTTACCCTTTTTTGTCACCATGAAGCAGCGTCTTATTGGACCAACCTCGCTAAATGTTTCTTCCAACTGAAGTATGAATAAAAACAGAAAAGAAGATTTCGCAACCATTCCAAAGCAGAACAAAAGAATGATTGAGCTCTCAGAAACCCGAAACAGAGACTAATTTAAAACACGATACGCTTACCTGCGAGTTAGTGAACGAATAGGGCAGGTTGCTGACGAATATCGTTGATGGGGAATGACCGCTATCCTCTTTCGGCTTGAGCCCTTCACCACTCTCCTGCATCCTTTTCTTCTTCCCCATATCACCTGAGTGACTGTAACGGAGAAAATCAAACCAAGACCGATAATACAAGTATTAATTAGCGGGAGAAGGATCAAAGTTCAGGTGTTCTCGTCTTCTTATTCTCTCTACGGTTGCAGTGTCGCGCCAGCAACGCCGAAACCCTCGCCTCTCTTTAAAAACCCTGCATTTTTTCTTATGCTTTTTGAGGGTTTGTTTGGAATGATCAAATTTCTTCAACAAGGCCCTATCCGTACTTCGCGACTATTTTTTAAAGGATCTGTTTGGAATGAGCATATTGATTCAATAAAATCAACTTATATCTTGCGACACATCAATGAAAAAAGGGGTAAAAACAAACAATACCGTACTTATGAAAAAACGAAACAAACAAACCCTTAAATGCCTTAGCCACAAGACTCACAACAATAAATCAAAGGCCTTGATTTTCTGCTTTAGCCCTGCGCTACGACATTAACTCGCTACAAAATTGCCACATGTCCAGATGAAGAACCAATTGTCCCCCAGAATATTTATCAAAAGCTCGATCCGGTATGGTCCGACCCCGACTACCAACTATTTTTTTCCCTTTAGGTTGGATAATCCAATTATTTGTTCATCTATCTCTATCAAAAAATTAAAAGGCCTACAAGCCAAGGCCTAATGGATTGCCTTAACTTGGTTTAGGTCATTTCACCCATTAAGTAGGTGTTTGGCATCGATGCTACAGACACTTCATAAAAACGATGCTGGGTATGTAGAGTTATAAGTATTTGAAACCGGTGCTGTTATATAGATTGTTTTTTGAGAAAACAGCAATAGTTTTGTTTGGTATCAGTGTTGTATAACTGTTTTCAGTATTGGTCTATATTATCCAACGTCCAAGATAATATCACATTATTGCACTAATGGCATCAACGTATTGTTTTCTCAAAAAACAATGAATTTGGCATTACTCTAGACCACACTTTCCTGATTTCCAAAGGCATGGTCTAGAGCAACTTTTTTTTTAACGGTACTAAACGAGAGGGCATTTTTCTGAAACACTATTTTCTTTGATGTAGTGTCTACGTGGCACTGTTTTCTCTGAAAATGACATCAATGCCAAATATCACCTATAAAGGTTAAAAAAAAAAAAAGACTTAAACCAAAAGTTTTTCCTAAATACTAAAACCTTCCCTCGCTTTTTAGTTGGTTCCCTTAGGTATACACGTGGATTTGATTCATGCAACCACAAATATCGAGGAGGGGTTACTAGTGTGTATCACAACACCTCACCTTTGTTAACAAATTGTGAAGATTAGTTTGCTTATAACATCATGGGCGGATAAGACTTTTTAAAACTCAATATTGCCTCTATGCGATGTCAAATTTTTTCTCATTGCCTTTTGATGATGTGCGATTTGGCAATTCCCTGTTGGCAGGTGACTCAGATGTCAAGATAAGTATATCAACAAGCTGTGTACTTCTCTAGAGAAACCTGCAGGGGAACAATATTAGAGTGTCTGAGTTGCTTTACCTAGGGTGGGCACGCATATACTTAAGTTAGTAAATTGGAGATTTTTGAGATAGCTAAATAGAAGAGAGATGCGAGAGCTAAATTGCCCTATATATAGGTGTTATTTGGCATGGGCTTTATGCACAGCGTCTGAAATCTCCGAGATATCATGGTTGGCTAAGCTGAAGTCTTCAGAGGTAGTAGCGCATATAGACCAGGCTTTGTGCCTCCAAAATATTTAGTGCAGGAATTGACTTCCGGAAGACCCAGGAGTGACAAGATCCACACACGGATGGGGTTGGCAAGTACGTATCGCAGGTCGCCACTTGGACCAGTAACGATGAGATACCACCGATCGGCCCTTGACATGGTGTTCCTAGCCGCCTTACTGAGGCGCCTAAGTTGTAAATGTGGTTGCCAATTAGTGGGTAGAGGTAGGTTGCAAAGTTGATAGAGGTATATCGCCAGGTCAGCAAAAATAGGTTGCCAAGTCAGATTTTAAATAAGGAAAATCATTGCCTACGTGGTGTCAAAATGTCATCAAACTATTATAAGATGCCACGTCACATTGTCATGGAGGGCCAAATCTACCTTCATCACCTTCTTCTATTAATAATATAAATCGACAGAATTTTTCATTCGCATTTTCTTAATTTGGGGTTTCCCGGCGTACTTGCTATGGACTTGGACAATTTGAACTGGGGTTTTAGGAGTTTCCACGGAAAATACGGTAATTGGAGTGGGATCAGCTTAAGAACCAAAGCTATATTTACTTGATACTCATTTGTTGGGATTTTGATGGTTCAAAAGCAGGTGGTATTTGTTTTTTATTTATTTTTTACACAAGGATTTTTTTTTATTGTAAGAGAATTGTTAGGATTTCCTGCTCGGTAGCTGTGCAGGAGTTTTCTTAAAAGAACCACAACACCCCTTCAAAGTTGTGGTAGTTTAGAACGAAATCTTTACATTGTCGGATTGCTTTATGTTCTTTTTGGATCGGAGTTTGAATGCTTAATCTCAAACTGACCTTGATTTTGCCATTCGTTCTTATGCTACTACTAATAGGCTTAGTGAAGGGCAAAAAGGTCTGGCTTTCCCAAGTAAGAGTAACTACACATGGTTGATGAATTTGATAATATTGGTGTTTAACTTTGAAAATTTAAAGAGTATAAAAGGGCTAAAAAGTCTTTTACTAATTTGTCACACATATCAGGGTATTATTCTGACAAGGGAGGTTTAGTCTTCTTAAAAACATAAGAGAAGGTATTAAGTACTTATCGGAAGCTTCAAGGGAGGTTTAAGTCCTTTTACCCTCAGAAAGCTTAGCTTCCATCGGTTAATCCGATCTCATGCTATTCAATATTCACTTACTTGTTTTTTGGTAAATTGCTGACACCCTCTAAATTTTTTGACATTGTTTCAGGTAGACCCTTCTATAAGAATTCTCTAACAAAGAGCCACAAAATGTCTAAAATACTCATGTAGTTATTTTTTATCAAAATATATATTTTTTTAATATTTCTTCATATCAATCATTGGCTCAAACCCGATCTCTTTGTCTGAAATTGATTTTTTTTTTTAAATTTATCCTTCATATCAATCACTCAAAGATAAAGTTATAGCTTTGAACTTTTTTTTGACGCTTGTAAATTTTTTTTTTTAAATCCAGCCGCAATAATAATTGTGTGGGTATTATGAGCATTTTCAGACCTCTTATTAGAGGCCTATTTGCAATTGTCAAAAAGTTAATAGGAGAAATTTCAACAATGATGGGAAACCTCAAAGGAGGTTGCAGCAATTTACCCTTTTTTAACCCGTATAAACCAAAGAGGGTGGCAAGTGGCAACGGAATTTGACTCCGAATCTAAGAGAACTTAATGACTTAATATCAGGTTTGCGTGACGTGGTTTTCTGTTTTTCTAGTATTTGAGGTTTGAACATAATTAAAAAAAAAAAAAAGTTTGAACATTTTGGTAGTTTACGCAAAAAAAAAAATGGTTTGAACATATTGGTTGGTGTTTAGTAACCAGAAAATAGGGTATTGTTTTTCAGACATTAGCTCTGGTTTGTGTTAACTTTTGAATCATACCTTTGAATTGTGATAATAGTTGGTTGGTAAGACCATGCACGAAAATGTAATATTCACTCATAAACAACTAAAAAAGCAAAGTTTTTTAAGCATTACATTACCCCCCCAAAAAAAACTACAAAGAAAAAGTTTAATGTCTTCATATATAAAAATCTATAAAAAATAACTTCTTCGAGAGCATTTACTTATTTTAAGTGGTGGGACCATACAATGTGCGGAAAATAAGCACTGTTTGGCAAAAAAATCATGCTTATTATGAAAATAAACACTTAAAAATATGCCAAATTGTGTGACTTTTTAATGCTTATTCAATAAATTTTTTATTTCTTTTTTAGGGACAAGGTTGTCTTCAATGTTTTGTTTGTTTTATGGGGACTACCCCATCTTCAAAAGAAGATCATTGTTCACTTCCTCCTCCTATAGTAGAGGCTTGAACCAATGGTGATAAAACGCCCTTCCACAGAATAATTGCCACCACCAAGGTTTTAAAAACCAACTCAGAAACGAAACCGTTATAGGTATCAATCTCCGGGTCAACGGTTCAACTGTCCGAGTCGAACGTTTTGTATATTAGGGTTAAGGCAAATATTTTATATGAGAATCGAGAAAGGAGAGTTGGAGTGGAGAAGAGATGTGGCTAAGAAAGAAAACAAAAAAAAAAAGAAAGAAAGAAAGAAAGAAAGAAAGAAAGGAAGGAGAAAGGAAAAAAATAAAATAAGAGAAATGAAAGGAAGGGGGGGGAAGAAGAAAGAAGAGGGGGAGGATGGTTCGACGTCACCGACAATGATAATGGCGATGACAACAAATACAGATTTGAATTCTCAAATCTTATATCCGATATTCTCTGCAACATTTTCTTCTTCTTCGTCCATAGATCTCAGACATGAACTCAGATTTGAGACAAACTCAAATTTGAGTTCGTGTGTTTCTCTCTGCATCTTTATACTGTGAACCACTGTCCAAGTCAAACGAGTCAACGCTTCAACTGCTCAGGTCAGTGGTTTTCTGACAAAGTCACCGGTTTTTTACCCAAAAATGGGTTAGGGGTGAAATGGGAGCGGTTGATTGGACGATTTCCAGGCCGAACGGTCTAACTGTCTGGATCAACGACGGTTAAAAAACATTGGCCACCGCCTCACCCTATCTCTCATTCTTCTTCTTCTTCATTGTCATAACTAAGTATGTGCTTGGAACCGTGGGTGTTTATTTGCTAAGCGTTTGTACTTGATTTGTTTGCAAATCCGAGAAAAGCAATAATGAACCCATTTATTGACACTTAGGTGGCATTTGGTAACACTTTTCATACTGCTTTTTAGATATTGTGGACATTTGGAATCCAGTCTGAATATGGGTCTAAAACTCCATTTCATATCTGAAATTGAAAGTGGTTGGCCAGCCTCTTAATGTGGTCAGATGCATTTTAGACCGCGTTAAAAGACAAAAATAGGTCTCAACTTCAAATGTCCTCCCTTGCAGGTGCGATTCCAAGAAGAGCTAGGATCGTTCGATAGAAGCAAACTGATTGGAGCTACCGCTACAGTTCCCCGCAACCATTTGTTCGGTGATAAGAGGAAGAAGACGAACAACAAATCCAGGCATTTGGAAGAAGAAGAAGAAGAAGGGGAGAGAGGGGAAATAAAGAGAGTTTGGAGGGAGAATAATCGAAGAGAGGACAGGGGGAATACCACCACCCCTATTTGGCCTTCGCAATGAGAACGATGATCAACAATGCCCAAAACTGATCTGCCTCAGCTTTGAACGTCCTCCCTCTTATAGGTGCGATTCCGAGAAGAGCAAATTGGTGTTGCTGGGATTAGCCGATAGAAGTAAACTGACTAGAACTACCGCCGCTCTTTGTTTGGTGATAAGAGGAAGAAGACAAACAACATGTATGGGCATTTGGAAGAAGAAGAAGAAGAAGAAGAAGAAGAAGAAGAAGAAGAAGAAGAAGAAGAAGGAGAGAGAGAGAGAGAGTTTAGAGGGAAAATAACCAAAGAGAGGAGGGGGAATAGGAATACCGCAACCCCTATTTGTCCATTGCAACATGAACGATGATGAACAGTGCCCAAAAGGCCAAAACTGATTAGTTATTTATTATTATTCATTCGTTATCTTTATTAACTTTAATTGTGTTATTTTATAATTATTAATTTTTAATTAGTAATTATTTTAAGTTTTATTTGTGTAAATTACTAACTATTAATTGTTTTTATTACTTAATAATTATTTTGCAGTCATTAATTTTTTTAATTTTAATTGTGTTATTTTTTAATTATTAATTATTTTAATTTTTATTAAGTATTAATTACCTTAATATTTGTTATTAGTCATCAATTATTTTTAATAAAATTAAATGTGTTATTTATTATTTATTATTTGTATTATTTTGAATTTTATAAATTATTTAATATGAAACAGTACAAATTGAACTCAAAATTATCAGATAGTCTGTTTGGGGGGTAAAATAGTAAAATCATCAAATTTCAGATGCTAAATGGTTGATCCAACACAAACAACCTTATCTATTCAGGATATCTAAAAAGTAGAAAATTACCATAACTCTATTCAGATTTGAGACACTTTTAATATCTTTTTAACTTTTCAGATTTCAGATTTCAGATTTCATATTTATTAAACACCATCTTAGGTGCCATTAGACACCATATCAGCAAAACATTGAATAACCCCAACAATACGTGTGCATATAAATCAAGGCCTGCTTTTGCAATTCTCTATATTTATGGATTTGCATAATGGGGAAATGCTGAAGTGGCGCATATGTGGCAACATTTATTCAATAGACGTCCATAGTTCCAAACACTACCTAAATATTTCTTGAACCACCACTACCACCATCGCCTCTCTCTCTCTCACACTTATTTGTTTTTCTCATTCTTTTCCTATTCTTATTCCTCTATATTTCTTCTTTCTTTATTTCACTTCCCGCTTTCCCTCCTCTCTTCCTCACACAGCTACTGTAGTGAACATGGAAACAAGTTCAATTATGAGATAAGTATTTATTTATTCTTTATTTGTTAATATGCGTATCCAATACAATGTTCTCAACATTGTTGATATGATTGAACTATTTGAACCATCACCCGACCATGATTTTGGGTCAAACCGTTGACCCGTTTTACCTGGTGATGGGTGATGATTGTACATTAAACATGTATGTAAATTTCCAAAGGCCATAACTTTGTGCTTCAATGTCCAATCGAGGTGTTTTTTTGGACAACTTTTTGGGATAATACGCATTCCAAAGAGTCGTAGGTTTCTTGCCTCACCTTTTTTTTTTCAAACAAAACCCCTTTTTAGACTCAAATTGCAATTTTTAATAATTCTTACGATTAAATTTTACATATATTACATGTAGATTATAATTATATATTATATGACTATGTTAAGCTATAGATACAATTGTTATTTTCATAAATACAAGTAATTATGGGATAAGTGACTCACCAAACACAGCAAACAGCCAAACACGAATAAGAATTTAAAATAAGAACAAGTGGTTAGAGAAAGGTCCTCCCAAACACTAATAAGTGGTTATTCCAAGAAATACTTATTTGCCAAAAAATACCCTTAATTTTTATCAAATGCCACAATGTACGCGTTACACTTGAATATAGATGAATTAAATAAGAAAGCCATCGTTTTTTCATAAATAAACAAGCAATATGTAAATAATGTATGTCTTTAAAAGTATGTGTTAGAAAACACAAGAAAATATTATTATAATATAAAACACAGGAAAATAATATAAAGTATTATTTCAAAATATTTAAAGGTACGTAAGTTATTTATTTATTTTTTACTCGATGGAGCTAAACAAAAGGAGGTAGCCCATCACACTCACCCGTACCCATACCCCTGATGGGAGGGGATCATTCGAATCAATGGTGGCTCAGTTGGTATCTTCTTTTTTTTCTTTGACTAGTTGTAGCAGAGCCTTATGATCAGTTCATTTTTTGAAGACATGAAGGCAGAACTCATTCATTAATGCCCTTGTTTCATAACCAAGTAATACAGTCAGCAAGAAAAATGAAAATAAAACATTAAAAACATATTAACTTGCCAAGTTATCATGAGCACCGGGAACAAAAGCTCATCGAGTCCGCGTTCTGTGCAGCCATGGTGTATTGAAAGCGTAAACCCACCAATCACGTTCAACCACGTCGTCTAGGGGAACGGAGCATAATGTTAACGGTGTTAACATGGGTTCAACAGGCCACCGAACCAGCGGCTATCAGCGGTGACAGTTTTTGATGTCTTCACACCAGCTTTTGTGGGTTATTTTTTCAGAGAAAAGATGATGAAAGGGGATGACAATGGTTTAATTAAAGACTATAGAGTGTTTAAGGGGAAGATTGCTTGCCGAGAGGGTAAACTCAAGGGTGACAAGAGAAGAAGCAGAGCTAATGGGGATCAAGGTTTGTTACTCTTTCAGTCATTTGGATGTTGATAACTTTATTCTGTAATGGGTGTGGCTGTAGATTCTTGTGATTGCTAGGTTTTGTTAATCTCTCTATGTTTTTTAATTTCCACATCATTTTCAAACTCTTGGTCTTGGATGCGTCAGCTGATAGAACTAGAGAGGCGAATAAGAGCAGAGATCATATCTAGGAACTGAGCTGAAAGAAAACTGAAACTACTTACCAAAAAGCTTGAATCTCTGAAACATCCGCATGTTCTAGACTGGTCAAGTTCATCAGAAAAGAGTGAAGATTCGCGTAGTTCATCCCACAACCTCATCTGGACGCAAGGATCCTGACCCCATAAAATGTGGCTGCATAGAAGAAGAAGAAAGGAATGCAAAATATCCATCAACTCAAGAAGGTCCCAGAAGTGATGATGTTTCAAAAGACAATGTTTCCATCGATAATACACTAGCGTTAGTTCCAGTGAGTACGTCGTCAGCTCTGATTCACATATAATTAACGTCAGTGTTGGCGATGTTCTTGCTGCTCTAGAACATGCCAGAGAGCACCTTCAGAATTCAATAAGGAGTTGTTGTATGTAGTAGTCTGGTAGAAGAGCGTAAGAGACAAAATTCCTTCTTTCTATGGTCTTGCTTAATTTTGGTAGTGGTGGTGGTGGAGAGAGAGGCCAGGAGCCAAACCAGTTTATTCTTTCCTTGTCGAAGAAGAAGAATGGAGAGGAGAAGAAGAAGAAGAAGAGAAGAGTACCACGGGTTTTCCTCGTTGCCGCCGGAGGTCTTTTTATCGCCGTCGATAAACCGCCGGAGCTCTGACTCCGTCGATGGAGGAAGGGTTTAATATATGGGTAGGGTTCGATGGAAGGAGCTCTCTAGGAACACAAAATCGAAGAAACGAAGGTTAAAAACCCTTCTGCGAATAAGGATAAATTGGGTATTTTTGAAAATTATAACAGCATTTGAATGGTTTATGACGAAATATTAATATTATTCAATTGTCAAAAACATGGATAGCAGGGTAGCGTTAGTTACTTTTTAGGGTACATTTGGTCAATTAACTAAAACACAAGGGTAATTTAAGAAATTTACCCTTTTCTTTTCCTGTTTTATGAAACTCTGTTCGGTCGAATACTCAATACGACTAGCCGCAGAGTCGCAGACCTCTCACCCCAATGCGACTTGGGTTCTACACGACGTGGGTAAGTGAACGATCAAGCTAGTGAGGCGATGGGTTTGGGAGCATTGAGGAACGTTTTTCGTCCTCTGGCGAGAACGGTCCTATCTCGCAGACTGTTGCAATTTCCGGTTATTTCTTGTACCCCCGCTACTCCGGCGATCAAGTCCCGGTGGATTTTCGGATCGATTCAGCAGCACACGACATGGATTTCGAGGTCGAATGATCTCCATAGCTTAACAGACACTCGATTCCCGAAGAGAAGACCTAGTGATAAACCTCGAAGGAAAAGAGCCAGCTTAAGACCTCCAGGTTTGTATCCGAACACATACACTTAGAAAGTGGTTAGAAGCTGCCCTTTTCTTATTGGACCATGGCGTATAAATCTCTCAAATTTGGTCTTTATTTATTTTAAATACTGCAGGTCCATATGCCTGGGTTCAGTACACTCCTGGTGAGCCAATACCTGTAAGCAGGCCTAATGAAGGAAGTGTCAAGGGAAGGAATCAGAAAAAACGCATGAGGCTGAGGAGAGCGTTTATATTGGTATTGCTTCTCAAACGCCTTGCAGTTTATATTCTGACGCCCAGGAACTGAGTTCAATTCATTTAATTGCCATTATCTATTATCGCTTTCATTCACACAAGCATACTCTGTCTGTACCCCTTGTTGTAAGCAAGCCCCAATTGACTTTGAGTCATTTGCTGGTGTGGAATCTGGAATGCATTCAACGACAATAATGTGTTGATATATGATATAAAAAGGGGTTGGGGGTTATTTGTGCTTACTCATTCATCATGGATCGCATAAGAAGCACAATACTTGTGGAGTTTTTATGCTTACAAGTGCAGAAAATTCGCACTTTTAATGACTATTTTTGGATGTGAGATTCATTGGATTTTGGTCCTTCCCAAGTTCAGGGGCATGCGGAGAAATGCATTTTGGAGAGCGTTTTTTTTTTTAATCACATTTGGGCTTGTCGATTGTCTTGTATTAGACAGTTAAGCACTTGTGTTTTGCATATTTGGAAGGATACTATTTCGTACATAATGTGTTATGGTAATGCCTTGTGGATTTTTTGCATCTCTCTTCTTTTCTGACAACAAATATCTTGCTTCCCATTATTCATAGAAAAAGGAATTTTGTAATTAAAATTGTTAGATACACACGAAATTGTCTTATACAAATACGAATAAAAAGACTTGTGCAAACTTCACTATTTAGTTTATAGATATTTGTTTAAACCATGCTGCTTAGGAAAACTTATTAAATATTAATCTTATCACATTGCCAGCAAAGGATTGAAGACCAAGAGATAATTCAATGTGACCTCTTACAGTACTTTGGTTCAATAATTCATAACGAAGGAGAGATAGAAGAGGATGTCATCCATAGAATTAAAGCAGGATTGGTAAAATGGAGGTTTGCATCTAGGGGTATTCACAGTTCGGTTTGGAGAAGATCTCAGATCAAACCAGTAAATTACTGTTTGAGAAATTCTCAAACCATATCAAACAATTATATTGCAGTTTGGTCTAGTTTCTAATATGATTCGGGCAATTCGACTTAGCCCAATTAGAAAGCCCAAATAACATGCATACCTACATAAATAACAAATGTAATTCAAATATCAAATTTAAATGTTAACAAGTGCCACCTATTACTATTATATAAATTACATCCACACTTTCTCAAACATAAGCAACTCATTGGGCATCAAATTACAAGTTAAAAATTGAAACAAGCAACAACAATGTTTAAACATATGCATTGATAAATATACTATTAATAATTCGGTTTAATTTGGTTTACAGTTTGGTCTGCTTTCTAAAATTTAGAAATTCAAACCAAACCAGAAAATTATGGTTTGAGAATTTCTCAGACGAAACCAAACTTTTTTAAGGCCAGATCAGGCCAGACTGCCAACTTCGGTTTGGTTTGGCAATCTAGGCCATATAATGAACACCCCAATGTGCATCCATAGGATGGGAAAAATGGAGGTCTTATATATGAATACCACTTCGGCTGAAAGAAAAATTCTACTATAAAACAGTTGTAAGGTCAGCTATGTTGTATGGAGCAGAGTGTTGGGCAATTAAGAAACAATATGTCCAAAAAATGAGTGTGGTAGAAATGCAAATGCTTAGATGGATGGGTGGTAAAATTGGAAAGGACAGGGTTAAGAATGAAGTCATATTAAGGAACCTAGGAGTAGCTCTAATAGGTAATTAAACGAGAGAAAATAGATTGAGATAGTTTGGTCACATGTATAGAAGACTTTTTGCAGCACCTGTTAGAAAAAAAGTGATCTGTTACAAGTTGAAGAGGCTAGAAGAGCTAGAGGCAGACAAAAAAGGACTTGGGTGGAAGTACTAAGAAATGATTTAAGCACCCATAATTTAATGGTAGATATGAACTGAACAGAATGGAATGATGGAATATGATTCATGTAGCCGACTCATATAGTCGGGACAAGCCGGTATAAGATTTTGATGGGTGCAGCTTTGGGAATCCAGGAAGGTTTCATATTGGAGGGTCTTTAGGAAACAAAAAAGGTTTTGGTAGTCAATTCAGACTCTTTTGGTAATGGGAGCTCCATTTCTGCTGAGCTATCATCCCTAATTTAATGGCTGGGGGTTGACCATTTCTTTAGTTCTGATGTTGGAAATTGAAGGAGATCCTGATTTGTAACTGGATGGATGAAGGCTGAGGAATCAGGTCCTTGATTGTACCTTCTTTTTTTTGAAGGGTAACTATTTCATTCAATCAAAAAGAGAGAGGATGTACAAGAGGACGGGGCTTTACAAAAAAAAGCCCATTCAGAACTCTGGAAAACTGAGAGAGTTTAACGATTTGCAAGAGCAGACGTTTGGAATGCCAAAGGATAAGTGGGATGCATTTTGGAAGACCAAGCATCTCTTTCTTGTGATTGGTTATTTTCACATGGACTTAAAAGGCTCAAAAAAGGAGAAAAAAGAATACCCATCATTGTATTAGTATATAGATATAGATGCGTATTAGTCTAGAGCTGTTACTGTAATTCACTAGTTGATATTTGGGAGGGTGTTATTTTTTGGTGTATCAGGCTAGAACAGTTTCCTAGGGGCTCTCATAAGATGTCCATCAAGGATTGTCAAACTGATTCGTGCTTCTCTGATTTATATCAAGCAGTTTTAGTTTTAATTCCAATATTCAAGAAGCACCAGACGATATGGGTATCTATTCAATCTTCACTGTGGAGGATTTCATTCCTTCATGGCATAGTTGTCAAGGCGTGCGCCTAGGCGACAAGGTGCCCTTGGAGGTTTGCCTCACCTAATCGCCAAGCAATTTTGTATACTTTGTTATAAAATACTATTATATTCTTAATTTTTTTGAGATTGTAATTATAAAATAATCATTTTATGTATTTATATACTAATTTCTTTTTATCATTTTCTTATTTGTTAGGGTTTAATCAACATAAACATTGCTAACTGCTCTATTGAACCTTCAAAGGCTTCAAAACCTGAACCAATAAGTAAGGAAGAACTTATCAACACATTTTCTTCTTCGACTTCTTCTTCTTCTTCTTCCACCTTTTCTTTTCTCCATTTCCTATAACAAAAATAGGGGTTCAGCTCCTATATTTTTTGAAATTTCTTTTCTTTTCTTTTTCTTCTCTTGAATATGTTGATTTTCTAGACTTTAACATGAAGTTTATATTTTTCTTATGAAAATTATGGATAATTATTAAGCAGGTATGGTTGTGGAACCTAGGGAACTACCCTAGGATATATGTTTTTACTTAAAAAAAAATCCATCGCCTAGGCATTCATAGGTGCTCACCTAGGCGACTAGGTGACAAAGCACCCCCCCTGTCGCTTAGCCTCACCTTGGCGCCTTGAAAACCATTCTTCATGGTTATCAGGAGAGTACTTCTGCTTTGACACCGACTTCCAAATTACTCATCATGCCTGTTATCTTTTGTTGTTGATGAAAAACTAATTTATACTACTGATGGTGGTTGCTAGAAATTCCTATTGAAGTGGAAGGGCCATTGATAGGAATTGATCCGCACCCTTGAAGACTTATTCTAGAAAGAAGAAGGCCTTACAACAGGTCCTGATATGGCAAAGTGATGGTACTTGGGATTTGGACTGAATTGAACACCAAGGGTATTTTTCTCATTTTGCAATTTTTCTGTAGGATCCAATAATAGGGTTTGGCTGTCTATTTATAGTCTGTTTATGTTTAAAATTTCAGTCATTGCATAAGTAGGATTAGAGTTATTGAGTCTTTTTTGAATTAGGATATGACGGCTTAGTTTGAGTTCTACTAGGATTATTGAGTCTAACAGTTTGACTCCTAGACTATTATGAGTCTAACAATTTGACTCCTAGGATTGTTATGAGTTTAGCGTCTAAAATATGTATGGACGTTTTACACAAAAGACAATGAAGTTTATTGAGTTTTCTTCAGCTTATGCTAATTATGGTGAGTGATTCCCATATCCTAGAGTGATTCTAGGCACCCTGTGAGTGATTCCAGGTATTTTCTCTCTTCTTTCTCTCCCCATTTTCTTTCTTGTTCTTTCAAGAAGCCATTATAGCCATCAACAGCCATAAAATTCTGATCAAATACAACCATTCAACATTCTCTAAGGACTACAATTGAGCTGGTCAGTCCTACATCAGCCATCTATTGTCAGAGCGCACTTTGGTCATGGTTGTGAATTTTTATAATGGATGCATTGTTAAAGATTAAGGATAAAAATACTGAACACCATAGTTCCAAGGATAGAGAACTCAACTCAGATTTAGTCCCAATTAAGGTTCAAAGCATCAATACTCTCAATACACAAAATTTGCATATCAAGAATTTCATTCAACCAAAACTTTTATTTTTTAAGCTTTGTTTTGATCTCTTGTAGTGGAAATGTTACGCCATATACTATCATTTAAAACAATTGAAATCGATCAAAGCTTAATATATAACTTATCAATGACCCTGAAAAATGATATGTATCATATGATATGCACTGATACATTTCAATATTTTGAACCTTGGTCCCAATTGGGGGGGGGGTGATAAGAGCCCCGACAACCCTCACATCATGTACTATCATTTAAAGCAATTGGAATCAATCAAATCTTAATATATAGCATTGGATTGGTTCTTGAATTAATTTTGTGTTGTTTTGTTTATTGGCAACAAGTTTAAGGTTTTGGCTTTGTTTTTTATTATTACATGGTATAATTCTTTCAAATAGGGGGGGGGGGTGATAAGAGCCCCAACAACCCTCACATCATGTACCATCATTTAAAGCAATTGGAATCAATCAAATCTTAATATATAGCATTGGATTGGTTCTTGAATTAATTTTGTGTTGTTTTGTTTATTGGCAACAAGTTTAAGGTTTTGGCTTTGTTTTTTATTAATTTTTAAAATCTCTATAAGGTCCAATTATGGGGTTGGGTTATTAAGTCCTCTCTTCTGGCTGTGGATTTTTTTGATGGTCAACTACAGATATGTTGTTAAAGATTAACGAGCAGAGAATCAAGCACCATAGTTCCAGGGTTGGAGAATTCAACTTAACTGAACCTAGCTCATCTTTGGTGCCAACTATTTTTGGTTTGCTACAGAAGACAACTCAATCTGGACACATATGAGCAGTACCATC
Source organism: Nelumbo lutea (assembly GCF_056320005.1). Classification (NCBI taxonomy): domain Eukaryota; kingdom Viridiplantae; phylum Streptophyta; class Magnoliopsida; order Proteales; family Nelumbonaceae; genus Nelumbo; species Nelumbo lutea. The sequence goes on from NC_142688.1 coordinate 19,545,776, forward strand.
CCTTTAACTCCACAGTGTCTATTTCTTTCAAGTTGGGAGAGATGATAGATACCATAACAACCCTAAATACCGTAAAAAAACAACCCTAGACCCATGGAAGGAGGAAATCTTATCTGACAGCCTTAGTTGGCATGGATTGGTTCTTCAATTAATTTTGTTTCCTTAATGGACAAGGGTTTCTTTTGTTGTTATTTTTTGTATCCATGGGGTCAAACCATGGGTTTAGGGAGTTCGGATCTGCTCCTCACAGAGTGTGCCTCACACTGACCTCACAGCATGTTTCAGCCATGCACTTGGAACATCTCCTTATGAATAAAAATTTACAAGCACGGAGATGTTCCAAATGCACGGCCAAAACATGATGTGAGGCCGGTGTGAGGCACGCTTTGTGAGGAGAAGATCCGAACTCAGGTTTAGGTTATGAAGTCCTTTCTGTTTATTTAAGTTCATAGTTATTGTGTTGTGGGTCCTTAGAGGGTTTTATGTGCTTCATCTAAGAACTGAAGTTACCAGCCAGGCATGGTAGTTTGATTTGTGAAAATTCTTTGCATCTGCTAATCTCCTGCAGGTTTGTGACTGCAATTTGGGAGCATTTCCTCTTGTTTTTTGCGTGTAGGTGGAGGCCACTAGTTCATCTGAGACAACTGTTTGATGCTTCCTTTACTCCATCAACAAAGAGAGGAAGGATGCTGTGGAGGTGTGCAAGGGAAGCTATATTATGATGTGTTTGGGAAAAAGAGGACAATCACATTTTTAAATGATAAAGAAATTGGTCTAAGGGTAACCATTGATAACATTGCCATTAAAGTGGCTTATTGGGTTAGTACCGAGGATCTGTTTTCTGTATTCAAGACTGAGGACATTATAAGAAAATGGATGTGGCCAATTCTGCTCCAATAGGTCAAGAATACAAGCGGACTGACAACCACCACACTTTCCATTTGTCAGTCTGAATTTTGGTAGGTGCAGCTTAGGCAATCCAGGGCCATCTGGGATAGGAGAGGTAAGTTGTCTTAAAAGGTTTAAAAAAGTCCAAAGAAATGGGGTTTAACAAGCTAATTTTAGAAGGGGACTTCAAAGTCATAACAGGCTGGTTAGGAAGTAATGAGGAGGGGCCATAGAAGCACAGATATGAAATCAGAGAAGCAAAAGAGATACTAAAATGAATTGGGAGCTTCCATTCAATGAACACCGAGGTCTGCTAATAGTCTTGTAGATGGGATGGCAAAACAGAGAGTGACAAGGAATTCAATGTATTGGGGAATAGTACACTAAGGGGGAAATTGCATGTGATACCGATTGATACAATGATGGGTTGGCTGAGGCTGACCATCCATTCACTTATACGTAGTCAAATCTTTTCCGATTAATAAATTTTTCACTGTTTTCGGCAACTAAAGGGATTCAGGCCTCACAGTTGGGGGCTAGACTGAATTCTAGCAACTTTTGGGATTTGTAATCCGGGGGTTGTAGTGGTTGGACCCTGTCAAGGTTTTCCTTGGGGGATCCCTTTGTATCTTATTTCAAGGTTAGTAAAATTTTACCTTACATTTTCTAGAAAAAAATCACTGTTATCGATCCAAAAAACAAACATGGTAGTTTGGTTTCTTTATCTAAGTGGTGTCAGCAGCATCATATAATATATAATATAGGTTGGAGTTTTCATGATATTGGAAGATTATGACTTTTGGCTGTTTCCCCATATGGTTGGAATAAGTCTTGGATGATGACGATGCCTTTTGGCTGTTGCCTATTGCTTAATGGATTTCCAAGCCCGAGTGATTTGTAGGAACCTTAGAATGATGCTAGATCTTTTTCTTCTCTTTATTTCCATTACTCTCTTTGCTGCTTACTCCTGGGATCTGATACAGCAAAAGGAGCACATTTTCAGCTGTTTCTGTGGCATCATCTTTATTTATTCTTCCCCACTTTCCCAAAGCCTAAAATAGTTTCTACAAATTTCCTATAGCAAGGGAGAGTGAGGTTTAGTGCCATACCTTAAGGCTTGTGCCTCTGTGTGTATGGAATACTATAGATGCCCCGGTGTTTCATTTCAATCCACCTAGTAAAACACTGGCCATGATCACTTGGTGATTGATTTAGGTATTGCTTACATCAGTATGCTTCACTTACCGTGCCTCTATTCACTATAAACTTATATCAATACTGCCAGCAATATTTTGGTTAACTCCACTTTGGTTTAGTGTTATACCTTCAGGCTTGCGTTTCTTGTGCATGGTATACTTTAGATACCCCATTGTTTCACTTCAATCCACCTAGTAAAACACTGGCCATCATCATTTGTGATTGGTTTAGGAATTGCTTACATCAGGATGCTTCACTTATTGTCCATTCACTATAAATTTATATCAATACTGCCAGCAATATTTTGGTAACTCCACTTCCACTTCATCATATTCTATGGATTTCCCTGTATGCATCCTGCTATCTATTTGCTATGTATTTGCTTTCTTTTTCTTTCTTTTCTTTTTTTATTGAACATGATGCATTATCCTTGCTTGTTTGTAGTTGTATTGTTTTCCTACAAATTCTTTCCAAGTTAGAGCTTTTCTTTACATGTTTTTTTTTTGGAACTTACATTTTCCTGTATGATAGTCGGAGGCAAAGAAAAGAAAAGCCCAGTTGCAAGAAGCCAAAAGGAAGAAAAATATCAAGAAGATAGAGCGTAAGATGGCAGCAGTTGCAAGAGAAAGAGCATGGTCTCAGAGATTAGCAGAGCTGCAGCAACTTGAGGAAGAGAAGAAAAACTCCATGGCTTGATTTACTAGGTCAGAAGAGGCCCATTAGTGAATGGTGATGCTGCAATCCTATGGCCCGACTTTTATTGGTTTTAATTGAATGTCAAATCTAACTTTGCTTGGTTAGTAGACTTAAATTTGTCATAAGGTCCATATGATTTTGTTTTATTCTTTGGTATTCCAGTTCACCTTTTTTCTGAGAAAGTTGCCATGTTGGGTAGTATTTCATTTTTTTTTTATCAATTTGGGTAGTATTTCATTTCTTCCAAGAACTTGTTACAGCTTTGGTTATTTCTATTGGTAATTAAAAAAGTTATGTTATCTCTGTTAGTATATGACTGGTCCACATCAAGTAGTATATTGAAATGGTTTTCTATAATGGAAAAAGAAATTGCATCAATATTTGAATTCGATACATTCCACTTGTTTATCCTTTGTCTGTCTTGGTCTGGTTTTGACTGCATTTCTTAGTGCTGTACAATTGATACTAGCTGGTGAAATTGTTGCCATCTAGAAAAGACTTTTTTTATTTTATTTTATTTTTTGGTAAAGCATTGTCTATAGTAGAGGTGTAAATGGGGCTGTGCTGGGCCGGCACAGCACGGCCAGCAGGCTGAGTTGGACTGTGCTTCCCTCCCCTAAGATATTTTGGGGGGTTGGCTTGGCATGGCCCATGGCATGACGAGCTGAGCCTTGGACCAAGCCTTTTTTTTTTTTAATTTTTGAAAAATAATGAAGAGTTAACATAAACTAATATATATAAAAAATTTAAAAAGATCTTAAAATTTTATTTTATATGAATTTTGATGTATACAATTGTTTATATATGCAATAATAAAATGAAATAATATAATAAAATTAAAAATAAAATTATATGTGAGCCGTGCCAGGCTGTGGGTGGCACGACCAGATTTACACCTCTAATCTTACCAATCAGTACCTAGAAGAGTTTTTTTTTTTTTAGTCAGTACCTAGAAGAGCTGAACCAATCAGGCAATCAGAAACGTTAACTGACCAGTTGATTGCTTATTTATTTGATAGGTACTATACCTTTTTGCTAACATAGTGGGTCTCCAATACAAGTGACAAATTCTAATCGAATGAAAAGTTTCTTTTCCTTTTCTTCTAATTCCTCAGTAAGCATCTATGTAATGCTGGAAATGTGCTACTTGTGCAGTGTAAATGGACATTAATTAATAATATATCAATATGCTCTGCCACCATCTTGCCACCTTCCTTTTGATAAACCACAACTCACTATTTCAGTAAATGGTTCCCATAATGATCTTTGAGACATTCCTATGGGCAACAGTTTTGTTTTGGTGTATTCCTTGTCATAAAATAGGTTTAATTTGGTTCCTTGAACCATTTCCTAGTGAATTCAGTAATTTCACTCTGTAGATATCCGGCTTCCAGATTTAGCAAGGGTTCTTGGGACTTACAAAAGTTCTATGATGTCCTATAACACCACCATCATCTAAGCCTTGTCCCAGCCATATGGGTTCAGTCTACGTGAATTCTGAGTCGCCATTATGTCCTGTTCAGTGCCACATCCATCTAAGCCTTGTCCCAACTATGCTTTCCATCAGTTCATCACTATGTGCTAAACTCTTTGTTTATTCATGCAATTTATAGAACAGTTTCAAAATATAAGTAAATTAATTCAAACTTGGAGGGTTTGTTTTGCAGAACTCGAGAGGAAGTTCTTGATTTGCGATCTTTTCGGTTTGGCCTTACAAACTTGATCAAAGAGGACTGGGAGCAGAGTGGACTTTGGATTTAGTCCTCGCAAAACTGTCTTCACAGCCTTTTGCAATTGTGCATTGGGAATATTTTCGTACTTATCACTCTGTCATGTTTAAGTAGGATCATAGGAGGTATTTGGAAGCATGGTGTTGCATATCTATTTAGGGTCCGTTTGGTTTGTAATCAGAATCAGAATCAAAATTCTTTAGAATTACAATCGAAATGACCTATTCCCATACTCTGTTTGGTTCAGATAGGAATGAGAATGAAAATTAAAATCAGCAGGAATGAGATTTCATTCTCAAGAAAGAGGCAGAAAATGGGAATGAGATTCCGATTCCGTTCAATCAAACAGTCGGAATCAAAATAATTCATTTCAATTCCGATTCCAGACTAGCCTAATTTAAATTTCTATTATACGTATCACTGGAATTACCGAGGAATACTTGTGGGCCTCATGACTTGTCTAGTGGTTCCAATTACTCTCAGCTCAGGTATCCAAAGGTGGTCATTCTGAATATGCCCAGTTGGAGGGGTTCTGATCTGTATGCTCGTCATTGCTTTTATCCATGCAATTTGCTTTTTTTTGTTAGCAACAAAACAACAAAAGAAACATATATTTTTTATATTTGGTCGATCACTTTTGTTGCTTTACCACCTTTTTACCAAAGTATCAATGAGTTTTCCTCATCTAAGAGAATGGGGGAATTTCTTAATAGGTTAAGGAAGTTTGATTTCTACGTCAAATCAAGTTTTAGGACATCAATTCAATGGGCTGGACCATTAAATTCCATTGGCGTGGTAAGAAGCTTACAAAAATAGTTTCTTTCGTCAAATCTGACAAGTCCTTTGGTTGGGAGACATATATAATAGATGGCAGTCTGTTTCCATTTGTATAATCCGAATTGCCTCATGGAATGGGGAACAATAACTCATCTACATTCAAGGGCACAAAATTCCATATACCAATTAATTCCATACTCCATAATGAACTAGCAGAGGGTACATGCTATGCGTGGGTCTATTTAATTTCCATGCAGTATTTCGTGTTTTTTTTTTTTTAAAGAAAAGAATAGCAAATAAATGCTCAAAATACAAGACTGTAATTCCTAAGGTTGCATTATTGTATGGTTTCTCTACCTTTTCCTTCAAACTAAATACAGGCTGACTAATGCTTGGCTCTTACCAATTGAAAGTGAGAGAATAGAAGCAAGTTCAATTGGACAATTTTGTCATGATTCACAAAAATAGAAAAATAAAAGGAGAAAAAATTATGTTAATATTAGCCTTACGAAACAAATGGAAAACAATTATTGAGATAGAGAAGGGAGGAAACATGGGGTGAAAGGTTAGGTTCAATAGTTAGAATCATTTTAAGTTGTGCTTGGTATCGTCGCTGTTTCTAAATGAAATATTTTGAGTTGGTTAATATAAATTTGTGAGTGAGATATTATGGATTTGATCAATACAAATTTTTGAAGGAGATATCAATACAAATTAGCTGTTTTTAAGTGAAACATAAAACTTGACACGAAGTGATTCATATGTGATGTGACAATACATATTTTTATTTAAGTCATCAATCTAACAAATATTTTGGAAAAGTACCGACAGGCCTAATGCAGATTTCTAATTTATACTGTAGAGCTATAAACATTTAAAATATAAAAAAACCCCACTCTACACACACCCACCCCAAATGTACTTTGGGCCTAAAATGTTATTCTCCCAAAATATTTAGGACAGAAACAGCAATAGTACCGAAAATAAGCTAAAGTTAATGCAGGACACAAAAAAGAGACAAGTTCAATCATGGGGTATGTCAAACCACTTGTAGTGGGCCACGGTTTGAACCACTGGCTCAGTTTAGAAGGAAGTACAAATACAAATACATACAAAATAATACAAAATGTAAGGTTTTGTAGTTTACATATTTGTATTTGTACTCCTTCCAAACTGAGACATTTGTACAAAAGGAGTACAAATGCAAGTGCAATTAGGTTCACAAGGCTGGAAAGCTACTCGGTTACACAGTTTTGCCAGTTATATATACTTGTCAAAAAAACCAGGACCCGAAGAGTGCAAATACAAATATGTAGACTGGTGCATATTTGTATTTGTAATCTTCCAAAACTGAGCCTTGTGGTTCGGCCATCTCTCTTAAAGCAGTGTCCTATTAGAAAGCTTTCTGCCAGTTTAGATTACAGAGGGTTGTAATAATGCAAACTTGCAAAGTTTCGATATTTTCTTCTCCATTATATTCCAGTAGCTCAGCACTGCACGCACAAATGACAGCTCAACCCGTCCATCTATTGTAGAGTCTTTTGAACTCCTCCATCGCTAGACAATGCCGATGAAATCTGGATTTGGGTGCTTATAATGGACACCAACATGGACGTGGGTGGTTCTGGTTATCTGATATCTCCACGTATTGTCCCATCAAACAACATATATTATAATCAAGACAAGGGATAAGGACGAGCTGGCCTGGAGTTTTCGATTTCGATCTGTTCATTAAATCCAACAATCATCTTGCATTCCATCTGGATTCTGGAGGGAGAAAATGGAGACAGACAATCCAGAAGACAGCGACAAAAGAGATAATACCATTACATCTTCACCTATCATCAGTCCAATTATTTAATTACAGATAATATATATTTGCATACAGCTGGTACGGATTTATGGAGCCAAGGAGGTTTCTCTTCCTGATAAGCCAATAAGCTCAAGCTGCTATCGAACAAATCCTAAGATGAGATGGATGTGACGACGACGGGCAGTTTCCTCTTCATCTTCACTGTCGGAAAGTTGACGATGTAATCTTCCTCAGCCACCCATCTGCGATCGAGCAAGCAACAAGCAGCGATCAGCGATCAGAGAGCTTCTTTATGGGGTACCAGCGAATTCTATAACCAAGTTTATTTATGTACAAAACAAAGATTTACCTGTAGCGGGTGACAAGGTGATGGAGGAAAATGGAGACTTCCAGCCTCGAGAGTTCAAAACCAGGACACAACCTCTGCCCTCCACCAAATGGTGTAAAGCAGTTGTTATAGTTAAAGTTCCCTCCTTTTCTCTGTCAGAATAAAGCAGAGATCACAGCTTGTTACTGAAAACAAAGAAATAAAAACAAGAAAAGCTTACTAACTAAAGCAGAGATCACAGAACTACAACTGGTGCGCCTTCTTAAGTGTAAGTCCCCACTGTTTAATGCCAAAACAGAGCCTCACACATGCCTTCTCAATGTGGATAATATATCTAGCTAAATAGTACAAAGTAAGCAATATTTAAAACAAAGACCTCAACTCCACCCCACATGCATGCCACTCAATTACTTTTCTTAGCTTCTGCATTTTCATGGTGAAAATAAAGTTAAACAAAACCAGATCCGCAGCTTCTTTTCTTCCCCAAGTATACATTTTCAAGGATTGGGAAACTTTGAAATCATGGGTTTCATTCTAATTACAGAAACATGATAATTTCTTCTGAAGATTCTGCCTTTTCATCTAGGTGGTTTTGATTGACAGACAATCTATGTACTCCATCCAACATGCATGCATTAATTCAAAGCCTGTATTAAAACTAAAAGCGTGTCAAAAAGCAAATCAAATGACATGATTTACAAGGTGAAATCCATCCGTGTTTCTGTGCTGCTTTTCTTCGGTAGTGTTCTTTTGTGTGTCAAGTTGTGGAGGGGGCTCCTTTATTATTAATATTCGATTTCCTCTCTAAAGCCTCTTCAAATTAGAAGCTACTCAACCAACACACGCATGCACCCACAATAGTAGAAGTGAATTTACATTGTTGTCATCATTGTTTCCATAATCTGATCCATGGCACCATCAAATCAAGGTAAACGCTCAACCATTGTCGAAGTTACTTTCGATCAAAAACATAATGATTTGATCAACATGGTTTCTTTAATTTCTTGTATTATTCTTGTTGTTTGTTAAATCAAATCACAACTTGGACGTTAAACAATAAAAAATCTATTTGGGGACCTCACCTAACATTTAAGGTTTCTTGACATCGTTTTAGAGCTTGTTTAATCAACTGGTCTAGTTTTTGATCCTTCCTATTGTTCTATCCAAGGTTAGAAATATCGATACATCCGATATGTCTGGTTCTTTCTTTTACTTTATTTTTATATATATTTTTTCAAAATTGGTTTAGGGTGGCCGATTTAAGGCTCCTCCACGCCCTGAACCGGTCAGAACCCCAATACACCTTCTATAGGGACATTTCGGGATACTCCCAACACAAAGATGATAGAACCAAGGATTTGTGTTTATACATACATCAAACCCAATTGGCTTTGCATGAAGGGGGCGTGTTAGAGAAAAAAAAACCCATTCAAGGACCTCACTTGAGGGGCTCTATACAATTCCTATGTTCTCCCTGACTAAGGCTCACCTCCCATCTCCAAGGATCAAATCTGTAAGGGTCCTCATAGTTCTCTTCATTCATGTGAACAGACACAAACGACGCCAATACGCACCATCCTTTGGGAATAAAATAACCTGCAAAAAATAAAAAAAAGACCCATATAACAGAATAAGCCCAAAACAAAAAAAAAAAAAAAAGGAAAGAATGTTTACTAATGGATTACAAAGAACAAACCCTTGATTTCTATGTCCTTCAGAGTTTTTCTCCAAACAGCATTGATGATGTTCGCCATTCTGAGAGTCTCATTAATCACCTATAGATAATAAGACAATTCAAGGACCTAATTCAATTTACGCTAACGAATACAAGAACATTAATATCAATTGCATCTACTTTTGTCTCACATTTTGGGTAAACGGCAATGACATGTAATCAGTCCAAGCATAATCTTCACCCAAATTGGCCTTCCGTCTTTTCAACTCCATGTTCTCCTCCTAATCATTCCCACAAAAATAGAAATAATCACTAAACAGAGGCCAAATCACAATAAGAGACTCAAATGAGGGAATAAAGAGAAACGGGTTTTATAGGATTGCCCCGACCCGCCGGTTCCTGGGTCGGGTCAATGACATTTGTCAGTCTCTCCAGGAAATATTTAGTTATGTTCCTCGGGCAACGATCCACCTAGGAGTCGGAAAACGTAACGTAGATACCTAGATTCATAAGCTCAGATTAGCCACGTGTAAAGTTTATAGCAGGTCTCAGAATGTAGGGCAACCTTCAACGACAATCAACCATCCTTAAAAAGTACATTCTGATTCGATGTTAATTACTGTTCATTAATACTTTCTTACGCAAAGATGGTATGGTACTTTCGTACGCAATGCATCGACACAGCTGTAATTATCTACAAACAAGGCCAACGAAATGCATAGATACATCGAATTGGTGCAACTCTTGGACACCTCGCCATATAGACAAGAGTTGCATACTCGTTGCACACTGACATTTTAATCGTAATCAGAACCCTGAAACCCGTGGGCCGACTGTTTATCATCTAGGTTGGACGGCTGTGATTGACTCAGAAATTTATCTTCATCTTCTTGGGAATCACAACAAGACAGGTGGCACTGGGTCATACGGTGAAAGTCTCACCTATCAATTTATTGGTGGCCCACGTGATCGTGGGATGTGGACACAGTAAAATAGAGATTCTACTTTTTCTTTTTGTTAATAAATGAAAAAATTGACAGCTAGTCAGCTAGTGGTCCAGAGGGGTACTATAAAGAGGTAGTCCTCGCATCTGACAGCCGTCCAATCAAGATCGCACGGCGATGGGGGACGTACTAACCAGACCATACCTCAACGAGGACTCCTCAGTCCTCACATCCTTTTCCATCTCACTCGTGCGTATGTTCTCGTGTTTAATTGAAGAATTGTGCCTTCAAAAGTCAAAACTTTCTCAATGCCTAACGTGGCACCAATCGTATACGTGGCGCACATGCCTTATTTTGGACCCCAGGACATCTATTTCCTAGCCGTTGGATCTGGCAAAGCAAATGAAATGTTGACCGGTTTACCTGTAATTGCCTTAGAGCGAGAGGAGAATCACTAAGGTATTTGATTGCGAGTGTCATCAGCATGGGCACCGAGTCCTCTCCCGGTATCATCATCCCTATAATATTCCCACTGATGAAATCCAACGGTAACCGTTGCTTCTCATCAGCTGCTTCACCAGAGTCACACAACAACACATCTACTGCGTCCATGGGAGGACCTCTCTCGTCTGTGTTCTCCATTTTCATTTTCTTCTCCTCCACAATTCTCCTCACCATCTTCAACAGCCTTTCCTTAGCCTATAATTAATAAAGCCAGAGAGAGAGAGAGAGAGGACAAGTTAACGTCAGTGAACAAAGAAAACTGTTAACAGACCAACCCACTGAAGATCTTAATTGTTACCTTCAATGATTTATACAGTCTGGTTCCCGGTAGCTTAATCGGTAAACAGACCAAACCTTTAATGAATTCTCCAAACTCTCTTCTCAAGAACTGTAAATCTTCGCCTGGGCCAACGCTCATCAATGCTTTAACCAACACTTGGAAAGTAATCTGAGGTAGCGGGAAAAGATTGTTGATCAAACCATTACGAATTCGAAAGAAAACAGTGAAAACGAGAAAAAAAAAAGAATAAAGAGAGACCCACGTTTCTGGTTTGTTCTTGCATGTAAACGAGGTTTCCCTCCTTCCAAGTTCCCAAGGTTTGATCGACAGCCTTCTCTATCTCTCGCGTGATTCGAGCTTTGAGTTGAGGAGACTTAAGGAAGCTTCCTATTAACCCATGCACTCTCTTCTGTAGATTACCGTTCAGTTGAAGTATAGAAGATTTTCCCAGTAATTCGGTGATCGATTTGGGGTAGAAAGGGATGAAGATGCTTCCATTGTTCTGCAAAACCACCTTGTTCACGTCCGGATCAGTGGAAATTATGATGGGTACTCCTAATATGTGAGATCTGAACACCTTCCCATATCTGAGAATGAAGAATTAAGATAAATCGATTGATATTGATGGTGAGAAGCAAATAGCAAGAGCCGATATAATTACAAAACGTCAAAACCCCACAAAACAAAAAATGAAGAAACTTGAATATCTAAATTCCCGTGTCAGAAATCAGAAAAAAGATTCCATATCTGAAGTGGGGAAAATCGGAGCTAAAAGCTGCGCATTTGAATGTAAACCGAAAGAACACGTAAATAAACTTTGGAGAACAGAAAAGGTAAACGACTGAAAGGAGAGACGTGGGTCGGAGTCGGAGATCTTTTTATTTAGGTTACTTCACGTGACATTTTTCTTTCTTAAATTGATTGGAGGCTTGGAGCAAAGAGATGAGGAGAAGAAAAGAACGCCATTTTCAGTGGGAAATTATTCTTTTTGGGAGACAAATTTTCGCCTGTAGAACTAGAAATATATCTATGGCCAGTATTTCTTCTTTATTCTATTTGTCATTCCTTCAGTATTCAAACAAATTGTACAAAAACATATGAAATATGGAGGAGGTAGATACTATAGAAAGAAAATAAAATAAGAAAAACTATCCAGAGAGAGAAAAACCAGCTAAAAGAAGAATGTTTTACCACCACAGTTTTGCAGGAGGAAAACACACTCACACACACAAAAGAAGAAAGGCTTACAGAGCTTTGCGCTTTTCCATGAAGCTAACAGGTCGAGAGGTATAACCGGAGGCGATGAAATCCAGAGTCTCTCCTATTAGAGGCCACCCTGAACTCCCTCTAGGAATCGCAGCCTTGTTCTCTAATCGTTTCTTGCTCTTCCTCTTCCACCAACACCATCCCACAAAACCCACCAAAACCCAAAATCCTAAGACCAGTTTCATTTTCGGAAGCTGCAGCCTCTAATCCTCTTTAACTTATTACGTCAACCCTCGACACTCTTTGATGAGAATCGAAAGAACTAGCTAGCTAGCAAATTAAACACTCTTCTCACAGAAACCCACTAATCCAATTTCTTACTTCATACAATTGTATGAATGGACACCAGCCCAAACTTCCATTACCTTGTATTAGATTCGAAGTTTGATTGCAGAGAGACAATGGGATCCTAAAGCTTTTGCATAAGAAACTAGCTTCTCGCTCCTTTGTCTCTGAAAGATGCAGGTTCGAATTATAGAGAGGGAAGGGAGAAGAGGCGGAGAGTGAATGACAGTGAATGAGAGATTCGGGAGATCTAGAGTATATAACTTTTAATAAATGAGAAAGCTATGATGGAAGCAGCAAATGCGCCACGCTTATTCATTTTGTCTTCACTCCATGCGGTAAAAGAAAGAACATTAAAACTGTGTCTCCCTCAAGATTTTTATGTGATACACTTGCCAAAAAAACGATCTTTAATTTAATTCAATCCCAATCGAGAGAAGCTCGTCGCGTATGGGACGTCCCTACAGTGTTTCAGTTCGTCGGATTGGAACGCAGAAACGTATATCTGATCGTGTGTTGGCATGAATCCTGTGACACATGTAAGAGGAGCGGAGATGGAGGTTTGGAATTGAATCTGGAAATTTAACGAAGAGAGGTAAGACAGTAAGAAGAGTATCGGACTGCAAGCAGACACGTGAGATTGGTTGGTTTCGTGTACAGAAGCAACAGCAGTGAGCCGAAATCGTCAGTCTCTCTCAAACCCATTCCATCGTCCTGTCATCATCACTCTTGGCCACAGACCCCTCTCCTTCTCTCTTCTTTCATGTCATTTATTTTCATTCTAACTCTGGCTCGGTTCCGGTCCGACCTTTTTCTCAGCCTTTTTTTTCTACTTTTAGCATTAACCAACCAACTTCGTCTTGGTCATTTGAGTGTGTCAGTTAGGGGTAATGGGTTAGTCACTGTTGTGTTGGATGCTTCATACTTGTCGCCCAGAAGCCTTTTTAAATTACTTCCATCTCATCTGTTTGATATATTGTCTTAGAGATTGAAGCTAGCTAGCCATTACTGTTGGTTCAATTCTTAATAGTTTTATCGTCAGGTTTGGTTCTATTGTCCAGGGGACAAGCGCGCGGCGATATAAGCCAGCCAGTTTCACAAAAGCAGCTCTGCCCTCTAATAAATTGTTCAGTGCAACAACGCCTCTGAGCCTACCCAAGAAACCATCATTCCAGGCTAGGCGACAAGCTGATTTTCCCACCCAGCCAACAAGTTGGACCAGCCGTAGCCGACCTGGTACGAGTTTGGCACATCTTTGCTTTCTGGGTTTTCATCTTCTCTAAAATATCTTTTCTTCCTGTTGGGCTGGTTTGATAATTGATATCTGATATCCATTCCATTTCGTGTCTATCAGCCATTGGCTCCAAAACCTGATCAAAATCTGGTATTCACTATTCATTATTGCTATCTTAACACTATTGTTAAACGGAAACAGAAAAGAAACAAGAAAAAAAATTGAAGCCAAACGGAGTGATGTGTGAGCTCAACGTTGTTGAATCGAGGGTCCCTCCCTCCATTAATACGATTAAGACCCTGAGATAAGGATGAGTCAACAGACTGAGGCAAACATTCCCAGCTCAGTTCAAAACCCGAATCCATTTGCAATCTGGGTTGAGAATCGAGACATGACTACATGAGAGAGTCAGCGTAGTAGGGAGTACTGGAGTAGCCGCCCTTATCTTTACATGTAAAAAGACGAGTTGAATCGAGACTGGGCCAGACCTTGTAGCCTTCATGGGCAATAAAAACAACGAACCTGAACTGGGGACGGACGCCATGAGGCCTGGGTCCAACTAGAAGCTCCGGTGGGTGGTGGTGGGTCGGGTCAATAATTGCCACACGTGTACTCGTAAAGGCTTGCTCCGGACACGTGGCACGCAGGGTAGTTATTAGCCTTAACCTTAGCCCCAACATGACGCATGACCCATCCCACTCCCCAGTCTCCCCCCCACATTTGGCTTACACGTGTATGTAAGTTGTAACTACCTAGTGTAAAACGAAGCTGAGGCTTGCAGTGAATGGTCACCAGAAGATGATCACCGGGTGTCAGAACTCAGAAGCATCCAATGGTGGATTTGGGCCCACTAGCCCCTCACAGGCCCATTACCTATCCTTTTGTTGGGTCCAACGTGCACTTTTCAGTTTTCATTAATTTTGGTGGGTCTACTCCTCCTCCTCCTCGTGGAAATCCTTCCCTCCATCTCCTCCTCATCAATCTGTTGAGGAGGGAGGCCCATTCCTTGCCACCCATGGTTTTCAGGATCGACCGTTATAATAACAGTTACTAATAGCGATAGACTGTAAAATTAAAAGCAATAAAAGAAAAGAGATAAAAAAAAAAGATACGGTGAGAAACAACTAACAAGTTCCCAACATTCTTTTTTTAATAATTCATTTTTCTTGTTTGGTGAGAAAAGATCCCGTATGGTACGGTTCCACCTAAATCATGAGGCAAAGCACAGATCCTACGTGCGTCATCGTCTCGTTCCCTTATAAGTTACATCAATGTCATATACACGTATAGAGAAATGCTATGCTCAATCTAAAGTCTAAACCACTACGGACCAATAACCACGATAAGGCACATCAGCCTGACAAGTGGGGCCCACATGTACAGAGGGTGATGTGCTGTTTCATGATTGGCCCACGATTAGAACTGTAGATTGATTTGGACTGAACCCGTAGAATGTAGGAGATACCCTGGATTTGGCTAATGGCTACCCATTTTGATTTTTTTTCTTTTCTTTTGATTAGAAAGATACTGTTTCATTCATTCTTCGATTAGTGCTATCCATTTCAAAATTTAGGGTCCAATTGCTTTGTAATTAAAATCAGAATTAAAATTCCTTAAAATGATCTATTTTCATAATCTATTTGATTCAAACATGTTCGTTCTTAAGGAAGAGGAGGAATTGGATATCAGATATTCCAAACCCCTATTCTCACAAACTAAATGGGCCCTTAGATGTTAGACGCAGGATTAGAAAATATAAATCTTTGAATGGGTTATAGGGCAACAATCTACGAGACCGAATCAGCCCCCCACAGCACATCCCCGCCGTGTGGACGTTATGAGGGGCAGTTTTGTGGGGGCTGATTTGAACTCACAATCTACACAAAATAATCAAAGGTACTATAATCTGATTCTAGGCAGAGAGTGTAATCTTGAATGAACTGACTTACAGCCAGGCTAGCTTTACCAAAGGAAATCAATGCCACAGAACAGAAGAGCATGCACCGACCCTCAGTACAAGAAACGGACACACAAAACATCCAACAGTTTCTGTTCAAATCCTCGTCAATTAATGAAAGGATGAACATTAATTTATTGTCTATCCAAACAAACAGATGAGTAATGGATGGCCATTTCTAGTACAAAGGGCGTAATTGGGTGCTCCAATTTGCCCCACATGTTGTTCTTTCGACATGGCATCCATGCATGCATCATCGATATTACAAGTTCTAGGCGTAGTCCCTTCCTTCGGTCATGAAGTGAAAGTGACGCTTGATACAACGACCACACAATGACCAGAGTTTTCTCATTTCTGGTCTAGTCAAGACTAAAGAGCTCCTGGGGGTGTGGCCAGCCATGGCGCTACTCCATGCGCTCATGCTATCTGCCTGCTCCACATGCCACATGCATAGCAATGCTTGGGCCAACCAACATGTGCTGTGCTGGAGCACTGCCCCAATAAGAGTCAGGTTCAAAATTTAGTTACGTATCAGGATCAATACATATCATATTAGTGGTCTTTCGATATATCTCTACAGAGGGTGTTTTGGGGTGTGACCTGGTTTAGGGGTAGATGGGTAATCTCTACAGAGGGTGTTTTGGGGTGTGACTTGGTTTAGGGGTAGATGGATAATCTCTACAGAGGGTGTTTCGGGGTGTGACCTGGTTTAGGGGTAGATGGGTCTTAAATTGATCCCTCTGAATCAGTTAAAGAAGAAAAAAAAAACTACAAAAAACGAGCCAAGATATAAGCCGATATGCCCCAATCGATATATCGACTTGTATTGATATTTTGAACCTTGACAAGAACTATATATGCTCTTAATATTTTAGTAAGTTTGCTAGCTTTTGCTTTTATTTTTTAGGCGCCAAACATATTAGGGCATGTGAAGAGTAAGGGCCAGCTCTGGAACCACCACAAGAACTGAATCCTATAAAGCCAACTTGAATCAGACAAAAGAATTCGAAAGGATCCCATTGTAGGACGGATATCTGGTAATTAGAATTAATATGTGGCATGCATGAAAACTGCTGGAATATCAAATTAATTCTTAGATCTAACTTTCTCCCTCTTGTCCCCTACTAGATATCTGTAAACAGATGGGATCGGGGGTTTGGCTTGGCTAGTTTTACTAGTTTATTGAATATTCCCAAGCCTGAAATGCAATTAATGCACCAATTCCATGGTTATGTCCTTCAAATCATTATCCAACAAATGGAAAGAAAGTTCTGTGGTGTAGAACAGTCTAGCTTTAACTCATTAAAACTCATTAAAGCTAAAACAAAGAAATAATAATTTCTATAAACATATTATCCCTGTATCTTACATTTTCATGTATATAGAAAATTAGCTAGGGAACAGCTTTTGTTAATTATTTCATTATATATACTATTAACTTATATTAAGCAAGTATGTAGCAAATAAATATAACTAAAAAATATAAAGAAAATCACAATAGCTAAAGGGAGGAAGATCTTGCTTTCAAACTGTTGTTTCCTTGTTTTTTTTTTTTCTGAAAAATCAAAATACTTTTCAAGTAGAAATATCTCCCAACAAGTAGAAGTGTGGAACATCTATATCTTAAGGTGCAATGTATACTAATTCAATAATTGTCCTTCAGATCCTTATGGAACAAAGCTGCTGACATGGTATGGTTGTTGCTATGCCATCCAATTACATTCCAAGCACCAGATTTTGATGAAATAGACGCAATATGGAAAAATAAATATATAGAATCATTTGCTGATAGGACTAAGAATCATTTTACATTATGGCATATGGCTTCAAAAAAAATTACATTATGGAAAAAGCTTGGATCTAGAGACAAAGAATCTAGACTAGGACGATCACAGACCCACCTTGAATATTAATGGGGACACAAAATCAGTTTAAATTCTCATTCAATATATGTGGTTTTTAAAGCAAATATTTTGGGGATGGTGCATTAAGCAGATTGGTGAAACTGTGAAAGACATCCGATTATGCCTATTCAGGAGGTGGGAATCCATTTCCTGAAACTTTGCCACGTGGTAAGTTAGATGGGCCTAAGCCCACAATAGGTCCAATGCAGCTGTGCCCCCTGTACCAGAACCGTTGAACCAATCCCTTACATTATCCACTATTGGTTTATGGAATCTATTTGTACTGTGTCATCATAACGAAAGGGGTAGAGCAGTGAATCAGAAAGCTTGAGGTGAGGGTAGGTATTCTCAGACAGCACGGTAGTATCAGATTTGAATGAACAGGCTAGAGGCGGGTAGGTAGTTGGATAAGTGTTGGTTTTATAAAAATTCTACATTTATGCAAATGAGGTGTCGTGGTGTAGTTGGTTTTTGCGGTTTACTCAGATGAACGTGTCAATTAGTGGAGGTTATGGTCGTCGGACCGCCGGCGCCGGAGAGGACATGTCCATGTTGTTGGAATGTGAAAGTGAAACATCCCATCTCGCCGTTGTCTGTTGCTGCAGGCAGCAGCGAGCATTCGGTGCCGTATATTAGAGCATCAGATAGCAGATGCTATTGCTGCCCACCTAAGCCATGGATTGGGGTGAGCTAGTATTTCATGGGCCATGGCTCTGACGTCGAGCTCATTGCATTTGCAGCTCTAGTCTTTTCTTCTCTACGGATCATCAGAATAGTAGCTCCTTGAGCCGAACCTCAAACTCGAAAGTGTTCAACCGACGATCATGACTTATGACTATAAACTTTCTTTCAGTAAGAGGCACACCGGGTTTAAGCATATCCCAGACCAAAATCTGATGGGAGGAAATTTTCCTTGTGGGCTCGGATTAGCCGTTCTACTTTTACCAGAAAAAAAGGTTTAGCTGCACTTAATGGCTGTGTTAGAGGCTGTTTAACCAATAATGACACTCCACGTCAATCAAGCATGGCAATGAAAGAGTGGTTAAACAGCCCTTAGCAGTCATATGTGCAGCTAATCCGAATTCTTTTCTTATACATCCAGATGGAAATCTTGGATCAGAGGTTACTTATTTTAAATCCTTGACACTGGTATTTCAAGGCAACCGCAGTTGTATCATGGCGTGGTTAATTGGCTTAGTCACAGCTCTAAGCCCCAGTTTGGTTGATGGGAATAGGGGTTTAGAATGGGAATTAAAACGGGCTATTCCAATTCCAACTGTTTGGTTGGACAGAATCGGAATCCCATTCCTGTGGAATGGCATTCCCCCATTTGAGGGAATCACCATTCCCTGCCTCTCTCTATCCCATTCTTGCTGATTCTAATTATCATTCTTATTTCCATCTGAACCAAACAGACTATGGGAATAAATCATTCCAATTCTGATTCGGGAGGATTTTGATTCTGATTCTGATTCTGATTCCAAACCAAACAGACCCTAAGAGGAATGATAATAAACCAGCTTATCCAACTCTATTAGGAACACTACTAAAATATATATTTAAATACCGTGGACTTGAAAGAATGCATTATTATGTGATGAACTCGAATTTGGTCCTCACAAAAATTGTCCTCACACTGTCCTAGTGTTTTGCAGCCATGCATTGTAAGCATCCTCGTATCTGTATATTCTCAATGCACAGCTGCAAGGGATATGAAGACGGTGTGAGGACCCGGGATAATTCTATTTGTGGCTATTGCCGAGGCTTGGGCAACTTAAGAGAGAAAGCTCTCTTGCTAGAAAACAAAGAGAATCTTAAAATTAAATCTCAAAAAAGTTTCTAAGATTGTGAGAATAACAAGGGAATAGCCACCAGGCACCACCCCTTGTTTCGGCTAATTCCGGTCCTCAATGTCCGTTCCCCATGCAGCTTCGATTCCCAAATGGTTGAAGTTCTGTTTGTAGACTTTGAAGCCAAAATTGGATTATGAGCCTCCCTTCAGAAAATTAATTTTTATATTCATATAACTTTGGGCTTTTCAGAAATTCCCTACTGACTACTCCACCCCATCCCCCCAATCTTGGGATGATAAGGAAAAAGTGTCATTGAATTATTTTTATAACAGATTACAATCACATCCAAAACCCACAGGAAGCAAGGATAAGAGGGGAAGGAAGAAATTTTCAAGTTCTGTTTGCACAAGCAACAGCCGCATCATCCATTTTGGTGTAAAATGAGCTCAGATCTGTTATAGCAAGTGCTTCCCCGAACAATGACGCTTTCGTTGATTTCAATATGTGAACTTCTACATAATCACCAACTCTTGGATTCCGTTTTTCGTCAGTCTCGTCCCGATGTGGGACTGCAACATTCACAAACGAGACTCTGTGGCCCCTATCACTCTTTCCAATGAGTTCCCTCTCAGGAGCTCTCTTGTTGGGTCCTTCTACTAACACAAGTTGGATGGTTCCAATCTGGGAGTCATAGCACTTACCTGTTGTATCACGGAAAGCCTCGATGAGCTCAGTCAACCTCCTCTGCTTCACATCCTCAGGGACATCATCAACATAATTTCTATGGGCATGGGTTCTCTCTCTCATGCTATATGCAAACATGTATGCCATGTCATATCCAACAGCCCTTATAAGGCTTAATGTGTCTGCATGTTCCTCCTCTGTTTCTCCACAAAAACCTGCAAATTAATCCAAGAAAAATGTCAGGAGAGCAAGCATAGCTTTAGCAACATGCACCTTTGCCACAAATCAGACCAAGAAAAGTAATATCACCAAGTTGCTCATGACCTGTGCCATGTAATGGCCATACAACAAGTACGACCTAACCACCTGATGTATGTTCATTTGTTCAAATTCCAACCCAGTCCGAACCGAACCGACCATATATATATATCAGCTTTATTTCAGAAATATACATATTATATATAAAATTTCTGATATATAAAATATCAGTTTTAATCCATCAAATCATTTTTAATTTCCATGCATCCAGCCTTTGCTTTCTTAGACTTGAATCCTTTACCGTTCACACCGAGAGAATCATTCACAAAACCGACTCAAACCGATTCAAACCGACCAGGTTGGTTTTACTTAGTACTGGGTCGGTTGAAAAAACACCTGTAAACCAACCCAACCCGACCCGTGAACAGCCCTAAGTCTCATAATGGCTATTTTGTGCTAAAATGCTAGAGGTCAGGACCGTCAGGTACCCAATCAGGAGAGCACCCATCACAATATCCGTAAATGGATACAGGTAATGATGCAAAAGATATTGCAATTTTATATTCCCAATATACCACTCAATCAAGATCATTCTATAGACATTTCAACCATGAATGGACACAGAAAAGTAGCCAGATGGCAGACAAATGAAAACGTATTCATAAACCACTAAAATAGAAAGAGAAGAATACCATCATACTCCTCCAAGGACCCCAAAAAAATCTTGAATAAAATAACAAATGGTCTATTTGGATCAATGGGTGGCTATGGTTTTCAGCTCCCTTGGCATATGATATCTAGACTATAAAGAACTAGGTTATTTTCAGCTCCCTTAGCATATGGTCTGATATTTTGTTGTATCAGACCATTCATGAAGTGATTTTTGTCTCTAGTATGGAATAATAAATCCTTACCACATATAAAGTCACTGCTTATCCCAACATCAGGAATGGTGCTTCTAATCTTCTGCACAAGATCCAAGTATGCCTCTCGAGAATACCCCCGACGCATTCGTTCAAGTACTGTTGTGCTTCCTGTTTGTGCAGGCAAATGGATACTTTTGCAGATATTGTATCTATCTCGCATTAGATATAGTAATTCATCTGGGAAATCTTTAGGATGTGGGGATGTATATCTGAACCGCATCTCAGGAAATTCTGTGGAGAGTCTATCCAGAAGATCAGCAAAGCGCAGACCCATGTTCTTTACCTTGCACATGCTGGAAAAGCCTTCACTATACTTCCAATTGATTCCTGGTTCAACATCTTTGTCAACTCCAGAAGCATCATTGTAGCTATTCACATTCTGACCAAGAAGCATTACCTCTTTCACACCCTCTTTCCAAAGTTCACCTACTTCTCTTACAATTGATTCAACAGGACGTGATCGTTCTCTACCTCTAGTGAAAGGAACAATACAAAATGAACATATATTATTGCAACCTCTCATCACAGAGACAAATGCAGTAACTGAGTTCTTTGAGATCCTGACTGGACTGATATCAGCATAAGTTTCTTCAAGAGAAAGAAGTGTGTTTATCCCCTTTTGACCATCGTCAACTTCTTCTAACAAACGTGGCAAGTCCCTATATGCATCGGGTCCACAGACTACATCAACCATCTTATCTGCATCAAGAATCTTATCCTTTAACCTCTCAGCCATGCATCCCAGTACAACTACTTTTGGAGGGTGCCAAGATTGCGACCTTCCAATGGACACATTACTCTTCCAGTGCCTCTTAAGAAACCAGAAATAGTTAAGTCTCTGCCACACCTTTTGTTCTGCATTGTCCCTGATAGCACAGGTATTAATAAAAATGATCTCTGCACTCTCAGGAACATCCACAACTTCACCGTATCCAGCATTTTTCATGACAGATAAGACAATCTCCATGTCATTTATATTCATTTGACATCCATAAGTTTCATGGTAAATACGACCTCTTGGATGCACTTCCGGAGCTGGTAAGGAACTACACAGATAAAAAGGAGGAAAAAGAAAGTTGCAGTTAGGAACATCTATTTGAGCAAGCTAATAAAATAATAAGGATGAGCTATTCCAATCCACTTTTTACTATTGTCTCTCCCTCTTGAATCTTTAGTAAGTCAAATATCCTGCCATGAAGGAATATTCACAAATACATAGTTCGTTCCATGCAGAAATTATGAAGTGGCAGAAGCGCCACTAATAAAACAAGCAGCAAAATGAAAACCTATAGATCATTAAAATTAAGAGAATCTTAAACATTTTAATTACCAGAAAGCAAAATTTTCATAAGTTCATAAATAAAACAAGTAAACATAATGAAATGTGTACATTAGGTAAGTAGACAGCATGATTAACTGGCCTTTTTAAAAGTAAGTCCCCAATTGAACTAAAAAGAACAAAGAAGAACCATCAGCTTGTCCTGGAATGGAACATATGACTGAATAAAGTGACTGATGTGGAATCTCTAAATGTCTAATCAGATTGTGCTACTCCAAACTCCAACCATTTTCTTGAGTACGCTGATCAGGAAACTTGAACCGAACACAAGTAATCCAATGTACATACTGTTTGATTCTCATTTTTCAAGCGCAAGCTTAAAATCCTAGGACTCATATTATAAACCCCCTATACCCTTCTATTCTGGGAAAGTATAACCCAAATACAATACTTCCCTTTAGACCCCAGACCCTGCCAGATAGAACATTCACTATCTTCTAATCCATCAGAATGTCAAATTCCCTGTGGTTACTAACGATCTAGCTTTTCTTAAGGTTTGGCAAATATTTCCATAACCTAAATTTTCTCCAATCATCCAGCCTACTAATTTGCGTCCTTACAACAAAGACAAAAGCTTAGCTCTGAAGGAGTCTCCCCATCCTGTTGGAACTAAATACGCATAAAATATCATATTTATGGTCCCTAAAGGTGTGTAAATCAATTAAATGGAGTGGGAAAGTTGTCACTCAGCTTTTCTGTGAAATTGGGAAGGCAAGTTCCTTCTAGCAAATAGAGTATTGAGAACATCTCACCTAACAATTATTAGGATGCTTATCCTATAATGCACTGCCAGAGTTAGGTTTTAGTTCAAAAGGAGTGTCCCTCTTCCTAAGACTCTGAACTTGTTCTGGAGGAACCTCCTAGAACATTATTTTATTACTAAAACTTTCAACAATTAATAAGGCTTTCCAACTATGCGTGGGGAAAAAGTGGGAGATAACATTAATACAACTAGAGGTAGAGTGTATGGAGATGCAGCAGTGATTTGGGTGATATGGGAGGAAAGAAATCTGAGAATTTTTTAAGAAAACAAAAGACGCAAGGAAGTGCTGATAGAAGGGAGCATGATAAAGGTGACTTCGTAGGTAAAATCTGTGGGATTGTTACTCAGATTTTATGATATCTACAGAAATTGGAGGACAGTAGCATCCTCTTCATCAACTAAAAAGAAGGTCTTAAGAGAGTAGGATCCCCCTGATTCTGGCTTCCTCAAATTAAACTTTGATGGAAGTAGTTTTGGCAACCCATAAATGTCTGGAATTGGAGGGGTGATAAGAAATGACAAAGGGACTGCGGTGGGGTTGTTCTCAGGCCCTATTGGAAGGGGAGACTCCACTACAGCTGAACTAAAGGCAATGGTTTTTGGGATACAAAAGGCTATGGAGTTGAGTGAGAAAGCTGGTTGTGGAAGGCGATTCCAAAGTGGTCATAAGCTGGTTAAAGCAAAATGAAAAGACTCCCTGGCTCTATCGAAATGAAATTAAGAAGTTTAAATGCTTTTCCAAGGACATGCAGTTGTTAATACAGTGGACTCCAAGAGCAGCAAATGGCTTTGCAGATCAGCTAGCAAAACAGGGGGTTAACAGGGAACATTGTTTCTGGGCTCAGTTGTAAGGCTGGATAGTTAAAAGTCGATAGTTGGCAAACTCTAAATTCTAGTGGGGTAGCCAAGGCTACTTATTTCTGTAATCTTTCTGAATTTATTAATGAAGTCTCTTTTACTGATAAAAAAAAAGGTTCTGTATCTTGGAATAATTCCTCCCAAAACCACTTCAGTGCTGTATGTAACGTAAAAACCAGGGGGGCTACCAACTTCTGATGCTTTATTTATGAAAAAATGGAGAAAAAGAAGTCAGAGAGCCTACTCATGAGTCATGACTTCACATGAAGGGTCAACGACTCAATGCCTAATTTCTTCATAATAAATAAATAAGGCCTACACCTATGGATTTTTAGTACCGACTTTCTTTCTGGCCAGGCATTAGCATTTAGAAACCATGAGCTCACTTCTTCATGAAAGCATGGGTGTCTAGTAGACAGGCTTCTAAGGGGAAAAATTTGTAAAGGTTTGTTAGATTGATATATTTGTAAATAAGAGAAGTTATAGATGAATGCCTGAACATCTATAAAAGGTTTATAAGGTATCCCCAAGGCTGTTAGCTGATAAGACCCCTAATATTGTATGGGCAAATTTTAAATGAAGAATCATAGCATCCATAAATGAACATATAAGAGATGAGGGTGTCAAGATGGATGAATGAAAAATACAATAAACAATAAAACTAGAAACAAGCTCGTTCATTCATGGGAACCTAGGCATGGTCCCAATGTGTTACCAATGGGAAATCAACTCAGATGGTTTTTTCATTTGCATAGAAGCCATTATTGACCAGAAAGATTTATTGATCTGACACAAATAGAGGTTTCCAAAAGAGCTTCTGGATAAAGATTATAAGCTGCAAATATGGACAAGAAATCCACAATTTGGGGCTACTTCAGACTTGCACTTCAAATGGATCCAGCATATGGAAACTGGAAAGGCATCACGCAAGTCAGGGATGTTTTTATTATAAAAAATATTGTTTATTTTTCTTATTACCAGTGAGGAATTCCAATTTTGTTTTTTTGCCTTACTTTTCTGGATTAATAAATTATCTTCATTCATCAAAAAAAAAATTCCAATTTTGTTTTTGGACAGACTGATGAGTTGGTGACAGACCATTGGGCAATGTTTTCTAGATTTTTTTAGCCTGGTAGCAGCAAGAAATGATACAATTTAGGATTTATGAGCTGATAAGTGATCAGATTGTTCCATCACATCAACAAATGGGAAACTGATTCTCTGGCACACCTTCTAGAAACACTCAACTGGACTTCTATTTGGGGTGAACTGATTCAAGAATCTAGAAAGGCAGAACAAAATGAAGCATTTACAGTGAAGTCTTTCTATGACTCCCTGCTAGGTTCTTCAAGGGAATCTTTTCCTTGAAAGTGGGTATGGCAAGCACATGTGCCTTCAAAAGTCCATTTTTCATGTCGATACAATAGCTGTCTTGGATAAAATCCTAATGATTAATCATTTTATATGAGATTATGAAGGAAAGAGGTATTAAAAACAGACGCAACCACTGTGAATAAGAAGAGGAATTAGTTCCACACTTGCTCTTTCACCACTCCTACCTTTAAATTCATGGTCCCATTTTTTGATACTCTTTAGACAATGTTGGGTAATGCTTGTCCACCTTCAAACTACTTGTCGAGGTTGCAAATCAGATTGAAAAGTTTATGAGAGATTTTTTTTTTGGAAACTGGGAGACTCAAAAAAAGACCGTTTAGTGAAGTGGGAAGTAGTTTCTAGGAAACGGGAGCATGGGGGCTTAGGCATTGGTAATATTAGGTTAAGAAACTTTGCCTTGTTAGGGAAGTAGTTATGGATATTTCCCCTACAGCAGGACAGTTTGTGGCACTTGGTGGTAGTAAGTATTCACAGTATGGCAGCATATGGATGGGATGCTGATATTGACTCTAGGGCTTCTCACTTCTCCCCTTGGAAAGCCATTATTGGAGTCCTACCTACCTTTCAACCTTTCATCAGGTATGATGCATGCTCAGGTAACAAAATTTTGTTTTGGGAGGAAATTTGGATTGGGAACACTCCCCAAGGATAGGTTCCTGATAATGTATTCTCTTTCTTTAAATAAATTCAAGGTTATTTCCTCCTTTTGTGTGTCTAAGGGTTCATGGAATTTGGGCCTGAGGAGAGGGTTGAGGGACTCCGAAGTGGCTTTTGCATATGAGTTGTTCTCACTTTTAAGTTCAATTTTCCTAGATCATTCTTGCTTGGATAATAGAATTTAGTCAAAGTCCTCAGGTTTCTTCTCTTGCTATTCGTTTTTCAATGCTTCACTTGTTGTTGTGCTTGTTGCTTTTCTTGCTAAAGAAGTGTGGTATACCACTGTTCCATCAAAGGTTAGGGCTTTTTGTTGGGAAGTGGTTCTCCAAAAGATGGATGCTATGGATGTGCATCAAAGAAAAAGGCCAAATTGATGCCTTTCCCCACATGTCTATAGCCTTTGCTTGAGGAGTGGTGAGACAGTGACTCATCTACTAATCCCTTATCCTTATGTTTCTTATATTTGGGAATGGTTTTCCTCTCCCTTTGGTTGTGGGTGGAATCCTCCCTCGTGTGTGTTGAACCTTTTGACTCTAATTTCTTCTAACAACCAAAGAAGGGGGGTAGAGTGATTTAGAGAACAGCAAGAGCAGCTGCCCTATGGTCGGTTTGGAAGTAGAGAAATAACAGGACTTTCCAAAGGCAAGAAAGATACAGGGAAGCACTTGTCGAGGGCATTACCATCAAATTTATACATTGGCTGAAAGCTTTACAACTTTTCAAGGACTTTCTTTTGTTGGCTTAATTAGAGGTTGGAGTGCTATAGTTGTCTCCTCTTCTTCATCTCTTATAGTTTAGGAGAGTTGGTCCCACCTTTACTTTTTAGGGTGAAATTGAACTTTGATGGAAGCTCTCTAGGTAACCCAAGTCCCTCAAGAATTGGGGGGGGTGTCTTCAAAGATGAGGAAGGAAGAATATTGACCCTTTACTCAGGCCCAATCAGGGTGGGAGATTCATTAAGGGCAGAAGTAAAGGCCTTACTCCAAGGTCTTAGACCGGCAAAACAATGGGGAATGCAATAGTTAGAAGTGGAAGGAGATCCCAAGCTGGTAATCGGTTGGATGCAAGCAAGAAGCTTGGAACATGGTCCTCCAAACAATTGCTGAGAGAAATTATGAGCTTACCAAGGGAGCTTAGGTGCAGTTTAGATGGGTAACAAGATCAGCAAATGGAATGGCTAACGCTTTAGCTAAGCAATGTATCAATAGGGGCAAGGCACCAACCAGCTGGTTGGTAAGGTCTCCTGCTGGTCGTAGAGGAGGCTTGGGATCGAATCCTGCCTGCACCTGGGTTGGGGGATGGGCTACCCCCTGTTGTGTAACCCTTCAAACGAAATAAATAAAAAAAAAACAATGCATCAATAGGGAGGCTTTGTTTTGGGCTTGTTTGTAAGACTGGCTGTCTAATTGTCTATGGGTTCTCCATTCATTCTTTGGGTGGTGACAGTTGTACTGTTATCAATGAAAGTTATCTTTTCCTATCAAAAAAATGCCTAGGGACATCTAGACGCAGATTTCCCCTTGGTTGACTAAAGGTTTCAATATCCAGGGGCCAGGGATTGATTATAGAATCTGTTACTATTTGCATTGTGCTAGAGTATATGCAAGGAGGGGGAAACCTGCATCTTTGAAGGGAAGAGATTTAGGGTTGATCTTATCGAAGGAAAGATTGGAAGGCCGCTGGTGCATTGAGTCTTGATACCTAAGAAGTTTGAGGTTCTATCCCACAACCATTTGAGGACTCAATTGGAGAACATTCTGTTTAGTTCATATTTGACGTTAACATGCATACTTGTATATGAAAATCATGGCTCCAACTCATTAACCATGAACATCTTTCTGTAAAGTTGGCATTTTTTTCAAATTTTCCCTTTAATGTATAGTGATACATGCTCACCATTTATACATTTTTGTAGTGACTCCAAGTGGTGAGGTAACTAAGCAATGCTTTGTTGAGTTGAGTTGGGTTAGATCTAATAATACTTGCATTCTTTTTTTGTTAATATTATGCTTCTCTGAGTTAATACTTAATATTGCATTCTGTTATGTTATTTGGAACACTCAAGTCTTTAGCTACAGTCAATCATCTAAGAGGGTGTTCTACACCATGAATACTTATTTTACTAAATTTCCATGTCAGCAAAAAATTGAAACACGTCTTGAACTGTGTTTTTGTTCTGAGAAGCAAAAACAAGTTGGTTTTGTCTCAAAAATACAATTCATGTTTTTTGAAAACATAAAAATAATGCTTATTAAAACAAAAACAAATTTTGGAGAAGAGATAATATACGATTTATGAAACATGATATCGAATCACCAGATGAAGACATGTTCTTTAAACTAGATATTCAAAAGCACGTTTTTTTTTTCCAGTCTTGGAAGCAAACAAAAAAAAAGCGTATACAATCAGGAATATGCTTTCTGTGTTTTTGTTTTAAGAACCGATCTGTTTTTAAACCAGATAGTTTTGAGTTGTATTTGGAACACACAAAAATCGCAAAAGCGTATAATTTTTTAGACCAAGAGTCTGTACAAAGTGTTTTCTTATAAGGAATAATTTGCAGCTTATCTTTCTTTTGATGAATGACGAAATTTCTTTAATGGGAGGATCAAATGGCGTTAAAGAAGTAAGGAACCCTAGAAGCTGTAGGCATCCAACATTCACGAAGCGCGAAGCATAATACAAAATGTTTCGATATCAGAAAAGGTAAATTCCATTAACGGGCAGAAAATAACACAAACAACAATTAGATGGTCTACTGAGATATGCCAATGAAGAGCTCACTCTGACTGGGTTTCCGAAGCCGCAACTGCCGCCCGACTGATGAAGTGGTGGAGGCCCGGACCCTCGGTCTTGCTGGAGAGTGCAAACTGTGACTGGGATAGGGTCCTGGATAGATTGAGAGAAACACCGCGTTTGAGTGGCCGTGAAGTGAGAGGATGTAAAAGGGAAGAGAAATGAGATTTGCGGGAGAAAAGGGAGAAGTTCAACTTAAAACAGTGGCAGCTTTGGATTTTGGTGCGCAAGACATAATGAGGTTGATTGAGGAGGGAAGAAAACGAAGACAGAGAAGAGGCCATGGGAGACGGAGGTGTTCTCCCTCTCGTTTTCTCAATGGTAGAAGGTGAGATGGATTCGGCCCTTGTGGTCTCCTTGTTTGGAGAGTGAAGTGTTGTTGAACTTGAACTGAATGTGGATAGAACCTTAGACCGGACAAACCGGACGGGATCTGGATCCGGTCGGACCAAATGCAACTCGGATCAGTTAAACTTCGGATTGCCTCCTTTTTTCAACTTGTGTTGGAGATAACGTATCAATGATCAAACTTGTAAGTTTCCAAAAATATTATGTGACGGGGCATGTATAAGAGTAATACATGACATGAATTTGTACGAAAATAGCTAGAAAACCATTTTATTTTTTTAATTAGTAAATTTTTTTAGGGTAAATTTCTTAGTGGTTATAACCGATAGAGGTAACTTTTCACTCCTAATGTCATTCAAAGGTATGATCTTTTGAAAATATCAGGTTTAAAAAAATATATCAGGTAGGAGCACTGATATATGACGTGTATTACTATTCACCGTACGGTATGACATATACATTGAATTTATATCATACAATACAAGACAAAATTACCCTCTCCGTTAAAAACCTCCACTCTGGACTGTTCTTAGAAATTAGGAAATATACTTTGCTCTGTTCATTGATGAAGGTGGTAATCGCCGGTTGCTTTCTGATGGCTTCCCGACATGGGTCTCTGCTGCAAATCGAAAGCTTCTTCAATCACCCAGTGCAGCTTTACGAGCTAGATGGGTCTGGTAATAACAAGACCATCTCTCAGGCGGTGGCTGCTGCTCCAAGGAGACTTGTCCATAACTGACAACAGAGGGCTCACTAACGATCAAGCAAGGGCTCGAAATAGCAAACCCAGCAGTACTG
The DNA here is from genome assembly GCF_056320005.1 of Nelumbo lutea. NCBI lineage: Eukaryota > Viridiplantae > Streptophyta > Magnoliopsida > Proteales > Nelumbonaceae > Nelumbo > Nelumbo lutea. Next base: position 19,575,869 of record NC_142688.1, read on the forward strand.
GAGATGGCGCTGGAAGCTAGCCTTGCCTGCATCAAGGAATGGGGGAGACCAGTAGGAAACATCACCCACATCGTCTATGTCTCCTCCAGCGAAATCAGATTACCAGAAGGAGACCTCTACCTGGCGAGCGAGCTCGCCCTGCGCAATGACGTCGGTCGCGTAATGCTATACTCTCTTGGCTGTTACGGCAGCATCACCGGCCTTCGCGTGGCCAAGGCTGATGTCACGAGCAACAAAAACTGGGCAGGTTTTTACGTCATGAGCAAGGCTAACGCCCAAAAATTCACCGTCAGGAGCTTCTTGGGAAGAAGCTCTTGGATTGCAGCTGCCGGAGTTTATTAGCAACAAAAGGGTGAGTAGGGTTTCATACGAAGAATGAAGGCTATAATAATAGGGTTTATTTTCAATTTTGGAGAGAGGAGTAAGATTTTTTATAGTTTTTCATTTCTTTAGGAAGAAGAACAATGGGGTTTCAAAAGCTTCAGTCGAATAACAGGAAGAGAAAGGCGGAGAGATTTCTTTGGGTTTTCGATACATTTTGCAAAAAAAAGAGAAAGAGGGGCAGTTTTGTCATAAAAAAATGCATCAAAGACATTTCCCATACGGCGGATGCACCTCATGTTTTACTGCTTGCAAAAGATGCCTTGTCTATGATATTTTACAAAAGACCTGCCTTTGGTTGCTAATAGAGGGTAAAAGTTACCTCCTTGTGCTAGAATCCCAATTTCTTAAACTATCATTATGGTTTAATTAATTGACTAAATTATTCTAAAAAGATAAAGGTAAGAAACTTGTACACGAGTTTGGATCTGGTGGCCACATTCATCCTGTCATACATTGGGATTTGGGAACTGATAGTATGTCAATCAATGTGTTGTGGTTACCAACTCAGCATATCTAGACTAACTTAGATCTGCAACTTGTTCGATCCAACATAAGCCCCATCATATTCAACTCAAATTTTTTTGCACAGATTAGGCTTAAGCTTTTATGTTGTGGGCTAGGCTTAGGCTAGAAAATTCGAGCCCAACCTGAATTTGGGATGGGATTGGGTTAAGGCCTCAGGTAGCCTAAGCTTGACCCAAGCCTATCTCAACCCAATTCAAGTTCGACTAAACCTGAGTATGCCCCAAAAATATGTATATATGTGTATACGTGTATATTTGTAAATAAAATTTGTATATATTTTCAATTAATTATACTTTCAAATTGGATCATCTAACAAAAAGATAAATACATACAAATATATACATAAATTTTTTAACCCATCCAAGTCCAACTAACCCAACATGGTCTAACTTAGCTTAAGCATGAACCCAACCTGAGTTGTATTGAGTATAAACTCAGGTTGGGCTTAGGTTGATAAGCTTAGGCTTAGCCTTGCTGAGGTTTACACCTTTAGGGGTGGGTCTAATTGACCTTCAATCCAGCCCAACTCATAGAGTTTCACCTCTAATCATGGTTTTCAAAACTAAACCGGATTGGACGGTCATACCGACCCCCCTCCCCCCCCCCCCAAAAAAAAAAAAACTGTTGATTTGGTCAGTAAATTGCTGACCCAGGCGGTCGAATCGTTCAATGATTTGGTCGGTTTTTATTTTATTTTTTTGTCGATATGGCTTGTTCGTTCAGTTCGAATGGTTGAACTGTTCGACACAGGACTCAAACCCTTGATCTCATTGTCCAATTTGGTTTTAAAAACCTTGCCTCTAATGCAACCCTTTATTTTAATTTTTTGAGTAAAAGACTTAAACCTCCATTCCATTATTCTTATAAATTAAAATAAAAAAATTAAATTTATAATATAGAATATTTTAGACCATAAAATATGAGAAAATTTCCACTCTCCCATATTAAAAATAAATAAATTTAAAAATGTAGAATACTAATATATCTATGGTCGATTCAGGTCGGTTTTGGTTGATTTACAAATAGCCAAACCAAAACTGACTTGCCTGGTCAAGTAGGAAATTATAAACCAAAGCTGATGAAAATACTAAAAAACCCAACCAACTCGTGCCAAATTGATTCTACTTGGTCGGCTTCATCAGATTGATGAACAGTCCTACAAAAAGTAACATCAGGACAAATGAGAATGTATTAAGTGCAAAGTTAAGTACCCAATTTCAAAGGGAAATTTTCTTAAACAACACTTAAGGTTTAGAAGATTGACAAACTATACTCTTATTGTTTCATTATTGTCTTAAAGTACCCCTATTATTTCTGACAATTGTCACCACTGTTAAATCATAAGGTTGTGTGTTTGGTTGCAGTGCAATTTTATTTGCACTAGTACAAAGGCATGGGAGTGCAAATGAAAAAAATGCAAATTCTCATTTAATTTTATGGAAAAGTATGAACAGGCCTAATGCAAGTTTCTAAATTTCACCGCAAACCTATAAACATTCAAATTGTCAAACACCCCCACTCTATGTACCAATGCTTGCTTGTGAATTGACATCAATTCTCAACTTGCACCTACCCCAATTGTACTTTGGGTCTAAAAATTCTGACCCTACCCTAGGCTAAACCATCATTCTCCCTTAATTTTATATTGGGTTTTATTTTATTTTACTTCTTGTCTTAATTTACTTCATTCATATTGCAGTCAAACAAAATAAATTAAAATATGAAACAAAAATAGGTCAAAATTTATATTCAAATCATTTGTACTGCTATAGTTTTACATCTTACATCAGTGCAAATTTATTTGTATTGCAATCAAATACAGCCTAACGGACAAAAAATAAAATGTCAAATTTGTTCTCAAATTTTACCGCTACCGCCATTGTTACATCCATCATCCGCAACATCGTCGTCACTACTACGTTGCTCACATCACAGACAAGTAACACCGGGTGAGAGGAAGGGGAAGAACCCTGCAAATCTTTATAGGGTTCGGAATCAGCCTGCTAAAACCAGACTTTCAACTCCTCCCGTCCGTCGATTTACAGCTGAAGAAGAAAGAGGTGCTACCGTCTTTGTTTTTTCCGTTTGCTCTCATCGGTGGGTTTTGATCTTGTTACGTAATATGAGTATTGCCTCTTGAATAGATCTGATTTATTTGAAGCTTCTCACAATAAAGAAGGTTCACACAACAAGACCTCACCAGCAACTCCAAGGGTCAGCAAATTGGGCAGGGGAGTAACTAAATCAAATGCCAACTCACCTTCTCATCCGCAAAATCCACGACTTTCAGTCTCAATTAACCGATCGCCCAGTTAGTTGACTCAAAGCCTGCAGTAGATCAGTGATCCCCAAGGATTACAGTTACTCCTGATGTAAGTTGAACAAAAAACTCTAGAATCTAAAAGCATGTAAGTTGAACAAAAAAGCTCTAGAATGTAAAAGTTGGATATCCTCAATTTTGTGTTTTTTTTTTTTTGGAATTTCTTTGGCTTCTCATTGGCATTGTCATTTGGTCTGGATTTTAGAAACAACCACGAATGCTGAAGGGATTGGAACTACAAGTTCAATTGAATCTTGCTCAGGAAGATTTGAACAAGGCAAAAGAGAGATCAGCTACTATTGAGAAATAGAAAGATTATGCTCTTGAGTAATTGAAAGAAGCCAAGAGATGAGGCAAATAAAAAGCTTGGCGGGGCCTAACCGTAATCGGTGGCCATGGTTTTATGCTCAAATGGAAACAAACCCAACTCTAGGATTTCGTTGCTCCTTACTGTAAGCGCTGGCCATGGTTTTATACTCATTATGATTTCGTGGGTAAGCATTCGACAGGAAATTCACATATTGAGCAGTGGTACGAGGTTCTCTCTGGGACTCACCACAACCGTGAGCGGTGGTCTTCCCGCTTTAGTTTGTGAAAGAAGGCGGAATTCGTGCTGAAGTAGGGAGTGAGAGAGGGGCCGGATTTTGGGTTTTCGAGGCTGTTAGGGGATGGTGTGGGTGTTCAGATGCCACTCTCAGAAAGCAGAGCTCAAGCCGATGGCTCCATCTCTTTGCGAGAAAGTCAAGGAAAGTGAGAGAGGGTGAGGGAGAGAGAGAGAAAAAAGGGTATTCTAAAATTATTTGTACATCATATCATGTTACGTGTATTCAGATTTTAACGCAATATTAACGAATTTAATGGTAAGGGTAGAGTTAGTCAATTATTGATAATAGTAAAGATACTTTATAATAGTTAAATAATAAAGGTGGAATTAGTCAATTAATTAAAAAAAATTAACCATTTTAATAATATATATACTCATTGGCTCGGACTTCCAGACTTAGTCCATTTTAATTTTAATTAAATTTAGGGTTTGTTCGTTTCTTCTTAATTCTTATCATTTAATAGGAATAACTTTAAAAGAAAAATGATTGTTGGTTTCTTCTTATCTCTTATCTCTTAAAGTGTAATCATACAATTTTTTTTGTTTTTCAATGATACTCCCATAAAGACAAAATAAATTCTTATATATGGGGTCAAAATGGATATTTGATAATTTTTAGAATTCAAAATTCAGAGTTTAAAGCAACATTATCTATATTCAGAGTTTATAGGAAAGAAAAATTCACCAATATCAATATACCTCTTAATGTATTATTGCACTTTCAGATATCAAACTTCAGAGCAAACGAACATACCCTTGGTCTAACCCGAACCTGACCCCTAAACCATACTGAACCATCTGAAGTAGACAAGTTTTGTTTTTAGAAAGAACAATTATAGCCTTATAGGATTAGCAATCTCCAACCTATCCCATTTGACCCACTCAACCCAACCCTCATAACCCATCTGAACCCAATCGTGGTCAAATGAAAAGGGTTAGGTGAATTGGGTCGAGGGTATCCATAAGGTCATGAGGTGAATAATTGAGATGAGGCTGACTCAACTGATCAACAGATCGAGCAGATCGAGCATAAAAGATGGACCACTTTCATCCTAATAAGCCTATTTACAGACCAATCATTTCAGAAAATCAGATTGATCCACAAGCATATTTTCTGCTGTGATGTTCAGCTTATTACTGAATTCCAGATCCCGGGTTAATAAAATAGTGGTCCTTATTCTGATCTTTGTCAAATCCATCTCCATCAGGCTCAAATGTTTGGGGAGGGGAATTTGAATATTTGAAGCATGGTTTTTAAAAATGAACTGGTGACCGAATTGGTCAGGGGTCCAGTTATCGGTTTGAACGGTCTGACCGTCTAACCCAAATGACTGGCCTATTCTAACAAAAAATAAATAAAAATTTAAAAAATTAAAAAATGGTCAAAACCGTTTGAACGATTAACTGGTCGATTCAACGGTTTGTTGACCAAAATCAACGGTTTTGAGGAAAAAGCGGTTTTTGAGAAAACGGAACCAGTTAGATGACTGATTCCCAATTTTTCCAGTCCGACTGTCCGGTCCGGCCCGGTTTTGAAAACCATGATTTGAAGTTGCATTCCTCTCATGCAAGCCGTACCCGTAGGAGATGAAATGGGGCTAATCTGAGCATCGCATCTGTGACGAATTTAAGCAATCCGTTGATTGCGGTATAAATATTGAAGTAAGATAAATTTTGAAGCAGAATAAATTAAAATAAAAAAACAAAAAAATTGCACTCCCATGCATATTTGTATTAGTGCAAATAAAATTGTTCAACAAATGCAGCCTCAAGATTTTGAGTGATTTTGATTTTTGCTTTTATTATAAGTTTTTAAATGTATTCAATTCTTTTTTATTTTGGTAAAGGAACATTTATGTGTGTTGGTGTCATGCCATATCAAGCATAGGGATGCAAATGCAAAAGGCTCAGATCAAACAAAGGTTCAAAGTATTGATATGTATCGACTGATACATATCATTCTGGAACCTCTCCGATATGCCCCTATAGTGGATGTATCAGGGGTCTGACCGGTTCAGGGGGTGGAGGAGCTTTAAACTGGCCCCCCTAAACCAGTTTTCAAAAAAAAAAAAGTAAAAAAAGGTATTGATTCACCTGATATTTTGAATCTTTGATCAAACATGAGTACAAACATGATAATGGTTCTCTGAGTAAAAGAGGAATAAATGAGATTGGGGAGGTTAAACGGTCATATAGTCAAGTGGAAGATGTTGCTCCTTGTTTCTTTATTTTCAATGAATCAAAAGGGATAAGATGGAATATGAACAAGCCCACTTAGGGGGTGCTCTTTTTTTGGATTTTGAGAGGGGGAAGTTGGTAAATTCCCATTAATCAAGAAACCCATGTTTTTTTTTTAAGATTTATGTGGGGGCTAGTGAAATTTTATTTTCCTGAGTAAGTGATACCCATCTCCTAAGTGGGTAAATAACTTTCCCACATGAGGGAAAGTTTTCAACACCTGAATGAGACAAAAATGCCCTTTTTAATAATAATTTTTTATGGTTAATATGGTAATTTTCTTTTTTACTTGGGAAATAAAAAGAACATGGGTAAATACACTTACATGGGTAAGTGTTTCACAGGAAGAACTTACCCAAGTAATTGCATTAATTTGAAAAAAGAATATGAGATTCTTGGTCAATGGGAACCAAATCCCATTGACCAACTTTCCCTACTCTCAAAATCCAAAATAAAAAAAGCCCCATAGAGTGAAAGTTGCCAACACTTGAATGAGACAAAAATTTCCCTTTTAATAATGGGTTTTTATGATTAAAATAGTCATTGCCTTATTTATATGGAAAATAAAAGAACATGGGTAAACTCACTTACCTTGGTAAGTGTTTCTTTAAATAAATGCATTTACTGGGTAAGTAACTTATAGAAAAGTGAACGGGGCCTTAAACTCAAGAGGGTCCCGGGAAGGTTCTCCGGCCCCCATTTGGCCATTTTCTTGCCACCACATGTGCATGTAATGCAATTAATTACTACCATCTCTCAGATAAGTGTGGAAACTTTTTGTTCTTGAGTGCGCTTTCGGACCCTTGGTTAGGTTACTTGAAATTAAAAGTCATTAAAAGTGGGCTTCCCTAAAAAGTGAACAAAAGAAAAGTTGTGGGGAAATCTTTTAGACACCCTTTATTCCTTTCATCTCTGTTAGGTTTCCCTAACTTCCCCATCATTTTCTTCTTCTACCCACCCCCTTTCTAAGTAAACTTAATGTGCAATCTTACAACATTTTGTGCCTGAAAAAAAACATAAAAATTAGGTTTATGAACAATTGCAATAGGCAAAAAAAGAGGTTATAAAATGAGTAGAATTAATACAAAATATACGCAATTTTAATAATAATAGGAATGCAAACCATGTTGTATTTATGATTGGAAACCAAGAGCCGACTTAATGTGAATTATTTCATTACTTTGGTTCAATAGTTTATAACAAAGGAAGCTGATAAAAAAACTATGATGGTGCTTGGTATGGTTTTCGTTTATTTGATAAATGGTGCTAGTTCATCACCATGTGGGCATTTGTCCCAATATGCTATTTTGTAGACCCATTTATCCCATAAGCATTTGTCTTGGTTTACGTGTAAACTAACCACGTTTCCCCCAACATAAATGTGTTTATTTACTGTTCTGCTTATGTGACACCTAGTGGCATCCAACTGTCAATAGATACTAGAAAAACATTTATCAACCACATTTCTCAATTCTGAAGACAAAACAAGTACAATTGTTTATTTAATAAACGAAAGCCATAGCAAACATCCTCTATAACAACAGAAGGATTGAGGATGATATTGCCCATAGAATTAAATTGTGATAGACAAAACCAAGGGAGCGCATTTAGAGTATTATGTGATAGGTGGATGCTTCTTTGGCTAAAGGAAAATTTCACCAAACAATTGCTAAGCCATCTATGTTATATTGAGTATAGCGTTGAACATTTAAGAAGCAACATGTCCAAAAAATATTAAAGTGCTTAGATGGATGAGTGGTAAAATTAAAAGAAAGGGCAGAAAAATGAAGTTATAAAAGAAACCTATGAATAACCCCAATAATTAATAAAATAAGAGAAAATAAATCGAGATAGTTTGGTCACATGAATAGAAGATCATCTAAAGCACTTGTTAGAAAAAGTGATATGATACGAGTTGAAGGGACTTTAAGAGTTGGGGGAAACTGAAAAAGGACTTGGGTGAGTGTAACGGGATTCATGTAGCATAATAGAATAGAAGCCCGATAGGATTCATGTAGCTAAACCCATATAGTTGGGACAAGGGTTAGATGATGATGAAAACAATAAGGATACTATTTTTCTGGAAGTACAATTAGAGAAGTGAACCGCTGTTTTTTAAGCATTGGTGCTGGAGTCAACATATACTTTTATCACAGGCACAACCGCCGTGCATTGGGAACATCTCCCGTGAATAATAACAAACAAGTACGGAAGATGTTCCCAATATATGAATGTGTGTGTGAGGAGCAGATTCGGTCTCGGGAGGTGACAGGTTTCTCACAAATGGGCACCTCATAGGCACATCCACCATGCATTGGAAACATTTCCCATAAATAATAACAAATAAGTATGAAAGATGTTCCCAATGCATGATAGAATGTGTGTGTGAGGCGCCAGGTGTGAGGAGCAGATACGGTCTCCTCAGTGAGGGATTCGTTATTGTCCAGTTGAAGGTGTCACTAGGCTGCCAGCTAACTTGTTGATAATGTCTATAGCTGGTTGTTCGTCTATACAGTTAAAAAGTAATCCAAAGTTTGGACTATAGAGAGAATCTATAAGAAATGGCATTGAAAGGTTGTTCTTTTCTTTTTGCACCAAGAGCCCACAGCGGGAAGAAGAATGTCTTCCATTCCATTATGCTTTGTTCTTTCTTCCCTCGCTTTCTTTTGATATTTTCATTCACTTCTTTATTTATTCTTCCATTTCACCGGCGGTATCTCAGCACCTGCTGGAGTCACTTGGCAACTAGCTAGATCTGGATGAATTAGAAATCTTCCGGCGGGTGGCTAGCTAGTTGGCTGATAGGGGAGCAAATGGATTGGATCAATGATTCGATCCGATCCTATTTTTGTTGGATTCGGATAATCCCTCAATTGGATAATTAAATCCATTGAAAGTTGAATTGGATTCAGACCACTCCTTATATGATCTGACCTTATAAAAAGACATTCATATATTTGTTTATAAATATATTTATATTGTATTTCTGTAAATTTGTTGTAAAAATGCATGTATATATTAATACATATGATGAAAATAATTGAAAAAAAATATATATTTTTTGCTTTTATTTATATAAACTTGTATGTTTTTTTTTTCTTTTAATAATTTATGACATCCTTAATCAATTCATATTCAAATCACCATTTGTGAGATCTAAACGAATCCGATCTCGAATATGTGCTGTTAGATCAGATTTGGCATACCCTGGTTCGAATCTGATCTGATCCATTTGCATCTCTATTGGCTGATCAAAAGCTGCCCATGATCTATTGGCCACCACATCACCCTCTTCTCATTTGGTAAATTACATGGTCATGATCAAAAGAATTAAGACGTGGCTAATTAAGAAAAAGGGTCCTTTAGGTTATGTTTGCTTTAATAGAAAATAAGAGAAAAAATAAAAAGTTGAAGAACTTTCCTTTGATTTACTGTTTTCTCCTTGAAAGACTTATAACAAACCAACCAGGATTATTATGGTAATCAATATCTTCAAAATTCATGAGAGGTTTTAATTGGTCAAAGCCTTTTTGGGTATCATGTCATTCGGGCATCAAATTTTTCTGGAAAGAATCCATGTATTCATTTAGGGGTTGGAATAAGAAAGCCTAGACGCTATTTGAAAGAACTTTTGTCACATTTATAAATTTCAGTCTCTTATACTATGTTTGGTTTGAAGAAAGAGTAGGAAAATGAAGAAAAATGCAGAAAAAATTATATTAGATTTGTAAAGGTTTTTCTTACTTTCCTTTTCTTTCCTTATTTTTTTCCTTCAAATCAAAAATAGCCTTAAATCCCTAAGCTTTGATACTTGGAGGCCTGGACTAGCGAAAAAGAAGAAAATATCACCGGAGACTAGACCAACTGGACCAGCAAAAATCAAACTCACCAGGCCACCAACACTGTATAAATCTCTGGTTTCATATGGAACACGCGCCCCATCACCAACACTGTGTAAATCTCTGGTTTCATATGGAACACGCGCCCCATCCTAATTCCTAACCATGTATGTGCGTGGGGGATCGGATTGGGATCATGGGACCTCTAATCAAAGGGCCCCACTGCCGCTGGCCCCATCTTGCTTGGTCGTTGTAACTTGTAAGTCCCATCTGACTTCTGACACCAATCCAGTGGTCAAAAGTTCACTCCGCTTTCTCGAATGAACAAATGGGCATTCCCGTAACTGCAATGCTGGGAAAGTGAGATCGCGTAGTCAGGTAGACAGGCACACAGAAAAGGAGGAGGACAATATCGCCATTTAATAGGAAGAAAAAAATATGTAGGGGTAATTTTGTAATTATACCTTATCAGAAATAAAATAAATGAAGAGGACAAGAGCCTTACAACGAGGACGGTCCCTCCTAGTTTACTCGCTGCGCTCGCACTCCGGTTCGCGCTTTCCCTTCTCCCTCCTTAACCCACCGCACCCATCTCCGCCTCGTCCAAGAAGCATGACCAGCTCCTCCGCCACTGCTCGCAAGGTTCTTTACATTCTCGCTTTTTCCGATTATCTCTGATTTCGTCCAGATTTTCATTTTCTGAATCAATTGACCTATCTATTTTTCTCATTTGATATTTCTTTATTTTATTTTATTTTTTTACTTTTTATATTGAATTCATTGTTTAGACTCTGAGCAAGATCGCATGCAATCGGCTCCAGAAGGAACTCGTCGAGTGGCAGGTTAATCCTCCCGCTGGGTTCAAACACAAAGTCACTGATAACCTCCAAAGGTTAGGGTTAGGGTTATTTAGTTCTTCCTTTCTTACTTCATTTCTCTTCGTTTGCTAAGATTTTTCTTTTCTAGATCAATTTTTGTTTTTATTTTTATTTCCTTGCTTGAGTTTGAGTTGTGGACCTTGTGGTATTTCATTTTTGTTGATTATAGGTGGGTAATTGAAGTAAATGGAGCCGCGGGAACTCTTTATGCTAACGAGACATACCAACTCCAAGTTGATTTCCCCGAGCATTACCCTATGGAAGCACCGCAGGTTCATAAGATCAACTTTTTTTTTTTGTATCTTTTGGGGTAAATTTCATGAAATTTCTCTTTTTGATAACTTATTTTGGTTGGACAGGTTATTTTTCTCTCTCCTGCTCCTCTGCATCCTCACATTTATAGCAACGGACATATATGTCTAGGTAATTTTGGGGATTTTGTTTGCTTCCACATCTAATATAATCATATTTGTGCTGATTATGGTTATGCTGTATATGATGACGGCCTTATCCATTATATTGGACTTCTTGGAAAATTATTCTGGTTATGCTGTATATGATGACGGGAAATTTTGCTTTGAATGGAACAATCTATTTGTGTTCTCTGATGATGCACTTCTTTGCCTCCATTCTATGCAAGCTAACTGTGGTGGGTTAGATTCTCTTGTTTTTAGTTGCTCTAATTCATAGTGCTTATTAAGTTTTTGTTTTTTTATATCCCCATTATGATGCTCGGTTTTACAAAGACTGGAAGATAAACCTAAACTGTCATGTAATAACAGTTGTTGGTACAACAATTTCAGTTGTTGAAATAGAAAACTATTTGGAGTTTATCTCCTTTATCTGTGCCGTGTTGACATTGTGTTCATAATCATTTTTCTTGGTAAAATGCTGCTTTTTATGGTTTTGAAAGGGATATCTGCAACAGACGGGCATTTTTTTTGACAATAGACACAGGAGTTGTCATTTTATGTTTTATTCTGTATGTAGACATTTGTGGGAGGGAGCGGGAAACAATTTCATGGAAAAGCTGGAGACGCACTGGGAAGAACTTAATCTAACCAAGATGAATGGAAATCTAATATTGTTTATGTACCTAATGTCAGTTTGCTGCATGGTGCAGAGCAATTCATCCAATAGAGTTACTGCTAGGCAATCTGTTCCACATCTGCATTTTGAGGGACTGTCTTTCTTGATTGATAGAAAAAAAGACTATCTATTCATCAAAAAAAAAAAAAAAGACTATCTTTCTTGCAGTAAGGACACAATAGATCAAAGAGGAACTGCAAAGAACCCAGGAGTAGAATATGTTGTATGGAAGATTTAGGAGCATTTTGATGATGCATTACTTAGAAAATAGGACTAAGCTCAAAAAAAAAAAAAGATTTGTTCTTAGAACATGTAATAAGAAGAAGAAGCAATACAAACACACACACAACTGATCAGTAAGGAATGTCACAAATGGATTTTTTTTTTCTTTAGCATATAGTGCTTTTGAGGTTAATTAAAGCACCAAGGTGTATTAGTGAGGTAGATGGAGTTAAGACAGACAGACCCAAACTTGACATGGAAATATGTAGCCTCAGATTTGAGATATTTTGGATAGATCACATTCATATGATTCTGATTATGTAGAAAAATTTTGTTGTACTAAATGTAGTGTAAGAAAAATGTAACAATTCCCTCTCAGCTACCAAGTCAATGAGAATTCATATTGCAGCTTGTACGAGAAATTCTTCTTTTGATGTGGACCAGCTATGTTACCCTAAATAAGGCAAGGACATAGAATGGGCAAGGTGGTGTTTACAGATGTTGGTCAGAGGTTTGAACTGTCCAACATGGAGAGAGAACCCACATTGAATTCCATTCAGTGTACTGTTTCATAGGATTTTTAATATTGTTCAAAGTAGAGTTCGGTGCCGCATATGCATCCAAAGCATTGGAAGTAGGGTCACAACTTGGGGCAGGTTTGAACCGTCCAACATGGAGAGGACCCACTATAATTCTCCATTCAGTGTGCTGTTTCATAGGATTTTTAATATTCTTCAAAGTAGAGTTCAATGGCGCTCATGCATCCAAAGCATTGGAAGTAGGGTCACAACTTGGGCAGGCTCATGTTAAGCAATTATTAGAATTTGAAGGGATGCAGCCCAAGGGCCCAGTCCTGAATGCAGTGTAAATACCTTGGATTGGCTCTCTGACGTACAGTCCTATTGGGAGAGGAGAATGGACCATGCTTGTAAGTGGGCTCACATGGGAAACTTTCCCTTATGCTCGAAACAGTTTGATGAATGAAGTAAACTGAATAATTCCATTTGGTCAGCTTAGATTGTCCAATTATTACCAGAAAAAGCTCAGCTGGTTCAACAAGGAGAATTTCAGCTTCTTTGACCTTAGGAAATCCCATGGATGTTCTAGAAGATTAATCTTAGTAGATAGGCGGGTACTTCTAGAAAATAGTATTGCAAAATAACTAAAAGAGGACAAGAATAATTTCAAAGTCCTTTTTGTGTAAAATATGGTAAATATCATCAGGTTTTAAATAGATGGAAAGCCACATCATTGCTTTTCTTTAGGGGTGATCATTTGTAGCCCAGCCTGGAAGCCTAGCTTGGGCCTAGGTTTTGTGTTGAGGCCTAGCCCAGGCCTTGGCCCAATACCTTAGGCCTGGATCAGTCCACAATATCATCCCACTTTTCTTTACCTTTTTTCTTCCTGCAGACTGATGGCAAAGAAAATCTTGGTACTTCCTCAACTCTGTTTCGCTTAATTTTGTATGATTGCTCTTTGAGTTGGATTTTTTTCTTCATATTTTTATGGTTGTTCTCTCTAGTGGTGATTCATTCTAACAAGTTCTGGGTTAATTCTGGTTAAGATGGTTTTTTATCAGTAATAATTCAAATTTAAATGTTATCCCTTGGCTTGCATTTTCTTGCCTCTTTCCTTTGTCTCTTAGAATGTTTCTTGTACATAAGCGACAAACTTAGGGTAGCATTGAGGGAAGATTATATGTTATATGAGTTTGTCCAGAAGTTTAAATGCAAATTAGAATTATTATAAAATATACTAGCATATAAAAAAGAGGTACAGAAAACTGGAAATGCTATTCCCAACTTGCAAGTGCCACCTTGAAAATGAGAAAGTCGTAGAATTATTATTCATCAGTGACCTTTTTTCATATGGAGTATTTGGAGATGGCTCCAATTATAGTATGGTGCCTCTAATCAATGTTTTAGAACGCAGAGGCGTGATGTGAGGAGTTCCATTACCTGGAGGCATGAGGCATACTTTAGATTGCAAACTACGTTCTTTTTTCCCCTTCCCTTCACTTCCCTTTCTTTTCTTTTCCTTTCTCTATCTTTTTGTATGAGGTCTGCATGAGCCGCATGAGGCATATGCCTTTAGCATACCTCAAGCAACAGGCGTATGGGGCATATGCCTCTGAGGCAACAACTCTGGCATACGCCTCAGGGTATTTTGGGGGCACCTCACTTGGAGGCACACCTCCAGGTATACATGATACACCTCTCATGCCTTTTAAAACACCGCCTCTAATAGAAGTGATAATTGATGGCTAGATTAACTTGGACATAAATTTTGTGTTTTGTTTGGTTGATTGGATTATATGGTTTGCCGCACTAGAACCAATGTTCAGAAATGGCCGATTGCTTAGTCCACACGGAAACAATGAATTCAAAGAACTTCATATCAATGGATGAAACATAAGAATGCTCTACTGATGGAAGAAACAGAAAAAGGAAACAAGAAAACAAGAAAAGGATACTTTCATGGCATAGACCTTATAAAACTGATTGTAGTGGTCACAACTTAGACATATTGCAGTACTATTTGGCTGGCATGGTAATATAAATTTTGCGTTGATTTCAGTTTCTTGAATTATTATGGAAAGAGCATTCAAGTGATGTCTATAAACTTGGTTAATTTTTTACTTAATATAAAGTCTATATTTATCTTGTATATTTTTTCCCTGTTAATGTTTTTTTTTACATTAAAAAATGTTATGAATATAAATATAATTTATATAAAAAAGATGATGAATGCAAATAACTCCATTCATTCCCAAGATGGTTATTTGTTTTTTAAGAGTTAGAATGGATGCTCATAGAAGAGGGACCATGCCAATTAAATTTATGTTAACTTCATGCTTTTAGAATAATTTCTCCACAAAGAGAAAATTGGAGCTTTTTGTGCTCTCATGAGAAGAAAGAAAAGCAATGGCTGGAGTGGGGGAATCAGAGTCAGAATAAAAAAGAGGATTCCTCCCTTCTTTTTCTCATTCAAAACTGTGCACGAGATTTTCATCTTGCACAGCTCCTACGTGGTAAAAGAAAGAATTCATCCTGTGTGTGTAAGACCGAATTCATTTACCAATTAGTTCAGTGCGCAAGTACCTATAGTTTCCATGCTGTGATGCGTATGTTTGCAGGTGTTTAAAAGCATCCATGCAGAGTATTATAGGTATCCATCGGTGGTATTTAAACATGCACTTGAGGTTCCAATTTATGACACCCTACCCTTTCTACAAATTGATCTCTAATTCCACTCCGGTCTTTTCTGTGAAGCAGATATTTTGTATGATTCTTGGTCTCCGGCGATGACTGTTAGTTCAATCTGTATTAGCATTCTCTCCATGCTATCAAGTTCGACTGTGAAGGTTTGGATTCAATACATTAGGTGTTTTAATTGCATCCTGTCTCCAATCGAGATAACAGACTTCTCTGACAGAATTTGGTTTCGATTGCAGCAACGCCCTGCGGATAATGACCGCTACGTGAAAAACTGTAGGAATGGTAGATCTCCCAAGGAGACCAGATGGTGGTTCCACGATGATAAAGTGTGATGACAAAATGATCGACTGCCACGACACCTTTCTGCTGGTTTATAGTTGAACCAAAGAAAGCTGATGGTGATATATCTCATTTTCTTCTGAAAGGAAATGTAGAAATTAGGGGGAAAAGGAAAAGGAAAAGGAAAAGAAAAAGCATCTGCGATGGCCTCCCGACTCTTGAGAAGTAGGGGCTAAGAGCGAAGAGCTTCTGTAAAGTTGCAGTGCCTGGTATTTGTAAAGGATGAGTAGTCTATTGTTCAGGAAAATGTATGACCGAAACAAGCTAGTTGTTTGTGGTACTCTGCCCATCTTTGTTTCATTTTTAATGTTCTACTTCCTTTTTTCCTTATTTATTTTCTCCATGATAGTCGATTCAGTATTCCTTCTCTGGTTGATACTTGTGCTTTAAAAAAATGGGAATGTTGCGTGTGTTTCTAGGGACTAGTAAATATATACATGCTTTATGCACGGTGATTTTAGTTGATGATGATGATGATGATGATGATGATAATGTGTATAATTTTTTCTACAATTTTTATATTTTTATGTATATAAAATTATTTGTTATTTATTATATTTATTTTTGTTTAATGTGTGAATATATAATATTAGAGATGTTTTCAATTTTTTATAATTTTTTTATATTTATATTTATTTTAAAACAATTATTATTTAATTAAAAAAACATGGGTTTTATATTGTTAAAGTATTGGAATGTAGATTAATACCTTGAATATAAAGGAAAATTAAATAAGGTGAAAAGTAATAATTTAAATTAAAGAAGTAAATTTAAAAATAAGAAAATAGTTGGAGATTTTCGACATTGTTAGGGACAGAGAGATTGTTAAGCTGCAATTGAGTAAGACCCATAAGAGATTTCAGAACATCGAAGTAGTTGTAGAAGGTGTAATTGTTGCCGGAAATGGCCTGAATCCAAACAGCAATTACAAATCCCAGCCATTTCCCGGTGGGTGACGTCAGAGAAAATAGGGATCCTCCCATACGAAAAAGGTAAACTAAATTAAAAAAAGGATAATTTGGTTATTTAGAAAACTTTAAGCAGTCGGGTGAGATTTTTTTTCGCTGACAAAATGCTAATGGAGGGGGCCTTTGTCTAACAACCAAAGTTCAAGGGGTATTTGTCGCAAAAGATAATGTAGGGGGTCTTTTCACTGATCCTGGTCTTTGTAATTTATCCAATAAAATATAACAAAAAGAAATTTTAATTTTAGCTTTATAAAATTGCAAAAAATAAGACAAAAGCGACTTAATTTTTGTTAAATTTCTTATTTTTCCTAAACGACAAAGATTATAAATTGAATGCTACTGAAAAACCATTTTAGGAGCATTTGGGCAAAAGTTAAACAGAAAGAGGACCTAAGGAGTATTTGGGCAAAAGTTAAACAGAACGAGGACCTAGTTGGCACAAATTTCAGTTAAAGGGAAATTTTTTGTAATGGTTCTATTTCACATTAAGTGAAAATTTAAAATTGTCCGTATCAGTAATTTTCCCTTTATTTTATTTCAATTATAATACAAACAAACAAAATTTGAAACTCAAGTAAATCAAAATTCTCATTATATGAGAACAATG
The DNA here is from genome assembly GCF_056320005.1 of Nelumbo lutea. Lineage (NCBI taxonomy): Eukaryota > Viridiplantae > Streptophyta > Magnoliopsida > Proteales > Nelumbonaceae > Nelumbo > Nelumbo lutea. The sequence continues at coordinate 19,593,100 of NC_142688.1, forward strand.
ATATTTCAATAACTTTTATGACAAGCTTTTAAAATTGTCAAAAATTTTGGTGAAAGTTTATCAATTTTCTTCTAGGTTATATTCATTCTTATTTTATTGACGAGTTTCAAGTTAATTCGACTCTCGACTTTGGATTAACAGATTACATCGTACATTCATACTATATAAACATCATAAGATAACTTTATATAAAAAAGTGTAATATGTACAGGTCAGTTGGTTAATAAAATATGATTTCAGGTCTCGAATACATAATAAAATGTGATTAAAGCAAACAGAAAATAGTTTTGGATGGATGTCACTTGTGAAATACATTGTATTTTTCAAAAACAGAATATCTGGGGGTTACGAACAAGCTGTATTTATAAAAAATAGAGCATAGTTTTCAAAGCTGGACCGGATTGGTCGATCGGACTGGAAAACCTGGGAACCGGTTAGATGATCGGTTATGTTTACCTTAGAATTGTTATTTTGCCAAAAACTATTGATTTAGTCAATAAACTGTTGATCCAGGCGATTGAACTGTCCAACGGTTTGGCCGGAGCCATTCATTCGATTTAAATAGTCAGACCATTTAATCCCAAAACCAGACCCTTTCTGATTTATTGTCCGATTCAATTTAAACCTTGAAATAGAGTATTCCAGAGTTGTAATACTTTGTTTCATATTGCTCAAACCTACACACGATTTAACTTGCTGTAAAACGAAACGATTCAAACCTTCCTCAATGCAATATGGAATAACAACAATAAGAAGCCACATAACATCAAACGAAGAAGGGAAAGGAATAAAAAATACACTACATTGATTTTTAATGTGATATATCTCTCCCATACATTTTTTTTCTTACCCTTTTTTTGTTTTCTCCTTTTTTAAGTTGATTTTATTTGTTCACATCAAAAGGGTTTTCCCACATGAAGTACATGGTCTAAAAACTTTAGCACTGATGTCATGCGTTATGCAATATTTTTAAAATGAAATCGTTGAAGTAGTTTTTATAGGCCTAAATGGTTTGGAATTTATGTTTTTTAATAAAAAACGGTAACTTTTATTAAAAAAAACATCAGAATTTACAAACTGTCACCTACAAAGAGCAAGTTACAACACAATCCAAAGACTACTTGTTTGCACCCACTCTACTACTAACTTTGGGTCTTCCTCCACTTCTAGCTGTTGCATACCCAAACGCTTTGCCAATTTGAACCCTTGAAGGAGGGCCAGTACTTTTGCTCTAAGTGAATCCCCCATACTTATTGGACCGGAGTATATAGTTAATATTTTCTCCCTCATCTCTAGAAGGTCCAGGTTCTCCACACCTATTGGAAGATGACATTATTTCATTGATGCCAATTTATTTGTTTTCTTTTTTCACTGATTTAGGTCAGAATGGGCAAAGAGTAACTGGATTGTATCCAAATTTGACCTTAGTTTACGATCAAATTGACATCAACTCCACTAGACACCCATTCACAGAGAGATGTTCCAAATGTACAGCTGTATACTGTGGATAGGGTTATTGTGGGCAGAGATTTATATTGGAGCCAACTTTTCCCAGCATAAAGCCCAGCCAGTTAAGACCTTACCTTGTCTGAATTCGTTCTACTTCTAGACTCTAGAGCATGACTGTGTGTGTGAAAGGAGTTACATACGTCGGAAAGAAATGTAATACGATTGCATATTTGCGTCACGAACTCAAGCCAGGACAAAAGTTGGCAGCTGTCATGAAACCTTATCACCAAAGCTCAAATTACTAGATGGGATAAGGTTTCCTGAGCTGAGTTGGGCCACCAGTCCACCATATCGTGAGAAAGGAGTGGCTGCTTGAAATGCCAATACCCAATTGGTTAGATTAAAGCACTACAACAATTTGTTGATCCTGGCGAAATCCAATCAAACGGTGCCAACCTCAAGTCAAATTAATGAATTCTTTGAATGGAAAATCTGTATTGAAACAAGAAGATATCGCAACCAGGTCACAAAATGGGTCCTTTTCTTTTTCTCTTTTCAATTTGCAGTTGACACAGAAAATGAAGCTTCCTCGCACACATATGCAAATGCCCAAAAATTTCCGTTCACCTTCGAAGACTTATACGTACATACACCTATCTATATATGCAACTGAAGAAGAAGAAGAAGAAGAAGAAGAAGAAGAAGAAGCATGAGCGACTTAAGGCAGCGAAGGGTCCGAACCAACGGAATATGGATGAATATAGCAGAAAAAGGAAGGGGACCTCTTGTGCTTCTCCTCCATGGCTTTCCTCAGCTCTGGTTCTCATGGAACTACCAGATAACTCAATTGGCTAAACACGGCTATCGTGTTGTTGCTCCTGATATGCGAGGCTATGGTGATACAGATGCACCACCCGATCCTGCTTCATACACAGTAATCCATCTTGTAGGGGACATCATTGGCCTGCTCGATGAGCTCGGCGAAGAACGGGTAACTTTGTCTCCTCCCCATCTCACTCTCTCTCTCTCTCTCTCTCTCTCTCTCTCTTCTGTTCACATCTTCAGTACTTTTCAATGCCTACCCTGAGCTCATCTCTTCAACTTCGTACAGGCCTTTGTGGTTGGCCATGACTGGGGTGCCGAGGTTGCATGGTACTTGTCTCTCTTCAGGCCAGATAGAGTTAGGGCCGTCGTCAGCTTGGGCGTCCCTTTCCGGCCATACGCGGCGGTCAAGCCCATGGAGATGATCACTAAAATGTATGGGGCAGGTTTCTTCCTTTCTCAATTCCAAGTAAGAAACATCTCCTGATAAATCAGTCTGATTTAAAGCATCAAATCTTGGGTCTGGGGCTCTGTGGCCTACAAAGCTTGGCACTTGTTCCTTGTTTAAATAATGAGAATTTTCAGTTCCACTTGACCACTTCCATCTATGTTTCTCAATTTTATGATCTGAGTCCAATTTCAATTCTTACATGTAAGACTGGTTTTCTCTGATAAAAGAACAGATGTATGATTGATGTTCTCATTGTAGGAACCGGGAAGAGCGGAGAAGGCCTTTTCTCGCTATGATTGTTTGACAGTTATGAAAAAGTTCCTACTGATTGATGCACCTGATTATGAAACTGCTCCTCCCGGTGTTGAGTTCATTGATTTTCTTGATACCCCAATATCATTCCCACCATGGATTACAGAGGAAGAGCTCATATTTTCTGCCAGCAAGTTCAGAAAATCCGGCTTCACTGGCCCTTTGAACTACTTTCGAGCAATGGACCTGTAAGACAACTTACTTGATATTAAAATATCTGTTACAGTAAGTTCCTTTTTAGCGTGGGATATTGCCTATGGTGATGATTTGGTTCATTTTCGCATTGCCCTGAATGATTGCTTCTGGCATCAACGAAGCCATATTTTTTTTTTGTGGCATATAATATAAGGCAACCATCAAATTTTCTTTTTTCCTCTCTGCAATATTGAATTCTGGATAATAGAATGCTAATGACCTGGTGAGTTATTTCAACTTGACAGTGATGAATGAAGCTTTCTCTTTGCTCTCATTTCTAGTAAGCAACAGCAAATTTCTTTTCAAACTTAAAATACTTTTGCACTCTTATTTTTCAGTGCAGTGTTTTAAAAATCAAACCAGCTGGGTAAAAGAAGCCCCATGAAATAGACTTAATAGAGAATGAAGCTAAGAAGGCATTTTTGGATTTATAGAGTTGGTGACAGTCCACCTTTCAGCCTACTGGCCAGTCTATGTCCTTTACAGGGCAGAGGCAGAATAGGTTGGACTGACCGATCTCCTTTACAGGGCAGCCTCTGGTTTAGTTTCCAAGATGTCGGTATAAGAATAATTCCCAAAATTGTAATAATAGGTGAACAAGAACAAAATGTAGGTCCCTTTCTGAATGTCTTTCAACCAATCTATATGTCTTGGGTTTAAATTTGGTTTTCCCATATAGGAATTGGGAGTTTCTTAAACCATGGCAAGGGGCAAAAATCACTGTTCCAGCAAAATTGATAATTGGTGACAAGGATGTCGGGTTCCACACATTTGGCACAAAGGAGTATATGGAAGAAGGAGTCTACAAAAATTTTGTACCAAATCTTGAAGTTGTTTTCATCGACGGCCACCGGTATATCCAACAAGAAAAAGCTGAAGAAGTCACTCATGAGATTCTCTCCTTTTTTAATGACCCATCTCTCATGTAATCAACTTCCATTGTTCCTTTCTATTTTCTAGTATAGTATAATCTCCTCTGCTAAAACAAATCTGTTGAAGAAGCCATTGCTGAGATGTAGTTTTGTTCTGGGAGCTAATGCAGAGGTGCTGTTAGTTCCACTGTAAAGAATATTGCGAGTTGTTCTGGCCAGAAAAGTCTAATGTCTAGAGTTGCAAAGGGTTGTACAATGTCATACATATATAGTAGTTATAATGAAGAGAAAATGGTGATTGTGCATATGTTGTTTTATATACCCAAGCAATTGGTTGACAGTATCACGACTTTATGTTCAACTTCTGGAATAGGAAATGGGAACTAAGATATTAATATCATCCAAATTTCCCCAGCATGGAGCTTTTGTCCTGTATTTCCAATCTCAATCCAGTTCCCATCTGTCATGAATGGCCAAAACATCATAAAATTAGTGGGCCCCAAATGGTAGAAAGGTTTTCTAAGATGTCTGGATCTAAAATTATCATATGGTGGAAAAAGGCAGGGGTTTGGAAAGAACTGGTAATGTCTGAACCCTAATTTGTTGAAAAGTTGTGTCCTCAAATCAACTCAAAGCCAATCAAATAATTATAATATAAGATCAAACAATGAAAATTTTCAAATAGGAATTTATAATTGCAGATAACCATTCCTAATCTGGTTGTTGGTGGGTTTCATTTTCGGATGAGAATTAAAGGAAATGAAGCCTCGTCGCACATATCAAACATGTCAACTTTCAAAGTCTATATCTTTTCCAATGATGAACTAAGCATTCCAAACTGTTTCTGAAAATGAGCTAATTAATCCGCCATCTTTGAAAAATCAAGTCTCTTTTACAACCACTTTATTTTAAATGCAAATTCGGAAGCAACCACCAATAACAACAACAAAAAGGAAGAAGTAACATGAGTGACCTCAGGATCTGAACCAATGGAATTTGGATGAACATAGCAGAGGAAGAAAGGGGAGCACTTACACTTATTCATGGCTTTCCTCAGCTTTGGTTCTCTTGGAACTATCAACATAACAGATTGGCTAACCATGGGTGTCATGTTGTTGCATCAGACATGAGGCCATGGCAATATGGATTCTCCACCTGATCCTGCAGCTTCTTATACAATGCTGACCTCATTGGCCTTCTTGACGAACTTGGCAAAGGCCAGGCAACATCTCGACATCTTGTTTCCTTTTTCACTCTGCTCTGAACCCCAGAGCCTGTACTAACCTGCTCTTGTGAACTTTGTAACAGGCCTTTGTGGTTAGGCATGATTGGGGTTCTCAAGTAGTCTGTTTGGGGATAGCTTTGGCTGTTGGGGGCCAACAGCATAGGCTGTTGAGAGTGTTTTTGGGCTGGGCACGCTCACCTATTCACACCACACCCATGTCTTTGTTTTTGTTTTCTTTTTTTTTTTTTTTATCAACGCATTTCCAAAAACACGGTCAACAGCCTATGCTGTTGGTCCCCAACAACCAAAGTTTTTCTGTCTGTTTGGGCCAGATAGAGATAGAGAAAAAGAAAATTGAGGCATGATTAGGCTAGGAAATAGAAAGTTGAGGGAAAGTTATTAATGAGTTCTGTGAAATTCAGAAGAACTTTCCCTCAGCTTTCTGTCTGTCTTATTTTCTATCAAGACAAAAAACAGTCTTAACGAATATTTCGCTTTCCTCTTGACAGGGATGGCAGGATTGGTTGTTGGATCTACTTGATGAATAATAATATGTTCTAGTTCTGACAAAAAAAAAAAACTTAGTGACTTATTTTGGTAGTAAAAAATGGATGGTATTATTAGTTTGACTACGAAACTTATTATATAAACTAAAATAGATTATCATTCTTTTTCTTTCCAATGTCAAATAGACAAGTCGTCTCAATTATCATGAATACTAGGCTGACTTTATAGGGAGCATGAGTTTATGATTTTACATTCATATGTAAAACCTCTAGTTTATTTTGCACTAGTCTTAGATAAATTGGCTAAACATATTTAAGAGCAGGTTCTATGATGCATGATGTTTGCCAATGACATAATATCAGTTGATGAAACTAGCGAGGAGTTAATTGCAAAATTAGGTTTATGGACAACTGCATTAAAAACAAAGGTTTTAAAAACAAGTAGGGTTGCTTAATATTAATTCATTCTCATAGTCAATCATGGGGGAAAGTTGTAAAGTAACTATTAAGCATTCAACATTGAGATATCAGTCCTACATTCTTTGTATTCATAAAGTGAAAAATACCAATTTTCAAAGTACTTTCTTCATATCCTTTTTACACCTAAGGAGCATATCGCTCATAAAATTAGAGCAAGATGGGTAAAATGAATTGATGCTTCATACCAAAAGAATGACACCTAAGGAGCATGTCGCTCATAAAATTAGAGCAAGATGAGCAAAATGGAGGGATGCATTTAGGTCCCGTTTGCTTTTTGGTAAGTTACTTACCTGGGTAAATACACTTACCCAAGTGTTTCTCAGGAAAGACTTATCTAGGTAATTGCATTTACCCGTGTTTTTTTATTTCTCATATAAATAAGGCAAAGACTATTTTAATCATAAAAATTCACTATTACAAGGGGCATTTTTGTCCAATTCAAGTATTGGCAACTTTCCCCCAAGGTGGGAAAGTTATTTACCACTTAGGATACCTAGGGAAAATAGACTTTACCTAGTCCCCACATAAATATGAAAAAAGAACATGGGATTCTTGGTCAATGAAAATCAAAATCCCATTGACCAACTTTCCCCCCCTCTCTAAATCCAGAAAAAGAGCGCCCCCTTAGAGTTTATGTAATAGGCAAACACCACTTTGGCTAAAAGGAAATTTTTATAGGAAGGTTGCAATACCAGCTATGTTGTATGGAATAGAGTGCCATACAATTAAGAAACAATGTTTCCAATACCTATTAGGAAAAATGATATTAAGGGATTTGTGACTAACTTAAATAAGTGATAAAATGAGAAAATGTAAATTGAGATGATTTGGTCACATGCATAGAAAACCATCTACAATACCTATTAGGAAAAATGATATGTTATAAGTTGAAGGGGTTAGAAAAACTAGGGACAAACTGAAAAGTACTTGGGTGGAAGTAATAAGAATTGATTTAAATGCCCATAACTTAATGGTTTAAGTGCCCATAATTTAATATTGGATATAAAACCTCTAATTTAGTATAATTAAAGAAAAATAACACGCTCATTGAAAATTTAAAAAATGCAATATAATCCAAAACATGTTTCTTAAATACTTATTTTTTTTGGGGGGGGGGGGATTTTGGTTCTAATGACCCTTGAACTATGGAGAAAGTCAATTTTGATCCTAAACTTAAAAAGAGGCCATTTTCGATATTGAACCATTGAGTAAAGGCCACCACAAGGCCAAAATGGATGGCGTTAGAGATGTCATCGACGATTCCATTATAAAAATAATAAAATAATAAGCCTTATTGATGTGACATTGATCACATTAAAATAAATCTAGGAAATTGGAAGTGAGTCCCACTTATTCATATATGGGCAAGAATAATTATTTTTGTTTAATTAATAACTAGTGAATGACCCCGTATTAATTATGAGTAACTAAATGTGTTCATAATTTAGTTTGAAGTTTACTATTCAGTTATAAAAATTAAATAAAAAAAAAAAACATCCATTGTCTAGCTAAAACTCGACCACCAGCAGCTTCATCCACATGGATGGTATGATGGTCCCGGCCATTGTCAGCTACACATAAATGATCGTCAGTGGTCGGCGATCTCATCAAAGCTCAAAAAATAGCCGATCATCTGAAATTCGACCACCAACGCCTTCATCAACAGCGACTGTATAACATTCCTGACCACTGTCAGTAATCCAAAAATGGCTTTGCATTCTAAACACATTCACATTAATCTACGTTGAACTTCTAATGCTACAGAATACATGAAGGAATATAGAGAAGTGAAACGCAAAACTGATTGAACATGAATGAATCAAAGCATGTATTACGAACAATAAACTATAAACTGTAAAATGAAAGCATGTATTACAAACTCAAATAGTAAATTATAAAATGTAAAATGTATTAGGAAATCAACTAACATGATCAAGGATGGATCTGGTTCTTGTACAGGTTGTACTTTTCTCACTGTGGAGGTAGTCTCTACTTCTTCCAGAGGATGTTTCTCATTGCAGAGGTCTGGTTATTGTGGAGGCTTTGGTTTGCTCAGTCTCTCAGTTGCAGTCTTGGGCAGTTGTAATTACAGTTTAGATGTTGTGATTCATTAGAGTTAGTGATTAACTGATTTGCATTTTCTGCTTGTTTTAGGATTTGGGATTTGTTAGTTTGCAAGTTAGTGATCATGTGTCCTCTCTTTTGTAGCCCTCTTCCTACAATTTAGGTTGGTGGCCTTCAAACTGAAATGAATAAGGGGTTTTGGCCTGATTTTAATATATATATTAGTGGGTCTCACTGAGACCCACTTATTCACTTCTCTCTCTCTCTCTAACATAGTTATTTTTATTTAATAATTAATATATAAAAATATTAATTACAGGTGGGTTTCACTTAAAATTCCCACTTGTTCACGTCTCTCTCTCTCTCGGAACCATCAAGGATTCGATGTCGTCCATTTTTGGCCTTATGGTGGCATTTTCTCAATAGTTAAAGGTCAAAAAAGATATTTTCTAAAACGTAGGATCAAAATTCGCCAAAAATCCCTTTTTCTTTTGTGAAGTTTAGATATATATCAATAGAATTGGGAATATGTCAAGACTAATCTCCTATGCCCATCTTTATGGATCTAAGTCTTGAAAAATCACAGTTGGGGCGAAGTTGACAATCGGTGACAAGGATGTGGGATTTCACAAGTTAGGCAGACTAAGTACTAGTAGGAGCTTTAAAAACTTTGGTACCAAACAATGGAAGATGTTTTCATTGATCGCTACAATTATATCCAAAAAAAAAAGTTCAAAGAAATTCTCTCTTTCTTCAATAATCCATATCTAATGTGAGAATGTGATCCATTTTATTTCTTCTTTGTTTTTATTTTTATTTTGCCTATTGAAGCAAAAGTTTCAATGTCTTGCCACGACTATTAATCCCAAGTATGACCAACTTGCAAATAAGAGATGTTTTTCCAAATTAAAGTAGACAAAGGCGCCAACTTTGAACACTAAAGAGTCTTTCGCGTATACTTAAGTGAAGATAGATACAAGGAAAAAAAGAAAGAAGAGCAACAGAGAAAGAGGAGGAAGAAGAAAAGGAAAATCATGAGTGACCCAAAGCAGCGAAAGGTCCAAACAAACGGAATATGGATGAACATAGCAGAGCAAGGAAGTGGGCCTCTTGTTCTTCTTCTCCATGGCTTTCCACAGCTTTGCATCTCATGGAATTACCAGATAACTGAACTGGCCAAACACGGTTTTCATGTGGTTGCACCTGATCTGCGAGGCTACGGTGGTACAGATTCTCCCCCCAATCCTGCCTCCTACACACTCTTCCATCTCGTAGGGGATCTTATTGGCCTTCTCGATGAACTTGGCCAAGAACAGGTAACTAACTCTGCTTAGCAATTTTTGGTTTTTGCCAATTACTGACTGATCTACTCTCTGTTCACGTTGTTGATGAATTCTGTAACAGGCTTTTGTGGTTGGTCATGACTGGGGAGCTGAGGTCGCATGGCATCTATGTCTCTTCAGGCCGGACAGAGTCAGAGCCCTCGTAAACTTGGGCGTCCCTTTTCGCCCACGTTCCCCTACAGCCAAGCCCGTTGAGTTGATAAGCCACATGTTTGGAGAAGGATTCTACCTCTGTCAATACCAAGTAAGAACAGCCACGAAACCATTTGATAAGCATTGTTGAGTGATCACAGCTTGTCTAGTTAAACTTTCTATTGATCAAGATACCCATATTTTTTTTTTCTAATGAGATTATGTAGAGTCCATGAAAATTTTATTTTTTCTAATACCCATTTTCGAGGTAAGTCAATAATTTTGGGAGAGCAATTTTTTGCTCTTAATATCAATAAAAGTAATAGTTTTCATATAATATCAATTAAGGGTAGACAGTACCGTTGCTCGTCTTCCTAAGCTAACAAAGAAAGAATTCCCTGTGCCAAACTGAAAATCTCATGATCTGGATTCGAAAACACAGACATTGAGAATCATGAGAGAAAAGAGAATCGTGAGACGAAAGTGGTTTCGTTACTTGAAGGTCGCAATGGCGGTGGGGGTTTGGAGGTTTCCATGAGAGAGAGACTGGGCGAAGTGAAGCCAGGAGCTAAATCGATGAACCGTAAGGAGTGCGGTTTTTGTTTTCCATCTCATTGATTGCTTTGAGAGAGGAGAGAAGAGAAGAGAAGAAAACAGGAGTGGTTTCAGGGAAGTTCATTTTAGGCGGTTTATCACCAGAAATTCCTGATTTTCCGGTGTTGGAACAGCAGTTTGGAGAGGAGGTCAATGTCAGATCCTTTTTATGTTATTTTCCTTATAACAGGAGTGGCTTCAGCCTGTTTCAACTGTGTTTTCGAACCTTCAGGGAGGTCGATATCCAGATCCTAAGATTTTCCATGATTTTTACCGGTTTTATTTCAGAATTTTCACTTTTCTTTCTCATGGTGAGGAATCGTGCAGCTATATCGATTAATCTCTTAAAACATTGAAACTCTTCTTTGCCACAGGGAACTCTTTCTTTATTAGTGGAGGAAGACCAATAAGAGTAATGTATAATGCTCTTAATTGATATTTTTCTTAAAAAGTTATCTTATTTTAATTATTATATGAAAATTATTATTTTTATTGATATTAAGTTATCGACTAGAAGCCCAATGATTTTCCCAGTTAATAGAAGTTGATAATATTGGGTGAGACAAAATTGTCCATTTTAATAAATTTTCTATAATGGACAAGTGCATTTCCTCAATAGGGCTTTGGGGAGACTATTTGATAGACTGACTTGTAGTATGATCGCCATTATAGGAGCCAGGGAGGGCAGAACTAGCCTTTGCTCGTTATGATTGTTTGACAGTTCTGAAAAAGCTTCTACTACTGGGTGCACCTGATCTTCTCACTGCTCCTTCTGGTGTTGAGATCATTGATTTTCTCGACACCCCAGCATCACTCCCACCATGGATTACAGAGGAAGAACTCCGACGTCCTGCCAGCAAGTTCCAAAGCTCCGGCTTCACTGGCCCTTTGAACTACTATCGAGCAATGGACAAGTAAGACAACCGAACACTTTGTATCTCTGTTTTTTCAACCCATTAGTAATAGTCACCACATGAACTGAAAGATTTCAGTGTGGAAAAGAACTCAGTTCACCTCTCTGTCTCCGTAGGAATTGGGAGCTTCTTAAACCATGGCAAGGATCAAAAATTACAGTTCCGACAAAGTTTATAGTTGGCAATAAGGATGTTGGGTTTCAAGCATTCGGCATGAAGGAGTACATAGAGGGAGGAGAATTCAAAGCATTGGTACCAAACCTTGAAGTTGTTATCATCGACGGTCACCATTATATTCAACAGGAGAAGGCTGAAGAAGTCACTCGTGAAATTCTCTCCTTTTTCAGTTCTTTCTCTCCCATGTAACTGATTTCTTTCTTCGCTATCTTGGCGTTGTCTGTTAGAATATATTGCTTTTCTCTTGCTCCTTGTTAAAGCATAACTCTTAAAATTCTGTAACATAGATGTAGAAGACACTGTTCAAATGTGTCAAATTAGTACCCGATAACTTTTAAACGGGTCACTGCAGTACCTAAACGTAAAAGTGTTAAAGTTGGTCATTATGTTAATCGACCATCAGTTATCTGTTGAAAATGTCAAAACTATTCTTCAAAAGAAGACACTGTTTATTGTCTTCCACCTTGAGACTGAACGGTTATCTTCAAAGAAAAAAAGAGAAAAAACATGAAATTTGATAGGGGGAAACAATAACCGAAAGTAAAGAAATAACTACACAAGAATGCATTTCAGATCTAAAGGTACAAGACAATGACTTCATTAGCCCATAATCTCAAACACCTCAAACGGTTCAGTCTCAAGGTAGAGTACAATGAACAATGTCTTTTTTTGAAGGATAATTTTGACATTTTCAACAAATAACTAATGAACGATTAATAACAATGACCAATTTAACACTTTTTGAAAATTTAGATACTCCACTGACATGTTTAAAAGTTTAGATAGTAACATAACACTACCCCAAAATTCAAGGTACTAAATTAGAATTTTCCCTTCGCCATTTCACTCGATTATTAATTTATTATATATTATATGGGGCCGACTGCTCGTTGTAGCATTTGGAATCATAGAATGCAATGTTGATAAAAACACATTGGACTCTAGATTCAACTGATTAATTCAGACTTTCGATGCAATTCGAGCTGGTATTCGGGTCAAGCCAACCCCTATTTCTTCTTCTTTCTTTTAATAAGCCAGCCTTATGCTTGAATTTAGCCATATCCACTCTGTCCAAATAAAACGAAGAGTCAAAATATTGGTATCACGTATCATATAGATAAGCTAGGATGGAGATAAATATGGCACTATGCTCTTGAATATTGATGAGGGCGGATTTGACCCTCCAATGATATTGTGACACATGGTACCTCGGAACAACTAGGTGACACCTGGAGCCACTTTGACAACAACTTGCCTTAGCCAAGTTGATGGTGTCTCACCTGGCGGCTTGGCACAGGCGCGGCTTGGCAAAAGCGCGACTTGGCATAGACTTGGTGGCCTGTCACCAGCGCAAGCTGGCAGCCTGACACCGGCGCGACCTAGCGGCCTAGCCCTGGCGGCCTGGCCCAGGCATGACCTAGTAACCTAGCACAGGTGCCAACCTGGCGACTTGGCACATGCGCTGACCTAGCGACTTGCAAGACATGCTTGTCGACGAATTCGGCATGCATATCCAAACACTCCCACGATCATTGGAAGTTGGTCCACATGATCCGGAGGATGGTCAACGTGCATGGCGGTTACCTCAGAGAATCTCGGACCACTCAGACGACTTCTCAGAAATCTCGGATATGGTGCATGAAGCCCATGCCAAACAATGCCTATATAAGGGCACCAACCCCAATGACATAGGGGCAAGTAAGCAAATTCTAGCTCTCATACTTTGTGATTGTTAGCTTGCAGTCTACTATGAGAGTACTGACTTAAGCATCAGAGCGACCACGCCGGGTTAGCCACCCCGGGTCCTCTGACATTTGGTTCCTTGCAGGTCTCTAAAGAGCAACGAAGCTCATCAATCCAGCTCGGCACCTCACAGACGTCTTGGCATATGGTCAACCTGACACCTCACAGGCAACTCACCACCTGGTCAGCTCGACACCTCATAGGAAACTCGATACTATAGTCAGCTCGCCACCTAGCCTGCCCAGCTCGATTCAGCTCGGAAGTCAAAGTTCTCCACTTCGGCCTGAGTCATCGGCCACTTGGAAGTAGACCAAATGAGGAGGTACTTAGCCAAAAAATCAATACATTAAATATGTATACATAGGGTGATAAGAGAGAATTTTGAAACAAATTAAAGCAAAAATATTTTAAAAATTCACAAATTCTTCATTTACACTCCCATACTTTTGTATTGGCTCAATTTGAAAAGAATATAAATACAAATATAAAATAATACAAAATATAAGGTTTTGCATTTTATTCCTTCCAAATCGAGCTATTAGTGCAAATGAAATTGCAAAGTAAACAGAGTCTCAATGTTCATATGCGTTCAGTATTTTCAGATTTTGGTGGATAATTGAGCAGGTATAGACAATAGACCTCTTAAATTTGGTGCATGATTTTCGAATTGCACTTGACCCAGATGGTCAGATCGTTTGGCTTGGGAATCAGTCCCTAGCCAAAAACCATTGAATCGATCAACGACATGTTGACATGGGTAGTCGAATTGTCAATTCGTTCAACGGTTTTGGCTATTTTTTATTTTTAAATTTTTGTTGTCAGAACAAACCATCCATTTGAATCAAACGGTTGAACCATCAACCCAAAAATTGGTGGCCGGAACGATTCCATTTCTGGGTTGTTTTTTAAAACCATGATTTGGTGATATTAAACCAGTCTCCTTCCAATAAAGAAATGTAGGAATAGGCTAATATGGACAAGGAGAGTGAAAACGTGGCAAATCAGAGGGTGCCTATTACATGCTTAATGCGATTATTATACTAATTTGGGCCGCGACCTGGTATTATGGTGTCGGTGCCTTGGTGGGTCTGAACCAAACCACAACTCAATGCTGAACCCTGAAAGTGAGTCCCTCGGCCAGGGACCTACTTTGGGCTGGGCCTGGTTGGGTTAGGTTCGCCCGATCCAAGTTCCACCCCTTAATCCGTGCCCGCGCCACTTCAGCGCACATTGAACAAACACTGTGTGTGTATGTGAGAGAGAGAGAGAGAGAAATGGCGATGCTCATCCTCCGAGTTCCACGGATGTTTTCTTTGGCTCCAACTGTTCTCTTATGGCGTTCGAGATTTCCCAACCTCGTTTATGATGTAACAGTAGCAACTTCTACGCCTCTCCCTCTCCTTTACTTTTCTACTCTGTACCGTAGAAATGGCGTCTTATCCTTCTGTTCGAGTTCGCAAAACCCCACGGAAACCACCGTACTTAGCTCAGATGAAACCTCAAAAGGGGTGAGATACTTATCTTTATTCATATTCTCCATCTTTGCGGGTATCTGAATTATTTCATGAACTCCAAACAATGTTTCTGATTCAATACATGCGCACTGCACTTGGAACACATTGAGTCCTTAGTTGGAATTTTGTTTTCTTCTCAATACTCATGTGATCCTAGAAAACTATTTACATATTTTGTTAGAAAATTAAATTGGAAGTCACTTAGCTCTGTTTTTTTTTTTTTTTTTAATAGATAGTGTGATTTCATTAACGAGAAAGGATAAGAGAGTACCAAAGACTCCTATACAAAATCTACATGGCCTACTAGCAATGCCACATATACATTACATACAATTTTTCATGCCTTGGATGCTCAAAAATAATACTTCTCCAGTCATTACAAAAGTTGAAGTTCAATCCTATAACTCCTCTATATGGATTCCCAAAAGTAGACGAGGCATTCAATTCTGCCCATAACAGCGGTTCTCTCTTTAAAGATTCTTTTATTTCATTTCTTCCATATACACAATACACCAATAAATAGTAAAGCCTACCCAGTTCCAGAAGATTTACCTTCTCTTTGAAACACTTGGTAGGCCAGGAATAGATCAGGGATATGATGTAAGAGCTTGATAAAATGCAACCAAATGCCATTCAGTTCTAAATTTAGTCAAGTAAAGTTTCATTCATACAGATAACTTGACAACCTATCAAAAAAATGGAAGCTATTGGTTACATCCCTGTAAATGAAACACTATTTATTGGTCGTTTTTATGGGCTTACAAACAGATATAGAACTTCAAATTTAAGCACAATGATACAAAGAAGATAATTTGATAGATGGACCTACCATGAGTCTCAAACTATCAATGTTCTCCATATTGATGGAGCTTCAATGTAGTCCTTTCTGACATTTATATTTGCATTTGCAAAGTTCAAAAGAGGTTTTCTTTTCTTGAAATTGATCTTTACTTGATACTTATGTGGCCTACTAGGTTTGTAGTACTTGGCATCCATCTCTTGCTGAGCATATTTGATGCATAAGTTACTATTTTTTGTACATTTTATTTTATTGTAGTTTTCAATTTAAGTGATGCTGGTATGGAATAATGTTCTTGCAGAGCCCTCTGAAGTCTGGTTTATACCTTGTAGCAACACCAATTGGCAACCTTGAAGACATTACCTTACGGTATATTTTGTATTTATGGAATGTGGGAAATTTTTAGCAAGTGTCAGATATGTTTATTATTTACTTATTTGTTAGTTATCTTATTGGCCACAATAATATTTGCATAAATAATATGTATGTACTTTCAACATGCATGCATGCATAAAGACAAACTTAAAAAAAAATTCATTAGTCTTACATCTGAAATTCTTTCCTTACAGGTATATGTCAATTTGTTGGACAGATTTATGGATGAAGGATATTACTATTCCCATCTCATTATCTGATAGGGATCAAAGATACTATTTTCCTAACAAACATAAGAAAAGATGCTCCAAAGAAAAGAAAAGACATTCTCTAAAGGATGGTTGTAAATTCACTTTTCATTTGCTAACCTCATGCTCTTTTTTAGCTAATTCAAGAGCATTTATTTTCTTTATTTGGTGTCTGGTTGGTGCCTCCAGTTACTATTTACAACTTTCTCAGGCCTTTGTTCATTTTCTTGGAGGAAAAAGATTATATTAGAGATGCCTTAGAGCTGTAGTTTTATGGTCAATATGGGAAGAAAGAGACTGAAATATTTGATAACAAAATGATCACTAAAGTAGCCATTACTTATATCATTATAGCAGAATGGTTCACTAGATCCAGTCAAGGGAAGTATTTGGGGGCATCAGCATGGATGATGATGTAAGGGGTTGGCAGCATGTTGTTGCTTCATCTACTAGTACTAGATGAGTGCAAAGTCTTCCATCTTAGTCACCACTCCATTTAATTCCGTGAAACTTAATTTTGATTGACATATCTTTGGTAATCCTCAAAATTCGGGTATAAGAAAGGGCACTAAGGGATCATGATGGTTAGATGTTGATTGTATATTCAACTCATAATGGCAATGGAAATTCAAGTAAGGTTACACTAATATTTTTGCTTCAAGGACTGCAAATAGTGGTATTAATGGGTTATAACAGATTGAAAATTGAAGTGGATTCTCAAGTTGTAATGAAGTGGATGAGGGGGAGTAATGTAACCCCTTGTTTATATCCCCACACTATGAGGGAGGTGCAGTCTTTAGCATCCACAGCTTGAAGGCCTCCTTTAGAAGGTCTGCTAAGTCCCTGGCAGATTTATTAGTTAGATAGGGAACAGGGAACTAGTAGGGATGAAACGCATTTAGGTCTTATCTCCAGAGGGTGGACTAATGGCTTTGCTGCATATTCATGGAGTCTTCTGTTTGTTGCAGTTTTTAAAAGGCGTGGGAGGCATGCCTCCAGGCGAGGTGCTCCCAAAACGCACTGAGGCGTATGCCAGAGGTGCTGACACCTCTGAGGCGTATGCCAGAGGTGCTGACACCTCTGAGGCGTATGCCTCATGTGCTTTTTTCATGAGGCGTGCTAGAGGTGTACGCCTCATGCACACCTCATATAAAAAGACTGAAAAAAAAAGAAAAAAGAAAAAAGGAAAGGAAAGGAAAAGAAAAGAAAGGGAAGGGAAAGAAAAAGAAAGAGAAGAAAAAAAAGAGAGAAAAGGAAAGGGAAGGGAAGAAAAGATAAGGGGAAAGAAATTGGTCTGCCCCCAGCCCCTTCAACTAGTGTTGTGCATCTTTATTCTTCTTAATATAAAAGGTTTTTATTAAAAGTAAAGAAAAAAATGAGATCCCCCCCTTCTTCTTCTTCTTCTTCTTCTTCTTCTTCTTCTTCTTCCTCCTCTTCCTCCTCTTCCTCTTCCTTCTTCCTTTTGACCCCCCTCCTCTTAAGGAGGCTTGTGCCTCCTTGTGTTCGGGAGGCTTACACCTCTTACGTTCTGAACTACACCTCATGCCTCTAGGTAGTGGAATGCCTCGTGTCATGCCTCTGTGTTTTAAAACATTGGTTTGTTGATATTTGGAGTATCAAGCTGGTCTCTAGCCTATATGAATGATTTCTTGTATCTATTCTCTTGATTTTTCATCAATAACATCTCTTTATCAGGGGAAAAATATATGATCGGAGAAGTTTAAACATAATAACTTAATAAATTGTCTTGTTTTTCTGACTGTCATTTCCTTACCCATGCTAAACCACTGATGCAGTGCTCTGCGCATCTTAAGATCAGCAGATGTTATACTTTCAGAGGACACAAGACATTCAGGAAAGTTGCTTCAGCACTACAATATTAAGACCCCCCTTGTAAGTACTCATGTGACTTGTTTTATGTAATTGAATGGTCATTTATATAGCTTTGAATTTCTTCTAATAGCAGTCTTTTAGGTTTTCAGCTGAGTTATCATAAATTCAATGAATCTCAACGAGAAAAAACAATATTGAGGAGGTTGCAACAGGGTGATGTCGTGGCACTGATCAGTGATGCCGGGTCACCAGGTATCAGTGACCCTGGTACAGAACTGGTGAGTATCTGTTAGGTTCTAAATTTCCTCAAGGTAATATTGTAGTACAAACTTGAAATTGCTTGCACTGCACTCTTCTATTTTTTGTTGGATCTTGCAGTGCCTTACATGTTAGTTAATGAGTGAAATTGGAACTCGGAAAGTTCATTTATTGTGAATACTTTTCTGAAAATAAATTCTTCCACTTGGTGCAGGTAAAGTTATGTATAAATGAGAAAATTCCTGTTATTCCTATCCCTGGGCCTTCTGCTTGTATAGCAGCTCTGTCTGCCTCGGGTTTGGACACTGATGGATTTAAATTTGGTGATATGTTCAGGAACTTGACTCTTATATTGGGCACTGTCAAATTTCCCAGAGGCACTATTAATAAAACTCTTTTTGATGACCTTTTTCACATTTACTGCTGCAGTTGGATTTCTTCCTAAGCAAGCTAGATCAAGAAGAGAGAAACTGCAGGTTTGTGCTGATGAAACTGCAACACAGATATTCTTTGTTCCTCCACACAAGCTTCATCAATTTCTTGAAGAAACCTCTTCATTCTTCAGTGACTCAAGGTAAAATGTGAGGCCTTGCTGATCAATACTTCAAATTGATTTTTTTTTTTTTTTATCAAAACCTCCAAAAGTTTTGAATTATCTTTTTATATACTTCAAATTGAATTTTTCCTGATCAAATAAATACACAATCACATTTTTATACAAAAGATTCATGCATAGGGAAGCCCAGTGCACAAGGCTCCTGCCAATGCAGGGTCTGGGGAGGGACAGATGTATGCAGCCTTACTCCTGTAGATACACAGAGAGGCTGTTTCCAAGATTTGCACCCTGGTCACCCAGGACCAAGGCCCACCCTCACGTAAAATTCATGCATAATTAACCTAAAATTTCTCTGGATGTATCATGAACCAGCTATATTTGTCCATGGTTCATATTTGCCATATTGGATATTAAATTTGGTCTTTTTTAATATAGATATCACCAAGTTCATAAGTATCCATTTGCAAACTTGCAATTATGAGCAACCTTTTGTCTAGTGACAGGATCTAGCTATATAGTATTTTAGAAACTTGGTAATTGGTCTGGAAAACCATAACCATCTAAAAATCTTTTAGGTGGCTTAACTTGTTAGACTGGTCACTGGTCTAACTGGATTGCAGAAACAATACAAAAACAAGACAACCATAAAGGCATTTCCTCAGCATGTGAAAGCACAAAATGAAATTACACTCCTTTACTTTAACTAAGGCTATGTTTTTTTGATGAATTGTAACTAAGGCTATGTTTTTTTGATGAATTGTAACTAAGGCTATGTTTGGTTTGAAGGAAAAGGTAGGGAAAGGCAGGGAAACCTATACAAGGTTTGTAAAAGTTTCCCTACCTTTCCCTACTTTTTCCTTCAAACCGAAAACAGCCTAAGGGTTGGAGATATGCTTATTTCTGAGTTACCCTGACAGATCTCCATGCGTTTGATATTGTCTTGTAATATTTAGATTCTATAATTTCAGGCTGTTCCAAAACAGGTTTCAATGAAAAGAATGAAAGAGTGATAAGGGGATAAACAGCACAAAAATTTTTGTTTCTTTTTCCCTGAACTTGTTACTACATGTGCAACTATGACATATTCTTGCAATCAATATCAGTAAGAGATGCACAACTAAGAATTTATGATGATGGCCTCTTTTGGATTTTTGCACTGCAGACAATGTGTCATAGCTCGAGAGATCACAAAACTTCATGAAGAGGTAAATGTGGTCCCCCATTTCTTGTGTTTTATCTGTTTATTACAGATTTGAATGCCATCATCTATTAAACATTTTTACTGATGTTCTATCGTGAAGTTCAGTTCTTCCTATATCTCATATGATACCTACATGATAGACGGATTTATTATGGAGCTTATTTATTTTCTTTTAACCATCCTCGGTCATTCTTTTGGGTTTGGTGGTTTGTTGAGATAATTTGACATGTATCTAACATTCTCTATAAAGATCCTAGGATGATACAATTTTGAGAGAGCCAGATATCTTTTATTGCAAATTAGGTGCACTTCGCTAGTTCTAGAACTAACCTTGAACAGGCTGTACAGCTAGATGATGCATGGAGCAGTATCCATTCATGAACAAGAAAATAATGTTTTAGCATCTAATAGCCAACTCTGAATAGTTGTGTCAGGTTGGAAGCCATATAAAAGCTTTCAACCAAGACAATATATAACCAACCCTAAATAAGATTAAGGCTGAGTTGAGCTTAGTGGAGATTTCAGTCATTAACCATAAGCCTAAAGTAGTTTGAAGAAACTTCATCTGAAAAGTGTGAGGAAACATGTATTGTAGTATTAGTCGAAGTTCTTTATCAACATTATTGGTCAAATCAATGAATTTTCCTGCACTATTTGAGGATCCTTGAGTCCTTAGTCTAGCAAGCTTGACATGCTATTTCAAATGCTTCAATGAGTTAGAGGTCCATCTCCTATGGATTGGTTCACATCACATATATTGCAATGACAAATATTCCTTTTATGTGGTTCTTGAACTAATAGAGATAATGCCCCAGTTTTGGCAGGGCACTTTAGGGGAAGCAAAAGCGGCATTCTCAACTCACCAACCAAAGGGAGAAATCACACTCTTGATTGAAGGAAAGGCTAAATCAATTTTTGAAGCTCCGTCAGAAGCTCAACTGGAGTGTGAACTGAGAGATCTGATCTCCCATGGCCATAGCCTTTCCACGGTAATCAAGTCTTTTGGCTTATTAAATTTATTTATTTTTTTTACTTTGTGTGTGTTTTTTTTTTGGTTACAAATCATGGGCATAAATTGGGGTAGTTCCTGATAATTACATTACTTAAAACCATATAGGTCTTTATAAACTGGAGGCGTTATAATCAAATGTGCCATTTAGGTTCTGGATTTTACATTTAAGCATCTCTTTCAGAAATGATGTGGAAATATCATAAATCATTTTGAAGTTGATCAGACTTGGGGATGCCATCAGTATTTGACTGCCTAAATCTAAATCCCTAATCCAATTTGATTATGCCAATTGCAAATCTCAAATATAATTGGACCAAATATGGATCCACCCCATTACAACCTAACATTACCATATCTATGTTATTTGCATTCAAGTAACTTGTATAAAGTTGATTTTACCATCTTATTTTTTACTAATGTGTTTAAGTACAAGCCTCTTGGAAATTATTCATTTTTTAAGAAAGGTGTAAGATTGTATTCGAAAGGAGGGTGAGCTTCCCTCAGAGCATGTACAAGAGTAGATGAGGCTGTTCATGAAGAGAAAAGAAATATGGACAAAAAACAGCCCTGGCTTCAAAAAATCTAATCAAGGCACAAAAAGATCATAAAGATGACTTGGTTCAATTGTATTTAAAGTGACTATATATTTCAAATTCTGAAACTCATGGCAGCCAGCCCAAGCAATGACATTGACACCTCTCAATCTTGTCCACTATAGCTTCCCTTGGCGTCACTGCACCCTCAAAGATTATCCTGTTGCGCCCTTTCCACAATGTCCAACAAGCGGCAATGGGGACCAGCTTATTTGTAACTCATTTAATAATAAATGTAGAACCATTTCCAGTTCAATTTTATTAATAATGTTTTATCCAGATCAATTTTGCTTATTTGATTAATGATATAATATATGAATTTGCTCCTATTCCAACCAAATTTAATAGATAGGATAGGATTCAATTCATACCCAAATTATTATTAGGATCAAGCTCATATCCAGGTTATACGAACTGGATCTGGGCCATTGGCAGCCCTACAAACGTCCTGTTTGTATTATTGTTCTAGCTGAATGAGCATAGCTTTTGATGGTAAAGCATGGTTCTTTTTAATGAAGCTAGTTACTCTCGAAATATTTTTTCAATAATATAACCAAACACTCCACGTAAAATGTTCTTTATTAAATATAGTTTTGTTTTTCATTTGGTGAAATTTATCTGAGTCATACAGTTTCATCTGATTTAGCCATCTTTTTTTCTAATGTAATACTAGCATGCTTGTTAGGGGGCTACTTTTCTTTTCCTCTCTTATAATTTGGTTGTTTAGGCAGTGAAATTGGTATCTGAGGGAACATCAGTCAAAAGAAAAACAATATATTCACTTGCGCTGAGGAAATTTGGAAATCCAGTTGAGGCAGAGGATGACTCAAATCAAGATAATTGACTTGTTTGCGTGGTGAGTATCCTTCTACTAAGAACTATGCTTGAATTGCTTTGTTCTATTCTATAGGCTAGTTGATTGGCTTTGGAATATATTCACTTGCACTGAGGAAATTTGGAAAGCCAGTTGAGGCAGCGGATGACTCAAATCAAGATAATTGACTTGTTTGCGTGGTATCCTTCTACTAAGAACTATGCTTGAATTGCTTTGTTCTATTCTATAGGCTAGTTGATCGGCTTTGGAAAAGAGTTGGAATCTCCTCAGTCCTCCGAACAAAAACTGTCTCAACACGCTTCCAGCGTGATCTGTGTCTGCACATCTTGCCATAAGACTGGGACCCACCATGTATGAGATATGCTGACACAGATCATGTTGGAATGTTTTTTGTTGGGAGGAGATCTATACTCTGGGAAGTTACCACAAGCAGCCATGTGCCAAAGGGGTTATCATCCCACAATTGACTAGGAATTACTTATAGCTGCTTTGGTTTCTGCTTTTTACCTTTTGCGGTAATAAGCCGAAATAGGAAACTGGATTTGGTCCTCACAAGACCATGCTCACACCGTTCGCAAGTCCCTTGCAGCCATGCATTGGGAATATCTCCCCATGAAAAAAAAAACATATAAGTACGGAAATATTCCCAATGCACGGCTGTAAAAGGCTGCGAGAACAGTTTGAGTGCGGTCTTGTGAGCACTGAATCCCATCTCCCGAAATAGCCACTATGTAGGCACTTTTTACATGAGGAGACAGATGTAGCAATGTTTTAATGAACAATAACACTAGGTCTTTTCACCTTATAATTTAAACTAAGGCGTCTGAGGTTCAAATGCAGATGCTGAATTAGCAAGATATCAAGAACATTGAACATAGGCACCGGCACTCTGGTGATTTTACTTTCAGAATAAATTCCTGAAGTCATTCTAACGAATCTAACCTATTTGTGCTTAAAATAGTAATATACAACTAAATCTGTCAGGACTTTCAAATTACCCCAATACACTTAAGGACTGGCTATGGTGAACTGACAGTTGACTGCTGATGCTGCTTTAACAGAGTACGAGGGACCAGATTACTGGTCTATTTTAAATAATTTGCCAGAAAAGGTTTCTTGGCCACGCAAGAATTGCCAATATGATCCAAACCATGGAGACCAGTATGCGGATTTAGGGAGGTCATGAAGTCTACTAATTTTTTATTCCAGAATTCCAAACTGCATTAATCTGGAAAATGCATGTTTGTATTTACATGGATTTTTTTCCTTCTTGTACATGATCCAGCTTCCTTACCATTGTATGATTCCTATAGAAAAGCTTGCAGCTTCATGTCCTGCCAAATGAGTGTCTTGTCAGTAGAAATGATGCCTTCGTTTTTGACGTGTTTAACCACTCTTGGATGTATCCTTACCGAAAAAACACCTCTCGGATGTATCAACTAATGATTCTTTAACGTTTGTATGAATGTTTGGGCTTGAGAATCAGAGTACTTACCATAGGTTTGAAAGGTTAACTAAACTACACCCACTTGTCTCAATATCAGATTGCGTTCCTTGTGTTTTTCTGTTTGATTGGACGAAAATACAAAGGGCGTAAGGCTGTATTTGATTTCTGAAAATGCCTTAATTTTAAGGGCACGGGCTCACAGCAATATCCAAGATGCCTGAGGGATATGATACTGGAAGAACTTTGACCAAATTTGATGAATACCAGTTGATCGATTACCACCTCTACAATACCCGTGGTTGATTGTTTGTAACTCTCAGGTATCATCATGCCTTTTCAGTACCATAGTTGGACCAAAGGCATTACCCAATACCCACTATATTTTTTCACTCCTTTTCTCAGAAATCAAACGCAGCTATTTCCTAGGATATTGAATCATTGATTGCCTGTTTGAATATCTGGAAACCTGCTAAAAACATCAAAATGATCGACTTGGAGGCCTTACAGTTTGAGCCTTGGGGTCATTTTTCAGGAGGCGGAATTTGGGGAAATGTTCTTAAGAAATTCTATTTCGTAGTTCCTGCAATGCCATTTTCCATGGCAACTAAATTTTTGATTGCCATGAAAGTCAGACCAAAGGCATTACCCAATACCCACTATATTTTTTCACTCCTTTCCTCAGAAATCAAACGCAGCTATTTCCTGAGATATTGAATCATTGATTGCCTGTGAATATCTGGAAACCAGCTAAAAACATCAAAATGATCGACTTGGAGGCCTTACAGTTTGAGCCTTGGGGTCATTTTTCAGGAGGGGGAATTTGGGAAAATGTTCTTAAGAAATTATATTTCGTTATTCCTGCAATGCCATTTTCCATGGCAACTAAAATTTTGATTGGTCAAATCTCTTCCGATATTGTCTGTCCTACATCATAGATTTTCCCTTTCATGTCTTCATTTGTTATGGTGCGATGGGGAGGTAAGAAAGATCAATCAGAGATTTCTTTTTTTTCTTTTTTTTTGGGGGGTGGGGTGGGGTGTAAAGATCAATCAGAGATTAGTTGATAGACTGACCACCACAAAAAATCTAATATTTAATGTGGTGGAACATTTAGGCTATGTTTGGTTTGAAGAAAAATGCAGAGAAAGGAAAGGAAAGGTAGAGAAACCTTTACAAACCTTGTATAGGTTTCCCTGTCTTTCCCTTCCTTTCCCTACCTTCCAACCAAACATAGCTTTAAAGGTTTAAGGATTCCCCGATTTTTTACAAATTACCCTTCGCCCTTAAGATGACTGCTGATTGAAAAGTAATATATTAAGATATCAATTAATTTTTCTTGATAAATAATTAAATATTATAATCTGCAACTACTACCAAAATTTTTTAGTGAGAAATACAGAAAAAGAGCTTTTCACTTGTTCTCTCTTGACGGTCTTAGTAGGTTAAGGACATTCTCGTAAACAACAAATGTTATAGAGGAAGCAGGGACGTTTTTAAGTAGATGCGATGTGATACCCTTGTAAAACCCACGTAGCCCCTCAAACCTGCATGGTCAAGGGAAAAATAGTATTAGAAAAAGTGAGGTAAAGAGAATAATGGTGATGACTGGCTAATGTAACATTTAATATTCTTTATTGATGCAACGTAAAATTGTTGAATTTAGAGTACTAGAACAACAACAAAATAAACACACAAATAAAACTCCATTTCCTCCTGAAAAGGTCTGTCTTCGCATCCATGGATGACTTAATGGTCCAGTTTGGGTTTTCCAAAAAAATTTTATATTTGCTTGATTGCTTCGCAAGCCACAGACAGGTCAAAACTGCACTGTAGCGGGGTTTGTGACCTGCTTGGTTCTGGTTCAGACACACCAAATGACATAAAAATTGCAAGCCTTTAAAAATAATGAACAATCAAATCACTTTGTCACTAAAAATGGAACAGGAGTTGCATGACGCCACTAAGGTTTCACTCTCTTAAACAAAGGAAACTCCTTTTGGGTCATGACAGTCGGGGCGGAAACTTAATTCCTAAGTATAAACATGACATGGAAAACAAACAGATAAATTGGAGTGGAAAATAGTATGCGTGCAGGCATGTATAACACGTGCACATTCATCTCTGGGTCTGTGTGTGAGAAAGGAGATCTTAGCCCAGATAATTAACTTCTGTCACACCATTTAGGTCGTCCAATTTCTATCTCCAGGTGTTGTCAATCCAACCATGGATTAGATGAAACTCCATCCCACTTGTGGTAAAAATATTCTTTTATCTATCAAAGAGCAACAAGATAGATTAATAAGATGTTAACTCGAGGAAGAAAAGAACTAACCGTACAGTTTCCTTTACAACATGCCAGCTATCAAGATATCTAGGAATTCCAGCATTGCTAGGGCGTTGCTGCAGAAAACAAGTGATATGCTTATCAAATGCACACCTCGAGAATAGAGAGAGAAGCAAACAATATATGCAGTTACTTTTGAAAAACAAAAAACAAGACATGCAGTGACAAGAGAACTTTTAAGGTCAAATAATGGTATTGGGTTGTCATCTTGAACCTACCAGTTCACAACATGCTCTCCTACTTACCATAAATAAATTAAGAACTGATATAGAAAAGGAAGGACATTTGATTACCTGTAGTCGTGCTCGAATGACCTGACATAAATGAAGAAAAGGTGAGTTACTCATTTGTTACACTGAACATGACCATTGTATAGTTGTACACAAACAAATTGCTGACCAGATATGGGTATGTCAGAAGAATGGCAGCAAGTTTAGATGATGCCCCGAGAACAGCATAATCAACTGAGTTCTGTGAAAACAAATAAATATTTTACCTATTCAACACATAGAATAGATCAAACAGTAAATGCTTAACTAGAAGTCTAGAAGTTTGGAAAGCCATCATATTCAATTACTCGTCCATAACTTTAGTCATCCAGTTGTAGGTGTACTATATTTCAGCCTAACATGCAACCAAGGAAACAGTTTTCAAACATGGCACTGGATTTCAGGATCCACATCAGCAGCAGCAGCAGCAAATATAAGCCAGGCTTAATTTCTTGTGAAATCTGAAATCTATATCTAATATGTTCATCAGAGGATAATACTAAACCCACAACCACAGGTTACAAGGTAATAATTTTTGCTTACTAATGTGGTTACAAGTGAAGCTTACTCCAATGAAGTTCAGGCCATGGTCCTAAAAATGCCATTGACCCAGGCAGTCAGACCGTTTGACCTGAGAACCAGTCACATTACTGGTTTCTCTTATCACACAGATCACTTTTTCACAAAAAAACAAAAAACAAAAACCTGTTGATTTGGTCAAAGAATCACTGACCCAGATGGTCAAACCATTGAAACATTTGACCTGGGCTGCAGTTCATGAGCTCACTTAAATTAAATCAAATATAATTTTTTATTTGAAAAACTATCACCATTGTCATATCTCATCGAATCAACTTCGTTTTTTTTCAAATTTACAAAAAAGATGACAATATTGTCATCTCGACAAACCCCGCTATTATTTTTCAATACTTTTCTGTTTCAGAATTTGAGATGCTTCTCTTCGGTCTCTCTCTCTCTCTCTCTCCTGTCACCCCGGCACTAAAACTGTAAAACATTTAACTCTATTTTTAAATATTATTTATGTATATATATATTTATTAACTCATTTATGGAATTGCGGGTCAACCCATTCGATCTGAACAGTTGAACCGCTGACCTGGAAACCAAAGGGGAAAACAATTCCATTTCCAAGTTGGTTTTTAAAACATTTTTCAGACAACTTTCAATCAGAAGAGTTGTTTGCTAAACATAAGGAGCAGGAAATTGTGCCAGAAATTTATAATCAAGGTTCAAAGTATTGATACGATACGCCCCGTCTCGGGCATATCGTATCGTATCTTTTGGTCTCGATACACCTATTTACAGGTGTTTCAGGACCCCCATTTATTTCAATAAAAAACACATCTCTAAAAATCAAATTTTGAAAAAAAATACTAAAAAAAACATTGAGCGCTTGGTTTTTAGTACTGATACACCCCTGCCGATACACAGGGGCGTATCGATACTTTGAACCTTGTTTATAATCTATTATCATGAAAAAGATAAGGTATAGGGTGCTAGGAATCAATTCTCTTATTTGCAGGGTAGTTAGTTCAAGCAGAGGGCTCTTGGGAAGCTGTCTTTTGACTGAGATTTTAGGGATATTTCTGTGATGCATGGCTAATGTTATTGGAGAGGGATAATGAACTTCTATCACAAGTAATGCCAGATCCACCCAAAGCACTTACCTTGTTAGTTTAACACTGCTTAAACTTAACAGCCAATAGGTGTCAAACAGAATAAAGATAAGAGAGAGAGATGAAAAGACTAAATTGATGTACATAATATTAAAAAACAGCCATTACCCAAGCACCTAGAATAATCTTATTGGAGAGGGATAATGAACTTCTATCACAAGTTATTCCAGATCCACCCAAAACAGCAGCTAATTGGGGCAGTTCTAAGGAGTTTGATCCAGCTGGAATTAGGCTCACAAAGGTAGGGAAAAACAGGAAAATCATAAAAGATTTGTAAAGGTCTCCCTACCTTTCCTTTCCTTTCCCTACATTTTCCTTCAAACTAAACATAGCCTAAGGGAAACAGTTTGTAATGAAGAGAAGATGGTGGGCCTCGGTGCAATGGCTGGGTTGCTCCATTGTGACCTGGATGACCAGGGTTCAAATCTTGGAAACAACCTCTCCGTATGTGCAGGGGTAAGGCTGCATAAATCTGTCCCTCCCCAGACTCCACATTGGCATGAGCCTCTCATGCACTGGGCTGCCCTTTTTGTTTGTGACGAAGAGAAGATAAGAGTGAGCGACGAGAAGACTAAATTGATGTACATAATATTAATGAACAGCCATTACCCAACCACCTAGAATAAAGATAGAAGCATAAAATCTAATCAAGTTGGTACCTAGAGACAGGTTCAACACCTTCAAGCTTGAAATCAGCACCAAACCATAAATACTTGAACAACAACTTTCGTTCCACTCTTAAGTGGATTCAGCAGTTTAGTTCCTCCTCTTCCATTCTATCTAAGGTCAATCTTTTCTTATAGAATGATCAGGAAAGAAACCAAAAAAATAACTTTTTTCCCTACTATCTGAACCTAGGTTCTTGATTTTCTTGGCCTCCTAGAAGCTCAAATTTGCACCAGGTCTTCATTCATTGGTATGAAATTCAAATTATGGTGTAGTCTAAACTAAACTTGTGAATATCCACCAATAAATCATTGATCAAAAAGAAGATTTACCAACAATTTATCACCAGTGGCATGATTCTTTGTTCCTCCTTTACTCTTAAAATTAATAACAGCTTTACGAAGCTCCTCATAAGCAGTAAACTGAATGGCACCATGAGAAACCTGCTGAAACAATAAAAATGAGTCAGTTGCACCACTAGAGGCAATAAGGAATACAAGATTCTTGTAAACTAAGAGAAAAGATTTTTCATGGATTTATTATTATTATTATTATTATTTTTAGGGGAGGGGTAGGTAAATGGGCTACACAACAGGGGGTAGCCCTCCCCCAAACCCCTAGCTCCCCAACCCAGGTGAAGACAGGAATCAATCCCAGGTCTCCACTACAACCAGCTAAAGACTTTACCAGCAAGCTTGCTGACACCTTCAGGTTACGATTGTCTTTTTTCCACTAGAAAGCATTCACTTTCTTTCAAAAACCCATATGAACATTGATCAATGAGGTCAGGTCCACTGCAAATACTAAATATAAAATTGTTTCAACATCTGCATGGCCAAATTGGTTTCCCAGTTTCTTTTGCATTTTTTGTTTTTTGGATCAGTAGCAAAGTCGAGTAGGCTTTATTTATTGATGTAAAAAACAAATCACAAGCCTGCTCCTAAAGGGTTTGGTAGTAGAGAACAGCCTCCAAATCTGAAAATTCGTATCAAGAAATATCATTTAAAGCAATAAATGAATTACCTCAGTACGGTGGTCCCCTAGTACAAAGCATGTTCTGAGTCTTCTGACACTACTCCCTTCTGGATAAACTGCCAGAAAGGAAACTGATCTATCTGGAAATCCATTTGAGCACACTGCACATCCTGGCAACGAAGGACACCCCCCTACCCCAAGGTTCCATAATCAATTTGCTATTTGTTTTCTTCATTTTTTCCAGGCCTAGATCTATTCCTCAAGATTTAGTTATAACCATCTGAAGTAAATCCATGTTTATTGTTTTACATCAATTAGTGAGAACAACAACAAGGAAAAGGAAAGTCAAAGGAAAACCCAAGGGGCATTTAAAGCAATAATAGATTTCTCTAACATAGGAAAAATGAAGAAGCCATATTTATTACATGACATATTTTAGGGTCATGTGGCCACAATGCACCCTTGTACTAGAATGGAAATAGTATCCAAAGAGAAAACTAACAACAAGAAAGGTAGAAACAATGTAACAACTAGCAAGTTATTACACTTAAGGCCCATTTTTCCAGGTGCACTTTGTCCAAGTTCCAACTTTAAAACTTCCTAAACTTCAATTTACTAGGGGTATGATTCCCCCATCTTTCTTGGACATGAATCACTTAGCATGCTTCTATTATTCCTGGATCCATGCATCTTTTATATCTAGACTCCATAGCATTCCCATCTGTGTTTTCTTGACATGAGTATCCATAAAGTATCTCCGACTTTAGCATCGATTACAGGAAAATATGGTTGCAATGCAGCAAAGGGATATAACACTCAAGGAGCATCATAGTTGTCAATATATAAAGGCTTATATGCTTGAACTGAAGCAGAATGTATATGCCAAATGTCATGTAACATGATTCATGCTAGTACTTATCATTAGAGAGAGAGAGAGAGCTTACAAGCAAAAGGCCAGGCCCAAGTCCCTTGTAAAGTGCACGCCATCCTTCTTCTTTCAGTATGGTTCTTAAAGCATCTGACATGAGAGGGCATGTGCCACAAGAATTAGACATTAACCAATTGACGATAGCCCATAATACTGTTGGGCATTAGAACTTTTTGTTTTTTTGTTCTTTTTTTTTTACCTTTACTTTGTGATGGTTTTAGACTAATGAGGCTTGGTTCTTCCATGTCTCAATACCCAAAACAATTGATGCAAATAGTGGAGAAAAGAGAAATAAACCATGAAAGAAGAAAAAAAGTTTTTCTGGTATCCAACAACGGCAATGTTGCAATCTTTGGCAGTGACTTGATAATTGATCCATTTGTGTTTTTTAAGAATTATTTCTAGTACCCCATTTTGTATAGTAAATAATAGTAAAATTCCATTAAATTAAAATGATTACAAGATCGGTGAAGGGCTTTCACCACACTCAAAGTACAATCAATCTTCGAAATAAAAACAAAAGAAAAAAAAAGCAACCACCTACTTCCTTCATCATCCCTAAAATAAGCCATCCTATTCTACTATTACGAACGAACTAAACCCACATCTTCTGTTAAAGAAAGAGCCTTCTTTTGTGCTACATAAACCTAGTAGTTTTTCTTTTTCATTTTAAATGGGCATACCATTTAAGCTTCACTGGCCCTCATTTTATCAATCAAAATTATGTTATCCACAAATAATCAATGCTACAATTTTTTTTAGCAGAAGCCATGTTTTATATATATATATATATATCAGTAAGCATGTATTTTATTTAAATTTCAGATAGGAAACAGTTTATACAACTTGGTGATGGGAATGACCCAGTTCTCTTTAATAAATTTCTAAGAATTGTGCATGTAAACAAACAAATACGCATATATCACATATGTATGTGGAAATATGTAGCTTTATCAAGCTAAAGTGCTAAACATAAAGTGTGGAACATACCATGAAACCCAGAATATGGTCGAGTTTGGTGAAGAGGATTCTGAAGTTGCAACCTTGTTTTAACAAGCCAAATTGGATTTGTGCATAAGCAGACCTGACAAAGCCATACAGATATGGGACTCAAAATATGCAACTTACAACATTAGTCAACTCCAAAGATATAGTACATAGGGTAGAAAAAGAAGCAGCCCATCAGGCATTCAGTAGCAGATTTCAGCTGCTTAGCTAAAGTAGACAAGAATTTTGATACCACACGAGAAAAACTAAAAACATCCCTTGTTTGAATAGGGGAATCCAAGTGAATCCTGCCAATTCATTCCACAAGCAGTTGAAGTACCAACCAAAGCACCTGCTTCTGCAGCTGAAACAAGATGAAGACCAGCACTAAGCTTCTCCCCACTGCCTTTAGAGTACCTCTGTTTAGCATTATTATAACTACAGAGGAAAAAGCCTAAGTTATGAACTAGAAATAATGAAATAATAGCACCCAGGTCTTTTACATCCTCAGAGAAATCAAATTAGAAAATCAAAGTGGAGGTAGCTTACCATTCAATTTATTTAGTTTTAACCATAAACCAGAGAAAAATTCCTAATGGACTAAAATGAACCTACAAAATAGAATAATTTGGAACAATCGATTCACTGTTCTTTAAAATGGTTTGGGACTTATCATGTAAATTATAGGATGAACATCAGGTGCAGCTATGCACAAGATTCAAGCAAGAATCATATGTTAAGTATTCTAACCACAAGAATATCTCCTTTCCATGGAATTCTCATATAAATTTCTTCAATGATTTGATCATAAACATTCAAAAGCCTGCTGACTCAAATTTGTTCCATGATTATCACAATAAGTTGCTTGCGATCCACACACCAACTTGTTTTAAACTCAATGCACAGACAAATAGGTAAAGAATATACAAGTAATGTGGAAAAGGGAGTCACCCATTGAAAAAAAGGCACCCAGCAAACAATAAATAATGATTAGCAATAGGTTGCATATAAATTCAATTGAATATCCCACTTTCTCTTGATGGCTAAACTAATGATATCGTAATAATTGTATAAGGTATATAATCCTAGATCACTCTAGAAACTCAAAAGCACCAAAAAGCACTTACAAGAGGAAATATAAACCCCAAGAAACGGTTGAGCCAAGAACCGCTGGGTAGAAACCTGCATAGAGCCCCTTCAACCCCTGAAACATGCATTGGCATATTATGAGCCACAGAATCCAACAGTCCAACACGTTAACTAGGCAATAATTGGTAAATTGTAGTTTGAAAACTTCAAAAGATAATATGAAAATTTAATGATGATGGGAGTGAAAACCAGGTACACTTAGGATTGGAAATGTGACCTTCTCTAGTACCTTGGTTCAATAATCCATAACAAAGGAGAGATTTTTTTTCTTTTTTTTTTTGGATAAATATAACAAACAGTGGAGAGATTGAGGAGAATGTTGCACATAGAATTAGAGAAGGATGGCCAAAATGGAGGGGTGCATCCAGAGTTCTATGTGATAGGCAAACATCACTTAGATTAAAAGGAAAATACTATAAAACAGTTGTAAGGCTAGCCATGCTATACAGAGCAGGGTGTTGGGAAGTCAAGAAACATGTCCAAAATATGAGTGTGGTAGAAATGCATATGCTAAGATGGAGAATGGAAAAACTTGAAAGGATAGGATCAGAAATGAAGTCATTTGAAGGAACCTAGAGTAACTCCAATAGGTAATAAAATGAAAGAAAGTAGACTAAGTTGGTTTGGCCATGTGCACAGAAGACCATCAACAGCACCCATAAGAAACTAATACTCTTGCCAGAAACTAAGGAATAGCGACGGGACAGTCTCCATTAGGGAGGCACCATTGCACCAGGTGTCTCACCAGAAACTAATCCTCTTGCCATCCCCTAAATTTAGCCTAATCCCTTGGATAAAATGAGGATAAACCTTCTCAATTCCTTTCCAAACTGAGCAGCCAGCAGGCGAGGGTGCAGGTCCAGGGTCCCATCCATAGTTTCTAGTTTCAAACTTTTCTGCAATTATCCGCTTCCAGAGTGCTTGGGGGCTAGAATTAAAGAGACACAACCATCTACCTAGGAGAGCAGTATTTATCTGCCTAAAATTTCTCACTCCTAAACCCCCTGCTGAGACAGGTTTGCATATGGAATCCCACTTAACCTGATAGATCTTTTGTTCACCATCCTTCCCACACCATAGGTACTTCCTTTCTAGCTTTTCCATCCTTTCAGCCACCTGTGTATTGGAAACAGAGATAAAAAGTGGATAGGTAGATTTGCTAGGACACTTTTCAACAGAGTAATCTTAACTCCCTTGGACAAATACCTGGACTTCAAACCCCCCAACTTCTCTATCCTTTCAATCACTGGGTC
Organism: Nelumbo lutea; assembly: GCF_056320005.1. Taxonomy (NCBI): domain Eukaryota; kingdom Viridiplantae; phylum Streptophyta; class Magnoliopsida; order Proteales; family Nelumbonaceae; genus Nelumbo; species Nelumbo lutea. Next base: position 19,627,318 of record NC_142688.1, read on the forward strand.
CCACATGGATTTGGAGTGACATTTTGCTCCAACTGGAAGACCCAGGAACCTGAAAGGGAGTTTTCCCACTTTACACCCAAGCTCCACAGCAAGATCCTGGATGTTATTGACCTCCCCAACTGGGATAATTTCACTTTTCTGAAAATTCACCCGTAATCCAGAGATCACCTTGAACCAAACCAGAATCATCCAAAGATTACTTAACTGCTCCTTTTCTGCCCGAACAAAGAACAAAGTATCATCTGCATACTGTAGTAAAGGGACCACGGTTCCTTCCTCTGCCACTCTAAAACCTTCCACACAACCTTCAGCCACTGCTCTTTTAGCTAATCCAGCTAAGGCCTCCACCACACAGATAAACAGCAAGGGAGAGAGGGGGTCTTCCTGTCGAAGACCCCTCGAACTTCTAAAGAAACCAGAAGATGACCCATTCACAAGTACAGAAAACTTAGCAGTGGATATGCACACTCTGACATAACTTCTCCATTTCTGGCCAAAGTTCATTTTCTGCAACACCAAGTCAAGAAACCTCCAGTTTACATGATCGTAAGCCTTCTCTAAGTCAATTTTGCATACCACCCCATTGCTGCCACTCCTTAACTTCGAGTCTACCAGCTCATTAGCAATAAGAACACCCTCCAGTAATAGTCAACTGGGCAAGAAAGCCCCCTGCACCTCTGAAATGATCTCAGGAAGTACCTTCCTCATTCTATTAGCAAGGGTTTTCGCCAGAATTTTGTAGAAACCTCCTACCAAACTTATGGGTCTGTAATCAGAAATACGCATCGGATTCTGAACCTTTGGAATCAAAGTTATAAACGTAGCATTTAAGCTACGCTCTAAGGATTCTCTTTCGTGGAAATCCGACATAGCCTTCATCACCTCTGGCTTTATGAAACTTCAACGTTTCTTTTTTCTTCTTTCTTTTTTTGTTTTTTTTATCAATAACAACACTTTTATTAAAATAGATACATAAGATACAACCAGAAACTCCAACATTTCTTGAAGAATAGCATTGTGAACCCATTGTGTCCAGGGGTCTTCTCTCCCTCTAGACTTTTAATAACCCCCCAAACTTCCTCTTCTGAGAAAGGTTTCTCTAAGTCTTCTCTTTGATTGTTGGAGAGGGCTTCAAACAAGCTCCCATTCAGACCTGGACGTACCAGCCACACCTCCTTATACAGGTTCTTGAAGAATTTCACTACCTCCCTTTTAATAGAAGATTCCTCCTCAATAATCCTGTCTCCCACCTGCAGCTTCTTCAAAGTATTCTCCCTTGTTCGACAATTAGCCACTGCATGGAAATACTTTGTATTTTTGTCTCCCGCCTTCAGCCAAGAGATTTTAGCCCGTTGTCTCCATTTAATCTCTTCCTGATATGCTACTTTGTCAGAACACAATTTTAACTCAGTCCTAGCTGCCTTCTCTTCTTCAGATAGGTTCACCAGCTCTTCTTTCCTATCCAGCTCTTCAATGGTGCTTAACAACTCTCCTTTTTTTAGTTCTACTGCCTTAAAATTGTTTTTCTTCCAGTCTAGAATTTTCTCTTTCAACATCTGTAGCTTCCTTGCAAGAATATGAGATCCTGAGCCTTCTACCTCAAAAGATAACCACCGCTCCTTCAACTTCTCTTCAAACTCAGCCTCCTGAAACCACAAGTGTTCAAACCGAAAAAGACCTGGCTTCCTCCTCAGGCCCTCCCCCTAAGAAGAATAGGCCTATGATCAGACACAGGTCTTGGTAGGGCTTCCTGAAACAAGTTAGGGAAACTTTCCTCCCACTCTGTTGACACCAAAAATCTGTCAAGCTGAACTAAAGTAGGATCGCCTTGGTTATTAGTCCAAGTGAACTTAGCACCAGACAACAGCAAGTCCACCAGACCATGTCTGTAAACAAACTCACCAAAAGACCGCATCCCCGTAGTCCTTCTCACACCTCTACTTTTCTCCTGTGGGAATCTCATAATGTTAAAATCTCCACCTATACACCAGGGAATATTACCCCTACTCCTTATTCTGCCCAGCTCCTCCCAGAAGTTCTGCCTTTCAGCATCATCATTTGGGCCATACACCCCAGTAATTGTCCCCTTGAAATCTCCTGTCCATACAACTTCAATGGAGACCGAGTAATTTCCAACCATGGAGTCACTGATCATGACAGTATTGGAATTCCATACTACTAGAGTTCCCCCTGCTGTTCCTGAAGCATTTAAACATCTTTACCTGCATTGTCCATCCCCAATTATTTTGTCTAGACCCAACTTGAAATAATTTACCCAAACTCCTTATTAAGTGATGATTGACTTAGATAAGGAGTTTTCATCCTTCTATCCTCGATCAATAGCCTTACCAATGCATGAAGAGGTGGTGATCATGTGACACTATCACAAAATCCAATCAACAACTATTTTTGATAAAAAAATATAATGTTAACCATTGTTCAAAATATCAATACGCCCGATACGCCGGTAGGGGCGTATCGAGCGAATCGAAACCTTTTTTTTGCTTTTTTTATCTTTTTCAAAACCGGTTCAGGGGGGCCGGTTTAGAGCTCCTCCACCCCCTGAACCGGTCAGACCCCGATACACCCACTGTAGGGGCGTATCAGAGAGGTCCCAGAACGATACGTATCGGCCAATACGGGCTGATACGTGTCAATACTTTGAACCTTGATATTAACCAAAAAAATTAGGTGAGGTCATATGCCAAGTAATGTGGACATAACTAATCCTTGGTCTGGTTGACCTAGACCCCCATGAGCCTTTGATCAGGATTCATTTCAGGTCAGTGTCAAGTCATGTGGGTGCAACTAATCCTTAATGTGGTCAACCTGGGAACCCATAGGCCTTTAATCAGTGATAGTTCCAATTCTATTCTTTAAACATGTAGCCAAGAAAGCTTTCAATCACTGTAATTTGAGTATCAAGCAGTTAACGTTGAAAGTTGGGGTTCTTCTCAGGATAGGTTCAATAACCAAACTAATTCCAAATAGCATTAGTGATAGAAAGTAATGTTAACCAAATAGATTCAATGCTATAATTAACTAAATCACAATGTACCACTGGTCACAACAGAATACTTGTTAATTACAAAGAAAGCATTGAACTCCATTGATTGAAAATGAACACTAATAGCTCTTAACTGCTACTATGGAGGAAAAAATTCTAAAAATCCAAGAAGTAGAAAGCAATAAGGCAAGAAATCTAGGAAACAAAAAAAAAAAGGATCTTGTTGAGAAGTTAGATTCAGGGGTACCTTGCAGCGGGAAATTCTATTTTTACTATAGATGACATTGAGAGAACTCCTTTGGCAACTCAATCTCTATAATAAACCCAGCATTAATGGCTCAGATTTTATCTTGACTAGCCCAGCCTTTGATTATTTATTAATCTTTATTAAAGAATGACAACCTCATGCACTGGGCTGCCCTTTTAGCCATTTATTGCCTAATCTTTTTCTCTAAAATCAATAGTTGTGTTAATCTTAACATTAATGGCTAAGGTTCAGTCTAACTCAACTGTTAAATCTTTATCACGTTTCATTCTACTTTTCAATTTTCACGTGAATAAGTTAGCACTTAATGCATCTAAATTATCTAATAAAGGCAAAAACCTCTACGCTGTTTGTCTTTAAATATTGACCAGGTAAAATTGCATTTGCTTGAAAATGCAAGATATAGCTTGACTTAAACTATAAACATCAAAAGGTCTTGCATGCAATAATTTTAGATGTAAGCAGCCCTAGCATTCGACTCCCTATGGACCAAGGTAGTAATGTTTACCTGAGTATTTCCACTTTCCAACAATTTATAAGACATCATGTTCAGAAAAAAGAGAATTCGGTTATATAATGCTTAACATAGATTTCCAAAGTAGAGCCACTTAGGTATTTATCACTTGGGTGACTAAGAACACTAAAAATAATTTGAGGTACAGCAAGATTATTTGATGCCCTTGTACTTGGCAAACGTGAACTCAATCTCTCAAATTTGATTAAGGGTGTGATCTTACAATTCATTGACAACAAGCTGAAATATCTAGGATTTATATGTTTATCTAACTGAATTCAGTATAAATAACCAAACCTGAATACGGAAGGCTTACGTAAACCCTAAAATCAAGAAGGGAGATAACGGAAAAATGCAAAACAGGGAAAAGAACTAACCTCCGTTCGAGCTATCGTGAAGATTGCATGTCCAGTATTCTTGTATAGTGGCAGTCCGGTGACTTGGCCATCGTTAACTAATAATTAATTAAACAATCAATAGGGGGAAAAAGGAAGTGAGAACATCGATCACGAACTTACAGAATTGGAACACGAATCCTCCATGAGTAAATTCAAACTACAAATTAAAACATAAAGGTAAGCAAGAGGTAATAAACCTTGAAACCTTGTACGGACGACGTCGAGGGGATACAGAGCAGCTACAGTGGCGAATCCAGCAACAGCGCCTGCCGTCGCGTTCTCCCATTGCCACTGTCCTCTATCTAACGCACCGGACATTTGCCTCCCGCACACTGACGCGGGCGCGTGTGCGTGTACAGAACAGAGACAGTAGAGGGAGGGAGCTGATGTCTCCCCGCGAAATTTGAGGAAGGAAACATGCAGTGAAGACTGAAGATTTTGGTATCTCGTGGGACACCGTCTTAAAATAGGTGGTATCAATGGATGTAAGATCTTCTGTCGTAGATACGAGCTTTTCTATTATGGATGCTCAATGAACGGACAGATGATTGAGATTTGTGTGGCACAACCAACGTTCTCTCTCAAGTCTCAAGCGTCAAGCACCACGTTTGGGAGGACTGAATCCGATTTCCGTTTGGGAGGGCAAAGTTACAGGACGTTCCCACTTACGATTATACTCTTAATCCTACTCTTCAGGGGCGGTGCAACTTGGACTAAAGCGGGTTAGAGACAACAGAGGCCCAACCCAAAAACCTGACTCCAGCGCAAGCCCAGCTTTGAGCAGTAAGCCTGTAACCTGATAATCTAATATGAAATTATGAACAATTAATATTTCGCGTATGGTAAACATAATAAACCAAAATCTCCTATCAATCTCTTACGATTGCTACATTAAAGCTTATACGGGTCCCGCCAACTCAAGTTTAAAACTTTAAATGAATTTGGGACGAAGGTACAATTCATCATCATGATCATCTAAGTCTCATGTTTAAAATTTTAATGCTATGTTTGGTTTGAAGGAAAAGGTAGAGAAAGGAAAGGAAACCTTTACAAATCTTTACCTTTCTTTACATTTTACTTCAAACTAAACACAGCCTAAATGAATTTGGGACGGGGACGAAGGTACAATTGCTATATGAATCCATCTAAGTCTCATCTCAATCATATGGGTCGGTTACAGGAATCTTGTTTCATCATTATGTTATATTCAATGCTATATCAATTATTAAATTATGGATGATTAAGGTATAAATAAAAATAAAAAAAAAACAGCTAATATCCATTCAATTAGAATCTCTATCTTGTATTTGTAAAATATAGTATGGAAACACAAGTAAAAAGCATGTTTTTGAACACAAGTTCAAGAACATTTTGATAGATTCAAAATTGTATTGATGCAAAACTATGGCAATGCAAATGGTTTGATTGTAAATTCTGACCTAATTTTGTTTTAAATTTTAGTTTATTTTGTTTGATTGCAGTAAAAATAAAGTAAATTAAGACATGAAATAGAATAAGGTAACAAAATTAAATGAGAATTTACATTTTCTTCACTTTTACTCCCATGCATTTGTACTAGTACAAATAAAATTGCATTGCAACCAAACACAGCCTTGGGTATAGTGTAAAACCATGTATTATGTATTCCTAACCCTTGTATTTGCACAGTTCAACTGTACATGCAGGATTATTTTCACACTAAGGTCAACCATAGACCAACTCAATGTGTTGATAATAACCAGGGACTGTCAATGGACTCTAAAAGCTCAAAAGTCGATCCAATCATGCCAGATTCACATCTTAAAACATGCATTTACTTAATGACTAGATCAGATGTAGATATGACCCCGTCCAATCTGATTAAGATTTAAGCCCAGTTAAAATTTATTATGCATGAATATATTTATATAAAGTTCATAAATAATAAATTTTATCACATACGTATAAAGTTAAATGGTTTGATTATTATACTGGAAAGACATAATATTAGAAAAACTTGCAACCAATCAATGGGCGGCATAAAAGAGGTGACCAATTATGTGGTATTCATCGAATTTATGGGAGTGCTTTGATTGGTCAAATCTTTTCTTGATACCGTTTCTTTCTTTTCTGGTGTCATAGATTTTTCCTAAGTTAAAAAGTAATTAATTTATTTACAACTTTTAATTTTTTTTAAGACAATAAAAGGATATATATCATATTTTGGATCAGATTCGTATTTAAATTTGAGTTGAAACTTTGTCAACCAAATTTATATATACATGCATGAATTTGCATTATGTTATTCATACAATACATATTGCATGTGAAAATAATACATAAACATCATATTATAATAATATTTTACAATAAACCACCTTTATGTATAAGTGCAACAATGAGGCTCAGGGGGGATTCCCCAAGGCATTAACCCTAATTTAACCTACTATACATTCTTTTTAATCAAACCCTACTATACATTGGGTTGGCATTTTTCAACCATGATCCTAACTCAACCTAACCTAATTTTTGGGGTTGCATGGAGTTAGATTTAGGTTGGTCCAATCCAATGTCCTCCATATCGATTAATACCTTTTTGAAAAATTAAATTGCACAACTTTAATGCCGAGACATCTTTATAACCATTGATACCTTTCTTCATGGACTTGTGGTGGTATCACAAGGGATTTAAATGATTTCTAACTTACTGGATTAAGAGAAAGCTCTGTGCAAAGGATGACAGAATTTTCTTTGCTATTTGGTGGCTTATGAAGATCCTTAAGCAATGGGATTCTCTGCGGGCAAAAACCCTATGCATGTTATGAAAATAGGGGAATTTCATCGCACATTGGGAATATCTTCCTATGAATTTAAGATAAATGTATGGGAAATATTTCCAATGTATGAATAGATTCTATGGAAGCAGAGTTTTTATTTGCAAGAGATCGAGACTTAGTCCATAAGGCTATACATCGATGATGACATTTTACACTGAACCATGAAAATAACTGTTACTTTTTGAAAATGGCGATAGGTGTAAAAGTGTAAAGTTTTACATTGAGAAAATCAATATAGTCTTTACATCGTTATCAATGTAAAACTTGAGAGCTAATGGTCCATTCAATCCAAACGTATACAAAACTGAATCAGAGTGATGTTTTATGTTGATAATAATTACACTCTCTTTTCAAACGCCTACAAAACCAAATTGATATAAATTTTACATCCATTCTTAATTTACATCTTATCCAAATACAGCCTAAACACTGAAATTTCTTAAAAAACTTTCCCTAACTTTGTGTTTTGCTATTATTTTGTATCAACCCAAACGTAGCCTTTGGGTACAAAAACAGGGTGTAGACACCTAAGAGGAGTTCCCATAGAGCATTCCTCAAGCCATTTTCACATCACATCACAATTTCGGATTGATAACAAAAACAAAATACATGTAGGGAGATATTCCCAATGTAAGAATTAATATGGAATATGCTGTAAGATTGGTGTGAAGGAGCAAATCGGGTCTCTATTCCCTAGACTATATTTGATGAGGTGGACACTGGACATTCACATGTAAGCCAATGGCATTTATATATTTCTGCAGTTGCAACTGCAACTTCAAAGTTTTCCATTTAAAACAACTTCATAGCAAAATAATCCAATTCCCACACACAAAAAAAAACCTAAAAATAAAAACTTTAATATAGTTGAGTAAAGGTGCAACGATGGAAAATGAAGACTTTCCACACGGCAGTTGAATTAAAACGAAATCAATACATATGCATGCAACAGCTTAGAATCATCGTCACCGTCCAAAAATTAAGAAATAAATAAATAATTTTAATAGGCATATTCCGTAAAACCTAAGCGCCATTTATCTCATTAGCCAACTGGATGGGAATTCGATCAACTGTCCAAATAATGCACCTAACATTTTTATTAATTATTACTTTTAGGATTATATCCTTTCAAATTCCTGTTTTGCATCCACTAGACAAATTCTGATTCCTGTTCCCGGTTATTCTAGATGCTTAACTCTTAATCCTGACCTATTAATATTAAAACAATAGTCGAAAAATATGAATTAAGAAACAGGTATATTTTAAAGATTCGCTTAAACTACAAGAAACTCTAAATTAACCAATATATTGTGAAATAATTATTTAATAAATTGTCGCATATAATCTTGTTATATATAATATAATAATAAGATCTATTTTTTTCTTTGGTTGGTTTGTTTCCATATTTATGAGCCGGCCGTGGATATGGGCCACGCAGTTTATTTAATTGAGATGGTACAAAAGGCCACACCAAACTGTATACTATAAACAAACGTGTTTTTTGGGTAAGCGACGAAGCAACAAAACACGGAGATATGGTTGTTGCCTTAGCTTCTAAGACCTATCATGGGAAACAATAGATTATTTGATAAGTTGATGTGATTCTATGTAGTAAGTAGTAACCAACTAAGTTCTACGTTATTTATTTGTGTCACCAGCTGCTTCAGTCCATTAATTTTCATTCTTTGATCCTTCATTTTTCAGTTGTGAGATCCTTTTATAGGGTCGGTGACTTGGGGCCTACAATCCAACCCTCAAGCTGTAATACACTTGCGTTCCTGGTAACCTGCGTTGGATGTACGAAATCACCAGCGCCAGCTGCTAGCGGTTGCACTTTGTCCCTGCCTGGGTTGAATTCATGACAGGCGACAGCCCATCACCTATAACAGAATGTTTCAAAAATTGATCCGGAATTGGAATCGTTTTAGTCATTGGCTTTTTGACCATTTGGTTTAAATGAATAGCCCGTTTTAATTTAAAAAATTAAAAAGCAATTAAAATAAAAAAAAGGTTAAAACTGTTGTTCGGGTCAAACATGTTAATGATTGGACCGCCTGAATTAACGAATTATTAATTAAATCAACAGTTTTTGGTCAAAAAATGGGTTAAAAGTGAAATGGACACGATTCCCGGGTTGAATATTCCGGTTGCCTGGATCAACGAAAGTTTAAAAACATTGATTATACATTGTGAACCGGCTTAGTGCCTGTTTGGGAGGACTGAAGCGTATCAGCTTCTAACTTCCCAAGGTGGACTTCTAACTTGCCTATAAATCATGTTTGGTGATAAATCCAGACAGCCCAAATTGGGGCAGACTGGCTCTTTGAATCCAATCCAGGATGCTTAATTAAAAGCAGCTTACTGAATCTTTAGTTCAGCCCTCCCAGACTTGGCAGTTGACAGTTCTGGCCCTTAATCTCATTAGCTTATAGGCTGGAATACTAAAATCAGAATGAGAGCCTTAGGATATAGGACCACTAGGACCAACATCCTCAAGCCAAAGCCTAGTTCGTTTATATGCCAGACTTAAATCTTGGGATAAAGCTCATTTTATCTTAAGTTGGGCTTGGTCCCCACTCCCCATCAATCAAGAAGCTTGAGGTAGCAGCATTGATGGGTTTGCTCATGTACTAAAATCAAATCCCAGCCAAAATATCGTAGTACTGCTTTTTAATATAGTATATATAAATTTACAGTCCTCTTTATTGGATTGGACCGAAATAATTACTCTGATCAATTCTCCCGAAGGTCGTAACTATTTCCATTTGAAGTAAGGCTGAGAGCTAAAGACAAAAGCTAAACAGAAGAGAGGCATTTTAGAGACTGCTGGAGCTTTGTCCTTTGCGATTAAAAATCAATCGGTGTTGGAAAAGCCAGATCAGGCCGGGCGGTCAAACCTATGAACCAGACAGCTTTCTGGCTACTGCTCTTGCATGGTTTGACTGGGCATTCAAACCTCAAACCAGTGATTGTTACAGCTTTCCAGTTCGACGTCCAGTCCGGTTTGTGCAACAGCCAATACTGGATTAAAACGCTCATCAGTCATCATGGTCAGTTTCACATTTCAATACTAGCAAGTAGCAATCTCCCTTTCAGTCCAATGAGAGAACTCAGAACAGGGTCTCATGTACACGTGGCAAACCGAAAGCTTTGGCGAGAATCAAATTATTGGTGTACTCAAACTCAACCCAGCTATGAAAATGAGGTAAGAAGCATGGACCCATAGTGCAGGGGCCAGGGGGGGGGTCGTCTTACACTCTTACTAGAGACCTCTCTCATAAGTCATAGACTCTTAGCAACTTCAGTGGCTGAATTAAACGACCTTTTTGTTCTTTGTCTTTTAGTGGACAAATTGATTAATCATACATCGAAGATATTTTAGCGAAATAAGCCATTCGATTAAGTCACTTCAGCCATTATTTCAATAGTGCCAGCTATATCCGGCTCCGACTACGTGTTAGTCATTCAAATCATTATCATATTTCGCAAATTAAACTATAGTCTAACAGACTTAATTAAATAATCATTTGGTATGGATTTTAATATAAAATCTAAATGTATAAATAAATAAATAATAGGTCTGGAGACCGGAGGCCCTGAGCGAAGGCTGAAACAGCGGTAATTGGTAAAATAAATAAATAAATGAGGAAAAATGGATTACTTTAATTGAAGGGTAATGATTGTAGATGGAACAACGATCGGAATCAGAGTAAGTCAGCCGTCTGGGGATGGTTGTCAGAAAGCCAAACCTCTTTCGAGATCCACGTGTCGATTTTTCTTGGGTTTTCTCGCCCAAGTTTCGTACTCCATCCAATCAAATCCCGCCGTTGATTAAGCTAGGGGCTTACCTATCTCGAGGCCTCTCCTGTTCTTCTCGCATCTCCACCTCTGAAACTCTTCTGCCTAGCGTGTTGGATAAAGCCCCCCTCGTCAGGCTACCTCTGTAGCCACTTTTGCATTTGCTCTTCCTGTTCGTTATTACGAAAATGCCACTCGCTTGGGTTCTTTTGTTTTCAAGCTACACCTACACAGCCTACAGATAATAAAATAAATAAATAATTAACCCCCATCGTTTTAGCTTGCAAGCAAAACATTATTATACAATTACAAGACACGGATGCCGGTCATCGTTTGACAAAGTTGGGTCAACAGAAGCAACGGCGGTGGCACAAAATGTGTACTTGTTGCCTTGTTTGCTGGTCCCACTGTCTAATCACACCCTCCGGTAACAATGTGATGGTGATGTTGATTAGGTCATTTTCCTAGGATATAAGCGTATCAGATGATGCAACTTATCATTAAAAAAACAACGGTATATCAGTATATCAGATGATTTCCTACGGCTACCCTTTTTTTCCCCTTCTCCTTTTATTACGGGCCAGTGTATAATTACCATCTTACCCATTATTTCTTTTTGAGTTGAGACTCAGGTGGAGTTTGCTTCCAGCTTCTATTTTACTAATTGTGTGTATGTGAGGACGTCACAATCCAAATAAGCCAAAACGGGATGGCTGACTCAAGTGGCAACAGTTAATTCAAGTGGTTAATTACTAATTATTGTGCTAATCTCAATTATTAGCTATGCTTTATATTAAAGCTTAGATTAAAGGAAAAAAATATATTATATGGTGTACACTGTGGTCTTCCAGATCTTCCGATGCTTTTAAGGATGAGAGAGATAGAAAGGAGGGAGGTTGAAGAAGAGAGAAGCAACGGGGAGAGAGAGAGAGAGAGAGGAAGGAGGTTTAAGAGAGGTTTAGGTCTACCTACTGGTAGTTAGAGATTGAACACATTAACTGCAACAACACCAACAGTTCAACACCAACAACGGCAAGAACAACAACAACCGGAGAAGAGAAAGATAAGAGGGAAAGAGAACAAAAAGAAAGTTTTTGATTTACGGGTGCTCTACTGCTCTATGAGTCTATGATATGTGGGAGCATTTTTAGGGGGGGGGGGTGTTCTGTTTTCGTGGGGAGAGGGGCTTGGCTGGCTCACGTGGAAAAGATGGAATGATGGACAGAGAATATATGAATTTTAAAAAGAGAAATTAAAGCAAGAGAACATCAACATAATTGGTGTGTCTGTTCTTTTAAAATTCTTTGTGTTTCAAATATTTTTCTTTTGATTGTTGTATCTGTTCGATGAAAAGGGGTTATTGTTTTGAATCTCGGGATTGGGTTGTCTCCGGTTTGGGAGGATTGTTTCAGCGCACCGGTTGTTATTTTGAGTTTTCCTGCTCCCCACGAGAGACACAACGCTTTCGGGTTTTCAGGTAATTTTTTTCCTTAATATTTTTGTTCGTTATTTTCGTTTTGTGTTTCATAGTTTACGTGAAAATGTCTTTTCTTTTCTGAGTTTATGATGTGGGTTACTGGTTAACGACATGATGATGCTGATGATCATCGGAAGGCAGAAAAAAATATTGTTCTTTTAGTGTGTTTCTAGCATTCTTTTAAAAAATTTTTGTGTTTGCGCGTCTCTATATTGGGTTTGGGGAAACGCTAGGTATCCTGCTCAGTTTGATTGTCTGTGATTTTTCTGTTTTGGGATTATTTAGAATCTGGCATTTGGATTGAATGTTTCTGGGTTTCTTCATTACCCTTTAAAGTTCAGGATAGCGGGGATTATGGATTGTTGCTTTTATATATTTGTTTAAAATTTCAGTTTTCTTTGCTTTGATGGAGATTCGAGAAATGGGTTTATCTGCTCCTTTCTCTCTTTCTTTTCTTTCATTTGTTCATAATAGGGGTTTCCTGGGTTATAGCAGCTGGGTTTTCCCTCCCTCTGGATACTTTTTATCTTACAACTTCTTCTGACAGAGACCCGGATATATATTCCTTAAAAAAGCAGATAAAAAAAAGAAAATATCATAAAAAAAGGTTTGCTGGAGGCCTATCTTTTGATATTTGAGTGATCTCTTTTGTTTATATCGATATAATTATCCTCCCCAACTATATTTGTGAGAGCTCCGGAAGGTCCCTGTAGCTGCTCATGTGTTCAATCATTCTCTTTCTTATGTTTTTATCATGTTTTCTTTTTCATAAAACTCTAGGTGGTTTTATTCAAAAAGCCAAGACAAAAACAAGTCTTAAGCATTTTCAATCAAATTTTTAAGATTTAAATGGTTTGATTTTCTGAAGATCTTTCTGGAAGTTGTTCTTAGCTGATAATATTTTTCTTGGACATCATCATCATCAGGACGTGGAGCAACAACAAAGTCCTTATCACAGCACGCTGGTAAATGATCTATCCTTCATCTTTGGCTCCCCGACTCGGAAGTTTCCGACGTTGAGGAAGTAGAACGATGGCTACTTATTTCCCCAGTTCGAGCAATCAAAGAGAAGTCATGCCGAGCCTTTATTTAAGGGACCCTGTGCCTGCTTCGTTTCCTGATGCGCCTGTTCTTCCTGGTAACATGATGATGTATCTGAACTATCCTTCTTCTGCTGGGTCCTATACGGATGCCTTGGCTGGAAATTCTCAGCCACAGCAAAATTGTCTTGAGCTCCCATCTGTGGGAGCTTCTGAGTCAACCCCATCACAGCAAGGAACTCTGTCGGACTTTGTTGGTTCTCAATTTGGGGAGCAAACGTATGGTGTATGGAGGGATGGGAAGAATGAGATGCCATTCATGCAGTCGGCGGGTGGTCCAACAAACATGCAATCTCTTGGTGCGCAATTAAACAGTGGGGCAGATGATCTGGTTCGTAGCTCTGTTACTGAAGATCCTCACATGGGTATGCGTACCCAGCAGGTAGGCATGATACCTGGTGGACAGAACTTACAGGGACAGGGATTGTCCCTCAGTCTCAGCACGCAGATCCCATCTGCCATTCCAATGCCTTCATTCCAATACCGGAATCATAACCCGGCCTTGTCTTCACTGTTGAGTTCCCATCAGTCAATATCAGGAGATGGCGGCAGCAGGACCAGCTCGTGTAGAGATGACGAGAACTCTCAAAGCAAACAATCAAGAAATGCTGAATACTTGCAACCCGGTATTCCTGGAGGCAGTAGCAATGTTATCAAGGGTGAAGGATTGAATAACTTTCAATGCTTAATGGGCCCCAAACTGATCAATTCCGATCCATCTCCTTATGGAATGTCAGGCTTTGCAAGTGTCATTCCCAACTCCAAATACCTCAAAGCAGCGCAACAACTTCTTGATGAAGTTGTTAATGTCCGTAAGGCCTTGAAACAGGCGGAGGTTGACAAACAGCAAAGCTTAAATCAATTTGGTTTAAAAGGATCCAAAGAGACTGAAGGTGAGTCAAAGGGTGGCGCTTCATTACCTTCCACAACTGGGGTTCCTTCAAACCCTCAAGAGTCATCTACTAGCTCCTCTGCAGACCTTTCACCTGCTGAAAGGCAGGATTTGCAGAACAAAATGACAAAGCTTTTGGCAATGTCGGATGAGGTCAGTCCAGCACCTTTGTTCTACTATTTACTGGCTTCCCTATTTAGTATTTCCATTCGCTTGACACTTGAGTTCATATTATTATTTATTTCCTTTTCATGTATGTCAACACATTCTACTGTATAAATACTGAGGATGCAAATTTAATAGAAAACAGTTTTTCAGGTTTATTTAACAAGAGGAGATGTTTATTAGCAGTATCATCTTATCACTTGTCTAAAATAAATCTGTTTTTAGAGCAGTAAATTTCCTGCACATGTGCAGGCTCTTAAGTGAGAATAAAATTTCTTTTTTTTTTTTTTTTTGAGTTTTCTAGGAAAGAATAAATATGTACAAGAAGCTCTATATCTAGGTAGTAAATAAAAACTGTGGTTTCTGATTTTCTTTTGCGAGAAATTAGGCACACAACAGGCAAGAAATTTTCTGCTCTATTTCAGGGGAAAGAAGTTTAGAGGTGCAAATGGAACTAGTTACTGATAAGAAAGAATTTGCGGATGATTTGCTCCAATCGAGTACAATATGATGAAATTAGGTTGTTAAAGTTACTGATAAGAAAAGATCTGAAAGTTTCAACAGTAACAATGGTTTTATTATCAGAGTGCCAGCTAAATTTATTTTAGGTTACACTGGTGTCCCTGAAAACCCAAAGTGGAAGTGATTACTCAATGGTATGATCTCTATTTTTTGATCTCTTGTGTCTGAATTTGAGATTTCAACCGGAGTTCAGATGTTCAGGTAGTCATAGACTCATAGTCTAGGTAAACATTTGTTTATGAATCTAATTCCGACTCCATTATTCACTTTGGGATGACTTTGTAAGGCATTAATTTAC
The DNA here is from genome assembly GCF_056320005.1 of Nelumbo lutea. Classification (NCBI taxonomy): domain Eukaryota; kingdom Viridiplantae; phylum Streptophyta; class Magnoliopsida; order Proteales; family Nelumbonaceae; genus Nelumbo; species Nelumbo lutea. Next base: position 19,642,570 of record NC_142688.1, read on the forward strand.
CATTTTCAATCTGAAAGCACAAGTTCGTTGCCTTTAGTACTAGATCTTGTGCTTTTCAAGTTTACCAATGGAACAAACAGTCAAACATTTATTTTAGGTAATGGAAACCAACTGTTGCACTGCTGTTATTGGCTGAAGTTATTCCACATATGTCCTAAAACAAAAAGGGGAGGGGATGTACATGAGGAGCCCTCATACAAATCAGTAGAGCAAAAAAAAGTACATAAACAACAGCCCTACCAAAAGGATGGAAGATTATTTGCACCGTACAAACAATCCCTGTCTATACCAGATGTAGCCAAAAAATCAGCTGTTTGAGATTTAAATTCCTTGGAATCCATCTTCAGTTGCTATGATTACTGATGCTTAATATCATTATAAGCCTTGAAGTCCACTAGATAGAAAGATAAATAGTGGTTACATTCTGATGAATTTCCTGGTTTCTGATGTTTTAACATAACTCAAACTAGATCAAATCAATATTGATTTAAATCCAACTTATCAAAAAAAAAAAAAAAGACTGATTTATCCACTTTCTATTCTTTGATGCATTTGGGTTGATCTTTATTTCATTATTACTGTAGGAATGGGTTTAATTGGTTTAAAGAATCATATTTGGTTTTAAGAATTTTATTATAGTATATTACCGAAAAAGAGAATTTCATTATAGTAAATATTTGTTCTTAGAGAAGTTGACAATTGAAATTATAAGCTCAATAATTCTGACCTGATTTTCTGATAAAAAAAAAAACTTCTGACCTGATTTTCTGATAAAAAAAAAACTTCTGACCTGATTTTTGAAGGTCAAATTTGCTTGTTTTTATTCTAATGGAAAGGTTTTTCAGTTAGTTATACAATAAGGACACGATATTGCATGTCTGATGTGATTTAGAAAAAATGGCTATTTACAAACAGAATATCAATTTTGAGAATATTAAGTAATAAAATTTTATTTTAAATTGGATTTTCCATATGCATTTTTTCTTTATAGTTATAGTTCTTCTTAGTTATAGGGAATTAAAGCCTTTAGAGTCGAAGGAAAATGCATTATAATTGCGTTTTCATGTTGATCTGCTGAATAATGATTAGTGTTGGTGAATTCTCTTGTCAGAAATTTCTCTAAAGATCTTTATGTCCTCTTTTTTCTTGATTGTCTTCTATTTTCTTTTTCTTTTTCTTTCCTGTTTCTATTCTGTCATCTGATCAGATAAATATTGTTTCTATGCTCAAAATTTCCATATTATCTGACATGTTACTTGATCATCCATAAACCTTTGCAGTTGTATTTCATCCTTGTATCCCTATCTGGTTACTACTTCTCTCACATTTATCTTCACATACCATCCTAGACATATAAAAAATCCTTATTCACCCTGAAATATTCACTTTTTCACTACAAAATTCATCCTTAGGTGAATATTGAATTTCTCCTCCATATATCTGGTATCACCCACAGTTTGGATAAATAACTGTTTAATGATGTTTCAATTTTCTAGTTTAAGTACACTATTGACATTTCAACTCAAAACTTAACTAAGCCCTGCCTTGTCCCAACTATATCATTTAGCTAGTTACACTATTAAAAACTGATTGTAGTAAATGTGAATGGTTGTTTAGACTTTAAATCAATTTAAACCTTTTCTTTTTAGAATTATTCAAGTGTTTCATTTTTTGTCAGAATCCTTGGAGGCTAAGACCACGAAAAATAAAATGTGCATTCCTTGTATTCTTTACAACAGATAAGTCATAGGATTCAATAATCCCTCCCCCTTTCCTGGCAGGTAAGTAGGGGCTGAAAAGAAAAAGGAAAATGAAGAAAAAATATCCTTCTGTTTGTGTTTGTAAAAATTACATTGACATTTCTCTGACTAACTAATTCAAAACATATTAAAAGATAATTTTCCTAGAAAAAAGCATATTATGATGATTCTTCTACTCATTCCTTGGCAGCTGTTATGCTAGATTACCCTCAGATGGAGAAAATAACTCATGGTTTCTTTCTACCAATTACAAAATATTCAGGATTTCATAGCTGCCTAGATAAATTGTTAGCGATTACTGATCTATCAATAATATTGTAGAGTGGTTTGATTGGAGGACTCTACCACCATGTGGCCTCTGATTTCTCTTTTTGATAATTAACGATCATCCTATTCATAGAAAGAAGAACTTTTCATGTTGTTGGTGGAATTGTTATTAAGGCTGCATTTGGATTGCAGGAAAAAAAATTAAATCTGTTCCTGCCTTGATTGTGAAGAAATGAAATGAATATCCCCCGAATTTTTTTCTTGAAGGTCTACTAGAGTGTTGAATTCACTGCCCTTTTCCACGTTTTTCCAAATTCCATTGTGTGAAAGTGCATCCAAATGATGGAAACTGGAAATATGTGGAATTTGACAAATCTTGTTCTGCTTCCATTTCCAAATCCACTCTAAACCTAAACGCTCTGCCAAATCCAATTTAAAAGACAACTCATAAAAGCCCTGAGTTCTGCTGAGAGGAACTTAAAAAGGTTAAGTCACATGTGTTGCATTCATCATGTTAAACATTTTGTAGATTTGGTGCATTTCATATATTTTTTAAATTAATATTTTTATGATGGGGATGGTTATGGTTGTTGTATTCTTTGGTGAAGGAATCTTCCATGGTAACTTTGGGTTCAAAAAGGACCCTATATAATTCATGCCCCCACCCTTTATTCTTGGAACATTTTTTTATCTATCGTTCATAGAACAAATTTTGGCCCAAAACATATTGTCACATGTTCAAGATAAGCCTTTTTTAGGGGCATCTTTTAATTTAAAAATTTGAAAGTTTGACTGGCTATTATTACTTATCAAATGGGAAAAACTTCAATACAAGGTTGAGTTTAGGGTTGATGTGCATGGCCTATTGGTGTCCCCTATCTTATCAAAAGATCTGATTGACCACAGGATTTTGCATGGCATAAAATGTTGAAGTTGTCGTGGGAGGATTTTCTATTTGACCCAATTAACAAACCTTATATAAGTGCATCTTTCAGTAATATTATGTTTCTACACCAATGTTTAGGGTTCCTTTCGTTTCATCAGAATTTGCTAAGATTAACTTGGCCATGCACCCATGCCTAAGATACAAAGCCTTTTTATCTATATTGAATTTAAGCTAATGTTTTAAGTTCCTTTTCCATTGACCAAAACTTTGGAAATTCCCATTTGCTTAATATCTGAGATAAACATTATCTCTATATTGATTAATATTTTTCCTTGGGGGGGGGGGGGGGGGGGCGGGGAGGGGGGAGGTGTGATTTGAAACTTGCCATGTAATATTCTTGGAATATTTAATTTCTTTGACATAGTGTATACAAAAAACTTGACCATAGCATATTTATGACCAATGAGAACTTATTTGTTAGTGGGCTTTGATGAACTTTATATTGATAGAACTTGTGAGGTAATGGTATCAATTAATTAAGCACAATTAAGTGATATTTAGTTATATGGATATTATTTTCTTAGTGATGAAAAAAATTAATAGAATGTATACATTCTCTCTTCGGAAATAAAATACCTTGCTATTTTTGGCGGTATAGCATGGCTATGAACTTATGATGTTGATTGCTCTGATTGCAGGTTGACAGAAGATACAGACAGTATTATCATCAGATGCAAATCGTTGTATCATCTTTTGATGTGATTGCAGGGTCTGGGGCTGCTAAACCATACACAGCTCTTGCCCTCCAAACAATTTCTTGCCATTTCCGCTGCTTGCATGATGCAATCAATGATCAGATTCGTGCAACCCGTAAAAGCCTTGGGGAACAAGATACCTCAGCAAACAGCAAGGGGGTTGGAATAACTCGCCTCCGCTACATAGACCAACATATCAGACAACAGAGGGCTCTTCAGCAGCTTGGTATGATGCAACAACACGCTTGGAGGCCACAGAGGGGCCTGCCCGAGAGTTCTGTTTCTATCCTTCGGGCATGGCTGTTTGAGCATTTCCTTCATCCGTAAGTCCCTGTAAAACCTCCACCAGACATCGGAGTACTGCAGATCAGTTGAGGTCTTCTAACTTTCTAATTTTAATGTTCTCCAGGTACCCAAAGGATTCAGATAAAATCATGCTAGCTAGGCAAACAGGCTTGACCAGAAGTCAGGTAAAAGATGATATGGAAAAATAAAGGCCATCTGTTAGTTGCATCGTGAGGAATGTCTTAAAATAATGATGTATTGAAGTATAAAGGACAAAGCTGGATCCACCATTCAGTAGTTTAGAAATTGACATCCTATTTCAGAAATTTCTTAGATAGACCTATTGAATGAGGGCCACAATCATTATGTCATCTGTTGCTTCATTTTCTACTCATGCTATCTAACGTTTTCTCTCTTGTTTGGGTTAGGTCTCAAACTGGTTTATTAATGCCCGAGTACGACTCTGGAAGCCCATGGTTGAGGAGATGTACAAAGAAGAGACCGGTGACACTGAGATGGATTCAAATTCTTCATCTGAAGCATCCAAGGCAGTGAAGGATGATAATAAGGCCCCTGAAGATAGGGAGGAAGAGTTGCAGCCAAGTGTGAAGTCCAACACAGCCAATGAGAAAGGTCGTCTTGAACAAATCCATGATTCAAAATCTGATACTTCCCCAGATGTAGATATGTCTTGGCCCACAGCAGGTGCTGCCCTCCAGGATAGTGCTTGCAAGGGTGATGACACTGACTATGGAAAAATGAAATTAGGGGGGAACCTAAGACCCAGTGTGGATGATTGTAATAGCCTTTTCCAGGGAACACTGGTTCAATCTGATAGGAGTGGTGGTGGGAGATTTATGGAAGCTGCTGCTGCTGCTTATCAGATGACAGAGTTGGGAAGATTTGGGAGTGGTAGTGGGGTATCACTCACTTTAGGATTGCAGCACTGTGATGGTGGCCCACCCATGTCTAGTGGATCCCATCACGATTTTATTACCATGGGAACAAATGAGATGTACAATGCAGCGGCTTCTTCTGTGGGGCACGATGTGGCAGATTACGATTGCATGGATCCTGGGAATCGACGGCAACAGTTTGGCTCTTCCCATCTATTGCATGATTTTGTTGCTTGAAGTTCACCTGGCACAGTTATATGCAGGTGAAAATTGTAATTTCTTTAGGAAGGAGGAGAAAGAACAAGAAAAGAAAGAGGAGAATAATAATAGCTGGTACTAAGCTATTCCTTCTGGTATCATCCAACATGCTTGCAATCTTTCTGAAGAACCAAAAAAACAGTGGTTACTATATGAATATTGATATGGAAAACACAGTTGTAATATAACAAGAGATTGATGTGGAAGTAGCATATTTGTGAAGACAAGGTGCATAACATAATTTTTGTGTAATATGTTTGAAGGACTTGTACAATTATTTTCAACTGGTATTCTAGAGAAGCGATCATCTCATCCAGTGTTGAGGTTGCAAATGTAAGAAGGGTGGGTTGGCAATTGTTGATTGCGGTTTTGGTTCTGATAATTATCCCGATGCCTGTAGCACGGATGTTGCTACAGGATTAAAGGATCCAGCCATCCAGGGAGAGCTTCATGGGTTCAGGATTTACTTATATATGTTATCTTGAGTAGTAACTCCTTGTAATGTCGTTGATTTTTAAAGAAAGGCAACCCTAGGTGGGTGGGATCATCTAAATCCAATCAAACCCATTTCCTACAAATGTGACACGTGGCAAGATGGCACCCTCGACTGAAAATTCAGATTCTAGTTATAGGTAGTTGTAGCTCCAGATCCAAGCTGCTGCCATCAAACATTGATGAGTTACCAACCCATGCGAAATTATTTTATCATGTCTTACTCTGGCCTTTGTGTTTGAGCATTTTTATCCTCTATTTAATGGGAATTTGGGAAATGATCGTTGGCCTCAAAATTTGGAAAGCTAAAAGTTTTCCAATGCATCGTTTTCGAGCTAACCAGTGATGTCTGATGTGCACGGTAGGGCTCACAGCGTGACCGTCCCCGCAGCCGCAGGTCGCAGGATAATCACCCTTCTCCAATCTCCATGATTTTGTTACCAGATCATTATTATAATTAAAACGGGACCCACAAGATCTCATATATATGAACAACAAGAATACGGAATCAAGGCGAGATAATCGGTGAACAACAAGATAGCAATTATTACTACTCTCAATCAGACTGGAATCAATTCCCTAACCAGAAAAGAAATCCACCAATCAGTCCATCACCAACAACAAAATAGAATCTCTCTCTCTCTCTGTGTAAATATCAATATATCATCACAAGTTAGCCAAAGTGGAAAAAGCTACATATTCCCATCTGGGGTTGCTGATACAGTGATGCCCTACAGACCCACAAGAAAACAATCTTAGAACTAGGATAGTGAATAGGATAACCCACTTTTTCTCTAGCCTTCTTTTATAAGGAAACAAACAATTTGAAATTTCGAATGATGTGTAACACATTGAGCTTCTCTTATATGTGACAAACAAACATCCAGGGGGAAATAAATATTGGAACAACCCATTGGGTCCGCTTGGGAAATGCTTCACGTCTCCCAAAGAAATGTTTCCGCAGATGTTAAAGCTGAAAGATTGATCTCTTTCGCTTGTTGGTTTATGTCTGAGACCTCTGTTGCGTGGGAAGATGGGGACCATTTTTTCTGCCATTTTCTTTGCTTCTTACCCGGCTTTGCTTGTTTGAGGGATTTGCAGGTATCTGTCTCTGGAGCATCAGCGAGCAAGCGCGAGCGAGCGAGAGCGAGAGCGAGAGAGAGAGAGAGAGAGAGAGAGAGAGAGAGAGAGATGATGCTTCATGTGTGTTTGTGTACGTGCATTGCCTTGGAATGATTAGCAGCTACGGTATTTCTGTACTTGTACACTAATTGTTTGCTTGCTCCTCTCTCTCTCTCTGGTTAGTAGAGAAAACTCGTTTGTTTTTAGATTTTTCGTGGATTTCTTGAAAGCGAGGACTTTTTGTTTCAGTTTTCAACTTCATTTGTTTGTCCTTAGCAGCTAACACCTAACAGGTTCCTTTTTTTAAAACACTTCTTCTAGTCGGGTTCGTTGAGTGGGTGAATTCGTGTTCTCTGTTTCACCTATGCTAGACTGTTTTCGTTTTTCTTTAGTTGACTGTTATAGCCATTCAGTAGATGGAGATGAGTTTGCCTTCTTGTCTCACTTGGCTTTTCAAAACTAAAACCTTTTAATCTTTAATGGGTATGTTTGTTTCCTCAGTTAAGTGACTCCAGAGCTCTTTTGGTTCTCGATTTCTGTGGTTTTTCAGCAGACAAACATCGCTTTCTCACCTGGGAGTGACTCTGTAGAGCTCCCTGCTTGATTTCTCAATGTCCCATCTCTGGATCCTTGCATTTCTTGCTTTTAATACTCCATGATCGCTTGTTAATTCCATGATTGCTTCGGTAATCTAACACTAGCAATAGGAATGCTATTTCTTCAAACTCTGAGTGCTCCTTGTCAATCACAATGCACAAACAAGTAAATCCCCATTCATTACAAAGCTCTGGTAATTAACAATCGGTTCTCTGCGCTGAAATCTCACTACTCTTGCTTCTAAAACTGTTACAATGGTTTCACAAGACTCATCCACTGACCCAACTTCAAGTGTTCTACACCAATTCATTATTTCGGACACACTTTCAAGCCGAACCCATTTCGAAGACAATGACTTTGCTACTTACCAATCTGATGGAAGAAACGGGAATTTGTTCCCTCAATCCCTCGGTCTACTACCTAGCCTTCACTTCTCTAGATCAATAGAGAAGTTTCAAGCTCCCGTCATATCAGAGGATTCTGAGACTTGTAGTAGGAGATATTTGATGATAGCAAAGGAGACTGATCCCCAGAGCCAAAGATTGTCCCTCAGTCTTGGTTCTCATTTTCCACCCCACGTTCTAGTTCCTTCAAGACCCTTGAATTCAGATCTCAGAGGCGGCTCTAGCTATTTAGTTGCTGGAGAAGAATCCAGAGATGATTATCCCTTTATTGGTAATACCTATACCACATCGTCGACCTTGCAGAACCAAGGTTGTTCCACTTCTTACGAAATAGAATCGTTTGCTACCATAGTTGGGAATTCTAGATATCTGAAGCCAGCTCAGTCCCTGCTTGAGGAGGTTGTTAGTGTGGGAGGCAAGGCTATTGGTTTCAGTTCAGAGAAATCTCTTAGACGGTTAGCCCACAATAGCAGAAGAGGACCACTCGGAGTTGTTTCCCCAGAATTGCAAGCGGGGTTCTGCAGTAATGGGTTTTCGTCTGATCTTCAAACTAAAATTGCCAAACTCAATGCTTTGTTGGATGAGGTAATTTATCAGTAAGGCTGTTCGAACTTTTCTTCTTCTCTCTATCCCGGTCACTAGAGTCTAATTAGCATTTGATGAATTTTCTGCCTATTCCCAGGTTGACAGCAGATACGAGCAGTACTACCATCAAATGGAGGAAGTGGTATCATCGTTCGAGGTGATAGCTGGCGTAGGGGCAGCGAAGTCTTACACTGCTCTAGCGCTCCAAGCCATGTATAGACACTTTCGCAGCTTAAGAGATGCCATAGTTGCTCAAATAAATGTGGCAAAAACCCAAGCCTCTCAAGATATACCAAGAATTCATAGCGGTCTTTCGCAACTTAGTTTGTTTGATCAAGAAGGAAGACATAATCGAGGGTCTCTTCAACATCTTGGGATGATACAGAGCCAACGGCAGGCATGGAGACCAATAAGAGGGTTGCCGGAAAACTCTGTGGCAATCCTTCGCTCTTGGCTTTTCGAACATTTCCTCCACCCGTAAGTGCTTGAACCCAGTAAGGGTATTTTCTTGTTTTCAGCCTTCACAGTTTTTTTTTTCAGCTACTTATTGTTGGTTGTCACTTCTCACACAGTTATCCAAATGACTCCGAGAAGCTAATTTTGGCATCACAAACAGGATTAACAAAAAACCAAGTAATTTTCAGACACCCTGTCTGCCTGCTTACTGAAGTGAAGCTCTAGAGATGACATACATATTTTCTAGGATTTGTTGATTCTGGTAAAAATGTGGGATTCTTCATGGTTATTTCAGGTTTCAAATTGGTTCATAAATGCCCGAGTTCGGTTGTGGAAGCCTATGATTGAAGAGATGTACAAAGAGGAGTTTGCAGAGTCTTCAGAGGATCCAAATTCGTCATCAGGAAACGTTTCTACAGCAAGGAATGATGCCCCAGATCATTCATGAATGTATGGAGAAATTGAGAAAAGTGAGCAATGTTGTTTGAGACTTGATAACAGAACTGTTTCGCTACTGGGTAAATGGAATGGTGCAGTTATCTATACTCATTGGAAAGCATTAGCACTGATGAACATGATGATTCGGCCAAATTCCAGTTATATCAAACCACCCCTTCATGTTCATCCAATCCCAGATGCCAGATGGAGTTGATGGCATGGTGTCGATAATGTTTCAAAATCATGTCGCAAGAATCAAGTGCTAAGCGTGTTAGCACGAATATCCAAATTGCAGTTTGTAGATGGGCATGTCTGGGAAAAGCATCCATGTACCCGGGCCAGGCCATATCAATTTATTCTCCTTGTAAGAAATTAGAAATAGCTTTATTTTTTCTTTCTTTTATTTTATTTTTTATTTTTATAATAGAAACTAGCTAAAAATAGCTTTAGATGATTATCTGCACCCTTTTTTAAGATCATTAGTTCATATTACCATTTAGGGGGTGCTCGACTTTGTGATGTAGGCAATTAGTATTTGTTTTCAAAAACAAAATCAACCATGTTGCAAACCCCTTAATTTACCGGCAGTCCAGCACCCTTCATCATTCTCATGCACAAGAGTGTCTAATCATCTTACATCATTAATCAATCATGGACTTCAGTTGATTGTTCTATGTTTTTCATCACATTATTCACCGTGTTGAAACTTCTTAGAACACAAAACATCATCACGGTCACCCTGAGCGTGGATTCCCGTGTAAAGAGTTGATTTCATTGTTTTTTTAGGAAAATGAGGTTAAGTCCAGGATAAGAATTTTTAGACCTAAAGTATAGTTGGGATAGGTGCCAGCTTGGAATTGATGCCAATTAATGGGTGGGCAATGATATATAGAGTGGGGGTATTTGACATTTTGAATATTTATACGTCTACAGTGAATTCAGAAATCTGCAATGGGCCTGTCCATACTTTTTCATTTTTTTATTCACTCAAAACATATACAACCAAACAGAAAATTACTGTTGAACTCAAAATGCCTATGTAATGCTGATGGGAAAGGATTCATGCTAGAAACGCCAATGGTCTCAAACACTCAAAACAGCAGAAAAGCCCCATAGTCAAAAGGGAAAGTGGCACGGAGTTGCTCAAGTCATGCATACTGGGGTATGACGGGATTCCCTGCAAGCAAAGCTCTGCACATTCTAAAAGCATGAAAATTCAATCCTACACTAAAACATCTCCCTATGAATTGAACATACATGAATTTGAAATATTTCTAATGTGTGACTGAATGTTATGTGAACAGAGCTTTTACCCCAAGAATACGAGAATCTAAAAAAGCCCACTTTGTTTGATAAATTTTATTACTAATAAAAAAGGGATAGGTATTTTTGGTAGACCAAAATGCGAAAAGTTCCATCAAAGGTTGTAAATGACTTCGCCATAATATAAAAAATTGGGTAAAAGACTCAAACCTCCCCTTTTTGAGATTTATTCTAAATACTAAAACCTCCCTTCTCTTTTTAATTGAGACTAAGATCTCCCCTCTTGGATGCATTAACCGTTATGTCTAACAGAATATTTAAAAAGTCTAAAATGCCTTGCGATCTAGAGCAGTGATAGCACACCATTACTTTCGAGTGACTGAAATCACTTTGCCGTGCGGGTGAGACGTCTACTACTGTAGCACCAATATCACCACCAGCACCGACAATTGCAGTTATTGCCGAGAATTTACAGTCATTCTGATTATTAGTGCTCATCGAATATCTCTGTGTTACATAACCCTGATGTTGCTGGTTGTTTGATTGAGCCTTACACTTTTTTTTAGACCAAGCTCTAACTCTACTTTCTGTTCTCTGTAATGGATTCTACAAGTGCTCTAACAGCTCAGATTACAAACTTACATAATGTAAACAACCATAGAAGCACTGCTTGTTCCTCAATCCCCATCTGATTTCTGCAGAGAAAGATCAAGTTTTATTTAAAGAAGCATTGGCTGTGGTGGCATTGACCATGAAACATGTGGGAAGAGATGGATAATGGGATTTTGAAAAGTTCTGATGCAATAGTCACTAAATATGCTTCATATTCTTTGGTTGGTGTCCTATAGACATGGAATTAAAGGCCCCAATCTTCTTTTTGTTTTGTCAACAAACTAAATTCAGACAAATCTTGGCCTAGAAAGTGATCTGGGCATAATCAGAAATCCTTACATGTTAATAGTTTATTTAGCAGAAAAATAGAAAATAATGAGAAGTGTAGACACTCGCCAACAGCAGGAATTTTAGGAAACATGCAAAATCTATACGAAACTGTTAAGAAGGCTAAGATAGTTGTCCAAGTGGAAACAGTGTCAGTTCGTGATTTCGTGTATAGAAAGACCTTTCTGCAGCAGAGTTTGATGTTGTGAAGGCGAGCTAATAAAGGCAACACTATCAGGAAACTGGCAACTTGTATATGTACTGAGATCACTGAAGCTGCAACGGAATTAGGAGCAGAAAAGCTGTCTCTTTTGGATAAGAGGCATACAAAGATGCCCACCAGACAAGTGTTCGGGAAATGAAGGAGAAGACGAGTAACCTTGCTCAAAGCTTAGGTATGCCACAAGGCCTCAAAGGACTAAAGTGTAGGTGGTATTCCCTGATGCCGTCAATTCATAGTCTCCAAATTTGTACACTAGCTAGATCAGAATATTGTCATTTGCATTATGACTAGGCTGTTAGGACTAAGAGTTGTATTTATTTCAATCCAAGTTTCCCTAAAAGAACTCAGGCGATTTTGGCTTTGAAAAAAGAAGGCCAATGCAATCTGAATTCAGTATTGGACCAGACATGATCCATCCAGTTTGTTAGTCTGGATCTGCTTTTCTTACATTTTATAACTAATCCCACTACTCCAGAACGCCTACTTGTTACTTTTAAAAAGATACCTTCTGTATTGACTTAAATGGTTTTCTGTCTCTAAGAGTAACTTATATAATTTACAATGTATGCCGATGTTTCACAAAGAAATGAGAACTAATGGTTGTTGGGGTTTGCTGGAACTACTTCATAAACACTGCAACAGATTCATGGATATCATATCCACTATTCACTTAATTGTAGCAGATAAACAGTTAATGAGGCAACTCCTGGTTCCAAAAAAAGAAGGAAAGAATGGGGCAACTCCAAGCGGCTCTGGAATCTTTGGAGTGAGTAAAGAGTTCCACATAAATCCAAAATCAAAGGATTTTCAACATCACTAAGTTTCTCCAAGATTCAGGAATGCCATCCCATTGCCTCTCTTGGGGTCACTTTCTTTGATTGCACATCAGAAAATTCTAACTTTCTTTTGAACCTCCATAATTTATTTAAGGCATGCTTAGAACCTCCATGTATTTGGGGGAGCAGAGTCGTTACTTTGGGTTAAGATCAGATTTACCGAGAACAAACATCTCCAAATAAAATAAGTTAGACACAACGAGTTGAAGGCAAAGAGACATAAAAGGTCAAAATTGGATTTTTATAAAAAACTTACTTGCATGTGATGTCACGTGTAAATGGATATTGACAATTTGGTAAGACGGGAGGTCTTTGTCTGATGACATCACCAACAGGGGAGGTCTTAGGGGAGGTTTCATTCATTCATTGCAATAAAATATCTTCTTAAAAGGCAATGAAAGTTATAAAATCATTATTTTTTTATGTGAGAAATAAGAATTTCAGACCCTAACATAGACTTGTTTGGACTTGCCTCGAGGGGCGTGGTACAAAGGCGACTCATAGAATCAAGAATACAATATGTTTTACATCACATTAGCTAGTTGAAGCAATGCAATTAAGGAGAAAAAAAGATTGTGGGTTTTACATGCTTGAAAATGCTTTATATGTCTGCTTTTATTTTTAAAATTTCATTTGAATACGCTTTACATGTTATGTTTATGTATTTTAATTTTAGATAATAGGTTTTTTAAAACATTTATTTTAAAATTTAAGTTTATATTTTTTATTAACATTATGTTTAATATTTTTTGATTTTTTTTACAAAATTTTGGCATTTTTTTTGAATTTTCTGACTTTTTTTTTTTATTTTTAGCCTTTTTTTTTGTAATTTTGTGCATTTCTTAAAAAAGGCATGCTCCTCACCTTGCACTTTGCACCTCAGGTGCAAATTGGCCCTTGCACCTTGCGCTTTTAAAACTGTTTTACCCTAAAAAAAATTAATAAAAATCGGTCTTTTTTTTAAGGAAGTTAACAAATTTCATTAAAAGAAAAGGGGGTACACAAGAATGTGTACGAGTACAAAACAAGGGTCAGGCCCCTAAAAATTACACAGGAGGGAATTTGTCACAATACAATGTCTCCAGAACGGCACCTAGCTTTGCTAATCCATCCGCAATGACGTTTAAATCCCTTGGAATCCAGTACAGAGATGCGTTCTTAGAAGCCAATAGGTCCCTTGCCTCTGCTAGGAAGTGACTAAGTCTCCATGGTCCAGCCTCCTGTTTTCCTAACCATTTTATGGTGTTTGCTGAGTCGCCTTCGATGGAGAAGTTCTGAATGCCCAGTCTGTTGACTAGGCGAATCCCTGTGAGAGCTGCTAACACTTCTGCTTTTGTAGAGTCAGCTATACCAATTGGTCCACTGTACACCCAGCAGATGAACCCATTTTCGTCTCTTAGGCTATGTTTGGTTTGAAGGAAAAGGTAGGGAAAGGCAAGGGAACCTACACAAGATTTGTAAAGGTTTTCTTACCTTTCCCTTCCTTTCCCTACTTTTTCCTTCAAACCAAACACAGCCTTAAAGTTCCCCCTATGCCAGCAACTCCAGGGCTACCCAATGCACTAATGTCAAAGCTTAGAGTCCAAGCACCTTCCCTTCTGATTGATGGAACCTTGGGGTATGTGGGGTAGAAGGGGAGGAGAACAGAAAGTTGACAACATTCCTGTTAAGGTCATTAACATTCATTCCTGTGAACACTTCTGAGCTAGAAGCCCACAAATTGCAGTGATAATTGATATGATGGATCAGCTCACTCTTGGATTTTACCTTGTTTTCAAACAACTGATTGTTCCTTTCTTCCCAAATTCCCCATAGCACAGCATGTAACACTATTTGCCAGTATACCTTACTTCTCTTGCTTAGACCTTTGCCTTGCCACTGGGAAATCAGGTCCTGAAGATGATTAGGAGCCACCCAGCTGTACCCAACTAGCTGTAAGTAGTTCCAGATGTTGCTGGTTACCTGGCAGTTTATGAAAAGGTGATCAGCTGTCTCCCCCTCAAGAAAACAGAGGATGCAGACGTGAGGAGAGATATAAAGCCTTCCAAGATTTTCCTTCTGCAGTAGTTCACAGGTGTTTACTTGATTCAGACAGGCCTCCCAAACAAAAAAAAAAAAACACTCTTGAGGGAACAAACTTACACCAGATCTTCTTGAAAGGGAAGAAACAATCCCAGTCTCTTGCAACCAGAGCCTCAAGGAAAGATTTGGAAGAGAACTCACCAACAGGGTGGGGTTTCCAGACACGGGAATCTTGGGAGTTTGGGGAAATGTAGGCTTCTCTGAGAGAGTGGAGGAGATCAGTTATCTCTCTAATCTCCAAGTCCCTTAAGGGTCTTCTAAGGCTCAAATTTATGTTGTTTTCATCGGGAGAAGTGGGGAGACACTGAGAGATGGTTGCTTCTTTGTTTAGGGTGAGGTTGAAAATTCTAGGATAAGATTCCGCTAGAGTGGAATTGCCCCACCACAGGTCTGTCCAAAACTTTATTCTGGTACCATTACCCACTCTAAATCTTATGAAAGAAAAAAAGATGTTGTGAATAGATGTGATGCCTTTCCAAGGATTTGAGGAAACTAATTGGCTTGAGCGGAGATTGCAGTCCCAACCGTTTGCATTTAACCCATAGTCCCATACTTGCTGGTGATGACAGCTACCCAAAGAGAATTCATTTCAATGGAGAATCTCCACAATCATTTCCTGAGTAGAGCATTGTTCTTCTCTTTTAGGTATCCAATTCCCAACCCTCCAACCTCTTTAGGCTTGCAGACTCGACTCCACTTTACTAGATGTCTTTTTTTTTCACCTCCACCTTCCCAAAGAAAATCTCTTTGAAGTTTCTCAATATGTGACCTGACCTTGGTAGGGATATGAAACATTGCAGATTTGCAAGGGAAGCCTTGATGAGGGTAAGTCTGCCCCCTTTTGATAGGTAACAACGTTTCCAAGTGGCTAACTTCTTTTCACATTTTTCCACCACTGGCTCCCAGAAGCTTGGACTTTTTGGATTCCCACCAAGAGGCAGGCCCAAATAAGACGGGGGAATTTTCCATTCAGCAATTCAGAGTTTCCTTGAAGCTATCCAAGAGGGTTTCTTCAATTTGGCTTATAGTCGCTAGGCTGCTTTTTTGAGTAATTTACCCTCAAGCCAGTGACTAATTCAAAACAATGCAGCACTCTTTTCACATTATTAATATTCTCCTTAGCTTCCAAAAAAAAGGATGACATCATCTGCAAACTGGAAATGGGAGACATTAAGAGTATCTCTTCCTACCTGAAAACCTTTAATTAAATTCAGGCTTTTGGCTTTTTCCACTAGCTGGCTAAAAACATCCATTACCAGAGTGCAAAGGAAAGGGATAGAGGACAGCCCTGTCAGAGCCTCTACTTGCATTGAAGTAACCTTTGGCCTCTCCATTTACCATGACTGAGAACCACGTTGAACTTATACAGCCCTTCATCCACTACATCCATTTCATGCCAAAGCCCCTCAATTTCAGAACTTGGAGAAGTCAGTCCTAGTCTACTTTGTTGTAAGCTTTCTCATGATCTAGTTTCATAAAGAGGCCTGACCTTCCACTCTTCCTTCTATCTTCAACAATTTCATTTACTATTAAGATGCTGTCCACGATTTGTCTTCCTTTTACAAAGGCAAACTGATTTGGAGAAACAAGCTCTCTTAGGACTTCTCCAAGTCTTTTTGCTAAAACTTTTGCCAGAATTTTGTACGCACTCCCTACTAAACTTATTGGTCTGAAGTCTTTCACTTCCAAGACACCATCTTTCTTTGGGATGAGGCAGATAAAGGTAGAGTTGTTTCCTTTGTTTACAACAGCTGAGGAGTGGAAATCCTTGAAAACCTCCAGAAGATCATCTCTTACAACATCCCAACAAATCTGAAAGAAGAAAATGGGGAAACCATCGGGCCCATGGGCTCTATCTCCATCCATATCAAAGACTGCTTCCCTTATTCCTTGCTCCTCAAAATCTCTTTCAAGCCAAGACCTCTTATCTTCTGCTAGAGTTGGTCCGCTCCAACTTCTTAAAGTAAACTTTCTGACGCTCTCCTTAGAGTACAACTTTTTGAAGTGGTTAAGGCCGGCCTCTGCAATTTCATCTGCATCTTCCCCCTCCCTTTGATCCACCTTGATTTTTGAGATGAAGTTTTTCCTATGCCTTCCCAACCCGTAACTGTGGAAAAATTTTGAGTTATTGCCTCCTTCCTTTAACCAGCTGGCCCTTGACCTTTGCCTCCAATAGATTTCTTCTTTTCTGATCACCTTTTCCCAAGAACTCCTTAGACCTTCTCTCCTACTTCTTCCTTCTCTGTCCAGAGTTCCTAATTGCTCCTTTTTTTGTCTAGTTCTTCCAACTCCAAAAGGATAGCACTTTTTTCCTCTGTAAAAGATTTGAATTCTTTTCTCCCCCAGGATTTCAATTTTCTTTTTAGGAATTTCAATTTTTGCATTAATCTGTAACCAGTCCAGCCTTTGACTCTACTACATTCCTCCCACCAAGAAGCCACATTTTTGTGAAAATCCTTATGCAAAGTGCACACTTTTTCCAGTCTGAATGGGGATTTACCTTTCAGAACCAGGTCTGTTCTCAGGACTAATGGCCAGTGATCTGAGGTGCAGTGAGGTCTGATTTCTTGGAGAAGATTAGGAAAGTGTTCTGCCCAATCTGAAGTTACTAGAAACCTATCCAGTCTGCAGCTTATTAAGTTCTCTTGTAGTTTTGACCAAGTGAATTGGCCGTTGTGGAGAGGGAGGTCACAAAGGTTATGCCTCAAGATAAAACTGGAGAAATCCCTCATGCTTCTAGTTACTAATCTTCTGTTTGAATTTTCTTGGGAGAACCACCTCCTAGGACCCAAGGGTGCTCATTAAACTCGTGCAGAGAGTCCAACTCTTCCCAAAGTTTTTGTCTATCTGCAGGAACATTTGGTCCATATACTCCAGTCATAATCCAGCTGAAACCATCATTTTTATTAGTAAAGAGTATGGAGATTGAGAACTCTCCTTTATCTATCTCAATGCCCGACACCTCCTCTTCGTTCCAAGCTAGGAAGATTCCCCCTGAGGTGCCTAGAGCAGGAAGAACAACCCATTTCTTTCCATGAATTCCCCAAATTGCTCTCAGAAGTTTTCTGTCCACTTCTTTTTTTTTTTTTTTGTTTCTTGTAGGATGACTATATTTGGTCTTTCTCTTCTCAGGGTGTCTTTTACCAAACTTCATTTTAGCTGACCTCCCAACCCTCTGATGTTCCAGGTTAACAACTTCATTGAACTCCAATCGTTGATTTTCCCTTATCTGCCCTAGGCCCTGTTGTCTTTTGATCTGTCAATCCCCATTGAAGTCTCTTCAATTCCCTTTTACAGTTCCTCTTTCTTCTGTTCACAAACTTAACCTTCTGATTTCCACGGCTCCCATTTTTTGGAGTCCAATTGTGAGGAATTCCCATTTCTTTGCTTATCCCAAATTCCTAGCCATATCGGTTATGCCTTCTTCCAAGATAACATTCCTTGCATGTCTGTCCTTACTGTGATGCCCATTTTCTGACTTTTCTTGGTAGTTTGGGTTAATGCTCGATCGGGAAAGCTCTCCGTTCGAACTTGGAATACAAGAAGGGGAAAAAAGTGAGATCCAAGGTTAGAAGAAGAAACAAGAATATTGAAAGGCAACGAAGAGGAAGGAGAAGGGGAAACTCTGGAAAAGGAATGTGAGTCCCGTCCTCAATCTCTCTCTAGGCTTGCTGGCTCACAATCGATTAGGGTTGACCAGATGAGTCTGTTTGAACAGTTCTACACTTCCCCAAACTTTCTTACCAGTGAACAGGTCTTTGGCCCTTTAGAACGCCACCTCCCTAGGATCTGGTTTGGCCTTCGTCACATAAGAGCTCGAATCTTCAACTCCATCGGTGTCCTCTGATTCAAAGATTGAGGAGGAGTTTGTGTCTTCCCAAGCTAGGAGGAGTTTCAGGGATAGGCTCAGTTAAGAAAGTTGGGGTCTTAGGTGGACTTGAGCCGTGTGGGCCTTCTCTCATTCCTGGCGAATGGGCTCTAGAAAGATTCTGGCCCAAAACTTGAAGTGGGTTTGGAGCCCCTAACTAGTGGGTCTTGTTAGAACGACCCACTTTCTGGAGACGATTTGAATTTTGAGCGGGGCTGTCGAGAGAGGCTTGGCCCACCTTGCTTTTTTGGCTTCTCATTTTAGGAGGCCAAAAGCTAGTTCGTTTGGGAAAGAACTTAGGCTTCTCAAAATGGTCGCTCTCTGGCAGTCTTTCGAGTTGCTTCCAGTCTCCACTAGATGGCTCTTCAAGTAAGCATATGTTTCTCGACTTATAATTTTTTTCCCAACTACTCAAGTGGATGAACCTACTCCACTTGTTCTCTTTCAGTTGAAGGATGAAAACTCTGCCCTTTTCATTTTGGTTTTAGTTGAAGGATGAACCTACCCCGCTTGTTCTCTTTTGAACTACTTCCATGCCACTTTTCCACAAAGAATCTCAAGCTTTTCCTTTTTTTTTTTTTGCAACCAAGCTCATCATAATCATCTAAGCCTTGTCCCATCTATATGGGATCAGCCATGTGAATCCTATACAACCATTCATAATAATGTTTAGAGTTCGACTATGATATAGAAAGAACTTAAAACCAATCAACCAATATCATAAAAGACGTAATCAATCAGGTGGCATCATCAAAGTTCATTGGCTATTTTGATTGGTCAAAGCTCTCCCTGTATCATACCTTCTTGGCATCATAGATTAGTGTTTATTTACCTTCTTTTGACAAGTAATCCTCTCTTCAACCCTGTCTACTTGCACCTAAATCTCTCAATTATTGGATTGACCTATAACTTTGGACCCCCTGAGGCTCAACAATTTTGATGACCTAACCACTATTCCTCAATTATTTCCAAGAAACATGGGACCTCAATGAGCATCTTCTTCATACTGAATGGATATGGCTTCCTTTGAGTAGTACCCATTTGAAGAATTGGTACATGATCCAAATGTCAATCTCACAAGGGCATTTTGAGTTATAATCGGAAGTGCATCCTCCCAACTATTGTTTATCAATAATCAATCCAACTTCAGTAATGAGGGGCCATAAAGGCCATTATCCAATGTTGGTTATCCTTGTACCTCCTCTTTTCTCAAAGCAAATCCAATAATGTTGCAATCTCCATTGACATTGACACACCATGGAGCACTCCAACTAAAAGAGATCTCCAACTCCCTCCACAAACTCTGCATATGATTTTCCATTTGTAGGACCATAGACACCAGATAATTGCCATTTTTTATAAGTCTGGACAATTGCCAATTCACAACACCAGTAACATTTTTTCATAGGGCATAAAGTATTATCCTATAAAATGATCTAAAACTTGAATCATGTTTGTGTCCCATAAAATGAGCAACCATGTACCTTCAGTAGGTTTAGTGACCGACCCATTAGCAAGTCTTATTATGGTTTAAAATGTCCCTAATTTCCCTAATATTTCCACGACATAGTTATTTTTCCATGGGTAGAAACACAAAATTTTATTGGAACCAAAATGAACACTACCAACACTATGTGGAGTACATGAGATAGTTTTCACAACATATATTTTTTTATCAATGAATTGTAAAATTTATTAATTCATAGCTAAAGAGAGTACATTTTAGGGAGAGGCATGAGATGCTACCTCCCCTTTAAGGAGGGGAGATGGAGGATACCATCCACCCTTTAGTTAATAAACTGAACAAAGGACAAAGAAAATTACAGAGAAGCCCAATACAAAGAGACCCAAGTAGCCCCTTGTTTAGCAAGATAATCAGCCAAGGCATTAGCCGTTCTACTCGCTCACTGAAATCTAATTGCCATATCCCTTAAAAGCCATTTAACCTTTTTTGAAATATCCTTAAAGTCCCAAGTGACAGTACCTGGATCAGCCAACCATCCTACTACCACATTGGAATCTCCTTTATCTACACTCCAAGTTGATAAGCAATTTGCATCCCCGTCACAGCTAGGAGTTCAGCCCTCGCAAAGTCTCTTATTCCCACCGGTGCTGAAAAAAGGGCAAGGATGTTACTGTTCTCACTTCTCAATACACTACCAATACCAAACAGTCCTGTATTACCCTGACTACTCCCATCAAAGTTCAGCTTAGCAAAACCATCTTCTAGGTTTCTTAGAAGAAGTTAGGGCAACTGTAGACCGATTCCTCATTATATCATCGAAGGAGTAATTTTCAAAGAGCTTTAAGGATTTTAGCCACAAAAATAGTCCTTGTCAAAATACACTCCTTGACCTCAAGAATGGTTCTTTCCTTCACCTAAAAAATTCTGGAATTTCTCTCTTTCCAAATAGTCCATAAGAGAGTTGCTTTTATACACTTTAACATAATTCTCCCTCTTTTTGTGGTCCACACAAAGGTAGATGGAGGAAACAACAATTTTACCTCAGCTAGCAAGTTCCACCTGCACTCAAACAAATCAAATACCCAATTCCAAATGGCTGCAACAAAAGGACAGGAAATCAATAAGTGGTAACAATCCTCATTTTGTGCTTTGCACAAAGTACACTAGTTAGGGGATAAACACAAGAAAGGTCTTTTCTTCTGCAGGTTATCCATCGTATTGATTTTACCATAGTAAACTTCCTAACAAAAGATAGCTATTTTTGGGGGAATATGCCTGGACCAAACTTCTTTAACTAGGAATGCCCAAGGAGAAGAACTAGAGCATAGGGATTTAAAGAAAGAGGCACAAGTTAACGACCCTTTTGGAGTCAAACAACCCTTTTCATGACATGTTTCCATTTCCACTTCCATGGGTAGCAACATGAAATTTTATTGGAATTGACATATTCCCTGATGAAAAATACCAGCACTATGTTATTGCACACCTAACTTACATGATTACTACATTGAGCCAGTTCAATATTCATTTCAAATATGAAGTTCAATATTAGTTTTTGTTTGTGTTAATTGTGTAATAGATTATTTGGTTGATCTATTACAACCATTTACATTTTTTATGAGTTTAAATTTTGCTTTAACTCATTTTATCATGAAGCTCTGAATTTTAAGGCTTACGGGGCAACTTTAGTATGTATTCTTTTGTTTACAAGTATAGATAGATAGGTAGATAGAGAGAGGGATTAAACTTTTTTAAATATGTGTGTAATAATAGAATCATTAATTAATACAAATAAAGAAGTGGATTAATGGTAAGAAACTGAACAAGAAAAATGTTTAGTTAGTTGGGATAAATGTAAGCATAAATCAATAATAAATGTGAAGAAGCTACTTCTAGAACTAACTGAAATCTTCAGCAATAGAAATGCATTTAAAATGCCATATACAACAGCAAGAAATTGCATAGTAATTGTCTCTCCTATACAGGAACCAACATAAAGCACCACTTGTTCACTACTAAAGACAGTTACAACCCTTAATAAGATCCTTATCATTAATCACCTCATATCCAGAGGAAAACATGCTGCTTATGCAAAAGATGATGATGAAACAATACCCAACTTGCTTAGACACTAGTTTTTTCTCTTCATATGTGGATTCTTTTTTTTTTTTTTTTGGTTTTTACAACCGTTTATGGGATCTTGGGTTGGTTTTACACAGTAGTTTTTTCTCTTGAAAAAACATGCTACTTATGCAAAAGATGATGATGAAACAATACCCAACTTGCTTAGACACCGTAGTTTTTTTCTCTTTATATGTGGATTCTTTTTTTTTTTTTGGTTTTTACAACTGTTTATGGGATCTTGGGTTGGTTTTTACAACTATTTATGGGATCTTGGGTACTGATGAGAAATCTATCAATGCTGATTGCTGCATGATCAGTCATGGGATTTTGTCACAGAGGATCTATTTTATAGAATGTCCTTCCCTTCACAGTTTGCTGGTTCAATTGGAAAGAAAGGGCTTCACAAATCTTAAATAGATTACGGCCTTACAACCTATATCTTATAGGCAAGACCAAAAGAATTTTGGTTGGCTGGGCCGGTGGGTGTTGATTATCAAGGAGTTTGAAGGTTTTCCATTCAACCATTTCAAGGGACAAACAGGTGGAAATTATTTTCAGGTTTTCTTTTGATGTATAGAGGTTACTGGGATCTTTGACCATGTAGAGATTTTGTAGCTTTAAATTTTGCCCTTTTGATATTCATCAATACAATACTACCCTATACCATCTTATCGAAAATAAGAAAAAATAAATATCTTCTTCCAGTTTTTAAAAACCCAAATATTCTTTCAGAGTAGGCAACAGTTCAGTGTTGAAACACAACATGGTTTGGCTAGACAGCTCGAAGTACAGAAGTACATATAAATGTAAAAAATCCTAGTTATGCAATGTGTTCAAAAAACAATCATAATGAGAAGAAAATCAACCAAAATCCTTCATCTTTTATGTAAGCGCTCTTGGAAAACTCCAAGTCAATGAGTTTAGAAGGATTATTTGGAAATGCTCCTGTATAATTTTGAACTATTTGTTTGAGGACAAAATTGAAGTAAAATGTATCCAGACTACCCTAGAATCATTTCCTTCACCTCGTACCCCAATTCAGGTTCAGCTCATCGGAGGAACCAAAAAATACAACAAACAAAGCTACCTTTTATTCCATGACAACTTTCGCGCCGACCTCCTTCATCTTCTCAATGATCTTCTCCGCCTCTTCTTTCGGCACACCTTTCTTCAATAAGGTGGGAGCCTTCTCCACCAAATCCTTAGCTTCCTTGAGACCCAAATCAGTAAAAGTTCTAACTTCCTTGATGATTTTAATCTTAGCAGCAGCATCATAACCCTCGAGCTTCAAATCAAAAGAAGTCTTCTCCGCCTTCTTCTCCTCACCTTTTGAGGCTCCACCTCCCTTCGCCGAACCTTTAACTCCAAATGCCATTCCCGGCATCATCATAGTCATGATGGGCATTTCACTCACACCGAGTTTCTGTCTCAAAACCTCGGTAAGATCAGCAACTTCGAGCAAAGTAAGACCAGAGATCTCATCGACGATAGCAGAAACCCTCTCAGTCGGAGCCACCTTTGATTCTTGTTCGGTCGAACAATATTCACGCACAAAACTCGAAAGATTCCATGACTGATCGTTCGGAGTAATGATTTCTCGCCTACGAAAGAGATCTGAAAACGAATAAGATGAGAAGTTCAAAGTTTTCGATCGATTAAACCCAGAATTATTGAGGTTTTCCAATGTCTGGTAATCAAAACTAGGGTTTCGAGAAGCGATTCTGGAGCGACTACGACCCGCCAATGACGACCAAATGGATTGAAGATGCCTCATCATTTGATTACGCAGAAGCTTTACAGACCGTGTGATACCTTCTTTCTGTAGAAGTGGACTCGTAATCCTAAAGCCACAAACACCATAACATTGCAGAGACTTGCAGCTCTGAATAGTGAAGATCGAACTTCTTTTAGATTCAACTTTCACTAAAACCAGCAAGTATAAACCTAAAACCCTACACTACCAAAAAAAACAGCATTGTTATATTGTATTTCTCTATATCGAAAAATCAGAATATAGAAAACGGATCATTTCGAGATTTCGGATTTGAACCTTGAGTTGTGTAACCGACAGAAAATCCGATTACCCGTTTAGGTTTAACCGTTTGAGATCGGAGCTTTTATACACAACGAAAGTTGAGACACGTGGCGAATTAAGCACGGACCGTTTCTACGGTTCCATCAAGAAACAACATGGGATGCATGCTCACACAGGTAGAGAGATTTCTAAGTTCAGAACCGGAACGGCGGAACGAAACTTGAGAAGAGAAAACTGGAAAAGTTGAAAACACTATCATGAGCACATGCTGGCGTTCCATTATCCTTCCTCCAACTGTAATCCCCAATACCGCTCTTCCATGGACTCCAAATTTAGTTAAAACTAGGTTTTCTATTCGGAAAACATCCATTCCAACACTCAGAGCTCTCAGAGAAGAAATCGAAGTCCTCGATGTCGAATCTGCTGAGAGTGGTTTCTTGCAAAAGAACCCAACAGTCGCTGATGCTAAAGAAGAGGAGGTCGATGGAGCTATTAACAGTAATGGAGTTGCAGAGTTCACAGAGTCAGAGAATAACCTAACTTCATATAGGCCACCTCCTAAAAGGGACTCTAAGAAGAGCGAAGATGATGACAACTTCAGAAGTAGGTTCAAGTTGCGCAACGGGCGAGAGGTCAACCCTCATCTCTCTCTTTCTCTCGCAGTAGTTCTTATTTAAGATTTCAATTATCAATGATTTCTTTAGAATTCGGAATCAGAAGAACTTGTTCTACTCGCTCTGCGCATTTCTGTCTTAATTCTTAATCGAAATATCAACTCAACCTATAAGAATGCTGTAATTGAGCCGAATATCCTAAATTCAAGAACAATTTTATCACTTCGCTAATGTTTTATATAACTCCCTACTGTGCTTTGAAAAGATAGAAATATATTTACTTTTGGTGAATCTGGGTAGATCAAAAGTTCAGAACCAACCCAATTTTTTTTTACCTTTAATTGGCAAAGAATTAATTTTTTCGATCTTTACTTTTTAGGTATTTGAAGAAAAAGCTTATCTTGTTGGCGTTGAACGCAAAGGTGATCAAGATGATACTTTTGGCATAGAGGAATCACTCAAGGAGCTAGCCCAGTTAGCTGATACTGCAGGACTTATGGTTGTTGATTCTACTTATCAGAAGTGAGTAATTTCAGTACATTAATTTGATTCCATGAAATGAAGAGCCGATTATGTTCAATCTGATCTCAGAGCTATCAGAGTTACGCAAGTGCACATAAGTAGAATGAATGCATGAAAGAACTCTGGACTTTCTATTTGGCCCTTTATAACTTCCTGCTTTGATTCTAGGTTTCAATTTGAATTGCATTGCAAGAAACTTGCACAAGATCATGTAAGTTTCTTAATGGTTTTAAGTTGTTTGTGGGCCTCTTCCTGTTTTAAGGATTTGCAATCTTTGGTCATCTATATTATTTTCTTCTGTAAAAGTGCAGTTAAGATGTGAAGATGGTTCTGTCTTGCTCCTACGCTAAGTGGGACTTCTTTGTTTTCTTCATCTTCTTGTTTTTTGAAAGGCAGTAAATTTATTAGATATTGGAAGAGAAGAGGCTGTAGAGGGAGAGATTTCCTCTACAGCCCAATACAAGGATACGTAAAGCATGCAACTAAATAGTTCCAGCGAGCATTACAAAACTATCATCCTATAAGATGTGATCCCAATGATCAGTAAATTGATTATACTTCAAATCCCGAAACAACCTTAAGATGGAAGCCCAATTCAGAATAGTCCTTTCAAACATGCCACACAACTTCTCAAAGGGTTAGGATTTGCCTTACCCTGCATGACATGCATGTTTGTTGTCCTAACATTGTTCATAATT
This sequence comes from Nelumbo lutea, assembly GCF_056320005.1. Classification (NCBI taxonomy): domain Eukaryota; kingdom Viridiplantae; phylum Streptophyta; class Magnoliopsida; order Proteales; family Nelumbonaceae; genus Nelumbo; species Nelumbo lutea. Next base: position 19,668,440 of record NC_142688.1, read on the forward strand.
ACTGTATCAGTATATTATCATTCTCTCTCTATGTCAGTGTCTCATTCCTGCTTACTTTGCAAAATATGAACATTGAGTTTATGAGCATTTTATGCCATTTCACTTTAAAATGCTTGGTTGGTTATATACTGTTACCATGACCTATTACCCATCCTCTTTTTATTTTATGAGTACCCATCCTCTTCTAATCCTTGTTCTAATCCACAAATCCTTTTTTTTTAAGTAACATTAATTGCTATGTGTATTAATATATGTAAAAATAAATGTGTATGTACACCATTGTATGGACATGTGCAATTTTTCCAATGAAAATTTCGTAAGTAAATAGTTGTCACCATACAAAAAGGCACTTTCTGCCTTAGCTCTAGCTAAATAATCTTAAATTTTCTTGATACCCATCTGGTTCCACATGCAATGCTAGCAAAAGTTTCTCTAGTTTTTTTTTTTTATGTATGTAATAAACAAAAAAAGTCTTCATTCTTTCTTCTCTTCTCTTCCCATTTTTCTCCTTGAAACATCTCAATGTCTCAGAATCTCTTGGATCTAAATCTGCATGGAGATGATTCAGATTCTCGACTCCACTCCAACTTTGGGGGTTTGTAAAGGGGCTTGGGTTTGAAGATTGAAGCAAAGCACATGGAGTTCGTGCAAGCAGGTCAGTGGAGGAGATCTTTGAAGATAGAAGCAAAAAATCTCCTGTTTGAAGAGATAAGAATCAAGGGGAAGGTAATCCTGAAGGTAAGGGAAGCGAAAAAGGGTACAATATTGCTAGAAGGATTAGAAGTGATCGAGTGGCTAAGAAAGTTCATAGCTGGAGCCTGTTCAAAAGGTAAGCAGATAAATTGGTAGGATTTTAGTACACTAGAAGGGAGAAGATATGTTGTTGAATATAAGAGGAATAGAAAGGGGTTCTTCATAGCTTTGGCTGAATTTTTTGGTAAGGGACAAAGGCAACTGGTGTGTCTACCAGTAGGAAAACAGAACCAAGGCTGGGGGGAAGTTGACTGGTTGCTCAAAGAGTTCTTAGCTCAAAGAGTAGCGAATGAGAAAAAAAACCTCCATAAGGGAGGAGAAGGCTTATCTCAGTAACAATAGGGTACAACAAGGGCCAATGGTCATGGCAAAAACAAAAGGCCATTGTAGAATGGTGGGAGGTCTAGAGAGAGAGGAGTGGGATAGTAAGTTTGTGATACAAGCCAAGGAAAAGGTTAATGATTGGAGGAGGGTAGCTGACTTACTGGCAACCAGGTTGAAGTTGAAGAGTGTTTTCATAGTAACCCCCTTCAATAACTGTAAAGCCATCCTAGATCCATTAGAGAATGTTTTGGAAATATTAGCTATCAATGTTCAGGCTGAGTTCGGATCATACACAGTCTTCAAATGGAATCCAACATCCAACTCCAAGGATTTTTTTTGTTGAAGATGGTGTGGTGGTGCGTGTAATGGGCTTGCCATTCCATCTATGGAAACAAGAAATAGCAGAGTCTATAGCCGTGTTGTGTGGAGGAATCTTGAAAGGTGCTTTCTGGGGCGATCTCTATTCAGTAGCAATCCTGCTAACTGGTGTGAAGCCAGAAGAAATTCCACGAAGGTAGAGGTACGAACAAAGGGGAGCTTTGTCTCTGTGTGGTTAGCTTCCTCCATTGAAGCAGGGCTGTGGAAGGAGGGGAGAAGGAGGAAGAAGAAGCACTGCGTGGACTTGTGAGATTGGGTAATTCAAATGGGAAGGGATGTTTCACTAAAAAGGGCCAACAAATTCTGGGAAGCCAAAAAGGTTTGGGGCAGTTGGAAGGTCAAACCTGGAGAAAGCAAGAAGAGGTTATGACAAATGGCAGATCCTTTGCGCAGGTGGTGTCATGGGAAAAAGACAAAAAGCTTCTAGTGTTGAAAGGGAGAAGGCTGAACTAGCAATTTCAGACAGGGAAGGTTGCTGGTTCGACCATTAAAACAGGGGGGCGTGACTTTTTAAGTGGTCACGTGGGACGAAAAGAAGGGCCCGATCGAGTGGATCCCTTTTATGGTGGGCCGGAGAAGGCTTCTCAAGTAAAGGAGTTGGGCTCCTATAGTCTTGAGCCCAAGGCTCATTATAAGACAGATGGGTTGAGGGACACGTTAAGTAAGCACGTGACTGGGAGGAGGGATGAGCTGATAGACGAGATAAAGCATCTATCTTCTTCAACCCCGAACCCTTCCTCTCGACCGAATAGATCAGGCGCAAAAATGTCTCAAGACTCGCAGTCTCGAGGCTCTCTACAGTGGGTCCCTTCCAACCTGGCAAATCGTCTCTCACCAGATAGGCGCAACCGGAGATACCTGAAGCCTAGTGATGAGAACATAATAGGGCTTGAAGATTGGTTGAGTGAACAAAACAGCAATGACAATTCTGATAGAGACGAAACGCTAAGTCTGGGAAGTTTGTCTCCGAAAAGCAACAATGATCTTCTTGAAACAGAAAATTTGTATACAGAGTTGTTGTTTTTAGAGGAAGAGACTGAAGAGGCAGATGGCGAGAAGACTAGGAATGGTGAAGAAATTGGTTCTAAAGCTGTGAAAACTCCTCCTCCCTTCGTCGAGGGAGCTGACCCTGAGTCTAATGAATTACAGGATGTTGGTGGAGAGGGACAAGAATCGATCGTGAGGATGGATGCGGGTATTCTAGTGTCGGAAACACAGAGAAAGGTTTTCCAAGTGGGTAGGTCGTCAGGAAGTGATTCTTTCACTATGTCTACTTCACAACCTTGTCCAAAAAGGGGAAAGGCTTTAAAACCATTTGCCGACTGTCAGCAAGTCATTTCCGGTGATTCTAGTCCTACCCCGTTCTTTCAGGTATGGGTGTCAATTCTGTTTTAGGTACTAACTTGTTTGTTATGCCTGTAACAGATATCCCAGCTTCCCATCCAGGAGTTTCTGATGCAAGAGAGAGGGTGATAGTGGAAGGAGTAAGCGGGAGGAACAAAATAAGGGGGAGGAACAAAATAAAAAGGAAGGACTCGTAGAAAGATGTTGTAGCCAAAATAAGTGTGAGAAGGGTAAAATTCTTTCTCAAACATTGGCTAGAAAGGATGGAGAAATTGGGAAGGGGGGGAAAAGAGGAACAAATAAGAAAAATAATCTGAAGTGGAAAGGCTAATTTCAAACATTTGAGGGGGATTTAGAATTCAGTGGTAGAGGGGATAGGAGGAAGGGCCTAAAATGAGGAGAATATGGCCTCTTATTGGGTTCCTTTGCTATTTTGTATCAATGAAAATTATTAGCTGGAATGTAAGAGGGTTAGGGAGTGCAAGGAAGAGAAGGGCGATCAAAGACCTACTCCAAAGGGAAAAACCTGATATTGTGCTGTTACAAGAATCCAAACTGATGGAATTAGTTGGGAGATGGGTTAGGAGTTTTTGGAGATCTAGAGGTTTAGGTTGGAGCTCGTCTCCTTCTTGGGGAGCCTCGAGGGGGATTGCAACACTGTGGAGGGAGGATGTGGTGGAAGTAGTGGAAAAATTGATAGGCAGATTCCCAGTTTCTATTAAGTGCAAGAATGTAGAAAATGGGTGTGTATGGGTCTTAACCAATGTTATGGCCCTAATTCCTATAGAGGGAGGAATGAGATGTGGGAGGAACTATATGCAATCAAGGGGCTATGGGATGGTCCTTGGTGCCTGGGCGGGGATTTTAACGTCATTAGATTCTTTGATGAAACTAGTAATCCCCAACAGGTAATCTCAAAAAGCATGAGGAAATTTAATGGTTTTATTGAAGATTGTGAACTGAAGGAAATACCTCTGTTGCAAGCCAGTTACACTTGGTCCAACCTTTAGGAAACCCCTTTGTGCTTGAAGTTGGATAGATTCCTTTTTAACCTTGCTTGGGAGAATAGTTTGGAAAACTTGGTTGCTAGGGCATTACCCAAGGTCACCTCTGATCACTGTCCTATCCAAATAGGAACTAAGTCTTTTCCTAAGGACCCAAACCTTTTAGATTCGAAAATATGTGACTTACCCATCCAGATTTTGTGAAAAAAGTGGAGGAGTGGTGGGGTGAGGAGGAGAGGGGGGTAAGATGGAAGGGGATCAAGTTCCATAAGAAATTAAAAAGGTTGAGAGCCAAAATAAAAGAGTGGAATAGAGATCAGTTTGGTAGAATTGAGGAGCAAAAATTGGGCCCAATCTCTCGAATAGAGAATTTGGATGTAAAGGAATCTCACAATGGGCTGACCGAGGAGGAAAAAGTGTTAAGGAGACAATTAAAAAAGGAGTTGGAAGAAGTGTTATTGAGGGAAGAAATCAGTTGGAGACAAAAATCTAGACACAAGTGGATTAAGGATGGAGATGGGAACACTAGATTCTTCCATGATTTGGCAAATGGGAGACGAAGAAAGAATTTTGTGACCAAGCTAGAGATAGGAGAGGAAGTGATTACCAACCAGGATGACATAGCCAGAAAATTTGTGGGCCACTTCAAATCGATTTATAGAAGGCCTTTGAGTGAGAGAACAGTCATGGAAAGGGTGGATTGGCCAAGAATTGATGGAGTGGCAAGGTGGCTGGAAAGGGAATTCGAGAAAGAAGAGATTAAGAAAGTTGTCTTTCTAATGGATAGATCCAAGGCTCCGGGTCCAGATGGCTTTACAATGGGTTTTTATCAAGACAGTTGGGAGTTGTTGAAAGAGGATGTAGCTGAAGTCTTTAAGGAATTTGCAGACAATCACACTATAAGCCCTGGAATTAATGCCACCTTTTTGGCCTTGATACCTAAGAAGAATGATGCCAACCACCCAAAAGATTATAGGCCTATTAGTCTGGTGACAAGCATCTATAAAATTCTGGCAAAAGTGCTCTCGTTGAGAATCAAAACAGTCCTCCCTACCATCATTAGTGAAACTCAGGGGCCTTTCATTCAAGGGCGACAAATAACAGATCAGATCTTAATTGTGAATGAGTGTGTGGAGGAAATGAAAAGGTTTAGTAGGAAATGATTCATTTGTAAATTGGATCTTGAAAAGGCCTATGATTTGGTGGACTGGGAGTTTCTATTAGAGGTTATGCGAAATGGTGGATTTGGGGACAAGTGGTGTAGTTGGATCTTTGGGTGTATCAGTACTTGTCACTACTCTATTCTGGTAAATTGTATGGTGAAGGATTTTTTTCCAGCTTGCAGGGGTATCAGGCAAGGGGATCCACTTTCACCCTTCCTTTTTACCTTAGTAGCTGATGTGATTAGTAGGATCATTACTAAGGCTGACAACGAAGATGTCATTAGGGGTTGGAGAATAGGGAGACACCAAGTCCCCGTCACCCACCTTCAGTTTGTAGACGACCTAATGATTTTTTGTGAAGGAGGTCTTAGTGAAAAGGTAGCAAACCTAAAGGAGCTAATAAAAGGATTTGAAAGTGTCTCTAATTTGAGGATAAATCTGGAAAAGTGTTGCGTAGCAGGTTCGAATTTGGAGGTAGGGGAGGTCAAGGCTATTGCGGAGTGTCTTGAGTGTTCCACCTCTGCTTGGCCTATGTCATATTTAGGCTTCCTTTAGGGGCAAATCCTAGGGAGAGTAGATTTTGGACCCTAGTGTTAGAAAAGTTTGAGAAGAGATTAGTCTCATGGAAGATGAACTATATCTCTTTAGGAGGAAGAATTACCCTAATAAGAGCTACCTTGGCTAACTTACCTACCTATTATTTGTTTGTTTTTAGGATACCAGTTAGGGAAGCTAGGAAGCTGGAGAAGTTGATGAGAGACTTCTTATGGGAGCCGGGACAAGAGAGAAATGATCACTTGGTTAATTGGGAAATTGTCTGTAGAAGTAAAGAAGTGGGGGGTTTGGGAATTGGGAGGGTAACTAGAAAGAATCAAGCTCTGTTAGGGAAATGGTTGTGGAGATGGCCTTTGGAAAGAGAGAGATTGTGGCATGAGGTGGTGGGAAGCATTCATGGGAGGTCAGAGAATGGATGGGATGCTGGTGTATCGAGGCAAGCTAACCTAGCAGCACCTTGGAAGGCTATTCACAACACCCTTCCTCAATTCCTCAATTTTATCAGGTATGAAGTTTGTTTTGGCAACTCTATCATTTTTTGGGAGGATATTTGGGTAGGAGACTCACCGTTAAAGGATTTTTGTTCCTTTCGCTTTTTTCTATTTCTTTGTACAAAAAAGAGGTGGTCTCAAAATTTGTCTCACCTTTGGAAACACCCTTAGATCCTACTTGGGATTTTGGGTTTCGTTGAGGACTTAGGGATGCTGAAATTGAGTCTCTTTCTTTGTTGCTTGGGTATCTTAATCATGTTTTTTTGGATCCCTCCAAGCCACATAAGAGGGTTTGGACTCCTAGACCCAATGGAACCTTCACTTGTGCTTCTTTTTTCAAGTCCATCTCTCAACTTCCTACTCACCAACCCTTTCCGTCAAAAAAAATTTGGTGTAGGCCAGTTCCCCCAAAAATTATGGCTTTTTGTTGGGAAGTTTTCCATGGGAAAGTAAACACTTTAGACAACCTACAAAAGAGAAGACCTTTTCTCTATATTTCTCCTAATTGGTGTATCCTCTGTAGAGCTCACGGTGAGGATTGTTATCATCTATTAGTACCTTGTTCCTTTTCTGCAGACCTTTGGGCTTGGCTACTTTCGTTGTTTGGGGGTAGTTGGAATCTACCAGCAAAAGTTCACATGCTCTTCAACCATTCTACCTTTTATTGGCCTACAAAAATAGGGAGAATTATGTGGAGGTGTGCTCGTGCTACCTTGACTTGGACTCTTTGGGAAGAAAGGAATCTCATAATTTTTCAAGATAAGGAAAGGAACAGCCAAGATTTGAAAGACTGTGTGTTAAACAGGGCAATACATTGGCTGAAGACCTTGGAAATCTTTCATCAATTCTTCTTTAATGACATTTGGAGAAATTGGTCAGCAGTAGCAAGGTGTTCATCTTTAAAGGCCAAATCAATTACAAGCTGGTCTCCTCCACCCGAAGGCTCAATTAAGTTGAACTTTGATGGAAGCAGCATGGGTAATCCAAGATTATCAGGAGTGGGGGGTGCTTTGAGAAATGAGAAGGGAGAGATTTTGTTGCTCTACTTAGGTCCTTTGGGAATTGGGAATTCCATCAGGGCAGAACTTTTAGTTGTTGTACAAGGGGTCCAATTTGCAAACCAGCTAGGGTTACAACACCTAATAATCGAGGGGGATTCCAAAGTGGTGGTGGGTTGGTTGAAAAATTCTGAAGAGGCTATGTGGCGATACAAGAATGAAATGAAGAAATTTAGTTGGTTGACAAGGAATATGTTGGTCACTGTATAGTGGGTGGGGAGATCAGCAAATACCTTGTCAGATGTGTTAGCTAAGCAAGGGGTAAATAGGGAAGAATTATTTTGGTTTAGTTGTGATTCTTGTTTTTCTTTCCTAGTTTACTTGTAAGTTTCAAGGAGGGGTTACAGCTCGTGCCTCTCATTGGGATGATGTATGAACTCATTCTAATTTGCTTCTGAATCAATAAACTTATTATTATTTATCAAAAAAAAAAGTTTCTCCAGTTTTGTTATTATATGGTATGAGGTTCTACAGTCCATTCCCACACCTTGGTTCCTTGTTATAGCAGTTGTTAGTTCTCCTTTTGTAATCCAAATTTAGGTATGTCAAGAAAGTATATACATGTGAGGATGTATATGCCATACAACCACCAAGAATGCAGAATTAGACAGGTAAAGAGCTATAAATAATTTCACTATAGAGGAGGCCCTTTCAATCCTAGCTCTAGCTAAATAGTTTGGCATAGAAGTAATTCTTTTGGAACTTATCTGATTTCACTGTTTCAGTTGCAACGGTAGACAATCAGGACAACTCGAACTTTTAAGAAAATCTCACAAGATGGAACAACTACATAGAAAGGGGAGCATGGCTCCTGCACATACTGGTGTTGAAGGGCCTTTTTATTAGCTTTTTCTCTCCATCACAAAGGCTGGGGAAGGGGGAAGGCAGCCTAGTAATAGGAACTGTAGGTGATTATTTTATGATCTCCAGTATACCACAAAATTCCTTGGAGGATATGTTTCATGAACTAAGAAATGATAGGAAAGGGCATCTGGTGGATTTAGAGGCAGATTTATCAGTCTGTGTTTATTTATTTCTTACCAAATTCACCAGTGTTAGTAATGGCTGCCTATAGGTAATCCGGGTCCATGGAATAGGAGGTGTTTCCAGAGATGGTGAAGGAAAAATAATTGCTCTATATTCCGGACTAATAGGAGTGGGAGATTCTTTGAGAGTGGAGATCATGTCCTTGAATCAAGGAGTAGGATTGGCCAAACAGTTGGGGCTACAGCAAATTGAGATAGAGGGGGATTCTAAATTGGTAATTGGGTGGATGCAATCAGGTTGTCTGGGAAATTGCAAAATAGACAGTTGATGAGGGAAATTTTTAGTGTAATGAGGGAGGTGGGTGCTTGCTTTAAGTGGGCAAGAAGATCAGCTAATGGATTAGCTGATACCTTAGCAAAACAAGGGTCTGTAAGGGAGAGTTTGTACTGGGCAGTGCTTTAATGTATGTTGTTTGTTGGTTCAACTTCCTCTACTAGGGGTAGTACTGTAATGTATGTCTTTTTTTTCTGGGAGGGGAGAGTCGGGTAAGAGAAGCTTTGAGTTGGAGTTGCAGAAAGAAAAGGAAAAGGAGCAGCAAGGAAGTGAGGAAGAGGATGGGTGGGAGAGCAATGTTTCTGTTGATGAGGTTGATGAAGCTTTTAGGTTTAGAGACCTTCCAGGAGTAGAAAGCTGAAGAGGTTGGTAGATTTTTACATTGATGCCTCAGTTGAAGCAGATTTGAGGAGGGAAAAGTCAATCAGGGGCAGAGGTAGGGGTGGTAGAGGTAGCTGGTCGATTTAGGTCATTTTGAGTGTGTGGAAGGGAGGAATGTCAGTATGTGGAAGGCTGGGATTGGTAGGGTGTTTTTCTGTGTTGGTTCTTGTTGTTTGTAAAGGGAATAGGTTTGGCTTGATGTGTTAAAGTTTTCAGTGTGTTTGATCGTAGGCGGGAATATCTCTTTCCCGCTTCAAGTCTTTTGTTGGTTTTCCCTTTGCTCAGTATCCCGAGCTATGCCTTGATTGTTCCCTTGTATCTCCTTTTTTCCTTTTAATAAAATTTTCTTTTACCTATCGAGAAAAATGGCTACCCAATTTTTTTTCCCCTAGCACCAAGATCATATTTTTTTCCATTGGCAAAGCACATTGAAATGTTCCCTGGGGATATGCCCAATCTAGTCCTATTACCTAAGAAGAATTCCATAATTCCTTGGTCTATTTGTAGGGATGAGGAGTGCATGATAGATTCACCATCCTAGAGGCACACATTACATGCATGGGTGAGATGTATAATGCTCAAGTGCTTTTTCTGAAGGACATCATATATGATAAACTAACATGAAGAATGATACTCGAGGTAGAAAAAATGGAGTACCAAAGCTTTCTTTCTAGAAAAACATTGGATGCTGATCTTGGTTCATAGAACACATGTTTTGGGCTCAAATGTAATCTTGGTTTGGGTCATCTTCTAAAGCTGGTTTTTATTTTCACAACTTTGTTGTAACCTGATTTTTTCTAATTAATGAAATCTTTTCTGTGTTGCTGATAAAAAAAAAACATTGGATGCCGGGTTAGGGACAGTAGAGATGGAAAAAAAAAATTGTCTATAGACAACAAAAGATTTTGGGATTCACATACATCCATCAGGTTCTGCAGCGGGAGGTAGACCTCTTTAAGCGCTTCAAAGATCAACGTGATTCACTCCACCTATGGGTTTCCCAAGAGCTATGGAGAAGTGAAGGTTCAAAGAAAGGATATGCTTTGCATGTGAGAGTGTGCCAGAAACAGTGACCTCCTTGGATCAGGAAATTTAGACAGGTGGATTCTGGGTCAGCTGTTACTAAGAGATTGGTTTCCTCACCATGTGTCTGACCAGAGCTTAATATGATTCCCATTACCCAAGCTATGTTTTGAGTAAGAACTGAAAGTATTTTAGCTTTTAGGAATACCTTGCTATATAAAATTTGCTTTTCTTGTATACCTTTCAACACTTTTCTAATTTTAGTTTCATGCTTTTCTTAACAAATATGGACAATTTGTAAGGCTCAAGACTCAAGCCTCAAGGCTTATGCTTCATGCACCTTAATGTCCTGGCACCTCACTTCACACCCAAGTGCTTTTAAACATCGATTTCCTTCTATATGTATTGGCATTTTTTGCTCATGAACCAATCTTCATCTTTGTTTCATTAATATTCTGATCCATGTACTTATTGATGTTTACATGTGCTTAAAAAGATACATAATTTATAATGCTTTTAATGAATTTCTAAGTTCTATCATATTCACCATCTAGTTTCAATATGTGGATGGCTCTACAGGTATTAAATGCATTTATTCTGTACGATGTCTTAGGTTGATAGCTAGCTACCCTTATGGTGCAGACTTGCTACCCCAAACCCAAGGACATATATTGGATCTGGCAAGGTTGCAGAAATAAAGACTGCAATTCGTGCCCTGGACGTTGAGACTGTGATATTTGATGATGAGCTCTCACCGGGGTAAGATGCCAAATTGTGCACTTGTTTATTCATGAATACATTTTCCATTATATTCAGTTGGAAAACACACCAGAATGCAGGCTGAATGCATGAAACTCTTTTCACCTGCAGAATGCGGGCTTAAATCACCACCATAAAAGTGATATGTATCTGTCCCAAGTGTAAATTGGGAGCAGCATACTTATTTTGAATTTTGAAGTTACAACCCACCGTCTTGTTCTAAAGTGCCCTGTTTACAAGAGATGTTTAGTCTGTCTAAAGCATTGACAGAGATTACCTTCTCATTGCCAAATGTTAACAATGACGAAAGCACTGCTTGAGGTTCATTTTTGCCATAGGCCAACTAATGCTGCAAACAGTAATAGCCTGTTTATACAAAAAGGCAAGTCCAGCTATGTTGTGTGGAGCAAAGTGCTGGGAAATCAAGAAATAACAAATCCAAAAAATGAGTTGGCAGAAATGTGTATGCTGAAGTGGATGAGTGGAAAAACTAGAAAGGATAGGATCAGATATGAAGTCATTTGAAGGAACCTAAAGATAACTCTAAAAAGTGATAAAATAAAAGAAAGTAGACTAAGATGGTTTGGTGAGGGTGGGCCTTGGTGCAACGGTTGGGTTGCTAGACTAGGATGGTTTGATCACGTGCATAGAAGACCATCAACAGTATCCGTAAGAAGAAGTGATCTATTGCAAGTTGAAGTGGCTAGAACAGCTAGGTGTAGACCAAAAAAGGACATGGATCGAAGTAATAAGAAATGATTTAAGTGTCCATAATTTAACACTGGATATTGCATTAAACAGAATGGAATGGAAAAACAGGTTTCATGTAGCTGACCCCATATAGTGTGGGGATAAGGCTTGGATGATGATGATGATGATGATGATGCAAAGAGGAAAGTGGAATGTGGGATTTTAGCCATAATGAGGTCATTCTTTTAGAACCGGTGATTTTATCTCACAAGTAGTGCTGTTGCCTATTTGCTTTGTATTTAATATAACTAATGGGTACAATATTATCTGTATTAGATGGGAGTGAGTTAGTCGAAGGAGGAAGGAGGATTAGGATTAGGGAATATTACTTTTAAGAATGTAGCTCTTCTAGGTAAGTGGTTGTGGAGATGGCCTTTAGAGAGGGAGAGGTTATGGCATGAAGTGGTGACAAGTATCCATGGCTGTTCTGGAAACGGTTGGGATGCAGGGCTATCCAGACGGGCAACTCTTGCAACACCTTGGAAGGCAATTCATGGCATCCTCCCATAGTTTCTATACTTTGTAAGGTATGATGCTTGCTCTAGGACTTGGGTTCTCTTCTGGGAAGACACTTGGGTGGGAAATTTGCCCCTTAAGGATCTGATCTCTTCTCTCTTCTCTATTTCCCTTTATAAAAAAAAAACCTGTGTCTTCCTTTCTTTTGTCCCCGTATACCTCCTTGTCGACAAATTGGGAAATTGGCTTCCGTAGAGGGTTGAGGGATGAGGAATCCCTATCAGTCTCTGAGCTCTTATTGCTACTTGATTCTGTTTGCCTAGACCCACTCATTTTTGATAGGAGGATTTGGACTTTGACTCCGAAATGGTCGTTTACTTGTGCTTCTTTCTTTAATTCCCTTTGCTCCAGTTCCTCTCCTCGGGCTTTCCCAGTTAAGGAAGTATGGTCTAGGCCTGTTCCCCTAAAAATAGCCGTGTTTTGTTGGGAAGTTTACTATGGTAAAATCAATACAATGAATAACCTGCAGAAGAAAAGACCCTTCTTGTGTTTATCCCCTAACTGGTGTATTTTGTGTAAAGCGCAGAATGAGGACTGTTACCACTTATTGATTTCTTGTCCTTTTGCTGCAGCCATTTGGAACTGGGTATTTGATTTGTTTGAGTGCAGGTGGAACTTTGCAGCTGAGGTAAATTTGTTGTTTTCCCCTTCTACCTTTGTGTGGACCACAAGAAGAGGGAGAATCATGTTTAAGTGTATAAGATTAGCTCTCCTTTGGACTATTTGGGAAGAGAGAAATTCCAGAATTTTTCAGGAGAAGGGAAGAAGCATTCTTGAGGTCAAAGAGTGTATTATTACAAGAACTATGTTGTGGATGAAATCCTTAAAACTCTTTGAAGATTATTCCTTTGATGATTTAATGAGGAATTGGTCTGCAGTTGCCCTCACATCCTGTAGGAAGCCTAGAGTTCAAGTAACTTGGACTCCGCCGATGGAGGGTTTTGTTAAGCTGAACTTTGACGGGAGTAGTCAGGGTAACCCAGGACCGTCTGGGATTGGTGGTGTACTGAGAGATGAGAACAGCAACATCATTGCCTTTTCTTCGGGACCGGTGGGAATAGGAGACTCTGTGAGGGCTGAACTCCTAGCTGCAGCACGGGGGGTACAGATTGCTTATCAACTTGGAGTGCAAAACTTAATAATTGAAGGAGACTCCAAGGTGGTAGTAGGATGGTTGGCTGACCCGGGTACTGTCACTTGGAACTTTAAGGATATCTTAAAAAAGGTCAAATGGCTATTGAGGGGCATGGCAGTTAGAGTTCAGTGGTTGGGTAGATCGGCCAATGCCTTGGCCGATCATCTTGCTAAACAAGGGCTACTCGGGTTTCATTGTATTGGGCTTCTCTGTAATTTCTTTTTCCATAGTTTTGTTCTTTAACTAAAGGGTTGATGGTCTCTTCCATCTCCCCTCCTTAAAGGGGAGGTAGCATCTCGTGCCTCTCCTTAAATTGTACTATCTTTGGCTTTGATTTAATAATTCTGATAATTCACTAATAAAAAAAATATTATCTGTATTATGCTGAGATGTCACATCAAGTCTAGTTGCTTAAATTGGTTCCATTTGCACCTGCTTTCATTAAACCTTAATTAATCAAACCTTTTAGTGCTGTAAAAGGTGTCACATTGAGTCCAGTTGCTTAAATTGGTTCCATTTTTACCTGTTTGCATTAAACCTTAATTGCCGAAACCTTTTAGTGCTGCAAAAGAATGGTTGAAAACATGTTATTACTGTTCTGACATATAGTTCAATTCAGTATCTACACATGACTTTTGTAGTTCAGAAGCCAACACCATAAAACAATCATATGATCACAATTTTTTAATTAGTGTCATACTCAACTGTTGTACTAGTCTAACTTTCAGATGGTTCAGATTGTTGGGTCCTGTATAGAAGAGAAAGAAACTTAAGCCATCAAACTAGAGTCATGGACATTGTTGTCAAGGTGACGCCTAGGCGACAAGGCACCCTTTGAGGCTCGCCTCGCCTAATCGCCTAAGAGTTTTCTACTTCCTACTATAAAATACTTCTTTATTCATTCTTTTTTGAGATTATAATTATAAAATAAACATTATTAACTAAAATAATCATTTTGCGTATTTATATACTAATTTTCTTTTATTATTTTCTTATTTATTAGGGCTTAATCAACACAAACATTGCTAAATGCTGTATTGAACCCTCAAAGACTTGAAAACCTGAACCAATAAGGAAGAACTAAAAATTTTATCTAATCAGCACATTTTCCTCTTCCATATATTCTTTTACTACTACTTCTTCTTTTTCTACTACTACTACTACTATCAATACTTTTTATTTTCTTCTTTTCCTATTACAAAAATAAGGGTTCAGCCCCTATATGTTTTGAATTTTATTTTCCTTCTTTCTTTTCTTCTCATGAACATGTTGATTCTCTATACTTTTAATATGAAATTTATACTTTTCTTATGAAAATCATGAATAATTATTAAAGAAATATGGTTATGGTACCTAGGGAACTACCCTAGGGTCTATGTTTTTAACATAAAAAATCCATCGCCTAGGTGACTAGGCACCCCCCAGTCGCCTAGTCTCGCCTTGGCACCTTGAAAACTATGGTCATGGATTGGAAGATATTTCTTGTTCTTGGTATATTTGGTTTTAGGAATTAGGACTAAGGGCATTGAAACAACTTTATGCCTTGATGTTTTCCAGTAATGTGTCAAATACTACAAATACTTGGGTTTTGGATCCATTTGATTGCATGTTGCACCTATTATATATTTGATATTTGAGTCGTAAAAATCAAGGTTTTAAAAACCGAATCGGGTAGGGAACCGTTTTGGGTCCGGTTCCTGGGTCAAGCGGTCCGACCATTCGAACTGAACGGATGCCCCGTTCTAACAAAAAAAAAGTAAAAAAAAAAACAGCCAAAAACTGTTGTCCGAGTCGACAAGTCGACTGTTCGACCACCCAGGTCATCGGTTCACTAACCAAATCAACAGTTTTTTGGCCAAAAAGTGATTCTGGGCTGAAGCGGAATCGGCCAAATCCCAGTTTTTCTAGCCCAACCATTTCAGTCCGGTCCGATTTTGAAAACACTAGTAAAAATTGACTTGATGATGCAATAATACCACATGTTTCCTAACTATCCTATACCATGAGGTTTATATCATCTAGAATTGATATAAGTGGTAGGAGCTTTCACCATTAGCCTTACAAAGAATGCACCAACTAGGAGATAAGCACCAATAAGGCCTTTTCCTTTGGAGTAAATCATGAGTATTACATCTTTTCAAGAAGGCTTCCCAACAAAAAGCTCCAACCCTCAGATGAATTGGCTCACCCCAAACTTCCTTAATTGGGAAATTTTGTGCCAAATTACTGGTAGAATGCAAAAGGGAATTAAAGAAGGAAGCATAAAGAGATAAATAGTTCTTCCAAGCGGCTAGCTTCTTTTGAAACCTATCAATTACAAGGCTCCAAAAACTTTCTTTCTTCGGGTTATCACCTAGGGGCATCCCCAAATAGTTCATAGGCCATTGAGCTACCACACACCCCAAGGCTTCATCCCTTTCCCTTATAGCTCTCTCTTCCATATTAATCCCCACTACACAATTCTTATCAAAATTCACCTTCATATTAGACATCTGCTCAAATGCGTGAACCACCAACTTCAAATTTCTGGCCCATCTCACATTCTCCCCCTCACAAAACAAGATAGTATCATCAGCAAATTGTAAGTGGGCTATAGGTATACTATCTTTTCCAACCCTCCATCCCCTCACTAGACCTCTTGAATATGCTTCTCAATTAACCTCCCCAACACTTCTGCAATCACGGTGAAAAGGAAAGGAGAGAGGGGGTCCTCTTGTCTAATTTCCCTTAAAGATGGAAAGTGATCCACTATAGTTCCATTCACCAGGATAGAATAATGAAAAGTTTCAATACAACCCAGTATCCATTTGCACCATTTCTTCCCGAAGCCAAAGCAATCCAACACTTGCATCAAAAAAGATCAATCAACCATATCATAAGCCTTTTCTAAGTCCAACTTACACATAATCCCTTTCTTCCTTATTCTCTTCAGATCCCTCACACACTCATTGGCAATTAAACTTTGATCCACAATCTGTCTATCTCCCACAAAGGCTCCTTGATTCTGTGAAATTAGATTTGGGAGCACCTCTCTAATTCTTCTAGACAGGACCTTGGCAATTATCTTACACAAGTTATTAACCAAACTGATGGGTCTAAAAGTCTCTTGGATGACTTTCTCCTACTTTCTTTGGGACCAAAGCTATAAAGGTTGAGTTGAGTCCCGGATTTATCACCCCCTTTGGAAGAACTCATTGAAGACTTTAATGATATCCTATTTTAGAATCTTCAATAGTCTTAGTAAAAAGCCGTGGTGAATCCATAAGGCCTAGGTGCTTTAGATCTATCCATTAAAAAGATTGCTTCCCTAATTTCCTCCTCAATCTTTCTTTCCAGCCACCTCTTTTTCTCCTCAAACAGTTTAGGCCAGTCCAAACCTTGTAACTAGAATCTCTGATTTAAGGGCCTTCTATAAATCGACTTAAAATGCTCCACAAAGGCCATAGCAATCTCATCCTGCTGAGTAATAGACATCCCATCAACCTCCAATTTACGAATCAGACTTTTCCTTCTCCTGCTATTGGCCATTACATGGAAAAATTTAGTATTTCTATCACCTTCCTTCACTCAATTGTGTCTAGATTTTTGCCTCCAGCTAACTTCCTCCTTGTACAAAATGTCTTCTAGTTGCTTCCTGAGTTCCCATCTCTCTTTCTTGTCTCTCTCTCCAAAAGTACCCCCCTTTTCTTTGGCATTTAACTCCTCAATCTGATTGATCACTGCCTGTTTCCTCTCTTCAATCCTTCCAAACTGTAAAGTGTTCCATTCCTTGATTTTTCTTTTTAGCTCCTTCGACTTCCAATGGAATTTCATACCCTCCCAATTAGTCCGTGTTACAATCATTGCACCAATTCTTAACCAACTCAACAAAACCAGGGTGAGACAGGCACATGTTCTCAAATTTGAAAGGTGTGGGGTGGGCCCTCTATTTCCAAGATCCTCCCTCACTAATGTAGTAAGCCAATGATCTGAAGTTACCTTAGGCAAAGTTCTAGAAATAACAACTCCCCAGTGGTCCTCCCAATCTGCTGTGAACAAAAACCTATCCAGTTTAGAGCATATAGGGTTCTCCTGAAGGTTAGACCAAGTGAACAAACCATGAAACAAAGGAATCTCTTACAACTCAGAACTGTTGATAAGGTTGTTAAAGCTTCTCATGCTGGTAGTAATACCTCTCCTCACACTATTGGTCTCCTCCAAGAATCTGATGACATTGAAATCTCCTCCTAAACACCATAGGCCTTCCCAAAGTCCTCTAATGTCTCCCAATTCCTCCCAAAATTCACTTCTTTCTTTGTAACCAGTTAGGCCATATACATTGGTTAGTACCCATTCAAAATTGTCTACCCTATGCCTGAATTTAATGGAAACAGTAAACTTTCCATCAGCTCCTCCACTCCCTCCATAGCCTCTTCTTTCCACAGTGTGACAATTCCACCTGACCTCCCCCAAGAAGGGCACACACCCATTTGATTCCCCTTGCCTTCCACAGAGATCTAGCATGTCTACTCTCAAACTCCATCAACTTAGACTCCTGAATCAGTACTACATCCGAATCTTCTCTTCTTTTTATTACTTTCTTTATTACTGGCCTTTTCCTAAACCCCCCCCCCCCTGTTCCCTAACATTCCAGCTGAGAATCTTTATCTTCACTTCCTAAGGACCCCTTCCCTGTCTCTTTTTCAGTTAATCCCTCTTCTTCTCCTAGTTCTCTCACTAAATTCCCCATCTTCTTCTACATCTCTCCTCAGCCTCTTTAACTCACTTAGCTTCCTCTTTCTCGGTTTGCCCTCTACTTTTCTTTCCTCAGAAAAACCTTCAAGTCATTTGGCTTCTTCACTTTACACCCCATTTGCTCAACAAAGTCTGCTACCAAATCCTTTTTATTAGCTTCCTTGGAAGCACCTTCCTGCCTTCTCTCTTTGTTCTCCTCTTCCCCTACCTCCCTTGTCTGCCAGTGCCCATATGTACTCCCATCCCCTAGAAACCCACCCAAAATATTTGTTTCAGCTTCTTTCTTTTTTGCTTTTTCCAAAAAAAAAATCAATTATCTTCCATATTCTCTCACCCACCTCCACCTCTTCTTCACTCAAACCCCTTTTTCCTTTCCTATCCACCCCAACAGTCTGAAGGGTCTGCATTAAAGAGGCTGGCTAGGAATTCACAGTCGTAAGTCCAGGACAGGTTTGGTAGATGATTGAATAAACCCTTCTGTGGCTAAGGCAACAGGACCCTGGGTTAAACCAATTTCCTCAGATGGAGCTAATGTTTGGGAAATGCTTCCTGCAAAAGAATTCTCTTTCGACATACTCCCAAGGCTCTGTGGCTCACCACTGTGTGGAGCATCTATGACTGGCTGGTGGTAAGTCACCCCTATCTGCTCATCAATAACCTGCTTTCTGTTCATCGCTTGGTTAAGTTCTTGCTCTTTCAATTCCATGGTATTGCCCCTTCCAACCAAATCCAAAATTGTGTCTACTCTGTCCATAATCTTAGCCAGCTTTAGAACAGGGGAAGCAATTGCCGCAAATTGTTCTTCACCAAACAGTATCGAGGTGTCAAGCACTTCTTCAAGAACAACCACTTCTGTGAGCTCTTCCAAACTTTTCGCCTCCAAAGACTTTAGCAATATTGTGTCCTCATCATCTGAAGTTTTACAGTCAATCCACCCCTTGTCTTCCACTTCCATGTCTTCTCTGTTCATTCTAGTGTATCTTGGATTCGGGTGTTCCGTACTAATCCTACCTCCTTCCCATTCTTCCTGGGCGACTCTCAGTCTCCACTGCAACATTCCTTTTTTTCCCCTCAGTGGCTTTTTTTCAAAACAACTTCAGTTGGGGACGATGATAGACCACAGTCTTTGTCTATCAAATTCCAAACCTGACTCCCACCCACATGACTGTTAAGAGAGTCACATGAGTTCAGGGGCTTGGTCAACTCTTTGGTCTGGCTAACCCAAGCCCGATTCAATTCAGTGGGTTGAATCTTAAAGTTGGCTTGCATCGGTCCCCTTACCACATCTGCGAAAGAGGGCCCCACACCTTTAATTTTTTAATTAATCTCCTTCGAACATGTTTCTTTTTCAAGATGCCCGCCTAATCCACCTCCCTTACCTGACTGTTCCCCTTCCCAAAATAAAGTTCCTTTGCTCTCTCTCCTACCCACCACTGTAGATTTTCCACGTAATACTCCACCTCCAGAGCCTTCACCTCATAATCATCTTCCACCATAGAGACTCTTCCACTGTTCCACATCAACACTTTCACTTCCGTCAGAACCCAAACTTTCCTCCATAACTTGTATGAAAAAAACGCTTACCACTCGAGGTATCTCTTCCGGCCTGATTCCCCAGACTTTCACCTTAACCGCTTGCAGGTTACAGAAGTTGCATTCCTCCAATTTACCCCCCATTATATGGACCATCTTCTCCACCACCGACCTCCTCCAGTAGTTGAATGACACCCTGACGAGTTTAATAGAGAACTTATCCACTTCAATGTCTTCCTCATTGCAAGACATACACCATTCCTTGATGACAATCAACCCTTTCTGGGTGACAACAGAAGAGAACTCCATCATTTCACTCCACACATCAAGGATAGCTTTGCAATTGCTGAAAGGCACCACCACCACAGGCGTGTGAAGCTAAATTTCTTTACTATCTCATCCACAACCGGCTGCCAATCATTAATCTTTTTGGCTGCTGTTGGCACAAACCTACTCGTCCATCTCCTTTTATCCACTTCCAACTCCAGTTTATGCGTTTTAACAGAGCATGCCAGTTCACATTTTGAATCCTGTTCCACAACTGCTTCTTCAGTTTTTTGGTATATCCATGGCAATGTTACTCTGCACCTTCCCTTCTTCTATTTCCGGATTGGACTTAAGTGGCGCCGCCTCAGTCTTCTCTGTTGCCACCAGGTAATCCTATAATTTATCCGCAAAACCTTTCCACCCTGTAGTTCTTCATTTCCTGTTGTTCCTCAGCTTCGCCATGAAACTCTTCCTCTCCGTATTCAATTCGACCCTTCCAACCATTCTCTTTTTTTTTTTTTTTGTGTACATTGCTCCATCGACAAAGCCTTTAACCCAAGCTACCGCATCTCTAACTAGAAAGATTGAGGACTTCTTTTCTCCCCTGATTTTCAAGCAGGTCTTACTGTTGCTCCTGCATTCTTCAAATTCAAATCTCTTTGCCTCACATTCCCATCCCTTCTTCCACCTCACCACCGGCTTGAACTCCATCTTGCTATTCTGTTGCCATCTTGTTCTACTTTTTTTTTTTTGTCCTTTTTCTCCTTCTGGGCCTGGTTTAGGTGCTGCCCCCCATTTATTACCAATGAAAGGGGATGAGGCCAAAATCATTGGCCCATCTTCAGGACTTAAAACTAATGAAGATGAACCGTCTAAGGAAGGTGGAGATGAAGGAGAACTGCCAGCCCCCATTATTTCTTGGATTAAGAAACAGGAGGAAGTTCCATGGAGATTTAGGCATCTGGTCAGACTTGCATAGAACATAGATACCAGTTTAAACTCACATTCAAATGGATACCTTGAAGTGCAAATATGGTGGCTGATGCGTCTGCAAAGACAGGTGTTGTTAGGGATCATATGAAATGGGGCTTCCGGGATTGGGAATCAATCTGTAATTCTAAGATAATGATTTAATTTTCCATCAGAAGCTGGCTTTGTAAATATCTGGGCCTTCTGTCTTATTTTCAGGGCAGCTAGGAGTTTTATCTAATAATTTTTTTTTCTGTTGCTTATGAAAAAAAAAAAACAAAAGGGGAAAATACACGCCATTACCCTTACTACAATTTGCTTGCACAATATGTTGAGAACTCATTATTTTTTTTTAATTTAAATGGATTTGTTAAATAGATCATGTTTTACAATTTCATTTAATTTAAAGCCCTGCCTTTTCTTACATCATGGTGTGTGAGGGAATATAACATGAAATTTAAGAGCTTATGAATTGCTTTGGTTGTATTTTGTGTGTGTGTTATAGGCAATTGCGTAATTTGGAAAAGGCTTTTGGTGGAGATGTTCGGGTTTGTGACCGCACTGCCCTCATCCTGGATATCTTCAACCAGCGAGCTGCAACACATGAAGCAGCTCTACAGGCAAACCCTTCATCCTACTTTGAAATATTATTTGGTTATTCTGTTCTGGGCTTAGTTATAAACAGTTTTTTTAGCTGTCTCTTGGGGTAGTTTGCACCTTGCTACTCCTCTCTCTTCAACGAAATCTTTCTTTTATCTATCAGAATATATATATATATATATATATATATATATATTTGGGCATCCTATCAGTATTACCTTTATTAACAAGAATAGTCCTCTCAGGTTGCATTGGCACAAATGGACTACCAACTACCACGTTTGACAAAAATGTGGACTCACCTTGAGCGTCAAGCAGGAGGCAAAGTGAAAGGAATGGGTGAGAAACAAATTGAAGTGGACAAACGTATATTAAGGACTCAAGTAAGGTGTATTTTTTAAGGTTCAAAGACCTTATCTGTACACTTTGTTCAATCTAAAGTCTTTTAGGTCATTCTACTTGACAGAAACTTGTTTGGAACTTGGATGATAAATATACACATATTATGCGATTTATTTCTTTATCATAATCTATTTTCTTTGCTATCCTTTCTTTTTGCTGCCTCAAATTGCATTGAGAAGACTTGCATTCTAGTTCTTTTCTGTCATTTGACTCACCAATTCTTCTGAATAGATTGGTACTCTTAAAAAGGAGCTAGAATCTGTTCGACAACATAGAAAACAGTACCGCAATCGGCGTTTTTCTGTACCCGTCCCTGTAGTGTCTTTGGTGAGTAAATGCATGGATGCTGAAGTTCTATATAGTTGCATGCACATACTGCTCAACAGATTCCCCAAACATAGAGTAAAATGTGTTGTATTTTAGGTTGGGTATACAAATGCTGGAAAGAGCACACTCTTAAATCGATTGACTGGTGCAAATGTTCTTGCTGAGGATCGACTATTTGCAACTCTTGATCCAACCACAAGAAGGGTACAGGTCAGTCAATATATCTAGATAAACCTCTCAAATTGTACAAAGTTTACCATCTTTTTGTGTTTTACAATTAAATGTTAAAACAGGAAATCTATTGGAAGTGGAAGTTGGTTTCTGCTTGAACAAATTGCCATGATTTTATCATCATTCCAAACTACATGCTAATTTATTTGAATTTATATTCAAGATGTAATATATTTCACAGTATGTAATCAATTTGGATCTTCCAAATGAACATGATAAAGTGATTAACTTCTTCTGGACATATTTGGGACTAGAAGATGCCCCAGATACTTTGTCCATAGAATGATTTTTTTTTTTTTTTTTGGGGGGGGGGGGGGAGTTCATAGAATGATTTAGAACTGTAACTTTCATTCAATAACCAATAGTGGGATATGCATATATAACTGAATTGTGGTACAGATGAAGAATGGGAAGGAGTTCCTTCTGACAGACACTGTTGGTTTCATCCAAAAGCTACCAACTATGCTGGTTAGTACTTTCAGCATTCATATTAGATTTTGTAATGACGGTATTATCTTCTCATAATCTATGTCAGAGCAGCTAAACACATCACTATCATTTTTTTTTCTAACCTGGTTGTAGAATCAGAAGTTTGTTGAATGCTTATTCATTATCAGGGGAAAATTTTCACTTCCACATGGTAATTTCTTGCTACAGGTTGCTGCTTTCAGAGCAACACTAGAGGAAATAGCAGAGTCATCACTTTTGGTGCATGTGGTGGATATCAGCCATCCACTGGCGCAGCAACAGATAGATGCTGTCAATAAAGTCTTATCTGAATTGGATGTTGAAACAATTCCAAAATTGACAGTTTGGAACAAGGTATATATATATTTCTTTAGACACGCAATTCCAGTGCTGTTTTAGTGGGTCAAGTTTCTCCACTTCGAGAATTATAGTTCATGGATGATATATGCAGTGTTATGAATCTAATGAGGGGAACCTATGCAACTAGGGCACTCCCTTTTCTGTAATTCGATTCTGTAGTATGTCCAAGCATTCAAAAAATTGATACCTTTACATTCATTTTTACCTTTAAAAAGCATTTGTTTTTCTGCTTATGCATGCCAATTTACCTGACATCTTGTGTTATCTATGGTTTTCATTGGTTCTCTTATCTGTTGGAGGATTGATAATGTGCTATTATCTTTGTTACATGGGATGAAAGGGCAAATATTCACTGGTTCTTTTTTTTTTCCTTTTCTATTTGGAGGGTTAATGATGGCGGTGTCTATAGGGCTTCTTTGGGACCTTAAGTTGAATTGTTTAACAATAGCAGCTAAAGTGTAGCAGCTGGAAAGAGATGACCAATGTTTGGGCCATGAATCTTATACACAGAGCTTAGGTGAATGCCAGGAGGATTCCACTTATACACGGAGCTTAGGTGAATGTTGCCAGGAGGATTCCACTTGTACACAGAGCTTAGGTGAATGCCAAGAGGATTCACATGTTTGTCATTTTACTTTTGCCTTTTAGGTTAGTTTCAAAGAAACCATCTTTAAGGGCATTTTTATTGTAAAAAAGATACGGTCACTGGCTGTTGTCATTATGGCTGACTTGACTGTCATGGTGTACTGTCTGGTGTAAACTGTAAAGGAATGTGTATCAGATATATGATTTACATAGGCTGGTCTCTCTGCTGATATGATTGTGTTCTTTTGGGTTTTTTGGACTTTTTTATTAGAAATGGTAACTTTCATTCATTAATTAATAAATATAGTAACAAGCACCCCAATAAGGAATGTTGAACCCTACAACTTAGTCCACTATTGCAATGCAGCCCAAAAATTCAGCCCTGGTTGACCCTTGATTAGCTAAACCATTAGCCAAAGCCCTTAAACTAACTTCCTGCATCCATTCTATCACCAATTTTAAATCCCCTTCTGCTTCAATTTGATAGAAACCCAATTGTTTAGCTAATGACAACTCTTGGAGGAGGGCCTTCACCTCCACTTTTAATCAATCTCCCACTGCTATTGGCCTCGAAAATAGGGCTAAGAGTCTTTCTTCTCCATCTCTTAGGGCTAGGGATCTTCCTACCCATGATGGTCCCAGATTACCAAGTGAGGTTCCATTAAGGTTCAGCTTAACTCTTTGCTTTGTAGAAGGTGCCCAACTTTCTTGCACTATAGGCTTGTACCTTGAAGAATTATCTATTACATTCCAGCTCTCGATTATATCATCAATTGAGAACATAGTTGTCAAGGCGACGCCTAGGCGACAAGGCGCCCTTGGAGGCTTGCTTCGCCCAGTCTCCTAGCAGTTTTGTGCACTGGGTTATAAAATACTTTTATATTTTTAATTTTTTGACATTATAATTATAAAATAGACATTATTAAATTAGAATATTCATTTTATGTGTTTATATACTAATTTCTTTTTATTATTTTATTATTTTCTTAAGGTTTAATCAATGCAACATTGCTAACTGCTGTATTGAACCCATGGTTCACAGTATTGATACACCTCTGTGTATTGGTAGAGGTGTATCGGTACTTATAACGATACTCCCCTTATTTTTTTATCTCTTTGGTTTTCAATTTCATTTTTAAATATATATTATTTAAAAAAATGGGTCCCCAAAAACACCTGTAAATAGGTATCGGGACCCCAAATATACAATGCAATACACCCGATATGGGGCGTATCGTATCGAAATTTTGATCCTTGATTGAACCCTCAAAATTTTCAAAACCTGAACCTATAAGCAAAGGAAGAACTTAATTTTTTTTTTTTTATCAATAACCACATTTCATTAATTAATCACAAAAATATTACAAGGATGAAGATAAACTTTCTTATCTTCTAGCTGGAGTTTGAGCTCCCAAGAACAAAAACGGAAAAAATTACACTTGTGCCCAAAACATTAACTCCCTGTCAACTCCTTGCTTAGCTAACCCATCAGCAAAGGAGTTGGCTGACCTTTTCACCCAGCAGATCTTAATTTCCATCTCTTGAACAAGCCATCTAAATTTCCTCCTCTCATTACTGTACATCCATAAACTGCTATTTTCTTTGTTCAGCCACCCTACCACCACCTCCGAGTCCCCTTCAATGATGAGTTTTCTAATATTCATCTCCTTAGCTCTTTGGACTCCTTCCAGAACTGCAAAAATCTCGGCCCTAAGAGAATCACCCACTCCAATTGGGCTTGAAAACAAGGCTAAAACCAGCCCATTCTCATCCCTAAACACACCTCCAATCCCCGATTGTCCTGGATTCCCCCGACTACTCCCATCAAAGTTAAGTTTCAAAAAACCGGCCGGTTGGGGGGGGGGGGTTTGTTCAATACACACATTATAGTTTTGGGTTGGGTGCAGTTAGCAATCTCACTCCATTTCCTCAAATAAATCCTCCACTGTGAAGTCTGTAAACAGCTCTGAAGATTTCAGCCATTGTACTGTCCTTATATGGATCAAACCTCTCAATTCTTCACTGTCCTTCTCTTCTTCAGAGAAGATCCTGGAATTTCTTTCCTCCCACAAAGCCCAACATACAGCAGCCCTCAAACATCTCCACATGGTTCTTCCCCTTTTCAATCGGCACCTGAAGAAGGAAAGGGAAAAAAGGCTTTGCAAATTTGTTGGAGGATTCCAACTACCCCTAAAGAGGGATAATGCCCACACCCAAATGGACTTAGCAAACTGGCAATTTACCAATAGATGAAAACCAGTTTCACCATTCGCTTTACATAGAACACACCAGTTAGGGGACAAACAAGTCTTGGGCCTCTTCTTTTGGAGCAAGTCACCAGTATTGGTTCTTTCCAGAAAAACTTCCTAGAAAAAACCAACTCTAGGGGGGATTGGTCTGCACCAAACCTCAGTGACCAGGAAGGGGGAGGGGGAATAGGGCTAGGGGGCTGACTTAGAACTTTGAAAAAAGAGGCACAAAAAAAGGAGCCAGAGGGGGTGGGGGTCCATATTCTAGAATCCAGCCTAGTAGGGTCCAAGAAAACATTATCAAGGAGACCAAGGAGGCTCGAGATACTATTCAAGTCTGTATCTCCACAGCCCTTCTCAAGCCCAGATTCCACATTTTGTCTAATCAACACATTTTCTTCTTCCATGTCTTCTTCTTCTTCTTCTTCCTCCACCTTTTCTTTTCTTCTTTCCTATAACAGAAGTAGAGGTTCATCCCCTATATTTTTTGAAATTTCTTTATTTTGTTCTTTTTCTTCTCATAAAATGTTGATTTTGTAGACTTAAACATGAAACGTATACTTTTCTTATGAAAATTTTGAATAATTATTAAGGAAAGATGGTTATGGAACCTAGGGAACTACACTCGGATATATGGTTTTACTTAATTCATCGCCTAGGCGGACTAGGCGTCCCCTGTCGCCTAGCTTCACCTTGGCGCCTTGAAAACTATGATTGAGAACTCCTTAAATAAATCATTTACTTTAACCCAATGCACTAGCTTAATGGTAATGCTGTCAATCAATTCCTCCTTTGACTTTTCTTTCCCTTGAAAGATTCGGTTGTTGAACGGTTTAGATGTTATGGACCACCCAAAATTGTCTTCAGGATCTGCCTGGAATCACTCTAGAATATTTAAACCAGCCTGATATAGCACTGGTCATTGTTGAACTTTTTTTCTGGCTGAGATCTACGTGATTGTTGATACTTGGTATTTGGTGCTTATGCATGGTCTCTTTT
Source organism: Nelumbo lutea (assembly GCF_056320005.1). Taxonomy (NCBI): domain Eukaryota; kingdom Viridiplantae; phylum Streptophyta; class Magnoliopsida; order Proteales; family Nelumbonaceae; genus Nelumbo; species Nelumbo lutea. Next base: position 19,695,118 of record NC_142688.1, read on the forward strand.
GGTTGCTCATACAATGAAAGCCCAAGGTAATTTTTCAGAACTTGGTTACATGAGAGCAAGTAATGTTAACCCTTTCCCAATTTGATTGGAAAAGCTTGGGAAATTGATACCTGGTAATATGAATCCAAGGATGCTTGGTGATGCAGGTTGACAGGACAAGTGATCCTCATAAAGTCAAGATGGAAGCAGAGAAAAGAGAAGACGCTATTTGTATATCTGCTTTGAATGGTGTTGGATTAGAGGAGTTTTGCAATGCTGTTCATGAAAAGCTGAAGGTATGGAGTTGACTGATTTCTTAAATTTGTCAAAAAAAGGTTACTGCTTGTTGATTTTTGAATCTTATATAAAAAATTACAACATATTTTCTTTATGTGACAGGATTCTATGGTATGGGTAGAAGCTCTTGTCCCTTTCGACAGAGGGGAACTCCTCAGTACCATACATCATGCTGGAATGGTAGAAGGAACTGTGAGTATCATTATTCCTTGACCTCAATTTATATTAGTGCATGTGCTTTTGTGTACCTGTTGTGGGGAATTGAACTGGGAACTTTTTGCACCACATACCACATTTCCCAAGCCCAAAAAGAAGAGAACTGGGAATTTCAATCTCTCTAATATGAATTGGTATTCTTAAGAGCTGTCCAAATATGCCTGCATATCTCTATACATTGGCACCTCAGAAAGAATATTCTGGATTCTAAGTTGATATATAGATAGATAGATAAAAAATGACTAAACAACCATTGATAAGTAACTCTCATTGTAGTGATGTAAGGAAATTAAGGTATGTTAATCATACTCTTTTAGAGAAGTAATTCACTCAAGATTTATCTAGTGTAAAACTTAAGTAATTAAATAACATGGGTGTACATAATGTTGACAAGTAAACCTGGAATCCTTAATATGCCAATGGGAAAACCTTTTGATTCATAATGTTGGAAGAGTTACTATTCTGTGAATACCAATAAAGGGGCGTCAAGGGGTGATCTGTTTTGGGCTAATTTGTAATTTGTTTCTCAGGTTTGGGCATGTTTTAGTGCTTATGATTGAGTCCTTGGGGGCGGTAACATCTTGTGCCTCTTCCTAGGCTGCATGTATTTCTGATACTCATTCAATAAAATTACTTTCATTTATCAAAAAAAATTAAAATGAAATTATAAATGTACTATATCATGTTTATATAGAAATTTAATTGTACAATGAAGACTACAGGAACTAATGGAAAGGACTACTTTGGTGTAACTCTACAAGGATGGGAAGATCACAGAAAAGCATCTATGTATGAGAAAATATTTAAAAGGGGATGCTCTAATGGAAAATATGGTTCTATTAGAATTGATTGGTGGAACAGGATATATCTAGTTGAACTCAAAACATTGTGACAAGAGTACTGCTGGTGTTGTTTGTGAAGAAAAGAAATTGTCAATGGGTGAAGTATAATAACAGCAAAGTGTTGTTTTTAGGGGGGGAGAGAGAGAGAGATCATTGATAGGCACTGGAATTGGCTATGTTGTTTAGTTTATGATGCATTAGAAGCTTCTTGTTTATTCACTTCCTTCAAATACCTGAATTATTTTCACATCATTTAGGATTTGTCTTGGATCATCTGAACCAAGATAAATCTCATGATGAAGCTCACTCTACAATTAGAAGAGCTCCACTGATTGTTCCGTTCCATTAAGAATGTCCTTGATGGTATATGGGCCTTGCTTTACCTTCACAACGAAATAGTAGGTTTGTGCTTTTGTACTTTCTCTGAATTGCCTTTATGTCCATTTGTTGATTGCCAGTCTTGTATCGTTTGAGCTAAGGATAAAACTTATAGTGAATCACATTTCAGCTAGATGAGGAATCCTTCCATTGCAACTTGTTTGATTCATGGTTTCCATTCATCATCATCCAAGCCTTATCCCAAGTATATGGGGTTGCCTACATGAATCCTATTTTGCCATTCCATTCTGTTAATGGGAGCTTAAATCATTTCTTACTACTTCAACCCACCCTTTTTGGTCTACCCCTATCCCTTCTAGCCCCTTCAACTTGCAACAAATCGATTCTTATGGGTGTTGTCAATGGTCTTCTATGCACATGATCAAACCATCTTAGTTTACTTTCTCTCACTTTATCACCTATTGGAGCTACTCCTAGGTTCCTTTGGATGACTTCATTTCTGACCTTATCCTTTCTAGTTTTTCCATTCATCCATCTTAGCATATGCATTTCTGCCATGCTTTTTTTTTTTTTTTCACACGTTGTTTCTTGACTACCCAACACTTTGCTCCATATGGATAGCTGGCCTTACAACTACTTCATAAAACTTTCCTTTTAATCTAAGTGGTATTCCCCTATCACATAAGACTCTGGATTCATCCTTCCATTTTGCCCATCCTGCTCTAATTCTATGGGTGTCATCCTCCTCAATCTCTCCATTGTTATGAATAATCAAACACAGGTACTGGAAAAGGTCACATTGAGTTATCTCTTGGTCATTCAGCTGACTGTCTTTGCTTCAAATTTTCTGATATTTGAAATTTGGTCCCTCATTTTTGTTTTCTTTCTGCAACTTGATCCTAGTTAAGATGATAAGAATCACATCCAAGGCTTTCTAGGCATTCAAAGATAGCCGCCCTTCAGATGAAACAGAATGTTCGGTAATGGTCAAACTAAATTACTGAACTTCACTTTTGAAACTCACCATTTTTTATGGCTCTCATGACCTGATTTATTTCTACATATCCTTTGACTCATTTCACAAGGTCCTTGTGTAAATGAATGAAGATTTATCAAGATTTGTAGGGTGATTAGCAGGGGCTAGGCCAAGACAGGGTGGTAGGCACCTTCTATGTATATGCTATTCTTTTTCATAACTTACTAAAGGTTTAAACTGATTGAAAAAAAAAATGAAGATTCATCAGGAAAGCCTGATTAAATAGTCATTGCCTAGTAAGCCACAGAAATGTAAATGTTTTCAATAAGTTCCACAGAACTGTAAATTATTTCATTGTTTCTAGTTTTGATATGGCCATTTTACTGTTCAAATTTGTTGCACTAACTTTTTTGTTGATCACTTTTCACTTTCTTATAGGAATACACAGCAAATGGGACTTTAATCAGGGCACATGTGCCCCTGCCGCTTGCAAGGCAACTCACACCAATGAGGCAACTCTGTAAATCATAATAACCAGTGTGCCCAGATGATTAATCCAATATTTCCAGTGTAATGATACCAGCCTTTTGCAGCTTCTATTAACATTGCATGTCACATAACCAAATGAATTTTGGTTCCATGCCTCTCATTCCTTGTGCTGTAACACCTGTGTAGCTTATTGTACATAACTGTTGGTGCATGTTCTATCTTCTTGTAACATTTTATCAACTTTAATGAAATAGCAACTTGCATTTTTTTCTGCTTACAAAACCACATTTCTTCTGTATCCTTTCAAAATCTTTTTATGAAACATCTCTTGTATTATGTGTAAGAAATTTGACTTTAAGTGGACAACCATTACTTGCAGTCAGTTCATTGAATTTAGATCAGTTGTGCAATCAAGAGAAATGTAGTCTAGACTGATTGATCAAGTCTTCCAGATGAGCATAACCAGCTTTTCTTAATCAATAAAAGAATTTGACAGACCGCCCAGTACTGTTACTTTACTGGTAAGGGATTCAAACATGCATATGGTCTGATTTACAGAGCATAACCAGCTTCTCCATTGGCAAGCTGTATTGAGAATGTATAGGGCCTACATGCATATGGTCAAATTATCCGAGAAACTACTTCCCTCTTATTTTACTTTATTGTTTTTCTATTTCATCAATACATTTAACTATGGCAGTGGCCAGGGTAGTCGTCAGATAAGCTTGATGGCTTACTGCATGGCACATCAGTACATGGAAGTTGGCGAATGGTGAGTCCATATAGCTAACCTGGTTGTTTGCCTTAACTGCTTATTCCATTGGATTGTTTAATTACCATTTTTAACCTAAATTTATTGGTATATGTTATTAACTTGAAAGTTGAAACACAATTCTTAACATTTGGACCAATCCGTTGTGAAATATACATTCAGAATGCCCATTAACTGTATATATAATAGGCTCTGTTGGTTTGGAGTGCAAATCTGAAGCGGATGCAAATTTTTGTACATGGCTTGGATTTGCACTTGGATTTGCACACATTTGTCTGTGACCATCATTCGCACCTCTTCCTGATGCAAAATTTGCACCACTTTCTTCCTACATTAATTCTCTCACATTTAAAGTAGGGAACACATTGTTTTACTTTCTATTATATTCTTCTCAGAGCAAAAGCCTTCTTCCTACCTCCGTTCTCTTTCATATAAAATGGGAACCACATCATTCTACTTCCCATTTTACTACTCACAAGTCACAAACAAACAAAATGAACCAGAATTTACACAGCCCATTTGCACTTTTATACATTTACACCAGTGCAAATGGTGCAAACTGCAAACAAACGGAGCCTTATGAATTAGGGAAGGTTGCAATTGCTGAAGAAGATTTCCCTTCAGGTGGAATATGTACAGAGTCCAGTAGTCATAACTACATTTCAACACTTGCTTCCACATACTCTACAGTATTATACACGCATTCGCATTCTCATCGCTAAACATGAAGATCACACTATCTTCCCAATCCTCAAATGTCAATAAATTTTGCCCTTCACTTGAACAATTTACCAATGCTAAATCCTTTTCATCAGATGTGTCTTTTGAAGCGTCATTGTCCATCTCAATCTCTACTCTCTTCCCTGTCTTCTTTCTAAGTTTTTTCAAAACCTTTTGAGGGTTGATTCGTCCTATGACTATAACCTTCTGGTTTGTCATGTCTGTCGAGAACTTCTCCACCCCTAGTTGAATTTTAAGATTCAATTAATGGCCTTTAAGTACGACAGTTAAAATGATAGAAATGGAGATTAATACCTTTAAATTTCGAAAGGGTTTTAGCAACTGTTCTCTCGCATGCATTGCAGTGCATAGAAACTCTGAGTTCTACAGTAACCTGTTGAAAAAGAAAAATCAACAAGGAGCAATGTACATGTGAGAATGGAGATCAAGGAAAATGTAGATTTAATAACTTTACTCTGTCTAAGCTTTTTTTCTCATCTGCCATTAAAAATACAAAATGGAAAACCCAAAGTTTGCACCGCCGAGATAATTTGGTAAATTGACAAACGATACGAGGAAGATCAATTACGAATTAGCTACTGTTTCTTTCTCTCACGCACTCACATTTCGATGGTGGTAGTAAACCTTTCTGTGTTAAAAAAAAAATCTGGGCCACACAGTGAGTTATAGCTAATACTGGTGGTGCATACATTAATTTCTATTTTGATCCAAAGGAATATAAAACATCAGCCGGAGAGGAGAGTTTTTCGTTGTAACGGACTCCCTCCAATCAGGAAAATCGATTCCCTTTAAGTGAAGAGGCTTAATTTAGGTTAAGCTCATCCCACACCCACGGTAGCGTACGTAATTACATGAGAAGCCTACCGTGGGCCGTGACAAATTGTCCATCACGGCCCGCTTCAATGGCGTATGTTTCAAGGCCCATTTGCCCAAGTTAAAACCCAAACATTAATCCAATCTGTACATCAAAATCCCAATGATTTGATTTGATCCGATCTGGTCTGGCAACAAAGAATATTTTTTGTTAAAAACTGCTTTACCCAATTGGGTTTTATAAGTACTTATTTGGCATCGTTATCTCATACACTTTTTCCCCTTCACTTCCATTCGGTGAAGATTGATAAGTGTCTCATCACATGTGTTACGGGTATTTACACGTCTAAGAGGACATATATCACAGAGTGAAGTGTAATTAATACAAAGTGTAGGAAATGAGGAGCCGTAGTCACTTTTGTATCCGGCCCTGCGCTTGAATTCAGTTCAGATCTTGGGTTGCAATAAACGGTATGAACTATGAACGTACTACTGAGAAAGGTGACTACTTGTCATCCATAAACACTGGAATTTATGAGAAGCAGTAGCAGATGCAAGGAGCCTGTCAACTAACTACACCAACAGTGTTTCAACTTTCGACTAGCTACCAGGATTTGTGAATGCTGCAGCCCATGAACTTGGTGCAGTTGGACTGAAACTAAACCCTGATTATAAAACCTTTCGCCCTGGAGTAATGCTAATAATTTTATACACTTATGATTGTAATGGATGCAAATACGAATCCCTATGTTGAAATATAACAACATTGATCAATTTGAGTGCAAATGTTTACATCTTTTTAGATGTAAAATTATTTATCCTTTTGATTCTAAACGTACCTTGCAAATTGTATTTTCTATCAAAACACAAATATAGTCTTGCCAAATACTAGTAAAATTGAACCAGAACTCATATTTGCACTGAATCGGGATTTTCAGTTCCCAAACACAGCCTGAGTTCCAATTTATAGCGTAACAAATCAATTATTATTTACCAGTATCCTTCTTTTGTAACAAAGGCTGCATTTGTTTGCGTACAAACATTGTAATTTTGATTTATGAGTGTTTATTTGCCATGCTGCAACGATTAAGGAGGGATATTTGTTTTTTCTAACAGTTTCGTATGATAAGGAGAATGCATTACTTATCTATTTGATGGATACAAAATTGTAATTTTGATTCTTGATGTGGGTGTCAATAAAATTTGGAAATTCGATTTTGAATTCGATATTTGACATAATCGAATTAAATTTGGATAATTCGAATATCTAATCAGCCGAATATCCTATTCATATTGAATAGTTAATCGGAATAAATTATATATATAATTATATACTTTATATAAATAAAATATATAATAATTAATTGATCAAATTTAAATCAAATCAAATATTTAATCGAATTCAAATTAAAATGTTAATTTCAAATATCAAATTAAATTCGAATATTGAATTTTATAATCGGTGGATTTAAACAAATAATTAAATAAGTGAGCAAAATGAGTTTACAACTGCGAACCATTTTCTCTTTCCCAGCCCATTGTTTCCTTTTTCTTTTTCTTTTCTTCTTTTTACCTCTTCCATATTATTTTTAGTTGTTACCGGGCGACCAAGTGGTCTTCAACCATTCCACGTATGCTCGGTATTTTTTTTTTCTTTTTTTGAGAAGGACGAGATTCCCCCACCTTTTGTAAAAACCGTTTACCTCAGAATACATTACAAAGAATTGGGCGCCACTGGTTTTTACTTCCCAGTTCCCAGCAATCCCTGAAGTCCTGAACTTGATTTTTATTATTTGTTTTGCTTTTTAATTATTTAATTAATGGACGACGGGCGCAGCAGAGCAGAATGCTATTATTATATTTGGCAACTTTTTAACAAGAGTCCAAGACTCCAAAACCACTGTACAGTCTACAGTATAGACGGGAGGACAGGAGCACACAAAGTCAAATCGCACACAGATACTAGGCCCCTGGTATCGCAGAGGAGTAATGTGGTCGCATTTGCATATTAACTGGTGCTAAAATGGACCACTTTTGGTCCGATTCCTCCTTCATTCCATTATTAATGCACCTTTATGATCATCATTCAAGCCTTATTATATCAACAATTATTGACTTTTAAATCCTTTCTTACGATTTTTACCCATTTTCTTTTTCTCTACCCCTAACCCTTCTAACCCCACTTCATCTGAGTGAAAATTCAATCTATACCCCATTTCAGCTGCCGACTGGATTGATTGGAAACCTCTTGGATTTAGTGCTTATGCTCATTTAGTTTGCAATGTATATCATCTAGCTATTGAACCGATGAATGAAAAGAAAATAAAAATAATAAAGAGATTTTTTTACATCGTTTTAATTTGTTAGAGTGACAATAAGGCAAGAAAAAAAAATGCTAGAAGAGAGACATAAGAAGGAAAGATAAATGGATATTTCCTTTCTTTTTTACAGTACCAATTAGACGGAAATTATGTAGAAAAGAAAATTATTTACCATCCAGGCGGCTAGCTATTGATCCAAAATATCATATGAAGTCATCAAATTAAATAAAGAAGCAAACCAGATTTTGAATGTTGACTGTGATTCAAATGCCTGTAAGTATATATTTGAGCTGTTTCTAATCATTAAGGATGATTTCAAGAGTTCTTTTGCATATTTTAATCGATAAATTTATTAATTTACACTACTTTTTTCTCTTCTTTATATAAAAAAGTTCTTCTCTTTATGTAAATTAAGTGGAAATCCGCTCTGAAAAGAACCCCACTGCCTTTCTATCTTGACTCTCTAAAACTGAAAAACCCCCCAGCAATTCGATTGGTGTCAGGGATCAAATACATATCAAACAATCCAACCATGTTGATTTTTTGGTACAGAATATGTTTTGAACTTTTGGGTGGGGCCATCAAACAGTGGGTCCTTGATTATTTTCCTATATGTTAAACCACTGGTATAGATCGAGCTCAAGCTAAATGTTCTCCCAGTCCCACATACATCTCCATTTTAACTGCATCTTTTTGCAACCTTAATTATTCTTTATAAACCAGATATTATCTGAAGTCTCATCAATGAATAAAATGGATCTAAATGAATCGCAGTTGCCAATTGTGAAGCGGAATGCATTGAAATAACTGCCACAATGTAGTTGCTAAAATTAGAAATCTGTTAATTCTAATCTAATTTGTAAACCAGGTTAAATTTTACCCTTTCATAACTACATTCCTGTGAGACAAAACACAAAATTAATTGGCTGTTCTAACCTGTATATCTGGAAACCGGCATAAATAATTTACAGAAGATTCAACATAGAAAACCCCCCATCAAGACTAAAATGTGGAGGAAGAAAAAAAAAAAAGGAAGAAGAACAAGAACAAAAGATGAAAAAGGTTGCTTGTTTATTTTCCTGCTTGGGCGTGGTTCTCAAGCACCGATACAAGGCGTAGCACATTGGGTGCTACTTGATATTCTTCGGCATGAAAACGGAGGAAAGATCAATCCCTGTCTCTGCCTCTCAGAATATTTCTTCCTCTTGGCATCAGGGATGAGTTGTTGCTTCTTCAGATCTTCAACACATTCAACGCCAGACATACACGAGAACGATCGGGATTTCCCCGAGTAGTACCTCGACAGCCCTTTTCTGCTGGAAACGCAAACAATTAAATACAACGTTAATGGAAAATTAAGCAGAAAGGTCTGTAAGCAACAATGGATTATCTCAGACACTTACTTTTGAGGAAGATTGGCTCTGAGAGAACTCATATCGAAGGTTGTTGAGTCCTCCATTTCCTTGTTTGGACTGTGCCAGGTGGGATCCGATACGAAGTCGGCCATGTTGATGTTGGTTTGAAGAGACTAGAGAGGAGGAGATGGAGAGAGTGAAAGGGGAAGGATCGAGAATGGCTTATTTATACAAAGGCCTGAATTTGAGAAAAACGGTTTGTGTTTGAGGACAGAGTACCGGCCAGATGAGATAATATATATAGGGGTATTGGGGTTGGAGGGATAGTGTTAACACGTCAAAGGAATGAATGGATTGGGATGGACGATGAAGTGCGTATTTATCGTTCGATAAGGGTGGGCTGGATCAGGATTGATTCGAGTTAATTTGGCTTTTTTACGGATACAGATACACGGGTTCACATCTCCGCCCCACAGCACATCTCCGCCGTGTATTGGAAACATTTCCCAAAGATAAAATCATCGATTCTGATACTCGGGAGATATTATTAATACACGACGGAGATGTGCTGTGGGGCGGAGATGTACTGCAGACACACTACTCACTCATCCCCATCCTTATTATCTACATCCTCTCTCTTCTTGAACAAGTGCACTTTTTCACGGCCCAATCAGAAAAAGAAACTCGCACTTTTCGAAGTCTTTGTGGCAACTGACAATTAGCATTAGATTGTACGGAGCGCGCCCCACAATACCGTTCATTTGGGATTATCTTCCCATAAATATAATATATATAAATACGGAGATGTTCTGGTTGTGCGGTTGTAAGAGCTGTGAAATGGGTCCGCGTTCGGAACTTTTAGGTTTCCAGCTGTGCACTTTTTATTTCACTTTTTAGCTTTTACACGTGGTTTGCTACTTTAACACATCTATCAATTTGTGGTCAAGATATTTTCATTCTTTGGTTATTTACACTGAAATTTTGCGTTCTTTACGTGCAGATGCTGGTGGAGCTGTCAGATCTTCCGCTGGGCTGAGTTGTACTAAATTTTATTTTTTGGGGGGTTTTATAAGGGCAATTTTCTACCCTGAATATCAATAAAAAATAATAATTTTGTAAAATAACTAAAATAAGATAACTTTTGGAGATAAATATCAAAAAGGGCAATCGCACTGTTCATCGTCCTCCTCTTCCTCTGCCTGTATTCATGCCAGCCATTTCAACGGGTAAACGACAGCCCGCGTTGACTTCATTCTCTGCAAACCCAGCACCTAGGCCGTCGTCTCCAGACGCCAGACTGGTCTTGCCTACATTTCTACCACTACCTCCTCTGTTGTCGTCTCCAGACGCCAGACCGGTGTTGCCTGCGTTTCTACCACTGCCTCCTCTGTTACTATCATCCAGCTGCTGCTGATTATCGCCGATATCGATCATCTTACTTTCCTATCAATCAGACGGCGTAGATAGAAAAAGGAACAAATGAACCTGCTCTTTGGTCTTGTCCACCCCGGCCATGGCTGAATCGGCAATGTTCAGACGGTATCCCTCATGACTGGCATGAATAAGGCAGAAAGACGATGAAGCCAACGCGGGCTAGCGTCTGGAGACGACAGCCTAAGTGCTGGATTTGCAGGGAATGAAGCCAACGCAGGCTGCCGTTTACCCGTTGAAATGGCTGGCATGAATACAGGCAGAGAAAGAGGAAGACAATGAACAGTTCGAATGCCCTTTTTTGATATTTTATAAAATTATTACTTTTTATTTTATAAAATTATTACCTATTAGACTAGAGTAGAAATTTCACCAAGTACGACCGAGTTCCTTACACGTGTCGTGGCATAGTTGTCACGACGTTCCTCCATCAATTCCCCATGTGCCGTGCAAAGCAAGTTAGGGCTTTTCATTTGCAACCCCATCTCAACTTTTTCCTACACTTCTATTCACTCTACGTCAAGACTGAATACAATTACATGAAAAAAAAAAAATGCAAAGCAAGTTAGGGCTTTTCATTTGCAACCCCATCTCAACTTTTTCCTACACTTCTATTCACTCTACGTCAAGACTGAATACAATTACATGAAAAAAAAAAAAAAATGCAAGAGTCCGTATTAACAAACAAGTAGTAAAACCTTAATAAATATTGCTCAAAATACAACCAAAATACCAACAACAAGAATAAACAAACAGAAAACTAAACAACATTAATAGAAACAAAAACGAAAGAAGTCATCTACTTGATTAGACAGAAAACTAAACCATTTAGTTGACAGACAAGATGCCAATCAGCTGGTTGGTTGGTAAGGTTTCCTGCCAGTAGAGATTTAGGATTGAATCCCGTTTGCACCTGGGTTGGGAATAGGCTGTTAGCTCTTCAAAAAATATCAGAAAAAAAATAAACTAATTATTTGAACAGAAAAAAAAAAATCTAAACATCTAGATCTCTAAAATTGTTTGGAAACACCAACAGTGAAGGATAATGCCTCCAAAACCATATCTCAGACAATGAAACTTCCATAGCCGTGAAGTCTAAAAGCTAACCTCCAACACTAGTCTAACCAATCAAATCCTTCCAAAAGGATAAATACAAAAAAAAATGTTGTTATTATATTGTTATTAATTAATTATCATAGAGAAGTTTGAACTTCTATCATGGTGTTTAGAAGCATGGGCATTTTTTTGGACTGATCTTCAAGAAAAAACGCTTATGCTTTCAAGACCTGTTTTCATAAAAAGATGTTTCTTTCAAATAGGCAGTGAGAAACACTATGCTGTTTGGTAAGGTGATTTTCATCACTATTTCATGTATGTGCTGACAGATAAGCATCACATAGGATACACATCAGTCAACCGGTGGGGTTCCGATTTTTTAATAATCGACTAAATGAAACAATGAGATACATGGACGTTTGTTAAAACGTCTATGTGGATCTGATGTGGCACTAATTTTTTGAAAAAACAACCATGGTTCCAAACACCCCCTATATTGTTGTTAATCAAATATTACATGGGAAAATTCTGAATAAAATACGACTCAGATTTTAGTTACATGCAAATAGCCAAAGTATATGAAAGAATTGTTATTTTGGATGAATTATGGCGGAGGAAATGGAATTTGTCTTAATAACATCAAATGCTCATCCATTGGATACAAATGTAAATAATAATGTAAAGTGAGGAGGCAAAGGTCATGTGACTAAAAGTAAGGGTGTCAATGGATCGGTTTTGAATTGGACCTCGTTCAAATAAAAATCAATTTGAATGGATTGGACAGACCAACAGGACATATTAAATTGGATAAATTAAGAATGGTCCAATGTGTTTGTTGAATTGGATTAGACCTAATCTGTTCATAATGAATTTATATTGGATTGGGTTGGGTTGAGCCAATATCTGATCCATTAATATAAAATAAGAAAATAGGTGTCAATGAACCAGGTTTGGGTTAAAACCAATCTAAATTAAAATAAATTTAAACAAATTGGATGGTCCAAACATTAAATTGTGATGATTCAAAATAATCCAAATAGATTGGATTGAAGATGATCCATTTGTAATTTGGACTGGATCGGATTGAACTAAATCCGGTCGAATTGACACTCCTACATGTGAGATAATGAAGTTTGCCCGTTTATATTATTATTTAAAAAGCTGTATAACGTTAGAAAATTGAGCACATATAAATATAATAAATACAGACAGCCGAATTGTATTGGGCTTAAGCCCACTAGACCGTATGCATGCAATTTGGGCAGGCTCGATCATGTTTAATTAAGTCGAACCTTAGCCAACTTTAAGACTAAGAGTTGTTTATCCCAGTTAGAGCCCGGCCCAGGCCCAATGTAAAGGCTGGATATGGTCAATCCAATTAGGGATGTCAATGGGTCAGGTACAGGTTTGCCATAATCCTAACCCGACCCTCCAGAACTCCAACCTGAATTCGATCTGGTTAAAAAATACATGATACCCAAACCCAATCTGATCTTATAGGGTTTAACTCGATTCCAATCCGATTTAACGTGTATAATTTTAAATGTATTTTTAATATACTTTGAAGACTTAAAATAATATTAATTTAAATAAAGAAATTGTTTTATAGATTGTAAAATGTTATTTTTTCCATTTAAAAAAGAAGAAAATCAAAATTAACATATAAATAAATTATAAACTTTAAGACTATAAAGTTAAAAGTCAAAAAATAAAAAAAAACACTTATTACATATGTAAGGTATCATGACCCGTTCCATTAGATCAACCAAAACCCAAACCCAATTGAGTTAAATAATCAAAACCCTAGTCCAACCCTAAATCAAATGTACTTGACCCAAATCCAACCCATTTACATCCCTAAATCCAATCCTTGCCCACTTTTTCAAGGGTCACATCTAAGATCTAACAGTGGCATATCTGAGCATCAGCAATTCAGTATGATTAGAGAGATACCAATTATTTCTGAGAGAATTTGAACGATTATAATAGTTTTTGTTTTTTTTTTTTAATCTATGATACAGAAAGATATGAAATCGAAAGAGTTTTGATTAATCAAAACTCACTCATAAATTTGATAAATACATCTGAATGATTACACGTTTATGATAGATTGATTAGTCACTAAGTTTTTTAGATATCATGTCTTTCCAATATTATAGTCGAACCCATTTTTTTCTAGGTTAAAAAAAAAAAAAAAAAAAACTACTCTACTCTCAAATATTTTAAATATATTTTCACCCCTTTATATCAAAACAAATGCAACGAGTGACACTCTCAACTGTCCAAATTTATGCAACAAAACACTGGTAACAGTAGCCATTTCAATTTGATATTTTCCCATTTAATACCCAACTTTGAGAGCACTCAACAATTTAAAAAAAAAGTCAACTCAACAAAGCATTACCGAGGATCGAGCTCATCTGGAGACTTGACTGAGCTTGATCGTTACCGCAGGGGCGTCCGCTGGACCGAGGATAAGGAATTGAAATAAGGAAATTTGGCCTCTGGTTCGTTGACAAGCCCATTGTCCCGTAATTGGCTTCCACTGAAACCTTGGTTTCCTTGGTAATAAATGACAGTGCCTTGATTTAGAAGGTAGGTACTAATGGGTTCAATGCAAATATCATGCAATTAAACATACCCAAACCCATGAAATGAGTTCAATCCGAAACGAGAAGCAATATTGCAACTAAAGGTGTCGATGGACTGGTTTTGGATTGAATCCTCTCCAGTCCAAAATCAATTTAGATGAATTTGATGGACTAATAAGATATATTGGATTGGATTAATTCAGTCCAAAATATTTATTAGATTGGATTGGACTTGGTATGTTCATAATAAATTTATATTGGGTTGGGTTGGATTAAGCTAATATCTGATTCATTGATATAAGATAAGAATACAGGTATTAATGGATCAGGTTTGGATTGAAACCAACTTAAATCAAAACGAATTTGAACAGATTGGATAGTAAAGACATTGAATTGGACCAGTCCAAAATGTCTAAAATATTCATTAACTGGATTGGACCTGGTCCATTTATAATGGATTCACATTGGACTGGATCAAATTAGACCAAATCCAGTCCAATTGACACCCCTAATTGCAACTTGAGAATTAGTGCATTAGTTTAGTTAGGCTGGCTGGGCATGTCAGATAAGACTAGGCCATGGCCCATGGTTAGGTGCCTCCCTTCCGAGATCCGAGTCCTACGACCATTTCAAAGCTTTAAATGACAGCAACTAAAATTGTCATTAGCCCCTTGATGCTCTTTATCATGCTTCAGTCTATTGAGATAATGACAGAACCACGGCTTCGTTTTTAATGGTCCATGAATGAAAAAAGGTGAAAGGCGCAATGTCACTTTTTTTTTTTGGGGGGGGGGGGGGGATAAGTTGCAATCCACCTAAGAAATTTGAAATTGCAGCCCCCTCTTAGTTTACTAGTAGCCCCCCTATAAATCGCATCCTATCCATGAATTTGCCATCAATTCACTGACAGGATTCAGTCCACCCCTAGAAATTTTAACTCCATCTTAGAGGTGGACTGAACTATTAAAACCCCTTTTTTACTGTAAGTTGTGTTTTGTTTGAAGTAAAAGGTAGGAAAAGCTATAATGCAAGGGTTGTATAAGGTTTCTCTACCCTTTCCTTCAAACCAAACACTATTAAGTGAAAGAGGTAAAACAGGTGATCGAATAAATCAAAATAGTAACTCCAAACAATGTTTTATTATGTTCAAATATATAATCGATCTGATCTAATCGAGGACCAGTATTTAACATAAAACCAATCATATACTTAGCAATATGAGATTTGTGGTTGGAAGTAGATGCGCTGACTTCCCTGTTTGATGCTAGAAGTTATGCAGTCTTTGAAGCTAATTCAAATCTTCTGACTGGCCTTAGAAAGCTCATGCAAGAGGGTTATATTAATATCTTTCTTTTGCATATTGACAAGATCTCTTTCATTTTATAATGTGATTTGCTTGCTTGCTTTGGATGGGCTTAAAGAGGGTTAAGGTGAGAACTTTTTTGTTTTGGGCTTGGGGCAAGTGGACATCTTTAATCTTTGAAGATGGCGGCCCCTCCATTTGTAAAAAAAAAAATCGAGTTTAAATAAAGTATTTAACGAAGGTTAAAAATTAGGATCACAATATTGACTTACTTACAATTGCAATGACAAGGGAAAAAGAATGTTATTAATAATTTAGTACTACCACCACCTATCACGCTCTCTCCAGTAGTCCAGTACTTTATAAGTGGTTAGTGGTTAGTGATCAGTGGTCAGTGGTCAGTAGAAGGAGATGGGCGAGAACCACATAATATTGAATGAAATTTACGAATTACAACGGCTGAAACGCACTACTTTTACTTCCATTGACGGAAGTAAAATCCGCAAACTTACAATGACAAAAAGGCCATCCTTTTTTCGATGGATTAACATTCAACAAATAACAACACAGCTAGCAGACCATCATCTACGAAATAGGAATCACAGACTTGAAATTTGAAGAGTGAAAACAAAATGGCGCACGTACATGGAGTACGTGAATATTATTATTGTCTAATGTCTATGAGCCACAATCAATCCCGAAGGCCAAAGTTGTTGACCTAAGTTGAGCCTAGCTAAGCTAAGCTAAGCTAATTAATCAGACTGTTAATTCACCTTCCTGCAGTTCTTCCTGATCTCCCCTTGGGATCCCGTAAAGGGGGAGATGTTACCCATCTTAACCATGGATTTAGCGAATTGCTCGAAGAAAATTTGGCTATTCTCTGCGTATTTCTTCACCAAATCCATGGAGGCTTCGTTCTTTGTTAAGAGAACCTGATCCGAATTTAGCAGCCCTTTCGAAGCTAAAATGTTCTTGTAGTAATTGTTGTCAAATTTGGTCGGGCTAACAAAGTCCAAGAAGAAGAGGTTCTGGTCACCACCGGATCTCGGGCAACGGGTCTTCAGTTGGGCCGCATATGACTGGTCCAGCGAGTAATCGGGCTGTCCATTGCCTGTCTGGTTGTACAGCCTTTGCCTAAAGCTGGTGCATCTAGCATTTCCAATGGTGTGACTCCCTGCAACCCATTAATGAATAATAATACAGTACGTCGTTAAAACCATGGCAGTGTAGAAGTGGAAAACCAAACGAAATTTTTACTTGTTTCAGGGTCATAAATAATAAGTCCATATTCTAGAGGCCCAACCCGATCCACTTGAATCCCATCCCACCCTTTCCGGGGTTTGGGTTGACTATCTCAACCCAGTTTAATTCCTGGTTCACGTTTGTCACTCTCCAATCAACCTGGCGAATTCTTAATTTCTCATCACGAGACCTGATGAATCCAAGACTGATCCACCATTAATTTATTCCCTGTTTCAACTTGACTTAAACTTTCACCACACCTGGGCCCCGGAGCCATAACCCAATTCTCCAATGGAGCTCAACGGAGTTCGGTGGCTTTTATTCAAAGTCCCCCCTCACCTCACCTGTCAAGTTACCCCAACCTGATCACTACTATTCCACGGATGCTTGTGTTTCACAGTTCACCCGGCATTCAGGCCCAGACGGTCAATCAACATTCTTAATTGAAGATTTCATTAAGACACTTCACTCTGCAGTGTAACTAAGGAAAACAGAGGACTGAAACGATAAGGCAAAGACGAAGAAAAGGTGAGTAAATTTACCAGAGAGGGCAACGAGATCGACGATGTCCAGCCCCTTCAACTTGAACTTAGTGAGAATGGTCTGGAATGTATTGTTTGGTGCGGGAATGTTGTTGTTAGAGCCACTTAAGCTAGCACTTCTGGCGTCTCTTCTTCCCAAGGGAACCTCCCAGCTAGGACCCCCAGCCTACTCGCACATTATAAGGATCAAACCTGTTAAGAATTGAGTCTCACCTAGAAGCTAGCTAGCATTCAACTCATTTTTTGAAGTTAATTAGCTCGACCGAACAAGGGTAGTTACCACTTACCAGAACGGTAGAGTCTCTAGCAGCAAGAGTCAGGATATCAGCGCAAGAAACGGTTTGTGGGCATTCCTTCTCCACTGCAGATTTTATCTCGTCAATGACTTCGAATCCTCGTGCTGAATTGCGGTTTGGGTTCGCTCGCTTCTCGCTGATTATGCCTCCGCTGCTGTCTAACAGTATTGATGCATCACAGCCCTGTAATGGGGCAAGTCTTTTGAGTACTGAAAAGTCTGAAATCCAGTGAATTAATTTTGTTTTAATTATAAAAAATAAAATAAAAGGGTACTTGAGTCAAGCTCAAAAGATGAAATCATGAAAAACCCATATTGCTGGGATGATTCTCAGGTTTTGTGGCACCATAACCATAGAAAAAGTTCTTATATGACCAAACTACCCCCTAGTATATATCTTACATAGGCCATAAGCGAGCATTAACGAACCTTGACAAAGCAATCATGGAAATGGAGCCTCAGCAATGAAGCAGCCATTCGAGCTTCTTTGGCGACTGCTTTTGCGACAACCGACTTGACGATCTCTTGAACTTTCGGGCAGGAGTGATCGTAGAATTGCGGGGAGAGGCCGCCATTGCTTTGCTGACAGAAGCACAGCGGAGACAGGGCAAGAAGTGAAAGAAGGAGAATGCTCTTGGAGAGAGCCATTATTTCTTTTTTCAAACCAAACGAGATATAGATAGCTAGGATTTCTCAAGGCTGTTTGTGATGAAGATTTCTTTTGGGTATTTATAGAGACTCATGTGTGAGCCAAGAGTTAAAACTTTGTGAAGAAAATGGGAAAAAAAAATAAATAATAAATGATGGAAAGAAGAAAAGCATAGAATATAAAAAGAAAACGTAAAAACTAATCATCAAATGAAGAAAGTATGGAAGGATTCGGTAGCTTTAGGGAGACTCGTACAGATTATCTAGACAGCTTGATTGATTTCAACAACGTGGACTATAGAAATTTGGGTTCCCTAGTAGGAAATGACTTCATGGTCCTTAATACTTATCCACCAAACTGACAAAGTAATTGCATGGGAGCAAAATTGGAATCAAAGCATTGTGCCGCGCGCTTGTAAAATCCCTTCAGATCCAAGGGTCCATTTGGTGGCAGCCCAAAATTGAAATTGAAATGAGAATTAAAATTCTATAATATGTTTGGTTCAGATGGAAATCAGAATCGAAATTGGAACCATCTAATATGAAATATCATTCCAAGGGGAAGGGGAGGGCATGACTGACTATTCACTCAAACCTCTAGGAATAGAGATAGAATTCTCTACCCAATCAAACAGTTGGAGAATGGAGACCCCTAGTCCCACGAACCAAACGGACTCTAAAATTAGGGTTAATACGAGCATTGCAAGTAATACCCACAATTAGGAATGGCAATGGGTAGGGTATCCATGCAAATTGCCCTATTCATTCTCAAATTCGCTTATGTATCGCTGATTCTAAATCCATCCTAAAATTTCTCAAATATATCATGTCCTATACCCATACCCCCGTCCCACTCGTTAAACCCCTGGACCAAATATTTTCTACTAAAAACCACTTCTTAATGCTTATAGTGTGACATTGAACCTAGATCAAATAATGATAGCGTCAAATCTCTTAACACTACTTTAAACCACTAAGCCATCTCACCTTTTGTGTTATTTAATGAAATAAAATAGATTTTATTAACTTTTGTGTTTATCAAACCAATCAACCCATATATATGATTAACAATTTTAACTAAAAATTAAAAGAAATAATATTTAAATTTATCATTTTATAACAAAATGAAATAAACAACCTATCAAATCCAAATTTATATCAAATGATGATTTTAATCCCAAAATATATATATATATATATATATATATATATATATATATTAATAATAGAATAATTATTTCAACATTTAAAATTTATAAATTTATACATGATATGTAATATAATAGATGCATATTTATGCATCCTAGGTATCAGATCCCTTAAAATCAAAACCCAAACCTTATAAGATTTTTAATTTAAAATACCAAACCATGTAAGGCTTTCACAAACGAATCTTATTAGGGTCAAAACGGGTCGAATACCCGAAAATTCCCGTGAAACTGCCATCTCTACTCACAATGATTTGATCTAATGCAAGGTCAAATTGTGCGGTTCAAGACCAAATGGGTAAATTGTACCCATCAAAAAGATCAAATGGGTAATTCAAATAAAAGGGTATTTTGATAAATTCCTGCCTAGACAAAGTGACAAACCTGGAGTCAGTCAACAGGATTTGCTTTTAATTGTTGCATCACGCAGTAAGTAAATAAATGCATGAAAGTAGTCGCGGAGTAGGAACGGAAAATGACAAATGTCCTTTCGACAAAAGTTGGGTCAGAGACACAAAGTTTTATTTTAAAGAAAAGAAAAGAAAAGAAAAAAAAAAAGAACTATCCTTCGTCTCCGTCTTCTCTTTCGATTTGATAGTACAGCATGCACAGAGGTTAGGGTTTCTGTGGGTGATAGCTCCTTATTTGTCGGTTGTCACCTCCAGAAGCCACAATAAACGACGCAGCGAACGGTGTCAAATGGGATGGTTTGTGTTTTGAATAGTGAAAAGTGAAAAGTAATCAAGACCTACCCGAATTTATATCGGGTCGAGACCCTATTATCATAAACCCGTGAGGACAAAGGCCGTGTTTGCCTTCTTTGCCGTTTTGAACTAAATTTGTCTTAAATTTTGAAAAGAAGCAAGTAAACGTTTGATAAGCTTAAAAAAAAAAACTGAGAAAATGTTTTGTCATTTCAACAATGCCATTTTGATAAATGCTTTTCATATAATCAAAGACAAATGCTTTTCTGATAAATAGCTAAAGCAAATAAAGTTGGTGTTTAGCGTCGGTGCTGGGAACATCACACATTTTTTTTCGTAAAAACAGTGTTAGGCATGTAGAGTTTTTAGCACAATTTTCTCTTCTTTTTTGTTTGGAACCGATGCTGCAGCATAAATTGTTTTTTGAAAAAAAAAATAGTATTGGTTTTGTTTGGTACGCAGCAATGTTTTCAACATTGTCTATATTATCCTACATCCAACCAAAATGATGCCACACCATTGTACCATTGGCAACAATGCATTGTTTTCTCAGAAAACATTGAATTTGGGAGACTGGGTCTGCTCTTCACACCTGGCGCCTCACACGCACATCCTGTCATGCATTGGGAACATCTCCCATACTTATTAGTTATAATTTGTGGGAAATGTTCCCAATGCACAGTGGATGTGCTTGTGAGGTGCCCATTTGCGAGGAGCATATCCCATCATTGAATTTGGCATTGCTCCAAATCACACTTTCCCAATTTTCTAGGCATGGTCTAGAGCAACATTTTTCTGAAAAAATGGTATCAAACAAGGGGTTACTATTTGAAGCACAACTTTCTTTGATGTGGCACCTACATGGCGTTGTTTTCTCGAAAAATGGCATCAATGCCAAACACCGCAAAAAAGTATGGTTATGTTTGGTTTCAAGGGTATTTTTTGCCACATCAACACCACATGGTTTTTAGTGTTTATTGTGCATGAAACCACTATTTAGTTTCAACACATTAAATAAACACTGAAAACATAAATGCTTGGATTTGTATGCATGAGGCATTGGGGGAACTTCAAATTCTCATTTCCCCAACCCCCCAACTTTTGTTGAAATGAAAAGCTTATGTGGCATATTTTATGAGATGTTAATATGAGGTGAAAAGTAACCTTATGGGGTGTTACATGAAACATTCATGAATTATCCAACCAAATAACAAAAGCAATATGCGTTTAAAGTAGCAATTTTCAAATAAACATTTAAAGCAATAAACACACCATCTATAAATGCCCACGAAATCAAACACATACTAAATCTCCACTGCAAAAAGGCCTATTTGATGCTGACTTGGCAGCAATTTTTTGATGAATGGCAATGGTTTGGTACGTAGTTGTTTCTCCAAGTCATTTCTTCCATGTCAGTGTCATATAGATATATTGTAACGAAAACAGCATTTTCTCCCTTTTCTTTTACCTATGTTTAATTATCACTAAGGCCCTGTTTGGTTCATGGGAATAAGAATTACTAGACTATGGGAATAGACCATTATGATTCGAATTCTGAAGGATTCTGATTCCAATTCCAACTGTAAATCAAATGGACTCTAAATACATAACAATATAAAATATATAAAAAAACATATAATTACTCCCCTGAATTTCAAAATATGATCGTTGTCCAAAAAAACAACAATAATGCCAAACACCATCAAAGTGGTTTCATGGTTTAGCCAAAAAAGCGGCTTTTATCGACTAGAAGAACACCCATACACAAACAATAACTCAATGAGACCGTGATCTCTCAGGTAAGTTGGTGGGTCGGGCCGGCAAATTATTTTGCTACATCAAGTTAGAGATGGGAGGAGGGGGAATTTTGATGGATGTATTGTGTATTGTGTACCATGGTTTTAAAAAATGACCTGAAAATGAAATCATTCTAGCCACTGATTTTCAGGTTGACAGTTCAATCATTCGATTCGAATGATTGGCATGTTCTAATAAAAATTAAAATAATAAAAAAATAAAAAATAAAATATCGACAGGTTGATGGTTCAACCACCTGGGTCAATAAATCATTAATTAATTCAACGGTTTTTAACCAAAAAATAGGTTTGAAATAAAATGGAACCAATTACTTGAACGATTCCCGAGCCAAATGATCTCACCATCCTGGTCAACAGAAATTTGAAAACCAAAAACTGTGCATGTGGGGTTCTTGATCGTTAGCATTGTTGAAATAAATGAGGCTAAATTTATTTAAATATTATAAAACATGGAACAAATATGATATTATGATATATTGATATGGTTGATAGATCTAATGGGTCCTACCTTAAAATTTCATGTGGTAAATTAACGTCAAGACTAGACAACAGACCACGCATAATCCTACACCTTTTATTGAAGGAGAAATCTTTTCCGGGAACCGTTGGAAGATCCTTTTCATCTGTGTCATGTGTTGTTGTTAAGCTTAATAGACAGTCATTCCCATCCATCTATCAGACCTTTAAGCCAGAGAACATCATTGAACCGGAAAGGCGGGGATGGAACCCGGTCCTGGTTCCACCAGCAGCAATCCAGCGTGCATCCAATATAATGTATGTAAGAGACACCGGTTAACCCGGGTTTCAAGCTAACCCCAACCTCACGTTGGGCCTATTATGAAGTGAGTATGTTGGGATTTATTTGGGACTAAGCTTGTCTAATTTGCGTGTCGGCGAGATGCCACTTCAATCTCTAATAATGTAGGAACATTATAAAGTGAATATTATATGATATCGTTTGGTGAAATGGTTTGTAAAGAAAATATAGGTAGGGTTGGAGAGCTAGTGAGCTACTCCCTTCGTTTTGTCAAACATTAAATTGCAAAAATAACTCAAAAAAGAGGCGTCATTCAATGAGGGAGCAAATTAGTCAAGTTGCTTTTTTGACTTTTATACATTCTTCTCGATTCTAAATTTGACACGAGGAGTCATCTGAGCCGAAAAAATCAATTTGATGAGATCTTCATTTTGAACGTACACGTGGCACGAAAAACCTACTGAAAATAGGACAAAATGAAGGCTAATTTTTTACTCACTTCATTCGTATGCTGATTTGGATACCTCTTATTCACATGCATCTCATGCTTGCTTGGGCAAGGTGGGCCTTGCACAGTTGCGCACCGAACTTTCTAAAAATCCAAGCTGAAATCCTGCAACAGACCATGTGACTAAGGTTGTGTTTGGTGGTGCAATTGTGTTCTTTGGTGGAACGTTTTGGGATTCATCAATACAAATTGGTATGAAATATAAATTGTCATGTACCCATGTCACATAGTAAGAAACATTTTGAATTGATCAGTACACGTGCATTTTGCCTGGAGCGACCTCTTTATGTGACATGACAACTCATATTTCTCACCAATGCCCCAAATATGTCATGAAGGAGCTACAATGATATCAAACACAACTTGAACAGAATAAATGAATAATTGCTTGAACTGTATTTGGTATTCAATGTTATCCAAAACTTTTTGGGTTGATCGATACAAAATGGTGATCAGAAATATGTGTTGTCACATTAGATATGAGAGTTTCTCTAACTAGAAAAAGAGTGTGTGACTCGCATTTGATGTATGTTTCAAGTTAAAATACCAATAATGTTAATGAAAAACATAATTGAGAGATTAAATTGTTTAGTTTAATTCAGCCCAACAGCTTAAACCACTTACTAGGGACCATGTCTAATTAACAAGGGACAACTTAATTGAGAGATTAAATTGTTTAGTTTTGTATCATAGGGCCGAAAACAAGTGTCCAAATTCAAATACAAATTTGATCCCATTTAGGGTCGGTTCATCTATTATTTGATCAAATATGGATCAAACCCTATACAATCTAATACAATCCAATTCAATTTAATTTAGATACATTAGTGTAGGGACATATGTTATGTATACCTAAAAATAAAGATAAAAGTGTAAATATATAAGTATTAACCTTATATAGTATGATACTTTCATTTAACTTTATGACGTGCACTGAAATCAAAGCAAGTGTGTTATTAGTATTGATAAGATATACTTAAAATTTACATTGAACCTAAGTTGGTTTATAAATTTTGTGTCTTTACTAAATCGTCATAGGTTTAGGTCTTATACAAGTAAATTTCAATTGATTTTGAACAAGGTGCCAATTAGCTCTTTAGTAAGGTCTTCTGCAGGTTGTAATAGAGATTTGGGAATGGATCCTGCTTGCATTTGGTTGAGGGGTTCACGGGTTTGGAGGATGGACTACCCTAACCCTATTGTGTTAACCCCTTGAAGGAGAGAGAAAAAAAGAGAC
Organism: Nelumbo lutea; assembly: GCF_056320005.1. Lineage (NCBI taxonomy): Eukaryota > Viridiplantae > Streptophyta > Magnoliopsida > Proteales > Nelumbonaceae > Nelumbo > Nelumbo lutea. The sequence goes on from NC_142688.1 coordinate 19,719,597, forward strand.
GGTTTTGTTCTTAAATTATATTATAAGTTATTTTTTATTCATTGTATTAATAATATATAGCATTTTGATCATTTTTAATTTAACTTATCTTTAACATTCAATATCCAATTGTGATCTGAATTCGATTCCAATCCAATATATATATGATCTCATAAAAAATGAATATAAAAAATTCAAATTTGGATCCACCAATATCATTCCATTTGATCCGTTTGCACTTTGCTGCCCTACTGCTCATCCTGTTTGAATCGCTATAAATACGAACCCAACGACCTTTTTGAAATTAGGTGTTCCATGCTGATTAATTAAAAATGCATCTTGATTAATTCTAGCCGAAGGTTGGAAAACTTCAATCAACTCAACAAGGTCTAATAATGATTCCCATGTTGACCCTTAACAAATTTGGGGCTCATGAAAGCTACATTTTAACTATAACGATAGTTGGTGTTACTTAATCTAGTAACTTAATTAATCACCAACGTAGAAGATATCTAATCATCAATTAGTTTAACTTATATCATTACTGGGTATTGCAAAGGTGGACCAAGGTTTTAAACATGTCATTAATCTGGTCAGTCAAACTAGTTTGGATCAACCTTTGACTTGTTATATTTAGGGGTGGCAATTTTTAACATAATCCACTCATTTACTTGGCGGGTTGTGCGGCCAATCCATCACCTAATTCATCCATTTAAATGGGTTGGATTGAGCTAGATTGTGGATAATCATTGGATCAATTATTATAGATATAAGTACTATTTTTCTTAGCCTTTTTTTTTTTTAATTTTCTTCATTTGAATTAAATAATTTATAATTAATACATTATTTTTCTCTTAATTATTGGCTAAAATTAGTTTTGTTTTATCTTGAGTCAATACACTTCACCCAACATAAATCCAAATCAATTTGACCCGAGTCCGAACCAGTTCAATGCGGTTTAACCGATCCAGCATATACTGATTTGGGTGACCCAAATCCGACATAGACCCAATTTGGGCCATCCAGTCTGGAACGTTTTAGGCGGGATGATTTGGCATACGTTTGATTTGCACGATCTGGATTGTTCGTCCAACCAATATCCACACAATCTGACCCGAATTCGGACCTACCCGATTTACTTACGTTGACCTGGTTTGGTTCAGCAGGCCCGGTCCCAAACCCATGCACAAACCTAATATGGTCCGGTCCAAGTCAATCCACCATTGCCTGGACCGGTCTGATCGAATTGATCTAGATCTAAATGGTTAAACCACCTTTGAACCTAAGTGGTTTAAGTTGGTCTGACCGGTTTGAACCTAAGTGGTTCAATAAAACCCGAAATCCGAACATAGTCAAATGGCTTCACCGCTTGTGTAAAAATTACACACATATAATGTGATTTGAACCTTCACCACTTGTGTAAATAATAACTACAAGTCTACAATTACTACCAAGCTATGACCAACTTATTTGTTAAGAGAGAGTTAGTTTGATTTTAAGTCCATAAATATAAGATTAATGGGTTTGGGCGGGTATGATTGCGTTAAAGCGGGTTTGGGTTGAACCTAACCCATTTAATTTTATATAACTAGGTCATTAATGGGTTGATGGGTTAGATGGGTTGGGTTGAAGCTCAACCCAAACCAAACCCAACCCAACCCAACCCACCCAATTGCCACCCCTAGCTATATTACTAAAAAATGTTAGATTAGGTTTACTTGTTTGGCCGGTTGAATGGGTTTGCATTTTCACATTTTTCCTTGACACTATGTGGATCTATGTATATGTCAATGACTCAATGTGGACAAATGCACCACTAATATTTGAAAAAAAATACATAGTAATAAAAAATTTAATTTTTTTTCACAATTGCCCTCACTCAAATAAAATACTAGGGATCATATTTGTGAGCAAGGTTTGGCTAAATGTTTTTGATGTTCATTGGGCTGTGGAACCAATGATAAGGTTCTACGCCAGTATTAAATACATGGGGCCCAGCATCTTTTACAGTAGGGCCCATGAATTTATTACTAGAGTGGAACCTCATCATTGGTTCCACGGTCCGTTGAACAACTAAAGCATTCAGCTAATCCGAATTCCATATTCGTTGGTGAGAATTAAAAGGTCAAATAATGACATCCATGTTTGAAGGCCTATTTAAAATCTAAAACTGAAATATTAAGAAGTGAAGCGATTCGTACCCTTGTGTTTTTCAATATGACAACTGACAAGTAGAGTTGGAGGCTTGGAGCATATTGTTGGACTGTAAAGGAGGAAATAATAAGGGAGATGAACCAAGTAGAGTCCTTCCTTTTTATTTCTTTTCATTCTAACATTCTTGAAGGACGACAAAACACTGTGGTAGATATTTATTTTTAGTGTTTTACGAATTACAACCCTTAATCTTTTATCCAAAATAGTTCTAACTGTTTAGAAACAGTATTTTCTTTCCTCTCTTTTACTTTTAGATCCTTGTATGCTTGAAAATATTAGAAAAATCTATAAAAAAAAGGTGATTTCATTTGTGAGATATCTTAAAATGTTTAGAATAAAAATATTTTAATCATACTTTTTAATTTAATTACTCAAATGTAATAACTAAACTAATGTTATGATAATGCCTACCTCACTAATCAAAGGTCTTGTATTGGGTCTTAAAACATTAGGTGGAACAATATATAGCATCTTTTACATCAAGTGATTGCTTTCACATTTGATCCCATTTTCTCATAATTGTTAGCCTAAGATATTATTTATTGCACAAGTAATGATCCCTAATTGATTTAACTTAAAAACTTAGGTAGTACTAAATAAGTCAGCACCATGGGCCAATTTAGAATGTGGAGTGGTTAAAAGAGTACATATCGAGGCACGGGAGTGCAAAAGCACTGAGTGTAAATTCTGGTTCGCTTTTACTTTCAGATATGACTTTTATTATTTGTTTGTGTTAAGTAGCATAAGAAGTATATAGTGAAGTGACCTCCACTTTAAATGAAAAAGAAAGCGGAGGTAGGAGGAGATAAACCTATTCATCGGCCAGGTAATGGGCCGGTCCAGCCTGACCCATTTTAAGTTGGGTTTGGACATTATTTTAGACTCACGGGTTCAGTCACAGGTCTAAAACACCAAGCCCAACCTTTTCAGATTAGGCTCGGGCTTTCTCAAAAAAAGCCCGGTTCAAACCCAAGCCTGGCTTGATAATATATATTATATAATAAAAATATACTTTATTTAATAAATATGTATACAATATTTTTTCTTTGTCTCTCTTCTCTTTTTTCAAGTAACAATGAGACATTTTATTATTTTTGAGTTTTGAGGGTTTTTAATTTATAAAACACTTTTTATTGAATAAAAAAGAAAATAATTATTTTCAAATTTCTGATTGGGCTCAGGCTCGGGCCTAAATGTACTATATGTTGATACAGAGACAAAGCCTGGCCTGTGAACAGGTCTAAGAGAAGAATTATCTATCTGGTCTAGGAGTAATATAGGAAGCAAAGATGACATTTAGGCCCGGGCCTAAATGTACTATATGTTGATACAGAGACAAAGCCTGGCCTGTGAACAGGTCTAAGAGAAGAATTATCTATCTGGTCTAGGAGTAATATAGGAAGCAAAGATGACATGGTCCCCCACTTTTATGTAAAAAGGATTAAGGTAGAAGGAAGGTAGTGCAAATTTTGCATTTGTTTTTGTGATAAGAAATTTGTACCAATGTTTTCAAAAACCAGATAGAACATGAAACTGTTTTGGCCACTAATTCCCATGTCAAACGGTCCGACCATCTGATTCAAATGGATGGTACATTTTAATTTAAAAAATAAAATAAAAAATAATTAAAATAAAAACAGCCAAATGCCATTGTCCAGATCAATCGGTCTAACATCCAATCCGATCTAGTTTTCAAAACCATGATTTGCACTACTAATGAATGCAAATGAGATTAAAAAAAGAAAAAAAAACACAAATTTTGTATCATGTATGAATATAAATCATAATTTTCAAATAAATGAAAGAAAAATTGAATGATACCAATTTTGCACACAAACTGGAGTGTTGGTAAATAGACTGAAAGTCTGAAGTATTTTAGTTGCTTATGAAGCTGTTCATTTCTTGCAAAAGCAAGCACAAGGGTGGATGATATGATCATATGAGAATGAGATGGCTATTACGCTTGATCTGTTATCATATTACCATACCGAATGACATTTTATAGAATACTAGCGAGGACCCATGCGATGTATGAGATTTTTCAAAAAAAGTGAAACAATGGAAACTAAAAACTAAAACAATTAATCTTTATTTTGGTAATTTGTTACAAAAATAATTTCGTAATTTAGATTAATTATATTAATAAATTTTAATGAACATAATAAATTACTGCTAACTACTTAATAAAATAATTATGTGCCCATATTATCCATTAGTGTTCTATTTTATTTATTTTACTTTATTAATGATTAAATGTTATAATTTTTGTAAATGTTACTTAAATATTAATAAATATATAAAGTTAGGTTGTAGGCATAATTAAATTAATCTATGATAATTAATCTAAACCTGAACTTGAGGTTTAAGACTTCGATTTTGGCTTTGGTTGATCCTTAACTTGATCCAACCCCTAAGTTGTACCCTTAAGAGTAATTTGACATTCATAATTAGATTGAATGAAACTAAGTACAGCCCATTATTCTTAGGTTTTTAACTATTTTTAGATAAAAAGTATTAATATTGAACCCAAAAGAACATTGGGGTGATGGGCTAATGTGTAGCCTAATGAATCAAACACATTAAAGATCTTGGGCCAAATTTTGATAGTGTATTAATAATTTTATAAGTTGCCTAGCTTAGCTCGGCCCACACCCCAAGCATAATAATATTTGTCTTGGCTTGGGGCAATGACACTTTAAATACATATATAAATACAAGGTTTAGAAATACCATATACAAGATTTTGCATCCAATATAATATTTGTTTAGGCTTGGGACAACTAGAGGTGCAAGTCAAGCAGATTAAGTCAGGTTTATGATCAATCCAGGCCTAACCCTAAGATTTGGGCCAAAGGCATGAGACAACCTATATAGTAAATTTTATGTAGTTGGGGTAGGCTAGACCCCAATCGGGCTCAAATTAGTCAAAGAAGCCACTCTAAAATTACACATGTACCTGTACATTTATATAAATGTGTAGTATATATATGCATGAATATGTATTGGTTGGTAAGGTCTCCTTTTGGTCATAGTGGAGATTTGGGATCAAATCCCGCCTACATCCAGGTTGGGGGGTGGGCTACCCCCCCATTGTGTAGCCCTTCAAAAATAAATAAAAACATTACAGTGTTTTACAAAAAAAAAGTGTATAGTTAGGCTGAATTTGGATTAGCTAAGGGCTAGGCTTAGACCCAATTTGTCTAAAATTTCGGACTAAATTGGTCCAGGCTAGGATCAGCTTTGGTCAAGGCAAGCTTGTGCTCACACCGTCCCAACAGCCTCTTGCAACCTTGCATTAGGAATAGGGAAAATTTCTTTAACTACCCCTAAGGTTTACGAAATTGACTAACTATACCCCTACTATTTCAATATTGTCTTAAAGTACCCCTATTGTTTCTGACAGATGACTAGTTGTACCCTTACCATCAGTGTTCATTAACAGAAAGATTAAAAAGACTATTTTTCCCATCACTCAGAAAACTTACACTCCTGGTTCAATACAATATATCAGATATAGATATAGGGCATATCGTATCGATATCGGTTCTAACGATTTGAGATACGCTACGAATACAAGCGTATCCTGTCAATCGTTCGTATCAAACAAATACAGATGTGTATTGGCCTGTATCATATTACATTAGTCAATATGCATTGATATGGGCTGATACACATGATACAAAGTGAAATAAAATAAATTTTATTAACTTTTTGTGTTCACGTGCAATTTAAAGTGAGGTGATCACTTTATTATTAATACATATGTGTTTTTTTTTTATATAAAGTGAACACACTAGTCAATTTATATGCGAATGAGGTGATCGCTTAAAACTCTCCAAACCACACTTCAATTCTTGATATAAAGTGAAATAAAATAAATTTTATTAACTTTTTGTGTTTACATGCAATTTAAATAAAAAACACATATTTATATTTAACAACTCTAAATAAAAATTAAAAAAGATATATATATATATATATATATATATAAATTAAAAATAGTATTTTATAAACTAATAGAATAAATAGTATCAAATCCACATTTATATAAAAAAGATGATTTGTAATATCAAAATTTTATACAAATAGAGTAATTATTTTAATACTTAAAATTTATAAATTTTCACATGATATCAATCTTAAAATTTTTATATACTTTCATTAGTTATTAACTAATATTTTAATTTACATTAATAAGTAATAACAACATATTTATTATTTACAAAAAATAAAAAATTATATACAAAAAATTGAAGAATATAATATTAAATTCAATATATCAAATCCACTAATCTACATTTATTTCAAAAAATGAATTTCATTTCATAAAATTTATACAAATAAAAATACTAATAATGGATTAATTATTTTAGTAATTAATAACTAAGAATTTGTATATGATATGTATCTTACAAATTTTAACAAATTTGATATACTTTAAGTTAAGATTATATTTTTTATAAATTATTAATTCATATTTTAATTTGCACGTGAAAATTTAATATTTACTTGACTTTTTCTTAATCTTAAAAAATTAAAATAGTAAAATAAAAAATAATTGATATAATAATTAAAATATAATTAGTGCATATTTTTAGTGTATTGGACTCTTGATCGATGCGTTCTAAATAAAATTATGCATCTCGTTTAATTAACCATAATATATTTCTTCATATATATCTTTAATATTTACATTTTCTATGTATTTATATATACTATTTTGTGATCGTTTTGATCTTAAATTTAGTGTTATTAATATATTTATGAAATTTGTATGCACTTCTCTAGTGTATCCATGCGTTCCCAAAGTGTATTTGTATCCGTATTCGTATTTGAGTTGTCCGATACGATACCCAATACCGATACTTTAATCTGTGCCTGGGATATTGTTGACTTGCTAGTTGGGAAGGAACTTGTTGGGTGCAAGTGAGTTCTTACTATCAAGTGTTGTGCAGATGAGTCAATTAAGAGGTATAAGGCTCAACTTGTTGCCAAGGGATATAGCTAGGTATATGGGATAGATTACACTAAAACATTTTCTCTAGTTGCTAAGATGACTGGTGAGAGTTTTTTTATCCTTAGAAGTGAGCTATGATTTGCCTCTGTATCAATTTGATGTTAAGAATGCATTGTTGAATGGTGATCTTAATGAAGATGTATATATGTCCCTTCCTCCTAGTATATATGGCAAGGAAATGCAGGGTAAGGTGTGTAGATTGAAGAAATTAATTTATGGTCTGAAATAATCTCCACATGGTTGGTTTGGCAGGTTTGGGGCTGCTTTTGTTCAATTCGGCTATATTCAGACTCAATCAGAACATACCCTCTTTGTTGAGAGAAAAGGCACTTTAGTGACATTTCTTATAGTTTATGTAGATGATATTGTGATTACTAGAAATGATACAGAAGAAGTTAGTGCTCTCAAGAAGCTTATGAGTTCTAAATTTGAAATTAAAGATTTAGGGGAGTTTCGGTATTTTCTGGGCATTAAGGTTGCTAGGTCCAAGGAAGGTATCTTTATTTCTCAATGGAAGTATGTGCTAGACCTTCTTATTGAGACTGTAAAATTTGGTGCTAAACCTGCCTCTACCCCTATTGATTTGAATCATAAACTATCAACTAATGATGGAGAATTTTTAGCTGACAGGGGAGTGTTTCAAAAATTTCTAAGGAAACTTTTTTATCTATGTATGATTCGTACAAAAATTTCATATGTTGTGAGTGTCATCAGCCAGTTCATGCATGCTCCTAAAGACATACATATGGCTGCTATATAAAGGGTGCTATGCTACCTTAAGGGAACCCTCAAGAAGAATATATTATTTGCTAAACATTGACACATGAAGGTAGAAACATATATAAATGCTGGTTGGGTGGGAAATATGGATGACAAGAGATCCATATCAGGATATTGTGCTATGGTAGTCAGAAACATTGTTTCCTAGAGAAGCAAAAAGCAATTAATGGTTGCTAGATCTTCAGCTGAGACAGAGTATAGAGCTATGGCCCATGGTGTTTTTGAACTGTTATGGCTTAGGTCACTCCTTAATGAGATGGGTGTTTCATGTGGCGAGCCACTGATGTTGTATTGTAATGACCAATTTGCTATTAACATTGCTCATAACCCAGTTCAACATGATAAAACTAAGCACACTAAGGAAGACAAACACTTTATATGGGAGAGAGTGGCTTCAAGAGAGGTGTGCCTACCTTTCATTGCATCAGAAGAGCAACTAACATATTTTCTATCTAAGGGAGTCACAAAGGCAAAGCTTCAACATTATGTAGGCAAGCTGGGCATGATTGACATCCATGCTCAGCTTGAAGGGGGAGTGTAGTGAGAATGGGCCGAATGGGCCTTAGTGTTCTTTATTTATTTTAAGTAGTATTTAAAAGTAATGTTTCTTTGTTATGGGCCTTCTTTTATTTTCTTTAATTATTTCTTTAGTGCTGGCCGCCCCATTAAGGGCATTCAAGTAATTGTACTCAAACATAGAATTATTAATAAAAGTGATGAAAGGAGCAAGAGAGAAAATTTCTCTCTTCCCTTCTTTTCTTCTTCCACAACCTATTTCTGAAACTTCTTTCTTCTCCTTCTTTCTCTTTCTCTCTTTTCTTCTTTTCTTGCATTATCTGAATTACCGTATGTGTAATTTTCAACTTTCCCGATGTACGACCGGGACGTGTTGTGAAGTTGGTGTAAGGAATGCTCTATTAAGAGTAGATCTGGACTGTCAGACTAAGACACACGATGGAGGGGGAGGGTTTTTTTTTTCTTGACCCCCTTTTCCCCCAAAGTTGGTTGAGGGGGAAGGAGTTTTACTGTTTGTAATCGAATACAATGCCTGTGAAAAAATTATAACTAGAAATCACAGTGTAATTACAATTCTTAAAGCTATTCCACCTCAACAGACCAAGTAAGTCTTCTTGTGGTCTTTGTATTTGTAGAATATGATTAATTGTGTTTTCTGAGAATAAAGAAGATAGTAACTGGATATTCTAGCTTCCATCAGGATTCAATAGCTCCTTAACAGGACTATTTCCTTGAGTTTGTTGGTGTCCGTTCCTTAACTCAGGAACCCCCTCTTTTAAGGTTGGGATCCAAGGGTCTACGGTGGGACAAGAATTGTTATTCTGAAATTTCCAAAACAAAATTCTTTTCATCTTGTCCAACGTGGAAACCACCTTCTTCCACCAACCAGAATCATTTGGTGACGATTTCATATTGATAATTGAATTCTTTTTTGACATTTTTCTTTTAGTAACTTTATCTATAAGCCCTTTTCAGAGGAGAATAATCTCCAAACTTGTTTTGCAAATAGAGATTTGTTAAAATCCCCGATTCTTCTAAAGCCCAAGCCACCCTAATGTTTAGTTCTACATATTTTCTCCTAGGAGATTGAATGGATTACTGCTTTGTTAGAGGATCCCTCCCACCAAAAATTTCTTTGGACTTTCTCAATTTTTTTATAGTATCTTTTCCAAGGATTGTTGTGCCCATTACATGGTTGGGGATGGCATGTAGGACATATTTGACTAAAGTAGTGCGCCCCACCTGTGATAATAGTTTGGCTTTCCACTAAGCTAATCTAGATGATTTTTTTTCCATGATTTCATGATGTGCGTCAGTAGATATACCTTGAAAACACACTCTTGCTCCCATATATTTTTCCTGTGTTTTCATGTGTTTCATCTGCAGGATTTGGAGCATAAATTTCTTTTCTTTTTTTTTTTTTTCCTATGAACACAACTACTGAATCGGGTTCCAGATTTTAACAGGTTTGTTTTTTTTCCCAGATAACTCTTCAATTTTTGCTAATATTTCCTTAACTTTTCTAGCTTGACTTGGTTCTACTTTACACATGATTAGACAGTCATCTGTAAATAGGAGGTGAGATATAGGGGTTCCCCTTCTACATAGCTTGAAATCCTTCAGCTCCTTTTTTCCCTAAGCTAGATAAAAAAGACCAGATAGAGCTTGCATCCTATAATGAACAAATATGGGAATAGAGGGTCCCCCTGTCTTAGTTCATTTGTCAGCTCAATAAATTCTTTTTGGGTTCCATTAATTTTGATTGACAGTTTTTGGGAAGAAATGCAAAACTCCACTAGCTTACACCATTGTTCTGAGAAGCCCATGCCTTCTAACATTTTCAAGATAAAATCTCTTCTCATGCGATCAAAAGCACTTGACATATCAATTTTTAGGAGCATCCATTCTATCCCCTTCCTCTGATTCCTTATATTATGAGCTATCTCTTTTGCCATAATAATATTATTAGTTCATTGCCTCGCTTTGACAAAAGCAGCTTGGTTAGGGTCAATTAATTCGTCCATCACCGGCTGCACTCTTGCCACTAAACACTTCAATATTATTTTGTAGAGGACATTAGATTGGCCTAAATTGTTGAACATTTTATTTTTTATTTTTGAGATGTACACTAAATTTATAGAGTTCAAACCTAAGGGGAATTCTGCAGTGACAACAAACTATCTAACTAGAGAGCAGACATCATGTTTTATAGAACTATCTTAAAGATTTATGTATCTCCACTTGTTTTGATGGCATGAGATTTAAAAGCACCAACCACCTCCTCTAATTCCACGATTACTCCCCTATCATTTTTAATGGAATCCATGGAGCTTCTTTTAAAATTTGCTAGCTGATGAAAATATTTTGTATTTTTGTCGCCCTCATTAAGCCACAATTCCTTGGATTTTAATTTCTACATTTGTTCATCCCTTTGAAGTCTCATTCTTTCAGAGATGGAACTAGAGGTTTCCTCCTCAAAATCTAAAATTTTCTCCTCCAGCTGCTTCAATCTATCTTCGATTTTGCCGAACCTTTTCCTTATTCCATTTTTTTTTTTTAATTTATTTTACATTTCCTTAACTTAGGAACAATGTCAAGTGGGGGATTCCCATGCTAGTTTGTTTCTATAATGTCCCGACATTCAGGTTCCTTAGTCCACATGGGTAATAAATGGAATTGTTTAGGTCTATAGAGGATAGAGGGGTTTGTTTCTAAGACCAAGTTTCTCTAATACTTTGTGATAGCCTTTTTTGCCATTTGTCTAGGTGAAAGAAGAGCCCCCCGCTTCTGTCTTCATTAAACCATGGTTTTGTATAAGCTGGTTTAAAGGTTTAGAAGTTCTGACCCTTGTGTTTTTCCATCCTTTATAATCTGAACTCTTAACAAGGTCATTTAGGTTTTGTTGGTTCCCCAACAGATGATTTAACTCGCTCAAGAACTGCTCTCTTTTACTCTTCATTGGATGTCCATATACAAGACATAACCACCAATTCATACTAGCTAGTCCATATTTGACGTTAAGATCACGTTTCCAACCACGGTAGAAACCTCCGGATAAACCTTTTGTTGGCACCCCACACCAGAAATCATATCCTATCCTTTTACTCGGTTTTCCTAATTTCTCTAGATTAGTCTTTGTTTCATAAAGGAATACGACATCTGGGTTATGAATTTTTATTTGTTTTGTGTAAAAAATGGGTTGTATTGGGATCACAACAACCCTTTCATGTTCCAAGAAAATACTTTCATTTCTGAACCCAGGGATTTACTTGCTAAATGGTGAATGATAAGGAAAACATAACGTAGATAATAACAAACGGGAGTAGACATTACTTGCATTGGTTCAAGGTAGTTGAGTATAAATGAGTGGTTTTTAGGAATGGTTGGGGTTAGATCTCCAAGACCACCGTTGTAGATACCTTCTCCTAGCTTTTTGATGTCTCTCAAGAGGCTGCCCTGGCCATTGAGAAGATTCTCCACAAACAGAAGCCACTCCTCCCACCATGAAGTTTCCATTTGCTGCATTTTATCTCGCGCTACTAGGCTTAGGGAGCCCCAACCGCTATAAGGCTCCAGAACGAAATCTTTTCCCTGTGGGACGGGAACCCTATTCTCCATACCGTCAGGTGTGAGGATGACCATATCAACGTTTGCTATGCAAACAACGGATTTGTATTTCAGGTTGAAAATATATTTCCTTGGTTGGCCCAACTTCGTGAGTCCCAGATCCGGATCCAAACACCCGAATCCTCTTGTTTTAGCGATATAAACTGCCCATTCCCTCTTATGCTAATTGTTCCAAGTCTTCATGTGGAAGGCTTGGTGGCACGATGTGAATACAAAAGATAAACTGAGGTTTCTTGAGATCCAAGACAGATATTGCACAATCTGTAGTTCTGGAGAGGAAACTTGGCAACACTTATTCTTTGAATGCCAATATGCCAGAGCAGTTTGGTTCGCAACACAAATCGGTGTCAACCCATCGGATGTTCGTGGTGTTCAGTTGTCTTCGTTTGTTTATACTTTATAGATGGATTGGCACAACACTTAACTCTCTGCCTAAGGAAGTTCAAATGGGTTATGTTGCAATGTTCTTTACAATCTTTCGCCTTATATGAGATACGAGGAATAGCAAAGCTCATAATAAACAAATATTGGATTCAATCCAATTAGTGGATCTGGCTGACTCTTATTGCATTCAAGTCTTAATAATGCAATGAATACATAGATCCCATCTTGTCATCGTCATTAGCAGATACCTCATATCATGTTTGTTGATGCAGGTATTGGTTTTATAGTGTTATCTAAAGATTTGAATGTCATATATGCTGAAGGAAGCAGAGTTCAGGGCTCTTCCGTAGCCCAAGCAGAATGGTGGGCCCTTCTCATGGGCCTGGAGAAGGCTATTAACCTGGGAATTAAGAACATCTTAACCTTTTGTGATGCAACTAGTGTACTAAATAGTTTGAAGGAAGATGGTACGGTTGATTAGAGTGTGATGCATATCCAAGAAAAAGTCAGATCAAAATTAATTTTTTTTGATAATATATATAATATATGTAACTCATATTAGTAGAAATGCAAACGCTGCTGCCCATACTCTAGCCTATCAAGCTTGTAAAGATGGACTGATTTCAAAACTCTATGTGATCTGATGGCTCTAGAATGGTATTATAGGGGTTATTAATAGACTAGGAGGTGACTGTAATTTCAGATTTTTGAGTAGAGTACAGTTTATTGATCCCAAAAAATAAACGGACAAGCGCTCAATACAAAATTTTGAATTCCACTTCAGACCTAAAAATGTTCAAAATGTTACATCAATGACCCCGTAAATTAATATCAATTCCGAGCTGTCACCTACCCATCTGTACAGCAATAGCGTCCAGCAGCATAGTCATATATCCGGACCGGCAGACTTGAAGTTACAACACCAAGCAAGTTCATTACGCGTGTTAATATTACTTCAATTTTCATCTCTACCAGAAACAGATTCAGCGATGTGCTTGGCTGTATGACCCGACAACGAACTTGTATTTTCCGTTATTAGCTTGCTTGAGCATCATTATTTCTGTGTGGGTTGCTATTGCCATCGCAGGGTTATCACAGATTGAATTGCCTAACTTAAAAATCACCGCAATTAAGCTTCTCCATCAACTTTCCTGTCTATGAATCTTTCGACTCCTTCAAAATTAGTTAGCTTGCCAATAGAACAGAATAATTGGCAGCTGTAAACCAAATTGCTCAACATTTCCATGGAGGAGTGCAGCGTCTGGAAGCAAAAAATGGAACCCTAAAATGCCCGAATCTGTATTGAGATAGGGGAGAAGTCTCTAAACATGGCTAAGCAGTCGGTGGGATGGATCACGTTTCAGAAAAGATGGCTTTTGATGCTTCTCGTTGTATTTTCGATCTCGACAGCAATCGTGTTCGTAATCAGAGCCGCACTCGACTCGTGCGATCGGCATTTCGAAGATGCAGACGGCCGGATTCACTTAACCACGCAGATCGGTGGCATTTCAAATCCGCTCGGTTTCATGAAGTCGAAGCTCGTTCTTCTGGTTTCACACGAACTTTCTCTTTCTGGTACCCCTCCAACCTCATTATTTGTCCATTCTCTATTCCAAGCAAATTTCTCCCCCTCGTTTCGGGCAAACATTTACATTTTCTTGCTCTGAGCGGTGCTTTAATAGTGGATAGCTGTCACAGTATATTTAAATGAAATAGATAGTTGGCTATGTTCGATGTTCATTAGTGTCAATTTCGTTGCTTCTATACTCAACTATTCATTTAAGTGATGTACCTGGCCGGAAAAGACAGATTGGTCTAGAATCTAAATTTTTCCGCTTTCTGTTTGAAGCTCACCAGAGCATTACCAGATACCCGGTTCATTGAGGTGGCCCGCTATTGGTTCAAGTATAATGTGAATGGTTACTTGTTGCATTCGTGACAATTATGAGGATGGGCGGTGAAAGTACATCCATCAGATTTGGAAGTTATGTAAATTTTGCTTCTCTGCCATAGAAATTTGAACCATGAAGGTCCAATTCAAAACCATTTATGAAAAAAAAAGTCCAATTCAAAACTTGTTCTCATCAAAAGAACAGTAGTTTGTATTATACTTGGAACATCTTTTATTGCACTTTCTGAATGATGCTTTTGAGAGTGGGTACCTTTGGTTACCATTCGTTGGAAACTAGATTAATTGTGTCAATCAGGCAGTTTATGTTTCCCTGTTACAGGCATGGCTTTTTGGGTGTGCTGGGACTGGGAATTCTCAATGATCTCACTCCTCATTTCCCATGTTACAACCTTAGAAAATGTGCTAAATTAATGCACATGATGTAACACAGATATATTGAAACCTTTTTAACCACTGACCCACTTTTGATAGGAAGACTGCTTAATTTAATTTATCTCCTAAACTGTAAACAGGATTAGTCAAATTGGTCCTTTAAATCTTTAGCTTTATGCTATGATGTTTGGATACTTGCATATGCCCAATTTACCAATGTCATATACGATACTTGTTGGATATGACACACTAAATATTTGCATGGATACTTCTAGATGTATAATGTATGCTATTGCATTAATACTTTTGAAATATTTAAAATGGACTTCCCCACCTTTTGGATTCTTAAAACTGAATTTTGATGGCTGTAGCGTGGGGAATCCAGGGCCTTCTAGAATTGGGGGTGTGTTCAGGAATGAGGAGGGGTTTATTGTAGCTTTGTTTTCAGGCCCTATTGGAGAAGGAGACTCATTCAAGGCTGAGGTCTTTGTGGCTTTGGAAGGAATCCAAAAAGCTAGGGAGCTGAACATCAGAAGTTTGGTCCTTGAAGGTGATTCAGAGGTGGTGATTAGATGGCTAAAGGAAGATAACAATAGCATGTGGATGTTTAGCAATGAAAGGAAGAAATCAAAATGGCTTACTAGGGATATTGAGGTGAAGTACAGCTGGTTGAAAAGAAATGCCAACTCACTTGCCGATGGACTAGCCAAACAAAGGGTGAATAGGGATTCTTTATTTTGGGCTAATTCCTAAGTATTGTATTGTTTTCTAATGGTGTGGAGATAAGACATTTTATCTCTCCCTTTCTTGTATTTAAAATTTGACATCTTTAATAAAAGTTTTCAGTTATTGATAAAAAAAAAAATTAAAATGGCATCATCATCACCCAATCTTTATCCCAACTATATGGGGCCAGCTACAAGGATCCTGTTTCTCCATTCCTTTTTGCTTAATGCCATTATCCATTGCTAAATTATTAGTGCTTAAATCATTTCTCACTACTTCAACCCATATCCATTTTGGTCTACCCATACCCCTTCTAGCCCCTTCAACTTGCAATAGATCACTTCTTCTTATGGGTGCTGCCAAAATTCTTCTATGCACGTGACCAAACCATCTTAGGTGATGTTTGGCATTGATGGTGATTTCCCAGAAATTGGTGCCATGTAGGATCCACATCAGAATTTGAAGAATCATTGATTTTTTTTTCTGTTTGGTTGGCCGATTATGCTGATTTCTGGGAAATTAGCCAAAAATTGATTATTGAAATCAGCCCTTTTCAAGGGATCACCTTTTCTGGTGATTTCCTGATTTTCAACTGATTCCGAATTTTTTTTGAGGATGACATGGCATCTAACATGGCATTGAATAATAACTCTAAGACAAAAATAATCGGTCCTTGAAAATCAGTACCAAACAGACTCAAAGCTGATTTCTCAAAAATCAGCTTACATGGCATAAATGATACCAAACAACAATTTTTGATGATTATACAAAAATCACTGATTCCAGAAATCACCGATTTTTGGATAATCGGCAGGGAGAAATCATCATCGATGCCAAACATCACCTTAGTCTACTGTTTTATTTTATTGCCTATTGAAGATACTCCTAGGTTCCTTGACACGACTTCATTCTTGTTCCTATCCTTTGTGGTTTTTTCTACACATTTCTGCTACACTTATTTTTGACCTGCTGTTTCTTGACTGCCCAACACTCTACTCCATACAACATAGTTAGCCTTACAACTATTTTATAAAATTTTCCTTTTAATGTAAGTGGTATTCTCTTATCCTCCAATTTTCCTGTCTTACTCTAATTTCTATGGTTGATGTCCTCCTCAATCTCTCCCTTGTTATGAATTATTGAACTAAGGTACCAAAAAAGGTCACATTGAGTTATCTCATGGTCTCCAATCTCAAGTGTACCCTGATTTGCATTCCTAAAATGGTATGCTTAAACAAATTATATTGTAAAAAAAAATCTGCACATCTTAAAAATTTAATTAAATTTGGCAAGGAATAAGTCTTGAGAAATGAAGTCTAGCTTCAAAAACTAGATATAAATGTATTTAAGCATATTACATGGGATACCTGTATCCATATCTGTGTTCAGGGTTTTAGGAAATGGAGAATCACATCCCCGTTTTTCATATCCATGTTTATGTCCATATCCTTATATGGGTACACAGGCCTTATGTATTCACTGAATTATCATTAAGATAATAACCTCTTTTTAGGTGTCAATTTGGAAATGTTTCCCCCCTCATGTTAATTGTGAGAGTTGTTCCTAAGAATTCCCTTCTTTTCATGGAAAACTAATTCTAGGACACTACTAGAGGTACTGGATTTTACCATTTCTTGATGCATACACACAGTTTCCAATGCCTTTTGTTTATACTTATTTAGTCAGGCTGTTTTTAGCAAATAACATTCTATTGCCCTTCATTTTAAACGTCTTTGCTCTTTCTTCTCTCTCTCTCTCTCTATTTATTCATTTATTTATTTTTGTGTTTATTGAATGTTAAAGGTTGACATCTTGGGTTATTTTCTAATTTGTAAGGCATTTAAAAGACAACATATTTATGCAGGTGGACCATTATTGCTGATGGAGTTGGCATTCCTATTAAGAGGTGTTGGTGCTCAAGTTGTTTGGATTACTAACCAAAAACCAATGGAAACAGATGAAGTAATATATAGTTTAGAGCATAAGATGCTGGACAGAGGAGTACAGGTAATGCATTACTCAAATATGTACTGTTTTTGACATTATTAGCATGTGAAGCTTTTCTATTTTTAATTTTGGTCTGTAAGCTGGTGGATACGGCGCTTGTGGTGTAACTCTGAAAGTCTAAGGACAATGGCCATCCCAACCGGGAGAAGGAAAAGGGGAAAAGAGGAGCCTGCTGGATCCCTGGAGGGGCTGCTTAGATACCCTCTGGTGAGGGATTAGGCCACTGCAATTCGTCGGTTTTGGAATTCTGGTGGGAGGGAGATGGCACTGTAAAAGGGAGGTTAGGGAGGCTGAGAGAGGTTATAGAAGGGGTTTCAGATCCCAGATATGAGATTTGAGAGAGAGACTCTCTCTCAGGCAGGAAAGGAAGCTCTGAAGCGAGAAAGGAAACTCACGTGGTCTAGGGTTATGAATGCCTTGTGGATCCTCTCAAGGGACCCCTATGTAAAGATTTTTCTTAGGAAGTTTTCTATTCTAGAAAGTTCCTTTTTGAGTTTGTTATAGAATTGCCCAATTTGCGACACTTGGACTAGTTAGGGCCTTGCCATGTGTCCATGTGTTTACCTTGGTACTTGGGTTTATGTCCTTTCTAAGTCCTTAAGGAGAATGCAATGAGAAGTTGGGTGCGATGGGGTTAAGCGTCAATTTATGTATATGTGATAGGTGCAATGGGAGAGTGCTCTGTCTAAAGGCTACCTCGTTAATGCAATGATGCAGCAAGTGGTTGTCTTCGCATCCTGAACTGTGATGGATTGTGTTCATGTTACTGCATTGTTGTCCCATCGCACTGCTGTCGATGTGATGGCTAATCACAAATGGTACTAATCATTTGCGATTTTGATTGCTGGTTGACCTAGGGTACTTGCATCGTGAATGTTTGATGATGATGAATTTGTCTAAGTCTCCTTGAGTGTAAGGTTATGATGGATGGGTTGTGATTAGTTAGGCTTTTACCTGTGCTCGGGTGTTATTGTGCCCATGATATCGCAAGATTTGTGATGGTTAATTTTATGTACTTACATGGTATTTTACTAGCATTGTGTACAAAAATTGATTTTGTATATTTTCCTTTTTGATTGTTAATGAAAAAGAGAGAGAAATATTAAGAAAAGGGGAAGTGAGAAAAGAATACAAGAGCCTCCTAATTCAAAGAAGGAGCCACAAAAAATCCTGAAGGGTTCAACCTTCTCAAGGATAATTAATCTTAACATTTTCCATGTGAAAACTGTTTGAATTAGCAATGATGCCACAGTTACTGGGAAACCCATTTCATACATGAGTAGAAGTTTGTCCAATACATGCTTGGTGTGTGTAACATTTCTGCAAGGGGTATTTTTCCCTTGATTGGACTAAGTTGTCTTATTTAGGGATGTTTTTTGCTTTCATTTCTTATGTTGTTTTCAACACCTTTTCTCTTTCTGGAAACTACAGGTGATACTATTACAAAGAACATCTTGTTGAAGATGAAATAATGTAAAAAACTCTAGATTTTTTTTTCCTGTCAGATTAATGATCCAATTCCATAGTGTAATGAATCTAATGAGCATTATCTTTTAAAATTTCATTCTGCTACTCTTAGGCATGAAGTTTCTACATTAGTCATTACCATTATTTTAGCATGTTTGTAAACTTTGTTTGTGCATGTTTTTATTTTTTTTCCTTTTTATTGACTGTGCGTCTGTGCCCAAAAGCTGCTATGAAAAGTACAGATTTCTTTATGATATGTTTTTTGATCAGTAACTGAAAATTTTATTAAATAAGAGAAATATAAGTACAAGAAGAGGGAGATAAAATGTCTTAGCTCCCCACCAATAGGTTACAGAAAAAAACTTAGAAATTAGCCCAAAATAAAGAATCCCTATTCGCCCCTTGTTTGGCTAGACCATCAGCAAGTGAGTTGGCACTCCTTTTCACCCAGCCGTACTTCACCTCAATACCCCTAGTAAGCCATTTGAGTTTCTTCCTTTCATTGCTAAACCTCCACATGCTGCGGTTATCTTCCTATATCCATCTAATCACCACCTCTGAATCACCTTCAAGGATCAACCTCCTGATGTTCAGGTCCCTAGCTTTTTGGATTCCTTCCAGAGCCGTAAAGATCTCAGCCTTAAGTGAGTCTCCTTCTCCAATAGGGCCTGAAAAACAAAACTAAAATAATCCCCTCCTCATTCCTGAACACACCCCCAATTCCAGAAGGCCCTGGATTCCTCACACTACAGCCATCAATATTCAGTTTTATGAATCCATAAGGTGGGGACGATTTCTTTATGATATGTTCCTAAGTGTGGTTTGTTGATTTTTGTAGATCAGATTTATCCTCTTCAAATTTTGATGAATATGATGCAGCTACTTGTGAGCATTCTTCAAAATGCTGGATATCAGAATGTTGCTGATGTTTTGAACCTACCTGAAATTCTTTCTAGTATTGAAGAATCATGGTGCAACTGCTGATTAAAAAAAAGTGATTATGATGCAGGATTAATACTTGGTTTGTCATGTTTTGTTTACTTATTTTGAATGGTTTTTTGATATTGGAAAAAGGAAAGGAAAACCCAATTTGGATGGTAATGAATAGTAGTATGACAACACTTATCCAAGTATTCGGATATTTTTTATATATAATTTCTTATAATTTCAGTGACTTTGGTGCATAACTTTGCTTATTTCATTGTATTCTTTGAAATTTTGTTGAAAACTTCAACTTTTTCAATCTTGCTTCAATTTCGCCATATTTTTTGATAATTCAATATTTCAAGCTATTTTTGATGTCCTTAAAAGTATTTGCTTCTCCTTGTGCAGATATTTTCAGCATTACTGGAATTTTTGTACTTGCCTTTGAGTAATATAATGTGTTGGTTACTTTCTTTTGCCTCATCTTTTGGATTGCTTAGTTGCTATTTTTGGTGTTATCATATGGTATATAAATCGGAAACAGCCTCAATGTGCATTTGCAGGGGTAAGGCTGTGCTCATCTGTCCTTCCCTAGATCCCGCATTGGCAGGAGCCTCAGGCACTGGGCTGCCCTATATGGTGCTTGAAAGTTCTATTACTTGCCTATGAGTAGCATAAAGTGTGGTCACTTTCTTTTGCTTGTGTTTTTGGATTGTTTAGTTTCTAATTTTGATGCTTCCATTACAGTGCTTAAAAATTCTATGTTGTTTCAGCTCTGAACTAGGATTTGTTTCTTGATTCTATGATCCTAAACAGGATAAGAAACTATTGATGGAAAAGTGTAGATCCTTACTCTTTGTCCCTACCTCAAGAACATCTTATATCACTGCAAAAAGTAACATTATATCACTAGATCCCGCATTGGTAGGAGCCTCGGGCACTGGGCTGCCCTATATGGTGCTTGAAAGTTCTATTACTTGCCTATGAGTAGCATAAAGTGTGGTTACTTTCTTTTTGCTTGTGTTTTTGGATTGTTTAGTTTCTAATTTTGATGTTTCCAGTACAGTGCTTAAAAATTCTATGTTGTTCCAGCTCTGAACTAGGATTTGTTTCTTGATCCTATGATCTCAAACAGGATAAGAAACTATTTGATGGAAAAGGGAAGATCCTTACTCTTTGTCCCTACTTCAAGAACGTCTTATATCACTGCAAAAAGTAACATTATATCACTGTAATGAGGTTTTGTGGAGACAAGATGAAGGGTTATAATTTGGCATTTTGGTTCAGAGTGATGGGCTATTTGGCGGCGATGAGGAGTGGGTATGATCGTTAGGAACCATGGATCTCGTGATCTGATTTTTGGATTTGGTATTAGTGGGGTGCAAGTAGTTTGGATGTTTTAGAGGGCATATGAATTTTTTTGCAGGGCATATTTTTTGGAATCCGATTACCTTTGGGCTGTTTTAGGGATGATTAGGAGGTTAATAGGTGGTTTCAGTTTAAGATAGGATTTTTTTATTTGCTTGATTTTCAGGGGCTATTAATGAGAAGGGACGGTTGGTTTTATTGTATTTCCTTTTCTTTGTTTGTGAGGTCTTCATCTTGTCACCTGTCTCTGTGTCTTCTTTTTCTTTAATAAAATTTCTTGCTTTATTATAAAAATACCATAGGAATTTTACTGCGCTACTCTAACTGCCTGTACTGTTCTGAATTTATTCTTTTCTAGAGTGAACCACTGCAAATTTAGAAAATCATGTTGATAGGACATTATTCCCATTTTATCATAACTGTGGTTGATAACAGTAGTTCTAATGATCATTGTCATTGAGTCCTTCATAGTATCAATTGTTGCATTTTAATTTTGGGCAGCTCAGTGAACGAGGCTCCCCCACCAATGCGGGGTCTAGGGAGGGACAGATGTTGCATTTTAATTATGCTTCTATCATTTCTTTTGCGGTTTAATGTGTGAAATCTTGTTACAAGAAACTTTTACATGTATGAAATAAGGATACTGTGATGCATGGAACCTGAAGCTTGTGTGAGAATGTTTCTGTTGAACAAAGACCTTTATTATTTAACTCTGATCTGTTGTATACATTTTATGCTAAACTTGGCTCTGATCTGGTTCAAATTTGTCTAGATTGTTTTTGTGTGTGAAATGCTCCATGTGTATTCTGATTATGGTGATTTTGTTAGGTCCTTTCTGCAAAGAGTCAGGAAGCCATTGAAACCGCTCTTAAAGCTGATTTGGTTGTTTTAAACACTGCTGTTGCTGGGAAGTGGCTTGATGCTGTTCTCAAAGATGATGTTCCTCGTGTTCTTCCAAAGGTTTTGTGGTGGATTCATGAAATGCGAGGGCATTACTTCAAATTGGAGTACGTTAAGCACCTCCCTTTTGTTGCAGGTGCTATGATTGATTCACATACAACAGCAGAATATTGGAAGAATAGGACAGAAGAGCGTTTACGGTATGTCAACAAGAACCTATTGTCTTACTTTCTAATTGGATTGTTCCTAACAATGTTTTCAACCAGCTGTTGACCCGGCTGGTCGAACTGTTCGAATTGTCACCCGGCCAGGATTCCGGGTCCGATTAAGTCAAAACCCGTCAGACGGTAAAAACCATTGACTTAGTCAAGAACCGTTCAACCCATCTGGTTCGAGATCTATGTGTTCCAAGGAGCCATAGGTTCCTTGCCCCGCTTTTTTTTTGTGAAAAACCCCGTTTTGGCTTCAAATTGTAATTTTTAATATTTTTATAAATAAACAAATTAAAAAACATAAATTAAATATAAAATAATACATATAACATATCTAAAACATATTTGTACGTTATTTATTGCTAAAATATATTTATACACATATATACATATATATACAAATATATGTATATATATACTTAGTGCATATATATATGCTGATGTGGCATGGTCCGAACCGGTCGACCTGTTCGATCGAACCAGTGACCCACGACCCGGAGGCAAAAATGGTTCGGCATCCGGGTTGGTTTTTAAAACATTGGTTCCTAACACCTCTGTGTGCTGTTCTCTATTGCAAGTTAACCAGATTTTGGGGCTTTTCTGTTACTGTCTTTATATATCATCATCATCTAAGCCTTGTTCCAACTATATGAGGCCAGATACATGAATCCTGTTCTGTCATTCCATTTCTGTTCAGTGCCATACCCATTGTTAAACTGTGGGCCCTTAAATCATGTCTCATTACTTCAACCATTGTCCTTTCTGCCCCTTCAGCTTGTGACAGATCACTTGATCACTTCTTGTTACTTATGTTGTAGATAGTCTTCTCTACATATGCCCAAGGCCATCTTATTCTACTTTCCCTCATTTTATCACATATTGAAGCTACTTCTAGGTTCCTGTGAATAAGTTCATTTCTGATCATATCCTTTCTAGTTTTCCTACTCATTCATCTTAACATTCACATTTTTGCTATACTCGATTTTTGGACATGTTTCTTGTCTGCCCAGCATTTGCTGGCCTTGTAACCATTTTATGAAAATTTCCTTTTAGCATAAGTGGTATTCTCTTATCACATAAGACTTTGGATGCACCACTTCACTTTGCCCATTCTACTCTAATTCTATGGGAAACATCTCTCTTAATCTCTCCCTTGTTATGGACAATAATTGAACCTAGGCAATGGAAGAGGTCACACTGAGTTAACTCTTATTCTCAAATTTTAAGTATACCTTAATTGCACTTCTATTATTATTAAGTTTTCATTGCATATATTCTATTTTAGCCTATTTATTTTAAAACCTCTTGTTCTAAGATGTTTGTCCATAAACCTAATTTTGCATTTAATCTTTCGTTAGTTTTATCAATTAGTACTATGTCATCTGCAAACAACAAGCATCGCATACCCTCTTCTTGAATATGTTATAAGGAAGTGTTGTGTATTGGTGAAGACCCATTGTAACTATAAAATCCTATGTTTCTCACGTAGGTGTTCTAACATCAATTGTTGCACCCACATATATATCCTTAATCACATCCATATGCCTATTTAGCATTCCTTTCTTTTTCAAAACTCACCATGTTATCTCTCCAGAGACTTTATTATATGCTTTCTTTAGATCAATGAATACCAATATGAAAATCTCTCTTCTGTCTAAACTTTCCTATAAATTGTTTCAATAGAAAGATGACTTCAATGGTTGATCTCCCTGGCATAACCCAAGTTGGTTTTCTAATATCCTAATCCTTGTTTCATGTTGTAACCTAGTCATAGGCTTTCTCTAGTGGCTAATGAGTGTGCAGTAGGAAAAAAAATGAAAAGTGGAGAGAAGAGTTTGGTATATAAAGTGGATTTAGAGAAAGCCTATGGCCTAGTGGATTGGAAAGTTCTATAAATTCTAGAGAGGCTTGGTTTTGGAGCAAAGTGGAGATTGTAGATTAAAGATTGTGTTAGCTCAACTCATTATTCAATCCTCATCAATGGTGTGGCAAAGGATTTCTTCCTGGCCAAGCGAGGAATTAGGCAAAGAGACCCCTTATCCCCTTTCTTTTTCACTTTATTGGTAGAGGTTTTAAGCAAAATGATGGTGAAAGCAGATTTATAGGGTTTGATTAGGGGGTGGGGAATTGGTAGAAATCAAGTGGCTGTTTCCCATCTCCAATTTGTCAATGCTAACAATACAATTCTGTTCTATGAGGTTGTTAATGTGGAAATGGTGAGAAGCTTGAAGATTTGATTAACAACTTCGTGGGCTTGATTGGGTTGAGGATTAATTGGATTTAGAATAGAATTGTAGGGATCAATTTGGAATAAGGGGAACTGCTGAGGTTTGTTGAGTTACTAGGTGTGAAGTTGTAAATTAGCCTGTAACCTTTGGGAGGGAACCCTAGTTCTGATGGATTTTGGAAGTCAATAGTAGAGGTTCCTCTTTGAGAGTGATAGGTTGTGGCAGGTAATAGTAAGCATTCATGGGTTAGAAGGTAATGGTTGGAATGATAAAGTTGCCACCCCCCCCCCCGCCCCAGCTTCCCCTTGGAAAGCAGTTCATGAAGTTTTGATGTGGGAAGGGGTGATAAAGTAGATTCTGGGGAGGTTTGTGGCTACAGGGAAATCCACTCAAAGGCCAATTTCCTGAACACTTTGCTCTCCCACTCTTTACTTAAGGGTGATACTGTCTAGAATGGGAAGACCTTTTCTCACTGGTTTAAATTGGAACTTGGGCTTTAGAAGAGGTTTAAGGAAATGTTCTTCCTTGGCCCACCTACTCAAACATTTTAAGGCAAGTCTCACTGGACCCTTCCCTTGAAGACTCTAGAATTTGGTTAGTTTTACTAGATGGCCTTTTCACTTGCTCCACTTTTTTCAAACTCCTTGCCTTGCTTAACCCTCAAGGGGTGGACTTCCCAGTGAAAGAAATTTGGAGTAAGCTTATCCCACCTAAGATTCAAGATTTCCGTTGGGAAATCTTTCTTGGTAAAGGTAAATACTTGTGATATGCTGCAGAGAAGAAAGGCTTATGTTTGCCTTTCTCCTCACATGTGCTTCTTGTGTAGGAACAGTGATGAGACCCTATCTCATTTATTAACCTTCTGTTCAGTTGTTAATAGAATTTGGGAGTTTTTTTGTTCTCTTTCTTGGTGCAGGTGGGACCCCCTCAAGATGTGGTGGGCATTTTCATTCCTAACTTCTTGAGCCAATCAAAGAAAAGAGGAAAAGCACTGTGGAGAGCCACTAATGCAACACTTTGCTAGGTGGTATGGGAAGAAAGAAATAGTAGGGTCTTCTTTGAAAGAAGCTGGACTTTGGAGGAACTGATGGTCAACATAAAAGTAAAGGTAGATCTATGGGTTAAGACGTTGGATGGCTTCCAAATCTTTTCAGTCACTGACATTTTAAGAGCTTAGACCAAAGTGGCACAGTCTTTGAGAGCAAAAGACAGAATAAGAATGGATTGAAAACCCCTAGAAGGTAACAAAGCCAAGCTGAACTTTGAAGGGAGCTCCCTTGGAGGTATGGTAGGAATAGGAGGGGTAACCAGAAATTCTGAGAGGAGAATCTTGGCTCTGCTTTCAGGGTCAATTGGTTTGGGAAATTCTTTGAAGGTTGAACTGTTGGCTCTGCTGCAAGGTTTCCGGTTAGCGAAACAGTTGGGTTTTAGAATGATTGAGGTGGAAGGGGATTCAAATGTAGTCATATCATGGGCAATTTGCAGTAGCATACTCCTTGGACTTTTAAACAGGTGACAAGGAAGTGAAAGTGATTGCAAAGGATATAGAGGCTGAATTTAAGTGGGTCAGATGGAGTGCAAATTGGTTCGATGATTCCCTTGCTAAACAAGGGGTTATGAGGAAGCAATTATTCTACACTGCTATGTAATTTGGGTTTGAAAGTAGGGAACAACATTTCTATCATCAAGTTGTACTACCCACTTATTTAATCAAATCTAATAAAATGAAATCTGTTTTCTGCTGATAAAAAACCATTTCTCAGTTATTTTTTCCCATAGTTTCATAGTGTGGCTTATGAGTTTAATCCCATGATAATTTTTACAACTTTGGGTATCACCTTCCTTTTTAAATTTAGGCACCATAATGCTCTTTCTGCATTCATCAGGCATCTTTGTCATTTTCATTATCTTATTAAATATTTTAGCTGGCTATAATAGGTTTACCTCTCCCATACCTTTTCCAAACCCCTACTGGGATACCATCAAGTCTTGACATTTTCCCCTTCTTCATCTTATTTAATGCCTCCACTTTAGAAATTCTAATTTTACAAAGAAATTTATTATTTTTAGTAATATTAGACTTATAATCCCTCCTCTACTAGCACCCTTTATATGTCTATGGTTTACCTTTTGAGCCAAAGGTAATTATTTTATTCTGTATCTATATAATTAATGTATAAAAAGGATTGTGTTAGTCACTTACGACGTATGCCCAATACACAAAAACATTAGACTCACTACTTTTCTTCTCAGGCAAGTATTGTCTCAAAAAAAGTTTGATGAATTTCTTTGAAGATCTCCAGCACTGACAACCACTACTAAGTTGCATCCTTTACTCTTCTGATCAGCTCATCCATGGAGCTGCTTTTGTTCTCAAATATTCTACAGTTTATTTCTCTCCAAATACACCAAGATACTGTTACTGGAATTGTAACCCACAGCCTTCTGCCCCTCCTGCTTAATCCCTTTAACTTCCACCCCAGCAAGTGTTCCTTCAATGATTTCGAGTGACATCAGAAAAGATTCAAAGCTTTGCACAAATGATTGTACACCTCTCTTGTCCTGAGATAGTTAAGAAATGAATGGGTTGCTGCTTCCTTCTCCTCAGTAGACTAATTCCCCTTCTTTCTAGACTGCCCCTTGTTAAACATGTATCTAATACTACTATCCAAAATAAGAAAACTACTTTGGGGGGAATTTGAGGAAGCCAAATTCTATATGTTTTCATTTAGTAATTTTTCAAAATATCAACTTACTTTTAGTAATATTGTCTTGATATGTAAAACACCAATAAATTTTTTGGCTTTATTTACAGGTTTATCCTTAACAGTTATTTGCTATTTTCTGTCAAAAAGAAAGCTAGCTGTATGCTTTTCTAGTTGCTTAGGTATATTTTTTAACTCTCTTCTTTTTTATTTTTATTTTCATCCAAACCTTGTCTTCTTTTTTTTAAATGGATTTAAACATTATAAGCCAGGAGTTGCAGCTGCTTCCTAGAAGAGATTTTTTTTTTTTTATTGGAAAGGAGTGATAGTCTCTTAATAGGATGTTTTCCCCCTCCCTTAAGCTTTTGACTTGGGGATGTATGTATTATTGGCGTTCATCTATGGGTGTATAACTGGTCTCATCTGTACATATAAAAAATGTAAAAGCTTCTTTAAACAAGTTTTGCTTTTTAAAAGAGATTCTTTATGCTACCACTTGTCTGGTGTATTCTATAGTGTAAAATTTCACTTGTTCTCTTAATATTTCTTTTATACAGATCTCTCTCATTATTTTCATTTTTGGCTTTGCAGGATTAAGATGCCTGAGACCTATGTTGTTCATCTTGGAAATAGCAAAGAATTGATGGAAGTAGCAGAAGATAACGTGGCCAAAAGGGTTCTCCGGGAGCATGTCCGAGAATCCCTTGGAGTTCGAAATGAAGATCTACTTTTTGCCATCATTAATAGTAAGCCTTCTATACTTTGACTATTTTTCTTCTCTCTCTGTTTTCTTTTACTAATAAGTGATGATTGGTTGGCATTTTGTCACTTTTCCATAGATTTGATAGTAATATACTAGTATTGTGGGCCCAGTTATTTGTTAGTGCAGGAAACTCCTTTGCTTAAAATGATGTCATTTTTTTTCACCTTGTTCAAAACTAATTGAGGTTGGACACACATATCAGTTGGTTAATTTTGTTTTTCCCTTTTCCCAATTCTTGGTTATCTTGGATATTACAAAATTATATGAAAGGATAGTCTTCCTTTTTCCCATTGTACTTGTGCTTTTTTCCACTGAAAGCTGCTTGGGACATCTATTTCTTTTGAGCACTGAGCACAGGATAACTGCAGGTGTTTCACGTGGGAAAGGACAAGATTTATTTCTCCGCTCCTTCCATGAAAGCTTGCAGCTGATCCAACAGCAGAAGCTAAAGGTGCCATCCATGCATGCTGTTGTAGTGGGAAGTGACATGAATGCTCAGACCAAATTTGAAACAGAACTTCGCAACTTTGTAATAGAGAAGAAAATTCAGGATCGTGTTCATTTCGTTAAAAAAACACTTACTGTAGCTCCATATCTTGCTGCAATCGATGTGCTTGTACAGAACTCTCAGGTACTTAATGCATGCCTCTAAATTTCAATTCCTGTTTAAAACAAAAAATCTATTTATTTCCAGGATTTTGTAGCCTTCCATAAGGTATGTCTTTTATATTCCTACTAATGTTTCTTTTTATCTTCAAATAAAAAAACAAGTACTCTTGTGGTTCAGAAGAGTTATTGTATGCGTTCATTATACTGATAAAAGTGTACACAGTCTGGATGACTGCAGTTCCATTAACCCCATAATTTTTATGAAGTCTCACTGGCTTGTGCAGTGGGATTCACAGCAATTATGAAAAGAAGAAGACATTATTGTTTTTCATGAAGAACAAAACCAGGGTGTATATAGATAAAACAGAAGACATATAACATCTCCATATCCTTTTTGCTTCAGGTGTAAAGGATTTAAAATTGTGGCTCACTGGCTCTGTTTCCAGCATCGAGTACTACTAATTCTAATTAAGTTCAGGTTCAATTCTAAGAACTTCTAGAACAAGTAACAAATTGGAATTATCTGAAAAGCTGTCAAACTTCCAACTAAGCTGATTTCATGCTGGCTCCCCTGGGGCATGTGATTGAGCCTAACCATTCTTCAGGTGGATTAAATTTCTACTACATGTCGTTCAGTTGGAGGTTCATTGACTGGTCCAATTCATGGGCAATGATAGGCCTACTAATGCCATTAGTGACTGGTCCGAAAACCTATTTCTGTGGTTATTTTCTTTTACTCCTAATCATGGTTTCAAGCTTCATCATAGAATCTGTACAAACATAATCACTGCTCTATATCTAGCAAAGCATGGTGTAAATCAGAGTCTTTGTTTTGGGCTGTTTTGTAACTTGATTTATGATGAGGGGTCACCTTATGTCCCTGTAGGTGATTGTTGTATTTCTGTTTTTAAGCTAATGAAAGTTACTGTTTCCTATCAAAAAAATCACTGCTCTATACGATTTATAGTATCTGTGGACTCTGATACCTTTGAACGCAATTAACAAAATGGGTTAGTGGTAATAAAGTAACTTAGCTAATTGACAGGTCACAAGTTCAAATCTTATGATTGACATTTGAAGTTTCTGAGCATTTACTGACCTGGGTGGGTCATTAAAACCGGTTAAATCATCAAAACCCATCCGGTTTTCAACAGTTCTGCCAGGTTTTGACTGGTTCTAAAGGTTTTCCAGAAATTTGAAGCCTGGACTTCTAAAAAACCAGAATGGTCTCTGGTTGACTGGTTCCCGGGTCCAACGGTCTGACTGTCAGGTCTGGTCCAGGTCTTAAAACAATGTTATAAGCATTAAAAGAAGCAAGCTCTCTGATGCTTCCATAGTTTGTATTTAGTTTCAATAATTAAATCAAACATTTTATTAAAAGGAAAAGTATAACCAGAGTATGACCAGTGCTTCGGCTTCCTTAGGTTTTATTATAGGATGTACTTGAGCCTTGAGTATTACTTCTTTGTCCCCTTCACTTGTTGAATTCTGTAATCACTCAATACAGCATCTTTCTCTCTTCTCCTGTTGTTCTATGAAGAGATGCTGCTTATATTTCAAGCCATGGATACATAAACCATGGAAGACTTAGAAAGTTGCATCTTTGTTTGTGAAGCTTAACCTTTTTTACTTTTTTCTGTGTAGGCTAGGGGAGAATGCTTTGGTAGGATTACCATTGAAGCTATGGCATTCCAGATACCTGTATTAGTAAGTTCCATTTTAGCTACGAAATTAAATTAATTCATATCAGTATATGCATGTTTGTTAATGTTAGCTTTGTATAAATAGTAGAATGTGCATACTTTTCTTGTTTCCAATAATTTCTTTATCTGTTTTACAATTTTTATATGTAAATTGATTATTCTGATTTCTGATTCAGTTCTTTATCTGCTTTATGTGAAACTGCCTGATGCATGTCCTTTGTGCAGAGTGATTCTTTCTAGCTTAGGAACTCTGTGGATTTGCATTCTAGGACCTGTTAACATTTTTCAGAGGAACCGTACACATTGCAAGTTGGTTTAGGGGTTAATACTTAATGGACACCAATTATTTTGGGCTGAAATATGGTACTTATACTAAGAGAAGGGATAGGTGGAGTAAGTCTAGCCTATAGAATGGGTGCATACTTTTGTACATATGATTCTTTATTTAAGGCAGTAAAGTGGATCAGTTGCCCATAAAAAAAAAAGGTTGAATTAAGACAGTGGACTTGGATTTTTGGAAAGATAAAGTAAAAATAGAGAACATTGAAGCCTATTACCAAACAGATTTTCCCAAAGTGGTTAAAAAGGCCGTCATAACATTCAAAGAGGAATGTTAGAATTAAGTATTTAAGTGCAAAACTTGAGATCTGCTGAAGAGAAAAAGTGATACATTAGGAATTTCTGTATTTCATTTGACAAATTTTGGCAATCATCTCATTCCATGCCAATAGAACTTGGACATAATTATATTGGATGACTATTAGGGTGACCATAGTCTACAATTATAAATGCTGAGCAATCAAGAAATGGAACATAGGATAAATGTTTTGAGATAGATGGATGAGAAGTGATATTTAGTGGATGAAACTAAATATCAGTATACACAAAGGGCTCTTAGAGATTAGGGTTTGCTTCAGTTGACAACAAGGTTAAGGACACCGGCTAAAGATGGTTTTCCATGTGAAACAAAGACTAGTTAATACACTAGTGAGAGAGTTGCATGTTCGAGTTGAAGGCTCTACAAGGTGCTTCATTTGGCCTTGGATAGAGGTGTATGGAGAATCAATATTCGTGCTGCCAATCGCATATGTGGGTAAGATGGATGACAATGATTATATGTGATTATGTGTAAACCATGCTTTATGGAAGAGTATTAGGCAACCAAGAGACAATGAATCCATAGAATAAACTTGCCTATACTTTTCTATGAAGGTGGAAATCTGAGCTGGATCAGAAACTTGAAAATGGTAATACAACTCTTTGAACAGATGTCCAACCTTAAAGTGAATTTTGAGAAGAGTTCTGTAGTAGGAGTGAGCATGGAGGAAGGGGAGATCATGGAATGTGTAGAGCTTTTGGGATGTGCAGTCTCAATCTGGCCCTTGAATTACGTAGGCTTACCTTTGGGAGACAACCCTAAGAAAGGTAGTTTTTTGGAATCCGGTGGTGGAAAGATTTGAGAGGAGACTTGCTTCCTGGAAAAAGAACTATCTTTCTCTTGGTGGGAGGATCACACTAATTAGGGCTACCTTAGCCAACTTACCCATTTACTTCTTGTCAGTGTTCAAGATTCCAACAGAGATGTCTAATAGTTTGGAAAAGATGATGTTTCTGTGGGTGCTAGGAGAGGAGAAGAGGCACCATAGAGTGGGTTGGGAGGTGGTGGTTAGAAGCAAGAGGTTAAGAGGGTTAAGGCTTGGGAACATTAGAAAAAGGAGTGTGGCTTTATTAGGGAAATGGTAATAGAGGTTCTCTTTAGAAAAGGAGAAATTGTGGGCTAAAATTGGTGAGCATTTATTGATAAAAAAAAAATGGTGAGAAATCATGGGCTGGAGGACAATGGATGGAATGCTGGAATTCTGGCAAGGACTACAAGTGCTTCACCCTGGAAAGCCATCCATGACTTATTACCAGTCTTCTCCCCTTTGATCAGGTATGATTTGAACTCAAGCAACCTCATAAAATTCTGGGAACAGACTTGGGTGGGGAATTCCCCATTGAAGGATCAGTTTCCATCATTGTGTGCTCTCTTTGGCCTGAAATGAGCCCATATCATCCTTCATTATCCCTTCATCTTCAAACTCTAGGATTGGGTGAAATTTGGGTTTGAGAAGGGCTGTTAGAGACACAGACCTGAACTGCACCTTGACTCTCCTAGGTGTTCTTGAAAATGTTTTCTTGGATCCCGCAAAGAAGACACCAGAATTTGGACCCCCACCCCCTCGGAATCTTTCTCTTGTGCCTCTTTCTTTAAAGTCTTGACTCAGCCAGACAGACCCGTAGACTTATCTTTCCTTGTTAAAGAGATTTGGTACAAGCCAATTCCTCCTAGGGTTGGGAGTTTTTGTTGGGAATCATTTCAATGTAGAATCAACACTAGTGATGTGCTTCAAAGAAAAAAAAAGACCCAAGATTTGTTTATCTCCTCATAGGTGTATTCTCTGTAAAGCTGAAGGGGAGACTGGTTATCACCTATTCACCTTTGGCTGTGTTTGGTTGCAGTGCAAATTTATTTGCACTAATACAAATGCATGGGAGTGCAAATGTAAAAAATGCAAATTCTTATTTAATTTTGTTTTGGGCTTTACTTTGTTTTGCTTTCATGTCTTAATTTACTTCATTTGTACTGCAATCAAACAAACTAAGCTAAAATTTGAAGCAAAAACAGGTCAGAATTTACACTCAAATCATTTGCACTGACATGGTTTTGCATCAGTACAAATTTATTTGCATCGCAACCAAACACAATCTTCTGATTTCTTGCTAGTTTGCCAAAACTATTTGGGAATGGGCATTTTCCCTTTTTGGGATTGGGTGGATCCCCTGTGAATGTGCAGTCTTTTTTCTTCTTCATTCTTCAGGTGGCATTTGAAGAGAGGTAGGACTATGGAGATGCCTAAGGGTTGCTGTGGGAAGAAAGGAACTCAAAACTTTTCTCTGAAAGAGAGAGAAGCGTTGAAAATTTGATAGAGCTGATTCACATAAGGGTGGTACAGTGGTTGAAATCCTCGGATTTATTCACAGATTTTACAGTGGATGATTTGTTGACAAAATGGAGAGGGATTGCTAGCTGTGCCCAAGTCAAAACGGGTCTAAGTCTGTCTTGGGGAACGGGATCTGGTCCTCACAAATGGGTGCCTCACAGTCACATTCACCGCGCATTGGGAACATCTCCCGTGAATAATAACTTATAAGTACGGGAGATGTTCCCAATGAATGGTAGGATGTGCATTTGAGGTCAGTGTGAGGTGCCCTGTGTGAGGAGCAGATCCGATCTCCTGTCTTGGACCCCTCCCCCCACTGGTTTTATAAAGCTGAACTTTGATGGTAGTAGTAGAGGGAACCTTGGGCATTCAGGCATTGAGGGTGTATTTAGGGACGAGAATGGAACTGTTTCAGCTTTGTTCTTAGGCCCAATTGGGGTAGGTAACTCTCTCAGGGCTGAGATTTCTGTGGTCTTGGAAGGTGCCCAAAGGGCAAAGGAAATGAACATTAGAAGGCTTGTAATTGAAGGGGGATTCAGAGGTGGTGGTCGGGTGGCTAAAAGAAAAAATTCAGATGGTTGGTTAAGGACATGGAAATAAAGTTCAGTTGGGTGAAGAGATTTGCTAACTCGTTTGCTGATGGGTTAGCCAAGCTAGGGGTGATCAGGGAATCTATATTTTGGGCTCAGTTGTAATTCTGGTCTTTCTCACTTTGGGGGCACTAGCCTCTGTTGGGGGGGAGTTAAGAGAGTTTATCTCCCCCTCTTTGTAATTAATTATTCTGCTTGATTAATGAAAGTTTTGTTATTGATCAAAAAAAGAATAAACCTACCTATATTTCCCATAGTGTGAGCTTAGTTTCTTGCATTCTTCTTTAACCTAATAAAGTTCTCACTAGCAATAGCATTAGGGTACATCCCATTTTTAAATAAAGGGGAACACTCCAGTGAATAGGCCAAAAGTGATATTTGAAAAGACAGGCACCCCCATGTGCCTTTATACTTTATAGGGTACCTTTTGTCTTTTTCACAAGGGGTGTGTTCCTCGTTTATCAAATTTGGGTGTGCCCTATTCATCCCTCATATATATATATATATATATATATATATATATATATATATATATATATATATATTTTGTGGTAAAAGCCTGGGAAGATCACCTTAGGAATTTGGAATGGCCTGAGTAATTTAAGGATTAGATTGAAAATAACATTTCTTGCAGGTCCACTAGCTAGGGTAATGCTTGTCTTTGTTCAGGTATGGCCCTCTATTTCTTTTGGTGAATTAGCAATTCTAGTTTGGTTAGAAAACTGCATAGATGATTAGGAGAGAATGAGAGGCAAAGAAAAACAAGATAAAAAGGAATATTTTCTTATAATGACAGTATTATTAGCCAGTTAAACACTCTGGTCCACCTTGTTATCTTCAGGAGGTTTCTTCACCTTCCTAATCTTCCATTTGTGGAATTTTGGGGCCGTAGCATACTGGTTATATTTTAGAAAACAAATGCTGCCTTCTGTCTGTGGGGTTGGAAAAATAAAGAGGCAAATGTGGTCGTCAGTCCTTAGTGAGTTCAGCAATTGCAATTTCAATAGTTTTAAAGGGTAGTGGGGCTCTATTATCTTAAATCCTCCCTCTGATAGTTTGCGTGCATGTCTCATCACCTTTTGTGCGTGTGTAGAGAACGAGGATGCATGTATGGCATTTCCAAGTATATAACCCAACTTCCGGTCATTGGCTACTGCAGTGGTTTATTGGTGCTGAATTTTTTTTTTTTTTTAACATGATCCCTGCCTTTGTTTCCTTTTTTTCTCAGATCCTTCTATTTACATGTTGCTTACTAGTTTCAGCTTTTGTCATATGTTTTTTTTTTTTTTAAGCTTTTATTATATGTTAAAGCATATGCACATCTGCGGATGTAGCAAAAATGTCGTCTGTCAAGATAAACCTTAGATATTGTCCTATTGTTGATTCTAGTCAACATGGGTTATATGGTCGTCATCTGGACTTCGAAATAATAAACCACATCCTGGATAAGTCACACAATGTCAAAACACTGGATTCTTTATCCAATTGGCATCAGATGGATCTACCTCTAGTTTCTGTATAGATCAAAGCTCTTGATTGGATGGATGTGACGACTACATCTGGGGCTGAAAGGCAATTGATGCCTGACATTCAGATACACTGATATGATTAATCATTGTCTCCACATCCTGATCGATCACCAAAGTTTGTGTGTTTGTGTGTGCATGCGCATCTCATTAACCATTATTCAATTATCACGGGGTCATATTCCTTTATCTTTGTTGGCTTATCTGATATATGTCTAACATTATTATATATATTGCTGGCAAAAAAATGGTCAGGGAACGGCTGCTGGAGGCACCACAGAGATTGTAGTTAATGGATCAACAGGTTTGTTGCATCCTGCTGGAAAAGAGGGTGTCACACCTCTTGCAAAAAACATGGTTAATTTTGCCACACATGTTGAAAGGAGGCTGACAATGGGAAGAAAAGGATATGAAAGAGTAAAAGACAGGTTTTTGGAACACCACATGGCACAGAGAATAGCGTTGGTTTTAAAGGAAGTGTTGCACAAGGCTAAGGGCCACTTTTAGGTTGCAATGCCTGAGCCCCTCTACTATCAAATGGAAAATTTAACATTCTTGATTTTAGTTCGGAAAGTTGGGAGTAAATCACTTTTAAGTGCTAGTATCTGATACTTCCCAAATTAGGTTGTATGACTTGTATCATTTTTCCCTTCATCATTTCCTTTATTTTCCTCTCTTATGGTTTGAAATTATGTCTGTACATAAAGAAATGTTTCAGCAGTCAATTTGTTCCAAGTCTCAACTTCCACATCATCTCCTACTGTTCAGACCTTGAAAAAACAATCTATTAAGCTCGATACTTTAACGGAAAACCGTGGATTGGATTTGGCAGAAATCAGGTTCCACCAATGGATGGAGGGATCTCGGTGGAACAATCAGTACAGTAGAAACTTTCAACATTCTGTATGTAATCTGGGAGATTTGGAAATGTAGAAACTTCAATTTCCAAAGATTCAACCACCTTAGCTAGTCATGCCATGCTTCATACAATTTTTACCCTATTAACCAGAGCTCGATGGCCTTTCATAGTTTCATGGGTGATTAGACCTGGCAATTGGGTTGGGTGGGTCGGGTTCGGGTTGGGTCAAGGTACTTTGGGTTTATTTCGGGTCGGGTGGTCAAATGCTAGACCCTAACCCTAAATATTCGGTTGGGGTTGACCTATGAGTCATATCGGGTCATCCCAAAAAATATTTGAAATTTAAAAAAATAAAGAAAAATTACATGAAAAATGTCAAAATTAAAAGAATTAACTTTAAAATTTCAAATAAAAAATAAAAAATTTGAACATTTAACAATTTAAAGAGTAAATAATAAAAAATAGAAACTAAATAGAAAAAATTAAAGAATGGAAACTTCTAACAATGCATAAATAATCCCAATTAGATTTGACAATCGGGTCAGCGGGTTGACCCATGAATTAACCCATTTTTCGGAATGGATCGGGTCATATTCACATTCGGGTAGCAAAATATGTGACTCTTGCCTTGTTTTTTCGGGTTGGGTTGGGTCGGATCGGATCGGGTCCTAAGTTGGGTCAATTTTTTGCCAGGTCTATGGGTGGTCTTGTTTTAACGATTTTGACATCTTTAATTTCTGATGAGAACGGGAAAAGAGAGATGGAGAGGGGGTCAGGGGAGGGAGCGGGTTGAAGAGGGAGCGGCTTGAAGGGGTCAGGGGAGGCCTCATACATCGTTAAAATTTCAAACCTGGTAAAAGAGTGGCGTAGTCCTTTAGGATTGGAGGTCGCTGGTTTATGCAGCAACTGCGGGTGCCGCAGATGTAAGCTCCATTAAGGCATTAGCCAAGGAGATTTTTAAATAAAAAGACAAATGCAATAGGCCCTCTAATAACTAATAATCCTGATACAACATGATTTATTACATATAACATACTTTATACAATTTTTGTTATACATAATGTTTTTCATACATTACGTTTTCTTTTACAACCTATTCACTTTCGCAATCAAAATACTTTATACAAAAAGTAGCGTAATCCTAATTCCTAATTTCTCAATGTCAGTTTTGCCCATCGAATTGAATGTTATTATTTTCTTATTTTTCTGAACATTTTTGTCCTTTAAATAAATAGTCTATATTTAGGGGGTGTTTTTCAATATGTATGATTTTGTTTTTTCAAGACATAAATCAATTACCACATCAGGCGAATGCCCCTTAGTTGGTTTTGTATTTACTTCTTGGCTCAGTTTGAGAAGAATACATATACAAATATGTGAGAAATTGCAAATACAGGTTTTGAAATACAAAATATAAGGATTTGTACTGTGCATATTTGTATTTGCATTTTTTTTTTCAAAATCGCTTCAGGGGCCAATTTAGGGCTTCTCCACCCCCTGAACCGGCCAGACTCCCGATACACCCACTATAAGGGTGTATCAAAAGGGTTCCGGAATGATACATACCAGTCGATACTGACCAATATATATCGATACTTTGAACCTTGAATAGAATATTATATGCTACTAATTCTGACCCACTTCTTTTGTCTTCAAATTATGAAGTTTTTCTCTTTTATTTATCGTTTCATTGTGGAGATAACTAAGAGGTTCTCTGTGTGTCTTGCGCGTTTAAAGCTTAATTAGTTCACATATGCAGGACCGTGAACAATTTATGGAGATAGCAACTTAGATCAGAGTAAGGGATGAAGAAATGACCATAAAAAAGTAAATGACTATTCATCCAAATAAATAAATAAATAAAGGCCTGTTAACAGCTGACTTAGTTGAATTAAAAACTGAAAAACTTAATGCTTTTTATTGCTTTGTCTTTTAGTGAAGAGGTCCTGGGCTCCTCAATGGCTTTGGTCGTAGAACAGTGACTCAAACTGAACTTGGATACATTGTTCCATGGGACAAGCTGGTTCAGCAGTCAATTTGTAGGGGTGTTCATAAAAGAACTGAAAACGAACTGAATTAAAAAAAAAATTAATCGAAAATACAGTTAATTAAACCGAATGGTTCAATATTTTTCAAAAATGAAGGATCGGTTTGGTAGTTAACCAAACCAACCTGTATATATTATATGTATATATGCATTATGTTTTTAATATATATCACATATTATTTATATATATATATATATATTTATAATATATATTTTAAATATAAAAAACTGAAACTGAAACCGATCAACTGATTAATTGATAGTACCAATTCGGTTTTGATTCAGAAAATTTAAAAAAAACCCCATAATTCCGGTTCAGTTTCAAAAAATAACCCACAGTTGGATTAACCTAAGGATGAGCACCCTTATACTTGGGATCAAATCCCACTGTCATTAACTCGTTACAAAGCAGCCAAAGTTAGGCACATCCAAAATATGAACCATTATAGTGGTTATGTGCATCCTGCTCTTCATAGGAATACGGCATGTGATAAAATAAAACATCCATATACCACGCCATCTCTCATTTCAGTTTTTTCAGTTGGTGTTGCTGGCCATTTTTAGTCAGAAGTTTGGATTTGCTCCTCACAGAACGATCTCACACTGATCTTACAACACGTTTCAGTTGTGTATAGAAAACATCTTTCCATAAATAAATATTTTCAAGCACGAAAATGTTCATGTTGCATGACTAACGTTTTATAAGGAGCATATCCTAACTCATTCAGTCAGATATCATCTCAGGAGAGTGGAGAGAGTTTCCACTGTTGAAGCTCTTCCTTGTAGTGATGTATCACTACCGCCAATCCTCTACTAATTTCATCTAACACCACACATCTTACCATGAGACTGAGACCCACTATAAAAGTGGGACCTGCCATGTATGAGATATGCAGCTGTGAGATGTTACTAGGGCATTGGAACATATGAACTCTAGTCCAGCATTCTCTTTCTAATTGTCCTCCTCTTTTGAAATGACCTTACTCTTTCTCCAGTCTGAATCTAGTCCTCACAAAGCACTCCTCACACTGATCTCAACATGTCCTGGCCACACATTGGTGATGAATTCGGCTTCTATCAGGGCATAGCCCATTCGAGCACTACGAATATCTCCTTGCCTATTTGCTTTATTTCATTTCATGGGGAGATATTCCCAATACAGATTGTAGAAGGCGATTGAAATCGTTGTGGATACGGGCTTGCCCTGATGGAGGCCGATCTCATCGGTGACTTCTCCAATCATGGGAAGATATTCCCAATACATGATTGGATGTGGCTGGTCGGGGTGAGGAGCACATCCCAATTCCTCTTTTTCAACACCCTGTCATACAAGGGTAATTTTGGCATTTACTAATGTTGATAGAATAACATCGGCATTTTTCTGTTATCTTACGGTGTCACAATGACAAACCTTCAAAGTTCGTAATTTTCAGGGTGTGGTTCAGCGACTCAAAAACTTCAGTGGAGATTCCAGCAATTTACCCATTGTTATAATTCTTTGCCTCCGCTGCAAGGCAACTCGCTAGCTAGCAACTGAAAACTCAAAAGAGCAGAAGGTCAGAAACTCGCTTTGATAATTGGACTTTGGATACTCTCTGAATCTAAAAATTATGGACGAAGACGCTGCCCGTCGCCGGACCGTCATTGCTGAGTATCGGAAAAAGCTTCTACAGCACAAGGAGCTCGATGCCAGAGTAAGAGCAGGTTCGTACAAATCAGGATCAGAAAACCTATTCTTTTTCCTATTTATCACATCCAAGGGCAATCCTTTCTATAGACCCATATAGATGGGGCAAGACTTAGATGATGATGAGATCCTCTCCGAAGCTTAGATTTAGTAGGAAAAAGTTCATTGACAAAATTACTAGTTAAGCATTTTAAATTAAATAGGTAACGTGTCCAAACTGCATTTAGTTCTTCTGTGCGTTTTTCTTTGGGTTTGTATTGAATACTTGGTGGTTAATTACCGTGATATTTTATATGACTGGGGAATTTACAAATTGGGGAAGGGAACAAAAAGAAAGCCCTCCGCCTAGACTCTAAAGAAGAAAACGGAACAAAGAAAGTTGTTCTGTAACTAGCTATAGGAAAAGAAAAGAGGGTTCTTGCAAATGTACCTGTGGAAGATGTATCCATACAGAAGTCAGCACAAATTGTGCCGTATATAGATATTTGCTCACCTTGTTTCTGTGCATCAGTTATAATGTCATTTTGGAAAAGCACACACAGGTGATGCTCAATAAGTGGGGATGACATGTCTTCTGTTAGTAACTGCAACATTGCATGCTTATGCTATGTCGTGGATATGGTCACATGGTAGCAAAATTTTAATTTAGAGTCTTTCTTGGAATAAATAGCACCATACTTAAGGAACTACATTTCCTTTATTGGTGAACAACAACAACGACAATAAAGAAAATGAAACTTATCTGATCAACTGAGATCATATGATGTGATGATAATATCTATTCATTGAACTGACGTGGTATCTGTATATTTAATTATTTTCACTTTGAACTTTTGATTTGTGTTCACAGTAATTACTACACAATAAACCATGTATTGATTTATGTATATGAATGCTAAATGGATGACTCTTACTTTACCTTGTTCTTAATGTTATAATTTCATCAACTTGAGCATGACATTATTTTGTGAAACAATAATCCATACAAACCTTACTTCTTCTTCTTCCAAAAAAAAAAGAATCTCTTTACCCCACCGATTATGCCAATAGACATAACATAATTGCACTGAAACTGAAAATGTGCAGTGAGGGAGAATTTACGTTCTGCAAAGAAGGAATTTGCTAAGACTGAAGATGATTTGAAGTCACTCCAGAGTGTTGGACAGATCATTGGTGAAGTTCTGAGGCCCCTTGATAATGAGCGATGTAGGTTTTCATTCTCCTTGGAATCCACTAATAATTGTTTGAAAGTTGTTCGCAAAACTTCATGTCAAAAAAATTCCCTTTTGTTTCAATTTATGTTTTTATTATGCTAGAGGATATTGATGTATTTTGAAGAACTACCAATATAAGATATACTTTTTTTATTAAAAAATAACAGATTTTTAAAGATGACAAAAGACAAAGGTTTTTGAGGAAGTTTGATGATTGTCCCTGATGGCATTTTACGAGCTGTTGCTTTTCTGTCCATTTTTTGACATTCTCTGACTACCAGCCAACTCATTAAAGTGCATTTTGATTGATTGGATTTCTGATTTATTCTCAGTGATAGTTAAAGCAAGTAGTGGTCCAAGGTACGTTGTTGGATGTCGCAATAAAGTAGATAAGGAAAAGCTGGCAGCAGGAACTAGAGTGGTTCTCGATATGACAACCCTCACAATAATGCGAGCCCTTCCACGTGAAGTATGTTATGATGTTAACTTGTTTGAAAAGCACCAGAAATTGGAAATGAAAGGCACTAGAATTCTAGAAATTGGAATACTGCTAGTTAAAGTCTTATTTCATAGTTTCATATATATGAAATGGGAATGGAAAATGAAGTCCTAAGTCATGAAGATCCTGGTAATGAGGCAGTTATTATTTGGTTCCAGGTTGATCCAGTTGTTTACAACATGCTTCATGAAGATCCTGGTAATGTTAGCTACTCTGCTGTAGGTGGATTGTCTGATCAAATTCGGGAACTCAGGGAATCTATTGAGTTGCCTCTTATGAATCCTGAACTCTTTCTTAGAGTAGGGATCAAACCCCCAAAGGTAATATTTTTATTATGTGTAAGTTTAAATAACTTAGAATTCTTTGTTTGTTGGGCTATCAAGAATCTTTTTTTTTTTAGTTGTGTATGTGTATTAGAAATATTTTAACTATTAACGATCATGATTTCAATGGTCTCAGGGTGTTCTTCTGTATGGACCTCCTGGAACAGGCAAAACGCTGTTAGCCAGAGCGATTGCAAGTAACATAGATGCAAATTTCTTGAAGGCGGGTCAATTTACAAGAATTTTTTGATTTCATCTATAATCTATTCATTTTGTGTTATGATATTGCCTGAACCGTTTGAAATGACTTCAGGTTGTATCAAGTGCTATAATTGATAAATATATTGGAGAAAGTGCAAGATTGATAAGAGAGATGTTTGGGTATGCACGTGATCACCAGGTAACTTTTCCAGCTCTCCCAAATTACTCTTTTAATTGATGAGTGTTATTTTTTTTTTTTGGTTTTTTAACGTGTAGTATTTCATTGCTGTTAATCGATGTGTTATTTGAAAAAGGTTTCATTTTTAATTACTTTTTTCATGGGATTTTTTAACTGAAAGTTTGATTATGTTGTTCTTCTTTTGCTTGTCAAGCCTTGCATAATATTTATGGATGAAATTGATGCCATTGGTGGGCGGCGATTTAGTGAGGGAACAAGTGCAGATCGTGAGATACAGAGAACATTGATGGAGCTACTGAATCAGCTTGATGGTTTTGATCAGCTTGGGAAAGTATGCATCCTCATAACCTGGTTTAACATGCTTGTTTTAAGAATTTTGGGCGAAGTAGGAGAGAGTGTGTTATCAATGTTGGCTGGTGTTCTCTTTCTTTCTTTCCTTATTGTGGAGGGTGGGGAGTTCATATCCAATTTTGAAAGTAAGGATATCCATCAATCTTTTGAACCATGTCATAATTAAAACTATTTAAAATACCAAAATGACATATAAAGAGAAAACATTTCCAACAATATTCCACATATTCATATTGTACAGTAAAAAGATTACAAGGAAAAACGGAGAATTCAATATTCACCCAGTCAATCTATGTGGAAACTAGATTAGCTTGATGCTTTGATTGTTTTACCATCCTGGTTCAAAAGTCTTTCCTGAAGAGTCTGGTTTATAGCAATTTGTAGGTTGGTCTTTATTCAAGCTACACATTTTTTGGAGGTCTTGTTTCTTGATTGCCCAATACTGCTCCATACAACATTGTTGACAATTTTATAAAATTTTCCTTTTATCACATAGGGCTCTAGATGCACCCTTCCATTTTGCCCATCTGACTCTAATTATATGGGCAATATCCTTCTCAGTCTAGCTCATGAAATAGGTCACATTGAGATATCTCTTGGTCTCCAGTACTAATTGTCCATGATTACCTTGTTATCATCAGATTTTAAATTGCATAAATTCTGCTTTGGCCCTACTGAAAATTTTAAACATCATATTTCTAAGGTATCATCTATAAATCTCAACTTTTCTATCAATACTCTTAATAAGAAGATGGCTTCCATGGTTGATCTCCTTGGCATAAAACCAAATGCTGGTCTTATAAGTGTCTTATTTAACCAAGGTAGTGGAAGTGGGTGGTTTGGTATCTTCTGATCATCAATTTTGATCTCACCACCATTGCTACTACTGTTTTTTATACTAAAATTTGTAATACATGTATTTTGTCCTAGGCCAAGTCATCTTGAAATGCTTTGATTCTAAAGCATCTGTCCATTAGCTGTGTTCAGCGGCTTCAGCCCTTGTTTAGTCTTATCAATCAATGCTATATCATTAGTGAACAACATCCACCACCACAAGACTTCTTCTTGACTCCTATACTCCAATTCATCAACAACAAATGGACAGATATGAACTAAGTACTGATCTGCGGTGTAAATTCATTGTGATTGGAAAGTCTCTTGTCCACCC
Source organism: Nelumbo lutea (assembly GCF_056320005.1). NCBI lineage: Eukaryota > Viridiplantae > Streptophyta > Magnoliopsida > Proteales > Nelumbonaceae > Nelumbo > Nelumbo lutea. Next base: position 19,763,658 of record NC_142688.1, read on the forward strand.
TTCCTCTTCGTCTCAATTCAAAACCTACTAGATGCCTTCTCTAGGAAGCCTATCATATGTTTCTTAATCATCAAATACCTGGTGGAGATTCTCCTCTACTCCCTAAACTTCTCTATTAATCTCCTAAATAAAAAGATAGCTTACATCTTCCCCCTCACAAAAAAGGGGAAAGTAAAGAAGAGAAAATAGATTCAATTGGAGGGAAGAAAACCAAATTATTGTAGAAAGATATTTATGCATTGAAACTGTAAGGATGCGATTGTATTTGCGATCTCCAAAACTGCTGTTTCAGTGTTAGGGGTTTCTATTAGCATTAGATGGTTGATCACTTGATTTGAATTAGTATTGCCAATACTTTTATTGATTTTACAAGTGACCCATTGAATGCGAGATCTGGTTATTGCAATGGAATAGGTCAAAATGATTATGGCAACAAATCGACCTGATGTCCTGGATCCTGCACTTCTTCGTCCAGGTCGCCTAGACAGAAAAATTGAGATCCCATTGCCTAATGAGCAATCAAGAATGGAGATCCTAAAAATTCATGCTGCTGGAATTGCAAAGCATGGAGAAATTGACTATGAGGCAGTGGTAAAACTTGCAGAGGTGAATGCTCTTTGTCTTTGAGAAGCACATAGATTCAGTTTTTTTTTTTTTTTTTTTTTAATTTAAATGTTACACATTGTCAGGTATCTTATGACTTTCATCCATTGCAGGGATTTAATGGAGCCGATCTTCGAAATGTTTGCACTGAAGCAGGGATGTCTGCAATCCGTGCTGAACGTGATTATGTCATCCATGAAGATTTTATGAAGGTAAATCTTTTTCTCCTTTTTGCCAAGAATGAGGGCATGTGCATGTGAAACATGAACCATGTCAATATTCTTTAGAAGATTGATGCTTGAATTTGTTGTAGTCCCTTTGATGCATCTCTCATTCCAACTGAGTGTAACCTTTCCGATGGGGAAATTTACTAGTTATCATGGTTGTATGGTTGTTACTACTGTATTTGGCATTTTCAGTTTTACTTAGATAGTCATTTAATAAGAATGTATGATGTCACTATTCAATCTGATGAAAATGGACAGATATCGTGAAAATAAACTTAAAGCATTATTAACAACCTAAGTGTCAGGATAGAGCCATTCTAACATGAATTACAGTTGATAATGGCATTGCATTGATTACTTGGTATAATGCAACTTTGCTATGATTATAACTAAATATTATGAAAGAGTTAACTCTCAACAAGGTTAAAATACTCTCTTAACAAGCTTTTGTTCTAAAAGGTTTGACCACCAAGGATGATCCTTGGTTGGGCCAGGCTCCATCAAAGACGCAATATATTGAACACTTAAAGGAGATGAGTGTATCTAAGTGCACTTTGACTACAGCATGTCATAGCCTATGTTATAGTTGACTAATCAAAATTGGCCATGTTGCTCATGTCTAAATGCTCTAATAATGTGAAATCTTCTTTCAAAGATGGGTGACATGGCCTTTTGTAGCCAAAGTGAACTAGATCCATCTTTTCTCTGGTTATGCATGTGAGACATCTTGGCGTCATCTGTAGTAATTGTCCATGGTTAAGAGTCTGTTGATTTTTCATGTAAAGTTACTACTATTATGACTAGTTTCAGTGTTTTTCCTTTGATTTAGCTTCTAAGGTTCATTTCTTTCAGCACTCAACCACAACTGGTTTTTCTATATACTAGTTAAAATCATCCTTTTTTTCTAGTTCTTCTTTATAGTTATTATGTTGTTCCTCATTTCCTTTTGGTTCCACCAGTTTCTAACATAGAAAGAGCTGAAAGATTGCATCTTTTTTATCTGAAATATTCTGGTTACTTCCTAACTCCTTTTTCAGTGTAAAGATAGTATTCTGGTGAAACAAAATACACTCTTTTTTTTTTTTTTTTTTTTATAATTGAAACAAAATGCACTCTTAATAACAAATAGAATACATTTGCTAATTCACCAAGTAAAGTTGGTTGCAACTTGAAGGATATTTTTATGCATGTTGAACAGAAAGGTGTTTACTATGAATTTTAGGAAAAGCATTTGTGCCAATTCTTTTTTTTTTTGTTTTTCTATGGGGTAAATCTATGATGCTGTAAAGGTATGGTATGGACCAATCAAACACCCCCGTGAAGTGTGATGAATACCAAATAATTTCTTACCAGTTGATTGGCTATAAGTTTTTTCAGATATCGTGCTTTTCCGGTATCATAGTTAGACTCTTGTATGGGATCTCGGTCATTTTATTTTCTTTGAACAATTTCTACGGTACTTAAAAGAGTTTAACCAATCAGAATCACAAGTGAATTTGAATAGAATACCGGTTAATTGGTTACTACTTTGTTATGTGTACCATACTTTTTTCGGTGCAATAGCAGTACTCTTTTATTTAATATTAACAATGCTCGCATCAGAATCGCAAGTGAATTTGAATGGAATGCCAGTTAATCGGTTACTACTTTGTTATGTACCATACTTTTTTGGGTACAATAGCAGTAGTCTTTTATTTAACATTAACAGTACTCTTTCTGTCACTTTTATATTGTCAATTGAGAAACCAATGTATTTACCCAAAAAAAGAGAGAGAGAGAAACCAATGCTCACATCCTATGGGCTATGGCTGATTTGTTTGTGTGGAAGTTGATGCTTTTCTTGTTTCTTTTGGTCAGTTTCATAGAACCATTGGTTTGTTACACTTTGTATCACTTTTTTAAACATTGGTTATGCCCCACTAAAGTGCTCTGCCGTTTACTGCTGTCAGGCTGTCCGCAAACTGAACGATGCCAAGAAACTTGAATCAAGTGCTCATTACAATGCTGATTTTGGAAAGGATTGATGATGAATCGGAAGATACACTCTGCGTCAAGCCATGGATGTTGGGGCAGTGCATTCATAGTTTGTTATGTATTTCTTTCTTCCGACAAGAATTTCAAAATCTATTGTATTGATCTTGTAACCATGCTCTTTGGCGGCAGCTCTCCAACAAAGAGTTATCTTTTGCCAAAGATGAAGCAGGGCGAAGTGCTCCATTCTCTATAATCTGTACCAATTAATATCCGATGTGGATAATGGAGTTGGGACAAGTACCAGTCTACTACCCCTCACGAGTCACGACACATTGCCTGGTTGTGGCCGGAGAAGAGGTTTGTTTTCCAGGAAGTGGGGGAGGGTAAGTTGGTAGGTCTTACGAAAAAGAAATAAATTTGCATTCATTTTTTGGTATTAATAGATTCCATGAAAAAGAACAATTCCCGAGCGGTTCATTTATTTGGTGAACCGTGAAGTAATATTCTCTTAAAAGTTGGGTAAATTATTTGTGTGCCGAAAATCACTAATATGTAATGGAATAATATTATCCCTTCAATAATGTCATTTTTTTTTGATAAATCGATCATTTGTCCGGATAAATGTATTTACTCAGATAAGTTATTTATCGAAATGCAAAGGAGACCTATATATGGATCTTATCGGTCATGACTCATAACTATTGCCCTATTGGTAGGTTTTTTGAAGTTGGAAATGTGACGCAATAAGGTGTTTGATTTTATTTGGTTAATTGGTTTCTCAGGGTGTTGTGTCCTATTTGATTTTATTTGCTCCAAGGTCTTGTTTTACTTCTTAAGCATTGCAAAATAAACAGAACAAAAGCAAACCAAAATTTTGCACTGGACTCATTTGCACTCCTATCAATTAAAAAAAAATAAACTTGCGATTATTTTTACACCAGTGCAAATAAACTGAACTGCAAACAAACTTGGCCTTAAACTCAATAAATGTCATCTATCAAAGAAAAAAACATAAATATTCAATAAATGTCGTGTCCCCATACAAGGGTTTTGGTGACGCCAATAGCTAAGATAACTAGAGAAACATCTGGGCCCTTTTGGGTCTCCAATACCATGAAAAAGAGTCCTCGACCAGTTAGTCTCCACCAAATGGCCTAACTAGTAAAGCTATTTGACATCTCCATGCAAATTATACTTATGTGTTCCAATCGATATTATGGCTCAGTTTGAAAGGAATACAAATGCAATATCTAGAGTGTAAAACATTGCATTTTATATTATTTTGTATGAATTTGTACTCTATTCAAACAAATACAAAATTTTGCACTCTACATATTTGTATTTGTATTCCTTCCAAACTGAGCCTAAGGTTGTGTTTGGTTGTAGTGCAAATTTATTTGCATTAGTATAAATGGATGGGAGTGCAAATGTAAAAAATGTAAATTCTTGTTTAATTTGTTTTGGATATTACTTTATTCTGTTTCATGTCTTAATTTTCTTTTTTTGTACTGCAATCAAACAAAATAAGTTAAAATTTGAAACAAAAATATGTCAGAATTTACATTCAAATCATTTGCACTGCCATGGTTTTGCATCAGTGCAAATTTATTTGCATTGCAACCAACCACAGCCTAAGGGGCATATTTTGTGGACACGTTGCCATTGCCATGGTTTCCTAGCTGAAGTTCATCCGTGAATCCAATGTTGGGCACTTTTGGGATCAGACAACTTCACAACTTTGCCCAAGTATCTCTGGGTCTTTTATGGCTTTTCTCTAAACAATTTGACTGGCTCCTAGTCCTAGAGTCCTAGATCTGGCAATTGGGTTGGGTGGGTTAGGTTCGGGTTGGGTCAAGATAATGCAGGTTGAATTTTGGGTTGGGTCAGCAAGTGCTAGACCCTAACCCTAAAAGTTCATGTTAGGGTTGACCCACGGGTCAATTTGGGTCATTCCTAAAAATAATATAAAATAAAAAAATACATGAAAAAATGTCAAAATTAAAGGAATTAACCTTTATTCCAAACATAAAATAAAAAACACTTGAACATTCAACAATTCAAAGAGTAAATGACAAAAAGTAAAGACTAAATAGTAAAGATGAAAGAAAGAAAGCTTTTAAGAATACATAAATAGTCTCCATTAAACCTAACAATTGGGTCAGCGGATTGATCCCATGACCCAACTGAATTCAGATAGCTAATTATGAGACCCTAACCCTATTTTTCGGATTGGATTGGATTGGGTCAACTTTTTGCTTGGTATACCGGCTCCACTATTTGGTAACTCTAAATATTCTGCCGCCCCAATTTTATATTTTCTCTAATTTCTTCGGTAAGTATACTTGCCCAAATTAATAAAGTCAAAAACTCCTTGTAGTTGTATAAGATTCAGACATTATAACAAGAAAGTGAACAATTTTTAGATTGTATAATTGGTTAGTGGTTGGCGTCGGTTGTCTATTCAAATCTATGTACCCACCTCTCTCTAGGGTGTAGATAATATATATAGACGTTTCGTATCGGATATCATGCAAGATTAGAAAGCGAGACCAATGTAATTAAACAGCTCAAGCATCAATCCAAGTGTTTATTAAAGTTTACAAAGATTAGTTCTCACCACTGTTTTGAAAACAGGACTGGATTGGACAGAGTTGGGCGGTTCGACCCGGGAATGGTCAAACCACTAAACCATCGTGGGTCATATTTTATGGTGTATGGGGCATCAAACTGATTTTCAAAATCCATATCTGATCTGATATGCCTCATTACTTTGTATTTATTTAATTTCGATGATATTTTTCATTATTTATATATTTTTGGTTTATTTTTAGAATTCATAAATATTTTTTATTTTATTTTATTCATGATGTCATGGATATGGAATTGCTTGACCCGGATGGTTGAACTGATGATCTAAAAAATGGTGGTCAAAACGGTTTCATTTTCAGAACAGATTGGCATCCCCCACACGTCCCACGTGCACATCTCAACATACATTAGAAACAATGTCCCATAATTGTCCTGGGGAGATGTTCCTCGTACACGGTTGGGATATTCTGTGAGGCGCTGATGCGAATTCCTTTCCTGCTTATTTGACATGTTGTATTCTAGCAGGTTTGACCAGAAATTTCATAAACATTTATGATTGGTTAATTAGCTCCTCATTATGATTTGTTGGGCTATCAAATTAAAATGATCCCTCGCCTCTTGTACTTAATTAGGAAATATTGATGGTATTGCAAACAGTTTCAAACCACCTTCTTAGTCTATTACTATTAATGCAAGAAAAAGATGACGGAACTGTCCATGTCTCTATAATCTATAACTTGTCAACCCTAATCAGATCAGTTACAACTTCAAAATAATCTGGGGAAGTGGTATTTCAGATAGATGATGTATCACCTAATTCTTTGTAGGTCAAAGGTCAACATTCTGTAATCAGGACAGGATTTGTGTTAGGACTGGCTTAATTAACTAGAACTCCAATCCCAAATGCTTTAATTTGATCATGGGACACTGCCTACTGGTTCAACGGGATTGAATCAATCTGCTCCACTGGCTTAGCCCTGGGTTTTAAAACTGTTCTCATCCTTATCAGCTTCCCCAGAATGCTGACTGCACCATATATGGTATTGTGATTAGTTCATATGTCTCATTTATAAAACATTTTTGAATGTGACGCTAACAATTCCTCTGTAAAGTCAATGAGATCATGCAGTATATAAGGAGAAGAAATCCTCCCCTTTTGTTCCATAGAGACAGATCAATCCGTTGATTGAGTAGTAAACCAATCTTGATAATTGACCCAAGTCTCAAAATGAAGGCTTTGGCATTTCTGTATCTTCTGGCCTTGGGGTTTTGGACCTTAGGTGCCACGGCTGATCATATGGATGGTGAAGAGGCCGAGTCTCCTCATGGAGATCAGGGTGATTATCATCAGCAGTACCAGGGTCTAAGCTTCGATTACTACAGCAGTACGTGTCCCCAAGCTGAGACTCTTATTGCTGAAACGCTGAAGGATATAGTAAGCAAGGACATAAGAGTTCCTGCTAGGATGATAAGGATGCATTTCCATGACTGCTTTGTGAGGGTAAGTACTAAACTAATGGTAGTACACCATGATTTACTACACCGTGATTTACTTACTGTGTTAAATTCTGTAGGGCTGTGATGGATCAATTCTGCTAGACTCTACTCCAGGAAATAAAGCTGAGAAAGATGCACCCCCAAACAATCCTAGTCTCCAAGGCTTTGAAGTGATTGATAAACTTAAAGCAGTTCTGGAAGATAACTGCCCTGGAGTTGTGTCATGCGCAGATATCCTGGCATATGCAGCAAGAGAAAGTGTTTATCTGGTAAGGAGGCTTGCTTTATATATTTCCATCTTCCATGAATGATTAATTAAACACTCATGATCAGGATTCAGGAACTTATTTGCACTATTCTCATCTCATGTGGTTGTTCTGATCTGGTGATGGTTAGGCCGGTGTCGATCGTTACAGGATTCGGGGAGGTCGAAAAGATGGCAGAGTCTCAAAGGACACGGATGCTCTTGCCAACCTCTTACCTCCTTTTGCACAAGTTAGCACGCTTATACAGGGTTATGCTGCAAAAGGCCTCTCGGTTCAGGATATGGTCACCCTCTCAGGTTAAATCTCACACAATTTAACTATAAGCTTGAAATTAATTATAACAGACTCGTTCATGTCTGAACTGTTTTTGGTTGCAGGAGCTCATACTGTAGGAGTTTCACATTGTTCTTCGATCGTTGGGAGACAAGCTAACTTCAGCAATACTGGAAAGCCTGATCCCACCCTTGACCCCCATCTGGCCTCCGTACTAAGGGTTGAATGCCAGAGTAACAATGGGTCTGATAATATAGTTGTGATGGACAGATTCACACCACTGGTTCTAGACAATAAATATTACGTTGGTTTACTGCAAAACAAAGGGTTGTTTACATCCGACCAAACGTTGCTCACCATTGAAGTTACAAGGAATGAAGTAATAGAGAATGCATATAAGCCAGGTGTTTGGGAGCAGAAGTTTATTGCTTCAATGATTAAGATGGGAGAGATTGAGGTTCTAACAGGGAATCAAGGAGAGGTTAGAAAGGTGTGCAGCCGTGTCAACTAGCTTAGTTGTTTCCTGCGGATTGAAGAAGAGCTCCAAAATAATGGGAAATAAATAAATAAATTCTTTTTTTTTTTTGTGAGGAGTCATCAAGATATCAAGAATATGTTTGTTTTGTTGATAATAAGTTTGTTAATTGGGCTGTCTGTTTCTCAAAGTGAATAAGCGATTATTGGTTTGTATTTCACAGTTTTGAAAAAAAAAAAACTTCATTGATTTCAAATTTATTGGTTTTGTGGCACAAAAGCATGGCGAATTGCAAAATGGTTGGACGAGTGTTGAAGTTTGTTGACAATGGTTTTGCTCTCTCGCCTGAAGCCCGAAGGAGTTAAAAGGCGCTGTTTGGATAGTCCTTTACTTTTGTATTTTTAAAAATACCGAAGTACTAAAGTATATAAAATATTTTTATTTTGGTATTTTTGCTTTGAAAATCTATTGGATAAAATTTTTTGAAAAATATGCTTTTTAAAATAGAAGTACTGTTTGGTAAAAACACGTCCATTTATACTTTCAATGATGGTTTCCGGTGATTTTGTAGTCTAAGACCAGAGACGAACGGTTCAACTCTACCAATGGTGAATAGAGGTAGGGCCAAGAATTTTATCAAAAGGTGGTCAAGTTTACATGAAAATAAAAGCACTATTTTACCAAAAAGCCAATTTCGAACTTTTGAGGTTTTTCATACTTCAAAAAATATGAAAACAAAAAATATAAAGTATATAATATAAATGTTATATCGTGTTTTTCATACTTTTAAAAGACTATCCAAACAGGGTTAGTTTGGCTTTCATACGGTGATGATTTTCCTTTCTCAAGAACGGACTAGCTGAACCATGGGGTAGATGGTCAGAGCGGCCAGGTCCCTGATTGTCCCGAAATTTCTAATACAACTTTATGATTATGGATTCCCGATTTTACGGTCTGACCGTTTGGTCCGATCCGAGCAGAGCCTTGCAATAATGGTTTTAACTTTTAACGTTTAAGAGTAGTGCTGACATCTGTAGTGACTTGGGATATGCTGGTAAGTGATAACCGACAAGTGGTTTTCTATGGATGCTCATAAATACTGAAAAATAAAAAAATCCTATTAACCAAATTAATTAATTTGGTATTTTTGAAAAATTAAGAACCAGTTTGATTTTCAATGAACCTAAAAAAACGGAAGTTAATCAAACCAACTGGTATATGTCTATATACATATTATATAATTTTAATATATGTCATATATTATTTATGTATTATATATTTATATATGCATTATATGTAAATGTATTATATTTGTAATAATTTATTTATATTTATATACTGATTATAAAATATAAATTATAAATATAAAAATTTGCGAAATAAAAAAATCGAATCAACCAAAAACCGAAATTGGTTAATTGATCAACCGGTTGATTGGTTCGAAATTTTCAAAAACCGATAATACCGGTTCGGTAAATAAAACCGTGAGCGAATTAAGACGGTTTGATGCGGGAAAGATATCAGTTGATTGGCTACCACATTTATGATATCAGTTGATTGCTCAAAATTTGTTTAGATATCATATATTTTCCATATCAGAGTTGAACCTTTTCGAAATTGAGTTTAGTTTTTCCCGCAATCCCCAATCACAGGATTCGTGTCCATGTGCCTTCTTTCTTGACTGCAAACCCTGGTCTTGATTCTGAGGTTGAAGAGACTATCTCATCACTTCCATGAGGTCGGACTCGGGCGGTTCAGCTCTCTGAATTGAATCCCCATACAATCCCAGCTGCAGATTTAACATTAACACAATGGAAACCTATTTCATGTCGGGCCGCTCTTCTTCACCTATCCTTCGGTTTCGGCTTCTTCCTCCAAAGCTCTTTCTTCGGAGTCCTCAAGTATTGCCTCTAGTTTTGCAAGATTTTTCCTGCAATTTTCAAGCTAGGACCCAGGAAGAGAGATCCGAAGCCAGGAATCGGATGTTTATACTCGGTATGGGTTTCGTCGGGCAGTTCTTCGCCGATCAGTTGAAAAAGGACGGCTGGTAGTTTTGTCCCTAATCTCTGTGGCACCTCTTATTTGCCCTGTTTTTTTTTTTGTTATGATTTGATTAAAATATTCATTCTCTCTCCCCGACGAAATTTCAGACTACATATCTAGTTCGATTTATTTGTCGAGCTCCCGAAACATTTTTGAATTGTGATTTAATCGGTTCTTAGTCACAACTAGGGTTTGGTTCAAGTTAATTTTTTATTTTAGTGAGCTTAGGAGTTATTGTCAGCTATCAAATGGAAAGCAAAACAAGCAATGCTCCAACTTTGGAAGAGTGCTCTCTCTCTCTCTCTCTCTCGCTCGCTCTCTCTCTCTCTCTGGCATTGCATATGCCATTTGGGCGGGAGAGGTGATCTGCCCCAGTGGGCTTTAAGATCCATATCCCAGGGTCTATCCCCGGGGGCTGGGGCTTGGGAATGGGCATTGGGCTAGCCAACCAGGCCTAGGTTCTGCATTACTTTTGGGTTCGTATTTACTGGGCCGGGCCCGTAAATTACAGATAGTACCCTGTACTTTGGGGGTAGTGACATGTAAGGGGCTAAGGGCCAATATTTAGAATACTTGAACTTTCTGAAATATACACTCAAGTCCTGCACCATCCAACACCGTTAATAAGCTTTAATGTGAGTGGTAAAACGAGTAAATGGCCAAAATGCCCACTATCCACCAATTTATTTAAGATCTACCACAGCTTTGGAAAAAATAAATTAAATTAGAGAGACAATTTAGGAAGGCCTAATGGTTGTACTGTGACTGAAAGGGCAGTTATAAAATTTAATAATCTCTAAATACTATGAACTTTAGAGTGGAAGTTTCATTCATTATTTGTTTGCTTCTTTCTAATTTAAGTTAGTTTCAAACAAGTCTCCCATTTATCACTGCTACCATTTATAGAAGTAGAGACACATAGAAAGAGAGAGACTAAGACTTCATTGTTTGTTGCTAGAAAAAGGGGGCATAACCGCACAACCATTATTCCCAGTTCATTCAGCACTGAGAAAGAAAATGAAGGTTGATGCACTGACGGCTGTTGCTTAAATGCATAGTTTATTTAGATCTAAATGAAAATGGCGAAGGAAGGGCATTTTTGGGATTTTAAAATGTTTAGTGCAAGATAACTGACAGAATGCTAACAGTTAGACTTAATTGTATATTTTGAAAGTTTGGGGGTACTGAAGTGTCACATTTGAAGTTCAAGTCCTTAAGTGTCACTACCCCAAAGTACAGGGCACCTATTTAACCTAAATTAAAACCAAATAAAAAAAACTACACAGACTAACAAGAAAACAGCAAAGAAAACAGCAAGCGCCAAAGCTAAGAACTAAGAATTAGCAGCGAAATCTAGATCCCCCAAATAGTGGATCCAATCAGGACAATTAAAGCAAAAGACATCAGATTCTGAAGATTCTTTTTGCGCGAGGAAATGAGCCTAGCCATTGCAACTCCCACTAACAATCCTTTTCGATTGGACTTCTAGTGTTATTTGGTGTGTCAACTTGACAACCAATGGTTTTGAGATGTAATTCCTTTTTTTTTTCAATTTAATGAAAATTTTTCTTGATCCTTCAAAAAAAAAAAATTCCTTCAAGGAAACAAAATATCCTTTATAGACTCTTAGCCAAGAAAATACATGTGGTAACAAAAGTTAAAAAAAAATAAAGGAAAAATTGTGTGCTTTGCAAGTTTGCATTTGTCCTAATTCTTTTGTAGGAACATTGAAGAAGGATTAGCTTTCTAGAACAGATTAGTCCACAAATTTATTAATGGATAGGCCTTAGACCTAATCACCCGAGTCCACCTTGGCCGACCTTGGTTGCAAATTGGTGCCAACTTGTGGTTAGCACTTAGTAGTACTCCATGTTTGAGTATGATTTCCTTGAACAATGTGACAGTGGCCCTCCATGAAGTACAAGATCCATAGTGCTCAAGCCATGATTTGGCAATCCTCTTTGGTTTGTTAATTGATTTTCTTATCATAGATGTACCTTTAGTCATATTGATTATGTAATCTGACGTGCACTTCTACAGGATGTTTGGCATGACCGTGTTTTGTGACTGTTGTGCTGCATGAACTTGTCATGTCAGTAAAGACCCTAAAATAATCATCAAACAAATTTTTTTAATGCCCATATGTGCAAAAAAGATAACACAATGCTCCACCTTTAATATGTTTATGCATCATAATTGTTTATAACTGTATACACAACTATAATATCACATGTGTCTATACGTTGTTTCAGGTTGTCCTCTGTTGTGGCCACAATCCAAGCCCAAGCCCAGCAGAAGTAAAGGGTTAGTTGTGTTTGGGTTGATCCTGGCCCAGGACCAGACTATTCTACTTTATTGGTGTGGAAATTGTTACAGAATATGTCAGGTTGGGTCAGTCATGTCTTCTCTGCCCAGTTGAACGTCCCTAGGCCTGTCTATGTTACAAGGAATAATTGGTTCACTATCTATATTGAATTATGTACAACAACATGGTAGTAATGTTACCTTTTTATGTGGCACAGATGTCAAGATTCAGGTGTTCAGAGGTACAGGGACATGGCAATAACTAATATATGAAAAGTATAGTAAAAATTAGAAACTCAAATTGTGGAGTGGCTATTGGAGTGTACATTATGATAACTGATACCTGTTTGTGAGTGCTGAATGCCAAGGTTCTATGCTAACTTTAGCTAGGAGCTTCTTAGAGATGTTATGGAAATGTCATGCCAAGTGCTAAGTTTTGGCATAGCTAGATCCTTTAGTTTCAAGGTGTTCTAGTAACAATGCATAATAAGGTGAGTCACCATATTACTTGGCAATGGTAGTAGTGTGTAATTAAGATTGCTTTGATTGTTTTGAATTGTTGTAGATCTATGTTAGGCTTTTTGAGTGAACTTTGACTAAAATTTGTTGAGAGATTCTAGAAGTTTAGGGTAAAGACAAGGTTGAAAGAGTGTTAAATTACCGAAACTTAGTGGTGGAGGGGGATTCAAAGATGGTAATAAGTTGGCTAAAGTGCAGTGGACAAGGACAGTTATAATGAAAATGAAAATTACCGTTGGGTTGGGTTTATATAGATACACACACAATTATTCTGGGGACAGTTGTAATGAAATGAAAACGTTAGGGTTAGAAAATGCCAAGACGATATAAAGTTGGGTTGGGTTTATGCTTTGGGCAGCTCAACCAAACCCAAACCCTATGTACTACACTTGTAAGTTGTAATTTTATATACATTATATGTATTGATTCCTATATATATAAGTATTTTATACCTTATGTGAGATGGGGAGGAGAGAAGATGATCATGAAAGGTATTTTATTGTAAAATATTTTACTAAAATATGTTGTCTATGTAACAGTTGCATGTGTATGCTTGCATAAGTATGATAATGTGTCTTTGTGTATGGATTTCTAAACTTGGTAGATAAGATTCCAAAACAAACCAACCAAGTGACCAACCTGATCTCTTATGGCAGGTTTGGGTCAGGGTTGAGAACCTCTGGTTGAACACAGGGTTGGGTTAGGATTAGGGTTGAGGTTTTAAAACATTGTGTTGGACTAAAGTTGACCTGAACTTGTCTGTTCTATCCATTTGGTACTTTCATGTTTTTACTTAGGTTTTGTGGTTGTGGTTAATCTGGTATACTCACTGCAAGTGGCGTGTTCTTGTGGTATTAGTGAATCAGGATGCTACTCAGAGTGCACAAAGCAGATATGCGGACTTTATGCATGTTCTGCATTCAAGTTTCTGAGCCTAAGTCATGAGTGGCAAGTCTAACATTTTTGGTTTGTGCTTTGTAGAATTAATAGAAATCCCTATTGACCGTAATATGCATTTATTGCTATTGACTGTTGCATCTTGATGGTTCAAATTATTAGTCCTCTCTAGTCAATTAATCTTCAGTTGTTCTTTATTCAATTGGTTGTCTTCTAATTAAATTGTATAGGTTGTTGCTTTCAGTGACATGTGCTGCATTAGGGGTGGTTTCCTAGAAATATTGCTGAACAGATATAATGCAAGAAATTGACATCTTGGACCTTGAGCTGTAGGGAGGTCATAGGGACATGCACAAGTGATGCTAAGATGAAGAAACTTGAGGGAATGGGATTTGATGTCCATCTTTTTGACTCAAATGACCCAGAGTAAGTGAATTTGATGATGCAACTGCTTGCAATGGTTTTTTTCCCATATGTGATTGGGTGGTGTAATGAGTTGGGTCAGACTGGGATTGAAAATGGTAAGTCATTTTCTCATACTTATTGATGAGTTAGAACTTCTGTGATACCATACATGATTACTAGGGGTGCAACTTGGGCAGGCCTGGTTTGAGCAATTGTGAGAATTTGAAGGGACCCAGCCCAAAGGCTCAAGTCCAGTACTCCAGAAATTCTTCAAACCAGGTACCCACTCTGCACTCTTGTATTTACATGTGAAGTGACTATTTATTTCTAAGCTTGCAACTGTTCAGGATGCATATTCTATCATAATAAGAAATGCAAAAACTATAATTCTTTATATACGTGTATATGTGTGTGTATATCTATATATGTATGTACATTATGCTATATGACAGTATAATTATACAGTTTTTATTTTTGTTAAATCCTGGATTTTATACAACTCCTGAACTATCAGGGAACAGTAGTGCTTGTGTAGGAGCTTCTTGGGATAAAGGACTTTTTTTGGCTTCTTAGCTACGGTTAGTATAAGCCAATATGGCTTGTATTGTCCCATGGTAGGTCCTTCTGTTGTGCTGGGGGAGTTTGCCAATACACACATTCATATACATATATATGTAAATACAGGCACACATATTTCAGAGTCTCACAAGTTTCAAGTAATTCATGTGATTTGCAGATCCCACATCATTTGACAAAGATGATGCCATAATATGTTGTGAGATGGTTGATTTGAGCTTAGTTGTTGAGATTTTAAATTTTGTTTATTTCACTACTTTTAAATGGTTCTTCTTTCTCTGTTTTGGATGACACTTATCATGTTTTTTGTTTTTCTTTTCTTTTTTATTTTCCTGCCATTCTCTAGACTGAGAAGCCTGCATACTCTGGAATCTGCTAGTCATCTCCTTATCTCCATTCCTTCTGTTGCTGGTTTAGGTGATCCGGTAAGTTAACCAAAGGTACACTAGCTTTTGAAACAATTTTTAGATTTTATTATATGTCCTTAGTTCTGTCTAGGCACATCTATCTCTTACATTTTGATATGTTACTTAGGTGCTTCATCAGCATAAGGACCTTTTACAAAGTAGATTAAGCCATGGAAATCTTCAATGGTCGTGCTACTTGTCATCAACAAGTATGGTCTTTTAACTCTACTTTCTGATTAATTATTTGTCTGGATTTTATTTTGATTCTTAGGTTCAGTAGAATTGTGCTTCTTTAGGATCTATGAAGGCTTGTGGTTATGGTTCTAACCATAAATGCATGGTCTACATTCTAAAAAGTTTCTGTTACCATTTATATTGTGTAGCTTTTGACCTAACTCTTAATTGGTTTATTGACCATTGTGGTTGACTACACTTGATGCACCATTCGCAACCTCTTTGGTGGGTCCTGTTGGAAATTTGAAGTGATTTGGGATCAATAACTGCAACTTTCATTAATACTAAAGAGTGAATAAGAGTACAAATAAAAGAATGTAAAGAGAGATAAACCCTCTTATCTCTCCTTGAAAACCATTAATTCTTACAACTATGCTCAAAATAGTTGATTTCTCCCCACACCTTGTTTTCTAGAGCATCTGCCATGGAATTTGTGCTCCTTTTGACCCATTGTATTCATACTTCCATGTCCTTTGTAATTGTAGTGCCTCAAGAAGAGTCACAAACCATGAGGAGTTTCCAAAACCTGGGGAGCTTTCGTACATGTATGTGCACATGGGACGTACACACAAGAGATGGATACCACTTATGGCCCAAAAGCCTAAGCTATTGGGTTATGTGCCACTCTTGTATATAAGTCCCTTGCACTTCTTGTGGTTTTCCAATGTGGGACTCTTTTGTTCCTCATAACTCACATGCGCATCCCAATGCTATCCATTTGAATTTCTTCTTCTCATTGGTGTATTTCTACAAGCTTGCCTATTCAATTAGTAGCCATGCCACTACCAATTTGGACTCACCTTCAACAATTAGCTTCCTAATGTTCATTTTTTTTTCCCTTTGCACCCCTTCCATCAGTGCCATAATTTCAGCTTTTAGAGAGTCTCCCTCACTTGCTGGGTCTGAATATAATGTGATTACTTTACCCTCCTCATCCTTGAAAACTCCTACTCAAGATATTCCCAGGTTCCCCAAGCTACTTCCATTGAAGTTTAGTTTAATGCATCCTCTTTCTGGTGGAGACCTTACAACAGTGATTATAGTTCTACTGAGAGCTGAACCTGCCACTTCCACTTTCTAAGCATATCACCCAAAGAAACATGTGAAAAGGGTTCTAGAGATTTTGAGCCAATGAGCCACTCTAATTAAAATAATATCAATTATGGCTTCCTTGAGACTTTCTTTTTCCAAAAAGATCCTTGAATTTCTTTCTTCCATATTGTCCAGCTTATTGCTGCCCTTTACATCTCCACATAACTTTCCCCCTTTTTTTGGCTATGCAAATGTTGTTGGAGCAAAAGGAATTGGGACATCATTTGGAGGAATCCACCTGCACCCAAATGAGAACAACCACTCCCATATACCAACAACAAAGGGATAGGAAATCAGTAAGTGATAGAAAGCCTCACTGTTGGCTTTACACAAGATGCACCAATGAGGGGATAACTGGATAAACACCATTTCTGCTTCTTTCTTTGGAGCCAGTTATATGTATTTATTCAAATTCTAGGAGGGATCATGTTTTCAACCCGTCATTGACCATTCAAACCATCACCCAGCCATGATTCCGGGTCCTGTTTCCCTAAAACCCAAAATTTGGTCAAAATTGTTGACCTGGTCATAAACTGTCTGACCCTGGTGGTAAACCATTGATCAGTTCAACTTGGTGACCGGGTAACGAGTTGCACACTAAATGCATATGCAAACTTCTGGAAGCCATAACTTTGCGCTTAGATGCTTGATTGGGGTGATCAATTTTTTTCCGATTTTGGGTTACTTTTTGAGACCTATGCATCATAAGGCGCCAGAGGTGCCTTGCCCTGTTATTTTTGCCAAAAACTCCTTGTTTAGCCTCAAGTCCCAATTTCTTACATGTTTTTACAAATAATAAATTAAAACTGAAATAAAAATATTTTTTAAACATAAGTTAATACATATATACACATATTATATGTAGAATATAATTATACATTATTTTATTATATAATGCTGGTGTGTCACAATCTGGCCTGTTCAGCCCAGGTGGTTGACTGGTGAACCGTGAGCCGGAGGCAAAGACAATTCAGCCTCTGGGTCGGTTTTTAAAAACATTGGGAGGGATAGACTTGCACCATACCTCCGTGGCAAGAAAAGATTGCAAAGAGTTCAAGGAGGGCAGGGTTAGGTCTTTGAAGAAAGAAGCACAGGAAAAGGACCCATAAGGAGAGGGAGTTATTAATGCTACATATTCCTAATGCTCATTACCTTCATACTACACCTCTATGTGTGTGTACATTTAGAAAAAAAATAGATTAAAAGGATAGTTAGCATTAAGCTTATGAGTAAGCTGTTTAGCATGTATATATTCTTTTGCAGGTGTATATGGAGATTCTGGTGGCGCATGGGTTGATGAAGAGTAAGCTTTTTTATTTTAGGGTAAAATACAAAAACCTCCCCTGAAGTTTCTGACAATCATAAAAACCTCTCCTATAGTTTTATTTTAGCAAAAAGCTCCCCTTTATTTTTGACAAAATTAACAAATACCTCCCTTCTGTCAATGACCAAGACGGTAAACGTTAAAGAGATATCATTTTTTTTCAAAATACCTATTTTACCCTTTCTAGAACACTGTTCATCTTCTTCCTCACGACGCAAAATGGCAGAATGGCGGTGCACTCCCCCTCCAACCTTCCCTCTTCTTTAATTTCCCTCTAATTCTCTCTCTCTCTCTCCCCACCAACACGGAATAGCACTATTCATCATTCCCCTCTCTCTCATTCTTCAATCTTCATCAATGGCATCTCTGCGTCTCCTCTTTCTCTCCCTTTCTTCTTCTTTTCTCTGTCTGAGGTTTCCACACCAGATACTTTGCTCCTCCCCATTCTTCAATCTTCATCAGTGGCACTATTGATCACATACGTCTGAATTCCACTGATATCACGAACATTCTGAATTTCGGCCACCCTCACCACATCATGATAAGATGATCGCCTTATCTGTCAACCAAATCCCAATTCAGTCCCTCCCCTCCCTAATTAATCATCTCCTCAAGACTCCACCCTTAAAGAAATGAGCTCGGTAATCTGAAACAAAAGGAAAACAGACAAGGAAAAGAGTTTACTACCCACCTGAATTACTCGATGATCCTTGTGCCCTGACCCCCGGCAATAGAAGCAGAATGCATCACAGCTGCAATCGAGGCAATACATGTTGCATTTTCTCCGAGGTGCATTGCCGTGTGTTTGGAAAATGGAGAAGAATGTTGTCGACAGCAACGGTTCCAGCCATGGTGGCACCAACCTTGATCCTCGACTGGGATTTTGGCCTGAAACTTAACTCTGCAATAGGGAGCTTGAGCTAACTTCCATCTCGGATAGCAATGGTTCTTAGAGGATACAAAAGGGAGATTGGCAAGAGAAGGAGACCTTTCCAATGTGAATGTCACTTGAAGCTGAGAGAGAGAGCAACGACTTCGAATGAAACTTGCAGTGACCGGCTTTGTTTGAACGACGTTCGAAGTAGAGTTTGCGTTATAGATCTGGGGAGCCAAGATGATAAAAGACGAGGTATGTATGATGGGGGATGAGAAGGGCAATCGAAAATGGTGAGAGATAGCCGGAAATCTAAACGGAAATGCAATGGATGTGGCTATGGTGATTATCAGAGAACAATTATGGAAAGCGATTCGAAAATGGACGCCGACAGGGAAAGGAAAAGAAAGGAGGGGAAGGAGGAACAAGAAGAAAGAAAAGAGATGGAGAAGAAAGAGAGGGAGCGCAGACGAGGGGAGAAAGATGGTAGGAGAAGGCGGATTGACGTTGAGTTTGAATCCGTTGATGCAATTGTAGCGGTGGAAATGGGACTGAGAAAGGGAAAAAGGGGAAGAACAAGAAGCCGAAGAAGAAGAGAGAAGAGGAAGAGATCGGAGTTAAAGGGGGTGCCGCCGCCGCCTCTGCTTCTGGGTTCGAACGAGGAAGAAGAGGAATAGTGTTCGAGAAAGGGTAAAATAGGTATTTTGAAAAAATGATCATCTCTTTAATGTTTTCCATCTTGGTCATTGACGGAACGGAGGTATTTGTTAATTTTGTCAAAAAAAGAGGGGAGTTTTTTGTTAAAATGAAACTATAGGGGAGGTTTTTATGATTGTCAGAAATTTCAAGGGAGGTTTTTGTATTTTACCCTTTATTTTAACAAGTTTTTGCATGCTAATTGTAACAGGAGCTGCATAGATCTCATGTATAGTGTATGGTTTTATGTAGTCATCCCACAAACCCTACTAGTGAGTCCGCCAAAGCAAGAGTGGCTGCTGAGAGGGGGTGGTTGAAGTTGGGCCATGATCTTGGTATTTCTGCACAAGTATTTCGGCTTGGGGGTATATATGGCCCTGGAAGAAGGTCTACATTATAAATTTATTTTAAAAGCGTTTGTTATTTTATTATTGCCTAGAAATTGTTGTCTGTACCTTAATTTTGCTCATTTGCAAGGAAATTCAGTGGATATTGGGTTCTTATAGAAACCATTCACTATGTATTAATTTTAGTTCTATCTGCTGAAATTAATTATGGCTTTTATCTTTACATTTACCTTCTCTTTCTTTTGTGTGTGTGTATGTGTGTGTGTGTGTGTGGGTGGGGGGGGGGGAGGGAGAGGAGAGGGTAGGGCCGGTAAGCATTTAGGAGTTAATAGATCACGGGATATTGGATATTTGGGAGGGAATTTGGGTTTGGCTAATTTAAGGATTTAAGGTTCAAAAAGGATGATTAGAAGATACAAAAAAACTGGATTAAATTTGGGAGTACAGGTTCAGGTTTAAGAAGCGAATGAAAATTTGATCATGCCAAGAGAATGGGCTAAATCTTCTTAAACAGGGCAAAAGGACTTGAGATAAGATAACAAAGGGAGCTGCTGATAGGGGTTGGATTTCTCTAGAAGTTTTAAGCAACTTCTGATGGGGATTGTTACTAGCATATCAATATATGGGTTCCTGTGGGTGGAACAGTTCTATGGATATGTGTTCATGAAACCACAGGCTACTTGTTTCCTGAAATTTCAGTCCAAAATCCAGAGCTTTAATCAATAAACAGCTTAAGATAAACAATTAAATCAATCACAGCAGCCAAGAATGCTAAAGGAAAGAAAATAGTAAGAGGAAATCAAATAGATAAAATCACCCTAAAGGTTCAAGGAATCATTTCTCTGAGTTGGCAATCCATGCAACCAGCTATGGCCAGTAATAGGAAGTTCCAAAGTTAATTTACAAACTAAAATAAAGAGGTAAAACAGTGGGATATATAGAGAAAAGCAAGACTTGTTTCAGGACACTTAAATAAATTAGCCAGTGGCCACAGTGCACATGCATTGCACATGTAAATTGAAGGATAACCGAGTAATACAGTAAAAGTTGGAATATATAGTAGTTTATTAATTTATTTTGTAAAAGGGAGTAGAAAATTTTCAACTAAAGAGGCAACTCCTCTTCCATATGTAAGCCATAGAAAAATTTCATTTGGACAGGCTGGGGTTTAGTCTTCCACATCTTTGTGAGGTTTTAGAAACCTTGGTGTTGAGAATTTGGTGGTTGGATCATTCAAAAAAAAGAAAAAAAGTATTCGATGGTTGGACTTTGGTAGTGATTTCAAGTGTTCCTTTTTTTTTTTTTTTAATTCTTGGGCTGTAAGGCAGACCTTGGAGATTTCTCCCCATGCTTAAATTGGTTTGGTACTTAGCATCTAGGTTGAACTGAACATTTCATTCTCTATGAAATCAAGGTTGAAAACAAGCTGAAGAGAAACTTGGCAAAAGCTGGGATTGAGGAAGATGTGGATTTGCCTACATACTTTTTTCATTCTGTGCTGCCTTTGTATATCTGGACTTACAATTCAACTTCATACACAAGTCTTTCCCTTTTCTCCAATCTTCTTTTCTTTAATAAAAAAGAGAAGTCAATTTATCACTGGCCTCAATAAAGTAAAATAAAACAAAAATAAACTGGATAAATTTGGTCAGTGTCTTCTAGTTCACTTGTATTGAGCATTCCACCTCATAGATCATGGGTTGCTTCAATAGACTGTCACACCAATTGTTTTTCGGCTGATTAGTGGCCATACTAACTAATTATGATCTACTGAAAATTTGGCACACCTATTCATTAATTATGGTTTCCCTGTAGTGCTTTGGACACCATACTCAGGCAAGAATCTTTGTCAAAAGGTCAGAAGATGAGGGAGGCTAGAAGATATACGTCCAGAGTCCACATTGCTGATATTTGTCAAGCACTGAAGGCTAGTATTAACATGCCAACATCTGGGTATGTTTCACTTTCCCCATGAAACTAAGATTGGTTTCTGCAGAATTGCATCCTATGCCTGCTAAGAAATTCATCTCAAGAATTCACAACACTTGTCACCACTGAAACTAGCATGATATGGTAAATGTGGACATTCTTGTCAATGACAACCAAACAATTGAGCATGCTTAGTGTACTCAGGCCAACATGATATGGTATCAATACTAACATGAAAACTACATGATTGCTTTTATAGTAGATCTTTAAATGTTTTCTCCCTACTCTTAACAATTAGGTATTTAAGTTTAACAAAATTTACCTTAAGAAATGACGTATAGAAGTTGTGTTGAAATTGATTTTGTAGCCAATATAAGCCAACAAGTAAAAGAATATGTCAACATCTTTGATAGGATACTGTATAGTCTGTATTTGTGGCTGTCTGTTGGGTTTTGGAAACGAGCTATACCAGTGTTTGAATTGGCATCTGTATCTGGGAATCTTAGATTCATATTAAAAGCTGAGTAGAACTGAAAATACCGCATTATTTAGAAGGTTTTAAGTTTTGAAGGACAAATGCTGTCATCATGAGAGCTTTGTCCGGATTTCCAGCTAATTTGGGCCAATGATAGAATTATGTTCTACAGTTTGTCAAACAACTATCAGGATCCTTGGGAAGATTCTACAGCTGTACACCAAATGAGAACCTAAATTACTGCTTCTATCTGCCAGGGGACTGGTGACGTTGTCACGTAAACCTTAGAAACATAATTGGCAAAAGCTTGGGATGGGACAACAGGACGTATAAAACAGTCTTTTTTAGGCTTCACGGGGCTACACTACAGTTGGTGGCCCGTCCCCCCAGTGGCAATGGGATTTGATCCCAAAACTTCCCAATAGAGCCACTATTAATTGAATTCGCATCGGCGCCACACAGCTAACCCCACCTGTCAACTGTGTATTGGGAAATGGGAACATCTCCCAATGACAAGTAGGGAAGATGTTCCTATTGCATGCTGAGATATGCCTGCGGGGCACCAATTAGAACTCTCATCAGTCTACCGCGGCATGATTGTTTGCAGTGCCCAAGGATTTGGACTCACCATTGAATGACTCTGGAGATTAGTTGGACCAAATGTGTGTCTTAAACATGCCTGCATCCTTTTGCTTTTACGTACACATTTGATAGCATAGAAAAGTCACATGGAGAGTGGTCAGTGGTGGTATTCATTTCTTGTCTGGGCAGTTTTTTCTTGGACCCATCTATTAGTACTTTGATCGTCTAATCATGTTGTAGAAGTATAGAGTTATGATGACCCCACGCCCAAGACGTCATTGATTCTTGGGCAGCTGGGCCTTCGAGATGAAGTTATGTATTTCTTTTGTTGTATCAATGCCTTTCCGGTATCATACTATCATATATTGCCACTTTTCTATGTCAACGTAGTCTTTGTTAAGTTGAAAGTTGAAACATATTTCA
Source organism: Nelumbo lutea (assembly GCF_056320005.1). NCBI lineage: Eukaryota > Viridiplantae > Streptophyta > Magnoliopsida > Proteales > Nelumbonaceae > Nelumbo > Nelumbo lutea. Next base: position 19,786,689 of record NC_142688.1, read on the forward strand.
CTTTTTAACCTTTTGTAAGTTTATGACCGCTGAATTTTCGTTCCTTTATAAAATAAGAAACTGGAAATGACATGGTTAGTAGGCCAGGCACCTTGTACATGCCCTCGGTTCACGGTATTTTGAACTAGTAGCTGTTTGCAATCCTTCGTTGATTTGCATGTGAGCTGTTGGTAGTTTGCTCGCATTTTCAAATATCATTTTGTAACCATTTTCAGGAGAATATATAATATTGTTGATGACGATCCAGCCCCACGCTTGGAAGTATTTGCATTTGCACAGGCCTTGATTGAAAAAAGATGTCCGACATGGATGAAACAAGGCCCAGCTCATGAGGTGAAGAACGTACCCGCTAAGAAGAAAGTTACAACTGAGAAGAAAACCATCGGGGGAGAAAAAAGAGTATCCAACGCTCGTTTGAAGGATGAATTAGGAGTAAGGCTTCTCTATCCAAGCTACAGGTCTGGGCTGCAGAGTATTATGGACTACATGGAGAACTCATTTCCAAATTTTACATAGTCTTGTCCATCAACCACGCATTCTATCAATTCACATCTCCGCCCCACAGCACATCCCCGCCATGTATTGGGAGCATCTCCCAATGATAACACACGAACCGATGATGATGTTCTCAATACACGTGGGGATGTGCTGTGGGGGCGTTGTGGGGTGGACATGTTAACTCGTGCTTATGTTTTATATTGGATGCCAGAGTGGCTTGACTCAGACCAGTTGCAGCTTAAGTTATCTCCAAACCGTTTATGTTTGTTTATTTTCATATAAGATATATATTTTTTGTTTATAATGTATAATATTTTGATCATTTTAGTTTATTAACAACTTGGGTTGTATTTGGTGCCATTGATGTTTTACCTGAAAGGCTGAAACGATTACAAATTGATAATGAATCGCTTCAGCTATTTTAAGTAAAAACAGCAATGGTACACAAGTGTTATTTTAATATTTGATGCCTAAATGTTTCAGGCAAAAACAAGAACGGTGCCGCCGAACACAACCTTAGTGTTATTCAATATTTGATTACAATATGAATTTGATTTGAATTCAATTTAAGTATGATGGATAGGATTCAATTCAGGTCCAAATATAAACAAATCGAATTTCAATCCACATATTTCCGATCCTTTGCAACACTATCGGACATCATCTGACTATTGTTATTTAAGCCATTTGAGTTGGCTGACCATGGACCAACAGGTTTTCCATTTTTGCTCAGTTTGGGCCAAAACTAGCCACATACATTAAGGGCGTGGCAATATTCAAAACCATTAAGTTTAAGCCTACAAATACTACAAATTATTAAGTTTTCTATAATGGTGACGCAGATTGAATGACACCTGAGTGCGCCACAGCACCAAAAGGTCCGAAACACCAAATGATGATGCCATGATGCCACACAAGGGCTGCGAACCGATTGCTCGGTACCTTTCACATGGAATTCATTATTGATTTTGGGCATTACATGCTTGAACCATCTCTTAAATATATAAACATTCACACAAATGCATCATCATGCAAAGAGTGTTTTTAGTTTTTTTTTTTTTGTTTTACTACTGATACGAAAAAGGTATCATGCCGATTGCTGAAGTTGGGATTCAAAGTATGTATGATAGAAATAGCCCACCACAAAAATTAAAAATTTAAAAGATGTGAACAGGGTTTAAAATATCGGAAATGCTGTGTATCGGAAAGGCAAATTTAAGAGACGTATTGGGATATGCATGGATATGGACGAAAAATTAAGATACACATAGAAACACATGGAAATACTATAAATACTTTAATAAATCATAAATAAACATCAATATCACTAAATATAAAACTTAACTGAGCTATTTATACATAAAAATCACGTGTTTTAATGGATTTTATGAAAAGACCTTATAATCAACAAATGGGAACAAAAACATACTATTTAATAAAGTATTTAATTCAGTTCCAATCTTTCAAGTTCCAACTTCAAATTTTAAATCTATTATAATTTACAAATTCAACATTTGAATCCCAATATGATTTTTACAACCTTACATGAATCACATAAAAATTCAATTATTATATAAATTATCCAATTTTAAGTGTTAATGTGTTAGTAAAAGAATTTTCAATTGTTATCTAATACAAGTATCCAATAAAACAAATAATAATTGTTTTCATATTTTTTAGGCCACAATTATATTTACATTCAAATTATGGATTATCATGTGAAATATATCAATGCATTTTATTCTGTTTTTTTTAAATATTACAAAAAATTCTTTTTAATTGTTTTAAACATTTTACCAAGTGTTATCTAATCCAATTAAACAATTAAAAATTGTTGAATCGAATAATTATGTAAAATTTGTAATTATTGAATCAAACAATTTCAGTATTTTTTAAATAATTATTTTACATGTTTTATTCTAAAAATTAAACAAATATTTTTTTGAATGGCTTCATGGACATCTATTATTTTTATCTTAAAATTAATAATTATTATGCATGTTTCATTCTAAAAACTAAATAATTATTTATTTTTATTCAAATAATTATTGCATGTTTTATTCTAAAAATTAAAAAAAGTAAATATGTAACAGAAAAATGGAATGGATTTATGGACATAATAGATGAAATACTTATTTTGACATGTTTCATTCCAAAAACTAAACAATTATTTATTTTTATCCAAATAATTATTTTGCATGTTTTATTCTAAAAATTAAACTAAATTTAAAAAGTAAATATGTAACAAAAAAATTGAATGGGTTTATGGACATAATAGACCATCCATATATTTATTATTATAATTTAAATCATAACAAAAAATTAGAGAAACAAATAAATATTTATAATATAAAAAAAAACAAGTTAAAATTTTCACATGATATTTTAATATATTGATGTCAATCTTAGATCTACAACATACTCAACCTATAGGGTTAGATCACATAAAATTAAAGAAATTATCTATATATTATATATTATTCCAAAAAATAAAAAAAACTAAAAAAATCATTTATTTAGAAGAAATTTCAATTGATCTTTGGACATAGTAGATCATCTATAAATCTGCAACATAATCAATTTTTAGAGGTAGATCACAACAAAAATCTAAAATTTTCATTTCTTTCAGATTTTTTACTATTCTGGAATTTCTTCAAATAAATATTCACAAAAATCTACATATAGGAGCAAAATAAGTGAGATATTTGCACAAGAATAGCATATCAACATACAAAGATGTTTCTAAGCATCCAAACTAAAAAAACACAAAAACATTGGCTGAGATTGTAAAAAAAAATTGAAAAAAAAACGTATTTCCACTAATTTTTTAACAATTTTGAAAAACTTATTAGATCTTATAAATTTGTGGATGTTTTGGTGAACTTTGGCTAGATTTCAATCTCTAAGAATGGTATGAAGGTTTCTAGAGGATTTGGGGAAAAAAGAGGGCTTTCGAATGAAGTTTTTTTTTTTCACAATAAAAGCACATTGTATTGGCCGATACAACAGCGAAACAATCTGATACTCACTGAAACATTACCGATACGGCCATGATACACTTCCGGCATGATGAAAAGGAACAGTACTAAGGAATTGGTACCATTCCCCATGCCGGAACCTCAAAGATACGAAACGTATCAGCCGATATGGGCCGATACATAACGAAATTTTGAACCTTGGATGGGAGAGTCAAGGTTTTTACATGCTCACAAGCATATTGATACTTTAAACCTTTGATTATACCCGAGGATCAAAATATCAATGCGCATGGTATGGGTGCGTATAGGGGGTATCATGTCCATATCCAGGGTCATGAAGATGCATAAATATACCGATCAAGATGAGTTTGGGGGTTTTCAAAGTTTGGGAAGATGCCTCTGATCCCTCTCACTCTCAGTTGTTAAAATGCCGAGAGTAGAAAAAAGGGTAGGACTATCGGTTTGTATCAATACAACTGTTACAAATCAATAGTCAACTGCTACGAACTATTACAAACAAATACTTAACTGTTAAAAAACATTACTCAACGTCTCAACCATTACAAGCCAATACTCAATTGATACAAACCATACTAATCTATATTCAACTATTACAACCAAAACAAAATTGATATAAATGGTTACAAACCAATATACTAAACCATCACAAACAATACTCAATTGTCACAATTCCCTTCTCATCCATTACAAACTGATACTTACCGAGTACCGACCCTTACTCAACAATTACAAACCATACTCGACCATCACAAACAATACTTACGTAGTACCGACCCTTAATTGTTACTGAAGAGGGCAGATTTGCCCCTCCAATGACATTATGACACCTGGCACTTACAGGCAACTCGCCTGTGAGCTTACCACTTACAAGCAGCTCGCCACAGGCAGTTCGTCACTTCACAGACAGCTTGCTTCCCAGTCAGATCGACTACCGCGTGATAATTCCAAGGATCACACCACCGTACCCCGCATTTTACAGGATTATGACTTGTAACGGCTATATTAGCTCACCCACTCCCCGATTTAGGCGAAAATGGGCAACCCTACTAGTTGGTGGCTTTATCCCCACCTAACACGAAAACAGATCCCATCACAGCAAGAATCCAGGAACTGCTCCACCAAACCCACGAGGACTCCAATATATAAAGGCCTCACCCCCCAGGGGCGAGAAGAGGTGAAGGTAATATCAGCCCTCTAGCTCTCCCATTCTCTAATATCATCTTCAACTCACAACTAAGTGCTGACTTAGCCATTGGAGTGACCTCGCCAGGTAAACCTCCCCCCCGGGTTCTCTGATTCATCTCTTGTAGGTTCCTCAGTTCCCGTCATTGCTGGTAGCCAGATCACCTCCAATTGGGAACAGTTGGATTGTGTTACATCATTTGGCGTCGTCTGTGGGAATTACGCTACAAAAAGCTAAGTTCTCATCCTACAAAAAGCTAAGTCCTCTTCTCCCAAAAAGCTAAGTCCTCACTTTTTAGAAACTGAAGCTCTCGTTTTATAGTTCCCATTTTTTTATGAACTCAAAGACTATGCAGGGAGCTAACAGACTAAGCAGCTCTACCAATTTTACTTTTAATTCAGATAAAACCACATCAATCCTCTTTGCGATGTCCCCTCTACAAAGATGAGCTCTTCATGGCTTCTGCGGGAGTTGGCGGCCAACAGACTACATGGGCGCCCTTGCTGGTCGAGCCTTCCAAGGCTCCTGTATGAGCTGACGACCTAAAGTTAGTAGTGTTGCCCCCGAAGGTCGAGCTCCTAGTAGCTTCTTGTAGGAGTGGGTGACCGGCATTACAAGGCTGATGCAGTGCAATCATAGCTCTAAGGCGCCCACCGGGTGGCCTGGCACATGCGCCGACCCGGCAGCCTGGCCTAGGCGCAAACTAACAAACTGATAAAAGACTTCCTCATCACATAAGACCTAGTCACCTCTTCGACATGGGTGAACTAGTCCTAGTCTCCTCCTTGGCAAAGGCACTTAAGACCCAGTCGCCTCCTCGGCATGGGCACTTAAGACCCAATCGCCTCTTCGGCATGGGCGAGCTAATCCCAATCGCCTCCTCGGCATGGGCGAGCTAATCCCAGTTGCCTCCTTAGCATGGGCACTTAAGACCCAGTCACCTCTTCAACATGGGTGAGCTAGTCCCAGTCGCCTCCTTGGCATGGACACTTAAGACCCAGTGGCCTCTTCGGCATTGGTGACCTAGTCCTAGTCGCCTCTTCAACATGGGCGAATTAGTCCAAGTCGCCTCCTCGGCATGGGCACTTAAGACCCAATCGCCTCTTCGGCATGGGCGAGCTAATCCCAGTTGCCTCCTTAGCATGGGCACTTAAGACCCGGTCACCTCTTCAACATGGGTGAGCTAGTCCCAGTCGCCTCCTTGGCATGGACACTTAAGACCCAGTGGCCTCTTCGGCATTGGTGACCTAGTCCTAGTCGCCTCTTCGACATGGGTGAATTAGTCAAAGTTGCCTCTTTGGCATGAGCACTTAAGACACAATCGCCTCTTCGACATGGACAAAATCAACAAGAGTGGACTATAAATCGCTCCTAGAGCCCAAGGGATAAAGTACCGAACTGGCAGAAACATCGGCACCTTACAGGCAACTCACTTCCAAGCAACTCCCAGATCCTAAGGAATTGAATCAACACTTATGAGCTCATCGAATTCCGAGCCAAAAGGAGAAATCTACTCCATTCGCTGAGTTACTTTCAGCTTGGGAGTGGGGGACAAATGATGAGGGCGAATTTGGCCCTCCAATGACATTATGACACCTGGCACTTACAGGCAACTCGTCATAGGCAACTTGCCACAAGTAGTTCGCCACTTCACAGGCAACTCGCTTCCCAGTCAGACCGACCGCCGCGTGATAATTCTAAGGATCTCACCACTGTACCCCGCATTTTACAGGATTATGACTTGTAACAACTATATTAGCTCACACACTCCCCGATTTTGGCGAAAATGGGCAATCTTACCGGTTGATGGCTTTATCCCCACTTAACACGAAAACAAATCCCATCACAATGGAAATCCAGGAACTACTCCACCAAACCCACGAGGACTCCAGTATATAAAGGCCTCACCCCCCAGGGGTGAGAAGAGGTGAAGGTAATATCAGCCCTCTAGCTCTCCCATTCTCTAATATCATCTTTAACTCACAACTAGGTGCTAACTTAACCATCGGAGTGACATCGTCGGGTAAACCCCTATGGGTTCTCTGATTTATCTCTTGTAGGTTCCTCAGTTCCCGTCGTTGCTGGTAGCCAGATCACCTCCAGCTGGGAGGAGCTAGATTGCATTACATCAGTTACAAATCCATACTAAACCATTACAAATTAATATCAATTGTTACAAACCAATATATACATGCCTATTTCAAATTTGAACTACCTTATTAGCTAAAAGTCTCTGAACTATTTCTATCAACCTTTTCTTATTAATATAACATTAACAAAAAATAAAAAAATAAAATAGTTAATGATTGTAGAAATTAATAGTTCTTCTTGATTTAGGCATTTTTTTAATTCTTCTACTATTTCCCAACGTTTCCTTGATGCATTCTAGTAGTCCACACTTCACATAATCTATTGAAACATATGTTTCTTGTCTATAGTTATCCAAAACGAGGGCATTTATCAAAAAAAAAAATCAGGTTCAATTTTATTAATATAATTTTTAGGTTCGAGTTTCCCTAGGGTATGTCCAAAACATAGCTCAACATGTTTCTTAAACCCATCCTACTGATACTCTTTGCATTTCAGCTACTTTTGAACCTTGCCTAAGACAAATTTCCTAATATTATCTGACATTTTAAGAATAAAACAAGCAGTGCCAAATCAAATATACAAATACTTAAACTTCACAGAATGGAAAATTATTAATTCCTTCCAATCAGCTATATAGTTTCTACATCTTAAACTTCCAATCAGCTTGTAGAGGATTTCCATTGCCTTTGGCTTCAGATTCATGTTACTTATCACGATAATATTAATACCCAATGAAGTCAATCCCTAGTTTCCACTTACATACCATTTCGTCTTGAATAATGCCCAACTTTACTTCCATTGCAATGAATCTAAAGCCTGTTGGTGAATCTTTTCATCTCCTGCTGCCACCACGTTAAAACCTAAGAGAAAAACAAGAGCAGAAGGCCAAAGCAAACTTACATATTAGAGCCTGTATAAGGCATGTCTGTCATCGGTTCCCACTGCAATACATATGCAAATGAAGTGATTCGGAAATTAGAAAAGGACTTAGATAGCAATACTTGTTGCACGTGAATGAGTAGAGGCCTCCCAATAAAGATGATGTCCTTTCCAATCAGTTATTACTCCACCAGCGCCTTCGATGACGGGAACCAGTGAAAGGAAATCATATGGCTGAAAAAGCAAAATATTTACCATCTCAATAGATCTATTAGACTCAGAAGTATATCTTCCAGATGAACGGAAAATGAACAATCAAAACTAATACACATTGTGTACTGGAGGATCATCCAATTACAAGGTAGTATGAAGGCCAACCAGTGTCCAATTACAAGGGTCTTTTCCATAAAACTGGATTGCAGCACCATTTTCCACTCCTTTCTGGTAAGCGCCAGGGCCCATGGCCACAAAATGTGGCTCCAAAGTTTTGACCATTTATGTGACCATCCATGCCTAACTCCTCAACCAGACAGACTCATAGAATCACAGTAAAACCATATAACTAACAGAAACAGCTAGCTAGCTCTGCAAGCACGCACACCCAGGAGAGTACTTGTTTAATACGAGTAACAGAGATAATATGGCAAACATCTTACCTTGAGACCAGACTCAACAACAAGATCCACATAACCAGATGCCAAGAGAGCGTAGGCATAACAGTCACAGCCATACAGTGGCACTTTCACCTTTACACCATTACAAATGACACACAGAAACATCATCAGTATAAGTAGGCACTTTTAATGTTGTAAGAATTCAGATAATTATAACATTCAGGATAGCAACCACATTACCACGATAATCACTGTGGACGGATTATCTATTTCAAACTACGAAACTAACCTTGCTTCTAACACGAGCAAATGCCTCTTCAGCATCTCCAATGAACAGATGAGGACTTGTTGTGTACCTGAAAAGCAAAGCGAGGAGAGAGATGAACATCCTGTGGTCCTGGGACTTTGTATTTAACTGAAAAAATAGAGTACTTGCAGAAAAGCAGGTCACTTTTTCTATGATACAGGAAGCACAGAGAAGAAAACATACAAATAGGCTTGAGAAAGGTTTGCACAGGCACGTGTCGATATTTCTTGTCCATTCAGTGTAGTTCTCCTCCCGCTTATCCCAATCCACCTTTCTCTTAAAACAGGCTGATCAATAATGCCAACAATCTGAAAATAAATGAGTTGGAATTAGACCATGTCCAAATACTCGGGCCGAAACCAACAATGGAATTTGTGTATCACTTAATACAGCTACAAATTTTAGTTGACATACAACTACTCAAAAGGCTGCATAAAGAATATACCTTGGTCCAATATAGATTTCTCATAACATATACATGGCATCAAAAGAAGAAAGACCACAAAAATGAACCTTTCTCTAAGATCCCCAGAACAGAAGGAGACGGAATGATAGAAAAGAGTTGGGCTTCCCCACCTACGCTAAATTATCATTACTTAATTAATAATGTTATAAATTTCTGCTTCCGTACTTAAATTTAATTATCTACAAGTCGGATGCTTGGTGCCTCAGAAGTGCAGCCATTATTAGTACAGTAATTTTGCTCCTACTACCTCACTAACACTTGGTTCCCGCGTCTCAACCTTCTTGACGGGACATTACTTGATACTACTAAGAGATTTTTTTTCCCTGCCTATCTTCTCCAAGAACATAATCGATGAAGGAAGATTTGGCCCGACCTCGTAATCATTTAACACGTGGCAAAAGCAACAGCTCGGCACAACAGCGTGCCCAAGGCGCGAGCGCCGAAGGGAGGAAACCAGCAGTTCAAACTCCCTACCAACAGTCCGAACTCCCTACTAGAAGCCCGAACTTCCTACTAGAAGCCCGAACTCCCTACAAGGAGACTGAACTCTCCCTTAGGCGCCGAGCCTCACACAAGGCAACGACCCGAACTAGCCCGTCCCATGATAGTTCGGGACACTCCCCTCCGAACTCAAGACTTCACCTCGCTCACCACTCCAGCACTTCACCTCCAAGACGCCAAACTGAACAACCGTACCTCGCCTGACACCGAGGAAGTCCGTACCCAGGGGCGGCGTACCCGACTGACTTGGGATCTAACACTTGATAGCCGCACTCCAACATCCACCTGCCACCACCACCTGCTACCGCCATCTCCAGTTGCAGAGACGACTCCGACAAAGAGAGCAGTGGCGGTTCTGTCCCAGCAGAGGTGATGACACCAGAACTGGCCGAAGCGCAGAGATAATCATACCCAACTTGACAGAAGCTTAGGAGTGAGTGTGCGAGGTGGTTATAAAAGGCTCCCTGCCCCCTAAGAACAAGGTATGTGAACTTTGCGCCATCTGGTTTTATCTTGCCTTTGAGAGAATTCTAACTTGAGCTTCGGAGCAATCTCACCGGGTTCCCCCCGGAGTTTCCTCATCTTCTCCGTTTCAGGTTCCCTGTAGCTCCGTTCAGAGGCAAGGTTGTTGACAGGTAGGACCGGCCGGATTGCGCACCATCAATTGGCACCGTCTGTGGGAACGCTTCTAAAAGCCTCCCTCTAAAACTCTCATAACCTCCTCTTCTTCCAAAAACCCCAACACTCATGGCTTCTTCCAGCAATGCCAGACGTGGCACAAAGACAAACACCACCAGGGAACAACTCCAAGTCCCCGTGGTGTGCATCGAACAGTTCACCATCCCCCTTCCGGTGGATGGGATCCCCAGCTTGAATGCGCCACGAACAGTGGCGCCCGTAAACCTTCCTGCCATGAACGTCCCTCTTCCACTCCCTATCGAAACAACTTAAGCTGAACCAATTGTTGTCCCCCTGGCGACCCGCCAGAACTAGTTTGACGACCTGATGCAATGCATGCGGGCAATGCAAGCCCAAATGCAATAATTCCAGCAGCATCAACTCCAACAGCACCAAGTACTACACCACCTCTCTCAACATCACTATCAACAGCAGTTCCCCTAACTACCCCTGAACCAGTCACTGCTTCCACCTCGGCACCCTGCTCCAAAGACGGTTAAGGCCTCCCTTTAGGGTGGACGCCCTCACCGAGGAGAAGCTTCCCAACTCCAGAACCCCTCTAACAACCAGGCCTCATCCCCAGGCCGAAGGGAAAGGAAAATCACCCCCGCCTCGCAGCTCGCAGGCGGGTCGGGAACCTCGCCCACAAAGTCAGCACCTCGACGCTCCAAGCCTGAGTTCCCGCTCAGAGAGAACCGATTCAGCACCCTAGCAGCAGACTACCAACATTCCGGGCCCATCGAGCTCGGCAACACAGAGGCCAGCAGCACCAGTACCAGGCCCACTCAACGAAGACGCCAGCGAAGTCGTCGAACTGCCACCCGTGTCCTGCCCGAGGTCAGAGGTAAGGAAGAGACGAGCTTGGACGAGGTAAAAGCTGCCCCAATTCTCTCAATTCCTTCCCCCCTCGCATCAGAACTCCTGACAGTCCCCATGCCCAAAGACTTCAAGCTCCCACCTTTGGACAAGTATAATGGGTCCTTTGACCCCAACGACCACGTCAATGCTTTCCAGTCCCAAATGCACCTCACTAGGGCCAGTGAATCATGCATGTGCGTGGCTTTCACCACCACCTTCAGGGGGTGGTCTGCACCTAGTACAGGAACCTAGCCCCAGGGTCAATAAGAAGATGGACCCAGTTCGTGCAGGTCTTCACCGCACACTTCGTTACCAGCAAGCGGTGCCCCATAATCGAGGAAAGCATCTTCGGAGTAATCTAGAGAGAAGGAGAATCCATCCGGGGCTACATCAAGCAGTTCAATGAAGCGTGCTTGCAGATACCGCGATTATATCCCGCAGTACAGCTTGCGGCAGCCAAGAGCGGAGTAACACACAAGGAGTTTAAATGGCACATGGTAGCAAGACAGCCCGCAACCGTGGAGGCGAAGCCGAGCTAGCCATCCCGAGCTCCCTTAGCAGTTCGGACTGACTACACGCCGTTAAACACGAGGCGGACCGAAATCTTGATGACGATCAAAGACGCCCCATACGTAAAGTGGCCACCTCGCCTAAAGGGGAATCCAAACGAGAGAAATAAAAATGTATTGTAGTTTTCATAGAGATCACGGTCATAGTACCGAACAGTGTAATAATCTCCGGGACGAGATAGAGGGACTCATTCGTCGCGAATACTTGAGAAATTTTGTACAGCATAATAATAATAACAATAAGGCAGGTCGGCAAGGGGAGCACGGAAAGGATGCCCCCGAATCCAGTAAAAGACCAGCCGAAGCGTTGCAACAACAGCCTCCGGAAGAGAGGCCAGTTTGGGGAACCATCCATGTGATAGTGGGAGGTTCGATGGTAGCAGGGTGTACTTCGGCAGCAACCCGGACGTTAGTTCGCGAGGCAGCCTGAGAAGAACAGAACCCTCCAAAGAGGCTGAAGACAGAAGAACCGATCTTATTCATGGAAGACGATGCGCGAGGTGTCCACTATCCTCACGATGACGCACTTGTCATAAAACTAAGGATTAGCAACTTCAAAGTCAGACGCGTACTTGTGGATTCAGGTAGTTGGCAGACATCCTCTTCAAGTCGGCATTTGACCAGCTACAATTGCAGAGAAGCAAGTTGAAACCCACAAACACTCCTCTGGTGGGCTTCAGCGGAGAGGAAGTCAGGCCCCTCGAAAAGATAACAGTACCTGTGGAAGTCGGCACATGACCTTGTGCGGTCAGACTCAACCACGATTTCCTGGTGGTCGCGACCCCCTCCCCATACAATGCCATAATAGGGCGGCCAATTACGCATATTCTGCGAGCAGTGGTCTCCACCTATTATCTGGCAATGAAGTTCCCCACAGACTTCGGTGTGGGGGTAGCGCGGGGCGACTAGCTTGAGTCCCGCAAGTGTTATGTTGCCGCCCTAAAGGGAAAAACCAAGGTAGCCAACGACCTCGAGCTGGAGCAGCCTACGAAGCAGGGTGAGGAACGAGCTTCACCCACAGAGGAAACGGCCGCAATCCCAACCTCGGCTACGGATCCGGCTCAAAAGCTACAGATCGGTGCTTCCGTCAAGGAGCCTCTACGAACCGAACTAGTGAGTTTCTTACTTCAAAATTTAGATATTTTTGCATGGTCCACGGCCGACATGCCCGGTATTGACCCTAGCCTTATAACTCACAAACTTAACACTGCCCCTGTAGTCAGACCCATTAGACAGAAGAAACGCAACTTAACGCTAGAGGGCGGTCGACGAGGAGGTCGAAAAGCTCCTCACAGCGGACTTCATAAGGGAAATTTATTACCCAAGCTGGGTAGCCAACCCAATACTGGTGAAAAAGGCAAACGGCAAATGGCATGTGCGTCGACTACACCGACCTGAATCGAGCTTGTCCAAAAGACTGTTTCCCCCTCCCCAGAATTGACCGCCTAGTGGGCGCGACCTCGGGACATGAGTTGCTAAGCTTCTTGGACACCTACTCAGGCTACAACCAAATCAGGATGGACCAGTCCGATGAGGAAAAAACCAGCTTCATAATCAAATTCGGCCTGTACTGCTACAAGGTCATAACCTTCGAGCTGAAAATTGCTATGACGACCTTCCAAAGACTTGTAAATAAGCTGTTTCGACCCTTAATTGGCACGAAAATAGAATGTTATGAAGACGACATGGTCTTCAAGACGCAGTTCTCACAGGAATTAATACAAGACTTAGATTCTGTCTTCCAAATTCTACGTCAATTTAGCATGAAACTGAACTCCAACAAATGTGTCTTCGGTGTCACCTCGGGTAAGTTCCTAGGGTACATTGTCAACTAGCGTGGTATTGAGGCCAACCCGAACAAGATAAAGGCCATCCTAGATATGAGACCACCCCAAAAAGTAAAAGTTCAAAGGCTAAATGGCCGCATAGCTGCTTTGAGCCGCTTCATGTCCAAATCGGCAGACCGCTGTCTGCCTTTCTTTAAGGCAATCAAAGGCAAAGGGTTCGAATGGACCCGAGACTGCCAATTCGCGTTCGACGAGCTAAAGAGCTACCTCGCTACTGTGCCAACCTTAGCCAGCCCGAGGAGGGCGAGGTCTTAGAACTGTACCTCTCGGCAAGTGACGAGGTGGTCAGTTCGGTACTAATAAAATAAGTAGATCGGGTCCAACAGCCTGTTTATTATGTTAGTAAAATTTTGTAGGGAGTAGAGACGAGATACCAGCAGATAGAAAAGCTAGCACACGCACTAGTAGTTGCAGCTCGGAAACTCCGCCCAAATTTTCGGGCTCACACCGTCATCATCTTAACTGAAAAACCTCTGAGGCAAGTCTTACTCAAGCCCGAGGTTTCCGGTCGGCTGACGAAGTGGGCCATCGAGCTCGGCGAATACGACCTCCAGTATAAGCCACGAACTGCTATTAAGGCCCAAGCCTTAGCAGATTTTATCGCCGAGTGCACGTTCAACCTCAAAGCCCCTGGGTCGATTGAGCCCGAGATCCCCAGTTTGAGTGAGTCCAGAGCCCCCAAGCCAATAGAGTCTGAACCCCGTGAAGTAGCAGCCAGTGTGGCATCTCTCCTGATTAGGCCAAACGCGAACTGGGATGAGGAGCCCTGGATCCTTCACGTAGATGACTCCTCGAACCAGCAAGGCAACGGGACTGGAATAGTCCTACGCGGCCCGGGTGGCACGAAATTAGAATACGCACTATGCTTTGAGTTCGCGGCATCCAGCAACAAGGCGGAGTACGAGGCATTGATAGCCGGGCTGAACCTAGCGCAAAAGGTAAGAGCAAAGCACATAGTTATCTGCACTGATTCCCAGCTCGTGGTCAACCAGGTTACGGGCGAATACGAAGCACGCGAGCTCTCTATGATCGCATACTTGGCAAAAGTAAAGGAGGCTCTGCTCAACTTCCAGTCACACTTCATCAGGCAAATCCCGAGGTCAGAGAGAACACTGAAGCAGACGCCCTGTCCCGGTTAGCCAACACGAGTCACAACACCATGAGAACCGTGTACATAGAGGACTTACCTCGGCCTAGCATTCTCGGTGGGGTAGAGGTCGCTCCCGTCCTTGAAGCAAAGCTGAGCTGGATCGACTCACTCGCGAGCTTCTTGCTAGATGGAACCCTCCCTGCGGACTGCAATGCAACCAAGAGGGTGCAGCGCTAGGCAGCCAAATACGTCATAATAGACGAACGGTTGTACCGACGGTCCTACACGCTCCCCTACCTGCGTTGCTTGCGACCTACCGAAGCCGAGCTCGTACTCCACGACACTCGTGAAGGTCTGTGCGGCGGACACCTGGGGGCAGAGCCCTCGCCCAAAAGGCACTTCGACAAGGATACTACTGGTCAACGACGAAGGCAAAAGCTGTCGAGCTCGTTAGAAAATGCGACAAGTGTCAAAAGCATGCCAATATCCACCATCATCCTGCTGCCGACCTCAAGTACATCACCAGTCCATGGCCCTTTGGACAATGGGGGATCGACCTCCTAGGGCCATTCCCGCCTGCAACAGGTGAGAGAAAGTTCCTAGTGGTGGCAGTAAATTACTTTATAAAGTGGATAGAATTTGAACCTCTAACAACAGTTACAACCCGAAACATACAGAACTTCTTTTGGAAGAACATAGTATGTTGCTTCGGGCTACCTTAGGTACTGATCTTCGACAACGGCAAACAGTTCGAGGATATCAAGTTCCAAGAATGGTGCCAAAATATGGGAATTCGTCAGAACTTCACATCGGTCGCACACCCGCAGGCAAACGGTCAGACAAAAGTAATGAACAGAGCCATCCTCCGCGGACGAGCTACCAAGTGTTCTATGGGCTCACCAAACTGCGGAAAAAACCGCCACAGGAGAGACCCCCTTTAACCTCACCTACAACACTGAAGAGGTAATCCCAGCGAAAATCGAAATACCTACACTACGACTAGAAGCATATGACGATCAGACAAACGGAGACGAGTTACGTACCAACCTCGACCTACTGGACGAGGTAAGAAACCTCACGCACATCCGTAAGATCATGGTACCCGAACCCGGCGTGGGCAAACTTGGACCAAGGAAGGGCCCTACAGAGTAAAGAGAGCGCTCGAGGGGGCATACGAGCTCGAAACCTTAGAGGGCAAACAAGTACCCCGAGCATGAAACATCGTCAACTTAAGGCGATACTACCTATAAACCACCAAGTGAAGTGGACAAAATCGCTACCAGAGACTAAGTATTAACAGGGACACCGGCATCTCAGAGACTAAGTATTAACACCAAAACAGGCCGTGCAAGTGCAGTAACCCGGGCAAGAAACAGATCGGGTACATGGTCAGTTAAGCAAATACGATCAGTTCGGGAAAAAGAACAACCAACACTTAACCAAAAGAAAAGTCATTCCATTTTGAAATAAGGGAGTGTACATTTCGAAAAAAAAATTACATTTCACAGGCCCGGAGCTACTTCTTCATTATCAGAAGGCTCTTCAACGATACCCAAAGGTCCTGCCTCGCCCTCGGAATCTGGCTCACCATCAGCAGCGTTGGCCATCTCCTGAGTTATGCGCGAAGTGGATATGGCACTGATATCGAGCTCAGGTCATCAAAGCGCGGCAAGGTGATGTACTCATCAACGACCTTCTTCTTGGCATCTTCGATGCCTTGAGAAAAGATCTGCGTCCTCACCCTAATATCCTCCTAAAGGTATTCAACCTGATGCTGCAGATCCAGCCTCATGTCCGCCATGTGCTTCACCACTACTCCCATGGCCTCGGCATCTCTCTAAGACCTCGCATGTCTGGTATGTGCAACGTGAGCAACTGCCTCAGCAGCTTGGGATGTCGTCTCGGCAGCACGGAGAGCCTCTTCGGCAACTCGCGCCTGCCTCAAGCTCCTTTCCACCTAGGCCGCCAAGGCATGGATCGAAGAGTTCACCTACCAAAAGGAAAGAACAAGTGATCAGAAGAACGACAGCAAGAGGGATAAAAGCAAAAGAGCCAGACAAAAAATCTGACTTACCATAATGGCATGAGTGACAGCACGATAGGCCACCTGGTTCAAAGGAAGATCGGTACACGCGCGACCTCCTCAGAGAAGGTGGCCTCCCTACTCTTCTGAAGAGCGTAGTTCAGCGACAACACGCTCCTAAATTCCCCTTGGGCTTCTGAGCCTGAGGGCCCAGCTCGCGTATAAGAGGACCCAGAGTAAGCGAGAGCACTAGAGTAGGCAGGAGCCCCCGTGTGAGTAGTCTCGGCATAAGGGGCCCCTGCCGCTTCTTGCATTGGAGGAGCCACCTCGGGCTCCCTGGGCAGATCCTCTGACGGGTAGTCTGGTACCTCAGGCTCCGCATCTTGGGGCAGCTCAGCACGAGTTCGCTTGGAGACTCGCTTCCTCCTCTTCATACCTTGAAACAAGTGCCCATCACAAGTCCTTTCTAAGCCCATCACACCTGCAAAAAAGGGTTCGGCATCAAAAAAAACAAAAAAACAAAGCAAAACAAGAAACCTTTGAGCAAGGAACCTACCCGAACTTAGGCCGGCCGCAATGAGCTTGGCCTGCGTCAGATACGGATGGCATTTTAGCCCTACTCGTGCCCATTGTCGGAGGCCCTTCACTGTCTCTTTATCAAGCGTAACACCGGAGTCAAGGGCGGCCATCCCCCACCCGGTTTGAAACGGCCACCCCAGTACACTTTACACCCCGAAGTAGTCCCGCTTCCACGTCGGGACCTTGTTGGGAAGATCATGTAAGAGCTTAAAACCCGGGCGAGGAGACAGGTAATACGCCCGCCTACGCCTGGGAAGGGGACCCGCTTGCTTCTTAAGCATTAAAATAGAAGAGAATATCTCCAAGTCTAAAGGAAAGCCCAATTCGCAAAATAGGGAGATTGTCCCCACCAAGTTATGAATGGAGTTCGAGTGAAGCTAGCCGACAGTAAAGCCGAAGTGATTCATGACCTCGACAAGAAGGGGGTGGAAAGGCAGTCGCAGCCCCAAAGCGAGCTGCTCCCGGAATATCACAATCTCTTCAGGACCGTGTTCCCAAGGAAAACTACCCAGAGGTATGAAGTAGGCGTACTCCCCAAGCAAGTTGTAATAGGTAATAAGGGATTGGAGCCCCTCGGGCGTCATGGTCGAGGGACCAAACTTGTCTAACGTCCGACCTCGACGAGAGGTGGACGCCAAACTACCCGAGGTGACTCGGCCTACGGGCTCGAACTCTTCCTCAAGTTCTACCTCAGGTTCGCTAAGACCGTCGGGGGATGCAACTCGGTTCGTAGAACCTGCATCAGACCCCCTTGAAGAACTGTCTGAGCTATCCGAGCTAGACATCGGGAGGAGAAGGATTCCAGGAAAGTACTCACCCGGAAAAAGGCTTGAATAGACTACGGAAATTTGAAACACGAGCTAAAATCTTGAGTGCAAACTAAAAGCCTGGACGCGAGCTCAAGAAGCAAAGCGCAAAAGTGACAAAACGATGGGGGTCCCCCACTATTTATACCCACAGTGACCGAGAACCAACAAAGCAGATCAAAGCCAATCCGACGGCCCGCAGTCGCGTTGACCACACGTCCCCCGAGACCGAGATATGATCGGCGCACGTCTTTCTGAAACTGACAGAACGCCAACGCACGTCTTTATAAAACTGATAGAACGCCAGCACAAGTCTTTTTGAAACTAACAGAACACCAGCGCACGTCTCATCGCATTAAAAACGGCATCGGCGCATTTTTTCAAATTTGAAAAGACTCGCTGTCACGTCTCCCAGCGGCGCGCTTTTTTGAAATTTGAAATAAGCGTGCGCCGCCACGTCTGTCAGCCTTTGTAGGCAGGTCGGCACGTTTCCCGTCTTTTGGGCGCTCAAAATACCCCAAAGAACCCTCACAACGCACCTCACGCTATCAATCAACCGAAATTCAAAGTACGGGACAAATCCACCTACCACTTCGCGAACTCCCCGCGCCAGGGCAAGACCCTTAGCACGAGGAGTGGGGGGCAATTGATGAAGGAAGATTTGGCCCGACCTCGTAATCACTCAACACGTGGCAAAGGCAACAGCTCGGCACAACAGTGCGCCCAAGGCGCGAGCGCCGAAAGGAGGAACTAGCAGTTCAAACTCCCTACCAACAGTCCGAACTCCCTACTAGGAGCCCGAACTCCCTACAAGGAGCCCGAACTCTCCCTTAGGCCCCGAGCCTCATACAAGGCAACGACCCGAACTGGCCCGACCCATGAGAGTTCGGGACACTCCCCTATCCGAACTCAAGACTTCACCTCGCTCACCACTCCAGCACTTCACCTCCAAGACGCCAAACTGAACAACCGTACCTCGCCTGATACCGAGGAAGTCCGCACCCAGGGGCGGCGTACCCGACTGACTTGGGATTTGACGCTTGACAGTCGCACTCCAACGGCCACCTGCTACCGCCATCTCTAGTTGCAGAGACGGCTCCGACAAAGAGAGAAGTGGCAGTTCTGTCCCAGCAGAGGTGATGACATCCGAACTGGCCAGAGCGCAGAGATAATCATACCCGACCTGACAGAAGCTTAGGAGTGAGTGCACGAGATGATTATAAAAGGCTCCCTGCCCCCCAAGAACAAAGTATGTGAACTTTGCGCCATCTAGTTTTATCTTGCCTTTGAGAGAATTGTAACTTGAGCTTCGGAACAATCTCACCGGATTCCCCCGGAATTTCCTCATCTTCACCGTTTCAGGTTCCATGTAGCTCCGTTCATAAGCAAGGTCGTTGACAGCTAGGACCGGCCGGATTACGCACCATCAATAATCACAGTAAACAAGGAATCTAAATTTGCAAGCATGTTAAATGATCAATGTTCTATGCTTTCAATCGAACATCGATATCTTAAATGAAACAAATGCGGCCCTTCAATTTTAGTTTACGGAGGCAAAAGCTTGTGATGGTGAAGCATACCGGTTTTCCCTTATGCACAAGAGCAATGAGAGTCCCAAACAAAGGTTTTCCTGGAAATAGTAGAACGATGAGAGTAACCTTATCTGATAATCTCCAAAATTCCATAAGACTATAACCCAGTTAAGCTAATTCAAAACAGAGTGGGAAGAAAAAAGAACCTGTAATGAAACTCTTTGTCCCATCTATCGGATCTAAGACCCAAAGATAATCTGCAGCTTTCTCTTGACACCTCCAACCATTCTCCTCTCCGTAACTGCAATTCTATTCTTTACAAAGTTCAACATATGGATTTAATGCAAGATTCTACGTCTTCGTTAGGACGACCTACTTACATTGCATGAGATGGAAAGTTCTCTAAGATGATGGAAACCATGGATTCCTCGGCAGCTCGATCAGCAATCGTTACAGGACCTATTACAATTTCATTTCGGAGAAATACCAAACCATAACTTTTAGAAACGGGGGAAAACTTCAGAAGCGGAGAAAAACAAATCCTAGTTATGATGATTCAATCTCTATAACTTACTCAAGTCTTCCTTGTCGAGAACCTCGAAGCTCTTACGGAAATATCTCCGGATCACTTCTCCAGCGGCGTCAGCAACCTTATTGCCGACCTTGAGGAAGCGATCCATATCCTCCTCTTTAAACCCTAAGGGAACACTTTCTACCTGACTCGAGAGCTTCGAATTCAAGCTCATTTCGGTAGAAAATCTGTTCTGCCTAGATACGATAATATCTAGGGCAGAGTTCGATAGATTCTTCGAGAATGGAAGGCCTCGACTGTTGGGGAAAAGTTTCGATGAACTCGAACAGAAAGGGAGAACCGTCGGGTTTTGAGTGAGAAAATGAGAATGCGTATACATCTGCAGTGGCGGCCGGCGAAGAAAGGGCCGAAAGGCTTTTAAATAGGCGGGAAAAAGAAAAGCAGAGAGAGATAGAGGAGATGGCTTCAGGAGTACGGTGGATGTTGATTCATTGCGCACTGTCACAGGCTCACGGTGATATATGCACCGGATTATGACTTTAGGCGTCACCATGTACGTACACGTGGCACAACTGCTTTGTCTAATTGGACCTCCAAGTTGTACTGCTGTAGGTCTCGTCTCGTGATACGATGTTGCAAAAAGAATCTCGTGTGAATCTGCCAGCTGGCGGTTGCAGGAGGAAGGAATTGGTTATGATGGACTTATGGGTTGGGCTCCCCACGCTTATATAGCCCATGGACCCAGAAAAGAAAACACTGCTCTCGACTCTCGAGCTAGTTTTAAAGCATCTTATTTCAAAATTAGGACCCAGTTTTGATGTATCTAATCAAGGTTTAAAATATTAGAAATGTTAAATGGATTATAGAGTAATTTTAAAAGATATATTGAAATATGTCTTAAATATGTATGTGTATCGAAAAAAATTAAGATACATATAAAAATATTATAAATATTTCAATAAATCATAAAATACAACAATAACACTTAAGTTTTATAGGATGGCGAAAATTTTCTATGATAGATCATCGATACGCTTATAATATATTCAATCAAATGATAAAATATAATTAATTATTAATTATTTTTAATTTTAAAAAATATAAAAATAAAATAATTATTAAAAAAAATATTTCAATTATTATGTGGATATGATATCCATTGGATTATAATATTATTCAATTATTATAATATATAATTAATTATTATTTATTTTTACATTCTAAAATCAAAACATCAAAAAATCAAAAAACTTAAAAAAGAAATTTCAATGATAAATAAATCATAAGTCTTTGTAAACGAGATTTTTTTTTTAATTTTTTATTCATAATATAAAAAAAATGTGATTTTAAATATAAAATTTTTTTTGCCATATTAGGTTTGAAGTTTTAAAATTATTGCATTTAAGGGTGAAAAAAAAGTTTATTTCAAAAAAAAATATAATATATATATATATATATATATATATATATATATTTTCCCCCTTTATTTTTTTTCCAATTTTTAACATCAATTGATATACCCAATATACCCCCTAGTACACCCTTCATACGCCCTCATGAAAAATACCTGACTTTAAAGATACGATACATATCCAATCCAACTTATTTTGTTCTGTATAATTAAGATGTTCTTTTAATCATAATAACTATTTTGTTTTGTATAATTAAGGTGTTCTTTTAGTCATAATAATTTGTATACTGTAAGCAATCATAACTAGTAACTGACTAGAGCCAAGAACAAGAACAAATGGTATGATATATAAAAGAGAGACGGAAAAGACATGGTATAATATGAAAAACACTGAACGCGAAATTTTAGATAAGAGAGAGAGAATGCGAATATTGGGGGAAAATGATGGTATTGGAGAATGAAGCAAATAAACATTCAGAAGCGTCATTGTCGTGTAAAGGAAAACAATGGAGTTGATTCTCGGTTGAGAGTCTCGTTTGCTGATCGGTATCTTAAACGGGTTAATCTTTATTGTCAAAAATAAGTGTGTAAAAAAATGATTTTGAAAAATGAAGCAGAGATGTCATGGTGATTGAAATTTGTGCTGATTTACAAGTGGTATTGTTTCTTCCCTTTTACTCTTGATTCATTTTAGAATTTAAATAAGGGAAGATAGTGAAACCATGATAAATAGTGATTTGTATATTTTCCATTTGAAGAATTGATCTTGGGAAGCAAGAATAAGATGAATGTCCCAAATGCATCCAGTGATTTTCTGGATGAGAATTCTTAGAATTCCTTCTAAAAATAAGAATTCTCAGAATTGATGCCAAACGGGACTAAGAACCCTATATTTCTCATTTTCATTCTAATAAGCATTTTTAGACAGTGTAAAATTCGACCCAAAGGCCGGTGGTCAATGCCTATCAGCATAAGCTTTTAACCACCGACTTAACCGATGGATGGAATCCACCAATAAACATGTATAGTGGTAAATGGTAATTTTAAAGACCTCACCTAAGACAGCAACCGGCACTTCCATGCATATGACAAACCAAACTGGCCTAACTGCCCCGGTCTGGAGAGTTTAACCATGTAACCTGTTGAGAAAATGCCGAATTGAATGTTCTTGTAGCTGTGTTTCCTTTCCCCCATTTTTTATGAGTTGAAAGATGGATGTCTCCAATCCATGATGTTGTTGATTTCTACAAGTATGAAGTATTCACTTGGGCTGATCCCCATCAATATTGTCCTCAATCCTCATGGCTAATTAGTTGGTTATAGCATGATAACGGGCCGGTATTACCCAAAGCCAGTCGCGAGGACCCAACCCGGTGAGGATTGTCAGCCCGGCCGGTCCTCCAAACCAGTCCGGTTTATTAAAACTTTTAGTGACTACTGACTTGTCCACAACTCAGGTATGTACGTAGTAGGAGCAGCAGCAGAGTGCTAGAAAATTTAAAAAAGAGAAAAAAGTACAGTATTCCTTCATCCATCTTTTTCTATATATATATATATATATATATATATATATAATTTGTACTGATGAGAACAATAACAAGCAAGAAGTCAACGACAGTCCGGTTTATTACTTACATATACAGTCACATTCACACAGACATCATATGTAGTATAGGCTTTAAAAGTCTTTTGGTGATAATAAGACTAAACAGCAAACGACGAGCTTCAGCTACGAGCCTACCACTACTACTAAGAAAGTAGAAAGTAGGAAAAGGCAGCCTAAGCCCACACCGGCCCACTCGTCTCCCACTCGTCTCCATCGCAATCTAGCGGTTGCCGCCGGGTAGTTTCTCCTTGATCTTGTCCATCATTCCCTTCTTCTCCTGGGTTTGCTGCTCCGTTCCTGCGTCGTGCCGCTGCTCTTCCTTGCGCCCTCCCGGCAACTTCTCCTTTATTTTATCCTTCAATCCTTTCTTCCTCCTTCCACCTTGTCCGTCATCCTCCGACTGCATCCATCCATCCATCGTAATAATTAAGATTCATATATAACAAATTACAGTTATCCACAAAATCAGCAGTAATTAATAAACTAAGAAACTGTATTCACTTACCGAACTAGAGCTCGAGCTGCCGGAGCGATGAATCTGCTTCTGCCTACCACCGATGCCGGCTTGGGCACCCATCCCGTGGCCCGTGCCATAGAAACCCCCAGTGCCCATCCCAGAGCCAGTGTCATGATGAGCGCCCCCTGTGCCCGGTTGGTGAACGGGATTGCCGTACTGGTCTCGCAAATCCGCCATTTTTCCTTTTACAGAGAAGGACGTAAACTAGAACACTGAATACCACCGTGAACGAGGTAGCTGGAAAAACTGTGAATGTGAATAAAAAGCAACAGAAACAGATTGACTGATCAATGTATAGTTTCCCTGACAGCCGGGTTGCCGTTTAAATAGACAAAGAGGTCGTGTAGGAATGTGTAGAGAACGCCATGCGGATTGATACACGTGCCTTGTTAACAAAATATGGGCTAAAAGATGATGCCACGCAAGGATTAATTGCAGGGTACGTGGCGACGAACAAAAAGTAAAACGTGTCCTCTGTTGTCGGTTTAAGATAAGAAGAAAACTTCAGTATTCAGCTCCATGTACGTACAGACATGCCACGCAAGGGTTAATTCCAGGGTACGTGGCGACGAACAAAAGTAAAACGTGTCTCCTGTTGTCGGTTTAAGATAAAAAGAAAACTTCAGTATTCAGCTCCATGTACGTACAGACATGCCACCTACGGAAAGTGGAGCTAATAGCCACGTTTCAAAGATACATTCAATTGAGGAAGCTGAATTAAACGAATGAAGTGATTTTAAGAAGTATAGTCGGTCGGATTTATGTCTCTGGTTGTCTGCATGGCCGTGTGGGTCGGTGTGGCACTGGCACACCTCAACCGCTCAACGTAATGATCTCATTCTCGATTAGTATTGTAATTTGAGTCAATTGCCATTTTGGTCTTGAAACTTTAAAATATTATAATATTATTTTTTATTTAAGAAAGTTTAGGTTATCAAAATGTCTATTCAAACGTGATTTCAATTTTCTTAGGTAAAGATTTTTGTCTGTTAATTTTTGGTTAACGTCTAGATGGTTGATAAAAAAAAATTAAATGACACTTGAAGGATATTTGTATTTTTTTCAATTGTCACTTAACAACAAGTTAATATATGATTAATAGTAGGCATTAGATTGTCAATATTTTAAAATTTGAGGATTAAAGTGTCATTAGGCCCAAAGTATAGGATACATATTGGGAATTTTCCCTAAAATAAAAGTACCTTTAGATATCAGATTTGATTCCCACAAAATTTGTCCTAACACCCATTTGGCACTTTTTGAAGTTGTGTATTAAAAATATCTTCATAAATAAAAGGAGTAAAATATAAAAACCTTAAGTTTCAGACCATCATAAAAATCTCTCTTATATTTTTATTTTAATAAATACATTTTCTGAATTTTTGAAAAATTTGACAAAAATCTCTCTTTTGTCATCTTTCTATACCAAAAATGTTAAATTGATGACCAGTTTTTTAAATACCCATTCCACCCCTTTATAAATTACTTTACATGCAAAATAACTGAAATAACCCTATTTTAACTTGACAAAAACTTTTGAAGATAACTGTTAAAGGAGGTTTTTGTTAAAATAAAACATGGTTATTTTAGTAATTTTGTATATAAAATAATTTATAAAATGGTAGAATGGGCATTTAGAAAAAATTGGTGTATCAGTCTAACATTTCCCATTTGGAAAGGTGACAGAAGGAAGGTTTTTGTCAAGTTTCTCAAAAGTTCAGGGAGGTATTTATTAAAATGAAATTATAGAGGAGGTTTTTATAATTGTTAGAAATTCTAGGAGAGGTTTTTGTATTTTACCCTTAGGCCCGTTCGCTTTTTGATGGGTAAATACACTTACCTTACTCATGTTCTTTATTTTCCATGTAAATAAGGTAAAGACTATTTTAGTCATAAAAATCCATTATTACAAGAGGCATTTTTGTTTCATTCAAGTGTTGGCAATTTCCCCCAATGTGAGAAAATTATTTACCCACCTAGGAGATGGGGTAAGTGATACCAAGGAAAATAAATTTTTCCTAGTCCCCACATTAACCTAAAAAAAGAACATGGGGTTCTTGGCCAATGTGAATTAAAATCTCATTGACCAACTTACCCCTCTCAAAATCCAAAAAAAAACACCCCCAATAAAAACATGAATAAAGATGTTGTTGATGTACAGTTACAAAAGTTGTAAGATTGATTTGAGTACCCACTTTTTGAAAAATAAATCCAAATTCAGACATTTGATGTTTGAACTAGTTCCACCAATGCCAAGTGAGTAGCTGAAAATTATAACAGAAAAGAAAGAGAAAGAACAAGAAAGCCAAAAAGTTCTAAACCATAATAGATAGGGAATGAGTTAGAGTATTGATGGATATGAAATAATACAAAGATTGCAGATATAGAAGACCAAGTCCATAATATCGTCAAGTGTAGAAAGACTATCGACGGTTTACATCACCATTGAATTAACTGTGAATCAACCTTGACTTTCTACTAAGACTCTGTCTCGTTTGAAAGAAAAAGTAGAGAAAAGATTGAAGGGAAAGGTTTTCCCACCTTTTCCTTCCTTTCTTATATATTTTTCTTCAAACCAAACATAATATAAAAGAAATGAAAATTTAAATATTCTCTAAATAATCCGTAAATCACCTTGAGTTCTCTAGAATCTACATGACCACCATGTTTCACCTGTTGCATGGACAAGGGCAGCATTCAAATAGTAACATGGTGAATTATGCCTGCATCACATCTGCGTCCTACAGAGGGCGCCCGACATATACATCTCAGCCTGTATTGGAAATATCTTCTAAAATTTGTCAGTGAGATATGTTTTCAATACACAATTAGGAAATGCTGTGGGGCACTCTTTATGAGGCGCAGATGTGATAACAGATTAGAGCAATATTTGGCTGGAAGATTTCTAAATCGTCTAGATGTCTTTCCCCAATCTCCCTAACATGAGAAAGAGAAGTGCCTTTCGTTCTCTTCTTGTCTGCGTTAAACATTGTTTTCCATCATAAAATTTCCACAAAATAGACTAGTACTGTGTCATTCATGGATAAGGGTTGTTTGTACTACCTGTAGATATCAATCTGAACCGCCCAAACAACTAATTAATCAATCTGGAAATCCTCTTTGAATACGATTTCAACCATCGAATCGGCATATCTGTTTAAAAGCAACTTTCATCTTCATCTTATCTGTGTTGACCGAAAAAAAAGAAAAAGAGAAATCCAATTTGATCGTGGTTAAGGTTTATCCACTTGGATAATTTGGATTTACATCTAATATAAGCAAAACCCAGGAAACTGCCATTGCCATATTTATAGCGGTGTCAATTTGTGATGCGGTCCAACAACACGAGTCCAGTACAGATGAACCAGGTAATCTAATCCTATGAATATTTTGGAGAATTTTGGACCACTCAAATCTAATGTTTGAACCATCCAATCTATTTCAAATTAGCTTTAGTGTAGATCAGTTTCAATTCAAACCTGGTCCATTGACATCTATATTTTTATCTTCTATCAATGGATTAGATATTGATTCAATTCGATCCAATCCAATGTAAATCCATGTCTAATCCAATCTATTAAATACTTTGGATCTTTAAGTCTGGACTAATCCAACTCAATATGTCTGATTTTTCTGTCCAGATTAATTTTGATTTAAAATGGGGTCCAACCCAAAATGGTTCTCTTGACACTCCTGATTGCTACTACTTAGGTTGTGTTTATTATCATTGTCAATTCTATTTGCAATGTTTTGTTTAGGCCAATACAATTTTTTAAAAAATTGTCTTGTCATATTACATCAAACAACTAATTGTACTAAAAAAATATAAGCATTGGATTAGATGTTGACATTTATATTAGCAACACCAAATTTAACGTTTCTTGAAAAAGCAACAATGGTACCCAATGTTGTGTTTGATAACTCAAAGCATTTGTGGTAGAAACAAATCTAAGTAGGTGTTTGGCATCGGTGCTGGAAAACACAACAACATTGGGTACCATTGTTGTGTTTGATAACTCAAAGCATTTGTGGTAGAAAAAAAACTAAGTAGGTGCTGAAAACATCGCACCGTTTTCTTATAAAAATGGTGTTGGGCATGTGGAGTTGTAAGCACCATTTTTTGAGAAAACAATGCTTATTTTTTTTGGGAACTGGTGCTGCCACATAGGCTGTCTTCTAAGAAAACACCAATGGTTTTGTTTGGTATCAGTGGTGACAACAACATTTTCAATATCCAACGTCCAAGATGATGTCACATTGATGCAACATCATTGCACTACTGACAATAATGCATCGTTTTATCAGAAAACATTGAATCTGGCATTGCTCTAGACCATATTTTCCCGATTTTCAAAGCATGGCCTAGAACAATATTTTTCTTGAAAAAATGGTATCAAGCGAGAGGGTGTCGTTTGAAGCATCGCTTTCTCTGATGTGGTGCCTATGTAACCCCTTTTTCTCATAAAATGATATTGATGCCAAATATCACCTAAGTCAACAATGGAAATAACAAAATTTGCCTATGAAAACATTAACATGTTAGATACTGTGGACTGCTTAGTTTTAACTTTTGAAACACACAGTACTCATAGACATCATCTATCGATGGTTTTAAAACATAAAATATCACAATTTCTTCTTTACATCAAAATCTTAGGAATTGATCCACGTACGGTAAATTAAATGATTATCGTAATAAATAATTGAAATATTAAATTTTATTAACAATACATCCACACAATAGTGCAGAATACTTTATGGAATGTGGTGTGGTTGAATCCATTTTACGTTCAATAACACCAATAGGAGTGTAATTTGGGTAGACTTGACCCTAAACACTCGGGACCGCCTCTCTACACCACACCTTCTAGATTTCACACTACCAAACATCCCCCTAAGAGTATTCATTGGTTTCACATCTCTGCCTCACATGGGGCCGCCCCACAACACCTCCACAGCACATCCCCATCATATATTTGCAACATCTCCCGATAATAACATTATAAGTTTTGGTACTATCATGGGGAAATATTTCCAATACAAGGTGGGGAATGTGTTGTGGGGCAGAGATGTGAACTATTTATTTGCTGATAAGTTGGAGACATTGTTTTGCTGGAAAGTTTAGGCCCATAGAAAGTAAATTTTTCTTTTCAGTGAAATTTTGGATCACTTTCTTGGGCAAGTTTTATTTTCTCCTAGGTGGAAATTTACTTACCCATAAAGGGAGAAAATGGCTAAACCATGTGATAATATTTTCAAAATCAGATTGGACCAGAAACTGGGAGCCTACCACCTGATCGGTTCCATTTTATCCCAGAACCGTCTTTTGGCCAAAAACCATTGATTTGGCCAACAAACTGCTGACCCAGGTGGTTGAACCGTTCAAACAGTTTTTAGTCAATTTTTTAATTTTTTAGTTTTTTTCAGAAAAAATTGGACCATTCATTTAATTCAAACAGCCGGACCATTCGACCAAGAATTAGACCCCTGAACCGTTCGTTCTTAAAAACCTTGCCATGCGGAGTAAAATGCCTCTACCAACACACAAATCTTTTGAAAATTTGTCTCACTTATATAACTAACGTTTCTTAATAAAATTAACATTTCTTAATAAAAATAACACAGGTAATATATTTATTGAGGTAATACTTCTCAAATAAATACAAAAGAAGCAATGGCTAAGTGAAATTGACTTATCAATTATCATTAGTGCATTTATGGCTTGGTACTTGACAAAGTGAAGAAAAATGTATGATTTTATTGGTAGCTAGTGGCTAAGATAATCCATTATATTAACTAATAAAAGAGATAAAGAATTAAAGTTTAAGGTAAATTACATACTCCATGTCAACATGTATTTAGGACTTAGGAGGTGGTGAAGCGTACCGGATCTCTTATCCTAACTTACCCACAAGACATTACAGCTGTTCCGAACATCTCCCATGCATGCTAATATGTAAATATGTGTAAATGCTAAGATATTTTCAATATACAGCTGTAATGTCTTGTGGATAGGATTGTGCAAAGGAGACACGAGCTCAAGCGTAGCAATCTAAGCATTGATTTGCAACGAAGACCCTTGAACTTCTAGAAATTAAAATTTATGGTTAATTACAAAATGCCACCTTATACTTAGGAAATGGGAACACCTAGCAGGGTATCACCATAACTTTGTTTTGTGACAAAGACTCATAGAACTTCTGGATTTCAGCACTTTGCCCTTTATGTTACTAGTAGGATTGATAATAAAAATAAAATTATTAAATTGCCCATTTAAGATTCAATGAGCTAAGAGAAAAAATATCAAAATGACAAAAACGGGCATGCTAAAGCACAACAGGTCTTTTGGACTGGGCTAGCTACTGTTTCCAAGCCCATGCTAGAAAAGAAATAGAGGCCATGCTTCCAAGATAAAATTCCAATAAGATGAGAAAGGTGGCAGAAATAGGTAAGAGATAGGATTTTTAGAAAACAAAGTTAAAAAAAGGCAAAATAGTACCATAAAATAATACATGCAGTTTAGAGTTTTAGAAATGTATAAAAACAGGCATGACAGTCACATAGGAATGTTAAGGGTGCAACTTGAGGCAGGTTAGCTTAAACCCAATCCTAACCCAATCCGAAGTAAAGTCAGGTTGGGTTGAGTCGTGTTGATGCTCGGATTAGGTTAGAGTTGACCCCTTGGGCAACCCAACCTAACCCAATTGAAAATACTAAAACCTTGATAACATGAACTATTCTTTATCTCCTCTCTGTTGTTTGCCACCATAGCTTGCTATCCATAAAAAATCTATTATAGATCATCATAATAAGTTATAGTCATTTCAAACATTTTTTTTTCTGAATTTTTTACTTAAAGAACCAATAAAAACATCAACAAGCAAATACTAATAAAACTAGGATTAATATATGTAACGAAAGTTGAGTTAAGATCTAAGATTAAGAAGTTCTACGAGATTTTAAGGGATGGGAAGAAAGTTGGGTTGGGCCCAACCCAAAGTTGACTTTAGGTTGGGTTAGGGTTGAATGAATTTATTTAGGGTTAGACTAGGGTTAGCCTCAACTCTGACCTAACCGGGGCCCGACTTGCAGCCCTAGGGAATCTTCTATGAAATTTTACTAGTAGGGGCAAAGTGCTAGAATCAAGGTGTAAGGGGTCTCTGTCAAAAAAAGAAGTTTAGGGGGCAACCCCCCAAGTTCAGGGCG
This sequence comes from Nelumbo lutea, assembly GCF_056320005.1. Classification (NCBI taxonomy): domain Eukaryota; kingdom Viridiplantae; phylum Streptophyta; class Magnoliopsida; order Proteales; family Nelumbonaceae; genus Nelumbo; species Nelumbo lutea. The sequence continues at coordinate 19,817,481 of NC_142688.1, forward strand.
CCTGCCTGTAAACCCTGAAAGTTTAATGGACTTATTGAACCTGTTTGGAAAGGCTAAAACTTGGGTTGATCTGCTTTTATTCAAGGCCCGTTTGGGGCAGCTGAATCTTTAGATGGATTGCTTTAACTGAGCTGTTTTGGAGAGTCCACTAGAAGAAGATTTAATGGAAAGCTATATTTTAGGCTTTAACTTTAAGATGGTTATTTTAGGCTTTCCATGATTTTCACTAGTTCAAATCAGCCCCCCACAGACTGCCCCCCACAATGTCCCACACCACATCCCCGCCATATATCGGGAACATCTTCTGATGATGATACAAAGAATGATGATGCCATCATCCGGAGATATTCCCAATACACGGAAGGGATGTGGTGTGGGATGTTGTGGGGGGCTGATTCGGTCTCCATTTTCACCAAACATGACTTATAGATTGTCTAGATGGGGCTCACTAACCTTGCAAAGCTAATGCCGCTGCATAAAATCCCTCCCAAGTCCCAAATGGGCACTCAGTTGCTTTGGAGAAACTATGAAAAGGAGCTTCATGAGAAAGGCTTTTTCTTTTTCTGTTCATTTTTTTTTTGGGGGGGGGGGGTGTTAAAAGATATCCATTTTGGAATTTATGGCATTTTCACGAAACATTGATTGCAGGCTGTCTCGAACGGGTATTTAATGGTAATAAAAAATGGAGTTTCACTTCCAAATGCCAGGGGGATTGCAAAATCTGGGGACCATGCATAATGATGGGTGGGAAGTAGGGATGGATTTTTCTCATCACCATTGGGTATCCAGCCTCCCTGATCCAATCAGGTGAGGTCGGATATAGAGACTGCTCTGGTGGGGATGGGAACGGGGAGAGCCGTTTCTAACGAGGAGTATGGTCCCGACCCATTGCCATTACTAATGAGGAGAGCCGGAGAGCTAAAAAAAAATGAAAATAAGACAGTAATAAAAGTGAAACACCAGACACCTTAACCACGAAAAAGCTCACCAAGTGTCATTTGCTATTGCCATAGAAGACCACAAGCTGACAAGCTGATTAAAAAGAAAAGACCACAAGCTCAAGAAGATTGCTTATCTCAGAGCTCTGGGTCAAATGACATTATGCTAATGGTAGATATGGAGATCATATCTCCGCCCCACATCACATCCTCGCCATGTATTAGGGGACATTGTGGGGCGGAGATGTGAACTCTTTCGATATGTCCTTGCTTGATGGATACTAAAATCGGAAAAGATTTGATTTTATATATTATTTGGAGTATACAAAACAAACAACAATCATTTTAGAAATCATACTTGATATGGCAAATCTTATCCACACCAACCCATGTCTGACACGTGGTTACATTGGAGGGTAATCTCATCAGAGGATATTTCCAATAGCCTTAATGACAGGGCCTGTGCTAAGGCACAAACACTCGAGCTCAAACCCACATGCTTGGTCATGTGGTCTGACTGGTCTCAATGTTAATGAAGTCTGCCATCACCGTGACCCAACGTGCGAAGTTGTTACAAGTTGACCATAAGAGACCACTAATACCTCTTATGCGCTTTTGCTCTTTTTTCTCTCACCTATTCACCTCGGCACCTTGGCTTTCTCATCACCTCGCTAACCTAATCCTCAGAGTCACCATCGCCGGGCCTCTGACATCCTTCTGTACTTGCAGGAGGGAGCATTGGCCAGGACATCTCGGAAATTCATTAAGTCATCCTTGCTACCATCAATGGTAACATCAGTACTGTATCTCACATTTCTACAATTGATCGTTTTAACAGTCTGTTGCAAGAGTTAGCAGAGATTGAAGCCTTAGCCATCAATCACCAACGATCACCTGATCCTCAAAGAAAAGATATATTTTTGTGCGCCCCAACATAGGTTTTGCAAGAGATAGAATTTAGAACATAAGGTAAAGTTATCAAAGATTTGAAAACAGGATATGAGGTGCTTCTAGTTGATTCACATGTCTCTTTTTTGGCTGCCATTCCTAAATCTGATGTTCCCAGGTGGGTTTGAAGCCTTGGGGGTTTTGTTTAGCTTGAGACTTGCAAAATCCTTAAACCTGGATTTCATTTGTGTTTGATTGTGACCACCTTTTTGTTTCCTTTTCTTTCTTTTTAATTTGTTTTGAGAATCGCCATGGTACACCTCAGAGCAATGTTTAGTTCTTATTTGAATACATACACACTGAGCTCTCTGGTTTTGCCAGCATGCTACGACATCAGTGAATGTTATCACCACCTTGGTAGTCCTGCTTACTGTAATGGGAATGGCATTTCCATTTAGAAATTTTACATGGTAACTGCACTTGTACTAGTCTGAAAGGACTCCACTGTTCTGTTTTTATTTGAGAAATGATTTTACATTGTTTACCAAAACACAAATTCCAGGTGGGTCAGGACATTTTTACCAAACAAACGCTCAAGTCTCACCAAGAAATTACAACATTTTTTATCTCTGTAAATCCTTTCAAGCAGCAACTTTGCAGTATGTAAATAGAACTCACAATGTAAGGACTCATCTTCTAGCACACAGGGCCTGTATCCAAGGAATAGAATGTAAAATACCATACTGAATATATCCAGCATAGGAACTATTGATGTATTTATCTTTCAGTTGATAAATCTTATTTACCTACCCCATAAAATAAGGTCTCACCAAGAAACTCGTCAGAACCTCTTGGTCGGTCGGGCTGCCACCCCACTTTCTTGGGACCTCCAATAAAACAAGGACACGCAGTGTTGGCCTTAAATTCCAAATATTCAAAATAGTGGACTACTTATGTGATAGGTAGCGTGGTCGTGTCCTATTGAGAGTTGAAACACAAATTCAGACCCCCCCCCCTCCTATTGTTGCTTCATTGATTTCTCGGTAAACATCCATATCTTATGTCTTGAATCCCGTTTACCCAAGTCCGCCCGCCAGAGTTGACTCGAGGTGCTCCTAACCCTTTGTTCGGTCTGAGCGCTTAAAACAGTCCAAATGAGTATTCCACTGCAGCTTCAAGTCAATCCCCATGGATGGATGATTAGATTTTTTTATCAGTCGCATTTTTTTTGTCCAAATGCGTGGAGATAAACCATAGTCTCTTCTCTTGTCGGTCCATAGGAGCATAGCAAAAGAGAAATGCACTCTTAAGGTTTTCATTTCCATTGACCTCCACATTTCACAATCCAATCCACTCCTGTCTGATATTTCACGAGTGTGAATTAATGCGGCCCTACTTGAATGTCCAACGAGAGGGTAGAGAAACCACATGATTGTCGAAATATGCAGAGATTCTCTGGTGAGTCCAAAGGAGTGAAATGAACTACGAGACGTGGGATATGGTGCATACCCAATAGGTGTGGTAGTAAGCAACGGTTTTACTTTGTCTTGCAGCTGTGAGGAGTAACTCCAGATCCAAACCATTCACAGGAGAAGATAATTGCAACAAGGGATGAAAAATACTGAATTTATTTGGCAATGGAAAAGAAGGAAGAATTTTCCAATAACACTAGTATCAACAAAAAAGCAACATATATAGAAAATGAAGCTGCTAACTTTACCGGTGGGGAGAGCTTACTCCTTGCGGTATCTTGCCCAGAACCCCTTCTTTCTTGCAGAATCGCTTTCTGATAAGGATCTACTTGTTTTTGATCCAAGTGTAAAGTGTCGCCTGAGGAAAGGCCTGCCGAAGGAGCTCTTCATGCTGGAACTGGTTCCCATTTTGGGACCTTTTCCCTCCCGCCTGCCACTTTTCCTTTGGTCAGACACAATGGAATCATCATCTAAATCACTATCCACCACTTGGTTCCTAGATATCTTGTAGCTTTTTGATTTCAAATCCGCCTCCCTCCTCAATGCTTTTCTAGCCATCTTCAAGATCTGCTTCTCCCCAACAGTACAACATTCAGGGCAAGAAGGGTCATACTTATCAGTTTCAGGTGTAATGCTCTCCAAACACTCTGCGTGGTACACATGTCCACAGACAAGAACAGCAACCACAGAGATCTCATTTGTGGCTATGATTTTCTGGGTGCTCAATGAAGATCTCTCCGTCAAAAGCTTCGAGCATACCCCACATGTTTGCAGATCAATGGAAGGAGAAGCAGATAGCTGGCTGTTGGATCTAGTTATCCTACCACGGCCAGACATCAAGGTCTCACTGTCGAAAGACCATCTTTCTCTTTGGGAAGAGGCCACGAGTTCTGAAAAGGTGCGCATAGACCAACCATCTGAAGACCCACCATAGGAACCCATAGTTAGGTCATTGCTGCACATTGAGAACACAAATGATTGTCTTCCTTCAGAAACTGAGTTGTTTGGTGACTTCAATCCTAGGATTCTGCTATCAGAAACCTGCCTAAAAAGCTGATGCCCTGGTGATCGGCAGGCTCGCCTTAACCGCATTGACTCAGCATGGCTCTGAGATACCAGATCCCCTTTAGTTGAAGAGGAAGTTGAAGGTACAGAAAATGAAAGCTTAGGCGGTGAAGGATCATCAGCTGCTGACAATTCTCTAGAATGTTTTACCTATTAACAAGCACAAAAATGCAAGATGTCAGAAAACTCGAAAAACAGATGAGATGGATGACATACCAGAAATACCCTTCCATTATTCCCAACTTTTTATCACTAACCTCAGTAGACAAATTGCTTCCCACGGATAAATCTGTTCCAAACATAAATGAAGGCATCAGATGCAACAGAAAAACATGGCATTTTACAAAACATTGCAAGTTGCAATGCAAAATGTTACCAACAGAGTACAAGGTAGATTATGCAGGAAGGGCGTTGACTAACATAACTAGAGTAGATCACATTCATAGTATAACCACTATTTTGAGTTTCAGAAGAAAATGCAAGCCAAAACATTGACCATTCTCAGAAAAGTTAGAGCAAAATGTTCCTGACAGAGAACAAAGTAGATTATGCAAGAAAGGCGGGATGTTACGTAACATGACTAGTGCTCATTTATGGTATAATCAATATTTTGGGTTTCAGATGATGATGCAAACCAACTAATGTAAACCCACCAAAAGAACTGATAATGCAGCAAAGGCAGTCTATCTATATTTGTGAATGAACACCTGTGTGCACATGTGTACAAAGAAATGTGGCCATTAGACCTTTTCTTCAGTTGAAAATGATATTATTTCCTCTTCTGATAGGCACCTAAATGTTGCCTGTCAGACATTGAAATATGCATGCATAAGAGATGTTTGCATGCATCTTGATGGAGCGCGATCCGGCCGGTCTTAGCTGTCCGCTGCCTTGCTTCCGAACGGGGTAGCAGGGAACCTGAAACGGAGGAGATGGAGAAACTCCGGGGGGAACCCGGTGTAGAGGCTCTGAAGCTCAAATTAGAATCCTTCAAAAGCAAGGTAATACCAGATAGCGCAAAGTTTGCATACCTCCGTTGTCGGGGGGCAGGTGGCTCTTATAGTCACTTCGTGCACTCGTCCCGGGGCCCTTGTCAGGTCAAGTATGATTACCCTTGTGCTTGTCAATTCGGCCGTCGTCCTTTCTGCTGAGACAAAACCGTCACTGCTTAACCGTCATCTAACTGGAGATGGCGGTGTCAGTGGCGGTGGCAGGTGGCCGTTTAGGGTGCTACCGACAAACGTCAGATCCCAAGTCAGTCAGGTGTGGCGCCCTTGGGCACGAACTTCCTTAGTGTCAGGCGTGGTACGACTTGTTTGGTTTTGGTGCCAAGTGATGCGAAGTGCTGAGCGAGGCGGTCTTGAGCTCGGAGGTATCTATAGGGCAGGTCAGTTCGGCGAAGTGTATCCCGAGCTGTTACAAGGTGGGTCAGTTCGGTGAAGTGTATCCCGAGCTGTTACAAGGTGGGTCAGTTCGGCGAAGTGTATCCCGAGCTGTTACAAGGTGGGTCAGTTCGGCGAAGTGTATCCCGAGCTGTTACAAGGTGTTTGGCAAGTATAACCCGAGTTGTTACAAGGTGTTTGGCAAGTATAACCCGAGCTGTTACAAGGTGGGTCAGTTCGGCGAAGTGTATCCCGAGCTGTTACAAGGTGGGTCAGTTCGGCGAAGTGTATCCCGAGCTGTTACAAGGTGGGTCAGTTCGACGAAGTGTATCCCGAGCTGTTACAAGGGTCAGTTCGGCGAAGTGTATCCCGAGCTGTTACAAGGTGGGTCGGTTCAGGCCCCCGGTAGGGAGTTCAGTCCGCTCGTGTCCCCTTGTTCCCGCCTAGGCTTGGCCCCTTTTGCCGAGCTGTTGTTTCTGCCACGTGTCACGTAATAGAGAGGTCGGGCCAAATCTTCCTTCATCACATCTATTGTTTTTTCACTAAAATCTGCCAATGGTTTTGGAATGCTAAGATTTTTATAGCAACCACCACAGGAATATTTTTAAGGTTTCATCAGTTAGCTCCTTTGCTTGAAGGAGCTAACTATATTGGTGAATGAATACCTGTGTGCACACGTGTACAAAGATATGTGGCCATTAAACCTTTTCTTCAGTTGAAAATGAGGTTATTTCCTCTACCAATAGGCACCTAAATGTGGCCTGCCAAATCATGAGGATACCAAAACAAGAAATATGCATGCATAAAAGTTGTTTGCATGCATCTATTGCTTTTTCACTAAAATCTGTGTATGGTTTAGGAATGCTAATATTTTTATAGCAACCTCCACAGGAATATTTTTCAGCTTTCATCAGTTAGCTCCTTCGCTTGAAGGATACTAAATAACTTAGGGGAGTAATCTATGAACATCCAACTTTTTATGAAGGGGAGACATCCCTAATCATTACTCAAAGGGTACATATCTTAAAAGACAAAAATGACCCCATGTTTTGACTTAAGTAGCCTTTTCATCAGGGATGTGCTCTAATCACTCCCAAATAACTTATCCAGAGTGAATATGCATGTGATCTCAAGGAAAGTGCCATATTCTCTTCCACTGCAATCACATAATGATGTAAGGAGAAGAGGCACATTTACCAGATATTTCTGTTATTTTGATCAGGATGCCTGAGGATTCAAGGTGAAGCCATCAGCAAGTTGGGGTAAATCTTTCCATAGATGCACTCGTAGAAAATAGGATACCTAGTGACTCCCACATCAAAATCTATCTTTAAAACATGATAAATGCTTAGTCAAAAAATGTTAGAGAATTGAAGATAAGGAGTTTATTGAATTGAGGGAAAACCCAAATAAGATTAAAAGGAGTTAAGATTTCTTTTCTGCTTTACTGGTTGTCTTCCTAGTGCCATTGGTTGGTGTAGTGGTAAAATTTTGGGCTGCCAAGCATGAGAATGCAGGTTCAAGTCTGAGAACTGCTACTTTGTGCAAAAAAAAAGCCAAAGGTAAGGCCTATATCCAGTGCAGCCCTCCCAGGACCCTAGATAGCAGGGACCAGGGTAGTGGCATTTTTTCGGTCTTGTTTTATTTGAGAAGTCCTAATTAATGAACAAAATTTATAAAATTTGACAAAAGGAGATGCTGTCAAATTATGGAAAGAAGTTTTTAATTATTCTTGTGTATAGGAAGTGCTAACCTTTTCTTATCCCTATTGACAAAATGAGATAGTTTTGATTTTTTTTTTTTATTCTTAAGTATACTTGAGAATTAACACACTAGATAAGCACCTAGTGAGAAGTCCTATGGGAGATAAACACTTGAATTAATTGATCATGGAGCTATTTACCATCACAAGACATACAAAGAAAGAAATCATATACCAAATTGTCAAAATAAGCAGAAAAAGTGGAAAGAAAAAGACTAGCCTAATGGAGGGGAACTGATATTAATATCTACCCAAAAGACAGCTGCTTAACATTTCAATTATAGTAACAAATTAACAAAATAATCTGAAATACATGGAACAGACTAACATCTTGTGGACATCTACAATAATAGAGATGACAAAGTTAACCAGTAGGAAACTACAACATATTAAAAAGTTCCACCATTAAACCAAACAGGACAGGAGAAATATACAAAGAACTACACATTTCATCCTCATAAAAGATGAGAGAATATGGCTTAGTGGAAAGAGAGAATGAAAGGCTAAAAGATAAATCTTTGCAAACACACATTTTGCCAGATATATTATTTTAGATTTTAGAGTAACATTATTACTCAACCCCTTTTAAACACATCCTCACCAATGTTTAATGATCAGCATTAATTTATATACTCTTGATAACATAAGACCATCCAATGAGAGAAATATGAGAAATTAATTGAGTGCAGCACACCTTAGCATTGTACAACTCACATGGCAACTACTTGCAAAATGAATATAATACTGTAACATTTATTTGTACTTTTGGAAACTAAGTTCTTGTGCCCAAGAGCTCACTTTGAAAAATAAGGAGAATCCAACTAAAGGGTTGAACAATGAGAATAAAAAGGTTGTCCTCTAATACTTTAGCATCTAAATAAAATGTACAAAGCATGGATAAATGAAATTACTTTCAAGAAACAGCTAAGCCCATCTTTTTACAATAAACCATTGATCTTATGTCCAAAATATAAAGAAAAAGAAAAGGATAATCAGTTGATCCTACAAAAAATCATTGATCTTATGTCCAAAAATAAAAGGGAAAAAAGGATAATCAATTGAACCTACAGCATAAACAATGAATGGATGTAATTAAGTTTTAGGAGAAGAAATTTTAAGTTAGAAGTAAACGAAGGAGAAATCAATATAGTGTAAGGAAACAAAATGTTCACCTGAAGTAGGAGTCCTCAAACTTCCAGCAGTTCCTTCATGGACTGGGGACTTTTGCCACATGGGTGTTTGAAAGTTCTCAGCTGGACTTCCACCACCAGAAACGTATTCTGTTTCCATATGTCTTTGCTCCTTAAACTCCAAGCCCAAATTCCCATGAACTCCATGGGAAAACTGATTTACAGGATTTTCCACTTCACCTGCTACACGCCCTCGACTATCCCATCGAAAGCTCCATGTTGGTGAATACCTAATATTATTATGCAAAGCTTCACTACCAGTTCTGTTTGATAGGGTTCTATCCCTTGCAGCAACACAGCAGGCCGATCCCATTCTCAGTCATATATGAAAATCTACACAGATGTTTTGAAATCCACAAGACAAGATTGCATGATTCTCTTAAAAGACCTCGCTTAAGAAGTTTAGGAAGGGATTAAAACCCCACTTGTTCTTTTTTGTGATAAGAATGCCAATTTTCCCTGTAAAAAGCGAAAGTAAACTATATTACCAGAGCAGTCAATCATTTAAGTGTAAAATACCGAAAAACAGTTCTATGCATGAATTACTTAATTGTTCACAGAAAAAAAAGAGAAATATAAAGGATGAAAATGGAACCCTAGTAATCGAAATCGAGGAAGAGACCTATTGAACTTATATTAAGTAAAAAGAACAAAGATTTAACCAAATAAACAATCAAACATCTCATGTAAAATTGGAAAAGCAATAAAATGCAGCAGAAGGACCAAAATCATGAGATGATAGAAAATAACAAATTTCGACTCGCTTCAAATACGAGGAAATTCGTCTACTTGGCAAAATATCTCTTAGAGTTTTGGGATCTAAACTTCAAAATCCTAAATAGAATAATCAGGGCAACTATGCCTCACCCAATAAGTGAGTCTGGGGATTCTAATGCGGTTCTGATTTATGAAAGAATACCTCCAAAGCATATAAAAAAAATATTCCAAAATTAGAGATAAAAGTAACGAAACCAATTGCTAATATTAGTAAAGAAACCAAAACACAACGAAATCAGTTCTTAAAAGGAAGCTTCTCGATGGATGAGAAACTATTATTAGCTTCCGAAAACAAAAAGGGAAACCTGTTTGTAGGTCGAATTTCATCCGCGCATGTTTGTCAGCTGCATAATTTCGTCGTAGCGAACCCAATTAGAAACGAAAAAGGCAAAATATTGACAATTAAAATAACGAGCCTAGGTCAAAAGCACTAAAAATAGTCAAATAAGCCATTACAGTTCACAAAGCCAGGTCGATGAATTGCACTGAAGATTCTGTGATACCAAAACTCATTAAGAGAAAGTTGAATAAAGAATAAGATTACCAATATCAGCAACTGAATCATTAAATCTCTTCCATCGTCAACGTACGTAGAACAGACCAACAAAAGAAATTAATAAACAAATGGAACACCGATCAACTGTTTACAAAATCGAAGAGCTTTATCTAAACTCCAATTTCGTCAGTTACTTCTCAAAGATCTTAAAGTGAGTTTCAATCAAAACCCCCAAAAATGATGAATTTTACTAGTCTTGGGTCAACACCAAACAAAATTCGTGGCAAAAAACACCGAAAATAACAGTCAAATCAGACAAAAAAACGAAGACTTTTAAATTCCATAGTCGAATTTCTGACTGGTTTGCATTTTGCAACACTCCGAAAGAAAATCGCGTAAAGTACATAACCAGACTCCTATACTACAAAGAAAACCCGATAATTGAAGTGAGCATGTCGTACATCTTAGTGTTTCCAAATTACGAACGAGCAAGCTACAGGCTGAGAGAGAGACTGATAGATGCCGTTCTTCTTCTTCGTCGTCGTCGTCGTGGTGCGGAGGGGAGGAGGGAAAGAGGAGAGAGAGAGAGGGAGTGAAGGAGTTTTAAACGGAGCAACAACTCCGTCAGAGACTGTTCATTTCCACTCAGTCCGGGTACTGTTAGTTTTGACGGAATTGAGGAGCCGTGCGTGGCACGCTTGGAGAATTTTCCACGTCGGATATTCTGCTCCCTAGTCCTTTCTACCATGCGTTTTTTTTACTTTTTTTTTTTTTGGATGGATGGAATAGGAGTAGGAAACAGTAAAAACTAAAAAGGGAAACCAAAAGTGCTGCCTTCTGCAACACGCGGAGTGCGTATTACGCATTCGCTCCTTTTGGCGCTGTTCTTTCCTGGGATCCCCTTCTTGCGAGCTGAGACTGAAGAGAAGCAGTGAAAAGTGAAAAAAAAACTGCAAAGTGACCGGCGGTGCCCACCAACTCACCAAGACTCTCTCTCTCTCCCTCCATCTTCCACGTCACCAGTTCGCCACTTGAGTGGGCCCTAACAAGAGAAATACGCCACGAAATTCGTGTAAGGAGAGCACGTTCTTCGGCAAATAAATATCAAGGTCCAGTTACGTTGTATACGCGACACGTGGTATGCAAAGTTAACAGCTGTGGGGGCCACCCTTGATGTCCTGTTCAGCCAATGAATTTCTAATCTCGTAGACTGTGCTATATTTAGGTCTTTACCAAACCTAACATGATGTCTGTGTTCACATTAAACCGATCTACATCCAAGACAAATGTACGGCTTCCCAAAGTCATACGGAGATTCATGTGACGCGATAAGGAGGATGAGGCCCATCATTCCCGCTCCAAGCCTCCAACCGTGGGCATCCGTTGCATGCACTGATCATTCACCGTCTCCATGATATTCGACTCAGACTCGCTGTTCGTTCCGAGACCGGATCTGCTCCTCACACTTGACGCCTCACAGGCGATTTACACGTACATCCTAGATGCATTGAAAACATCTCCCGTATTTATTAATTATTATTTATAGGAAACATTTTCAATGCACGGTGGATGTGCCTGTGAGACGCCCAGGAGGAGCAGATTTCGCTTCGTTCGTTCCTGGGTAAAGTTCTGATTCGGAAGATGTCCAAGGTGCGGGAGATTACAGGGTGCGTTGCACTTGTACGAGGACGTAGAAGAGCCATTTGCAACCTACCAGAGGGACAGACAATAGTCACGATTCAAGTCTTTTTCATTTCGTCTGATGCTTAGCCTGCTTACCAAAATATTAATATAAAATGACAGAAAGAAGAGATCTAAGGATTTCGCCATGTAAAACTAGTGAGGTAATATAATAACGTCAGTAGGTCGCGAGAAGGGCAAGAAGAGATAAAGAAACAAGGACGGTGGTAGTGCTGTTAGGCTGATATTGTTAGCATCCAAAGGGCTTTTAGACATTTTAACAAACAGATGGCGTCCAAAAGGGGAACCGCCAAAGGACAGGTGGGGAGACTCCGTAAGATAAACCCTTGTGTTATTGATTTACGCTGGGATTGCTCATAAGTAAATGATTGTAAGCAAATTATGGTTGAAATGAGTAGATGACTTGCAAACCACAAGACATTGATTGTATGTTTTTAAAAGAATGGTTGTAGCATCATTCATCCCAAGGAAAATGGTTGTTGAGATAATTTGCAGACTTGAAGACACCAGAGTGGACCTTGTATTACTAAGCAATCTTTATGAGCTCACAGTATTTGACCAATATAAAATCCACTTTTCTGGATCTCTCTCTCTGGTCTCTAGCTAACACAGCCTTTTGTTTTGTCCCGTGTAAGCCTAAGCTAGAGCATATATTATTTGGTAGCCAACCATCTTTCAGGCGTTTGAGGGTCATTTTTCCGTGTATTAAAACCTTAATTCAAATTTCAAAGTAGGTGAGTCTGCAGTTCTTCCATTTTGTGTTTTTTTTTTTTTTTTTTTTTCTCATTTAACAAGGTATCTTCAAAATGACTTCTCATGATTTGACTTAAATTTTCAAAGATTGCTTTTGATATTTCAAGTAGTAAACCACGAGTTTCTATACAACTCGATCTGAGGAATTTAACCTTAGATATGGAATGACCCGTTGTGAGACTCGCTAAAAAGTTGGATATTTCTTTTCAGGGATCCCACCTTACCCGCAAGGTTCAAAATATCGATATAGGGAGATATGCCGGTAGGGTGTATTAGATATGGCGTATTATCATGTATCGGCATTATTTTTTATTTTATTTTTCGAAACTGGTTCAGAGGGGCCGGTCTACCCTCTTAACCATTTATTGACCCGAAACATCTTTTGTAATGACATATCAGGAAGACTCTAATATGATACGTATCAGCCAATGTGATCTGTTTTTTTTTTTTTTTTTCCTGAAATGAAGAAAATGTATGAAGTTTCTACACCAAATCAAATGTGTATGGAATTTAAGATAGCTGTATTTTATACTATATTGATATTGGGGTCATTGCTAGTTACACGCCCTCACTCCTCACCAGTTTTCCACATTATCAGGGTAGAGGACAGATTTCTGTTTTTCTAGGATAAAATTTGAAGTATAAGCATCACAAAAAAGTTCATTTTTGTTATGAAAATCATGGCCTAAAATGTATGAAATGACCCACCAAAAAGTCATTTCATCTAATTCAACGTGGGATTATGACAATACATCAAAGATTTTGATTTAGTTGTTTTGGAGCAGCCCAACAACACCGTCATAGCAAATGTTAGTGTAATTTACATCACAAATCGTCAAAACCAAAGCCGACCCTCTTGGTGCTCTGGGTAATTTATGGGATTGAATACGCATGAAAATCGAATTAAAACAGCAAACGATTTATAGATATATACAGTATAATTATATACAAAATGATATAAAATACAAGATTTTACACTCTATTTTTACTCCTTCCAAAGAGAACCATATGTGAGTGAAATAACTAAGTTAATTCGGTTCAAATGTTTCAGACAAACAGAAATCATCTGGCCTTCACTCTTGTCATTTTTAACATCCTGTATTTGACATACAAATTCCAAAGTTGTAATCATTCAGGAATAAGTCGAGTTTTCTGGAAAGAAGAAAGTGCTATATGATGGAACCAGGAATGAGAAGATGCGTGACGGTTTTATCCTTCACAATTTGTTTATTAATTTTCCAAGTTTACTGCCCGCACCATAACATCATCTATGTGAATACAGATTACAAATCAAGGTTAGAAAAGTAAATTTAATTTTTACAAATCAAATCAATGCAATCGTTATCAATTCAAGAAACTAGTTTTAATTTGTTTCTCCTAACATGTCCAATGCTTTCTCTTTTGTGTATGTCATAATAAGAATTATTATCATTTTTGGACAGTCCTCAAATACGACATCTAGGCCGGTGACGGAACAGTTGAGATGGTCATTTGGCAGGCACCCCTATTGATAGAAGGCAATCATCATTCTTTAATTTTCTGATACAGTTGCATTAGACCCTCTCAGTTACAATATTTATTTTCCAAATTTTTTCTCCATATTTACTTTCCAACTTTTTTCTTCATATCAATCACTATGCCCGTCTCCAATCTCTTTTCCAATATTGATTTGTTTTTCAAAATTCAAATTTACCTTTCGTATCAATTGCTCAAAGATAAAATTATAACTCTAAACTCTATTTTTTTTATGTTTATAAAGTTTGTATTGTTTTTCTGTAAAAATCAGCCTTATTAGTAATTCTATGGATATTTTGGACATTTTCATTTTTCTTATTAAAGGATTTTAACAGGGGGTCTACTTGCAACAATGTCAGAAAGTTTAGGAGATGTGATTGCAATTACCAAACTTTAAGGGAAGTCTCAGCAACTGTCAAAAACTTTAGGGAAGGTTTCAGAAATTTATCCTAAAAATTGTATCACATTTTCATATGCATATCTTTCTATTTTTCCTATTCTTCAAAATAGTTAGCATATACCAATCTTTCATTAAAATAACACTCTGGCTATCGTTTCTTTTTTACCTTAAGGAGCAGTTTTGAAGGAGTACAAATGCAAATGTCTAGAGTGCAAAACTTTCTATTTTGTATTTAGGGTGTCAACAGCATTTGAAAATCTAATTTTGAATTCGAGACTCGACATAATCGAATCGAATTTGAATATGACCTTATTAGATTCAATAAATATTCAAATTTGATCGGTTATCTAATTCTTATTTATAATACATGAAACATTTACTTCTACATATAATAATTAAATTATGTAAATAACTTATATATTTATATACTTAGATAAATAAAATAATTATTTCATATATTTATTAATTACCTAAAATAATTAATTAGTCAAATTCAAATCAAATTGAATATTTGAACATTTAATCGAATTCAAACATTGATTTTCAATATCCAATATCGAATCGAATTTGGATATTGAATTTTCTAATCAGATTTGAATTCAGATATTGCCTAATTCAATTCGAATTCAATCCATTTATACCCCTATTTGCATTATCTTGTATACATTTGTACTTTACGTATTTATATTTGTATTCTTTTCAAACAGTCTTAGGCTCAGTTTGAAAGGAGTACAAATACAAATATTTAAAGTGCAAAGCCTTGTATTTGGTATTATTTTGTATATATTTACATTGTACATATTTATATTTTATATTATTTTGTATATATTTGTACTGTACATATTTGTATTTGTATTCTTTCCAAATAGAGCCTTTGGCTAAGTTTGGAAGTAGTAGAAATATAAATATGTAGATTGCAAAATCCTGTATTTTGTATTGTTTTACATGCATTTGCACTGTACATATTTGTATTTGTATTATTTCCAAACTGAGCCTTGATGTTTAATGATGTTGGGTGAAAATGGTTATATTTAAATGTATATAAGTATCTAATAGTACAAATCAAGGATTTAATAGATTTAAACAACACACACATCACTTTGTAAGGAAAACAAAATGCAACGAAAAGTTTGTATTTGTACCTTAAAAAGGACTAACTGTTAGTTATGACTTGGAATTTGCTACCTACAAGTTATACCTACATTCATATTCATAAAACACCACCACTATGTATTGAGAGCATCTCCCCATGAATGATACGATAGATATGTTCTTAATACGCAATTGTCATGTCTCGTTGATAAAAATGTGGAAACATCTCATGGATGGCATATCCAAGCTCATTGGGCATATAAAAAATGGTGCAATTTGTCTATGTACATAGGTTAAAGAAGTATGAAATGATTTGAGGGCCATATATGACACTAAATACAACAAAATAAAATAGAATTTATGTGGCGGATCCCATATAATTGAGTTGAGTATAAAGTTCAGATAAGACGAAATGATTTCATTGTCGTTTTCCTTTAATCAAACTCAACCATCTAAAATTTATCCAAATTGTATAACAAAATATTGGGATGAGGTTGCTTTGAACAACCAGAGAAGGCGATGTCATTCTTGCATTTAAATGCAGGGATTACTTTGGGGATAGTGGTTCTTTTTAGGGTATAGACTTTGGGAAAGTGTTTGGAATCCTTATATTTTCGACACAAGTTTATGATGGCGTGACGCGTGAGAGATTGGAGCCAAGTTGTAGCTATTATACCTTCAGTCACAAGGTTTTTAAAATCAAACCGGATAGGGTACTGTTTTGGGTTCCGTTTCTGGGTTGAATGGTCTGACCATTTGTTCTGAAAGGATAGTTTGCTTTGACAAAAAAATAAAAAATAAAAAATAAAAAAATAAAAAAAAAAACAAAAAATGGTCAAAAACCATTGTTCGGGTCAAAGTTCTAAATATCGATACACCCGATACGTTGGTAGGGGCTGATGAGGGGTGATTTGGCCCGACCAACTAACTAGCGGACACATGGATGCGACATGCTGATTGGACCGTGACTTAGCATCTTCTACCACATCAGCATTCCATGTCACTTCGGTGAGTCATGCCACCTCAAGTGTCCTGGGCACCTCGACAAGGACTGAGGTCTGAGTAGCTCGGGATGGTCCGACCGACTGAGGAGACACGTAGTAGATTTCCAGAAGCATGCCAACTATCTCCAAGCTCTACGAGATCATGCCACACGATTGTAGGCCTTATCCTCATCCTACCCAGATCGGACGGACCTAATAAGCCTTATCGGCTAGCACGTTATCCACCTCCCAAGGCGGAATGGACTCCTAACGGCGCGGGCCGAGAATCTCAAAGATGTTTTCGTGAGACCCACAACAATTCATCTATATGAGGGCACCAACCCCTAAGACGCAAGTACAAGCGATTCAGTGCATTCTAACTCTCCAATTGTCAAATTATTAGCTGGCAGCATCATAGTTACTAACTTAAGCATTGGAGTGACCACGCCGGGTTAGCCACCCCAGGCTTTCTGATCCTACTTCTCTTGCATTTCGACCAGCCACCTGAGCAACCGACGTCCAACCTGCCATCCAGCTAGGAGCTCTACCAAACCGCATACCATCAAGGGTGTATCGAGCAATATCGGTACTATTTTTTTTTTCTTTTACTTTTTTTTTTTCAAATCTGGTTCAGGGGGCTGGTTTAAGGTTCCTCCACCCCCTAAATCGGTCAAAACCCCAATACACCTTTTGTAAGGGCATATTGGGGTGCTCTTGATACTATACGTATCAGCCAATATAGGCCAATACATAATGATTTTTTGAACCTTGATCCGGATTGATGGTTCGACCACTCAAGTCAACAGTTCACTGAACAAATCAATAATTTTTTACCAAAAAGTGGTTTTAGGGTAAAATAGAACCAGTCAAGTGACTGGTTCTCAGTTTTTTCAGTCTGTTATGAAAACCATGATCAGTCATGCTTTGGGAAATCTGGGTGCAGAGATGTTGAAGAACTTTTGAGAGAGGGCCATTACCGCTAGCCAAGTTATTCTCAAAATTGAACTATGGATTCATGATTTTAATGGGTTGGTGCCGTCTTCTCGTTTTGAAGATTAGAACAGAAGATGGGCTATTAAGTTTCAAAAAATTCCTAAATCTATTGCTTCAAGGTGAGTCAATGGTTGCCACTAAAACAAGGGGCGCAAAGCCGCTTAATTCGAATTGACTCGAGTTAACATGTTACATTATTTCGGGCTCGAACTTTTGGGCCAGGTCTATTCAAATGTTCAAAATCCCAACCTAACCCGCTCAACTTGCATCCCCTACTGACCATGGAGTTTGTAAAATTAAACATGGAGGGCAACCCAAGTCTGATGGGTGGAGGTGCATGGTTTTAGTAGAGACTCCAATGGTGTTTTTGTAGCTAGCTTTTCAAATTATGGAACCACCACGTCCATTAATGAAGCTGAATTTTCTAAGATTATGTTTGGTTTGAAGGAAAAAATAGGGAAAAGAAGGTAAAGATATGGAATAACCTTTGTATAAGTTTTTTTACCCTTTCCTTCCTTTCTCTGCTTTTTCTTTTAAACCAAACACAGCATAAAAGTTCATGATGGTATTGAAGTCGAACCATGTATGAACGATATATATCATAGTTAAGAGTGACAACCAAGTGTTTGTTGAAGTCATGAATGGCAACTTCCCCTCGTCCTAGATTGTCCATTATTATTTTTTATTTGAGACTAGAGATTAACGACCTTTGTAGCTCCCTAAATATCACATTTACTCATACGTTCAGGGAAGTTAATAGAACAGCTGATTCCTTGCAAAAGTTGGCGTAGAGGAAGGAATTATGCATATCCATAATAATCAGTCTGAGCTGATGGATTACACTAAACAATATTGGTTAGGCTTGCTTGGTATTAGAATAAGATGGTAATAAGAAAGGTTGAAAGTATGGATACATTTGATATACAAAATGTGTGTGTAAGACATATCAGTTATCCTGAAATCTAATATCATACACCTTTTATTTAATGTATGGTATCAATATTTTGAACATTGGTTATGAGTTTTTTTTTCTTTGTTTATTTTCTGGTCTATAATGGATTGGGCTGAGTTTGAAAGGGTGATATTTCATATTTGTATTTCATCGGTTTAGGATAAAGATGGCTATGTCCTCTTCCCTTATCTTCTTTCACCCTTTTCATAATGATTAATATAATTTCTAAGTGCCACTTACGCCTAGGGAAAAGTTTGATATTAAAAGAAAAACAAAATAAAAGGTTACCACACCTTAGATTTGTATTTTATGCAGAATAAACTCCATATATTCCTAGTTCTTTCCACTCCACATCTCCTACCACAATCTGTTCCCACATCTATCCCCAGTAAACACTACTGTGGTGCATTGAGAACACCTCCTTATGAAATGACAAGGAAGCTTTTGCCACTGGAACCCTTTAGTGTTATGTGGGTATGGATGTGAGAATAATTTGTGGGTAAGATATTCAAACTTAATTTTTTTTAGCATCTGAATGGCACATAAATACATACAAATAGATAACTGATTATCCATAAATTTGGACCTTCCCCATCCTTCCATGCTAGTAAGGATTTCTCTTATCATCATCATCTAGGCCTTGTCCCAACTATATGGAATCGGTTGTATGAATTCTATTTTGCTATTTCAATCTTTTTTGCATCACAAAAAATCTGTTTGGTACAAAAACTAATAAACCGTAGGTCGTAGGTGTACTTCTTTGCTACTGAATTAACAAGATTAATTTTCAAGTTTAAGTTGTTTAACAATGTGCAGTATTGGTAAATATGGAAATTGATGGTGCGCAATCCGGTCGGTCTTAGCTGTCAATAAACTCGTCTCTGAGCTGGAGCGTCGGGGAGCCTGAAACGGGAAAAATGAGAGAACTCCGAGGGGAACCCGGTGTGATAACTCCGAAGCTCAAGTCAATAATCTCTCAAAGGCAAAGTGTAGATCAGATGGCGCAAAATTCACATACATTGTTCATTGGGGGCAAGGGGCTCTTATAATCACTTCGCGCACTCGCTCCGAGGCCCTTGTCAGGTCGGGTATGATTACCCTTACGTCTGTCAATTCAGCCGTCGTCCTTTCTACTGGGACAGAACCGTCACTGCCTAACCGTCTCTCTAACTGGAGATGGCGGTGGCAGGTGGCCGTTTAGAGTGCGGCTATCAAGCGTCAGATCCCAAGCCAATCAGGTGCGGCGCCCTTGGGAATGGACTTCCTCAGTATCAGGCATAGTACGGTTTGTTTGGTTTTGGTGCCCTGAAGGTGTGGAGTGGTGAGCGAGGCGAAGTCTTGAGTTCGGAGGTATGTTCGGCGAGGTGTATCCCGAGCTGTTACCAGGTAGGTCGGTTTGGCGAGGTATGTCCCGAACTGTTGCAAGGCAGGTCAGTTCGGCGAGGTGTATCCCGAGCTGTTACCAGGTAGGTCAGTTCGGCGAGGTATGTCCCGAACTGTGGCAAGGCAGGTCAGTTCGGTGAGGTATGTCCTGAACTGTTGCAAGGCAGGCCAGTGGATTTCTTTCCGGTTTGGGGCCAAGGGTGAGTTCGGGCCCCTAGTAGGGAGCTCGGTCCGCTGGTTTCTCCTCTTGGTGAAAATGCCTTAGGCTTGCTTTTGTGCCGAGCTGTTGCTTTTGCCACGTGTCGCATAACTATGAGGTCAGGCCAAATCATCCGTCATCAATTGCCCCCCACTCCTCGCGCCAAGGGTCTTGCCCTGGTGCGGGGAGTTTTGCAAGGTGGTAAGTGGATTTGTCCCATCCTTCAAATCTTGACTGCGCGAGTTGCATTTGCCAGGGTTCTTCGGTTTCGAGAAGGCGGGAAACGTGCCTACTGCTCATGAATGTTGATGTCCGTGACAGCGCGCGTTTTAAATTTCAAAAATTCGCGCCGCTGGGACGTGATAGTGGGTCATTTAAATTTGAAGAAAGCGCGCCTCTGTCGTTCTAAACGGACGTGCGCTGGCGGTTTTTGTCAGTTGCAGGGGGACGTGCAGCGCGGTTAGTTTCGGAAAGACGTGCGCTGACGTTTCGCTCTTTTCGGAAAGACATGCGCCAATCATGCCTCGACCTCAGGGGACGTGCTGTCAACGCGAATGTGGGTCGTCGGATCGTCTTTGATCTGCACGGTTGATTCTTGGTTACTGTAGCTATAAATAGTGGGGGACCCCAGTCGATTTGTCACTTCTACGGTTTTCCTATTGAGCTCGCGTCCAACTTTTTAGATCGCGTCCAAGTTTTTCAGCTCGCGTCTAGGCTGGTTACTTAGCTTCCAAGGTTTTTTGGCTTGTTCCTATCTCCGGAGCCTTCAAAACTTTCTTCCAGTGAGTACCTTCCTGAATCCACCTATTTTCCTCGATGTCTAGCTTTGATAGATCAGACGACTCTTCAAGTAGGACTGATGTAGGTTCTACAAACCGAGCCATATCCCCCGATTGCCTTAGTGATCCCGAAGTGGAACTTGAGGATGACTATGAACCCATAGGCCGAGCAGCTTCGAGCAGTTTGGCATCTACCTCTCGCCGAGGTCGGATGCTAGATAGGTTTGGTCCCTCCACCATGATGCCCGAGGGGCTCCAATCTATACTCATGTCTTACAATATGCCTGGGGGGTATACATATTTCATTCCCTCGGGTAGTTTTCCCGAACTGATTCTTTGTCGAACTGATAATATGCCACTTGTCTGGGTTATTGTACTTTCGTGACCTGTTTTGCCGCGAAGGCTTTTGCAGCGAACTGATTTTTTGCCGAGCTGATAATATGCCCGACTTTTCTTTGCTTATTTACGCTGAGGTTCCTCTTGGCTCCGCATCGTGGCCCATAGGACCTTATAGAGATTTCGTCCACTTCGCTTGGCGGTTTATAGGTAGTATCGCCTTAAGTTCACGATGTTCCACGCTTGAGGTACTAGTTTGCCTTCCAAGGTTTCGAGCTCGTATGCCCCCCCTGAGCGCTCTCTTTACTTTATAGGGCCCTTCCAAGGTAGCTCGTCGCCGACTCGGAAGCTTCGTCGCTTTACTCTAGCATTGTAGTAGCGAGCTACCTGCGCTGGTAGGCCACTGTCCAGATGTGCGCGAGGTCCCTTACCTCGTCCAGTAGGTCAAGGTTGGTACGTAACTCATCTCCGTTTGTCCGATCGCCGTATGTTTCTAGTCGCAATGTTGGTACTTCAATTTCCGCCGGGATAACTGCTTTAGTGCTGTAGGTGAGGTTGAAGGGGGTTTCTCCTGTGGCGGTTTTTTCTGTAGTTCGGTGAGCCCACAAGACACTTGGTAGCTCTTCGGCCCACAGTCCCTTAGCACGATCCAGACATGCTTTCAGTCAGCGCAGGATGGCTCTGTTCATTACTTTCGTTTGACCATTTGCCTGCGGGTGCGTGACTGATGTGAAGTTTTGCCGAATCCCCATGTTCTGGCATCACTCTTGGAACTTGATATCCTCGAACTGCTTGCCGTTGTCGGAAATTAGTATCCGAGGTAACCCGAAATGACATATTATGTTGTTCCAAAAGAAGTTCTGTATATTTCGGGCCGTAACAGTTGCCAGAGGTTCGGCTTCTATCCACTTCGTGAAGTAGTCTACTACAACAACTAAGAATTTTCTTCCACCTGTTGCTGGCGGGAATGACCCAAGGAGATCGATGCCCCATTGTGCAAAGGGCCACGGGCTGGCGAGGTATTTGAGGTCGGAAGCAGGATGATGGTGGATATTGGCGTGTTTCTGACACTTGTCGCATTTTCCGACGAGCTCGACAGCTTCTTCCTTCATCGTTGGGCGAGTGCTTTGCCCCCCAAGTGTCCGCCGCACAGGCCTTCGTGAGTGTCACAGAGTATGAACTCGGCTTCGGTAGGTCGTAGGCAACGCAAGTAGGGGAGCATGTAGGACCGTCGGTATAACCGTTCATCTATTATGACGTATTTGGATGTCTGGCGCTGCACCCTCTTGGCCGCATTGCATTCTGCAGGGAGGGTTTCATCTATCAAGAAGCTCGCGAGTGGGTCGATCCAGCTCGGCTCTACTTCGAGGATGGGAGCGACCTCCTCTGCCCCCCCCGAGAATACTAGGCCGAGGTAAATCCTTTATGTACGCGGTTCTCATGTTGTTGTGACTTGTGCTGGCTAACCGGGACGGAGCGTCGGCCTCAGTGTTCTCTGACCTCAGGATTTTCCTGATGATGTGTGATTGGAAGTTGAGCAGGGCCTCTTTTACTTTCGCCAAATATGCGATCATGGAGAGCTCGCGTGCTTCATACTCGCCCGTAACTTGGTTGACCATGAGCAGGGAATCGCTGCAGATGACCAAGTGCTTTGCCTTTACCTTTCGCACTAGGTTCAGCTCGGCTATCAGTGCTTCGTACTCTGCCTCGTTGTTGGATGTCGCGAACTCAAAGCGTAGTGCGTATTCTAATTTTGTGCCGCTCGGGCCGCATAAGACTATTCCAGCCCCGATGCCTTGCTAGTTCGAGGAACCATCCACGTGAAGGATCCAGGGCTCCTCATCGCAGTTCGTGTTTCACCTAACCAGGAGAGATGCCACACTGGCTGCTACTTCACGGGGTTCAGACCTTATTGGCTCGGGAGCTCCAGGTTCGCCCGAACTGGGGACCTCGAGCTCGACCTATAGGGCTTCGTGGCTGAAAGTGTACTCGACGATAAAATCTGCCAAAGCTTGGGCCTTAATTGCGGTCCGGGGTTTGTACTGGAGATCGTACTCGCTGAGTTCGATGGCCCATTTCGTTAGCCTATCGGAGACCTCGGGCTTCAGCAAAACTTGTCTTAGGGGTTTGTCGGTTAAGACAACGACGGTGTGTGCTTGGAAGTACGGGCGGTTTCCGAGCTGATACCACTAGTGCGAAGGCAATTTTTTCGATCTGTGGGTACCTTGTTTCTGCTCCCTACAGAATTTTACTAACATAATAGACGGGCCGCTGGACCCGATCTACTTGTTTTACTAATACCGAACTGACCACTTCGTCGCTCGCCGAGAGGTATAGTTCTAAGACCTCGCCCTCCTCGGGTCTGGCTAAGGTTGGTATGGTGGTGAGGTAAGTCTTTAGCTCATCGAATGCGAGCTGGCAATCTCGGGTCCATTCGAACCCTTTGCCTTTGATTGCCTTGAAGAAAGGCAGGCAGCGGTTTGCCGACTTGGACATGAAGCGGCTCAGAGCGGCTATGCGGCCGTTTAGCCTTTGAACTTATTTTACTTTCCGAGGTGGTCTCATATCAAGGATGGCCTTTATTTTGTCCGGGTTGGCCTCAATGCCGCGCCGGTTGACAATGTACCCTAGGAACTTACCCGAGGTGACACCGAAGACACACTTGTTTGGGTTTAGTCTCATGTTATACTGACGTAGAATTTGGAAGACAGAATCCAAGTCTTTTATTAATTCTCGCAAAAACTGTGTTTTGACGACCATGTCGTCTACATAACATTCGATTTTCGTGCCAATTAAAGGCCGAAAAAGTTTATTTACAAGTCTTTGAAAGGTCGCACTAGCATTCTTTAGCCTGAAGGGCATGACCTTGTAACAATACAGGCCAAACTCGGTAATGAAGCTGGTTTTTTCTTGGTCGGACTTGTCCATCTTAATCTGGTTGTAGCTTGAGTAGGCGTCCAGGAAGCTTAGTAGCTCATGTCCCGAGGTCGCGTCCACCAAGCGGTCAATTCGGGGCAGGGGAAGTAGTCTTTTGGGCAAACTCGGTTAAGGTCGGTGTAGTCGACGCACATGCGCCACTTGCCGTTGGCTTTTTTCACCAGCACTGGGTTGGCTACCCAGCTCGGGTAATGAACTCCCCTTATGAAGTCCGTTGCGAGGAGATTTTCGACTTCTTCGTCGACCGCCCTCCAGCGCTCCGAGACTAAGTTGCGTTTCTTCTGTCTAATGGGTTTGACTACAGGGTCAGTGTTAAGCTTGTGAGTTATAAGGCCGGGGTCAATACCGGGCATATCTGTCGAGGACCATGCAAAAATGTCTAAATTTTGGAGTAAGAAACTCACCAGTTCAATTTGCAAATGTTCGTTGACGGAGGCACCGATCTGTAGTGTTCGCGTCGGATCTGTAGCCGAGGCTGGGACGGCGACTGTTTCCTCAGTGAGCGAAGCTCGTTCCTCGCCCTGCTACGCAGGTCGCTCTAGTTCGAGATCGTCGACTGCCTTGGTTTTTCCCTTCAGGGCGGCAACATAGCATTTGCGGGACTCAAGTTGGTTGCCCCGCACTACCCCCACACCGAAGTCCATGGAGAACTTCATTGTCAGATAATAGGTGGAGACCACTACACGCAGAATATGCATAATTGATCGCCCTATTATGGCGTTGTATGGGGAGGGGGTCGCGACCACCAGGAAATCGTGGTCGAGTCTTACAGCGCACGGCCATGTGCCGACTTCCACAGGTACTGTTATTTTTCCCAAGGGCCTGACTTCCTCTCCACTGAAGCCTACCAGAGGAGTGTGAGCGGGTTTCAAATCGCTTTTTTGCAATTGCAACTGGTCGAATGCCGATTTGAATAGTATGTCCGCCGAACTGCCTGAGTCTATCAGTACGCGCCGGACTTCGAAGTCACTGATCCTTAGCTTTATGACGAGCGCGTCATCGTGGGGATAATGAACACCTCGCGTGTCGTCTTCTGTAAAAAAGATCGGTTCTTCCTTCTTCGGCCTCTTGGGAGGGTTCTGCTCCTCTCGGACTGCTTCGTGAACTGACGTCCTTGCTGCCGCCGAAGTGCATCTTGCCACCACCAAACCACCCACTATCACGTGGATGGTTCCCCGGACTAGCCTTTCTTCTAGGGGAGGTTGCTGCAAGGTTTCGGCCGGTCTGTTGCTCGGCTCGGGGACATCCTTCCCGTGTTCCCCTTGCTGACCTACTTTATTACTATTGTCATAATGTATAAAATTTCTTAAGTACCCGCGACGGATGAGTCCTTCTATCTCATCGTGGATATTATTACATTGCTCGGTGCTATGACTGTGGTCTTTATGAAAGCTACAATATAAATTTTTGTTCCTCTCGTTGGGGTTGCTCTTCAGGCGAGGTGGCCACTTTACGTAAGGGGCGTCCTTGATTGTCATCAGGATCTCGGTCCGCCTTGTGTTCAATGGCGTGTAATCCGTCTGAACTGCTAAGGGAGCTTGGGACGGTTGGCTTGGCTTCACCTCTCGGTTATGACCTCTTCTGTCGCCAGGGTTGGAGGGCTTGCCTTCTCTTTTTCTTTTTTCAACCCCGCCTTCGTTTCTCTGATTGATCTCTTCCTCTGTTCTCATAAACTTGTCTGCGAGCTTGAGGAAGTCGGCCATGGTTGCTGGCTGGCTGGCTACCATATGCCATTTGAACTCTTTGTGAGTCACTCCTCTTTTGGCTACGGCGAGCTGTACCGTGGGGTCTAACTGAGGGATCTACAAACATGCTTCATTGAACCGTTTGATGTAGCTCTAGATGGGTTCTCCCTCTCTTTGGATCACCCCGAAGATACTTTCCTCGGTTTTCAGACACCTTTTGCTGGTAACAAAGTGCATAGTGAAGATCTGCACGAACTGGGGCCAGCTTTTTATTGACCTGGAAGCTAGGTTCCGGTACCAGGTGCGGACCACCCCTCTAAAGGTGGTGGTGAAGGCCACGCACATGCACGACTCGCTTGCCCTGGCGAGGTGCGTTTGCGACTGAAACGCGTCGACGTGGTCGTTGGGGTCAAAGGACCCATCGTACTTGTCCAGAGAAGGGAGTTTGAAATCTCTAGGCAAGGGGACTGCCAAAAGTTCTGCTGAAAGGGGGGAAGGAACTGAGAGAATGGGGACGGTTTTTACCTCGCCTGAGCTCGTTTCTTCCTTGCCTCTGAGCTCGGGTAGCACGCGGGTAGCAGTTTGGCGACTTCGCCGTCGCCTTCTTTGATTGGGCCTGGTGCTAGCGCTGCTTGCCTCTGTGTTGTTGAGCTCGATGGGCCCGGATTGCTGGCCTGCTGCTAAGGCGCTGAAGCGGTTCTCCGTGAGTGGGAACTCGGACTTGGAGTGTCGAGGTGACTTTGTTGGCGAGGTTCTTGACCCACCCGCGGGCTGCGAGGCTGGTGTGGTCTTTCTTGGCTTTCGGCCCGGGGAAGAGGCCTGACTGTTAGGGGGGTTCTGCGGTCGGGAAGCCTCTCCTTGGTGAGGTCGTCCACCTTGGGGGAGGCCTTGACCGGCTTTGAAACAGGGTGTCGGGGGGGGGGGAGCGGCTGGTTCAAGGGTAGCTGAGGGAATTGTTGTTGATAATGGTGTTGGGAGAGGTGGTGCAACACCTGGTGTTGCTGGAGTTGGTGCTGCTGGAATTGCTGCATTTGGGCCTGCATTGCCCGCATGCATTGCATCAGATCATCTATCTAGTTTTGGTGGGCTGCTAGTGGGATAGCAGTTGGTTCCCCGAAGTTCGTTTCGATGGGGAGTGGGAGAGGTGCCACCGCGTGTGGCACATTCAAGCTTGGGATCCCATCCACTGAAAGGGGGATGGTGAACTACCCAATGCACACCGCCAGAGCATGAAGTTGCTCTCCGGTAGTGGCTGTTTTGGTTCCATGTTCGGCACTGCTGAGGAGGCCATTTTAGTGTTGGAGTGGGTGTTGGAGTTTTTGAAAGAAGGGTAGGTAGAAGAGATTTAGATAGAGGCTTTTAGAAGCTTTCCCACAGACGGTGCCAATTGATGGTGCGCAATCCGGTCGGTCTTAGCTGTCAACAAACTCGCCTCTGAGCTGGAGCGTCGGGGAGCCTGAAATAGGAAAAATGAGAGAACTCCGAGGGGAACCCGGTGTGATAACTTCGAAGCTCAAGTCAATAATCTCTCAAAGGCAAAGTGTAGACCAGATGGCGCAAAGTTCACATACCTTGTTCGCTAGGGGCAAGGGGCTCTTATAATCACTTCGTGCACTCGCTCCGAGGCCCTTGTCAGGTCGGGTATGATTACCCTTACGTCTGTCAATTCGGCCGTCATCCTTTTTGTTAGGACAGAACCGTCACTGTCTAACCGTCTCTCTAACTGGAGATGGCGGTGTCAGGTGGCGGTGGCAGGTGGCCGTTTAGAGTGCGGCCGTCAAGCGTCAGATCCCAAGCCAGTCAGGTGCGGCGCCCTTGGGAACGGACTTCCTCAGTGTCAGGCATAGTATGGTTTGTTTGGTTTTAGTGCCCTGAAGGTGTGGAGTGGTGAGCGACGCGAAGTCTTGAGTTCGGAGGTATGTATAGGGCAGGTCAGTTCGGCGAGGTGTATCCCAAACTGTTACCAGGTAGGTCAGTTTGGTGAGGTATGTCCCGAACTGTTGCAAGGCAGGTCAGTTCGGCGAGGTGTATCCCGAGTTGTTACCAGGTAGGTCAGTTCGGTGAGGTATGTCCCAAACTGTGGCAAGGCAGGTCAGTTCGGCGAGGTATGTCCCGAACTGTTGCAAGGCAGGCCAGTGGATTTCTTTCCGGTTTGGGGCCAAGGGTGAATTCGGGCCCCTAGTAGGGAGCTCGGTCCGCTGGTTTCTCCTCTTGGTGAAAACGCCTTAGGCTTGCTTTTGTGCCGAACTGTTGCTTTTGCCACGTGTCGCATAACTATGAGGTCGGGCCAAATCATGCTTCACAATTATGAAAATGTGGTTGATGTGTTTACTTTTGAAAAAAAAAAACGAAGGTAAATAAAGAACTAATGTAGAAAACTTTGGCCGTTGAGAACTTAGCCAGCGGTTTTAGAACTGCTGGCTTTAACCGTTTTTTTCGAATAGTGCCTGTTTGTCTTAAAAGTTAAAAGAATGTTTAGGTAATTACTCTTTTACCCCCACACCCATGGTTATGTCACGTCTATAAACATTTGCAACAGTCTAGTCCATGGTTTTCAAAACAGGACCAGACTGGATGGTCAGACCGGAAAATTGGGAATTAGTCACTTGACCGGTTCAGTTTCCCCAAAAACCGGATTTTCCCCCAAAATCATTGATTTTGGTCAGCGAACTGCTGAACCGAGTGAGTAATCATTCGAACTGTTCGAACGGTTTTGCCGCTTTTTTTTTTAATTTTTTTATTTTTCTGTTAGAACAGGTCGAGTGTTCTGTTTGAATGGCCGAACCATTCAACTCAGTAATCGGACCCCTGACCGGTTTGGTTTCAAAAACTATGGTCTAGTCTATTGACTCCCATCAGCCAAAGCTTTTCCAAACGAAGGGGGTGGGGGAGTTGGGATCTCCTCCCAACAAAACTGTCCCAGCATGCTTCCAACATAATCTGTTGCTTCATATCACATCATGTATGAAATGTGTGGACACAAATCATGTTAGAATGTGTTGGAGCATGTTTTTGTTGGGAGGATACCTGGATTCCTAATGAGGCGATGCATCAAGTGCAGGAAGCTTCAAAACACACCCAGGCTGTTTCTTTTTCCAAATAGCAAAATTTATCTTGAATGTTGTAGACTTGTAGCCGATCGTGATTGACTGGTGTTGGTTGTTTGCTAGGTTGGCCAAGCATGAGCCAGTGTATTAGGGTATCTTGGCAGGCCCGGGTCCATTTACATTTTGTACCCAGATAAATGGAATCTGGATTTCCTCCTCACACCGGATTGAGAACATCTCTCCATGAATAAGGACACAAGTACAGAACTCAAAATCAAGAGTCATGATATGCTGGTTGCCTATTGACGTGTGGATCCCCAACAAAACAGAATCTATATCCACTCACTCTCTAATAATGCTTCACATTTACTTAAAGGTCTTATTTATTTTGGGGATTTTGAAGGGGAAAAGTTGGTCAATGAGAATCACATTCCCCTCCAACTTAACCAACTTAGGCATGTTCTTATTTTAGAAACATGTTGTGGATCCACGGTAAAATTGATTTTCCAGGTATCTACCCAGGTAAGTGATACCCTTCTTATACATGGGTAAGTTGAGTTTTCCAATTAGAGGGTAAATGAAAAAAATAAATAAAATGGTTAAAACTGCCCCCACAAGATACATCTACCGGGATAAATTAAACAAAAGAACATGGATAATAACACTTATCTGGACAAGTTTTTTTTCTGGGTAAGTAGGTTCCTAGAAGGGTATCTGAAGCTCTTGAACACGCAAGAACATGGATAGTAACACTTATAGTTAACTGCATGAATATGAATATATATATATATATATATATATATATATATATATATAAACATACATACACATATATATGTGCAATATCTGAAGCTCTTGAACACGCAAGTCAGTTCATGTATTTCATTATTATATCAACATTGTATCATTCATTCTCCATGAGATATCAATACATACATACATATTGCTTATTATAATAAGAGTGTGATCACACTCATACTTTCACTACTTATTAGTAATATATATGTATAGGCATGTAGTATATATATATATATATATATATAACATATTTATAAGCTTAATTATTATTTCGTTATAATATGAAAGTCAGTTGGGTATGGATTTAAAGGGAGGCTTAACAAGGGATGGTGCAGGATCATATATGCCATAGTCTCTGGTGTTAACTCGAAGAATCCTCTCATGAACGTCAGCAGCTGCTGCTGCTGCTGCTTCCTTGTGGCTGTGGTGGAGGGACTTCCCTGGTATTTCCTATCAAGCACACCAAGGAAATTTTGTATTAAAAAGAGATGTAACTAGAGAGTAAAATAAAAACCTTTTATATATAAAAACTCTGCAAATATTTATATTTATGGAGGACCATTCCATTCTCTGTTGTTAATTTGCTCTGAGATATAGAATGGTTGGTAATTATTTAGGGTGTACAAAACTTGATAAGGATGATGATGGTGGGATGAGAATAAGATGGAAATGGTATCTGCAATTCATCTTAATTATCTGCTACAAGATAGCAATAGTACTATAGTATAAAGCTAAGTTAAAAAGGTATTCTTGTTTTAATACCGAGTGTTATTTGATAGAAATTAATTTTTATGTCAGTTACTATATATGAGAAAAAGAAATATAAATCAAAATTAGCTATATCTTGTTCTTGTCTCCATGGAGTCGAGCACACCTTATTACTTGCACTCACTTCGGCAATAGGTTTACCCATTAACTGTCGACCTGCAACAATCAAACCAGGGCACAAATGAAAAGTTTCAGAAACATCCCTCAGAAGGTTCAGCTTTGGATAATATGATTCACTAGTTATATATACTTAACCAATAAAAGAAAAACGAAAGATTCAATGCTACTAAGAAAACATCTCCCAATGAGTGAATCAGTGAAATGGAGGAATTTTGTTCTATACTAATTAAGGTGCATGCAAGAGATTCAGACAAACCAACCTGCAAATGCAACTGAAAGAAGTGATGCCGAGACAAGGAGGAAGAGGAAAGCAAACTTCTTGAGAAGCATGATATCCATATTAAGTGATTTGGAATCAAAGAGAGGTAGAGTTAAAGAGAAGATGGTATTTATTCTGGAAGGACAGAGTCTTAGAAATTGAATTGAAAATTATTGGTAGTTTATGAGAAACGATCGATGCAATCGTCAATATTGCTTTATAGTTTAAAATTCAAAATGGAAAGGTGAATGAGAGCACTTCTCCTTTTGTTGGGGCACTAGGTCCAAGTTATTGGATTGATATACATATTTAACTAAATTAATACTTTAACTGGCCGGTTTACTCCTCATGTCGATCCTGGTGGAAATTATGCAACTACCCCCTAGGGTTTTTCTTAGGGCTGCAAACGGTATCCAAGGAATTCAAATTCGATCTGATCCGAATTCGATGCGTTTTTAATTAGATTCAATATGGATCCACCCTATCCTATCCAATACAGTTTTGTATCTATTACTAAAATTTATTTGAATATTGTGTTTTTATTAAATTTTCATAAGTTGAAGTTTTATATAAATAATTTTTAAGTAATTTTGTTCATAAAATATAATATCAAAATTATTTTTAATTCATTACATTAATATTATATACTATTAGTGTTTTATATGGCATCGATAGAATCCAATTCAAATTTGAATATAAACGAATTAAACTTGATCGATCCACTTATATCCAAAATCTGATCCCATCCGTTTGGAATTATCCCTCGGTTTTCTTCAGTTCAGATCTCAATTCTACCCACTCCTACTCATAAGATACCTCAGGAACATTCCTCCCTGAATGATGATAATATGTAAATATAGAAGATGTTCTCAATGTATAGCCGTAGTAAAGCATGGGTAGGTGTGAATATGAGATCGGAACTGGTTTTTCTTTTTTCCATACTAATCAAAGTCTTACTTGTGAGTAGTGGGTTGGCTCTAGTCGAACTTGAGCCACAGCATCTGTGTTTCCTGTGGGTAGTGGGTTGGGTCCTTATAACTTGCCACTTGCCACATGGGGTTCTTGATCCTCGGGAGTCGGAACGATAGCAAGTTATGGGCGTTTTCATCCTTCATTTATAAGGGCCTAATAACTAAAAGGTGGAACTTCCAAACCATCACTTCATTTCGACTCAGAGTTATAGGATCATAACTTGAGATGATATCAAGACTGCAAGTGGAACTCCAACTGAAGCAAGCTGAACTGGATTACTGTTCCAGGCTTGCATATCAATTCCAGCTTGAGTTTGGGGTCAGGTACAATTACGAGTGAATTCGAGTCGAGCTAAGCTGCTGATTATCTAGCTATTTGTACTGGTGCAAGTCAGGGTGGCCCGTTTAACATTTTTTCAGGCTTAGCTTCGGATTGGGCCTATTGAAATTTTGACAAAATCTCAACTCTAACCAGGAAATGTTGCACTCTTAGTTATTTGAGTTTAACTCTCACAAGAATACTGAGGCTCAAGCTCGATTGTGAGTTAAATTTCCTATAAAAATAAAAAGTAATACATATAATTTTTTTTATTTTGTATATAAAAAATTAAGAATCATAAAAACTAGTTATTATTATAATACATATAACAAATAAAAATATTGTATATTGGGCTCATGAGCCTCATGAACTAAGTTTTATTAGGCTTGAGCTCAGCTTGATTAGCAAATGAATTTATACGTTGGGCTCGAGTTTGGCTCAAAACTCAATTAAGAATGCACTGAATTGAATTTTTTACGAACCAAACTCGAATAACTCATGAAAAACTCAACTCATATCCTCCCTTAAGTACAATGCGAGCAACCCAGTTGAAATCTACCTGCGTACGTAATTCTTTATATCATGGTTTTAAAAATTGGACTGAACAGTTGGACCAATTGACATGGGAATTGGTCATGGCTCCAAATCTGGTTTTGGACCCAAAAATTACTTGTTTGATAAAATTTGGATCGAAAAGTCAAACTATTTGACCCAATAACCAAGGGTCAAAGTGGTTCCATTGCCGATCCGATTTTCAAAACCATGCTTTATATGCTTTAACTGCAGAGCCTGACCATGGAACTAGGGTTTCATAGATTAAACTCTGTTGGTTCTCTTGTTAGCAGGGTTGTCATGATCCTTTATATATTGCCTTCCTCAGAGTCTAGCTAAAATGGGTTGATATGTTGAGGGAAAGAAAAAGACGGTTGAGATTAATCAAAACTAATCCAGAAATTTTGGTCTGGTTAATTTACGTTATTCTGAACTAGAAGGAAAAAGAAAATGTTGGACCAGGAGCCAGAATAGCCAATAAAACCCAGAAAAAAGATGGACCAGTTGGTTGGTAATTTGGTGTAGGGGTGTCCATGGCTTGGTGACCCTTTTTGTAAACCGAACAAGTGGTATCAGTTTTTTCATTTTGCCAAATTGAAACCGAACTAGTATCACTGGTTTTGGTTTTTGACTGGTTCAGTTCTTTGATTTTTTAGTTTTTTATATTTATAATATATATTATATAGATATATGTACAATATTATATTATAAATAATAAATGATATATAATATATTATAAATATATATATAAAATATACATATAAATATATATACCGATTGATTCGATTAACAGCCGATTTTTTGTAGGTTAACTAAAAATCGAATAAAATTTCAAACTGAAATCAAACCGATCGATTCAATTAACCACAATTCGATTTTCTCAATTCAGTTTACGATTTTTCATGAACACCCTAATTTGGTGTACTTAACAGTAGCAGTCTCACGTAAACCGATTACACTAGCCATTAAAAGGTTATTGATCTTCTCAAATATTCTAAATACCAAAGAAATAAATTAAACTAGCTAGACAATAGATAACGTACGCGGATCCAGGTAGACCTCGCTGATTTAGGAATTAGGAGACACATAGATGACATGACAGGACAGGAAAAGGTTTGTTCGGTCATTGCACTGAACTGTAGAAGTATAGAGTGACTCTTCTTATATAATAGAGACTAGTTTTATACTTTACGGTCTTTACCTACTTAGCTTTGCCGTGTCAACCATATATATAGAGAGAGGGAGAGAAGCTAAAAAGTAAAAAAGTGGTGGTATAATAGCATGCATGACAGATGACACGTTAAAAAAATAAAAGATATTGAGATGGAGCGCATGGTTAGTGAATCGGGCATTTGTTCAAGCTTATAGTTATAGATAATTTTGATAGGCAAAAAATAAAAATAAAAAAAAGGATTTCAGATGGGTAGTGGCGTAGTGCTTCCAATTATCCATAAAGACAAGGCCAACGCACCAAACACCACTGAAAAGACAGTGGTGGAGAATAAAGAGAGACAGTCACTACCAGGTTTACGGTTTAAACAACTCAATTTTGTTGGCCGTCTCCTATTTAAATTAATATGGTTTGAGAGTTGAGACAGCCCCCCTGATGTAGATAATGACTGTAATTTTACAGAATCCAATGGTCAGTTGCCGTATACCCATGTGGGTTTCAGTTGGTATATATGATTTTCGAAAATGGCCTATTGGATTGGATGTAGGTATGTAAATGGATTGGATTCCCTTTAATCAAATTTGAATTAGTTTTTTTTTTTTTTTTAACACTGCATTTAGATATCTATTTGGATATTAAGACAAAGATATGATCTAATTGTACTCGTGGGCCTGAGCTTAGAAACTGATAGGTGGAGCTACTGACTTGTTGAGTTGAGTGTGGTCAGTGCTTTTCGTTCTGATTGGTGCTTATATATTTTTCAATAACAATATTGTGGAGTGTACTTTGAAACTAATAGTTGAGATCATTTGACGTCGGTTTGGCAAAGCTATGGCAAAAAAGCCAAAAACATTGTAAGGAGTTCTGCATTTTTTTTTAATGTTATTGCCAAACATGAATGAATAGAATATTGCCAGTTTACAGGAATAAGACGTCTCTCATACCAGCCACTGGACAACACCAGATTGAAGTCTTTGCGTGATTGCAGACCCCCCTCGATCTCGACAAGGAGAGATCATAAATCTGGTTTCTAAACTTCAAGCTCATAAAAAAAAATCTTATAAATTAGATTATTGAGATTGTGATCATTTTGTCAACATCCATTTTCCAAAAGGCTTAAGAGGGTGACGTATGGCGATTTGTTTACATCTAAAAGAATCCGGATCTATTTCTCACGTATCGCTCCTCACATCGGCCTCACAGTATGAAACATCTCTCGTACAAATTATCATTCGTGGGAGATATTCCCATTACACTGGGATATGGGCCCAAGGAGTGTCAATTGGACTGGATTTGGTCCAATCTGATTCAGTCCAATGTGAATCTATTATAAATGGACCAAGTCTAGTCCAATTCAGTTTATGTTTTGGATCAATTTGGACTGGTCCAATTCAATATTTGAACCATCCAATCTGTTTAAATTCATTTTGATTTAGATTGGTTTCAATCCAAACTCGGTTCATTGACACATATATTTTTATCTTATATCAATGAATCAGATATTGGCTTAATCAAGCCCAACCCAATATAAATTTATTACAGACAGACTAGGTCCAATCTAATCTAATAAATATTTTAGACCAAATTAATCCAATCCAATATATCTTGTTGGTCTGTTCAATTCATCCAAATTGATTTTGTACTGGACGAGGCCAATCCAAAGCCGGTCCATTGACACCCTTAGATATGGCTGTGAGGTCGATGTGAAAAGCGCTCTGTGACGAATAATCTCACTGCACATCTGAAGTACCTAAACTGAATTGACTGATGAATAAGCTATTAAGTCTGTTGTGAGTTCCTTAATGGCTAAACTGCATGTTGGGTTGATTATTATACCCCTGTACATTATTTTCTTTATATCATCTATAAAAAGACAAGCAATAATTCATCCAATTCAGCATGTCACTTCAACTGTTATAAAATAGAAAAGCCCCTTGGAATCTGATTGCCCAGAAATCCTAGAATTAGAGCAGATTATATAATTGCTTTATAGAATCAACCAATAAATAGAAAATCGGAACCAAATTCATTGGACTACTACAATTTGATATTCAACATTGTTAAAAATCTAGGGTGATGTATGTTCAAATACAGAGAGGATTATAGTCACTGAAACGAATTGAGAAACCCTGATACCATAGTTTTTGTCCATCCTATTCCTATGTACAAAACCCGATGCATCTTATCAAATTACAATCACATCTCTTGAACTTTTGCAAGTGGATTCCTTTTGTTAAAATCTTCTAATAAGAGTTATGAAAATGTCCAAAATACCCATACAGTTACTATTGAGTTTAATTTATATAGAAAAAACAGTACAAACTTTATGAACAATAAAAAAGAGAGAATTTAAAGTTGTAACTTTACCTTTGAGCCATTGATATGAAGGGCAAGTTTGGAAAATAAATCAATTTCAGAAAATAGATTGGCAAGATTTGGGGTAGTGATTCATATGAAGAGATAATTTGGAAAATAAACAGTAATTTTGTCAAAATTAATTGCATGAATATTTTATATATTTTCATGCCTCTTTCTAAAAGATTCTAATATAGGGGTCTACTTGGTAAAATTGTCATCAATTGGAGTTCTAATTGGTGATCTGTCCACTTTGAATGAGACCAAAATTATTAGCATTTATCTTGATCTACTCACAAAATAATTCAGTCCTCACAACAACCTCACAGCATGTTTCATTCACACATTAAGAACGTTTATCATATTTGTATGTTATCATTCATACGAGACATTCCTAATGCATGGCTACAATGCTTCTGAGATTGGTGTGGGGAGCACTCTGTGTAGGAACAAATCTCGATTCACTGCGGCTGTGGAGTGCCTGTAGATCGCAAGCCTCCATGAAGTGGTACTTGATGTATCTATTATTTAGAATAGTTGAATTAGTTATCTGATAGCTGTCAATTTGCCACATGCACATTTATGTTATAATTAATATAAATCTGTAACTATACGTGTGTGTTAAGTTAGCACTCAACTTTTCTTACTTCTATTGTTAGATATATTTGTCTTGATGATATCAGAGCGGTGATCCACTATCTTGTTCCATTGTATGTTCTTCGAGTTTCTTGCCGAAGAACCAGTTTTTGTTTACTCTAAGAGCATTCTTCTTCAAGTCTTTCCTCGGAGATCTTGGTCGTTCGAATGGATATCAGAGCAAACTCTCTATACTTCTTGTATCCGTCCAATAGCCTAAGAGTAGACCTGGCAAAAAGTTGATCCAATCTGCAAACACAACCTGACCTGACCCAACTCAAAAAAATAGGGTTAGGGTCTCATATTTAGCTATCTGAATGCAAGAATGACCCAACCCAACCTGGAAAAAACTGGATTGGGTGGGTTTGGGTCATGGGTCAACCCGCTGACTCGATTGTTAGAAATTTTCACTTTTTAATTTTTTCTATTTAACATTTACTCTTTATTATTTGCTCTTTAAATTGTTAAATGTTCAAGTTTTTTTGTTTTATATTTAAAGTTTTAAGGTTAATTCTTTTCATTTTGACATTTTTCATGTAGTTTTTTTTTATTTTTTTAATTTCAATTATTTTTTGGGATGACCCAAATTGACTCATGAATCAACCCTAACCCGAACATTTAAGGTTAGGGTCTAGCATTTGACAATCCAACCCGAAATTCAACCCAACTCAAAATCAATCTAAAGGGTCTTGACCCAACCTGAACCCAAACCACCCAACCCAATTGCCAGGTCTACCCGGGAGTAGTGTTGGTCTCATGTCTATTCACCGGTGACAATTTTCTATTGTGGGAGCGTGGTATGATGATCTGATCTCCATTCGAACGACCAAGATCTCTGAGGGAATACTCGAATAAGAATATGCTTGCAGTAAACAAAAGCTGGATCTCCGGGGTGGGGAGCATAAAAAAGAACACGCAGCGGAAGCAAAGCAAGAACGGATTAACTTTGGCTGTTGGGGGCCAACAGTTTTTCCTGTTGAGAATTTCTGGGTTGGGCACGTTACCATTAGAGTGGTGCCCAACCCAGAAACTCTCTCAAAAGGAAAAGGCTGTTAGCCCCCAACAGCCAAAGCTTTTCCCGTATTAGTTATAACAGAAATGCACACGTGGCATGTAGACAGCTGCCAGATAATTGAGTTAGTTATCTGGTAGCTGTCTACTTGCCATATGTACACTTCTGTTATAACTGATTCGAGTCTGTAACCATACGCACGGGTTTCTCCAAAGTTGAAGCAGCGCCTCGGTCAACAGATTCTGGATCCAATAATAGTTTTGGTCCAATTCAAGTCGTGAAGTTTTTTAAGACCGGATAAGAATTGAGTCCAACTCTAGATCCGCCTAGCACTTTAGACTTACAGTTCGAGTCTTACAAATAAATGACCAAAAAAAAAAAAAAAACACGTGATATGAACCCTAAAAATGAAAAAACAAAAACAAGGATTTCTTAGCCTCAGACCTTGCACTCATATAACATCCAAAACATCTTAGCTTCCATCTCGTTTTTCTTAGGCTATGTTGGGACTATGCTTGGTTTGATAGAAAAATAAGAGAAATAGAAAGTTGAGGGAGAACTTTCTGTTCACAATTTCCTTTCAAGAACTTTTCCTACTTTCTTTCTCTTATCTTTTTGTGAAACTAACCACAGCCTCAAAGAGGAAATTTTCAAAAAGGTGAGAAACAATTGCAAATAGGTATGCCAACGGGTAGGATTAAATGATAAATCCACCTTGAGTTCATCGGAGCAGATTCAGGTCTTAAATCGGATTTTGGATCAGATCGTGCAAATGAGGATGGCTGCATAACGTTCAGGTTGGGAAAACCTGCATCAAACTTAACCCATTGGTATCATTAAGTCATTTTTTTTTCCATATTGTCATGGGTGTTGTTAGCTATACTTTTGTGATGCTGTGTTATGCAAATCTTTCTTACTATAAGACGACTTAAAAATATGTTTTTTTCCTTAAAAGGAATGTGAAACTATATTTATCATAAACCTTAATGAGTAACCAACAGTCATGAAACTTTATGATAAGAAACAATGACATTGAGAAACTTGTAAAACAGTGACATTGAAACTATATTTTTCTTTAAATGGAATGTGAAACCATGACCACTAGAATTGTGTTGGACTCAATATCTCTATTTTATTTTAATCTGGTCAGGTTCAATGGTTCATGTTGGGCCCAATATTTGTCCAACTATCTGGGGTCATGAAACCCTTGATTTCTTTTTCCCTTCTAATTGCATAAATTGACCACTCTCAAATATATAAAAAGCAAGCCAGAGAAGGAAAAGAATATAATCATCTATCAGGCATCTAAACAAGATTTACTTCAATAATCAAAAACTACAAATCTAAAATGGACATAGAGACAGGTTCAGAGAATATGGAAGCCCAGTATAGATGAATCTTTGACAATCATATTGATACGATTGCCACAAGTTTTTACCACATTCTAATATAGTTTAATGATATATTTATACTAGCATTGAAATGATACTAAAGCACTTAAAGCAGTTAGAAGCCATTACTTTAAGATAATGATCTACTGCCTTTTTCTACTATAATGCCATCACTGGCTATTAAAATGATCATTATTAAAACCCTAAGTGGTTGTATACTTAGGCGAAGCCACAGCTCATAATAGTAAGAAAGACACTTGCAAACAGAAGCAATAAAAAAATCATTAATTAAAATGTTGAAGGGTGCTAAAACCAGAATAGGAGCACATCCAAATTACTGATCTAGATCTTAAAAAAAAATACATAACAAAAAACACTGTTCAAGGAGCTTAAAATATGGATGAGTATGATACAGCCATGTATAAACTGGACCAAGTACAATCAACATTACCACCTTACATATATTTAGACAGGCTACGCTATCAAAATATCATGTTGCCTTCGATGATGATGTAACACTAACCTTTGAGCCATCCTCATGGCGCAGACTGTTCTCTCTTCTATAAAGGACCTTGGCACCCTGACATGTAAAGGAAGTCAGATTTAATTGACATGAACCGGTAGCACAAGTCAGATAAACACAAGTTCACCAGAAGAATAGAAACATTTCCATAAGGTGATTGCCTGAAAAATCACAGGGCCCACTTTTTTTGGATTTTGCTACCAGAGTTCGTCTTTACTCTTTAGCCCTCTTTTTGTGGACAGTTTGACTTAAAGATATCTTTTTCCCTCAGAACCACATGGTGATTCCCATGGCCCAAGTTTCAGGATTACCCATACTCTTGGGTTTATCCTCTGATGCTAAATTTCTCATAGTGTAGCTTATTTTTCAACCCTTCATCAGCTATGCAGCTAATCAAGAGCCATATCCATGATGACACTACTAATTACAAACTCACCATTCAAATCCAGTACAAGTTATATTGATATAGAATGCAACACCACTTTCTTTTTGCTTTCTATACGATGCAATGCCAAAGTCTTGGGTTCACTTTGGCCTTTTTTTTTACTTATACAAATGCGCAAGTAGTGGAATACTGAAAATAATAATCACTCCCTGACATATCTATGGAGCGAGTTCTATACAAGTTGTTACATGTATGCACTTCAGGGCAGTCTAGTTAAGAAAAAGAATTGCCTATATAATGCCCTAGGCAGTAGACCTATTTAGTCAAGGCCCAAGGAACCCTACAGACTGCATAGGATCTTAAGTACTTGGTGGCTACAAGGGAGTCATCACACCAGTATTAAGTAAATTATTTCTAATCCCTTATCAACAGTTCAGATCATGTAATTTTTTTATTGGGGGGAGGAGGGGGTTTGATGAAGAGATGGGAGAAAGTCATGACACAGATATGATAATTAGAAATATTATCATTCTTAGAAAAACTATAATGCATATTTATATTTACATATGTAATAATTTAGTACATCAAGATTTCATTTCTTGCAAAAATATATTATGCTTGGGGGAATGTTAGAGGTCTGGGAAGTGCTAGAAAGAGAGCAGTTATTAAAGAGGCAATCAAGAAGATAAATCCAGATGTGCTAATGTTGCAGGAAACCAAAATAGCAGACTTTAATATTAGGTGGGCAAGTTGTGTTTGGTGAGCTAGGGGGATCAGTTGGGCTATGACTTCCTCTTGGGGGGCTGCAGGGGGGTATTGTGACAACGTGGAAGAATGATGTTCTCATAGGCTTGGAGGAATTGATAGGACAATTTATAGTCTTGTTGAAGTTTAAGCAGGTGGAGGATGGATTAGAATGGGTGTTAACAAATGTTTATGTGCCAAATGACTATAGAGAGGGGGAAATTATGGGAAGAATTTGGTGATATCAAGGGGTTGTGGGAAGGACCATGGTGTATATGAGGCGATTTTAATGTAATCAAGTTTTTGGAAGAAACAAATAATCCTAGTCAAAGGGTGACTACAAGCACGAGGAAATTTAACCAATTTGTGGATGCCTTTGAGCTTAAAGAGATCCCATTGTCACATAACAGCATTATATGGTCCAATCTCCAAGTGAATCCTATATGCTCTAAGCTGGGCATATTTCTCTTTTCAAATGATTGGGAAGAGCACTGGGGGGACTTGACATCTAGAACACTTCCAAGGGTGACCTCTGATCATTGGCCTATTGTTATATGTAAGGACGAGTTGGGAAATGCAAGACCTGCTCCATTTAGGTTTGAAAACATGTGGTTAGGTCACCTAGGATTTATCAAGAAGGTTAAAGATTGGTGGCCAGTGGAATGAGGTTCCACAAGAAGCTCCAATATTTGAAAGATAGAATTAAGGAATGGAATCTCCTAGAGTTTGGGAGATTGGAGGAAAGGAAGCAATCTGTGACTGCACAAATTGAAGACCTGGACTTGAAGGAAGTGAGGGGATACTTTACAGAAGATGATAAGGAATATAGATAGAGACTACAAAAACAATTAGAAGATCATTTGCTCAAGGAGGAAATAAGTTGAAGGCAAAAATCAAGATGTATGTGGTTGAAAGAGGGGAATAGGAGAAAAAAAGTTCATCTCAAGCTTGGAAATTGAAGGAGTAACACTATCCAATCAAAG
The DNA here is from genome assembly GCF_056320005.1 of Nelumbo lutea. Taxonomy (NCBI): domain Eukaryota; kingdom Viridiplantae; phylum Streptophyta; class Magnoliopsida; order Proteales; family Nelumbonaceae; genus Nelumbo; species Nelumbo lutea. The sequence continues at coordinate 19,859,193 of NC_142688.1, forward strand.
TGAGATTGTTAGAGCCTTTGCGGATCATTTTAGATCAATCTTCAAAAGACCAATAAATAATAGTGTGGCTTGAGGGGTTGGATCGGCTATTCTTGAGTTTAGAGGATAGGGAGTGGTTGGAGAAGAGATTTAACTGGAAGAAGTGAAGGAGGTTGTATTCTCTATGGATAGGTCAAAGGCACTAGGCCCAAATGACTTCACAATGGCATTTTATCAGGATTGTTGGGAGATACTAAAAGAGGATCCATTGATGGTGTTTGATGAATTTCATAACAGAGGAGTGATCAACCCAGAACTGAATTCCACTTTCATAGCCTTGGTTCCCAAGAAAAAAGAAGCAAATCATCCAAGGGACTATAGACCAATCAGCCTAGTAAATAGTTTGTACAAGATTATAGCAAAAGTGTTGTCCCTTAGGATTAGGAAGGTGCTCCCTACCATTGTAACAAATAACCAAGGAGATTTTGTGAGGGGAAGGCAAGTAATAGATCAAATACTTATAGCCAATGAGAGTGTTGAGGATTTCAAGAGATCAAAGAAAAAGCGGGTGGTTTGCAAATTGGACTTAGAAAAGGCCTACGATTTGGTAGACCGGTCCTTCCTGTTGGAGGTGATGATCAACTTTGGGTTTGGAGACAAATGGTGTAGATGGGTGATGGGGATGTATTAGTGTTGGAAAGTAGAAGATTGACTCTCTGATTGATTCTCCATAATTTTAGATCCATCAGTTTAGGAAACATACATAAGTTAGTTTCCTAGAATCATGGGATATTAATTGGAGAATCCCATTGATATATAAAGCTGTGTATATGCTCCTTGTAAGACAATACAATCAATTCATTTTTTCTCTCAAATTATCACATGGTATCAGAGCTGGTCACGACCTAATCTACACATAGTATCTCTTCAGTCATCTCTGTTGCTGCTGGTTCAAGAACTCTCTAACAGTATTTGGGAGGTTCTTGAGTGTCCTTGATTCTTCTTCTTCGAGATCGGCTACAGATCTGAACTCTACATTTTTTCTTCTTCTGGACTACTGTGCCATCGGAATCATCCTTTTTCTTGGATCTCTTTGTAGAGACATCAGATCAGTCTGAAATCTTAGATCTAGTGTTGCCCGGAGCAGATTTACTAAATCCCTTTGGTTTGGTTTGAATCAGTTTTGATTTTGAGAGATTTCGATCCACTCTTCAGTTTGGCGGAGCATTACAGTTACCTTTTTTGGACATTGGCTGAAAAATTCTTTAGGCCTTCATCACCAACCCTTACTAAATTTTTCAGAATTTCATTGTCTGTTTTTTTCTCTTTCTTGAAGCCCGCCCAATATGTCAGAAGCCACCATATCAAATACCACTGCACAATCGGAAGAAGTTTCCTTCCATCAATCATCTGGCGACCTGCAAAACATTCAGGCAGCATATAGGTTGAACGGGAAAAATTATTTGAAGCGGTCTCACTTTGTTCAAACATATTTAAAGGGAAAAGGAAAGCTTAGCCATCTCTTAAGGATGGGACCGAAGGAAGGAGATCCAAGATTTGATGCATGGGACGAAGCTGACTCCATGATCATGTCATGGTTATGGAATTCAATGAACCCTGAAGTTAGCGACACGTGTATGTTTTTATCCACGGCTAAAGAGATTTGGGATGCCGTCCGACAAGCATATTCAAAGGCACGTGATGCAGCACAAGTGTACGAAATTAAAGTCAAGACTAGTGCGAATAAACAAGGCAGCAAGACAGTTACCGAGTACGCAAATTTACTGCAGAACCTGTGGCAAGAACTCGATCATTATCAGTGCATTGAGACTAAATGTGCAGCGGATGCAGCAATCCTAAAGAGTTTTATCGAAAAAGATCGCGTTTATGACTTTCTTGCAGGACGCAACGCAGAATTTGATCAAGTTAGGGTCCAGATTCTCAGAAAAGAAGAGGTACCATCTCTAAATGAGACTATTTCTCTTATTCATGCTGAAGAAAGCCGTAGGGGGGTTATGCTTGAACCCCAAGTACTAGAAGATTCAGCCATGGCTACAAGGATGGAACAACCGAAAATACTGGAAGGAATGAAGACAGATTTGTACTCTGCACGGGCCAACAAGGAGTCTCTTTGGTGTACCTATTGCAAGAAACCAAGGCACACCAAAGAGAAGTGTTGGAAGCTGAATGGTAAACCATCAAATAGAGAATGGGGCTACCGAGGAGGACAACAGAAGAGTCAAAATCAGGCTAACTTCACCACGAATCAGCCGAGCCAAGAAAAGCCTCCAGACAAGACCGAGTTCAATAAGGAGGAGATCGAAAAGTTAAGGGGGCTTCTGGGATCGTTGGAGAAACCTAGTGGTGCAGGCTCTCTTGCAATCTCAGGTAAGTTTTCTGTTCCTCATGGACTAAATGTCTCAGATGAACCTATTAGGGATTTATGGGTTATTGACTCAGGAGCCACAGATCGCATGACTCACTCCTCACTACATTTTAGCACTTATACCCCCTGCCCAAGCAATCGAAAAATAGTCATTGCAGACGGTTCCCTTACTACCGTAGCTGGCCTTTGGGATATCCATATTAATCAATCACTTACTCTAAAAAATGTCCTTCATGTTCCCAAATTGTCCACTAACCTGGTATTCATCCAAAAACTCACCCATGACATGAAATGTAATGTGCTTTTCTATCCTTCTTACTGTATATTTCATGACCAGGATTCGGGGAAGAGGATTGGACTTGCTAAGGAGAAGAATGGACTCTACTATCTTGAAGAATCATGCAAATCAAATATTGTCTAGGTATATCTGTCATTCCTTTCATCATCCAACAAAGACACCATTTGGCTTCATCACTTTAGATTAGGACATCCATCTTTTGGAATTCTGAAAACTATGTTTCCCTCCTTGTTTAAAGGATTGAGTGTTGAATATTTTCATTGTGATGTGTGTGAATTTGCAAAACACAAGCATGTGCCCTTTCCAATCAGCAACAAGAGAAGTTCAGTCCCATTCTTTTTGATCCATAGTGATATATGGGGACCCTCCACAATTCCAAATGTGTCTGGCTCACGATGGTTCATCTCTTTTATTGATTATTGCACTAGGGTCTCTTGGATCTTTCTTCTTAAATCTAAATTAGATGTAAGTAGTGTACTCCCAAATTTCCATAACATGATTCAAAATCAGTTTGGGGTCAGAATCAAAAGATTTAGATCGGATAATGCACGGGATTATTTCAACCAAACTTTATCCCCATATTTTCAAAAAGAAGGGATTATCCATGAATCCTCCTGCATTAATACTCCACAACAAAACGGAGTAGCAGAAAGGAAGAACGGTCATCTACTAGTTGCAACCTGAGCCTTACTTTTCCACCAGCATGTTCCAAAAACCTATTGGGGGGAAGCTGTGCTTATAGCCGCATACATCATAAATCGATTACCTTCGAGGGTGTTGGGATTTAAAACACCAATGGAAACACTTTCTCAATTTTATCCCGACCTACATACAACAAATAATCTCACCCCAAGAATCTTTGGATGCACTGCTTTTGTCCACGTCCATAGCCATAATAGAGGGAAGTTAGATCCAAGGCCGTCAAGTGTATTTTTGTGGGTTATTCGTCCACCCAAAAGGGGTATAAGTGTTACCATCCACCTACCAAAAAATTCTATCTCTATTGATGTCACTTTTGAAGAAAAAACACCATATTTCACTCAACCTTATCTTCAGGGGGGAGCCCTTGTCATTCATTGAAGATAAGGATAGAGATTTGTTCCCGCTTGGTCTACCTACAGTTTCTCAACACCCAAACTCAGCATCTATACCAGTTCAATCCGTATCTACACCTATCGAACCACCTCAAACCAAACCAACTTCTTCACCCATTCATACCAGATCCATGACAGAGAATGATGACCTTTGTGACTCTATGAGATTGCAGGTATATTCAAGAAGAAGAGACCAATATCCTAATCTTGTGTAGGTTCAAGATTCAACTCCTAATCCTGAGAATGAGGTAAATACAGTTCCAGAAATTTCTTCTGAATTAGCATCTGACCAAGATCTTCCTATTGCCCTTAGGAAAGGCACAAGAGAATGCACTAAACATCCCTTATATCCCTTAGCAAATTTTGTGTCCTTTAAAAAATTCTCACCATCACATAGGAGTTTCCTAGTTAGTCTAAACACCATTCATATTCCTAATACTTTATCTGAGGCATTATCTGATGAGAAATGGAAAGATGCTATGAGAGAAGAGATGTAGGCTCTAGATAAGAATCAAACATGGGAAATTGTTGACCTACCACCAGGAAAGAAACCCGTGGGCTGCAAGTGGGTTTTCACGATAAAGTACAAGTCAGGTGGCCCTCTAGAAAGGTACAAGGCAAGACTCATGGTAAAGGGATATACACAAACCTATGGTGTTGACTATCAAGAGACATTCGCTCCAGTGGCTATAAGATGAATGCGGTAAGAATTTTGTTGTCACTAGTAGCTAACTTCGACTGGTACTTGGAGCAATTTGATGTAAAGAATGCTTTTCTTCACGGTAATTTAGAGGAGGAGATATACATGGATATTCCTCCGGGCTTCAAAGGAAATCTAAAAGAAAATAAAGTTTGTAGGTTAAAGAAAGCACTATATGGTCTCAAGCAATCACCTAGGGCGTGGTTTGGAAGATTTACTAAAGTTATGCTTGCCATCGGATACAAACAAAGTCAGGGAGATCATACACTCTTTATAAAGCATTCAGATGCAGGGGGAGTCATGGCTCTTTTGGTATATTTCGATGACATAATTGTGACAGGAAATGATGAAAAGGAGAAGCAAGCCTTGAGAAGATGCCAAGTCAGAGAATTCGAAATAAAAGAACTTGGGAGATGGAAGTATTTTCTAGGGATTGAAGTAGCTCATTCCAAAGAAGGAAAGTTAGCATGCAAATATGTAACAGATCTTTTAAGAGAGACAAAAAAGTTAGCATGCAAACCATCCTCCACACCGATTGAGCCAAATCACACATTGGGAGAAGCAAATGAAGATCTAGCCGTGAATAGGGAAATGTACCAAAGATTAGTAGGAAAACTTATATATCTTGCCCACACAAGGCCAGACATAGCATATGCCGTGAGCGTGGTTAGCCAGTTTATGCACAACCCAAAAGATGTTCACCTACAGGCGGTCTATAGGATACTACATTACCTAAAGGCTAATCCTGGCAAAGGAATCTTGTTTAAAAGAAATACTAGATTAGCCCTAGAGGCATAAACAAATGCAGATTATGCAGGCTCTCCCGTGGATAGGCTGTCCACTACAGGTTACTGTACGTTCCTTGGAGGAAATCTTGTAACATGGAGGAGTAAGAAGCAGAACGTGGTAGCTAGATCAAGTGTGGAGGCAAAATTCAGGGCAATGGCTCGGGGAATATGTGAATTACTATGGCTCAAGATAATTTTGGAAGACCTAAAGATCAGATGGGAAGGTCCAATGAGATTATTCTGCGACAACAAGTCAGCTATTAACATTGCTCACAATCTCGTCCAACATGACAGGACAAAGCACATTGAGATAGATAGGCATTTCATAAAGGAAAAGCTGGATAGCGGATTAATTTGCACTCCATACGTCTCAACGAATGGTCAACTGGAAGTTGTGCTGACAAAAGGGCTTTGCAGTGTGGCATTCCAAGGACTTATCTCCAAGCTGGGAATGAAAGATGCATATTCACCAGCTTGAGGGGGAGTGTTGGAAAGTAGAAGATTGACTCTCTGATTGATTCTCCATAATTTTAGGTCCATCAGTTTAGGAAACATACATAAGTTAGTTTCCTAGAATCATGGGATATTAATTGGAGAATCCCATTGATATAGAAATTAGTTTTCTAGGAAAAGTTAGTTTCCTATTTTATCACCTTGTAAGTTAGCTCTGTAATTCTATATAAAGTTGTGTATATGCTCCTTGTAAGACAATACAATCAATTCATTTTTTCTCTCAAATTATCACAATTAGGACTTGTCACTACTCTATTTTGGTGAATGGGACAATGGTGGACTTCTTTCCGACATTGAGAAGAATCAGACAAGGAGACCCCCTTTCCCTTTTCTATTTACCTTGGTTGCAAAAGTGTTGGGGAGACTAATCTCTAGAGCAAATTCCAGGAATTTAATTAGGGGGTGGAGAGTTGAGAGGGAGAATGTACCACTTACTCACTTGTAGTTTGCAGATGATACGGTTCTGTTCTGTGAAGGAGGGGGTCTCAATTGGGTTAGGAACTTGAAACTCACAATACAATTTTTTGAGCAAATGTCAAATCTTAAAGTAAATTTTGAGGAAAGTTATATAGTAGGAGTTAATTTGGGGATAGAGGAGATAATGGAGTGTGTTGATATAGAGTGTGCAGTGTCTAATGGGCATTAAATTAATTGGTGCCTTTGGGAGATAATCCGCAAAGAGGGGGGGTTCTAGAATTCAGTTGTGGAGAGGTTTGAGAAGAGGCTTGCCTTGTGGAAGAAAAATTATCTCTCTCTTGAAGGGAGAATCACCCTAATTAGGTCCACCTTAGCTAACATGCACATTTACTTTTTGTCAGTTTTTACAATCCTAGCAGGGGTGGCTAGTAAACTAGAAAAATTAATGAGAGATTTCCTTTGAGAACCTGGGAGGAGAAAAAGGACCATAGGATTGGGTGGGAGGTAGTGTGTAGGAGTAAGAAGGACGGAGGCCTTGGCATTGCGAACATAAGGAAGAGAAATTTGGCATTATTAGGGCAATGGTCGTGGAGATTTTCACAGGAAAAAGAAAAAGCTATGGGCTCAGATAGTGGGTAGTATTCATTGGCTTGCAAAGAATGGATGGGACTCTAGTATTCTAGCAAGGACTACAAGGGCATCTCCTGGAAAGCAATCCAAGCTATTTTGCCTCTGTTTTCTCCCTGGATCAAGTATAACTTGCACTCAGGCCACCTCATTAAATTTTTGGAACAAGTATGGGTTGAGAATTATCCTTTAAAAGACCAATTTCTGGCTCTTTTTTCTATCTCTACCTTTAAAAATGAACCGATATCTACTTTCCTTGTACCACCTAGCTTGACCTCTGGGATTGGTTGGAATTTGGAATTGAGAAGAGACATCAGGAACACAGAATTGGACAGTACCTTATCCTTATTATCCATCCACGATGGGGTTTTCCTAGAGCCAACAAAGGTAGACAGAAGAATTTGGACCCTCTCTCCCTCTACTTCCTTTACTTGTGCTTCCTTCTTTAAAGCCCTAATACAGCCGACTCTTCCTATTGGTTTGCCTTTCCCTGTTAAAGAGGTGTGGTGCCAACCTATTCCTCCGAAGGTGGGAAATTTTTGTTGGGAGGCCTTTCTGGAAAGAGTTAACACAGGAGATTTGCTTCAAAGATAAAGGCCCAATAGATGTTTGTCTCCTCAATGGTGTGTCCACTGCAAAGCTGCTGGTGAGTTTGGGTATTATTTAATAATTTCCTATCAATTTGCAAACTTTATTTGGGAATGGTTTACTTCTCTGTTTGGGTGCAGGTGGAACTCTCTAATGAATGTGCAAGGCTTGTTTACTTCCTCTCCCCCCAACTGGCCAACAAAAAGGGCAAAGATTATGTGGAGATGTGTTAGGGCTGTAGTGTGTTGGTCTATTTGGGAAGAAAGAAACTCAAGGATTTTCTCAGAAAAAGAGAGAAGTGCGGAAGCAATGGTAGAAGTGATTCATATAAGGGTAATTCATTGGCTGAAAACCTTGGATCTATTTGCAGAATTTTCAGTAGATGATCTAATCAGAAATTGGAAGGAAATTGCAAATTCAGCCTTAGTCAGGAAGGCCTTAAGCTCCTACTGGAACCCCCTACCTCTTGGCTTCACCAAACTGAACTTTGATGGCAGAGGTATGGGTAATTCAGGGCCTTCTAGAATAGGGGGAGTCATGAGGGACGAAAAAGGAAATGCCATAGCCATGTTTTCTGACCCAATTAGAGTGGGAGACTCATTGAGGGCTGAGATTTTAGCAGCTTTGGAAGGGGTTCAAAAGGCCGAAGATCTGCACATAAACAAACTGATCATAGAAGGCGACTCTGAGACTGTAGTGAGCTGGTTAAAAGAAGACAACTCAAGGCTCTAGAACTACAGCAATGAAAAGTGGAAATTTAAATGGCTGACCAAAGACATGGAAGTTCGATGCACATGGGTAAAGAGAAGTGTGAATTCTTTTTCAGATGGCTTAGCTAGACAAGGGGTGAATAGGAGTTCTGTTTTTGGGCTCAGTTGTAATTGTTCTTGTATTTTGGGTGTTTAGTGACAGTTGTGGGGAGTAAAGATAGTTTAGCTTCCCCCCTTGTATTATTTTTTCCTCAATCATTTAATGAAATTTCTGTTACTGATCATATATATATTGCTTGTAGTCCACTTCAACATCTTGCTTAAATGGCCGAAACACTTTTAGTGTCACCTGGATATCTTGGATGCATTTTTTTCAGAAAGAAGTTAATCCAACATGGAACTTTCTGAGTTTTACATGCTCTGTTCAAAGGGCTATTTACCATGCCAATTTGAGGAGGGAAGGAAGAGAAGAGCTAGTCCATTGAGGAGCAATAGCAACCACTTCAAAGATGATGGTTAACAAGTAAATCCATTACTCCCCTCTTTGTATTTAGCTTAAGCATCATCTTTCAGACTCTAAGTTTCAAGCTGGCCCTTGGCTAGTTCAACCCTTCGTCAGTTGCAAACTTTCCTATCCTTCCAACTTCATATCAGGTAAGGTCAAGCTATCACAATCATGTATCCAATCAAAATTCCCTGAGAATTAATAAGATATTAACATGTATAAAGAAAAGGTTTTATATAAATGAGCTTTAAGCTTATTTCTATGTTTGGTCAGTTCCAACCTTCCTATCCTTCCAACTTTCAGCCTTTCTTAATGAAAAAATTTCTTGCTTGAAATGAGCTTGACATGCCTTTGTCTAAAGAACTACTTTTTACCTTTTCCATTTTTTTTTCTTGAGAAGTTGGGAAAAAAATAAGAACAGATGAGTGGAACTTTTTATCCTTTGTCTTGTAATTTCTTTTGTTTTTGAAACCTTCACCAGCCAAATAGCCAATGATGTGATTACATGAGTTAGGATCTCTTTTCCAACATAAGTCATCGCAAGAATTTTGAGAAAATCAATCTTAAATTTAAGATTTTTCTTTCCTTTTCCAGGTAAGGTAAATAATCAAGACACAATTATTAATTGGAAAAACATTTAGAAGAACCAAGCATGACAACTAAACATGCACATAAAGAAAATAAATCCATCTCTTACTTGGAAAATGGTTCCAAGCTTTTTCAATGCTTTGGCTCGTAGCTTAAGCACATCCTTGGAAACATTAGGATCTTTGAGAACCTGAAGTAGAACAATGAGTTAGCACTTGCACACTGGAATACAACTTGAAAAATCTGCTAGAATAACCAAATTAATCAACATTGTCAGAACCACGCAATAAATCAACTTAGTTTCATGGATATGTCAGATTGTTGTACACAAAGAATGACTTAGGGCTTCTGTTCTGAATTATACATCCTTAAGTTGATGGTCATACTGGTAGGCTTGAAGATAGATAGTACAGACCTCACTCCCACAGTCCACTGAATGCCATTGATGGCATGACTCTAAGTTGAGTAAATACTGGCTGGTCAAGTTGTGGCTCACCAAATGTAGGTACCTGTTGTCAGTTGTTTATGTTTATGTATTCAGGTTTAGTACCATAAGGGTACTGTTGTAATTTCCTCTTTGATTACATTGTTCGGCTGTACTAGTATAAATAATAATAGATCATTCTTTCGCCCCCTAAGTTCAATAGGGGCTTTCAGTCCTCTCGGCTCTCCTCTCCTCTCTCCCTCTCTTCTCTCCTCTTGTCTCTCACTTGCTCTTGCTCTTGCTCAACATGGTATCAGAGCAAGTCGTCCAGGCCTGAAGGGTGGTGTCAGGCAAACCTGTTGTTCAATGTCAAGCAGAAAGTCTTTTCATCTCCCAGGGCTGTATCCATCGAACTGCAAATCAGTTGTATTCAGTTCGACCTAGAAGTTGTAGAGACTTTTCATCTTCCAGCCCAGAAGTGGTATTCATTGTCGATTCGACTGTAGAGAGGCTATCATCTGAGGTTCGTAGAGGGAGTTTTTAGTTTACAGAGAGGCTATCATCTGAAGTTAAAAGAGGTACTGTTCATTTACTGTTCAGCTGCCCTACGGATTGACTGTTCAGCCGATTGATGGACTATTGAGGGACTGTTTTTTTTTAACAAAGTAGTTGTATTCAACTTTGTTTTGTATTCCTTTACCCCTTCGATGGACTGTTGATGTCCTAAAACAGATTTTGTATTGATCTCAGTCATTGACTGTTCGGCTACCAGACCTGCCGATTAGGGGTGTGGTGAACTTCACCTGTGTTTTCTATTCTGTTGGAGGGTCATATGACCTCTATACAACTGTAGGTCATACAGACCTGATTGTGTACTACAACTACAATGTTCTTTTCTTGGATTCCTACAAGACCGTAGGTTATACAGACCTATTCCAGTACTGCAACAGCAGTGTTCAGTCTTGGCTCCCAGTGAAACCGTAGGTCAGAAGGACCTGTTTCTATAATAGCCGTGTACGGAAGTACTCCTTTGGTTGCTGTTTTTAAACCAGAAATCATGAGTAGTGAAGATTCAGCCTCATCTGGAGTTTCCTCAATGCCGAATGGAATGGGTGGGGGTGACCTATCCTTTCCTATGGCTGTTGTCCCTCTTGATGGTTTAAATTACCAAGAGTGGTCAAGAGGGATCAAGTTATACATCACTGCAAGAGGGAAGATAGGCTACATTAATGGGAGGATAAAAGAACCATCCTCCGGGAGTGCTGAATATGATAGATGGAATCAGGAGAACAGTATTGTTATGTCCTGGCTCTTGGTTTCCATGCAACCTCAAATCAGGAAGAATTTCATGTGGGCTGAAACTGCGAATGAAATCTGGGAACAAGCAAAGTCTACATATTCAGAATTGAGACACTATGCCAAAATTTATCAACTGCAGGCAACATCTTCTACTTGTAGACAGGGGGAGAGGTGTTTATCGGTCTATTACTCTGACTTAACATCTGCCTAGAAGGAGTTGGACCACTACCAGAGTGTGGATTGGAAGTGTGATGAGGATGCTAAGAAGTACAAACAGATTGTCTCCCAGCAAAGGGTGTTTGCATTCTTACATGGTCTGAATCCTATGTATGAATCTATCAGAGTTCAGATTCTCAGCTCTAAGGATTTCCCTTTTGTTCAGGAAGTCTATGCTCTTGTACAATCTGAAGAAAGCAGGAGAAATTTGATGAACAGCCTTGGTGGGGATGCTGTTGTGTTAGTTGCAAAAGGGGGTGTATCTACTGGTGGGGGATCTTCTTCCCGGAAAGGAGATCTCCAGAAAAAAAAACAGAAGATAAGGAAAAATTGTGGTGCACTCATTGCCAGAAACCCCGACACACCAAAGATACCTGTTGGGATCTTCATGGGAAACCAAAATGGGCTCAAGATCTGACTAAGAAGCAAAGTTCATAGGTGAATAAGAAGTACGGGCAGCAAAATACGAAGAAACATCACATGGCCAACATGGCTACTCAGGAGCATCAGCCTACTATTTCTACTGTGACTCAGACACATCTCACTGGACCTGACCCGAGGGAGGACATTATGAATTCCTTTCGTGACCATTTAGAGCTCTATGGTAGAGCAATTCGTCAGATGGATACTCCTCCCTCAACCTCAATTGCATCTACGTCAAGTAACCCTACCACTGCTTTCCATGTTGCTTCTCACACCCATGACTCTCCATGGATCATTGATTCTGGAGCATCAAAACATTGACTGGTACGTCCTCTTACTTTCAAACCTATCACCCTCTTTCTGGAAGAGACAAGGTGAGACTAGCCGATGGATCATACTCTTCCATAGCTGGTCAAGGAACTCACTCTCTTCCTCTTGGCCTTACCCTTTCTGATGTTCTTCATGTTCCAAACTTTCCCATTAATTTGTTCTCTGTTAGTAGTGTTACTAATTCATTTAATTGCTCAGTGACTTTTTTCCCTTCTCATTGTGTGATTCAGGATCTGGCCTCGGGGAGGACGATTGGTAGGGGTCGTATGGCTGATGGACTTTACATGCTGGAGAATAAGGGTAGTCTTCATGTTACAGAGTCTATGAGTCAGTCCTGTAAGAAAAAAGTCTATTTATGGCATTGTCGTCTTGGTCATTTGTCTTTTGAGTCTTTGAAAGTTGTATTCCCAAAACTGTTTAAGTCAATGTTTGTCTCTGAATTTTCTTGTCAAACGTGTCAGTTGAGTAAACATTGTAGAACTCATTTTCTTCAAAGACATAGTAAATCTGAATCTCCATTTCACATTGTTCATTCTGATGTGTGGGGCCCTGTTACTTTACCATCTGAGAGTGGCTACAAGTATTTCATTACCCTCATTGATGATTATTCTAGATTTACGTGGGTATACCCGATGCGAACCGGGGAAGAAGTATCAAAAATCATTCAAAATTTCCAACGGATGGTCTTCACTCAATTTCAAACTGAAATCCAAATTTTCCAATCAGATAATGCAAAAGAATTTTTTCATAGTGACCTCACGGAATTTTTTGCTTCGCATGGTTCCCTTCACCGTAGCTCTTGTGCCCGCACACCACAACAAAATGGTGTGGCCGAACGGAAGAACCGACATCTCCTTGAAGTGGCTCGAGGTTTACTACTTCATATGAATGTTCCCAAACGGTTTTAGCTTGAAGTTGTTCTTTGTTCCACTTACCTTATAAACCGTATGCCCTCTCGTCGGTTAGAGTACAAAGCCCCACATCAACTTCTCTTTCCTAAGGCTCCCCTTCTTTCTATTCCTCCTCGTGTCTTTGGTTGTCGGTGTTTTGTCCAAAATTTGTCTCCCACCCGTGGGAAATTGGACTCTCATGTTATACCTTGCATATTTCTTGGTTACTCCTTCACTCAAAAGGGCTACCGTGTTTTTGATCCTGTTTCTCATAAATTCTATATCTCCATGGATGTTTCTTTCTTTGAAGATGAGTCTTTCTATCCTATTTCTCATCAGGGGGAGTGTAGACATGAGGAAAAACTAGTTCAACTTCCCTCTCTCCCTGACCCTCCACCTTTTCGTGTTTTTTCTCGTCGTCGCAAAGGCCAACCAAATCCAAGAGCTGTAGAGAATCCGGAAGCTGTACCTCCAGTGCCACCAGACTCCTCGAGGGAGGATCATACTCACTCAGGTATTTTAGCTCCCAATGATGTCCTTGAATCTATTGAAAATGATTCCTCTACTGCTAATGATCTTGACCGTCCTATTGCTCACAGGAAGGGTGTTAGATTGTGCACCACAAAACATCCCATTTCCAACTTTGTCTCCTATGAGAACATTTCACCCTCATTCCGTGCCTTCCTTACCTCTATTGACAGTGTCTCTATCCCTGAGAATGTGGCAGAAGCTCTTTCAGTTCCTGAATGGACAAATGCCATGAGAGAAGAAGTTAATGCCCTTCACAAAAATGGCGCATGGGAACTTGTTGATCTTCCCAAGGGAAAGGTTCCAGTTGGATATAAATGAGTGTTCACAGTCAAGCATAAGGTTGATGGAACAGTGGAAAGGTATAAAGCTCGCTTAGTGGCAAAGGGATTTACTCAAGTGTATGGAGTTGATTATGCTAAAACTTTTGCCCCCGTTGCCAAGATGAATTCCATCAGGTCCTTTTCTCTCTTGCAGCCAATCTGGATTGGGTTTTACACCAACTGGACATCAAGAATGCATTCTTGAATGGTGACCTTGAAGAGGAAGTGTACATGATTCAACCTCCTGGGTTTCTAGCCCAAGGCAATGAACAGAAAGTGTGCAAGTTGAAGAAGTCCTTATACGGGCTGAAACAATCACCAAGAGCTTGGTTCAGTAGATTCCATGTGGCAGTTCAGCAGAAAGGATACAGGCAATGTCAATCAGATCACACATTGTTCGTGAAAAAAGGAGAAGGTAAAATTGCTGCTCTAATTGTTTATGTGGATGACATAATTGTTACTGGTGATTGGGATGATGAAATTCAGAAATTGAAACTTTTCCTTGCAACTCAGTTTGAAGTGAAGGATCTAGGACCTGCCAGATACTTCCTTGGAATTGAAGTTGCCCGATCAAAGAAGGGTATCTTCATTTCTCAAAGGAAATACGTCCTAGATTTACTTCAGGACACTGGAAAGATGGGGGTGAAGCCAGTTGACTCTCCCATCGACCCCAACCATAAATTAAGTGACAACTGTGGTGAATCACTCAAGGATGTGAAATAGTTTCAGAGGCTTGTAGGGAGATTGTTATACCTTTCTATGACTCGCCCAGACATTGCATATGCTGTTGGTGTCCTCAGTCAATTCATGCATGCTCCTAGGTCTTCTCATCTTGAAGCAGCAGAGAGAATCCTCCGATATTTGAAGAAGTATCCGGGTACTAGTTTGTTGTTTCAAAAGCACGGACATTTGAAAGTTGAAGTTTATACAGATGCAGATTGGGTTGGATCCCAAAGTGACAGAAAGTCTACTAGTGGCTACTACACCTTTATAGGAGGGAACCTTGTTACATGGAGAAGTAAAAAGCAAAATGTGGTAGCTAGATCCAGTGCTGAAGCTGAATATCATGCTATGGCCCACAGGGTTGCTGAAGGCATGTGGATAAAAAATTTGTTGGGGGAGTTGGGTTTCCTAGTGACCAGACCTATAACTCTATTTTGTGATAAAAAGCAGCTATAAGCATTGCTGCCAATCCGGTGCTACATGATAGAACAAAACACATCGAAGTTGACAAGCATTTTATTAGAGAGAAAGTTATCACAGGCGAAGTGTGTACCCCCTATGTCACTTCTGAGAACCAGCTTGCAGACATCTTTACAAAGGGTTTAGACATTTCCAGACATCATGATCTTTGTGACAAGTTGGGCATGATTGACATCTATGCTCCAATTTGAGGGGGAGTGTTGTCAGTTGTTTATGTTTATGTATTCAGGTTTAGTACCATAAGGGTACTGTTGTAATTTCCTCTTTGATTACATTGTTCGGCTGTACTAGTATAAATAATAATAGATCATTCTTTCGCCCCCTAAGTTCAATAGGGGCTTTCAGTCCTCTCGGCTCTCCTCTCCTCTCTCCCTCTCTTCTCTCCTCTTGTCTCTCACTTGCTCTTGCTCTTGCTGAACAGTACCTTATTGATGTGATGGATTATTAAGAAACTATTATGAGAATTCGGACTTATACTCCGTGGACCATTCTTGTGTACAAATTAATTTTTGTACCCAAAGTTGGGATTCCACATCCTCAAAATGGTTGTCACCGAACCAGCATGGAGGTGCATTATGTCATATGATTGTACTGATTGGCTTTCAAATTCAAGCAAAATTAAATGATAAATAATAATGAAATAAAGCTCACCGCTTGGCAGACATGTGAGAGGGTAAATTCAATGTCCAAAACGTTTATCTTCCAAAGGGAATTAACCATGGCTTCTTTATTATCTTCAATGTGCTTCATCAGGTTCTCTTCTTTGTTCTCACCTTGTTCCACCTTCAAAAACCCTTCCTGTATTTGAATTAAAGAGATAGCACCTACACATTTGGGAGAAAAACAAATTCAATGCTTTCATATAGAAACTTGGATTAAAGTTGAGAGACATATAATGAATTTCTCTTCCAAAGAAGCCCGAGTTGCCAATGAAAGCACACTTCAAGATTGATCCAAGAAAGAAATGGGGGAAGAAAAGCAAGCACACCTGAAGCTGCCACCACTTGCGATTTTATATGGTGACCCTTGTCTCGGACCCACTCTGCCAAGAATGGCACACCCATAAACCGTATGTTCTTAGCAATTTCTCTTGCAGCTTGCCTTGTGTAGATATAACCAATAGTGTGCAGCATAGCCTCACCAAAAGCTGAAATTTTACAACAAATATGAGTTAACAGAAATTGCAAAGTTACAATGGGAGAAGGGGGAGGGGGAAATTGTAGGAAAACCCCACCCCTGGAGCTCTTCATTATAAAGGATGACACAGAAAGATGTTGATGATTAATTTTTTCTAGTGTAAACTCATTTGATATTAAGTATAAAAGAATCTTAAATTGGCTTTCAGTATTTGATTGACCATAAGGACTCTTAACAACAAATATAGAAGAGGAGAAGACTTCAAGCATTCAAAAATGATCACATCAAACTTTTTACTGGAATGTGACTGAATTAACTTGATTATGATGAACTGTCAAAGAGTCAAGTTTGTAACAACCAATGTTTTAAAGCACATAAGCGTGACATGAGGCATTCCACTAAGGCATAGATCAGAACGCAAGAGGCATAAGACTCCTCAAGAGGAGGGGGAAGAGAGGAGGAGGAAGAGGAGAAGTTTTGTATCAAAAAGAATGAGGGGGAGAGAAGTTCTTGTTTTTCTTGTTTCTTTTTGATGAAAGATGATTTGTATTAAAAAGAATTGAGGATGCATGCAGGACCCCATGACACCAAAAAAGGAAAAAAGAAAAACCAAATTGGGATATATCAAAAAGGCATTGGGGGGAGGGGAGGGTTTGCCTCCCAGCCAAGGGGGTCCAGGGGCTCAGATTTCCCTTCCCTTCTCTTTCCTTTTCTTTTTATGCAAGGCGTGCATAAGGCACATAAGGTGTATGCCTCTAGAACACCTCATGCAAAAGGTGTTTGAGGTATACGCCTTAATACCTTATAACTATAAACGCTTCCTGCATGCACCTTAGGGTGTTTTGAGGGCACACTTCTAGAAGTACACCTCCGACACCTTTTAAAGCATTGGTAACAACTTGTTTCTATTTTAAAAATTTTACTGGAATTGGTAAAAGATCTGTCTGAGATTCTTTTAGGAAGATGGCTAATGTAACTGATCCTTTAGCCATGTAAAGTTCTTCACTTTTCTCACTACTAAAATTTATTAAGAAAATGTTATCACAAAAAGGATAAGAACAAAATGCACTTACCAGCTTGTGAAAGACGATGAGCTTCTGACTTTGCCCGATCTACAAACTCATCCTTTCGATCCTCAACATATGGTTGAAGGCGGTCTTTCAAAATTTGTACAAGTCTTGCTTCCCTTTCTTTCTGCAACTCCTGCATTTTTTAAAGATTATAGATTAATGAAGTGCATAGAACAGTTGGCACATTTCAGAACTAGTAATGAATAATCACAGATACCTTCATCTTGTCCTGAACTCTTTGTGTCCGAGCTTCTGGAACTTGTGAGCCTTCTTCAAGCTCCACAAATGCCATGGAAGCCAAGGCTAGTTGGCCAACATACTCTTCAAAGAAATCACTCCCAAAAACCATCCCAAATACTACAGAAGGATCTACCATAGAATCCCTGAGTTGGGAAATGATTTAGTAAATACTAATTTCTTTTCTCCCCTAGTATCATCGGATGGATAAAAATGGAAAAAAAGGAAAAAAACAACTTTTTGTACAAGAATGGGTATATGCAGTAGTTGCCTGTGCAACTGCATTTTGATTTCTATGAAACTTACTGAGATACCCCTTCCTTTCCATTCTGGTCATATTCTTCACGTTTTTCTGGGTCACTAAGAACTTGATAAGCCTCCCCAAGTACCTTGGCACATAAAACATGACTGAATGAACAATTATGTAGAAATCCAGTAGATAACCAGAAAAAAAAAAAAAAAAAATTCATTTTGGCCATGGCTCTTGAATTGTACAAAGGAACTCGATACAATGGAAGGTTTACCACCATGTGAAGATAACCACAGTGGCTAGTTGACACAATACCAAAACTATGTTAATGAAACAATAACCACAAAGAATGGGCTTTGGAGCTATTCTAGGCTTTAGCTAAAAATACCTTTAACTGATCAGAAGGATTGTGCATTCGTCAGCATTACTAACCAATCATGACAAAGAATCACAATTTCCAATGATAAAACATTTTTTATATCTCAAAAAATAAAAGGGAAAATGATGGTTCAGCCCAGGGTCAGAATTTTTAGGCCCAAAGTACAGTTGGGGTGGGTGCCAGCTTGGAATTGATGCCAACTCACGGGCGGGTATTGGTGTATAGAGTGGGGATTTTTGACATTTTGAATGTGTATAGCTCTGCAGTGGAATTCAGAATCCTGCATTGGGCCCGTCCGTACTTTTCCAAAAATAAAACCAAATAAAGTACCTGAAAATTGTGGGCAGCATTGGGATCTCCAGTATTTTTATCTGGGTGTACCAGCCTTGCCTACAAAAGCAACATACAAATTAGATAATAATGATTTTTTTTTGCTAAGTAGAAATTCAGATAATAAAGATGGCATAATCATTGATATCGTTCTTCCTACATTTACAACCCAGCAGCAGTAAAGTTTCACAGTTTATTGACACGAAAAATAGCAATTTAACATGCAACCTTAACTGGGTCAAAATCGGGGAACCAAATCTGTTGTATACAATTGGTGACTGACGGAGAGACCTTACTTTAAGGTAGTAAGCCTTCTTGATCTCAGCTGGAGTAGCATCATATCTCACACCCAGAATATCGTAGTATTCAGTATCCTTCACCATTGCTCTCAAACCTAACTGGAAAATAAAACTAAAATATTGTTAAAAAAGAAATAAACATAAGACAATTGCTCAAACAGTAGAACACTAGTAAAACCCAACAAAATCAGTCTACTGGCATCAACTGGTAGGAAAGGCGGAGAAAATAAATAGAAAAAGAAAACCATCATGTTGGAGTTCTCTGCCAGCATTACAGTGTAATTAGTGTAATTAATTTGCAGTGATTTGAAAAACTGGATCACAAAATCTCACAAAAGGTGAAAATAATATTATAGTGATTAAAGGCACAAACGTGTTGAGTTGGAGGAAGCAAAGCATCAGAAGATCAACATTCCGAACAGATCCATATAGAGAAAAAGGGAGAATTGAAAGCAAACATTGAAAACTTAAAATTGAACAAAGATCATCACACCAAAAACTCTTCCAAGATTGAGATTAGATCAGAAGTAAAATCTAACTGAATGAGTGACATACTCAGATGGTCAGGCGCAAATTGAACAAGATCTATCACCCAAGTAATCCAATTCGACAAAAACAGCGAAAGACAGATGAAAATATAACCAGGTCACGAGTTCGCCTTACCGAGTGAGTGGCAGTTCGCGTTTGGGGCTGGGCTGGTCGGTACTCGGTTCCGTCAGAATAAAGCTTGCCTGTTTGAAAAAAAAAAAAACATTTGAAATCTAATGCACATGCCCCGTTAACCCACTTAGTTCTTTTATTTGTCTTTTTAATTAAAAAATATTGATTGTAATTACTTTTGTACCCAAACCTGTGCTAACGTGTCATAGCCATGAAGCTTCGAAACAGCCAGCCAAGGGTTTTGACATCACTCCCAAGTCCCACCAACCATACCTGAGAGGCTGAGAGTGTGGAACTCCCTCAACAATAGTGGTTTGGCACGTCGGATAGTATATTTCTTTTTGGGAGCAAGGGCAACCGGAGAATGCCACGTAACAGAGACTTGGATCCCGCTGGCGCTGGAGCTACCCCTGTTATATAGAGATTGTAGACCATGGAGGCTCTGAAGCCGAAAGTGAAACAGACATATAGCGGAAGCTGCGGAATATCTTTGTATTAGGAATATCCAATATGAGTTCGATACAAGGCTGCAAGAGACTGTGCGAAGTGCGAAGTGCGAACAGTGTGAACACGGCGATCTCGGAGATAATAGTGGTAATCTGGTAGAATTGCTTGAAGCCGCAAACAGATCCAGAAATAATGCATTCCCCTCATGCCGCATGAATTAATGGATTATAGATTTTGGTCTCTTAAGCTTAGTTTGAAAAGAATATAAGCTCACAGAGAGCCAATTGGCTGGTAAGGTTTATTGCTGATTGTATTGGAGACTTAGGATCAAATCCTCGCCTGTACATGGGTTGAGGGGTTGAGTTTGGATCTGTTTCTTATCAAGCACGACTCACACAACATGTTTCAGCCATATATTAGGAATATTTTCCCATGAATAAATATTTTCAAATACAGATGTTCCAAATGCACAGGTGACTACTATCATACTTGAATGCACTAAAATCCTTACGTCCCCTAAGATTGTTTTACAAACATAGGGCCCGTTTGGCAAGTCTTTTTGAAAAGATCTTGTAGCTCTAACAGTCTAAAGATGCGTTGAGCTTTTGACATAAGATCTGGGCAGCCCGAAGACCGTTTGGCAGATGCACGTCTTTTCATGTGTCATTTCAGGTCTTCCTGCATGAGTTAAAATGCAAAAGACGCGGTTGAAGCTTCATGAAATCAGCCCAAAATAGGCTTCGTGCATCATTTTGACATCCCGTCTTTTGGCAGTTAGATCTTCCACGTGCCAAATGAAAATAGACTAATTTTCGGTTTTCCCAACTTGTAAACAGCCAAAAAATCATACGGAAAGACGTGCTAAATGGGCCCATAATGAACCAAAACTGAGCTTGAACGGACTTACATTGGATCAAAATTGAGCTTGATTGAATACTATATATTTTAGTTAAATATATTTTAACTAAAATATATTGGATCTTTAGTTGAGCTTGAACGGACTTACATTGGATCAAAATTGGTTTATAAGAAAATAGTGAAGTTAAATATATTTTAGTTGTGGAGCTCAGGTTACTGGTTCTATATTTGGGTTTGCAGGTCTGTTAGAAGCTAATATATGTGCTCACAAGTTAGCTATTGTCACTATAAATCAGGGTAGTTGATGTAGGTTTTTTTATCAACCTCCAGTGCATGTTGCTGATGTTTTAAGGGAGGATAATTGTTTGGCATCCTTGTTTTAGCCGTTAGTACTATATCATATTTTGTGTCGAAAATAAAAAGTTAAGGTTGTGTTTAGTTGCAATGCAAACGTAAATATGTAAGCTACATATTTATCCATTTTTCGGTTCATGAATATAAATACGATTCACATTTTAAATCATTTTTGCATTCATCTTGTTTGGTTGAAATCAGTGCAAAATTGTGAACCCATCATTAAATGTTCCAACTATTTTATGCTAACTTTGGTCAAAAAGTTAATTATCAATAGAACACAAAATTGTATCCAAACAATAGGTACAGTAATGCTCTCTTTTCAGAATATAAAAGTGTCAGAAAATACATTTTTACTCTAATAATCATTACTTTTTTACATTTTAAATAAGCGCTCACAAACGCAAACCAGGGTACATAAATACCCTGGTTCGGCTTTTGTATCGCAAATAAATGGAGCCTAAGCAATCCAAATTTAAATTCCAGCTTGTGTTCTTCGAAAGCCAAATCCAACTATTCCAATTCCAACTATTTGGTGGGACAGGATTGGATGATTCTCATTCCCATTCCCCGTAGATGGGGGAATATAATGGCGCCATTCCCTCCTCCCCTGAGAATGAAAATCCATTCCACCCAATTTTGATTCTGATTCCAATTCCAGCTTGAATCTAATAGGTAAAGGGAATAGACCATTCTGATTTCAATTCCAACAGAAAGTGTGAACCCAACAATCAGAAATGACCGCATGACATTTCGAATCTGCGGTAACATTAACGGACGTTCAAAAGAAACCTACTTGAACTGGACACAAAAGGACAAAAAAACCTTAAACCCGCTTTTTCAACTCCCTCCCATTTCCTCTTCTCCTTCAGGCACTAACCCAGAGAAGCATTCCATCGGCCATTTCACTACACATCGGCATCCATGAATGTGGGATCCACCGGTGGTAAGCTCATGGGGAATTCATCAACTTCTGCAATACTTTCCTTGCTTTCAATCCTTATGTTGGTTCCATGGGCAACCTCAGCCTCATTGGAGGA
Source organism: Nelumbo lutea (assembly GCF_056320005.1). NCBI lineage: Eukaryota > Viridiplantae > Streptophyta > Magnoliopsida > Proteales > Nelumbonaceae > Nelumbo > Nelumbo lutea. Next base: position 19,881,083 of record NC_142688.1, read on the forward strand.
GAGCTTTCTTAAATGCCTTTCCCTTCATTCTAATCCTTCCTCTCCAATCTCTGTTGTGGTTTATTCCTCCAATAACTCCTCTTATCAATCCATCTACTCGTCTACTATACAAAATCTCAGGTTCCTATAGTCTAACACTCTGAAACTTCTGTTTATCATTACTCCTTTGAACGAATCCCACGCCCAAACAGCTGTTATCTGCGCAAAAGAGAATGGGTTGGAGATCAGAAGATGAGGCGGAGGCCATGACTATGAGGGCCTCGGCTGAAGTCCCATTTTCCATTGTTGGCATGTCCAATCTGAAAACCATCACTGTGGACAAAAAAGGCAGCAATGCATGGGTTTAGGCTGGTGCGACCTTAGGTGAACTTTATTACAGAATTGCAGAGAAGAGTAACGTCCATGGCTTCTCATGTGGGGCTTGCCACACTGTAAGCGTTTCTGAGTTCCTAGCAGTGTTGGGTGTGGTTACATGCTGATAAAATATGGCCTTAGAGCTGATCAAGTCATTGATGCACAAATGGTTCATGCAAATGGCAAAATCCTCAATGGAGAAACCATGGGAGAAGATCTATTATGGGACATCAAAGGAGGAGGCGCAGCAAACTTTGGAATCATTCTACGATGGAAAGTGAGATTAGTTCCAAACTTTCAATCATGATTTTCAAACCACCATTGACCCGGGCGGTCAAACCGTTTGACCCGAGAATCATTCAGCCAACCGGTTTCATTTTACCCCAAACCCAGTCCCTGGACAAAAACTGTTGAATCGGTCAATGACCAGTTAACCTGGGCAGTCAAGCCGTTGACCTATTCAATGATTTTTAACCATTTTTTATTTTAATTATTTTTTAATTTTCTTGTCAGAATGGGCCATCCTTTCAAATCAGGCGGTCAAACCATCAACCTAGAAACCAGTGGCCATAACGGTTCTGGTTCCGGGTTGTTTTTTAAAACATTGGATCCAATCCCATTAGTTATTATTATTTTCAATCCGTCCAAGACAATAGGAGCAACGAAGCTCGTCCACAAGTGGTAATATATTGCAGATAAGTGAACCAGAGCTTCTCAGAGTTGGGTTTGAAACAAGAGAACTAGAGAGTAGCTGGGGAGATCAGAGAGCACCTTTCTATGCTTACAACCGGTGGATCTCATGTTAACCAACGCGGGTGCGTAGGGAGATGGCCGGTGGGATGCTTCTCTGGGTTATAGCACAGAGAAGAGAAGGAAATGGGAGGGAGTTTGAATGAATTCCTTTGAAAGAAGTGGGTTTAAAGTTTTTTGTCCTTTTGTGTCTGGTTCAACCGGGTTTTTTTTGAACGTCCGAAAATATTACCATAGATTCAAAATGCCAACTCAGGCCCGCTAATGGTGAGTTCAGATCTGTGCCCCATAACGTCCCACAGCACATCCCTGCCTTATATTGGGAACATCTCTCGATGATGACATAATTAGATTTGGTACTATCATGGGTAAATGTTCCCAATACATGGTGGGGATGTGTTGTGGGACATTGTGGGGCACCCCCTTGTGGGGCGCAGATGTGAACTGGCTAATGGTATGGTGATTGACCAGGCTTGGTTTCGATCTCTTTGAAACTTACAAAGAGTGGAGCAGAACCAACCGGATTTGCCAAAACGTTGATGTTTAAAAAACTGATAAGTGATAACCAATAAACCGGTGTAATTTATCACTACAATCTAACTCAAATAGTTGGGAATAAAGATGAGTCGAGCTAAATTTACCAACACCAATCATGGAGAGCGATTAGATTAACCACCAATATGGCGTCCCTGTCCACCAGTGCTTCATATCATAAGCTGGCCTGTACGGTTGTGCTAATATCACTAACAGGTAGCTCTTCATTTCCTTTAATTATTGGTTAACGCGAAGAAGGTAAGAATTATTTATGGGAAATCACCTAAAATTTCTCTTTAAATATCTAAAACACCCCTAACCTTTTGGATACCTCCAAAGAACCCCATTTTAGAAGGTTTTACAAACCATATCCCTCTCTTCTGCTAACTCTGTTTAATTCGTAACAAAATTAAGGGATGCAGCATGACCCAGAAATAGTTTCTAAATGACAAAGGCCCAAACACATGCTAACCAATATATAAGGGCCATAGAACTACTAACATCATTGAATCTCTTTGTTGATCAGTTTATTCAAAGTTACTCGTCATGACACGATCTTTAGAGGAAACAAGAAAGCACATTGATCTTGCCACCAATTGTGTGTTAACCTAAACATTGAAATGTTATATCCATGAAACTTGAAAGTTAAAATTGAAAAGCACCCATCATCTATTTCATTTAATTCAGACCTAACATCAATCTCATGAATTTTGTCGGTTAAGATGGATCCCTTATGGCCTTATCGATAAAAGTTGGTGGTTTTTTGGTGGTCGTTTGAAAAACAAACATTGGGTATATAAATACATGGCCATCGAGTTGTGTGACGAACAACCTACTGTCAACATTTTTTTTTGAATTATTATAGACGAGATAGGCTCTAACACTCAGTTTGGAAAAAAGTACAGATACAAATATATCGAGTGCAAAACCTTGTATCATGGTTTTTAAAACCAAACCGATCAGGATCCGGTCACCGATTAGAACGGTCTGACCATTTGACCCAAACGGTCAGTCTATTCTGACAAAAAATAAAAAAATAATAAAAATTGAAAAAAGTCAAAACCGTTCAAACAGTTCGAATGATTAACAGGCCGGTTCAACAGTTTGCTGACCAAAATCAACAGTTTTGGGAAAAACAGAACCGGTGCTATTGACTATTGTTTTGGTGCACATATAACTATGACCGAAAATATTAGTTCTGATACAAACTATAGCTGCTAGAAGCTTAGTCCATTCGATCTCCCAGACCCACTCCACCCCCAACCCAATATGGAAATCACAACCATGAACCATGCCATGCAACTCCACGCCCAACTAATCAAGAGGGGAGAGGACCAAAACACCCTCTCCCTGAGCAAAATCTTCACCTTCTCTGCCCTTTCGAATTCAGGAAATCTCACCTATGCCCGTCAAATTTTCAATTCCCTCCAACACCCTAATTCATATTTCTGGAACACCATGATCAGAGGCTATGCAGCAAGCGCAGAGCCTAGCGAGGCACTTCTCTTTTTCCTCTCAACGTGGCAGCAAGAGCATGCACCAAACCCGGACAACTTCACCTACCCCTTCCTCCTCAAATCCTGCGCACGCCTACAATGGAACCATGAAGGAAAACAACTCCATGCACTCATCTACAAAGCAGGCCTTGAATCCGATCGGTTCATACAAAATTCTCTCATCCATATGTACTCCTCATGTGGAGAGCTTAGTTATGCAGTACATGTATTCGAGAAAATGCCTGATCGAGATGTTGTCTCTTGGACCTCAATCATTGATGGGCATGTTGACGACGATCAACCAATCAAAGCATTAAAGTTGTTTGAACATATGCGAGATGATGGCATTACACCAAATGATGCAACTTTAGTGTCTGTTCTGAGAGCTTCCGCTGACACAGGAGCACTGGGTATCGGGCAGAAAGTTCATCAGATTGCCAAACAGATTGGACTTGATTCAAAGTCTAATGTCTCTACAGCTCTGATTGACATGTACACAAAATGCGGGTGTGTAGATAGTGCTCAACGGGTATTTGCAGCAATTATAAACAAAGATATTTTCGCATGGACAGCCATGATTTCCGGCCTCGCCAGCCATGGACGGTGTAAAGATGCCATTGATCTGTTTGATCAAATGAGAGAATTTAATCTGAGACCAGATGAACGAACAATAACTGCAGTTTTATCTGCTTGCAGAAATGCAGGTTGGGTTAGCAAGGGCTACTACTACTTGGAAAATATGGAGATGATATATGGAGTAAGACCCACAATTCAACACTATGGATGCATGGCTGATCTTCTTGCTCGAACTGGGCATCTGAAAGATGCAGAAGAATTTATCCAGAAGATGCCAATAAGACCTGATGCAGTGCTATGGCGAACCCTGATTTGGGCCTCTAAAGTTCATGGAGATACTGATAGGTGCGAGCGTTTGATGAACCACCTTCAAAATGTCAAAACCAATGACAGTGGAAGTTATGTTCTCCTTGGAAATGTGTTTGCCTCAGCTGGAAAATGGCATGAAAAGGCAAAAGTGAGAGAGTTGATGAATCAGAAGAAACTCGAAAAACCACCAGGGTCTAGTAAGATTGAAGTGGAAGGTACCACCCATGAATTTGTAGCAGGGGACTCGTGTCATCAAGAAGCAAAAAAAATATATACAAAGTTGGAAGACATAGCAAGGCGACTGATAGGACAAGGCTACCAACCAAAACTTTCAGAAGTCATGCTTGATATCGAGGACGAGGAGAAAGCTTTTCAATTGCACCACCATAGTGAAAAGCTTGCTGTTGCTTTTGGGCTAATAAAGACAAACCCCACAACCAAAATTAGGATTGTGAAGAACTTGCGATCTTGTGAGGATTGCCACTCTGTGATGAAACTGATCTCAAAAATATACCAGCGAGAGATCATTATTAGAGATCGCATCAGGTTCCACCATTTCAAGAATGGAAAATGTTCTTGTGGGGATTTCTGGTAATGAGAAAAATGTTATTTTCAAGGATCTGAGCACGAGCTATTTATTATCTGTCCAGACATGCTAAACACAATCCCTGAAGAGAAGAACATGAAGGTGGAAATCTATCCTGAGCCGACTTGAGGAATTTAACCAATTCTTTTATTTGATGTGCTATCATGTGTACCTCGTCTGTCTGATTCTTAGTTGCCCACTCCTCCATCATCCTGCATAAACCTCAAATTTCATTAGCTGCTCTACAGAGGAAAACAAAAAGAGAATGGGATGCTAATGTACCAAAGTACTTCAAGAAACACAGAATACTATATTTGACTCTATAACAAGTACCAACAACACAGACCAAGCTTTATAACTATTAGAATTGGAAAAATGTGCTCATTAACATTTTTTTCTCTCAATGAAACAAGTTGATGGACTAGCTATTAGAAGAGGGATTTGATCTTAGGATTTATACCTATAAGCCCAAGGAGGGCCTGGAGGTTCACCCTAGACATCTGAAGATATGAGATTTACTGCATCACAAAAACCTATTATGGGTTGACCATGCAGTGACAAAAAGGGTGAGTCCAACTAAAAAGACATTAATAGTGCCAAACTCTCCACTCAAATTGAGTCACAGACACACACATGATACCCAATTTTTGGTTCTGTGGGTGTTGATATTTTCATCCTTGGTCAAGGCAATGCCTAGGTGACAAGGCACCCATTATTACACTAAGTTATTCATTCTGTGGATTAATATACTAGTTTCTTTTATTATTTTCTCATTTGTCAGGGTTCAATCAACAAACATGTTGGTGTATGCTGTCTTGCACCCCTGAAGACTTCAAAACCTGAACCAAGGTTCAAAGTATCAATACGTATCGGCCGAAAACATATCGTATTGGGAATTTATATATATATATCGTATTGGGAGCTTCCCGATACACCCCTACAGAGAGTGTATCGGGGTTTTGACCGGTACAGGGGGTGGACGACCTTAAACCGACCCTTCTGAACCAGATTTGAAAAAAAAAAAAAACTACCGATGCGCCTCTACTGGCATATCGGGTGTATTGATATTTTCAACCTTGACCTGAACCAATAAACAAGGAAGAACTTAAACTACCCTTTCTTTTCTTAATTTTTTTTCCTAGGACAAAAAACTAGGGCTCAATCCAACCCCTATAATTTCTGAATTTTCTTTTCTTTCTTATTTTTCTTCTCATGACTATGTTGACTTTCCATTATGGTTCTCAATTTTAACATGATTTCAAACACTTTGGGTATAGAAAAAGAGAGACAAGTCATCATTTTGGGGTGATTGGAGTGCTTGGCACTTTTATCATTCTTGTAAATATTTTTTTTATCAGTGAAAATGATTTTATTAAAAAAGAGAATATCAGTACAGAGAATGGGTAGCCTCGGTAAATATTTCCATTTTAATATGAAGTTTACAATTTTTTATGAAGATTATTGGTAATTACTCATGAAAGATGGTTGCTGGTTGCCATGAAACCAAAGTAATTACCTAGGATTCAATATTTTTATTTTAAAAGAAAAAGAAGAAATAATCACTACCTGGGCAACAAGGTCCATCCCCATTGCCTAGCCTCGCTTCAGTGCCTTGAAAGCTATACAAGTGCCTCTAAAAGCAAAGGTTCTTTATAACCCTATTAATCTCCTGTTTGCAAAACTTTTTTTATAGTTTTTTCATTTCTATCTACTGATTGATTTACTTAATTCTAAATCATAATTATCTTAATAATAAACTTACTAAAAAAGTAAATCATGATACACTTGGGATTGGAGATCAAGAGATAAACTCAATGTAACCATTTCTGGTACCTTGGTTCGATAATTTATAACAGGGAGAGATTGAGGATGCCACCCAAAGATTTAGAGCAGGATAGGCAAAATGAAGAGGTGCACCTGGACTTTTATGTGACAAGTAAATACCACTTAGATTAAAAGGAAAATTCTATAACAGTTATGAGGCCCAGCTATGTTGTATGGAGCAGAATGTTGGGCAGCCAAGAAACATGTCCAAAAAATGAATGTGGCAGAAATGTGAATGCAAGCTGGATGAGTGGAAAACTAGAAAGGATAGGATTGGGAATGAAGTTATCCAAAGGAACCTAGGAGTAGCTCCAGTAGTTAATAGAATGAGAAAGAATAGGGAGAAGAAGGCTCCAAATTAGGGCTCTGCATTACAAGTGGGTCACTTATTGACTGGTTATAATGAAAATAATCAGCTGGAATGTGAGGGGTTTATTAGAAGAGAAGGACGATCAAGGACTTACTCAGAAGAGAAAGACCAGACATAGTGATGCTGCAGGAAACTAAGCTAGCAGAGTTAGACAAAAGATGGGTTAGAAGTGTGTGGAGAGCTAGAGAAGTGAATTGGACCTTGGATCCCTCTTGGGTGCCTCGAGGGGATTGGTTACTCTTTGGAGGAATGATGCAGTAGAACCAGCGGAGGAACTTATAGGTAACTTTTCAGTTTCCTTAAAGCAAGGTTTTTAAAACCAGACCGGACAAGGCGCCATTCTGGGGTCTGGTTCCCAAGTCAAACAATCCGACCATCCAGTCCGAATGGATGACTCGCTCTAACAAAAAATAATTAAAAAAAAAAACAAAAAACAAAAAATGGCCTAAAATCGTTGTCCAAGTCAACGGTTCAACCGCCCATGTCAGTAGTTTACTAACCAAATCAACAGTTTTTGGCCAAAGGTTTTGGGGTAAAACGAAACCGATCAAGTGATTGGTTCCCTTTTTCCGGTCCAACCGTCTGATCTAGTCCGGTTTTGAAAACACTGCCTTAAAGTTGAAAATTTGTGAGGATGGATTCACTTGGATTCTAACTAATGTGTATGAACCAAATAGATACAGAGAAAGGAATGAGATGTGGGAAGAACTATTTGGAATCCAAGGTTTGTGGGAAAGGCCCTGGTGTTTGGGAGGAGATTTTAATGTGATCAGATTTTGTAACGAGTCAAATAACCCTAATCAATTTATAACAACCAGCATGAGAAAATTCAATGAATTCATCAATACTTTCCATTTAAAGGAAATTCGCTGCAAGCCAACTTCACGTGGTACAACTTCCAAGAATACCCAATCTGTTCGAAGTTCGATAGATTCCTTTTCAATGAGGGTTGGAAGACTCCTTGGAGGGATTTGGTTGCTAGAGCCTTGCCCAAAGTAACCTCTAACTACTACCCAATTAAGTTAGGCCCGAAACCCCTAATTAGTGGACCCAGACCCTTCAGATTTGAGAATATGTGGTTGGCTCATCCTGATTTTGTTCACAAGATTAAGGAATGGTGGAATGAGGAGCTAACAGGGATAACGTGGAAAGGAGTCTAATTTCATAAAAAAACTGAAAAGACTCGGATCCAAAATAATAAAGTGGAATAGGACCCATTTTGGGCAGATAGAGGAGCAAAAATTTTCCCTGTTTTCCAATATTGAGGCTCTGTATGAAAAAGAATCTTTAAGGCTCATTAATGAACAAGAAAGGGAGTTGAGATGGAAGTTGAAAGAGTTGGATGAGGTTCTTTATAGAGAGGAAATACCCTGGAGACAAAAATCAAGATACACATGGATTAAGGAGGGTGATGGGAACACCAAATTTTTTCATGCTATTGCAAATGAGAGAAGTTTATACTTGGTGACTAAATTAGAGATCAATGGGCAGAAAATATTCTCTTAGGATGAAATAGCCAAGACCTTTGTGGAGCATTTTAAGTCAATTTGCAGAAGGCCTTTGAGTACTAGGTTGAGTGTGGAAGGTGTGGACTGGCCACGATTAACAAGGGCAACACATTGGTTGAGAACCCTTATCTCATTCCACTCTAATACATTTGATGATCTATGGAGAAACTGGTTTGCAGTGGCTAATAGCTCCACAAGAAGCACTAGAAGTATTTCATATTGGTTTCCACCCGTGGATAGGTTCATAAAATAGAGGCTGGCAACTTATTCTCTCCTTTCTCAGGCCCAGTGGGATCAGGAGACTACTAGAGCTGAACTACTAGATGCAGTACAAGTAATTCAGATTGCAAGCCAACTGGGTGTCAACAGATTATGTAATGAAGGAGACTCTAAGGTGGTGGTAGGGTTGTTACAGGTCCAGATTCTGCTATTTGGAAATACGGGGACTTATTAAGGAAAGTCAAGTGGCTAGCAAGGGATATGACCATCAGAATACAATGGGTGAGCAGGTCAGCCAATGCTATGGCTGATGTCTTGGCTAAACAAGAGGCTGTTAGGGAGTTACTATTTGGGGCTGAGTTGTAATACTTAATTTTTTCAGTTCAACTTTCAGTTTTTTGGGCTCAAGGATGTGGCTGCATCTTGTGCCCCCCAAGGGGAGCTTGTAACTGCTTTAATCTCTGGTCAATAAAATCTATTAATTTATCAAAAAATATAATAAAATGAGAGAGAATAGACTAAAATGGTTTGGGTTTGAGCACATGCATAGAAGACCACCAACTGCACTAGTTAGAACTTAGAAGTGATTCGTTACACATTGAAGGGGCTAGAAGAACTTGGGGTAGACCAAAAAGGACATGGGTAGAAGTAGTAAGAAATGATTTAAGCACTAATAATTTAACAATGGATATGGCTTTAAATAGAATGGATTGGCGAAACAGAACTCATGTAGCCACCTCCATATAGTTGGGATAAGGATTGGATGTGAACTGACTAAAAAACTACATCTAAACAATTTCATTAGCTGAAGTGCAGTATAAATTGAAGCCTACTAAAATAATCTGGGCCCTATTACTTGCTAGTTGTGGCATGTCCATATTTTTTTTCAGTAATACTGTCACATGCCCATATTTAAATCATTAGAAGATTGCAACCCACCATGGAAATTAACTGAGCAAAGTATGAGCTTGAAATGCAGCTACAAGCATATAGTATCCAGAAATCAGCAAGGGAAATTAAGAAGGGAGACAACTTTGAAGATTGATCTAAAAAAGGGAGTCAACCTTGAAGATTTAAAGGGAGTTAACTTTGAAGTATGAAATGGAACAAGTATAAAATTCTGGCAGGACACTTGGCATGGAAATCAAACTCTACGAAAGATGTTCCCAACACTGTTTGAGATTGCAAAGAACAAGGAATGCTTGATTAGTAGTACAGAGGCTTTTTTTTACAGGAAAGGGATGCAGGTGTTTGGTGCCCTGTTTTCAGAAGGAACCTGAAAAATTGGGAGTTAGGGCAATGGATGAAGTTGATGTAAAGAATTACCACAATCAGGCCAGACAGAGCAAGAAGTGACGAAAGGATTTGGGTGTGGGAAAAATCAACAGACTTCACAGTAAAATCTTTTTACAACAAGCTGCATTATGAAGAGGTGGAGAATGGAAAATTGTAGCTCCCCTTGAAGTAGCTTTTTTTGGCATGGCAGTCACATAAGGTGACACCCTGCCTACCGGAGGTATGATGGTGGAACCAAGCAGATGTATAATGTGTGTGTGTGTATACAATGATTAAAGTATCGGTATCGGGTATTGTATCGGACAACTCGGATACGGATACGCTTTGGAAAAGCATTGATACGGACGAAAAAGATGGAAATGCATGGATACACTAGGGAAATACATACAAATTTTCATAAGCATATTTAATAACACTAAATTTAAGATCAAAACGATCACAAAATAGTATATAAATACATGAAAAAATGTAAATATTAAGGATAATAAATTAAGAAATATATTACGATTAATGAACCGGGGTGCATAACTTTATTTATAGTGCATCAATCAAGAGTCCAAGACACTAAACATATGCACCTATTATATTTTAATTATTATATCAATTATTTTTTGTTTTACTATTTTAATTTTTTAACAAAAAGAAAAAGTCAACTAAATATTAAATTTTCAAGTGCAAATTAAAATATCAATTAATAATTTATAAAAATATAATCTTAACTTAAAGTATATCAAATTTGCTAAAATTTCTAAGATGCATGTCATACAAAAATTCATAGTTTTTAATTACTAAAATAATTATTCCATTATTAAAATTTTAATTTATATAAATTTTACTAAATAAAAAATCATTTTTTGAAATAAATGTAGATTAGTGAATTTGATAGATTCAACTTAATATTATATTCTTCAGTATTTTGTATATAATATTTTCATTTTCTTTGTAAATAATAAATATGTTGTTATTGCTTATTAATGTAAATTAAAATATTAGTTAATAACTAATAAAAGTATATAAAAATTTTAAGACCTATATTGTGTGCAATTTTATAAATTTTAAGTATTAAAATAATTATTCTATTATTAATATTCTATTTGTATAAATTTCTTGATATTAAAAATTATCTTTTTTTATATAAATGTGAATTTGATACATTATTTATTCTATTGGTTTATAATATACTATTTTTAAATATTATTTTTTTAATTTTTAATTAGAGTTGTTAAATATAAATGTGTTTTTTATTTGAATTGCATGTGAACAAAAAACGTTAGGCTCAGTTTGGAAGGAGTACAAATACAAATTTGTAGAGTACAAAATCTTACATTTTATATTATTTTGTTTGTATTTGTGTTGTACATATTTGTATTTGTACTCCTTCCAAACTGAGCCTTAATAAAACTTATTTTATTTTACTTTATATCACGAAATGTAGTGTGGCTTATTGGTTTGGAAATGCATCAAATTCTAAATGTGTGTGAGGTGACCCGAGTTCGAATCACCTAATTTGCATTTTTTATGGAGATTACTGAATGGACGCAGCACGTACTAGTGTGTATCGGCCGATACAATGTAATACAGGCCAATACATATCCATATCTGTTCAATACGAACAATTGATGGGATACGCTTGTATTTGTAGTGTATCCCGTATCATTACTAACCGATACCAATACGATACACCCCGTATTGGACGTATCGTATTGATATTTAAATCCTTGTATATATATATATATATATATATATATATATATAGAGAGAGAGAGAGAGAGAGAGAAAGAGAGAGAGAGAGAGATCTATCGAAAAAAGAGAAGATCATATGGTTAGCAATGCTGGCAGCAATGATTTTAGTCAATATGTATAGAAAGAAATAGGAGGCTTTTTGAGAATAAATTGGTTTGTTCTTTGACTTATATAGCATGTGCAGGTTTTTTTAAAGGCCATTGTCATGATTATATGAACTCATTGCTCCACGTGTTAGGCTACCTTCATATGTCTTGATATTCCTGGTAAGGTAGTGGATCATAGAGGTAGTCTCCATGAATTACCCTAGGACTTCTGGTTTTTATTCTAAGAAACACCCATCACCTACTAAACGACAATTAATAGTTAAAGATAGGTTTTATCCAAAAAAAAAACCATCACCTAACCAAGGTTCAAAATATCATAACGTATCGGTCTGTATCGACCGGTACGTACCGTTTCGATAAGAACTCAATACACGAAACGCATCTAAATCATTTATTTCATTTTTTTCGTATGCATCGATCGATACGGGCCTGTATCGGGATGTTTTGGATATGTGTCGGTCGATACAAACCCGAAACAGGCCGATACAAACCGAATCCTTTTGGTTTCCCTTCTTCCATTAATTTGGTTAATTTATATTTAATACCAAATCTCTCCCATTAATGTCATTTGTTACTCCTATATTTATGTCTAACTTCTCCTTCATTAATTAGTTAATTAGTCCTATATTTAAGACAAATTTAAATTCAAATTTGAAATTTAGTGCCTAATTCCAATTCTTTCATTAATTCGATTAATTAATGATCCTCTCTCTCATTAATTTCACTTCGTTAATATAAAAACTACAAATGTTAACATTAGCAAGACTTGAACCTTGGTCACTAGATTTTAACACCCATAACTTCGCCACTAAGCCACTCCAATTTTCTTGTTATAACTATATACATTTTTAGTTTTAAGTAAATTTTATCTTTTCTTAATAGTGCTTATTAATAAATGCTGAAATTAATTATAAATATTAAGATAAATTATTTAGGTTATTTGAAAATCGATATATATATATATTCACATTTTAGGTTTTTTTTGTTTTTTTTCACATTTTAGTTATTCCATCATTTTTCAACGGTTACTAATTATATCTTGATATGTCACATTTATATAAACATTAAAATATGTTTTTTACATTTAAATGGCTTATTTACAATCATATAAAACTTGTAAGTATTATTACTAATATATTTTTTACGATTTATTTGAATTTTCTATCATATTTATGTGTATCTTGATTTTTCATCCATATCTATGCGTGTCTAAAACGTATCCCGATGCGTTTTTTAAAATTGCGTTTCCGATACTTTGAACCTTGCACCTAACCTCACCTCAATGTCTTGAAAATATGCCTCTAGGGTCTATTACCTTACATTGACAATCAAGAAATACAAAGATAGCTTAACATGCAGAACAATGAGTTCGCATGGTCCTAGGAACGGAATAATATTCTTTTTTTCCCATTCCCATCACACAAACAAACACAGCCTTAGGTTTCGTAGCAAGCTACAACCATCTTGCACTATTAATTTTCTATAATCTTCATAAAAACCATATAAGCTTCATTTGAAACATAGAAAATCAACATATTCAAGAAAAAGATGTAAGAAATTAATGAAACTTCAGAAAATAGAGGGGTTGAGCCTCTATTTTTGTCCTAGGAAAAGAAGAAAAGAAAAGAAAAGGACGAAAGAAATAAGAACATGGTGATGATGAAAATAATCAATATGTGTTGATTAGAAAAAAAAAATCAGTGATTAAGCAAGGCAATCCGCCATGAACGCCTTATCACCTACTGATAACTGTGGCTGGAGATTCCATTCCTCCAATTTAATTTCAGGAGTGTCTTATTTAGATCTACTTGCAATCCTGATACACAAGACACTTGATTATATAAGTCGGCTGCAGAGTTGTCTATAGTCTCAGAAAAGACGGTTGTGTCATTAGCACACTAGCAAATGTGGAATTTTGAACTCTCTCTTGGTCCACATCAAACTTTATCATTACAATTATTATCGATAATTATTAGCAATACAACTGTAATTACCGGTAATAGTTGTTCTTGTGAACAAGTTAACTAGAAAACATTAACATTATGAAGGGGCTCAGCCTCAAGTGAAGGAAGTTGCAACTATCTGATTTAAGCAACATGACATTCAAAGAATACAATCTATCAATTACTGCAGTTTTTTTTTTTTTTTGAGAAAAGGTAATCTATTGTATTAAAGATAAAAACACCCCCACTCTGCACAGCAAGAAACTGTGAATTCATTATATCCACCCGTACAAAAAGTATTGCTCAACCATTACAAAAATAACAAAGTGGAATTCAAAAAAGAGCTGAATGGAATACTTGTAAAACTTCTGTTCACTGCAACCCAAGAATGAATTCTACCCCATAGTTCCTATACAATTATATATCTCAACAGCTTCAAAAGTTCTGTCGTTTCTTTCCATCCACAGTTGAAAAATTGCCAGAGTAATCACTTTCCAAACTACTTTCCCTTTTTCACTCATGCCCTTCATCCGCCAACTAGTTAAAAGTTCCAGAACAGATTATGGAAAACAAAAGTGTAGCCCAAAAATGTCTAAAACTTTGGACCACAGCCTTCTAGCAAAACAACAATGCAAAAAAGACCCTTGTTTAAGAGAAACAAGTTCCTTACCCCCACACCACCACTCTCTTTAGGTTGACAAACCTTTTTCCAGCCCACTAAATGAACTTCCCCCCATCCTTCCAGCCATTCCATAAAAAATCCCTCATCAATTTTTCCAACCTTCTTTCCACCCTTTCAATCACTAGATTTCAAACTGATTTTGCAATTCACTTCTCTCCCAGTGGAAGCCCCAAGTATCTTGTGGTAATTTGCCAACTTTACAGCTGAACAAATTAGCCAATAAATCAGCATTCACTCTTAAAAAAGATGCTTTTCAAACCTGAGACGGCCTCTAACCATTTTAAGATGAAACTCAGATTCAAAACTTTGTCTGGAACAGTCTTACAAAAGAAGAGAGTGTCATCTGTAAACTGTAAAAGAGGGATGCTCCTCACCTCACACATCCTAAAACCCTCAATCATGCCCAGCTCCTCCACTCTCTTGATCGTCTTGCTGAGAGCATATAGTCCAGAAAAGACCAGCTAACATGATCATAGGCCTTCTCCAAATCCACTTTAATAAGCACACCCCCCTTCACCTCTACTCATCCAAGAGTCCAAAATCTGTCTCCCTCCAACAAATGCACTTTCATATTTTGAGATAATAGACCCCACTACTCTTTTTACTCTACAAGACAGCACCTTCGCAATAATTTATGCATACTTCCAACCAGGAGGCCTTCTCCAAATCCACTTTAATAAGCACACCCCTCTTCACCTCTACTCATCCAAGAGTCCAAAATTCCACCAAAATATGCCTCCCTCCAACAAATGCACTTTGATATTTTGAGATAATAGACCCCACTACTCTTTTTATTCTACAAGACAGCACCTTTGCAATAATTTATACACTTCCAACCAGGCTAATAGGACGAAAATCCTTCATGTTTGCAGCATCCTTTTTCTTTGGGATTAAGGAAATAAAAGTTGAATTTAGACTTTTTTCCGAAACACCATCAAAATTAAACTTCAAGAACACCTTCAACTGGACTTCTTTGAGAAAACCCTAGCAATTCTTATAAAAAGCCATCATAAACCCATCCAAGCCAGGGGCTTTATTGGCCTCCATTTCGTAAACGGCTTCTCCTCTTCCTCAAAAGGCTTTTCCAACTCTCTCTCCTCTTCTGAAGACAAACTATCAAACTCCAGCCCATCAAGCTTTGGTCTACGGTGCCACTTCTCTTTAAATAGCTCCTTATAAAAATCAATTATGCTCCCCCACCGATCTCCAACTTTTAGTAGGGTTTTCCCTTCGTCTTCCACTTGCCTGTTGTCCCCTTGTTTTAGCCACAAACAACAAGATCCCTGTCTCCATTTAATTTCATCTTGATATGCCAACCTGTCAATTTGCCTTCAATCTTCTGTCCTCCGTATGAGCAATGGGACCATGTTCCTCTGCTCTATTGTCCTCTGCAACAGTCAATAGACATTCCCTCTTGAGGATCTCATTCTTCTCATAAATCTCTTTCTTCCACAATTTCAGCTTTTCCTTTAAGAAAGCAAGCTTTGTAGCAAAAATATGGATGGCAAAACCAAACACCTCACAACTTACCCACCAATTACGCAACAAATCCACAAAACCTTCAACTTCAAACCAGCTTTGCTCAAACCTGAAAGGTGCCTTCTTGGGCGAGATATCTCCATCATCTAGCAAAACTATAACATGATCAAAAACAAGTCTTTGCAATGCCTCTTGACTTGCAAAACCTGTCCAATTTAACCAAGACAAGGGTTTCCTGATTATTAGTCCAAGTAACTTTCGCTCCTGTCAAAGGAAGATCAAACAAGCTCCACTTGTTCATAAACTGGTTGAAGCTCCTTACCCTGCTTCCTCTACATGTACCCCCTTTTTCTCAAAAGAGAATCTCACTGCACTGAAAACTCCCCCAATACACAAGGAGAGTCCCACCTTAAATGGATTACATCCAACTCATCCCAAAATAGAGCCCTATCACCATCCTCATTAGGACCATAAACTGTCACCAGCACCCAACTGAAATCATCCACTACTAACTCAAGGTGCAGAGAAACTGAAATATTACCCAAAAACTTATCCCTTAACCTAACTACAGTAAGGCCTCAAATACCAGA
This sequence comes from Nelumbo lutea, assembly GCF_056320005.1. Classification (NCBI taxonomy): domain Eukaryota; kingdom Viridiplantae; phylum Streptophyta; class Magnoliopsida; order Proteales; family Nelumbonaceae; genus Nelumbo; species Nelumbo lutea. The sequence continues at coordinate 19,897,449 of NC_142688.1, forward strand.
ATTCCACCTACTATCCCTTCTAATAGAGCGAATGCATAATCACAATCTCTCTGCCTTCAAATGCTTCTCACCACCACCACCCCTACCCTTTCCAACTTTGTTTCCTGCAGACACAAGATACTTGGGTGCCACTTATTTAAAAAATTGTTAGTAACAATGCTTCTACTAAAATTTAGACCCTATCATAATGTATCATTCCAAGTAATTATCCTGAGACCCTCAATGAAACAAGAAAAATCCTCAAAACCGTTTACACCCTTCCCCCTTGAGCACTGCTTCCATCCCTATCATTAAGCCCCCAAGCTAAACAAAATAACTCCTTGTTAGTTCTTCGACTTTTCCTCAATAGCCTTCTTTTCGATTTCCATAAGGAGAAACTTTGTTTCCTCCATTCCTCTAATCCACTCCCCAAGGAACTCCCCCATAGAAAGAAGCTTTGAGAGAGAACCCAAGGCAATGCCTCTTCCCTCCCCCCCCCCCAATCCCCAAAAGGATAACCCAGTAATGTACCTGTATTTCCACCATCAAGCACCATGCTATCTAAAGTGCTTCCTTTCCACTTGGCTGCTAGAATAGTAGCCAGAGGACTTTCCAAACACTCTACACCTTTCTCGCTGTCCTCTTATTAACTTGGACGGTCACTCCCTCCTCACCACCCCTTTCTTCAACCTCCATACCCTCCAGGCCAAAAACATTTGAACCAGTTTCTCTCGAGCCTACTAACTCCTTATTTCCCACCTCAACAAGGTTTTGGGTATGAATCGGGTTAGTAATACTCCCCAATTGGGTCCACAGTGCAAGTCCAATTTGGCCCAAAAGAAGTGTCCAGCCCTTCCTGATCAAATCCATTGGCTGCACTTAGATGGGCATGTCCTTCCCATTGAAGCCAGTCCTCTACCCTCCCATTAGATGAAACATTGGGCCCCACTCCCTTTCCTCCAATTAAACTTGAGACCAACTCTTAGGGGTGATCATTTCAGCCCAGCCCAGGCCCAGGCCTGCATCAGGCCCACAAATTTTAGGGCCGAACCTAGGCCTAATACTTCAAGCTCGGCCTGGCCCACATATATTTAAACATACACATTTTATGTATAATGTATATGCATGTACACATGTTATTTAATATTACATTATAGATTTTTTATATAAATATTATAATATGACAAGTATAATTTATATTATATAATGTATAATAATAAGTATATATGTCATTTAATATAAAATATTATATATATGTAATGTTTTATATATGAAAAACATTGGCCCAAAATCAGGCCCGGCCTGGCCTAGGCCCGTGTAGATCAGTAGATCTAGGCTCGGGCTTATGTTTCAAGCCCGAAACCCCAAGCTGGGCCAGGCCTGAGCCTAGGCTATAATGTAAAGCTCGACTTGGCCCGTGATCACCCTACCAACTCTCCAATATCACCCTTAGTCTTTCAAGAGTCAAGACACCTTCCCACCACCGCTTCGATCAAAAGCTCCTAGTTTGAAATTTGAACCTTTGACAATCTACTACCTCCTACATCTTTTTGCAAATCGACTACAGAGCAGCTACAGTTCGGATCACCCATAGCCCCATCACCTTCAATCCTAGGTAATCCAACCTCTATAATACAAGCCACGTGTCCCTTGTTTCCATTGGATTGTGAGGCCCTTTTTCCTTCCACAACACTGGCAACCAATCTTCTTTCTAATGGAAGACCACCCATGACATCGCCACTATTAGCAACTGCTACTTGTTTTCCTTTCTCAACTCTATTCACATCTAGCTCTCCATTCACTTTAAACACGCTTACTTCATTAACATCCTACTAGACCTACTCTTCACGCATCTCCAATGGAGGGTCAAGCTTCAACCTCCTCCAGCTTGAGTTCCATCCACAAGGGTACCACTAAAGTCCTTTTTTGGTCAATCACTCACCTCCTTCAGTGGATAGCCCTTCCATTTGCATTTTATTCCAATCCACTCAACTATTTCCTTAGCTCTCTCCAAGTATTCAGTTTCAATATAGCCTCCACAAAAATCACCAATCTTCCAAAATCAAACCAAATATTCACACCAAAGGTACAAAGGTAAGCCCACTATGTGCACCCAAACTTTAGTCGGCTCAGAAACTCCCTTGTTCCAGACATCAACCCCCTGTTCCCACCGGTAAAGATGGAACAAAGCCCCTCCAACATTTCTTGCCCCAGTGTTCAGCACCCTACTAACTCAGTTCTTCAATGAAAGGATGAAGAGAAATTCTCTCACTCATGACACACCCTCACCCCCAATATCATACCCTACTGCATTACCTCCCATCATTGCAGCTTTGCCATCAACAAGCTCATGTCCACCTCTTCTAACAAGCAACCTTCAAGAAACACTTTTTGATCCCACTCCCCACATCTGTCTAGTTCAAAATAACAGATACCAAAACAGACTTTCAAGTTTGTATTTCCTTTAGTGGACCAGGTCAGCAATTGGGCTTTTTCAGCAAAAGAGGCTCTGGTTCCTTGCTTTTCTTCCAACCCAAAGCTGATACCACTCCAACCACCCTCATCCTTTCTGTTTTGAACCATCGAAATGTCCCTTTTGCCAAACCCAAGCCCACCCTACATTGCTCCCCTCCCTCATCCTGCTTCCCTTCTTCCAAACACCATCCAGATCATCAAATTCCTTAACAAATATAACTAGGAAAACCTGATAATGCTCCACTTTTCCAATCATATGCTAACTAAGAAGCTATTTCCTTTAAATGTAATAGAAAATGTAGCTAGCTCCACCCAAAACAAATCATTGGAAAAGTCACCCATTACCTCTCAAATAGCTTGACAAAATGAACCTACATACTAACAATGGAAAAATGGAAAATTGATTCCTCACATGTTTTGCAAAGTGACATTAATTTTGCAAGTACATGGGCCTTGAAACAAGAGTTAGATTTCAAGAAATTATACAAAATTTTGTCCAAACAAATGAATAAAAAAGTTGAAGATATAATTGTGTTAGAAATCAAGAAAAAAACAAAGTAAATGCAATAACAGAGAAGAACAAACAAGCTTTAACATGGTTCAGTGATTTGTGACCATGTCTACAAATGAATCCCTGTAAAATTTTACTTTTCCCAATCAAAGATCACAACCCTAGAGAGTGAGCTAGTTTTCATCATTGAATTAGGTTTCTCAGTTCTCCATGCTTACCTAATTCAAGTACAACTGAGAATACTTGTAAAATAAATAGAAGTCCGGCTTTTAGATGATACTCTTTTTTTCATCCTTTAACTGTGCAAATGCAAAGAAAATAGAACATATATCAAATCAAAGCTAACCAACTAACCTTGTTTGGACTTCTGAAGGATCACTGCATTCAGAAAATAACACCTTAACAACAGGGTGCAGATATATTTTTGAAACAGGTCCAACAGTCCCTTCCATTTCTAAACAATGTCCAGTGCAACACCAAGCATCAGGATTTAGGAGGACAATACATAGAACAGGTAATTTGGAACTCAGATCCCTGACCAATGTTCGGAATGATAATTCATCCATTGCACTTTCCAATAGCTGATTGACAAGCATGCCTTGCAGAGTGTGCTTCCTGCTCAAGGCATTTCAGATCAATTATTAAAGAAATTATTTTAACATTGGATATATGTACTCAAAATGACCAATACAACAAGGTGAGATTAGTACCACAGACAAGAAAACAGAACTCATATGGAAAATGGAGAAGAAAATGCAATAATACATAAAAGAGAAAAGTTAGAATCATTATCAAGCACACCTAGACCACAAATGAAAACATATGCCATTTAAAATTTAATAAAATGTCTGCCCATTTATCTCCCCTCACAGACCCCTCTGCTGGTATTAATTCCTCAACCTAAACACAAGACATTCTTCCTCATTTATAAATTAGATTATATTGAAAAATACTAGAATATACATAAATTTAGTGACATATATTTTACTTTAGTAGAAAATGTTATAAATGTAAAATAAAATATAAAAATATCATAATATTGAGAAGAATATAATAAAATGCAAATACTTAAATTAACTATGGAAGAAATACTTTGTATCCAAATTGCATAAAGAAATTATAAATAAATTCAATTCGTTATATATGTGTGAATAAACTAGGAAATATGTAAATTAAGTAGATGGTTAATTTTATTTAGGTAAAGAAGGTTATAACCTTGAAACAAACTTAAAAATAGAACTTTAAAAACATAGGGTCAATATTAAAACACACACACACACATATATATATATATATATGAAAGTAAATATAAGAAAAATTGCTATGAAAAAAATACATTGCATCCTTAAATGCATAAAAATTACAATAAATTTAGTATGTATGTATAGATCATTTAATTTAGATAGAGAAGGCAATATACATAAAAAATAAAAAATACAAAAACAAAAGATTCATATTATAAAAAAGAAATAAATTGTACTGACATACATAAAATTATATATATATATATATATATATATATAGAGAGAGAGAGAGAGAGAGAGAGACAGTGACACTTATTCCTCAAACCAACTTGAGGCTTACACCCAACCACCTTGCCTCTGCCTTGTCCTTTAAAACCTCGCTTCTAACCCCTTCAACTTGTAACAAATAACTTCTTATAGGTTCTGCAGATGGTCTTCTCTGCACATGACCAAACCATCTTAAGTGTATTTTCCCTCATTTTATCATCTATTGGAGCTACTCCTGGGTTAATTTGAATGAGTTCTTTCTGACCTCATCTTTTTGGGTGCTTAAAGTAAAGTCATTGAACTCAAAGTGCAGAATACCATCACAAGGCAACTTGACTAAAGCTTCCAGAATTAAAAGAATGCGGGATCCATAAACTAAACTTCTAAATCAATTACCAGAAATACAAAAGAATGTGAGATCCAAAAAAATAAAAATGAATCCATTGCACCATCTCAAGATCCACACTCGTCAAGAGCATACCAGTACCCCTTTCTGAAATTGAAGGTTTTTGAAATACCTTAAATAAGTAGGGAATGATTACATGTTATGTGACTATAACAATAACCCAGAGCATTAATGCATCTTACTATCAGAGGAAAAGAGAGGAACTTACATGCTTCTTATGGTTTGATTGGTCTACATAACATTGTAATTTAGATCAAGTTGCAGATAATATTTTCTCACCTAAATATGTCGCCTGATCCACCAACTGGCAAACCAGTGGAAATGTAACATTTAAATAGCCGGATGCCACCATCTAGTGGCACGTCATTGTTACTAGCACATGGGTAAGCTCCAAGGAGAGATGAGCATTGAGTACACAGAAATTCAATCCACTTAACATCTTTTGAGATATTGGAGGATCTGACCATAAAACCACTTCCAAGATATCCATTCAGAAGTGGCATTTGATTTACTAGATGTCCAATACTTTCTCTAGACTCTTGTGCTTCAAACTTAGAACATATTACAGATGCATTATGTGAGCACCCTTCATGCTCATAACAACCAAGATTCTTGGCAGAAAGTTCATCTGCTGGTGTCACATATCCATCAGACATTGTAGGAGATGTGCCAAGTAAAGCACTAGAGTCCTTTTTCTTTTCAGCATGGCCACCTTCAATGTTTGCAGAACAATTTTTGTTCACAAGCGACATGCAGAATAATCTCTCATTGATATCAGATGTCTGGTCACTTTGACAATCAGTACTGCAAGAATCTATCAGAGCTTCTGCACGATCAACTTCACCAATAAGATCAGGTTCTGAGCCACATTTTAACTTATGGAACGGTAATCCAGCAAGGTCACTCTCGCAGACAACAACAGATGCTGCATCTACTAGGCAAGTACCCTCTGCACAATCATATGAATTGGCATACTTAGTTACCATCTTCTCACTTGCACCTCCAAACGAACAGCAGCAGGCTCCAAACCAGTTATCAGCTACCTCTCTCCAATTAACCGATGGCATTTCCACAAAAAATCTGTACAAGAAAATTCTCAAGAGTAACTTAAAGTTGATTTTCTATAAAAGTTAACTGGGTCACTCGAATTGCTGTATTCAAATTAAAAGATAAAGTGATATAAATAGGAACCCTATTACCATTGACCAGTACAAGGTTCTAAAGAACTTCTGAATCAGTATGTGTGAAGGACAGTGTAAGTTTACTAATCACAATTGCAGTGAGAACACTACCTCAACAACTACGAGAAAATTTATAGGAGCATATCCGAAAGGAATGAGACATGGCACTCAAATCCACTTCAAACGGCTTTCCTTTTTTTCTTTTTGAGTATAATCCTTACAAAGATGAATTTACATAAATTCAGTGCATTCAAATTCAAAGGGCAAAGCTAGGAAACCAAAGGCAAGGACAAGAACCAGGTATAAACCCTGGTAAAGCCTCTAGAAGATGAATAAAGGTGAGGACAACATAAAGGAGAAATAATAGCATCATCATCAGCCACAATTTCATTGCTGATATTCTGCCAAACTCAAATCAACCCAACAAAGCCTTATCCCAACTACTACAACATCATGTTTGGCCATTCCACTCTATCAAGTGAAACATCCACTGTCAAATTGTTAGCTGTCAAGTCATTTCTCAATACCTTCAACCAAGTCATTTTGGCAGAACCCTAGCTCTTCTAGACCCTTCTACACATATTGTATTGCTCTTAGGGTTCAAGAGCAAGTCTCTACAGCTACCACAGCATACAATTCTCACCACTTAACTACAGTCACAAGCTTCTGCAAAACTTAAAAGATGTCACAATTCCTTTCTCATTTTCTGATGTTATTGTATTATTTGTACAATTCTTTGTTTACCATTCTATTGAAATTCTTTTGTATATTTTCTCTCTCACATAATATAGATTATAAGTGCAATGATATACACTAATGAATACCTCTGTAAACACAGATTAAAACCCACAATTTTATAATTAATATATAATTAATATTTGGAGACTAACTTTTGTGCATGAAATTCACACAAGCATATTGCAATCTTACACATACACTGCTTCTATAATTATATAAATTCATAGTTGAACAAGAAGCTATATGAACGAAGCTTCAAGAAAGGAGTCGTTCCAAGTACTAATCTCCAATTTGCAGTTGATATCATAATATTTTGTGAAGGGGGAGATGCTAGGAGGGTGAGGAGATTAAAAGAACAGATCAAGAAGTTTGAAAGGATCTCAAATTTGAAAATCAACTTAGATAAGAGTTGCATAGCAAGGATTAACATGGAGGACAATGCCTTAAATTTGGTAGTGGGCTGCTTAGAGGGTCCTATCAACCCTTGGTCATTGTAAAAAGATGTGAAAGGAGATTGACCACTTGGAAGAGGAATTATATCTCGTTGGGGGGTAGGATCACCCTAATAAGATCAACTTCGACTAACCTATCAATCTACTTCTTCTCTGTGCTTAAGATTCCACCAAGGGAAGAGAAGAAATTAGAAAAAATTATGAGGGATTTCCTTTAGGAGTTGGGAGAGGCTAAAAAAGATCACTTAATTAAGTGGGAGATCGTGTGTAAAAGCAAGAAAGAAGGTAGTTTATGTCTTTAGGAATTGGGAATGTGAGAAAGAAGCATATGGCTCTCTTAGGGAAGTGGTTATGGAGATAGATTTTAAAGAGGGATAGCTTGTGGCATGAGGTGGTGGATAGTATTCATGGGAGGTTGGAGAGTGGATGGGGTGTTGGTGTATCACATCGGGCTACTATGCCGACACCTTGGAAAGCAATCCATAGCATCCTCCCTTATTTCCTCAGGTTTATTAGGCATGATGTTTGTCCAGGGAATTTAATCCACTTTTGGAAAGACATTTGGTTTGGTGACCAGCCTCTAAAGGATTTGTTTCCTTCTTTGCATTCCATTTCCTTATACAAAAATGAGAATATCTCAAAATTTCTAATCCCTCCTATCTTACCTTTGGGTCATAATTGGGATTTTGGGTTTTGAAGGGGATTGAGGGATGAAAAAGTCATCTATTTGTTAGAGCTTTTGTTTCTTCTTGAATGTCTGCTTAGAGCCTTCTAAACCGGATAGAAGGGTTTGGTGCCCAAGTTCTAAAGGTTTCTTTTCCTATGCCTCTTTTTTTTCTTTAATGCTCTTTGCCATTCCCCATTTCATTCCTATTAAGGAAGTTCGGTGTCAAATGATTCCCACTAAAATTAAGGCTTTTTGTTGGGAAGTGGTTTATGGGAAAAGTTAACACTCTGGATTACTTGCAAAAGAAGAGGCCTTTTTTGTGTATTTCCCCAAACTAGTGCAATCATTGTAAATCTAAAGGTGAATCTTGTTAACACCACTTACTAATTTTCTATTCCTTTGTTGCAAATATTTGGGATTGATTCTTTTTTTTTGTATGGACATTTCTATCATTCCTGATGTTCTCGCAAAGCAGGAATGTGTTTGGTACCAAAAAAAAGAAAGAAACAAGCTATTTTCGCGTGAGAACAGTGATAAATCGACACTCTAAAAGAACGTGTTCCTAGAGAATGCGTGGTTCTCACAGCGTTAATGCATATTAACAAACACATGCCATCAATTCCCACATAAGAGAAGGGGTATGTTTGGTATTTCACACGAAATGATAGAAACAAGCCCTAAACAACCACCTTTCATTCATTCAACACTACCTCATTGCTGTTGCACATCTCAGAGGAGGGAACTCCCTTGGCTTCGGTTGCGTCAACAACCGAATGTCAAGCAAATGATACAAAGCTCCGGCAACATTTCCGGCCAAATTCACGTAAACAGGTAGGTATATTCCTTCTCGTCATACCTTATTTACCTATCATTGCTCTAGCTAGATTCACCCAAACTAATCTCCGACAACAATCATCTCTAACAGATGTCGAGTTTCCATCATCTGAATTCGTTTATTCAAATTAAGAAATAGTTTCGTTATCCAAACGTCATTCCTATTTCAATAGAACAAAAATGCGTTCTCAAAAAACATCTTGCCAAGCGCCTCTATTACTCCCGAGGAGCAAGAAATAAAATTCTTGTTCTAGTACAGGAATTTCTAAAAGAATAGGAACAGGTAGGAACACTGCCAAATAGGACCTAGGATGTTGTTTGATCCATCTACCTTTGCTTGGCCAAAGAGAAGAGGAAGGATAACATGGAGATGCACTAGAGCAATAGTGATTTGGACCATATGGGAAGAAAGACAAGCTAAGATCTTCCAAGAGAAGGAGAGAAGTAAACAACAAGTTATGGACTACGTAATGAGTCTAATGACCAGGGTTATACATTGGCTACTAACTTTGGATTAGTTTAGACAGTTCTCTTTTGATGATATTTGGAGGAACTGGTTTTCAATGACTTCTAGCTTAGTACAGAAAGCTAAAAGAAGGTTGATTTGGGTACCTCCCATTGAAGGTCTTTTTGAAATCAAAGTTTGATGGGAGCAATCAAGGCAACCCAAGTCCCATAATTGGAGGGGTCATAAGAGATAAGGAAGGAAATATGGTAGCACTTTATTCAGGACCAGTGGGGAATGAAGACTCTTTAAAAGCTGAACTGTATGCAGTCCTACAAGGTGTTCAGATTGCAAAAGATATGAACTTGGAGAACCTAGTGACTAAAGGGGACTCCAAGGTGGTGGTGGGCTGGATAGAAGAGTCGAATTCAGTGATGTGGTGTTATCGAGATGAAATGAAGAAGTTCATATGGTTAACACAACAGATGAGTTTGATTATACAATGGGTGGGGAGGGAGGTTAATGCTTTGGCTGATTCCTTAGCTAAGCAAGGGGTAATTAGGGATCAGTTGTATTGGGCTCATTTGTAATTCTTGTGCAGTTTTTTCTTTAAGAGTGAGGCTGCACCTCATGCCTCCCCCTAGGAAGCTTGTAATAGTTGCTTATCATTACTGATTTAATGAAATTTTAATGAACTTTTACTTATCAAAAAAAAAAAAGATTCAAGAAAGGAGTCCAAGGGCCAAGGACACATTCTCAATGAGTGTTCAACATGTAAAGGCAAGTAACTAGAAATCTAGAATTAAAGCAGATATTTGAAACCTTAAAAGCAATAGAAGGAAAAGTGGAAAAAATGGTTACTACCTCAGAGGCCTCACTGTCAACTGAGTTGAGCAATTCTTGCAGTAGAAATACACCCCTCCACAAGAAGATAGGTTCTTTATATCTAAATAATTGTATAATATAGTGTTAGAAATGCAGAAGAAAAAGAACCTACAAGCAAACTAGTGACTGTATTGCTAGATAGTAGATAATAGAACATGTTTTACATGAACAAACCCCTATACTGCCTGATTCTTCTGGACCAAGTAATTACCAAACAACAGATAACCCAGAGTGCAAGCCAAATTGAACCGTGTTAAATAAAATTTGATTTTGTGCACACAGACAAATGCATGCAACTGTTTTGGCCACAGAAACACTTTAAATCATACCATGGTGAAGATAAAATGATCAGAAAATATATTACAAGAATAAAACAAATCAATGTGCAGAGAAAACCGTGTAACCATAAACTTAGCTAATGTTTTTTTAGATATAGAACTAATCAACATGAAAGTAAATGAGATAATGTATCTCGCAAAGTAAACGAGATGCATAATTCTGTAAATGCAAGTCATCTGAGGAACCCCACCAGACAAAAGAAGAATACATTTTATGTATGGCAATTAATTGCAGTCTCTATAATCTTACCCTGATTATACTCATTTGTAAACTTCATAGGCACTGGTAATATGAGTCTTAAACATAAATAAGACCAATTTGAGTACAGAAACTGTGAGAAAGATCACTGCTAGTACCCAATGAAGTCCAAATACCTGATAAGTCATCAAGTACTACCAATATAAATAATTGATCTCCTCTCTACGGGATTCCCTTGAATCACCATAAAAAAAGGCTAACCTTTCATCTAAAGTAAAGCATAATCGCATTACCAGCAGGGCCTCAAAACTAGAAAATGTCATATATCCAACCAACCCAAAAATAATGACGTTGTGCATTGCTAGTCGTAGAAACAACCATCTTGCCTAATAGCTAACATGCAACATATGCATCAATTGAGGCAGGAAAGCATTGGTTTCATTTCACAAGAAAAAAAGGAAGTGTTATAAATGGCATTACAGTGTCTTCCTATACCATCAGAACGGGCGGGGGCTAAAGAAACCGCATGCTCCAGATAAGTAAAACCATTTAAATTACCCTAACATAGCTTAATTGGCAGTATATAATTCCCTAATTAGCACAATGAGGTAGCCTAAATGCTTTCCATGCGATTACCCAAACCACCTTTAAGACACTCTTAGGGAAATAGTTTCTCATTGTTTACCTAATATCAACACTATAACTATTTGAAATTCGGATACCTGTGAATGTCCATGCAAATAAGAATGTACTTAAAATTAAAGAAGCAATTAAGCAAAGGACGATACACTTTCCAAGCGATAACCTAAAGAACGATGAATTCATATCATATTTAAGTCTGTGACAACAGACTACTAGCTCGTAATAACGATAACACAAGTAAGTGCAAAATAGATGAAAAAATAAATAAGCTAAGTACAGCAATAACATGTTGCTGTCAGAGTCTGAAATGAAAAGACCATGAAATTTTCTTACCAGAATCCACTGAAAGAGGCTGCAATCTATCCAAAAGCCCACTTTCATTAACAAAACCCTCGTCGGGAAAATCCTGTGCAGAAATGAGGCTCGTAACGATCGGATGATCAACTGGAAGAAGCAGAGCAAGCTTAACCTCAATGTGATCCTCCGTCGCTCTAAAATCTACGGAAGAGTCCAAATCAACCAAAACCCTGGGTACGGGAACCGTAAGTGATAAATTGAGAATTCCATCATTGATCCCTTCAATCCAGCCAACCTGAAGCATAAAGTCCTCGAAGTTCAAAGAGACCTTCAAATTCTGGCATTGACTTACAGGTTTGATGTTCGGATTGAAAAGAAACAACCGAAGGATTGGGATGTGAGCTTGGGTTTCCCATGTAAACCGCCACTTTCTAGGGTTTTCGAGGGCGCGAAACTCACAATCCATCAGTTTCTACTTTCTACCTTCTAACGAGATTTCGCAGTTCGCACCATTGTTCTCTCCTCCCGCTTAAATCAAAAAACGAAAAAAAAAGTAGGAGGAAGAAAAACGTTTTTCCCAATATACCCTTGCCATTACCCTGTCTAGGATAAATCACGTATGCCCTTCCGGTCACAAACAAGAGTTCACATCTGCCCCCACACGGGGGCGCCACACAACGTTCCCCTGTGTATTGACAACATTTTTCGATGACATCATTGATTCTAATACTATTATTTGATATGCTCCCAATGTTAGAAAATAAAATCTATTCAATCATATCACTTAATCGCGGCAAGCTTTAAGATTTTAAGATGGCATTATAGTCATTTTGACCAAATAATTTAATGTTCGATTTTCGTCACCCTCATTATAATTAATTAAATTTTAGCACAAGGTATAGACTGGTTTCCAAAATAGTTGAAAGACTTTTAAGACCCAAGGGAAATGTGTCGGTTTCCAAAATGGCAAAACCATGGTTTTAATTGACCTCACCGGACCCACGGTTGAACTGTTCCATCCAAAAACCGGCCATTCAACCCAGACTTAGGTTATTTTTATTTGAAAACCCATTTTTATTTTAGTTATTTTTCTTAATTTAGAAAAAAAAATGTCATTTGACTGATCTGTTCAGATCAGACGATTGAACTGTTTATGTGTAATCAATACATAACCTGACATGTGTAGCCCCTATGTTATTTATGTTATTATCCCGTTTTATCAAAAAAAAAAAAAAACTGAGGTTTGCAACATTATGCATATGCCAGACTTTCCGGTTTAGTTCTCGTATATTTTTGCATCCCTAATTACTTTCCGTATACACAAAAGGCAATTTGTAAATAAGTCAGCCCTTAAAGTCACGTTTGGTTTGATAGAAAATAAAAGATAGAAAGTGGAAGTAAAATTTATGAAATTTCTCAAAATATTACTCTCAACTTTCTGTTTTCTCTTTGATTTTCTTTCAAACCAAATACAAGCTAAGATGAACATTGTTGTATACCTACCTAATCTCAACTAGTTAACTGTCGGATTTCATTGAATTAACTACACTTTGCATCTATTACAATTAAGAGTCTGTTTGATAAGAAGATAAATCTGTTAATGCAAAATTTATCTAACTTTACAATTTATATAAATTATTTTACACACTACATATTTACATTTATACATTTTGCATCGTTTTCAAATGCAGCCTAAAGGACTTACTTGTATAACCAGTACTTAAAAAATTTGGTTTGACATGTGATACAGAAACACTGCCATAGCAAGCTTTAAAACCCACGTAACACACAACAGACAATACCCGTTATTTGACACATGGGTGCTTGTGATTGGGTTCTTTTCTCTATTAGGGTTTCATTTATATAGGACTGTACTAGCAAAGAAGACAATTACGTTGACAGAGTTTTCCATTAGGCCATTACCATGGACGTAAGCTTTACAGTCAAACGCATCTCTCTTATTTTGTTTTTCTTTTCTTCTTTCAATGAGTTTTCACTTTTCACCATTTGCCTTTTTTAATGGATTTCCCCTTATTTTGGGTGCAAAAGAAATCCAGCAAGAAGCACATACAGAAAGAATAGCTTGCAGAAGATAGTCCGTCCAGTTAGTGATGATTGTTTACAATTATAATATCATAAGAATGATAATTGATCCCAGCCCAATAAAATTTTGTTTTGTGGTTTGAAAAGCTCGCACAAATCTGAGACATGGGCCTAGTTCCAGCAAATGAGTTATTCGATTTAAATGAGGTCCACTACGTAGATCCAACCCATTTATGAAGCCGTTTGGCGTTTGGCCGTTGGACATATGCCCAAACTCCGGTACCCCAAACCAGGTAATCCAAGAATCATGGGAAGAGGATCTGCAAGACTGCAACTGAAGCTTCATATATAACTTGCAACCTGGTGTATATAGAGAGAATATTAGAGCCCACTATTGAAAATTGAAAGGGTCCAACCTAACAATCATGCTTTTGGCTGATTTTTGGCACACTTAATCTTCATGGTGGGACCAACTGAAGACTGCCCATGATTCTAATGCGACATGTTCATGTTCCAAAGTTATTAAGGGGATCAGACCGTTCTGTGAGACCTGTGAATCCAAAATAAAGCCTGTTAAGAAAAATAATCTGTTACGTATTAAAGGGGTTAGAAGAGATAGGAATAGAACAAAAAGAAAGCAAAGATGGAAGTAATAAGGGTCCGTTTGTTCACAGTTGGAATCGAAATCAAAATCCTTTGGAATTGGAATTAGGATGATCTATTTTCATATTCTGTTTGGTTTAGACAGGAATGAGAATGAAAATTGGAATAAATAAGAATAAGATTTCATTCTTAAAGGAGGGGCAGAAAATGACCATTCCTTTGTATGGAAGAATGCCATTCCAGCAGGAATAAGAATGGGATTCCGATTCCACTCAACCAAACAGTTGGAATCGGAATAGCCCATTTTAATTCCGATTCCAGACCCCTATTCCCATGAATCAAATGGGACCTAAAAAATTATTTAAGTACTCATAATTTAATAATAGAAATAATATTAAACAGAACAGAATAGCAAAATAGAATATATATAACTGACCCATATAGTTAGAACAAAGGGTTAGATGATGAAAATAATATAACAGTGGATAGCCTCTCGGCATTGCAGCCTTGTTGATTTGCGGCCGACCTTGTATGTAGGCAATGTAAGTTTCTGACTTTGAAGAAAAAGTCTAAATCGACACAAATATTAAAGATTTCCAAGTGGACAGCCGGTACACTAAATTAAAGCCGGACAACCATGGTCCACCAATAGGAGGCCTTTCAGATGGGCCACATCGGTCCTCAAATTGCAGAAGACCCAATGTATTTAGTAATAAGAAATCAAGGGTTGCTCTTGACTATCCAGTAACTGTGGCTTACCTCAGGGTGAGGGTGGATATTTTTATGCAAACTTTTGAGTTCACAATGCATAAAGTTAATTATGTAAAACACTAGAAAAAGCACACCACTAGCTATTAATAAGCAATACTGTAATGGCCTTGCCCAAACAACCAAGAGTTAGTGAAATAAAAAGAAAAAAAAAGAAGAAGAAGAAGAAACCTTTTAAATATCAAGTAGAAAGCCTCTCTACGAAACTATGATCATGGGCCCCAAGTTCTCTTTGTCTATTCGTCGCGTATTAATTCAGCTCACAGTGCCACTAGAGTTTGATACTTTGATAACAATGAATTTAGGTGGTGTTTGCTATTGATGTCATTGTTTTAGAAAACGGTGATACACTACGTTATATTGGAAAAATCAGTATTCCAGAAAATGGTAATATGTTTAGAATTTTTTTTATAAAAAACGGTATTTTAAATCATGTCTTAGAAATCGAGAAGGTATGACTTGGGGAAATGTCGAATTTGTCGTTTTCTCAATTTAGAGCTCGTTACTATCAATAAGTACATGATGTGGTAATGACATGGACTTCTTATAAAAAATATCAGTGCTGAAAACAGATATAAAGCATCGGTACCAACAGAAGGTGTTGCTATTACCCCAGAAAACGTCCTACCTGATAATAATGTTTCCAAACAAACAAAGAAAAAAAAAAAAAAAAAAACAATATTTTCTCAGAAAACAGTGCTTCCAACCCACACATACAGCACCTCTGCATGTGCAGCATCATGCCAAATATATACTTAAACAATTGTTCTAATTAGTTTAAACTAACACTGTAAACTTGGATAATCACTCAACCATCCAGAAAATGTAGTGCTAGGCAACTTATAATTAGAAAATTGAATTGAAAGAGAAACAAAGCTACTTGCAATATTAAAGTAAATTTTTCTACATGGTTGAATTTTTCAGCACTAGTGAGTTAACTTGCCGTGCCTATGATTTCATCAGATGTCATGCGTGAGACAGTGGCAAATGCTATTGACCTATTTAATAATTGCTAATGTTATATATATATACACTTTGTATCTGCTTTTAGTCTTACATCACTCTCAATGTTGCAGGCTGTTTATGAAAGAAATGATTAACAAATGCGAAGAAAAGGCCATTTGGCCTCCAAAGGAATGCAAATTCCAGGGGCGAAAACACCTTTGCCATCCTCCAAAGACTAATATTTAAAGAACAAGCTGTTCATTTTGTTTTTCTTTAACAGTGGTATTGAATTTCAATAATTTCTTCCACTGAGAGTCTCATAAATGATTGTTTTATTTTGTTCTATTCTTAAGTGAATATCATCAATGGATTGGATACTTGTTGGTTCTCAGTTAATGTTTTCAATCCTTCGTTGACTTACTTGGTTGAACCGTTCAAACCATTACCCAGTCAAGATTTTAAGTCTGGTTCTATTAAAACCAAAAAATTTGTCAAAATTTGTTGACCTGGTCAAAACCTATCCAACCTAGGTGGTTGAACCATTGACCCTTTTGACTTGGTGATTCACAAGTTGCATACTAAATGTGTATGCAAACTGTTGGAAGCCATACCTTCGCACTCAGATGTCCAATTGGGATGACATTTTATTTTGGGTAACTTTTTGAGATGTCATAGGTGCTTTGCCCTGCTAATTTTGAGAAAACCCCCTTTTGACCTCATCAAATCACAACTTTTAATACTTGTTTACAAATAAAAAATTAAATTTTGAATTAAAAATATAAAATATTACATATATAACACAATTATATATTAATTATTGATAAAATACATACATATTGTGGCATAGTCTGACCCATCTGACCTGAATGGTCAAACTGGTAACCTGCAATCCAGAAGAAAAAACCATTTAGCCTCTAAGTCAATTTTTAAACATTATTCTTAACCCACCCCCACCCAAAAAAAAACATAGAAAACATGAAATATAAAGAAATATATAACGATAAGATATCCGTTCGCTAATATATATTCTGTTTGACTCATATAGAAATCCCTCGGTGCACCCCATACCATTATCCATCAAAGTCACAAAAGGTTATTAACTGAGCCTTTAATTAGAATTCTAAAGGCCTAAACCGTTTCCATCCATTGGTATTCAGATAATTTGTGTAAAGAGGTTCTAGTCCTCTAGAATGCTTCACTCTTCAGTGACGTATTCAACTTTAACTTGCCACGAGATAACAGTATAAAGAAACAACAGCATCCACAGAAAGGATATATACAAAGACACTAGCTAGCATGCTGTGTCTTGCTCATGAGGTCTACCATCCATCAACCCATCCTCTCTTTCTCTCTCTCACAATCAGGCAAGATATTTTATTAGTTTCAGGTGATGACGACCATTTTCACCCACCATGAGTTTTCAATTGACAATACTGCAATTCCATCTTTATTGTGTTTGGTGTAATAATTGGGCAAGAAGACCCCAAGTCACCCTTTGGCTAACATCATCATCAGAACCCGTTTTCAGTCACATAATCAATTAAAACAACTAATTGCGCACTAAAAACAAACCACTACAACAAAACCAAGTGGAATATCTCTTTTCTCTCAATACATGTGAGACTTTTTTTCATTAATGGCTGGCCACATGCTTTCATCATCTCTAACTACAATTCTAAGGTGGCGTTTAATAAATCGGAAATTTGAAAAGTTAAAAAGACTTTAAAAGTGTTTGAAATCTAAAAAGAGGCATATATGGTTTTCTACTTTTTAGACAGTCTAAATAAATAAGGTTGTTTGTGTTGGATCAATCATTCAGTATAAAAAATTCTCTAATTTTATTATTTTACCCCTAAAATAGACTATTTGGTAATTTTGAGTTTAATTTGCATTATTTCATGAAAATAATTTATTAAAATAAGAATAAAATTGAAAAATACATATAAATTTATAAATTAAAAAATAAATGATTAAAAGTTAAAATAATAATAAAAATATTAATAAAGTCCATGAAGCAATGAAAAAAAATATTTAATGATTAGAAAATTATATCTTAAACTATTAAAATATTTAATCATTAATAAAACTTAAAGCAATTAATTATTAATACAAATACAAATAAAAATTATAAAAAATTATTAAAATAATAATAAAATTGGAAAGAACACATAAGTTATAAATTAAAAATAAATTATTAAGAATTAAAATATAATAATAATAATAATAATAATAATAATAATAATAATAATAATGGTAATAAAGTCTATGGAGCAATTAAAAATATTTAATAATTAGCAAATTAATATCTTAAAAACTATTAAATATGTAATAATTAATAATTAATTTTACATCAGTTATAGTGGTGTTCTATTTTACATTGTTGCAACGTCGTTTTGTTTTACATCAGTTGTAGAGGAAAAGAATGGGGTTGATGCCTTGCCCAAAATTATTACCCTTGGCTAAGCGGTCGTTGAAGCGTAGCTTTAGGTGTCGAATCCATAGAGAAGCTGATTAAACCAATAAAATGTGTTATCGCTAAGAGTGAATAACGTAGAGAAAATGCTTTTTCTAAAAATAAAAAGAAGAGCAAAAATATTTGAATAAAAGTAACGATGATTAAAGGATGAAAAGTAGTATTGTGATGAACAAGGCTTCGAGATTCACTTTATCGATTTGCTTAACTGGTATTGATTTTGATTCCTATTTATTACTCAATTGCAAGTTTCACATCCCAAACAAACAATTGGAAAATATAACTTTGAAACCAACAACAAGAACAAAAGTATTTGTTCTGAAAGAATTAATTTTCGATGAAGAACAAGATGATTTATTCTTACAAGATACCCAATAACGACAATATATCATATTGACAGTATTGCAGTCAATGATCAACTGATAAAATAAATATACCCAATCAATTATTTTCTAACAAATTGCACATAAAAAGAGAATGACTAATCTTATATGGAATTTGAAGAATATAACTTCAGGGTTTATTAAAACAATAAAAGAAATCTTTCAAGGAATCAAAGTAAAATAACAAGTAAAACTCATCGATCAAGATCCTCCCTAGCCTTGTTGAAGCTTTATTCGCGCTTGGACACCATTCTCCTCTCTTCTCTTCTGTGAAAGACTGAGAAAATAATGTTAAAATAACCTCTAAAAGTCGTCCCCCTTTTAGGTCTGATTTTTCATTTTTATTATGCTGTCAAACTCCTCAATCTACTCAGCTCGGATCCGCGTAATTTTTCCTTTTTATTGTGCTAGCAGGCTCCTCAATCTACTTAGCCCGGATCCGCGTCCATCCCCCAATTTTCGCCTAGATAGAGATTGATTTAGAGGAAGTTATCAACAGATGAATTATAACTCTATCTCTTATTTATCCATAGCCTCAAGAATCATCAAGTTTTGACATCTATAGAGAAAGATATGCCCAAAATACCGGATCCTATTCAGAATAATGCGGAAAACGAATCAACACTCATACTTAGGTCATGGAACTTGGGCTTGGGTTTCTTGGACCTATGTTTGGGCTTTCCTCCACTCAATTATTAATTCTTTCGGTATAAAAATTGCACAAATAATAAAATTGATACTTATAAAATTATTATGAAAAAAATATTACTTTTAAGCTCTTTATTTTACAAATGTCAATTGTTGAGCGCACTTTAGATATACATTTTCATGCTTTTGTCAGTGGAGATGATGACAGTGGTCGGGTGTGGAGAAGAGATGGAGAGAGTGAGAGAGAGGGAAATTGAATGGGTAAGAGTTGTAGTGGATTCAATCAAATGGCTCAAGTGGCTAAAGATAGGACCATAGTTGCTAAAAATTGTAGCGGCGGTGGTGGAGAGAGAGAGAGAGAGAGAGAGAGAGAGAGAATCAAACAGCTAAGAGTTGCATTGTTTGAGAGTTGTAGTGGATTCAATTAAATGACTCAAGTGGCTAAAGACAAGACCTCCGCTACTGAAATTTGTAGCGGTGGTGGTGCGAAGACGAGAGAGAGAGAGAGAGAGAGAGAGAGAGAGAGAGAGAGAAGTTGAACGGCTGAGAGTTGTAGTGGATTCGATCAAACGACTCAAGTGGCTAAAGACAGGACCACCGCTGCTGAGAATTGTAGTGATGGTGGTGGGAAGACATGGGAGATGGATGGAGGGAGAGAGAAAGGGAAATCGAACAGTTGAGAGTTCAACTAGCTAAAGACAAGGGTGTTAATTGATGCTGTTGAGAGTTGTAGTGTTGGTGGCAGGAAGAGAGAGAGAGAGGAATGAAATTTGAAGATGGTTTTCTTTCCAGCAAGTTCTCTATCACTGGCGACTATAGGGTTTCTTCAAGTTCTCCATCACCATCTCTCTTTTCGTTCGATGACCACAAATCGAATGGGCTTCTATCAGGTTTAAATAGGGGTATAATATGTCATTATTAAAAAATTGAGGATATTTTAGACTTTTGGCCAGGTCTGAAACGCATTTGACCGCGTTCAATGCTTGGCCTGGGTCTTATGGTTTCAGATCTAAAAATACATTTCATATCTTTTTTTAAATTCAAATCCAAACATAGGTGACGTCTGAAAAGCAACATTTTCAAACTTCAGAGGTTTGAAAAATGTAATCAAACGCCACATAATTCTATATATCTCATTTCCTCTAACATGAAATCAAATCCAAAGTCCAAACATGGAAATGCATGAGAAGTGATTTCAACATCCTCTCCTTCTTAGATGGTGATTTAATTCTACTAATTAATTAAGAATTACTTTTTTTATGGCATTGCTAAAGAATTACTTGTGAATGCACATAAATTTACCCACTCTTTTGTCACCCTTTAACACTTTTCTTCTCTCTTTCTCCATGCAATCGCCAAGAAATGAATAAAAAAGAATCACACCTTCTCTACTTTCATTCTTCTTCCTTTTTTTTCTCTTACTTCTCTCATCCCTTTATTCATACTAAGGTTTATATATGTCCAGGTGATGAAGGAGATTGGCTTCATTGCTCACAAGACCATGGTCACGTTGTTCGTAGATCCCTTCCAGCCTTGCATTGGGAATATCTCTCCATAAAAAAACATACAAGTATGGATATATTCCCAATGTAAGGCTACAAACACCATGCGAGCATCATGAACATGGCTTTGTGAACATTGAAGCCAATCTCGTGATGAAAGGACTTTTATTAATATAAAAGGAACAAAAAGTACCAATGCCAAGCTTCAAACAATGTAAGCCCTTGATTAGTACTAAAATATTTCAGTATTTTGATATATTCCCACATGTATTTTAATAGCTTTCCAACAATAAGAGACCTCATACTCAAAGCTAGGGGTGGTCACGAGCTGAGCCTTTCATGAGCTATTCGAGCTCGGCTCGGCTAAGTTTAAACCGAGTTTTGAGCCAAATTAAAGCTTAATATATAAGCTCGTTTGCTAGTCGAGCCGAGTTCGAGCCTAATGAAACTCGGCATGAAACTCGTGAGCCTAGTATTAAATAAATCATTTTTATTACATACATACATACATACATATATATGTATAATAGTAAATAATTTTTATAATTATTTGTTGTATATATAATATTAAATAATTTTTATAATTCTTAATTTTTTGTTTAAAAAATAATTTTACACATAATTTTTATTTTTCAAAAAAAAACTTGACTTATAATCGAAGTCAAGCCGAGCTCGAACTCAAGTCTCTAATTCGAATTGAGCTTAAGTTCGGGCTCAATCCTGATACTTTTCCTACGAATCAAACTTGAATAACTAAGTATTCGATTCAGCTATACTCAAATCTACCCCTACTTAAAGCACGACTGATCAAAACGCCAACTGTGTACCTGTCACTTTTGGTATGATGGGTCCAGTGCACCTTACAAGTTCATAATGAAATCCCTAAACCATTCTATGATGTCAAGGACGGAAGGAACACAATTAATAATAGTTAGAACAATCTGAAACAATCTGGCGGTTCAGATTTCATATCCCCCTATCTAGCGCCTGATGCAAAATTGCAAAGTACTCTGAGGGTCCCTTTCCGTGATTTATGTCAAGGGCAAACTAGGCAATTTGCATATACATCCTTGATTGTATACTAGTATGAACTTTGATCATTGACTAAATATTTTTATTTTACTTTTCTTAAGAAAATTAATAAAAGAAAAAGGAAAGGAAATGAAAAGTTAGATTAGTGCTTACGGAACCATTAACATAAGACCGTGACCAAAACGTGACAGGCTCTGTCTGCTTGCAATTTGCATTCTTTATTTATGGGTGAAATTTGAGGAGAAAATAAGGGATGAGACAGTGAAGCATGAAAGGACAAATGGGTTGATTGAATTTTTACAAAGAATCTTGAATTAATTTATTAGGATAGTTGTTTAATTGGGGCGAAGTACAGATTGATGAGAGCTCCGAGACAACCAAGGCTGTATTTTCAGAATGATCATGTTGAACCCATTTGCCATGTTCCCTCTTTGCTTCACATGAAGCTGGAGAAAAATTAGGTTTATATTAGTTTAAGCTACAAAGAATATATATTTAACAAAGATGAAATAAATAAAGATAAAACAAATTAAGTAAGCATTTCTTTATTAATTCGTACCAAAAGTGTCATATAAAAGTTAATCGTTTTAATGATTTTGTTCGATCGATTGTAATGTTGCTGTGGGTAGTTGCAGTCTAAAGTTTAAACTAGCATAGCACCAATCTCCATAAAGATCCAAAGCATGAGCCTCACCATTAGACCATGTTACTTTTCGTTCTAGATTAATTGTACCAAATGATGGGCATTTTGGTCACTATAAATTTTGTTGATTTATTATGAATTGGGTATATGGTGATACACACCACGATCCATGATTGAAAGATCGCAAATTCGCCACGTATAAGGCCACACCATGTATCTGATGTTCCCCCGATATGTCCCTATACATCATGTTTCGGGGTCTCACTCACTTATTTCAGGGAGTAGACGGGTCCTAAACCGGCCCCCTGAATCAGATTGAGAGAAAAAATTAAAAACAATGAAGGTGAGCTTCGAAGCAAGTCAATATACCTCATCCAATACATTGGTATATATCAATATTTTGAACCTCAGCCACGATAACCTCCAAAGTTGGAGGATGTGGGAATCCATTTCACATCTATATTGGATTAAACCAGCTAGCATACCTTCAGTCGGTATATAGGGAAATCAAGGTTTTTAAAATTGAATCGGATAATGAATCGATCAAGGGTCCGATTTTTGGGTTGAATGGTCCGACTATTCGAATCAAAATGGATGGCTTATTCTGATAAAAAATAAAAAGAAATTAAAAAAATAAAAAAAGGTTAAAATCGCTGAACAGTTTGAACAATTTGATCGCTTGAATCATCAATTTACTAACCAAATCAATGTTTTTTTTGACAAAATAACAATTTTGGGGTAAAACGAAACTAGTCACCTGACTGGTTCCCAACTTTTTTGGTCCGGTCCGGTTTTAAAAACCATGAGGGAAAGGACTGAAACACCGAAAAGCTTTGGGAATTAGGGCTGTTTGATTAGAGTTCGGATCTGTTCCTTGTACAATGCTCCTCACACCAACTTCACAGCACGTCCCTGCCCTAAATTGTTTATATTTTCCATTGTTTTTAAAACCGGACCGGACCGGATGGTTGGACTGGAAAAACTGGGAACCAGTCACCTGACCAGTTCCGTTTTCCTCCAAAATCGCCTTTTCCCCTAAAACCGTTGATTTTGGTTAGTAAACCGCTGAACCGGGCAGTTAATCGTTCGAACCGTTTGAACGGTTTTGACCGTTTTTCCAATTTTTTAAAATTTTAATTCTTTAATTTTTTTGTCAAAATGGGGCGACCATTTGGATTGAACGATCGGACCATTTGAACTGATAATCGAACCGCTGACCGATTTAATCACCGGTTTGTTTTTAAAAACCATGATATTTTTATGTACTTGTATATTGTTATTCATGGAGTGAAATGCATATTGTCGTTCGATGTTCCCAATGTATAGTGAGATGTACTGTAAGATCGTCATGGGTGCTACCGCAGTGGATTGTTAGTGGTTTAAACTGGTTTCCGAACCCACCCCTCGTCCTCTCCTCCATTGAGAACATGTGATATGAGGAGTCATGGCAGTTGGCAGAATCCTATTGTCTTGTTCATGACTTCAAATTGGCAACCAAGAATGCTTTGCAGACCCCACTGTGCTGTTTCCTTCCAAAGATCGGCCTGATCAAGCAATGTTAATTGTTAACCATCAGTTCTACCCACTCTCGTCCCATGTTACAGTAGGGACTAGGGACCACCGGCCATGCAGGTTTTTCTAACATCCAATTCATATACTAACTATACGTTATTTATTTCGGTTCTGTTTGTTTGTTTTTTTTTTAATTTCATTTTTTCTGCTCTTAATAAAAGAAATTAACTATTTTTATCCATCCAATCGACTAACAAAGGGTAGGTAATGAGCACGAGGAAGGAAGGATATTTGATATTTCTCTCATCTCGGAAGCATAAAAAAAGTGACAACTGGTCCAAGTGATCTTCAGCCTTTAGGGCTCATACTAGATCTTTTCACCTTTATGCGTTTAATGAATTACCAGAAGTATGGAGCGAAAAAAAAAATTAACAAGCCGCTTTTCTTATCCTTCTTTTTCTTCTTCTCTTTTCCATAAGCAGATGCAAGAACTTTTTGATTCTTACCATAGTTGAAGGAAAAAAAATAGTGAAATAAAAAGGAAAACTGAACCGTGATCTCATCCTTTTTTTTTTTCTTACTTAAAGCAACAGATCTCAGCCATTAAATACAATTACTAAAATACCTCAGTTGGATCAAATAAAACAAAATCAACAAATATCAAATACCCACACCACCACCCAACTTTTTATAAAAATTATTTCAAATGTGTCCACCAAAATAATTCCGAGAAGACGTAAACGTGCATCACCATCAATAATGATAGTATTTTTAATCAATAAAAACAACAACAATTCAGTAGTTAAATTCTTCTACAAAGTCCATCTGTTCTGTTCTTTTATCCCATTATTTCATTTAAATTTAGCTACCAAAAATGAGTGGCTATTACTATTCGGCCAAGGAAAATTGAAAAATAAATAAATAAAAATAAACAAAGACGAGAGATGAAAGCTATGAACAGTAATGGAACGGTTCCAAGTAAATAATATAATATATTACTACTATATTATAAATAGAGAAGCAAACTACAGAAATCGATAGGCGATAGCCACTGAATCCATGTTTTTATATTATCCCATTTACAAACCAAGAACCCAATAACCAAATCCCTCCGCTGCACCACCCTCTCATTGTCTTTTTCAACTCAGGCCGACGAGAGGTAAGAAAAGACCTCTGTGCCTTAAAGCTCACAAAGATCAGTACTGAAAAATGTCTGCAGAAGCCATGATGGGTTGATTTAGATACATCAAATTCCACGGGTTTATGAAGCTATCAGTATTGATTTGAGAATCCTCAGTTTCGAAAGCATTATTGCCGGGATTTAAGCAACTAATGATCTCATTAAGAGACTGTAATCTGTGACTCAACTCTTCCATCTGAGCCCTCAGTACTGAATTCTCGGCCTCAATTGTTAGGTAGTGCTGAGTTGTGATGTTGATACTCGTAAGGATCTGGTTGTTCTCCTTCCTGAGATGAGCAACTTGGGCCATCAAATCATCCAAGTGCTTTTGTTTCCGCATCCTCGATCGCCTGGCGGATTCCCGGTTCGATAGCATTCTCTTCTGTTTCCTTTGATCGATTACCTGCTGAAGGTCTTCTTCAGAACCAGAGCTCTGAAGCGTGGAAGACCCTGACGAAGTCCCACTTGAGGAAGCCATGGTATATTTACAGCAAAGAGATTGTAATACGAGAAAAGTTTTAAGAAAAGGATTTTCTGATTGGACTAGATTTTAGAAGCAAAAAACGAAGGACCCAGATACTAATTATTTCAGGCTATTACGTACGATAATATAATAGATAATATTATCAGAGTATGAGAATTAGTTCATGAAAAAACATAGAACCAGTAAAGGAACACAACCGAGAACGACTGAACTAAGTGGGTCCTGCGTCTCAGTGACGAATTTATCATAAACCCCGAGAGAAGGATTTCACTGACAATTGGAGACATGAATCTGAAACATCAAGAACAAGGTATTAAGCATCAAGATAACGAAAAGAGACTGCTTATTGCGTAGATATGAATATAGTAAGAAGAGAAGAGCAACCAGGAGCTCAACGGAGAACTTCGCTTTTTGCGAGAAAGATAAAGCAGCAACAAGATTTAGCAGAAGGGTTTTCGGTATTGAAACCAAAAAGCCAACTTCAACAGCATAAGGCGCTGTCAAAGCGAGCGAAAACAAAACCCTCGAAAATAGAGATCCTGTTATCCAAAAAGACGGGACTCTTGTCTAACTGAAAACCAAAAAAAAAAAAACCTTCCAGAGATCCACCAGCAAAAGGGCTTTCAGTTTTCGTTCTGAAAACCAAAACCAACCCTTCAATTCAGGAAGATAAACACTGGCAACACAACCCCACCCTGAAAATAGAAAGAAACAGAAGGATTATGCCCGCAGAGCTTCAGAACCTCAGCACTATGGGAAAAATTAAGAGAGAGAGAGAGAGAGAAGGATCCCCAAGATCTATAGGGAAGAAAAGCGAAGGGAAGAGGTTTTGAAGGATGTAGATAGAGGGATTTATAGAACCAAAAAGCACAACAGCATAAAATAAAATACTCAGAAAAAGATAGGCCAATATTAATAAAAACAGGATAAAAAATAACAACTGAAGAAAGAAGAAAAAAAAAAGAGTGGAGGACTTTGGAATCTCTTCTAAAAAAGTTGTTGGGAGGGGTGATGAGGCATGTGGGGTGGAAACGAAAATTTCCACAACCGTCCAACTCCAGCTGGTGAGCAACAAAAACAGAAAATTATAAGCCAGAAAACCAATACCTTTGAAAAGATTTTTACCTCTCTTTCACCACTTGTACGAAATTCACCGTTAGATCTACTGCGTGCTTCTCAGACTCTGTCACTGTGCTCAGTCCTCACTGAGTCACTGGCATGGCCGCATGGGCCATAAAGGGTGGAGAGAGTATTAAAACTATTTACCAAGGGTATTCTGGTCTTTACATTATAAAAGTGCATATTGGTAGTTTCAATTTTTTTTGGTAGAATTGGTAGTCTCAATTGATGTGATAATATAACGACAAAAAAATGTTACAGGGCTCAGCGTTCTGACCTCTCGTCCTACAGTATTGGAACAGACAGACCAGAGGCGTTGGATTAACAGGGATAATATCATATGTAACCTTGGCGTAGAATAGAAAGGTAGGATGTATGCAACTTGAGTGCACAGCCCTCCGATACGTATCGTCCGTCGTGCTCTTCATGATCAGATGTTCAGATCAAGATCCTGCGATACGAAGTCACAACTTGGAAAATGGAGGGAGAAACGGTTCCACGTAGATAAAAGTATGTTCACAATATCCTTGCCATAAATACATCGATCGGTATTACCAAAAAATACATTTGTCAGTAGTCAGGGGCAACTATGTCCTTTCACAAAGCCAAACTCTTCTAAGCTGGCCTCGAATCCTCGATCATCGAGAGGTCGCGGCA